>NC_143150.1:14832500-16035000 GCF_059928025.1 Delphinapterus leucas | reverse complement strand
TGATATGTGAGAAACAACAGGATGTTGTACTGTACTGTACTCTTCATCACAGGACTTGGGCTCCGGACCCAGCTCCTTTTTTACTCACCTCATGACGTCAGGTGAGGCACATAAAGCCTGTGAGCCTTGGCTTCATCATGTATCAAATGAGGATCGTTAAGACCTGCTGTACCGGCTTCTCTTGGTTATTGTGAGGATCAAAAGTGATAACCTGGGGGAAAGCCCTTTGTAAATTGTAAGGTTCTGTACAAATGTTAAGGATTATTACGAAGGGGTTAGGTGGCATATATTTAAATCCCTTTGTAATTCTCCCCAGCCCGGAAGCACAGTGACCTGCGTGCGGCGGCTTCAGAGCGTACTACTGGTCGACCAGCTGACTCCACAGGAGTGTGCTCTGCAGATTCTCTCTAAAAAGCCCAGCGACTTTGGCGAATGCATTGTGTGCCAAATTTAGAAGGAACTGTAACTCAAGTCCATCAGCTTGCAGAGTCAGCAGGAAGATAACATCTTTCATGCAATCACAGTGGTTTCACAGGAATTAGTCTGTACGGAAACACCAAAGTAAAGACACCAAATTCCAAAAAGTTGCTTTTAAAGGTAATCTTTCATTTTTTTCAGATTTGGAAGGTTGACTCACCTGTTTATATGCTAAAAAGAACCCCCTTATTTTGATTTCTGAATACTTTCCCTCCTAGTAGTCAAACTTATTATAGAATAAAACATTTTGATAATTGCTTTTTAATATGATGGAAGGTTGGAACCTTTTCCAATGACAAGGAAATGAGAGAATATAATGGAATGATGTCTTGTAATTTTTATAACTTCCAAATAGCAATGAGAGAGTCGTTCATTTATTCACTGAAGTTTCCTTCCAGAATCACAGAATTACTCCTACACAGCAATTAGGAGGGAGAGATGAATGTTTAAGCCTTAGCTGTAACTTGTCTTCTGGGGAGGAGGGGACTAGGTTTAAGCTGTTGGCAATGGGAAAAGCTAATTAACAAATAGAAAATTTTAGTTATTATTTTCCTATGTTCTGAAAAGCTTTTCCAAATTGAGGAGTTAAATAAACCATCGCTGTAATCTTCAACAGTTTTCTTTTAGAAAGGAAGTCAAGGTAAATAAATCTAAATGTTCATATTTTAAGTGTTAATCTTTACTTTAAAAATATGGTTCTTTGGAGAAAGGTTTCTTACCTATCACTTGTCAAAGTCCATGGCTGGGCAGTTCAGCGGGTAGGAGCCCAGAGCTAACAATTCCACGTGTTCATAACCTTGTGGGACCCTCAGCTTCCCCCCTTCTCAAGGTTACAGCCAAGCCTGCCAGTGTGGGTCACAACTCACCAAAGGCACTGGCCAAGAGAGTGGGGAGGGTTTCAAACAGAGCCATCCTCGCTCCTGGAGAGACAGCTCAGAGTTGATGACTTACTCTTGGGACTTCATGGATTATTTCCTTGATTGCCAGAGAGGCCAGGACAATTTCAGCCTTCAGGTGCAGTAACTGTCTATCTTCAGTTCCTAGTCCATTCCCGTCCCTCCTTTCCTGATGGAGTTGCTGATTTTTCCTCCTTATCGTTCCTTTAGCTTACCTGGGAATATGTTCTCTCCCAGTCTCTCTATCTCTGCCTCTGTCTCTCTCTGTCTTTGTCTCTCTCTTTCTTACAGTAAGCCTCTTCAGATCTTCTTTAGAAGTCGTTGGCTGTTAGATTTAAGGACAGCTGACTCAACAGTATATCCCAGTGGGCAAAGCTTACCTTCATCTTCCACCTAGAATCTTTATTTTTTTAATTTTTTTGACACTCCTCTTCTTCATCTCTCCTTGACATTTGTTTTCTCACCTATGTACTTGACCAGTTAGTGCTGAGAAAAGAATAACAAAGAATTAATGAGAAAGGACATGTGTGTTAGTATCCCATGTATTCAAGCTCTTCCAAGAACATTACTGTTTTGCTGAAAGTTGTGTGCGTCTGTCAAGAGTGAAAGAGCAGAAAATGGGATTTTTGAAGATGGGTTTTTATTTCTTACTGCTTTAAACCTAGAGACTAGTTGCTACAACAAAAATCACTCGCTGGCTGTCCTCTTCAGCAATGTCCTAATTTTATATTTGTCCTCATCTAAATATACGTGACTTTCAAGCTATGTCAAGTCCTTTTGGGAAAACGATGGTGTGCAGATAAAATGTTTTCTTTGTTTTGTTTTGTTTTGTTTTGCCTTGCCTGCTGTTTTAGTGTTTTACAGGCTATGGTGTGTCTCCAGCATTCATTCATTCACTCCTCATTCATCATTCATTCATTCATTCATTCAATAATCACTTAGGAAGAGCCTCACTTTGTGCCAGCTCCTTTGCTAGGCCCTGGGGACACAAAGATACACAAAAATTAAAAATCCCTGTCCTCAAGGAACTAGGTATAAGGAAGAAACAAAACTGCCCTCATAGAGCTTACACATTAGTGAGAGATGCAGACATGTTCACAAATAACTACAATATTACAGAGAATTTATGTGCTATGAAGGATACAAGTAAAGCTAATGATAATGCAGAGGATGCAGTGACTAATTTTAAGTTGGGGAGGATGAGGAAGGCTTCACAGAGGAGGTGGCTTTTAAGTAGAACCTTGAAAGATGAATTGGTTTCTCTGGGCCAAGGCGTAGGAGAAAGGTATTCCAGGCTGAGGGAACAGTCTATGGGAAACCTCAGAGGTATGGAAGAACTTTCTGTGTTCATGTCGTTAGGTGGGGAGAAGATGATAAGAGAGGAGGTCGGGAAGGAAGTGGGAGCACTTGGAATACCAAGCTAAGGTAAGGACCACTCAGCACTCGGGGGCCTTCTCAACATGCTTCCAACCTTGCTTTCATCCTGATCCCGTCACTGTCTCCCATGGTCTCCCATTTTCCACCCCACTTCTGCTGGTGGGGGTGTAGTGACTGTACTGGTTTCCCTAGCATGATTCTCAATACCCATTAAGGACTTGCACTGGTACTTCTGCCTCTTTCTACTCCTGGTTGCTTTGGGTAATTCTCCATCTTAGCCTCCAGTCCTTGGGATCCAAATCCAACTGCCTTTGGCCTATATCCTGGTTAATTCTCTGCCCCCAGGCCCAACTTCCCTACACTTGCAAGGAGGGTCAGAGAGCAATATGATCAGACAGGAACTCAGCTAGCAGCATAGGGCTGTGGGCTGATTACTAGTTTCCTGCGCAGCTTAACTAGCTAGAGGCTGGGGAGGGGGCGTTCTTGCACCAAAGAATACCCCCAAGAGGCAGAATAAGACTACAATTAATTTGATATTTTAGGAAATTGAGTTTTGAAAACTCAAGGTTCTAAACATAAGGACAAATACCACAACATTGTGGCACCAGTGAGTGGCTTCTTGGAAAAGAAAAAAAGCAAATGTGGATGATTGAAGGGGAAGTAAAGGTGGCCTAATTTTCACCTTAAATATAGTTATTTTTCCTGAGCTTTTCAGTAATATTGGGGGTGGGAGAAAGTTTGGAGACACATTATTGATATCTTCAGGCATTTCAATGAAATAGTTTATATTTATCCATTGTCATTTTTCTTCATTTTCTTTTCCTTTTTTTCCAGGTTAGCAGAGTGAAGAACCTGTAGTGTGGGTCTGGGTAAGGCAGATCTGTATTTGAATTCAGGCTATGCCACATATTAGAGGTGTGACCTCAAGCAAGGCATTTAGTCTCTTGGAGTCGTAACTTCTTCTCCTGTAATATGGAGATAGCAAGTAGTACTTACTTTATAGGGATGTTGTGAAGATTAAATAAGGTAATACATATAAGGCATTCAGCAACAGTGCCTGACACGTAGTAAGTATTCAGTAAGTATTTATTTTTGCTGTTGTTATTGTCATCATTATCCTTTCATTGTGCCTCTTCTGATACCTTCATTCACAATTCTGTTCTTAAAATGTTATCTCCAAGGCAATCAATATTAAGGAGGCAGAATGGTTGAGATTTTACAGATTAAAGTAAGTATAAGGGTCACTGGTTATCTCTACTTAGAAGTTCAGTACTGTAACTGACATCAGTTAGAGAACAGCCATTGACCATCAAGCTCCCATTAATTTCTTTGAGATTATCCCCAACAGATAACCCAGGAGCGATGAATGCCCAAAGATATCAATAATGTGTCCCCAAACTTTTCCCCACCCCCTGTATACATAAAAAGCTCAGGAAAAATGTATATTCTAGACTTAAACAGGAAACACCTGTTTCATTGGCCAGAGTTACTTAAACAATCTTTTAAGGCCTGCATAGTCTCAAGGGAGTTGTCTCTATATGCTTGGATTCCTGCACAAAGGATTGGTCCCCTAACTATTGTACTTTCATCTAAGAGCACTGGAACTGATTGTGTCATACACGATTGCTGCTCTGTCCCAGGGAGGGCAATTTGTCTGGCCCAGGTAATTAATTGGTCATTTGATAAAATTATAGAACCCTCCCATACTCGAAAACATCCCTTTTTAAAATATTCATAGCTGTCTCAATAGAACGATAAGTAAAGAAGCCAGATCTGAGAGAACTGAGGAATGAATGGTAGGTAAGAAAGTGGAGAAGGCGCAACATGTGAAGACAACTATAAAACAGTTTTGCTGTGAAGGGGAGCAGGAAAATCTGAGAAGGGATGTGGAGTTATGGAATCTTTAAAGAAGGGAGATTATAATAGATTATGTTCAAATGCTGATGGAATGTTCTAGTAGAGATGGAGTGATTGAAACTGTAGGAAAGAGGGGAATAAATAAAGGAGTCAAAGCCTTGAGTGGGTGAGAAGAGTTGGGCAACAGCTTGCAAGAAGTGAGTTTGAAAGAAGGAGGTAGTCTTCACTGTATCAAGAGGAAGGAGCGGACATGCACAGATGAAGGTAGAATTGTGGATTTGGTGATGACAAGATTCATTCATTCAATGAACACATACCAGGCACAGTTCTGGGCTCTATCTGAGGATAATGTGAAATAGACAAAGTCTCCCCTCTCACGTCATGGAGTTGTCATTCTAAGGGAGAAGACATATAATGAAGAATTTAAAACATAGAATATATAATAGAATTTCAGAGAAATACAAGTGTTAGGAGGAAACATAAAATAGGATAAGGGGTCACTGGGTGGTTGTGTGTATGGGGGAGTTGAAGTGGCTATTGTTTCAAAGGGAATCAAAAAATGTCCTCTCTGAGGAGCAGAGCCCTAAAAGAATGTGAGGGGAGAATGTGTCAGAGAAATGGAACAATGAGCAAAAAATCCCTGGGGGAGAAACATGCTAGAAGCACTGATGAAAGAAGGCAAGTATTACTAGAACCTAGCAAAGAAGAATAGAGTCAGAGCTGGAAATGTGGGCATGGGAAGTTTATGATCATCCTTATAGGCCTTGGTAAAGACTTTGGATTACATTCTAACAGCAATGAGAAGCCTTTACTTTTATAGAGGATCACTCTGGCTACTTTGTAGGTAATGGACTGCAGAAGAGCAAGAGAAGAAGCAGGGAAACTAGGTAGGAGGCTATTACAGTAAGCCAGGTGAGACATGACTATACCTTGGACTGGGATGGTGCTATGGAAGATGAGAAGTAGGTTGATCGGTCATGATTTTGATAGTAGAGTTGAACGGACTTGCTGATGGATTGGTGTGAAAGCAAGAGAGTAACCCAGGATGACTCCTAAGCTTTGGGGCTGAGCAAATAGGTAAATGGTGGTACTATTAACTGAGATGGGAATGACTAGGAGAAGAATAGAGTTTAGTGGAAAAATCTAGAGGATTTTTTTTGAAGATGTTAAATGCAAGCTCTATGTTAGACAACAAGTGGAGATGGAGAGTCAGCAGTTGGAGAGATGAGGCTGGAGCCCAAGGGAGAAGTCACAACTGGAGACATCAGTTTGGAAGTCATCAACTGATTGCTGGCACTTGAAGCTATGGACATTGATACAACGACATTAGATAGAGAAGAAAAGTAGTCTGAGGAATGAGCTCTGGAGCACTCCAACATTTAGAAGTTGAAAGGATGTGGAGGAACTAGCAAGAAATGCTGAGGTGGGGACTTCCCTGGTGGTCCAGCGGGTAAAACTCTGCACTCCCAATACAGGGGGCCCAGGTTCGATCCCTGGTTGGGGAACTAGATCCCGCATGCATGCCGCAACTAAGAGTCCACATGCCGCAACTAAGAGGTCCGCATGCCGCAGCTAAGACCCGGCACAGCCAAAATAAATAAATAAACAATTTAAAAAAAAGAAAGGCTGAGATGAAGTGGTTACCAAGGTAGGACAAAAACCAGAAGAGTGTGGTTTCCAGAAAGTCAATTGTATCAAGAGGGAGGGAAGGAGGGAACCACTGTGTCAAATGCTTCTGTGAAGTTGAGTAAGATGAGGGCTGAGAAGTGAGCTGTTGATTTGACACATGGAGATCACTGGAGAGATTATTAAGAGAAATTTTGGTGGACTAGTGGAGATGAAATCCTGATTCGAGTGAATTCAAGAGAGAATGCGAGGAAAGTAACTGAAGACAGTGAAATTCTATAACTCTTGAGGAGTTCTGCTGTAAAGAGGAGAAGAGAAAAGAAGTGGTACCTTGAAGGATATTTGGCTTTTCTCTGATGAATGATAGAACACGTGTTTGTATGCCGAGGGTAATAATCCAGTACAAGAGGAATCTTGATGATGCAGGGGATGGGGCCATATATGTTGGAGCTGTATTCTCCAGTAGGCAAGAGAGGATGGGATCCAGTGTACAGGTAGAGGGGTTGGCCTCTGGTTTGTGTGCAATTGAATTACATGGCTAGAGAGGTAGGTAAGTTGGTAGATTTTGTGATAGAGACGTATGAAATTTTCTTTTTATCGTATCTATTTTCTCAATAAAGTAAGAAGAAAAGTCATCTTTTGAGAGAAAAAGTAAAGAGAGTCTTGGAGATTTAAGAGGAGAAGCTGTGAAATAATGGTCTGGAAGAGTAGGAGAGTAGCTTGACTAGAGAAATGTATACAGTAGGCCAGCCAGCCAATACTGAGAGCCCACCTGAGGTCTTGGCAAAAATACTAAGTAAGATGAGTCAGTATGGTTGCGTGCTTTCCTTCAGACAGGCTTATCTGCTCAGGAGCTAGCACAGAGTAGGTGGAAAGTTGGGTTTAACCACCACTGAGGTTTTGTCAGGCAAGAATGATGGTGGAAGAAAGGGATCAGTCCTTTGAGAATATATGCAAGAGGGTGGTAATAGTATTGGAGTCTAAGCTTGGTAAGGAAGAAAATGAAGACATGAGAGTTTCAATTGGTTGGTGGAAAAGTGGTAGGGTTACTGGATTGGAGGTCTAGATAAGAGTCAAAGGATGGTTGGCATAGGGGAACTAGAAGAAGTGAGCTGGAAGGGTTGGAGGTGGCAATCAGAGAGATGCTTGAAGTCAAAATTTTGCAGATGGTGCATTTTTGGACAATGACTATGGGAATGAGTGGCTGAAGTGAGTTGGAGGAAAAGATCACAAAGAGAGAAAGGGAGTCATGGATCTGAGCAGCTAGAGTGTTGGACGGATCCTATACTTAGATGTTGAAGTCACCAAGAATATCAAGAGTTTGGGCTGAGAAGATGGTAATTCAGGTACTGAAGTCTTCAGTGAAAGACTAGGAATAGCTGGGGGAAGGGTATGATTGATAACTGAAGTAAGGAGGGGATTCCTGTAAGGGGGCTTCTATTATCTCAATGAAATATAAAGTGAGGTCATCTTCTGAGAATGAGGAGTATAGCAGGTTTGAGGAGAGAGGAGAGACGTGACACGACTATTTTGGAGAGTGATAAAATGAATTTACCAGGGAAATGTACCAGGATTTCCCGGTGGTATGAAGTGCCATTTGATCCTTGTGATCATGAATTGAAAGTGAAGGCAGGCATCCCAGTTCTGTGATTATCTCCAGAAATATTTAGTGGCTCCGATGCTGAGTTCAATCAGAGTTGGACTTTTGCCAGGTGAATACTATGGGGGAGGAGAGAGAGAGGAGCGAGGGAGAAAGAGAAACCAGGGAGTTGCAAAGAAGTGATTATAAAAATGGCTCATGGAACCTAAGCTGGACAAGGAAGGAAGGATGGGAGAAGGTGAAGAACTTGAGAGAAAGTGATGGGGTGATGGATTGGAGGACTCAATGAAGTTGGAGAATTTAGACGTGTCTGAATCCTAGCTTAGCTTCAAACCTGAATGAGTCTCCCCACTCCCCACACCATTGACAGAGCCAAGTCCTAACACCTACCCAGCCAATTGGATCCACCGTGTAGCAATCGATTGTTAAGACATTTGTACAACGGTTGAGGCAGTGGAATATTCTAAATTCATTGGATAGTTATACAGCCTTTGACTTGACTTTAGCTATATAAAAACAAGTACTAAAAACCCAAAGACCTTATAAAACCTCCTTAGGGTGGACTTTAGAATGGTTGAATCCATTCAGGTTTTGCAAATGTTGTTCCCTAAGGTCACACCAAACTTTAGGACATTCACAAAAATTGGCTCTGAGTCCTTGCACAGTTTTGCTACTGAAACTGTGAGAGTCAATTCCCTGCTTGGCAGTACACTTTATGGGGGCACAAGTTCTTCTAGGATCTGGGCTAGAGAGCATTTGATTGAGACCACTCTGGGTCCCAAATGCATTCTTTGATGACTTCAAAGTCAAGACCAAAGACACAAGTATATTCTCTCTCTCTCCCTCTCCCTCCCTTCCATCCTTCCTTCCCTTCTTCCTTCCTTTTTTAAAAATTTATTTATTTACTTGTTTATTTATTGGCTGCATTGGGTCTTTGTTGCTGCACGTGGGCTTTTCTCTGGTTGTGGTGAGCGGGGGCCGCTTTTCATTGCAGTGCACGTGCTTCTCTTTGCGGTGGCTTCTCGTGTTGCAGAGCATGGACTCTAGACACGCGGGCTTCAGTAGTTGTGGCTCACGGTCTTCAGTAGTTGTGGCTCACGGGCTTCAGTAGTTGTGGATCACAGGCTCTAGAGCGCAGGCTCAGTAGTTGTGGCTCATGGGCTTAGTTGCTCCGCAGCATGTGGGATCTTCCCGGACCACAGCTCGAACCCGTGTCCCCTGCATTGGCAGGCGGATTCTTAACCACTGTGCCACCAGGGAAGTCCCCCTTCCCTTCTTTTTCTATCTTCTTCCTTAGAGTGAATTTTCTGTCATCCTGGGGCCTTCCCCCATTCCCCAGCCAGAGGTTAGGGCACTCTTTGTTTTCCTACTTTGTCCCAGAATTTTAATCCTAGTATGGGAGACTCAATCTCTAAATCCCTTTTGTGATTCTTCTCAAGAGGCCCAGCGGTCACCATACAGATAAGGAATCCTTATGTTCTGGCTTGTCAGCTCAGAGTTTCTCATGTGACTTTTCAAATTAGATTCCTACCATTACTCTTGCTTCACTTTAAAAAACTATCAAAATACCAAGAGGTTCTGTTTAAGCGAGTTCACTATAACTGTATGTTAGCCAGTTCATTGGTTATAAAGTCCTTATAAGGAAAATAGTGCAACATGAGATACAAATGAACTCTGCAACTAGACAGAACTGGGCTCTGCTGTGACCTTTGGTAAGTACCTCACCTCTCCAAGTCTCAGTTTTCTCATCTGTACCATAGGGCTCATGACCACTGCGAAGACTAAAGGAGACAACGAGCCACGTAAATTACACAGCACAATGTCAGGTGCATTGCAATTGCTCTACAAATATTCTTCCGTATTATTATGGCGTAGAATGCAAGTACTACGAGAGCAGAGATTTTTTTCTGTTTCATTCACTGCTATATCTCTAGTGCCTGGAGCACAGTTTGGTACACAGTAGACACTCATTGACTATTTGTTGAATGAATGAATAATACATGTCTTATATAGTCTTTTGTAATTCCCACAGTGTTAGGTACTTGTAAATGTCTATTAATCCCACGAATCTTGAAATAGTATAGCTATAAAAACTTGAGAGATGGGCTTCCCTGGTGGCGCAGTGGCTGAGAGTCCGCCTGCCGATGCAGGGGGCACGGGTTCGTGCCCCGGTCCAGGAAGATCCCACATGCCGCGGAGCGGCTGGGCCCTTGAGCCATGGCTGCTGGGCCTGCGCGTCCGGAGCCTGTGTTCCGCAACGGGAGAGGCCACAACAGTGAGAGGCCCGCGTACAGAAAAAAAATAAATAAAAATTTAAAAACTTGAGAGATTATGACCAACATTTTTATTTTACAGATGAGGAGACTGAGGTTCAGGGAAATTGAGTGAGGTGTCCAAAGTCACAAATCAGTTAAAGACAGTACGGATGGTTAAGAGCTCAGACTCCAAAGCCAAACCACATAAATTCAAATCCCTACTCCCACTTACTAGCTGTGTGATTTGGGCAAGTTACTTTACCTCTCTGTACCTCAATTTCCTCATGTGTGAAGTGAGGATAATGAATAAAACTCCTTACTCATGGAGTTTTTATGAGCATTAGACAAGTTAATACATATGCCTGGCATATAATGAGTGCTTTATGTATTAACTATTATTATTTATTAGTTATAGAGCTGAGAGTCTTCCTACTTTCAGTCCAAGTTGTTTCCTAGCACATTGCTTGGTTGAGGTAGGTATTTCTCCACTGGAATGAATTTCTCCAGCTTTCTGGAAAGTATATAATTGCTTCTGTGAGATGCAGAGCAGATTAGCCTGCCTCAGATCCTCATCTTGTGTGCGGTGGCTTTTCACTGTAACATTTAGGTCACAAATGCACCATTGTTTGCCCTGTCACCTGGAATGGGAATATGTACTTTTCTTGGTGCTGGTAGTGTATCTTGTACAAACGCTATTCAGGGTCTTCATCGTCTTTTAATTCCTAGGGTCTGGCACACATTCGAGTTCAGTTAAATATTAGTTACTTGTTGAGGCAATGTACCCTCCTTTAGATCTTTTGTCATATGATCGTGCAGTAACAGCAGGAGTCAGTGAAGTTTTTTCTGTAAAGGGCCAAATAGTAAATACTTTAGGCTTGGGAGCCACTCAGTCTCTGCCATAGCTACTCAATTCTGTTGTGAAAGCAGCCCCAGGCATGAACAAATGGGTGTGTCTGTGTTCTCATAAAATTTTATTTGCAAAAATAAGTGACTGATCTATGCATGGGTCAGAGTTTGCCAACTCCTGGTTTACAGAGTAGCCAGAGGTTGAGAGACAGAAATGGATAAAAGCGATAAATCTAGTTAGGAACACGTACTCGAATGAATTTTAAGCATTTAATTTTCATTAAACGAACGAACAGAGGTTTAAACCGTAAACAAATTCATTTGAATTCTAAGCTTTTCTGTTGGATGTTGTCTGGACCTGTGTTATCCATGTTGGTAAATGAATCAAGCGGCAGAGGCTATTAAATTAAAATTAACAAGGTACAAATTAGTATGGGGACCAAGAGTACAGTGCTTCCAAGTTAGTGCTTTTTTACTCTTTGGGGTTCTTACACTTGATTCTTTATGAGTGCCAGTAGTTGTAGACCATATGACTTAGGGCATGGTTGGTCAGGGGCTCATAGGGACAGTAAAGCATGACTGGGGAGTCCTGCTTGCCCTCTACCTATTACTTTGACCCCAGAACGTACACAATAAAGTCTCTACTCTTGCTTTTTTAAATGTGGCAGATAACAACAGGGAGAGGGGACTTATTCGTTTGACAACCAACTGAGCATCTATTCTATGACAAAGATTATGAGAACCTAGAGAAGGAAGCTAAAAGGATGAAAATATGCATGATCCCTGCCTTTACAGAGCTCCCAAGCCAGTGGAGGAGACAGATCAGCAAACAAGCAATAACCCTTGCACTGGAGTGTGATATTGTTAGCGTCGCTGGAAAGCACTGACTACTCCTAGAGTTTTAAAATCATATAGTATATTATTTGGATACCGAAGACTTACATTGCACTTTGAGGATGTTCACACCCAGTCGTTAGTATAAGCAAAATTAATTGCTATTATAACAGTTAACTTTATATGTGTATGGGTGTGCTTTCAGTCAAATCTCATCCCTAGAAACAATACACTCAGAGAAGAAAGAATTTTTCTCCTTTGGTTAGCTTATGAAGGAGCCTTTAAAGATCCCAATTTGTCCGGAAGGATAACAAAGCAAAACAGACCTGGGAAGAGGCAGAGTCCTTCATTCTCTCATGATCAATAATAGACTGCACAGAACAGGGTGCAGAAAATAAGGAAGAAATATCACTCATTATAAATATGTCACGACTAAACCCTATCTGACGTATTTGGCATAGGAGAATAATTGGAAATTCTATTTATGGTCCTATTTACACTTCAATTGTCAAAATTAATGATTCACTATAAGTGAGAGGTTTTGCCTATATTCATCACCATCAGTGCCTGTGACTAAGTTAAAATGTGTTTATATTTCCATAAACCTTCATTTTCATTGCCAAGCCCCAGACTCAAATTTTATGTGCTAACATTCATGACCAATAGCCTAAAGTATTCCCTAAATCGGCAAATCCTTACCCTTCCAAACAAACATTTATTTAATAGGTTTTATTAACTACTGAACAGATAGAATTGTCTAGCATACGTCTAAGGAATGGCTATGAAACAAACCCTGAATGTCGGCCATCAAGAAACAAGAAATAAACACATTTTAAAAATTAAATTTACTTTTGTATAAGTAATGCATTACATGCTATAAATTCAAAATTTACAAGAGGGTATACATACGTTGAAAATTCTATCATTTTCTTTCATGTAAAACCCTTCCTTATTCTTTTTTTTTTAATGCGCATCCTCCGGTATACTTTATTTTATTTATTTATTTTTTACATCTCTATTGAAGTATAATTGCTTTACAATGGTGTGTTAGTTTCTGCTTTATAACAAAGTGAATCAGTTATACCTTATTCTTTTTATGGCCGCAGAGTATTCTATTTATAGATTTAACATCATTTATTTAATCAGTCACCTACTGATTTATATTTTGCTTGTTTCTAATATTTTGCTGTTATTTTTTAAAATGCTGCAATGATTAACCTTGTGTGTGAATTATTTAACACATATATGAGTATATCTGCAGAATAAATTCCTAGAAGTGGAACTGTTTGGTCAAAAGGCATGCATATTTTGTTTTCTTTTCTGTTTTTTTTTTTAAGGCGTGAGTATTTTTATACAGAGAAAGTGTATGCTTCTACCGGCAGTGCATGAGAGTGCTTGTTTCCCCACACTTTCATGAGTGAAATATGTCATTAACCTTTGTCGATGTTATAGGTGAAAAATGGTATCGTGGTGGAATTTAGATTTGCATTTCTCTTATTACCGAAGCTGAGCATCTTCTTTTTTTCTGTATGATTCCCTTTATATGAAGTTCTCCAAGAGGCAAAACTAATCCCTGATAATAGAAATCAAAATAAAGGTCTGGGGCAGAGATAGACTGGGAGGAAGCATAAGAAATTTTTCTGGGGAGACGAAAATGTTCTGTATTTTGATAGGTGGTGGGTATGAACGCTACCTCAATTTAGAAAAAAGATAAGCACATAAGTACCTCGCACGGCATCTGGTTTGTAGCAGGTGCGTGGTAAGTGACTGCTGAATGAAATGACCGCTCCCTAAGCGATGAAGATGAGGGAGGAGGGATTCGTGCTGGACTTCTCCCGGGATCCACTGCCTCCCACGGGCAAGAACTAGCTGGGACCGAGGGTTGCACTTAGGACCTCCCTGAGCATCGTTTCTTATGTCAATAGCCATTTGTATTTGCTCCTCTGTGAACTGTTTGTTCATCTTCTTCACCTATTTTTCTAAGGCTTGTTGGTCTTTTTCCTATTGACTTGTAAAAGCTGTTCATTTAGGGAAATTTGCTCTTTATCTGATATTAATCCCTCTTCTCCCCAGCTCATTTGTCTCTTTACTTTGTTTAGGTGGTTTTTCCATTCATAAATTCTTTATTACTATGTAGTCTAATGTATCAATCTTTTTATGGTTTGGGGGTTTTCTGACATATTGAGAAGGTCTTCACTCCAAGAGTAAAAGCAACAGACATTGAAACAGAACTGTGATTCCTGAATCTTCCTGCAATCGAGTGTAAATACTATTTTACCTGTAACATCTCTACATCTGACCTCAGGCACTGAATGGAATTGACTGGGTATAAAGAATTCTGCATGGTGACGCTTCAGAAACCCAGTTGCTATGGAAATTTGATCCAGCTCTGTTGTTTAAAACACACTCATCACTTGTCTATTATGAGTAAAACACTGTGCCAGGCACCTTGTAGGATACAAGAAGAAAAAAAATGGATCCTTCCCTACGAAGAGCTTGCAATATAGTGTGGGAGATAGATTTGGTTAGAAATATGGGGGGTGGGGGGGAAGGAAGAGGAAAATGGTGTGTAGGGATGAGGGGTAGGGCTCAATGTAGGTTGAGTGTTGAACTAGCTAGCTTTTATTGGTCTCCATATTGGATCACCAATGTTCTTTTCTTAAAAATGTATTTTATTAAATTATAGTTGATTTACAATGTTGTGTTCATTTCTGCTGTACAGCGAAGTGATTCAGTTATACATTCTTTTTCATATTTTTTTCCATTATGGTTTATCACAGAATATTGAATATAGTTCCCTGTGCTATACGGTAGGACTCTGTTGTTTATCCATTCTATTGGGTTGGCCAAAAAGTGCCTTTGGTTTTTAAGTAAAAATAAAAGGCACATTTTTCATTTTTACCAAGGACTTTATTGAACAACGTATTCACCCTTTTGTTCCACTACCTTCTGCCATTTTTCAGGCAACTTCATAATTCCATCTTCCCAAAACTTTTTATCTTTTTGAGCAAAGAACTGTTCCAGGTGCCTTTTACAGTCTTCCAGGGAATTGAAATTTTTTCCATTAAGAGAATTTTGTAACGATCGAAATAAATGGAAATCCAAAGGGGCAATGTCTGGTGAATATGGTGGATGAATCAGAACTTCCCAGCCAAGCTGTAACAGTTTTTGCCTGGTCATCAAAGAAACATGCGGTCTTGCGTTATCCTGATGGAAGATTATGTGTTTTCTTTTGACTCATTCTGGACGCTTTTCGTTGAGTGCTGCTTTCAGTTGGTCTAGTTGGGAGCAGTACTTGTTGGAATTAATCGTTTGGTTTTCCGGAAGGAGCTCATAATAGAGGACTCCCTTCCAATCCCACCACATACATACCATCACCTTCTTTGGATGGAGACCGGCCTTTGGTGCGGTTGGTGGTGGTTCATTTCGCTTGCCCCACGATCTCTTCTGTTCCACATTATTGTACAGTATCCACTTTTCATCGCCCGTCAAAATTTGTTTTAAAAACGGAACGTTTTCATTACGTTTAAGTAGAGAATCGCATGCAGAAATACGGTCAAGAAGGTTTTTTTCCCTTAACTTATGTGGAACCCAAACATCAAAGCGATGAACGTAACCAAGCTGGTGCAAATGATTTTCAACGCCTGATTTGGATATTTTGAGTATGTTGGCTATCTCCCGCATGGTATGACGTTGATTGTTCTCAATAAATGTCTCAATTTGATTGCTATCAACTTCAACTGGTCTACCTGACTGTGGAGCATCGTCCAGTGAGAAATCTTCAGCACGAAACTTCTCAAACCACTTTTGACACGTTCAATCAGTCACAGCACCTTCTCCCTACACTGCACAAATCTTTTTTGCATTTCAGTTGCGTTTTTACCTTTCTTGAGATAATAAAGCATAATATGCCTAAAATGTTGCTTTTTTCCTTCCATCTTCAATATTAAAATGGCTACACAAAAATTCACCAATTTTGATGTCTTTTTATAAATGCACGCTGATATGACAGCTGTCACATACAATCTAACAAAATTGTTTTGGAATGAACTTAAAGACAACTAAGTGCTACTAGAGTCATCGTATGGAAAAAACCGAACGAACATTTTCGGCCAACCGAATACATATACCAGTTTGCATCTGCTAACCCCAAACCCCCAATCCATCCCTCCCGCACCCCATCTTGGCAACCACAAGTCTGTTCTCTATGTCTGTGAGTCTGTTTCTTTTTCGTAGATAAGTTCATTTGGGATGATTGATGTTCTTATCATGCAGAGCAGGGGTTGGCAAGCTTTATATGTAAAGGGCCAGCTGAGAAAATTTTCAGCTTTACAACTATTCAATTCTGCCTGAACGATGAGAGTATCTATGTTCCAACAAAAGTTTATTTATGGACACTGAAATATGAATTTCATGTAATTTTCATGTGCTGTGAAATATTATTCTCTTATGTTTTACTTTTTGTCAAGCAATAAAAAATATAAAGACAAAACCACTTAGTTCAAGGACCATACAAAAACAGATGGGAGGCCATACTTGGCCCACGGGTCATAGTTGGCCAACCCCTGATGTAGAGGAACGACCATGAAATTCTACACCAGGAGGAAAGATGATTTTGGGGGAAGCTATCAATTATTGAAGCCCTCAAAAATAACTCTAAGTTTGGTACAAATCATTAGGTATAATATAAGCTACAAGGATAGATTTACAACACGGGGAATATAGCCAATATTTTATAGTAACTATAAATGGAGTATAACCTTTAAAATTTTCAATCACTATATTGTACACCTCTAACTTATACAATATTGTACAGTAACTATACTTCAATAAAAATAATAATAATTTTAAAAACTTTAAGTTCATCACGTTAAGTTTTGCAAAAGGAACCTGGAAGCAATGAATGGAAAATCAGTGAATACGTGACCTGCTGCTCAGCTTAACGCTGCTTCAAGCTGGAGAGGATGGAGTTCTTTGAATCAAATTCACAGATTCCTTCCATTAAACTGCCTTTCACCTAATATTTCTGTCAAAGAATCTAGAAACTATGGTGATTGATGCCATAGAAACACATAGCTAGCGAGAGAGCAGGGTGATGAGCGTGTGGATTGTGGCATGGCTGAGAGGCAAAAAGCTTTTTAGCTGCCAATCTCCAGGTTAAGTAATAGAATAAAATGCACTGCAGCTAGCATGTGGGGACCTTTGCTGTTTACAGAGCACTCTTCACGTATATTATCACCTTTAATTTTACTCAAAACTCACGATCACCCTGTGTGGTCGTTATTTTTATGATTTTACAAATGAGAATCTGACTCTTATGGCATTATTCACATTGCCCTATGCATAAGGACAAGATGTTCCTCAGGGCTAAGGCTAAGACCACAATTAGTAAATAATACGTATCTTCCTCCATTTACAATGGGGTTATGTCCCAATAAACCCATCATAAGTTGAAAAAATCATTAAGTTGAAAATGCATTTAATACACCTAACTTACAGAGCATCATAGCCTAGTCTACCTTAAACGTGCTCAGAACACTTACATTAGCCTACAGCTGGGCAAAATCATCTAACGCAAAGCTTATTTCATGATAAAGTGTGGAATATCTCATGTAATTTATTGAATACTGTCCTGAAAGTGAAAACAGAATGGTTGTCTGGGTACAGAATGGTTGTAAGGGTATCGGGTGTTTACCTTCGTGATCGCGTGGCTGACGGGGAGCTGCCATGGCTGCCACTGCCCAGCATCACGAGAGAGTATCTGACCGCATATCACTAGCCCAGGAAAAAATCAAATTCAAAATTCGAAGTAAGGTTTCTACTGAATGCATATCGCTTTTGCAACATCCTCAAGTTGAACCATTGTAAGTTGGGGATCATCTGTAACGAAGATGACGATAGTAAAAGCATGCTGGTCACTGGATGTTGGTCATGTTCCAGACATTGAGCTAGGCAACTGACATATGATGGCACATTTTGGCCTTACAGCTGCCCGAGTATGGAGTCATTATGGCATTGTGTTTTCAATCACACGCTTTGGAGTCAGATAGATCCATGTTCAAGCCTTTGTTCTGCCACTTATAGCCCTGTGACCCGGGGCAAGTTACAGAACTTCTCCGATTTTCAGTTTCTTGATCTATAAAAGACAGGTGACATAATGCTACCTATTTCTTCTGGCTGGAGTATGAATCAGACGGGATAATGAATGTAAAATGCTTAGCACAACGGCTCACACATACTAAATACTTGATAAATCTTTATTATTACTACACAGAGCTTATAATAACTCTGATGATCCTGCAAAGATGATGAAGATAATTTAATGGAATCCACACACACACCTGGCGTTCAGACCATTAAAAAAGCTTTGAAATCATTACAGACTCACAGGAAGTTGCAAAACTAGTAGAAAGATCCACACACTCTGCCCCCAGCTTCCCCCAATGGTGACATCTTATATAACTGTAGTACAGTATCAAAATCAGAAAATTGACATTAGTATAATATCATTAAAGACTTTATTCGTTTTCCACATTTTTAAAACCTACATTCACTCATGCGTGTATAGCTCTATGCATTTTCATCCCAAGTATAGGTTTGTGTAACCACTACCACGATCAAGACACAGAACTGTTTCCATTACCACAAAATAACTTCCTGGTGCTCCCTCTATGGATTTGCACCTAACCCCCTTCCCTGTTCCATGGCAACCACTAATCTGTTCTCCATCTCTGAAGTTTTGTCATTTCAAAATGCTATGTAAATGGAATAATACGGTATATAACCTTTTGAGATTTTTTTTCACTACGTATGATGTCATTGAGATCCATCCAAATTGTTGCGTGTGTCAATAGTTCATTTATTTTTTTACTGTGTTCCACCATGTATGAGAGTTTGTGCAACCAACACTCATTGAAGAATATTTGAATTATTTCCAATGTTTGGCTATTACAAGTAAAACTGCTATGAACAATAATGTACACTTTTTTGTGTGGACATTAGTTTCCATTTCTTTATGCCCAGGAGTGGGATTGCTGGGTCATGTGATAAGTGTATATTTAAAATTATAAGAAATTGTCAAACTGTTTTCCAGAGTATCTGTATCATTTTACATTCCCACTAGCAGTGCATGAGTGATCCAATTTTTCCACATCCTCACCAGCATTTAGTATTATCACTATTTTTTATTTTAAATGTTCTAATAGGTGTATAGTGATAACTCCTGGTGGTTCTAATTTGCATTTCCCTGGTAGCTAATGATGTTGAACATTTGTTCCTGTGCTTATTTGCCATACATGTCTCCTCTTTGGTGAAATATCTGCTGATGTCTTGTACCCATTTTATAACTGGATGGATTGTGTTTTTATTGTTGAGTTTTGAGAGTTCTTTATATATTATGGATATAAGGCCTTTTTTGAATATATGGTTTAAGTTGTGGACTTAATTGTGTTCCCCCAAAACCCCAGTACCTATGACTGTGATCTTATTTGGAAATAGGATCTTTGCAGATATAATCAAGGTAAGATGAAGTCATACTGGATGAGGATGGGCCCTAATCCAATGACTGGTGTCCTAATAAAAAGAAGAAAATTTGGGCACAGACATTTAAGGAGAACACCATGTGACAAAGGAAGCTGGGATTAGAGTAATACATCTACAGCCAAGGAATGCTAAGGATTGCCAGCAACCATGAGAAACTAGGAAGAGGCAAGGAAGAATCCTTTGCTTACAGCCTTCAGAGAAAGATACTGACACCTTGATATTTGACTTCTGCCCTGCAGAACTGTGAGGGAATAAATTTCTGTTGTTTTAAACGACCAAATTTAAACCACCAACCACTGCGCCACCAGGGAAGCCCCTATTTATTTATTTATCTTAATTTTTATTGGAGTATAGTTGCTTTACAATGTTGTGTTAGTTTCTGCTGTACAGCAAAGTGAATCAGTTATACGTATACATATATCCCCTCTTTTTTAGTTTTTCTTCCCATTTAGGTCACCACAGAGCACTGAATAGAGTTCCCTGTGCTATAAGTAGGTTCTCATTTGTTATCTATTTTATACATAGTAGTGTATATATGTCAATCCCAATCTCCCAATTCATCCCACACACCCCTTCCCCCCCAGTATCCATAAGTTTGTTCTCTACATCTGTGTCTCTATTTCTGCTTTGTAAATAAGTTCATCTGTACCATTTTTCTAGATTCTGCATATAAGTGATATTATACTATCCATTCTTTAGAAAAACAAGACCATGTGATCTAGAAGCTAGAGAGAGAGAGAGAGAGGTCAGATAAGATGCCTAGAGGGAGTAAGCTGGAGAAAGTGTATCTGTAAGGACACTGTACCTCTCGCTTCCCTATGGTTTTATGGTATATAGTAAGTCTTAACATTAGGTAGAGTGATCCTTTCCACTTTATTCTTTTTCAGAATCGATTTATCTATTCTAGTTCCTTTGCCTTTCCATATATATTTTGGAATAATCTTGTCTATAGGTACAAAACATCTTGCTGGGATGTTGATAGGAATTGCATTAAACCTATCGATCAATTTGGGGAGAATTGACATCTTTGCTATGTTGAGTTTTCCAATCCATGAACAAGGTATGTCTCTCCATTTATTTAAATATTTGATTTCTTGCATCAGCATTTTATAATTTTCAGCATAGAGATCCTATACATATTTTGTTAGATTTATACCTAATTATTACATTTCCTTAGGAGTGATTTTAAATGGTTGTATTGTTAATTTCCTTCCACACGTTTGTTGCTACTGTATAGGAATGCAGTGGAATCTTGTGTGTTGATCTTGTGTCCTGCAACCTTGCTAGCTCATTAATTTTACAAGCTTTTTTTTTTGCTGATTTCTTGGTATTTTTTACACACTGTGACCCAGCTATTTTTTTAATAATCAAGATGCAAGTTTGCACTGATCTAGTGGTACATATTCAAGGAGGAAGTATCAGAATTATTGATATACCAGCTCAGAGTCATAACTCTAACTCCCCTTCACTCACTTAAGTCTTCTGAGGGTGGCAGCACATATGAGAATCCTTAGTTACAATTATTTATTTTAAAATTAACATTAACTTCCTAATATAAAGACAAGAGACTTGTCTCACATGTATGCATTCCTAAACTAGAATATGTCTTAGCAGCTAAGTTCAGTTCCATTGATCAGTCTGAGGAGCCATGTTAATTTCCTTCCTTCCTTCATTCATTCAACAAACAAGTAGTGAGAGCCTACTCTGTATAAAGTCACTGGAATAGATGCTGTGAACCCAGAAATAAACAAGATGCACATATTCTCAAATGTATTTGCCAAGCAACATCTTGAGCTCAAAGTCAAAATTTTATAAAAGGATGTTTATGCTGCTTCTAATTTCCTGAAGATAGAATTATTCACTCAATTAGCCAGTGAGTTCCCAAAGTGTTTTATGATGTGGCATTTACATTGGGAAAAGCATGAGAAAGAACACTGTGGTTATAGTTCTATTGACATAATGCTATATCTTTGAAAGCAAAAAATTAAAATAATAATAATAATAAAAGCAAAAAGAAAAGGAACAGCCACCCACCCTGTAGTTTGATCAATGTGGTCACCATCCCCCCAACCCTACTTTTAAAGGCCATGACTCATTCCCAGGGTCTTCAGGTCTCCCTTCTTGCTAGGAGATGATAATTTGACCCCCAGTTCCAGACTTAGCAGCATCTCCAGGCCCTAATATTGGTCTCAACCCTTGCCATACATTAGGAATCACCTTGTGAGATTTTTAAAATACAGATCTTAGGGACTTCCCTGGCATTCCAGTGGTTAAAACTCCATGCTTCCAATGCAGGGGGCGCAGGTTCTATCCCTGGTTGGGGAACTAAGATCCCACATGCTGTGCGGCAAAAAAAAAAAGAAAAAGAAAAATATATATATATACACACAGATTTTAGGGATCCAGACCAGAGCAATTGATTCAGAGCCTCTGGGGCTGGGGCCTAGGCACAGGTATCCCTTAACACCTCCTGAGATGATGCTGAGGTGTAGCGAGAACTAAGAATTACTGTAAATCTAGCCCAACCTGCTGGATTATGGTTGTGTAAATCCAGTCTTTGTGGACCAAATTGTATAATTGGATTTTGTTAAGGATCCACTTACTATGTTCCAGGTACTATAGTAAGCACTTTACACACATTATTTTGCTTTGTCCTCATGAAGTATTTGAGTCAGGAGGTGGCTTGAAGGATGTCAGGGGGAAGGAAAGTTTTAGCTTTCCTCCCATCTCCATCATATCTCTGAAAAACAACTCCAAATAATTATATACAGAATGAAAAGACACTGCTGATTCCTTGGTATTTTTTACACACTGTGACCCAGCTATTTTTTAGGCTGTCCCCTCCAACTAAACAACTGTGCCTGAGTCACTCCTGTATGGAAATCCAGGAGCTGCCACTGCTTCAAAACAACCACATGAGGTAGGTATTATCATCCTTATTTTACAGTTGAGAAAACCAAATCACAGGGCGCTGAAGTGATTTTCCCAAGATCACATAGCTAGCAGGAGAGCGGAAGCCATTTCTGTTCATCCACTTCACCAGGGCTGGGACAATCCTGTCTTAGTTGTCACTGTATAGCCAGCATGTAGCCCAGCACCTGCACCTGGTGCATGATGGATGCTCTAAATGAACGGAAAGGCAGCAAAGTCATGCTCTTTACCACTTTGCACATGCCTTGTCCCAAGGTCCAGGCTCCCTTGTCCCTTGCTTTAGTTACTGGATCTATGCTTCTTCCTCAAGCCCAGTGTTCTACCTAGGACTCTCATCATTATGATCTGATTCAGCTCAGTGCTGGGTCTGCTGTTCTCTCCTGCTTAAAGGTATTGGATGACAAAACACACCACACCAGAGCCAATGTTTTCAAGTGATTCAGAGGTTTATTTTTATACATATGTCCCCAGAACCAGGTGCCTGCCCACCCGCACTCTCTCTCTCTCTCTCTCCCAGGGACTCCTCTCACTTTGCCCATCCCTGGGTGGGTGGACCCACTGGTTAGAGGGCTTTCTGATGTTCAAGTGGAGGGAAAGAGAGAGAGCACACCTGGCCCTGGGTGGGGATACACACACACACACACACACACACACACACGTACGTGATAGGAGCCTACCTGCAGGAATTTTTAATAATACCGGGGCAGTCATCACATTGCAGGGTTTGGGGGGAGATCAAAAGAAGCAGGACAGGTTTCTTGTAAGGAAGTTATCAGACATAGTGATTAGAGCTGGGGCTTCCGACAGTTCCTGACCTGGCCAATGTGAATGGTTTGGTCAAATGTCATTTTGCTAGCAGTGACTTACTGCACTCAATTTTATTTTCCCACAATTACCCCCTGACATTAGGTCACTGTGCCAGGACTCTTGTAAGTATACTTGCATGTAGGTGCTGCTGGTTTGCCACACCCAGCCGAGTATGGAATACCACCTGCCATCGGGAGGGACCCTGGAACAAGGCGCACAGCCAGTCTCCCCAGGCTGCAGGGGATGCCCAGGAGAAAGGTCTGTAGGAGTTCCCAGCACCTCATGTAAAAGCTTAGTTATATTGTTAAGTGTTTTAGTTAGATGCTACATCTGTCTGGCTATTCGTGTGGCCAATTCTAAGACGTCCTGTTGTCCCAAGGTTGTTTTCCCTGAGATTTAGTGGTTGCAGAAGGCTGAATCTCTACGTTTCCAGTACCAGCAGGTCTGCTGGGGAGCTTGCAGTTTTGGCCCCAATTTCTGCCTTCCAGGGGTTCACCAAAATGGTAGACTTATGGGACCATACCAAATCTACTCAACAATTGTCTGCCTTCTTCTAGTGAGTTCTAGTTACTAAGGCCTGAGTCCCACTGCAGTGGGGTGGGCTGGGCTGTCTGTCTGGCCATGGAAACAAAATGTAGGAGAGGGAAAGATAGGGTCCTCCTTCAGGGACTATGATATTCTGGATGGGCCCTTTTTTGTCTTTTCTCTCTTTTTCTTTTCTTTTTTTTTAAAATTTCAAAATAAACTTAGAGAAAAGTTGCTAGTACAATGCAAAGACTTCTGTTTTCTTCAGTTGACACTAAGTTGCTGACCTGTTGTCCCCTGTGTAATAACCAGGTCTTTTACTTTTTGTATTTTGATGCTCTGACATCTGGGCTCTGGGGCCTTGCTGACCCTGGAGGGACTGCCCCCTCAGGATAGCCAAATCCTAGAGATAACAAACAACTTGTGGGTGAGGTCATTTCAATGTGAATCAACCACTCCAGAGTACCCCTGCCCAACTCTCCACTCCAGCCACTATCCACCTGCCCTAACGGCCCCAGGGCCAGGTACCAGAAAAGCAGGGACAGCTCCTGGAGCCCAGGGAAATTATTCCAGCTAGCCAGTCCTAAGCCTGCTTACACTGCCTTGCCTATTCCTTCCAATGGAAACCTCTTGTATGTCATCAGACTCTGTTGCTGTGGTGCTTCCCTCCCCCATCTGCCAGAGCCTCCCGTTTTGGGGGGAGAGGGGCACAGATACTGACCCCACTTCCTGCACCAGTTATGTGTTATGGTCATTCTTTACCTGCTGCTCTGGCCTTTACGCCAGGCCTGAAGTAAAGAAAAGCCCAGGGGTTGGCACCAAACCCTTCCAAGTGTCACCTGCTGCTGACTGCCTCCGGCCCTACCTGATCCCTCTGCGTCTCCCTCATGGTGCCCCTCAGGCCCTCACAGCCTCGGGCAGCTAGAGCACACCCAGAAAGTTAGCACATACCAGGTCCACCAAGACGCCCTACCCACGTTTGCACCAAGTCTGAGAACACAGAATATTCTGCAAGAAACCAGCTGGAGAAGGCCCCCTTTAAAGCATAAAGGCCCCACCCACCTGCAGGAGGTCCAGCTCTGAGATCATGTGACCAGACCACCAGCCATCGCCAACACCAAGCTAAGGCAGACCGCACATGCCACCCCTACCAGGGAAAGTGAGCTGCTCTCTTGGGGGCCTTCCGCTGGTCCCCGGGTCAGAGCCTGAGCTACAGCCTGTTCTCCTGGGAGAGTCACCCTCACAGACCTGAAGAGAAGGGCAGGAAGGCAAGAGAGGGAAGGAGAGTGGCCAGGAGGAAGGAAAGAGCTGTTGGAGGGCGGTGGTGGGGGAGGACAACCCGCGGGGTGTGAGATGCCAACGCTTCCATCAGGGACAGCCAACAGGGGCTGAGGTGCGGCCCCCTGAGAAGAAGAGGCTGAGCCCCTCTCGCAGACAGTGCAGCCGTGAAGCAAACCTGGGGACAGGAGCGCCCCTGCAGGCTAGTCCCTCAGCCTGACCCCATAGCGCCCCGAGTTAATGCTCCCCTTCCTGCCCCCCGTGCCTCAGCATGGGAGAAGGGAGGAGTAGGGGTGGGGTAGGGTCAGGGGAGGGAGGCCTTGCCCTTGGCCCCCAGGGCACACCTCCTTCCAAGTAGGAGTAGCCAAATAGTGGGAGGCTCCAGGCAGAAGGGGTTGTGAGGGGATGGGAGGGGGTGGGGGCGATGGAGACTTTCCCCAGCAACCAGAGAAGACGGTCCTTCTGAGCGGTGGCTCATCCACTTTTCCACTTTTTTTTTTTTTTTTTGGGCTGCTTTGGGTCTTCGTTGCTGCACGCGGGCTTTCTCTAGTTGTGGCGAGCGGGAACTACTCTTCATTGCGGTGCACGGGCTTCTCATTGCGGTGGCTTCTCTTGTTGCGGAACACGGGCTCTAGGAGCGCAGGCTTCAGTAGTTGTGGCTCGCGGGCTCAGTAGTTGTGGCTCGCAGGCTCTAGAGCACAGGCTCAGTAGTTGTGATGTGTGGGCTCAGTAGTTGTGGCTCACAGGCTCTAGAGTGCAGGCTTCAGTAGTTGTGGCTCGTGGGCTCACTAGTTGTGGCTCGCAGGCTCTAGAGCACAGGCTCAGTAGTTGTGGGGCACGGGCTCAGTAGTTGTAGCTCGCGGGCTCTAGAGTGCAGGCTTCAGTAGTTGTGGCTCGCGGGCTTAGTTGCTCCGCGGCATGTGGGATCTTCCTGGACCAGGGCTCGAACCCGTGTCCCCTGCATTGGCAGGCGGATTCTTAACCACTGCGCCACCAGGGAAGTCCCGTCTCATCCACTTCTGATGGGTTTTAGTTTTAGAGACTCTGATAAAATGGGACAGAGATGAGAGAGAAGGAGGTAGGATGAACAAGGAGGGGCACAGCCCCCTTAAGCACGGCTGGCATCAGAAATGGCTGCGCTGTCTGGTTGCAGGTGCACTCTAAAAAGACTCCTGCATGTCACAAAGCCATCATCCTTTCTCCACCTGTCCTTACTTTAGTTCCACCACTGCCAATTTAGTCCTGAGGTCAATACTCAATTACCCCCAGACTCCTTCCTCCCTTGGGCCCTTTTCAAAGCCCTAGAGGACATCATCTGCTAACTGATCCATTTCCCTTATGAACCAGCACACAGTTTTCCCTCCAGAAAAGGTAAAGCAGGAACGCAGAACAGGCACTAGGGACTGCAGGCCCCCACTTGCATAAGGAGAAAAGCCAGAAGTATCGGTAAAAGGAGAAAGGCAGGCTGGTGTAGAGTGAGTGAGTCTGTTGGCATATTAGAAAAGGCCCAGAAAGGTTGTGCAAGTGGGACCAGGGCAACGATGTTTCCCTTTCTGTTCCTATCATTCCACAGAATACTTCCAGAGGTCCCTAAACAGGGCCAGGCTCTGGCAAACCAGCCTGAGCTGTCTTCCAGCCCACCTCACAAGGAAAGGATCACTACTGATGCAAATTTTTCTACCGCAAATCACCACCCACACTGCTCCCTTCCACATAGTTAAAGCTCAAACATGATAGAAATGCTATGAGTAATTCTAGGCACCTGCCTCTGTAAAGGCAGGCACACAGCTGCTGTGGCCCAGAAAAGGGATCTCCCACACCCGCTGGTCCACGGCCAAAATGTGTTCTCACTGTTTCTACCACAGTCTAGAGGACCAATATCAGAGTTCCCGGTCTGGGCCTTCACACTAAGCCTCCCTCTCATAGGGGTAACACCTAGGAAGGGGCAGCTAGCGTGGACAGGGCAGCAAATTTGTCCCTGCCGTTGCCACCAATTTTTTGACTAACACCAAATCTCCTTGTCTGGGCCATCCAACCAAGTCTCCCCCTGGGCTTCCTCCCAGCCGCCTAGTAAGGGGAGGATGTCTCCTGATCCATGCCCCTTAACCAGTGCATGATTGCATCTATTGGAAATAGATCAGACTCTGGAAAAACAGAAAAGCTGATGCTATTTCCAGTTCCTGGCCCCTGCAGAGCCCCTAAGGCAACTGTTCAATTTCAGAGGGGAGGGGTCCGCAGAGGCCACAGGCACACCAGCAGAGGCTTGTGAAGGAGGCTCTAGACCTCATGGGGCACCAACATTTCCTCCACTGTTAGTTATTTTCTCTGGACCAGAGCTCCCTTTAATTCTCCCTTTGGTCTGTGTTCTACCCATCAATCAAGGGGAAGATGACTCTTGACCTATCCCCTTAATAGTCAATACCCAACTGCTTCTACTGGAAATAGATCAGGCTCTGGGAAAATAGAAAAGCTGATGGTGCTTCATGGCCCCAGCCGCTGTAAAGGCCCAAATGCAGCCGCCCCATCTCAGTCTATCCAAGGCAGAGGAGACGGCAGCAGAGCCGGCAGTGTAGACTCAGCAGGGCAGAAAGGAGAGTGGAGCAGAACGTGTGGAGAGTGTATTGATCCTTGGGTAAAGAGGGTCAATCAGTTTCGGAAAAGTTTGAATCCTTGTTTTCTGGCTTTTGCTTTTAACCTCCTGAAAGCCATGATCACAAATCCACCTTTCTACTCTGTTGAGTCACTGCCAAAAATTCAAGGATTAGTCTTGGTTTATTAGTTTTAGAAACCGAGAGAGATAGTGTCCCCTTGCCCATAGTAAATTCAGCTGAAAGAGTAAAGCATTACCTAAATCCCTTACCCTAGCCCTGTAAAGGCCCTAACACAGTTGTTTTATTTACAAGGGAGCTAAAGAATGGGTTGAGGCAGACAGCTCCACACGCCAGGCCTGTGAGAAGTGGAGTCTTGACTCTCAAGGACTCTGGAGCAGCTGTGTTGGCAAGTCATTGTTTCAGGCTCTCCGACTTCTCCCCCTTCCGTACTCAGGATTGTTGTCACCACATAATCTTTTCAAAGTCTTCCAAGAGATCATCTCTGAGATTACGTAAGTAACTGCGTATTGATGTGTGCTCAAACATGTGGTGTGTGAGAGAGAGATGTATGAAACAGTTCATTTCATTACCCCGCCATAAAAATGACTAAGGCAGGCTTGTTATATACTCTTAAAGACAGGAAACTTTGAGGTGGTCGAGGAGAGTCTTGCTTTGGCAGCCTTTCTCTCATCCTGCCTCTGTTAACCAACCTCAGGTTAATCTGGGGATGTTCATTCCCTAACCTCATGTCCATCATGGACCCCTACTTAGCCAAGGGCTGTGAGACTCAGAGACTCGGGACCTAAGTCCACGCTACCGCCCTGATAAGCAGCCTGGGACACAGGTCTTTCTCCCCAGTCTCACACCACGTGAAGAAGCGGGCCTGCCCAGTGCCTCTGAGGGTGTGTCGGGCGTACTTGAATCCTAAACAAGGAGGAAGAATGAGAACTTTGGTCTGTCTGACAAACTGCACGGGAAAGCCATCTGGGTGAGGTCGGCTTCGGAGCGGAAAGGCCAGTTGTGCGGGGAGCTCCCAGCTGCGTCCTAACTGCCCCCTGCTGGTGCCGGGACCATATGCTCTGCCACCACCACCACCCCCGCCCCGTGGAAGGGGCTGCCCCCCTTGCTCTTGTACATGCCAGGTGAGGCAGTGAGCTATTTTGCACAGCACCCCGCTGGAAAGAAAGTGGATAGTCTGAAACGGAGGAAGAGCATCTCAGATGTAACAAGAGAAAGAAAACGGGAATTGAAGCACCACCATGTCTTTGCAAGGCCATGGCAGTCTGTTTCGCTGGTCAGGAGTTCAGGGTCTACTTCTTGTTGTTATTTACGTGCATCTCCAGAGCTTCAAACTATCATTAGAATAAGAGCAGATGCAAAGAATGCAGGCTGTTGCCAGTTGAGTGCATGCCAGAGCACCCCTCTTCTGGGCAGATCCCTGGTGCATGGGATAACAGTAGTAAAGCCGCCGTGGGCCTGCTCCCTAGACCCTGAAGTCTATCGCCTGAGAGATGGGTGTCCTCGGGGTTAGCCCTGCCCAGGAAAGTCACTATACTGTTGTAGCAGACGCTAAAGCAGTTCCTCGGGCCTGTGAGAGGGGCAGTGCAGATCCTGTCACATCCTCCATTCCTGGGACTGTAGGACGCTCAACTATGTATTCAGTTCCAACTCCCACCTCATGTGACTGAGGATTGGCTTTGAGGCAAAGGAGTGTGTAAGGAGCTCCAGCCAGCATTTTGGACTTGGCTTCAAGCTCCTTTATTACTTTTTGTGGCTCTGCGTTTGCCTTTAGTTTAGATGGCCTTCCATGTTACCTTTTTCCTACCTTATATAAACTCGGGCCTTAGTCCTTCTCTTAATACTTTACAAAGTACCCTTCATTTTCCTTCCTCCACGGGGAGTTCTCTTGTTTCTTGGTGGAGGGTAGAGGTGGGTGACTCACAGGTTGGAAGTTACTGTGAGGTTTGGGAAGAATCCCTGAAACAGCTCGGGTCACCAATCCCTCTCCCCCCGCTTCCACGGACCCATCTTCTCTAATTTACACACCTCCCCTTCCTCCTACGGTCACTCAAGAAGCTCTAGCTGCTTAGCTTTATTGTCCATTCCTTCTCCCAGATGAACCCAACTCATAGAAACCAGGCTAGATCCCGCAAGTCAGAGCTGCCCGCAAGGGCCTGGGGTTCCCAAGGCAGTGCCAAAGGAATTTCCACTGAAGAGCAGCCGGGTCACTAATCAAAAAGGCCAGGTTCTTAGAGAGTAGATCTAAACAGCCTCAGCTGCCCCTACACCATGCACCAGGGATCTGCCCAGAAGAGGGGTGCTCTGGCAGTGCACTCAACTGGCAACAGCCTGCATTCTTTGCATCTGATCTTATTCTTTTTTCCAGTTCGTCCTTATGCTTTGTCCTTTTCTGTCTGGCCTTAAGGATGAATAAAAAGAAAATAGACCTTGGTACTAGAAGGCTCAGGATTTGAATTCTGGCTCTTCCACTTACAAACATGTGTGACCCTAAGCACATTTCTTTACCTTCTGAGACAATTTCTTCACCACTAAAATGCAAAAGTCTATCACCTACCTCTGAGAGCTGGCTCCGGATTAAACGGGATAACGTGCATGGAGAACACATTACAGCACCCAGCGCACAGTAGGCGCTCAAGTCCATGGTGGCTGTTATTCCACCTCCAATCGAGCCTCACGGAAGTCTGGTCGTGGCCAAACGTGCATATTCTGCTCTTCATATCTGAACCTCGCGACTCTCCAGCTAGAACACTTCCCTCCTCAACCACGTGGCTTCTATCCCCCAGCATCGGCTCCAGCAAACAGGCTTTTTAAAGTTGGCATGGCCCTAGGAACCCTGTTTTGAAGCCCCTCCTTCCTATTTCCAGCCCCCCACGGCACTCCAACCAGCCCTGCTTGTACTGGGTGGGCCCGGAAAATGGGAACTGGAAAAGCAAAACAAAACCAGATATTCAGACCAAATAAGACTTGGAGACAATGTGGTCAAAGATAAGATGAGGTATGGGCAGGTTAAGGTGATGTTCAGAAATGATTCCAGGGTCACAGCCAATCTGCCCTAGTACACCCCTTAGGTGTGGTTCAGTGCACCTCTTAAGGGACAAGGTGTGTCTCGGGTGTTTTTAAAGGAGCCAAGCTAATCCAGACACCCACTTTAATTCTCTCAACCACAGGTGTAGTGTGGTGGCTGTACCCCTAAATTGTCAACCAAAATACAGAAGAAGGCTCCCGGAGTATCTGGTCTGAGATTGTGGAGAGGGGATCTGACGCCATCGCTCTTCGGCTAAAACATTGAAATAACTTCTTATTGAAATGACTTCTTATTGCCTTTCAAATTAAGTTCAGTCTCAGACCACAGCATTCAACTGTTTTTCACAAGTTAACCTCAACCTACCTTGCCAGGCTTATCACTTTGCTTCCTTTCCACCCACACTTCAGCCAAACTGGACTGTTTATTCCCTGAACATGCCCATGTACACTCCCACCCCTGTGTCTTTGCTGTTTATCTTATTATTTTTATTTCAGAGTTTTGGTGTTCTTTTTTTTATTGGAGTATAGTTGATCTACAATGTTGTGTTAGTTTCAGGTGTACAGCAAAGTGATTCAGTTATACATACATACATATATATATTTTTTCAGATTCTTTTCCCTTATAGGTTATTACAAGATATTGAATATAGTTCCCTGTGCTATACAGTAGGTCCTTGTTGGTTGTCTGTTTTATATAGTGTATACATGTTAATCCCAAACTCCTAATTTATCCCTCCCCCTTTCCCCTTTCCCCTTTCCCCTGTTTATTTTTATTTTTGACTTCTTTCCCGTCCCTCATCACTACCTACTGAAATCCTCCAGACTCCCTCTGAAAAAATGGACTCTCCCATGAATCCTTTCCTGATCCCTCAGCTCTCCTCCAACAGGACAGAATTTACTTTCTATTTTCCTTGTGGCATGGATTCTAGCTAGAGCCTAGGTGCTGGGGTTGAGACATACTGGGCAGTCTGGTAAATTGAGGGAACGGTGGTGGGGCTAAGGGCCTCTGAGGAGCTAAATCCTCCTGAGGGGAGGAAATAACCAAGCAGGACAGAGCTACCTCAGGCACAAAGGCCAAGTCGGTAGTAGGAAGCCGTGCATTGGAGTACAATGCGAAGGCTCTTAACTGAATCTGCCCAGCCCAGCCTCCCTGGATGCCTGCTTCTGTCCTATCCAGGGACCTATTTGTATCCAGGAAGGCTTGTCATGGCAGCAAAGGGAATGAGGTCCTAACCCCCTCTTCCTAACACAGCCCACTGAGGTTCAAACGAATAAACCAGCGGCCCCAAAACTTTTTGGCACCAGGGACCGGTTTCATGGAAGACAATTTTTCCATGGACAGGGGAGCGGGGGCGGCGGGATGGGGAGGGTGGTCCAGGCGGTGATGCGAGCGATGGGGAGCGGCAGATGAAGCTTCGCTCACTCGCCCGCCACTCACCTCGTGCTGTGTGGCCCGGTTCCTAACAGGCTGCAGACCGCTACCTGTCCGCGGCCTGGAGGTTGGGGACCCCTGGCATAAACGATGTCTAATGGCCTGGAGTGGTCCCAAATGAGGTCAGATTGCTGAGAAGGAACAAGGAGGGTGCTCTGAGAGGAGGCTTTCCATAAAAGGGGAATGTGGACAGGCTCTCAGAGTCCAGATCATTGGAGGGCATCTGGTTCAGGACACGCAGTCATTCTGGATATCCTGTGGATGCTCCTCAAAAGGAAAGAGCTGCATCCGAGCCGCTAAAGGGTTAGAATCCTCCAGGGCCCAGGCATTCTTTCTTTAGGACCCTTCTGAGCTGAGTCTGGCAGAGTAGAAATGGCACCTTGAGAAACCATCTTGATGAGGATGGACCACGTCAGCACTCTGTGCTGGAACCAGTTCCAGCTGGTGGTTTGGTCGGGGCCACCTCTGATTAACGGGGGTAGTGGTTAGTAGCAAGGACTCTGGAACCAGCTACCTGGGTTCAACAGCTTTCTCATATGTAAATGGGGAGAACTGAATCGGTCAACTGAGAGCAGCAAATGGGACCACCTTGTTGTTAACAGCTGTGAAGTCCATTTCAAGAGGCAAGATTTGGTTGCCAATAACCCAGCGGACTAGACCAAACAAATAAAGTAGACGACTGATTCGTGCATGTGTGGAAGCGACCCTAGAGATGCTTGGGTCAATCTAAGGAGGGGAACCATTAGAATTCTTTCTGGAAAAAACATGAGTGTGTATGGGGGCGGGGTCTCAATGCCATTGTAATCTGGATGCTGGAAGATGAGACTTTTTTTGAGGTATTTTTGACCTACAGCATTATATTAGTTTCAGGTGTACAACATAATGCTTCAATATTTGGATATATTGTGAAATGATCACCACAATAAATTAACATCCATCAATATGTATAGTTTAAATTTTTTTTTCTTGTGATGAGCAGTTTTAAGATTTATGGAGACTGGGACTTCCATGGTGGCACAGTGGATAAAACTCCACACTCCCAGTGCAGGGGGCCTGGGTTCGATCCCTGCTCAGGGAACTAGATCCCACATGCATGCTGCAACTAGAAGTTTGCATGCCACCACTAAGGAGCCCATGTGCCGCAACTAAGGAGCCAGCAAGCTGCAACAAAGAAGCCCTGGAGCCGCAACTAAGGACCCCGTGAGCTGTAACTAAGGAGCCCGCCTGCCGCAACTAAGACCCGGTGCAACCAAATAAATTTACAAAAGTAATAATAAGACTCAAGGAGAACTTATTTTTTTTTACATCTTTATTGGAGTATAATTGCTTTACAATGGTGTGTTACTTTCTGCTTTATAACAAAGTGAATCAGTTATACATATAGGAGAACTTATTTTTAATGTGCAGGCTTATCCTACCATACCATACTGGCAGAGCCTCGCAGACCAGTGGTGCTCCCTGGAGAGGGACTGCCGTGCTCGGTGGGGCAGTGGAGAAGACCACGAGGCCTGGCAGAGTGACCCGGAGATGGTAAGGCACCCAGTGGAGCAGCAACAGCGCCCGTGAGAATATACTTGTTCATGAGCACATGGAAGACACTAGGAAAAACCTTGAAGAGTTAAACGATTGCCACCAACTCTAGCACAACCTGAGTCCCAAACTACAGCTAAGACCCCCATCCTTAGGGGCTGCCAGAAATACTTGAGGTGGAGGACTTTGCAAGAAGCTAAAGATCCTGCGTGAGCCCGTGTGTGTAGGTGCCCGAGAAACTGAGGTTTCCTGGTTGTGTCCTTACCTCCTCTCTCGCATTAAGTTCTTTGAGGACAAGTGCTATGTTTTACTTATCTCTGTATCTCCCCAAAGCAGGAGCCCTAGTCCTGGCAGAGGGCTGCAGGGCAGAGTCTGGTGCCCGGTGGGGCGGCAGCAGTGCCAGCGAGAGCAGCCTTGATCCAGGCACAGGTGAGACTCTTCCACCTCGCCATCCCCCAACAGCATCTAGCCAGGGACTTACTATTTTCTTCTCATTTTTCAGCTCCCTTGAAGTATAATTTACATATCATGAGTTCACTTATTTTCAGCGTACAGTTTGAGGTTTAATAAATTTATACCATCACGCAGACATCATCATGCCACATCATTACGGAACACTTCCATTATCCCCAAAGTTTTCCTTGGGCTCCTTAGCAGTCATCCTTGCTCCAACCTCCAGACCTAGGCAACCACTGATGTGCCTTCCATCACCATAGTTTCGCATTTTCTACAAATTTCATATTAAGGAATTATACAGAGTAGCTAGTGTCTTTCACTGCATATGTTTGAGATTCATCCCTGTTGTAACACGTATCAATAGTTTGTTCTTATCTGGGATCAGTGGCCAGTCTGAACTCATGACAGTTTAGTGCTAATATGTAGGAAAATCAACTCTCCCAAGTTATTCCAATCCTACGGTCAAGGTGAGAGTGGAATGATCAAAATGCATTTAATATGCAATTTTCAATTTGCAAGAGTCACCATTTTTATCTGGGACGATTCCCACTACAGATAATAGATCATGAAAGGGTTTCATGTTGCTAACTAAATAGCCACAGAATGGTAATACTTATGTCTCATAAAAAAGTAAAATTAATAACCAATAAACTGGATTTTTAAAATAATACTGTTCTTTTTTGAATTGCTGACTAGTAGTCCACGGTATTGATAAGTCACATTATGTTTACCCTATTGCTAACTGATGGACATTTAGGATGTTTCCAGTTGTTTTTTTTGTTTTTTGTTTTTTTTTTGCGGTACGCGGGCCTCTCACTGCTGTGGCCTCTCCCGTTGTGGAGCACAGGCTCCAGACGCGCCAGCTCAGCGGCCATGGCTCACGGGCCCAGCCGCTCCGCGGCATGTGAGATCTTCCCGGACCGGGGCACGAACCCGTGTCCCCTGCATCGGCAGGCGGACTCTCAACCACTGCGCCACCAGGGAAGCCCTCCAGTTTGTTTTGATGAATGATGCGTCCATGCACATTTGCATTCAAGTCTTTGTGTGGACATATGTTTTCATTTACTTGGGTAGATACCTAGGAGTGGAATTGTGTGGCCTTTATTGACTTAGAGTCCCTTAATAGGGATTACGCTGCAGGAAGCTGAAAGTAAGCCCCGTGAAAACGGAACACATGATTAAGGATATGGGAGAGAATTTTAGGAAAAGGGAGGTTACTGAGAGGTAGAAACGCACTAAGAGATAAATTTATCTACTTCATAATTTGTACCTCAATATTTAGGAAGCCTAAACATTTTATCTGATGCAAAACTGCCTCCATCTATTATAATTGGAGACTCATTGACCACAGCATACAATATTAGGCATGTGTGGGTGGACAAGTACAGTGGTCAGGGCATGAAAGGCACCGAAATCTGAACAGCCTACGTGGTTGTTCACTTTTTCGGAGCCATCAGTAATTATGACAAGAATTTGCTTTAACGAAAAATTCCACTTAAAGATTCGAGTGGAATTTCTACTCCTTGTAGAGCCTACCATTACATAATTTGTATTTTTGTTAACCTGGCCTCTGCAGAGACCATTCTGAATAGTAGTCTCCTCTTGAAATATGGAACTATACCAATAAGGTTTTGGAGCAAGAAATTATGAGGGAGAACAGAGAACTCTGTGATGACAGGAATCACTATTACATAGATCTAAATACAGCCACAAGTCAAACTTGTCCTCTTAAAATTGATCTAACCCAGTTAATTAATAACAAAGAAATCCATCCTGTTTCCCAGACAGAATTTGACCTTGAGTCATAGGCCAAAAGTTTAACCACTTCGTTTTTCTCCCATTGGAAAGATCACCTCAAGCACCCTGAGTCATTTGAGCGCAGGTACCCGATGGTTCAGTAGATGTGGCTTACCCGGGACTGAGATTTATACGGAGGATTTTTGAAGTATCCATCACATCACAGAATTCTTTTTCTTTAATGAAGACCTACAGAAATCTCTCTTCGACCTCAATATCAGGAAAAACCATGCTTCTCCTGAACAACTGGACTGTTTTCATTTTTATCCTATGTAAGTGGGAACCTGTTAGAAATGAAAATGCTCAGGTTCCACCCCAGACCTATCAAGTTAGAAACTCTGGACGTGAGACCCAACAATCTGTGTTTTGTTAAGCCTTCCTGGTGATTCTGACGCAAGCCAAAATTTGACAACATTAACTGAATTGGACTGAAACCAGGAAGACCAGCTTTAGAAAATTGGTAATTTATTTGTTCAATGTCTCATACTTCCTTTTGAGTTAAAAGGTTACAGTAAGGTTGTATTACAATTGCTTAATCTACAACCAAGTAGTTGGTTTTGAAAATCTAGGATGATAATATTGACCAATTATGTACTAAAAACAAACAAAAAGGGATTTCATCATCTTGTATAGGCTAAGTGCCCTGCAACTTGAACTACAGACGATTAACTAGACACGGTTATGCTTTGTGCGTGAATTACAGGGTAAATGAAGTAGATATTAAAGCAGATGAACTTAAATGATCTATCACGATTTACTTGTTAGCCTGGAAATCTCTTGTTCTTTAGTTAATAAAACACACAGAAAACCTAAGTCCACGATGCCAAGTGAGCAAATATGGCTCATTGTCAGGAACTGAGTGTTTTTTAGCTCTTGCCGCTTTCAGAGTCCAGAGGGAACCTGTTTCCATCTCAGCTCTGCTATGGAATGCTTTGTGTGACCTCATAGGAGATAACTGTCCCCCTCTGAACCTCATTTTTGCCTCTGAAAAAATTGAGGATTTGATTTCATCATCTTTAAGTTCACTTCCATCTTTGATCTGCTGGGATTCTGGAATTCTAGAGATCCCCAAACACCAACAGCACCCGGGACATCACTGCTCTCTCCTGACCTCTCCTGACCAGAGGGCAGAGGAAGGAGGGAAAGCACACATGGGGTTGCAGCCTGAGGCAAGCATGCCTGAGATCTTCCGAGTTCAGATCATTTTAAAAATCGCCCGCCAGGGTTTGTTTCTTACTAAACAATGCTGTGTGGCCATCAGCCGAGGTGTGAATTGGGGGATACTGCTTGCTCTTTGCTAAATGTTACACAGGAATCCCAGAGAGATTTTATCACTAGCTTTGTGAGAACAAGATGTGAACGGTATAGAGAGCCGTTTTCTGTAGAGCCGATCTTAAAGAGGCAGCCCAGTGTGTGAAATTACGTAAGGGTATATACTTCAAAGCTAAGGGGTTTGGGTTTATCCAAGCATTCCCCTTCCCCTTTCCCATCAAAAACAGTTATTTCACTGGGTAATTCAAGACCTGGAGATAATTTCATAAGGAGTGGAGGATAGGTGTGGTTTAGGTTGTTCAAATTAACCAGATAATTGATTCAATTCATCCAATTCACTCTCCCTGTAGAATTTATTGCACCTATTATCGTCAGTAGAAAAAGCTATCTTTGCGCCTCCTGTTCATTGGCCAGCCAAATACTTTGCTGTCTTTCATGCCACTTCCCAGACTAATTCTGATCTGGATATACTTATAAGCACCTTACTACAAAAAGTTTCTCCTAGCTGAGAGATTATCCTTTGAATTTGATCATTTCAGAGAATATTCCTTAGCAGGTGATATTATCCAATGCCTTTAGACTGCTGGCCTCCCACCCTGCATATACACACAGAAATCACATACTTACATTTTCTGTGTCAAGGGGCATTTCTTGCTGGTACTATTGCTGGTACTAAGGGAATTGCCTTAATTTTCTGCTTCCTTCGGTTGATGTAAACATTATCTCCATGCCCATCACCTCTGGAGTAGCCTGTGGCATTCCCTCACTTGAAAAGAATGATTTTCATTCTTACAAGTCCTTTTGCGTCAGGACCTCGAGCTGGGTTCTGCATTATTTTGTTTTGGAACAAGGCAGGTTCCTTTTAACCACTTCTAAAGGGAGAAACCCTAAATGGCATTTACAAAAATATATAGCATTAAAACAGACGGTCAAACGGTAAAAGGGTGTTTTATTAGGACATTTAGAGACAAAGCAACTGGTGATTTGCCTGGATTTTGCATCTCTTAAAGGTTGCTTTGATACTGTGCAGCAGAGCCCTGGTAATACGCAGGGTTGGGAATTACCATGTGTCAGAGCTGGGTGATAAGCCCAGGTCACCTGAATTATTCCTTCTTGGAAGTGACATCAGCCCTATCAAAATGTGAATGATTTGTTGCCTCAGCACCTCTCTGCTATTAAATCTAGAGGAGTGGATTCAAGTTTGTGCTTCAGGGGACACACATACTTATTTACCCTGTAAAAGAGAGTGCACTAGACCACCTTCTGATTGCAGAGAAGTGGATGAAAATTGACAAAATCTATACAGATCTTCGTGGTTAGACATGGAAACAGAGTGATTCTAATAAACAATAAGTATTGTTTAATAACATCTAGGTAGTCCATAAGATTCCCTAGCAGGGAAGAACAAGCAACTGCAGAGCATTTCCCAAACCCCCCTCCTTCTGTCATGGAAACGCCGGTAAAAGTCCTCCACCTCCCACACTCCAGTGCCAGATCGGTAAGCATTTAGCCAAGCATGCTGGGAGACAAAGAACAACCGAAGGAAAGGAGTATCCGGGTGTCTTGGATTTGCTTTCCATTCTGCTCTGTTGCTCTACCATCTCGTTACTAGACGTAGGCATTGGACGTGACAATCAACTACATTTGAACTGAGCAGAAGAAATATTAAAGGCATAGGCTTCAGAAGAAATGTCTCAAAGGCAGCCTCAGTCACCTAATCAGACTTTAATTTCAACCACAAATGAAACAGAATCATCAAGCCCTGTCGTTCCTAATGATACCACAAATAAAGGAAGGACCGGTGACAACTCTCCAGGAATAGAAGCATTGTGTGCCATCTATATCACTTATGCTGTGATCATTTCAGTGGGCATACTTGGAAATGCTATTCTCATCAAAGTCTTTTTCAAGACCAAATCCATGCAAACAGTTCCCAATATTTTCATCACCAGCCTGGCTTTTGGAGATCTTTTACTTCTGCTAACTTGTGTGCCAGTCGATGCAACCCACTACCTTGCAGAAGGATGGCTGTTCGGAAGAATTGGATGTAAGGTGCTCTCTTTCATCCGGCTCACTTCTGTTGGTGTATCAGTGTTCACGTTAACAATTCTCAGTGCTGACAGGTGGGTTTCTTTTCTCAGTTATATTTGCCAGGATGTGAAATTAGGCGAAAAGAAAGGAAAGCTTGTACGGAGCATTCACTGGCTACTATTCTGCTTTTCTCACACTCTGTAACCTGGATGTAAGATTGAAAAATCGGGGGGCATTTTAAATAAAAGTCGGTGTAAGAATGTTAAAATTCCTGTGTTAGCATCGGACGAGAGATTGAAATTGTGTGCTTCAGGGATCATTTAATTTCTTTGAAGTGTAATTGTTTGTTTGAAAGAATACTGAACGGTGTTTTCCCCCTCGGTTTATTAAGGCAAATTATTCCAGGTGTAAAAGAAAAACAATCCTTTCTTTATACATTAGTGCAGCCTAGTGGTGCAATATTGTCAACATTAAAACATCAACATAGGTGTGAAATTGACCACATACACATTACTGTCTACTGGAAGAATGGTAAAAAGATACATGCATCTAATTTATTTGAAATGCATCAAATTAATTAATGGCAGAAAAACGGTGAGGCTCTCAGCTTCCTGGTAACTCAGTGTAATGTCATCACTTAATTGTATTTGTTTATTTCTATAGGCGTTCAATGACATTCTCACTTCCAGACATAAATTAATCCCGGCTGACTTTTAGAGCTCTATGGATGGAGCGTGTGAGAACCTCTGGCAGCCAGGGTGTTTGGGCTCTGTTAGGATATTTTCAGTCTACGTACTGGGTCTTTCTGTGCCTATTGTATAATGATAACTGTGAAAGCATGAAGAAAAACTGAGGCTCCAAATGTTAAAAGTGGTGCTTTAAAGAGCCTGCAAGAAGCCTGTAAGTAATCAATGCCTGGCAGTACCAGAAGGAAAAGCTTCTTCGGATTCTGGAATCTGAGAGGAGGAAAAGCTTTCCCTGTGTCTTTTATGGAATTTTGCTTTGACTGGTTTTATATTCTGTTTGAGGGCAGATTTACTTAAAGGCTGTAGATTTTAAGGTGGATTTGTCAGAATAAGGAGGCATCTTTTCATGGGTACAGGGTTTCCGATTTCACCCTTGCCTTGCCCTAAATCTACCTACAGATTGGATCGGCTTGGGCACGAAATTAGCACTTATGAACAGGGAAGAAATTAACCCTCTCCTCTTTCCTGCATAAACTCATGGAATTCTTTTCTAGGAAGGTCGATGACTGCTCTCTCACAAGGAAAGGAGAATTAGGTTTAACATCAGTCACTTACATAAAACGGAAGTCTTTTAGAACACAAGGTAATGCACAGGTAATGAATTACTCTCCATCACACACAAAATCATGCCAAAAAATATTTATTTGCCCTAAGTAGAAGGTCTACAAGAAAATTATAAAAATTGCAAATCTGGAATATCTCGTAACAGTGAATAAAGGAAAAAGTGATTAGCATCAATATAAAATACTGGGATGTATTATGCATATTTGAAATCATAACCAATTCCAGTTGGTTAATGTTGACTTGGTTATATACATATGGTATAAGAAGGTAGAACTGGATGACCACGGAGATCACTTCTAACTTTAAGATTCTGTAATTTTGATATTGACTTTTCCCTTTGCTATGATTATGTGTTTCCAGATACAAGGCAGTTGTGAAGCCCTTGGAGCGTCAGCCCCCCAATGCCATCCTGAAGACCTGTGCCAAAGCTGGCTGCATCTGGATCGTGTCTATGATCATTGCTCTACCAGAGGCTATATTTTCAAATGTATATACTTTTCGAGATCCCCACAGAAATATGACCTTTGAATCGTGTGCCTCTTATCCTGTTTCTGAGAGGCTCCTGCAAGAGATACATTCTCTGCTGTGCTTCTTAGTGTTCTACATTATTCCACTTTCGATTATCTCTGTCTATTACTCTTTGATTGCTAGGACTCTTTACAAAAGCACCTTGAACATACCTACTGAGGAACAAAGCCATGCCCGCAAGCAGGTATGTATTAATCAGGACTCACACATGAATTTAGAAGGGAAATGCCTCCTTTTGCACCCCTGAGCAATAAATACTTTAGCAGTATCGTATTTTTGTTATGGTCATGGGCTGTGGAGTCTGTCAGACCCAAGATTTAATTCCATACCAGCTGAGCAATCTTGAGTAAGTTACTTAACATCTCTGAGCCTCACTTTCCTCATGTATAAAATGAAAATGAGGTCTGGATGACATATATGAAACGCTTAGCATAGTTCCTGCTGCATAGTAAACATTCAATAAGTGGTACGACTACTATTATTAGAAAGGGAGCAGCTCAAGTTTGGGATCAAAAATCACCCCCACAGGATAGTGAGAAACATCACACAAGGTGAGACTATAAAGTGAAGCATCTTTTGTTTAGAAAAACACAGGATGGTAGAACTGGCAAGAAGCCATAACATTATTCAATGCAAACCACTTACACACAGATCAGCAGACTGGGCAGAGGGGTTGTCTCGAGGGATGCAGCGCCAATGGCAAGAGAACACAGTGATTCACAGAAGCTTGATTAAGACCATTGCAAGACCCAGGTGTGCTCTCCTCTCATAAATATGAACAGAATAAAAAGAATATTGGCAAAACATCGTTCCATTTGATTAAAAAAAACCCAACAGGATTTCTATCTTTCTTGGGTGGGAGGAGATGATTCCATTTACCTCTTAACCAGTATGTGCAGAGCTCAGCGCTTTTTTTTTTTTTTTTTTTTTGAGCTAGTACATTCAGTTGCTTCAACAGTGGTGGTCAGGAGGCTAAAGTTGCATTTTAATGCCCATGTGACCAGTTATCTTTGCTCTATCTGTGACTACAGGCAATGTCTTCACTTAATCTGGTTCATTTCTCTTATTAAGAGGTGCAGGTAGGATTATTTTCATACATGAAGGGTGGCACATTGATTTTTATTCCTTTGACTATATAGTTAGAATTCCTATACGTTAACAACAATTTTTGGTACCAATTTAGCAACTTTCATAATCCCCAGAAGACTATTCTAACCTAGTCAGCCTCTGCTGGTGCAGTGAAAGCAGGTTTGTATAGCATCTATTTCTTAATTAAATTAAATTTTCGATAATTCCACAACACTGCTTGAGATAATTAGAGACACCCTAGAGTATCTCAAAACCAGGGATGGGAGTCTCTGAATTAGAGCTAATCAGAGACCAAGATCACGGGTTACCATGTCAATTAACTTGCTGTATTCTCTAGCCACCGGCTGACTTCCTTTACCTGCACGTTCAAAGGGACACCAGCCTGTTAACTGTAAATTTCTATGTAAATCTAGAGAATGGCTTTTTAAAATCTCTGCCAGCTAAATGTTTTTGATTGGGTTTTCGGTTGTTTTTTGTTGTTGTTTTGTTTTGTTTGGGTTTTTGTTTTGTTTTGTTTTCTTGGTTGTTGTTTTTGCCATTTTTCTTCCCCCTATAGATTGAATCCCGAAAGCGAATTGCCAAAACGGTGCTGGTGCTGGTGGCTCTGTTTGCTCTCTGCTGGTTGCCGAATCACCTCCTGTACCTCTACCGCTCATTCACTTCTCAAACCTACGTGGACCCCTCTGCCATTCACTTCATTGTCACCATTTTCTCTCGGGTTCTGGCTTTCAGCAATTCTTGCGTAAACCCCTTTGCTCTTTACTGGCTGAGCAAGACGTTCCAGCAGCATTTTAAAGCTCAGTTATTCTGTTGCAAGGCAGAGCTGCCTGACCCTCCTGCTGCCGATACCCCTCTTGACAACCTGGCCGTGATGGGAAGGGTCCCGGGTGCTGCAAGCACTCAGGTGTCTGAAATTAGTGTGTCCATGTTTGCTGGCTGTACTGTGAAGAAGGAAGATGACAGAGTCTAGCTTTTCAATTAAAAATAGTATTTCTCCTCCCAGCGTGTGTATTCAACTCTGAGCTGTGTGTAGGTGTATGGTGTCAGGATTTTTGTTGCTTGAGAATTGTGCTGAAATCTTAGCAGGGAAGGATCAGACAAACCATGATTTTCTTCAATCTACAAGCATTAACGAACATTATTGGGCTTTCTAAATAAAATGGAGCCCCACTAGGCATAGAAAGACATATCTGCGTATGTCAGTGGGTCCTATGAGAGGTTGAATAGGAGGTGAAGTGAAATAAACAAGATGACACTTAAAAATCTAATATGTTAGACGCAAGAGGGAAGAGACATGGGAACATATGTATACGTATAACTGATTCACTTTGTTATAAAGCAGAAACTAACACACCACTGTAAAGCAATTATACCCCAATAAAGATGTTAAAAGAAAATTAGGCCTATGAATAAAGAACTTCCCTAAAAAAAAAATCTAATATGTTTCCATCACATCTCTGATGCTTATAATTTCACATATACTCCTGTGATTTGCATAAGACTGTGTTTATTATGTGGTGTAAATCTACAGATTATACTTTGCATATGAAAAGGGGCTCAAAGAGAGGTAAAACATCTCTTCTGCAGTTTTCTTAAAAAACAAAGTCCTAAAAAAAAACCTTCCCAGGGTTTGTTTTTGACTGCCCTTTTCCATTAATCTCTATTCCATTAGAACTAAAGCTATGCAATGACAACGTCTTGGGGTCAGTGAGCATAAAGTACCGAGTAAGGATCGGGGGCAAGGTGTTTGCCTTACTAGGTCAGCACTTACTGACTTAAGGTAGTTCTGGAGTTACAACTCCCATTGATTGATTATTGGGCAAAGTTATCTTTCACACATATTGTGAAGAACTTGCCTTCTTCATAGGCAGAATAAGTGGCCATGTTTATGGTGTCATCTGAGGGCTCCAAAGAAGGACCCCTGTCAAAAAACCTGTGAGCCTGCCAGTGTCTGAAATTCTTCCTTGAAGGAAATTCATTTCTTTCTGGTAAGCAGTGCCCTCTTTCTAAAAAATGCAGAAGTACCACATGAGATCCCTAACACCTGGGTGTGCAGTTATTATCAGATCATCTTCCTGCTTGACTACCTTAAACCTGATGTGTGCCTAAATCCTGTAAGAGTATGACCTAATTAATCTCTGGCCTTGGAAATCAGAGGATTTTCTATCCTCTGCTCCTACTTGCTAACACTATAAGCTTGCTAATAAATATTACTTCAAACAACTGTTGTCAATAGACGTGTCAGATTTAGATTTATGGTTTCAGAAAATGTTTTCTCGGGGGCAAATTAAAGCATATGTTTGGCACTATCGATAGTTAAATTTGAATTTTCAAAAACTTGATTTTGGGGTGTGCTTTTGGTAGTTTTGAGCTTTCTTTAAGTGGCTTGTGTAATTGTGAACTTTTGCTTAAAGGTGTGGCTTGAAAAGGGGATATATATTAACACTAGACTTTACATTTAAGTAAAATTGGCTTACTTAAAGTGGGGGGGGTGTTAGAATTGTATTAGTATTGCTTTGGGTTGGATGTTGTAACAAGGGGAGAAAAATAAATATGAAATAAAGTTTTAAATGACTGTGTAACTTTATATTCTAAAAACAATACTTCTGACAGAATATCACTGAGAACGTATTTTAACTCCAAAATGTATTTTCAAGTGCCAAACTCCAAAATATTTTACTATTTTCCTTACTCTGGGTAAAAAATTACATCCTTATTCTCCTAAGCATAACGTTTTAGAAATAACTTGATAAAAGTACCAGATTACAAAAGCTAAGCGATCTTTTTTTTTTTTTTTTTTTTTTTTGCTGTTCGCGGGCCTGTCACCACTGTGGCCTCTCCCGCTGCGGAGCACAGGCTCCGGACGCGCAGGCCCAGCGGCCATGGCCCACGGGCCCAGCCGCTCTGCGGCATGTGGGATCCTCCCGGACCCGGGCACGAACCCGCGTCCCCTGCATGGGCAGGCGGACTCCCAACCACTGTGCCACCAGGGAAGCCCCTAAGTGAGCTTTTTAGCAGTTGACAAAACTAGAGCTCCAAGAAGTTTGATTTTCTTCATTCTCAGTAATCCCTAGGTGACTTAGGGATCTGATATAAAATAAATCCCTGAATGGCTTTATAGGGCCTCAGCCTCCCATCCAGAATTAGGGAATTGGGATTAAAATTCATGGCTTTGCTTTGATTTTTTTTGGAGTGGGTGGTCTTTTTTTTCACAGATTATCCTTGTCAGAGCTAAACTTACAAGTAGGCCCCAATATCCACAATTTTTCTCACACTGACTATTGTGTGCAGAAATGTTACTACATTTCACTTCTTTGGAGAGGGTCCTAAATGGGGGCATGGGGGAACACATGAAAAACAAATTTTGTATACTTCTCAATTTTGCTCAGGGCCTGCCTTGACCCAAGACTTAGAATAATGGACCATAATAATATAATATGCTACAAAGCAGGAAAACAAAGTCACAAACTTAGGTAAGTCTTTGTCATTGAAGTTGATAGTATTACAAAACATTTAATACTGGTATACCTACTGACAATAGCAAATTTGGGTTTAAAGAATTTCTGCAGTTATTACCATCTTAAGTCAGGGATCCATCAATTTTTTTTTGTCAAAAGGAGTTACTTTTATTTCCACTAAGTCTTGAGATTACAGGAAGTGGGGACAGGAAAATTCCCGAACAGAGTGAGCCTGAATGGGCCATTAAAAAAAATCTACTTTGGTATAGTTCAGTAATTTTCCAGAAAGACTTCCTAGGCCAGGTAGATGACTTCTCTGTCCAGGCAGTCTCTGCTTTTGTAGGTTAATGAATTTTTATCCACCAAGAAGTCGGTGGCCTATTAGGCCAGGAGTACAGCACAGATCACCCCTCACAGAGAAGAACGAAGATGATGATCAGGGAGAAGCCGGCTGTCTGGGTTTTGTCTTCCTGGGTCCAGCAGCCCCTTGTGCAGCCCATCCATATTCCATTCCTGGAGTTTCAGGAGCTACCCCCATCCTTATAATAACAAAGGATCCCCCTTTTTGCTTGTTAACTTGAGTGTTTCTTGCAAAAAATTTTGGAAATAAAAACAGGTTATAGGGACTTCCCTGGTGGCGCAGTGGTTAGGAATCCACCTGGCAATGCAGGGGACACGGGTTCGAGCCCTGATCCCGGAAGATCCCACATGCCGCAGAGCAACTAAGCCTGTGCGCCACAACTACTGAAGCTGGTGCCCCTAGAGCCCGTGCTCTGCAACAAGAGAAGCCACCGCAATGGGAAGCCCGCGCACCGCAACGAAGACTAGCCCCCGCTTGATGCAACTAGAGAAAGCCCGCTCACAGCAACGAAGACCCAACGCAGCCAAAGATAAATAAATAAAATAAATTTATATATAAAAAAAGAACAGGTTATAAAGAGATACTTCCAGATTACCTCAGTTCCTAGGGATTTCATTCTAGGAATCCACAAGGAAATAAGAACAGGAACCAGGCTTCATAGAGACAAAAGTATTGCTTAAAAAAAAAGAAAAAAACTGGGAATTCCCTGGCGGTCCAGTAGTTAAGGACTCCACACTTCCACTGCAGGGGGCACGGGTTTGATTCCTGGTCGGGGAAGTAAAAGCCTGCATGCCGTGGGGCACGGCCAAAAAAATTAAATTAAATTAAATTAAAATAAAAAAAACAAAACTGTCAGGGCCAGTGGCCAAGTAGAATGCCATTGTAGGTACAAGCATGCTTAGGTCCCAACTCCACTGCTCCACTATTACAGTAACTCAATGACCCTCTGTCACTGCCTCAGCTTCTCCTCTCACCCCTGAAGAACTTCTCCACACAAGGCCTCTGTTCTGCTTACTACCTTCCCTGTGTGGGCCTCCCTGCTTCTGGGTTACTCTGACCATGTCCCTGTCTGTTCCATACTCAACCCTCTTTCTGGGAGAGGCTTATTGGCTCAGTGAATCAAATTCAGTCTAGAATGCGGGTCTACCCTACCAGGTCACCTCACAGGCCTCTGGGTAGCCCATGACTGGGTCATATGGGAAGTAACCTTTTTGGCCTCCTGCTAAGAGGGGCCTGTGGAGAGAGCAGGCACTCAGTGTTACGTGCAGCAGGGCTGCGTAGCATATTATCACCTATGCTGTGAACTCACTCAGGAATGAAATGGGAGCCCAATAAACACATTGCTGAAAACAGCTGTACACTATTTTTGAATCCTGGAAGAAATATTTAGCAATGCTTAAATGAGCCTAATAAAACTCATGTTATCTATATTATAAAAATGCACGCAAGTCCTACTGCGTGCATGTTTTTTTCTAAGAGAGCAAAAAACGACGTTAGTGGGGCAGTAAAGCTGGTGTGCACACTGGATGTTAAAAGTTTTAGGTTTGGAGCTTGAGCACGTCTGAATCATGGAGTACAAGGGGCAGGCAACTGCTGCCCTTCCTTTCCAGAGACATCTCCAGCCTGAGGAAGGTACCGGAGAGATAAAGGAGGGAGCAGAGGCTTGGAAAGAAGGTTGGACCTTCCACCCATCGTTCGTTCATTCATTCATTCACTCACCACACACGCACTAGACACCAGACCCTGTACTAGGAACTCGGGCTAACCAGAGCCAGCGCCTCTCCTAGTGAAATCGTAACGAAACAAGCCAAAGACTCGTTTCCTACGCGGAGGAGGAGCCTCCGGGCGAAGGAGGGGCGCCTTTCTCTCGCACTGAAACCTGTCCCGCCCGCCCTGTCCACTCCCCCAAGATGGCGGCCGCCCCGACGCCTACTCCGGCGCCGGCCGAGGGGGAACCTTCCCACGCCTTCGGGCTACCGCCTCGTCCCGGCCCTCCCGGCCCACCGGGGACCCAGCGGAGTCAAACGGCCCCGAGGCGCCTCGCCAGGAAGTCCCAGCTGGGCATCACCGCCCGGCAGCAGAGCTGACCCCCCGAGCCCCGCCCCCAGAGCTGACCCCCCGAGCCCCGCCCCCGAGCCCCGCCCCCCGAGCCCCACGCCGCCTGCCCGCGTCGGCGCCTGTTGACGCCACTGGGGGCGTGTCTGCGGGACCCGCGACGTCGCGACGCGTCAACAATGGCGACTGCGTCAACAATGGCGGCTGCGTCAGCGTGAGCGGGCCTCCGTTGTCAAGGGGTTTCCAGACGTTGTGGCGGGACCCGCCGTCGTCTTAGAATCGGCCGCCGGGGAGCACAGAGCACCTTGTGCCCGCTCCCGCCGCGTGGTGGATCGAGCGGCGGTGTCAAGATCCAGCGGGGCGAGCTAGGTGGGCGGCTGGGCCGGGAGCAACGGCGCCTGCGCGCGGTGGGCGGGGGGCGGTGCGGCTGGCGAGCGGCCCTGACTTCCCGGGGGCTGCTGGGGCGCCGCGGGGAGGCGGGCGGGGGGGCGCGAGCTGAGCACGGCCAGCCTCCCTTTCTCTGTTCCCCTCCAGCGTCACTTCGGCCTCTTCGCTCTCCCGGACACTGCACCTGGGCTAAGTCGGCAACATGAGCGGCAACAACTTGGATGAGAACGACGAGTTTGATGAGCAGTTGCGAATGCAAAAATTGTACGGAGCCATTGAGGACGGCGACACCGAGAAAGGTCCCGGTGGAGAAAACGATTCTTTCCAGCAGCAGCCGACTGACACCCCATACGAGTGGGACCTGGACAAGAAGGCTTGGTTCCCCAAGGTAAAAGTCGCACGGGCGCCGATGCGCAGCGGGCCCGCCTGGCCAGCCTCGCGGGGCGCTCCTTTCACGTTTTCTTTGCTGAGGTCCTGGGTTAGAGCCCCTCTGGATAGTGACGCTTCTTTTTGTTGTGTCTGTAGCAGAACCGACGTGTAAAGGAACGGAAATCTTTAGGGAGATGGCTTCAGTGTAATTTAATTATTAAGCCTTTTCCATGCCTAATAAATTTTATCTATGAAGGTTACAGTTGGTGACTGCTTTTTATTGCAAAGAGGAAAAACACCAAGAGCAAATTCAGTCGATGTTAATCTCACGTACTCTCAATCTTACTTATCCTAGGAATTCAGATGTTTAGCTGATGTGCTATGTGCAAAATTCAGCTTCTTGATTTGAAAAATTGATAATTCTTTGCTGATTGAACTTTGCACCTCTTTTTACTTTCCTACTAAATTTTGTCCCTAGACACGTATGTTTGAACCATATTACCACGGGAATATGACAACAGGTGCACAGAATATGGATGGAAAAGATCTGAGCATATTTATTTAGAGTACTTGGAAATTGTGAGGTATTCTATTTTAGCTTGAAAGTAAAATGACTGATGTTAAGCTTGGCTCGAAACTTTTTGGTCAAAGTACCCTGTTAATCAAAGTCTCACGGTATGGGTGGAAAAAAAGGATACTTATCACACACTAATAGACTTGCAAGCCAGTAATACAAACTGTGTCTCCATTGTGTAATTTGAGTGTGATTTTTTAATTATTTATTTCACCTTTTTTCTTTCCCACTTTGTATTTGTGTGTATGTTCCAATCCCTCTGAATTGTTAAACTTCCTATTTCACTTGGCTGCTGGTGGTGCCAGCTAGAGTGTATATTTGGTTTCTTCAGCCTTCGGAGTACTTTAACAATCGTCTGATAATGGATTAATTTGTGGCTCTATCTTTTTATGTTATGGAAGCCCATACCTCTTCAAACTTCAAGTTTTAAATTTTCCTCATTCCAGTGTGTGCCTTTCATTGATTGGTATGAAGATATAACTATATTTCTTTTGTTGTGCAATTGTGTTTTTTCCCTGAGAGCCAGGAGGATAGATGTGAGTTGGGATTTGTTCTTGATTTGTTCTGACATTAAATGATAATGTGATTTAATTAGTGACGGTGTTAAAATAGCATTTAATTTTATAATTGTTAGCCCCATTCTTTACACACCAAATCAGAGTTCTCCTCTTTGTGCTCTCTGCCTACAGGTATTTAAATATTTAGAGTACATATACTTTTGTTCCTCCATATGGTAAAAGAAAATTTGATCCTGTTGTTAGATTGTTAGTTGACTGTCGGTTTTTATTCTGTTTATTGTTATCTGATACTTCCTTTGTTATATTTATTTGTAGCCTTAGTCAGGTAGACTGCCGAGATAGTAATTTACAAATGAAACAACTAGAAAAGGTGCCAACTTAAAATGCCTTTAATAGTATCTCAGACTTTTGTGCTGATAATCCAAGTACCCATGTCTTAATTTTTCATTATTTTGTGTGCAGTTTTCTATATAAGGTGACTGCTCTTGCATTTACACAGAAACACTTGTATGTTAAGTTGTATAACTGAATATGCTGTTATTTAACACTGTAAACTTTTTGCGTGAGGAAATCATTTTTGAATTTATGTATGTGTGCTGAATTTCTTGTTTAGATCACTGAAGATTTTATTGCTACATATCAGGCCAGTTATGGCTTTTCTAACGATGGTGCGTCTAGTTCTACTGCGAATGTCCAAGATGTCAGTGCTAGGACTGCAGAGGAACCTCCGCAAAGAAAATCCCCCGAACTCAGTGATACCAAAAAGAGGGGAGAAAAGAGAAAGGGTGAATCAGGCAAGTGGATTTAGCTTTCAAACAGGAGTGTAAAAATTAAAAATATGAGTGTGTGTGTGTATATATAGTTACTTTTTGGAGAATTATAAAATAGCTTTGACAGAATCATAAGATGGGTTTTTAAAATATTATTATTTGGGTTCATATGTTGGCTCTCTCACTAACCTGTGGGCATCCAGTGGGCTCTTTCAATTCAGTTCAGTTCTCAGTTTCTTCCTTTGCAAAATAGAGTTGTCATTAGGAGATTATCTAAAGTTCTGTTTGTAAGGTGATTTTCTTTTTTTGTACTTTTTGAGTTTAATTAAACTCAAGAAGTCAATTTTGCCTCAGCTTGGCCAGGTCTAACACAGTAGATTGGAGTCAGAAGCAACTTACGCCAAGGCCTAAAGTCAGTGCAAGGGTGAGGTTTTTTAAAGGTAGTATCAGATTCATAAAGAACCAAGATAAACTAGCCATCTTTTTTCAGACTGGGCTCTGAAATTACTTGTCCAAAGATCCAAATACTTTGAAAGCTGGACAGTGATTTGATTTAATCCGTCTTGTTCTAAGGGTGAGAAAAAGTTTCTAGAAGTTTTGAGAAACTGCCACACTGTCAGGATTTCATAATGGGACTCTTACCTTTTCTGGCATGTGTTTTATTTATTTATTCGATTTTGATTTTTAGGATGGTTTCATGTTGAAGAAGGCAGAAACACAAATGTGTATGTTTCTGGTATGTATACCTTTTTAACCACGTTTAGAGTAGAAAATATTTGATTTTGAGATTTTTCACAAAGTGATTTTTAGTTTTCAGTTTCTCTAAATTCTGTTTTGTATCGTTGTGTCATTATTTGTTCAGCCATTTACGTGAGTGAGGAATATGTTGTTTTTTTATGAAACTGAGAAAAATTAAGTGTATGTAACTTTGTGTGCCATCCTTTCTGTCTGCTTTAGGTAACTCACAGCTGTTTGCCCCTTCAGATTCATTGATACAAGGCCTAAGCAAAGCATGATTTTAATGTATATTTGAATACATTAAAACATGACATTTCCTCACGTCTATAGATGTGAGATTTTTACATACTTTTAGAAAATCAAAATTGCACTCATCCAAGTTATGGATTTCGAATTGGTAGAATCCCTAAGTAATGCTCACCTTTGTTTTAGATGCCTTTATAATTTTTTTCCCCCTAACGTCACAGGTTTGCCTCCAGATATTACAGTGGATGAATTTATACAGCTCATGTCCAAGTTTGGCATTATTATGAGAGATCCTCAAACAGAAGAATTTAAGGTCAAGCTTTACAAAGATAATCAAGGAAATCTTAAAGGAGATGGACTTTGCTGTTATTTGAAGGTTAGTTATGTGGTCAAGTAAGTTTCTCCTATCTCCGTTTCTTTTTTTTTTTTTTTTCATTTTCCTATCTCCATTTTTAACTCAGGAACCAGGGCTATAATTTTGTATAAATGATAACCAAGAGTGAGAGCTATTCAAAACAGGATGTGAAGAAAACTTGTTTCATGTTGCGCTTGTGTGTATCCCATTGGTAAGGTTATTCACTTGCTCTTGTAAGAAAATATGTTATCAGGTCAAGGTATTATGTAAGTCATATGACTGAGGTACTTCTCTTGTCTTAAAAAAATTCTTGCTGCAAAGATCTCTTTAGGAGTGTATGCATATAATCAATGCAGAACACATTCTAAAAATCCACAGAGAAAAGAAAGCCAGTAACATTTTATTTGCCCATTGGAATGAATTAGACCAGGGTTTGGCAAACTTCAGCCTACTGCCTGTCTTTGTAAATGAAGTTTTATTGTAACCAGGCCACATTGATTCATTCACGCATTTGTCTGTACCTCCTTTCGCATTTCAGCAGCAGAGCTGAGTGGTTGCAGCACAGACCACAGGGCCCACACAGCCTGAAATATTTACTCACTAGCCCTTTACAAAAGTTTTCTGACCCTGAATTAGACCATAAAGGTGATAATTTATGCTTACTGCTTCGAAATATATTTTGAATGAGAGAGAAGAGAGAGTGGTATTAACAGACATTTGCAGAACTTTATTTATTCATGATACCATAAATGGCATGGGGGGAAGCTCAGTGCCAAAGGCAGCCATCATTTTTGGAACACCTGTCCCCTTAGGAGCATGTGTTATGCATTGCTGCACGGCACAAAAGAAATGGGCACAATGATGGCGTGTACATGTGTCATGGAACCTGAAAATAATTACAAAGCAAAATCAAAGTGATGAAACAACAGTACCAACATCACAAGTGTGTTGCAAGTGTACAACATTTCAGTGTAATTAGAGGGCGGGTGAGATTAAGTTGACAAGGTTTGGGGGAGATAGGTTTTTGACCTGGTTCTTGAACATCATGAGATCACACGTGAGTACGACCATTATAGGAAGATATTTATGTAATTTTCAAATGTAAGGAGATTGAATGCTTTATAAGTTCTTCAAGGATTACTAAAAATCTGTGAACAGATTCTTAGGGGGGTTGATTGGGTTGTAAAATTTTGAAGAGAAAAATGGGGTTTTGACAAACTTGATATGTCAAATTTATAACCCATAAAAATGCAAGATTGCCAAACCAGTAAATTGAGTTCCAGAAGAATATAGTTAATTGTTCCAGGATCCATATTTGATTGCGTGGCTGAGTTCAGTTGTCCTTTTGAGTTCTCCTCAGGTCCTCAGATCTTTGAATCTGTGTAGAGCTGACAATTGCCCCCTTTGTATAGGACCCAGAATCCACAAGTGTGTGTAATGTTCAAGCTATCAGATAAGCATCTTGTTCCCAGTATATCACAGACCTACATTTTAATTGGTGAACACAAAAGATTAAAGGCTGACTATGCTATTCCCAGTTTCTTGAGTCATCTAGTCTTTTAAGTAGGAAACTTTTAGAATTTTAAAACTGGAATGCACCTTGGAAATCACACAGGTCCATTTACCTCATTGTATAGAGGAGAAATTGAGATTCCAGGAGGCAAAAATACTATTCCAGTAATGGCAGAACTTATTGAGTACCTACTGTATGCCAGTGACTATCCTTTATGTGCCTTGTTTCATTTAAATTTGTCAAGAACCCTGCAAAGAAGGCATTTCCATTCCCATTTTACAGATGAAGAAATTGGGGCTCAGGGAGCTTGAATAACTTGCCTAGGTTCACATAACTGGTTGGGGACAGCTATGTCTTAAGTACACATTTTCCGATACGTGTTCTGTAGTTCTTTTTTCCCATGTAGGTAGTTACATTTAAATCTTTATTTTATGTATAGTCATCATTCATCTAAAACACTCCTGCTGAAGTTTCATTTCAGTGTGTAACTGACTGACTGTAACTTGCTTTCCCTTTACAAAGAGAGAATCTGTGGATCTTGCATTAAAACTTTTGGATGACGATGAAATTAGAGGCTACAAATTACATGTGGAGGTGGCAAAGTTTCAACTGAAAGGGGAATATGACGCCTCAAAGAAGAAAAAGAAGTGCAAAGACTACAAGAAAAAGCTGTCTATGCAACAAAAGTTTGTGTTGTTTTTTTTCCATTTTGAAAGATTTTGTATAAATATCCTAGAGTATACTTTTGGTAATAACAACCTAGTTTTTTTTCTTAACGTCTTTATTGGAGTATAATTTCTTTACAATGGTGTGTTAGTTTCTGCAGTATAACAAAGTGAATCAGCTATACATACACATATATCCCCATATCCCCCCCCTCTTGCGTCTCCCTCCCACCCTCCCGATAACCACCTAGTTTTGTTCCATCAAGTATGCCTACAGATTATTTTTAAAGAATTTTATTTGCTATACACCTGAAACTAACACAACACTGTAAATCAACTATCCTCCAATATTAAATAAAAATTAAAAAAATTTTCATTAGCTTATCGGAAACCCTCAGTAATCTGCGAAATAGGATGATTTGACGGTGGTGGTGGTTTTGTTTTCTGGGGTATTCATTTTTAATATAACATGGGCTTAAATGAAATAAGAAAGCTATCTCTACAGAAAATGTTGAACATCAGATTAAGTAAGATGGTGTAGGTTTATATACTGGAGCCATTAGTTCATTTTTCATGTGGCTAGAATCAGCTACACCAGGAGCTAAATTTTTACATACAGGTTTGTTAGTAGGAGTTAGAAATTAGAAATGATAGGTTTTATCATTTTATCATGTACTGTGTGGTTTGTGTGTAGTATATACAAGTCATCAAGTTTCTATTATTCCCTTTATTTAATGTCTTTTGAAATATGCTGGTTTTAAGAAATGAGTCAAAATGATAAGTACTTTTATCAGAGTGAATTCTAATAACACTTCTAACACTATGCTTAAACTAATGATAAAATGATCAAAGAAGCATTTAGTTCTGATGTCTATAGTTTTTACAGGAATCGTTAAAATAGATACCTAAAATTTTTATAAACAAATCAGTAAGATTTTAAGATAGTAACAAAGAGTGAGTAGTTTTACGTATTTCAATGCAGTTTGTTCTTTATAATCGTAAAATACCTAAAAACCAATACAATTTGAACATTTTCTTGACCTCAGTGTCTCTTCCTAGATAGTCATAGATACTAAATAATTAGCAATTTTTCAGAAGTCTCATTGGAATGTTTGTAACCAGCCAGCAGTTCTGAAAAATATATATATATTCTGGGGATTTCAGATACTGGGTCCATCTTTCACCTGCCCATTATTTTGATTCAGAAAGTTGTAACGGAGCTGTGACTAAAATACACATTGTTGTTTTAGAATCAGATAATTATCACTATTTAAGTGCTCGATAAAGGATTATTTAACTGCTCATTTTTTTTTTCGCTCTGACAAGTCTGAAACAAAATTCACAGCTTCTTGTTCCTGCTTTGTCGCATTAGGCAGTTGGATTGGAGACCTGAGAAAAGAGCTGGCCCGTCCCGACTGCGCCACGAGCGAGTTGTCATCATCAGAAATATGTTTCATCCTATAGATTTTGAGGTAGGAAGCAGTGTTCTTACTGATAGAAACAGATATGCTTTCTTTCAAGGGAGCCCAAAGTTTGCCTCACCCCATCTTTCTCATGTCACATCCTGCACGTTCATCTAGTCTTCAGGATCGGAAGATGATACCAAGAATCAACTGAAGGTTTCAGATTTTCCCAGGTTTAACCCAGCGTTCTTTTAATCGTATCGCAGGTAAACTTGTCTAATACCTGTACCGTGGCCCCAAACAGCAGCTACTTGGTATGGGAAATGATTAAAAATATAAACTTTAAAAGATTTATGGGAGTCGCTTGTGGATTTTGAGTGCAGTTCAACATTGCAGGCTGATTTTGGTGGGGAGGACCAGTTTCACACTTGGAATTGAAAACTTCACTTTAGTGCTAAAAGTTTGATCTTTAAAAAACCTTAGGTTAATGAAATACAGCCCCTGACATTTGAGTAGCGAAGGTTGTTTTTTTAGGACCTAATCTTTACAAAACTCTTTAGTGGCTATTAAGAGGACTTCGTAATAATTGGTGTCCATGTAAGATTCTAGGAACAGCAAATAAAAGTGAATAAAGGAGGAAGAGCTACTAGAGAGGTTTAAGGAATATTAATTGCCATCAGGGTACCTTGTGTTACGTTCTGCCTCTTGTCCTTATCTCTGTGTTTTGGCCTAGACCGATGGGATCGTTCATGGAAGAAGAATTCTTTATTCTCTGCCTGACTTCTGAAATTAATGATAACAAATTACACATAAGAAAAAAATGTTCATAATGTAAAATTTCAGATGGTTTACAAATGATCTAGTTGCGCCCAAGGCCCACTCTTGTTCCTTTTGTGCAGCTAAGCAGATTTAGAGTGACAGTGTCATTTACCCCCCTTAGAGAGGGCACCAGAATTGTCTGTTGGACTCCATCTCTGCAGGTAGTGATGTGATAGGGTTTACCATGCCCCTGTGGAGTCTGTGTCTTTTGAGGTCATTGGGAAGATACCTGTGGACTATTTATACTGTTTGGTGTCTCTTCTGACTAGAATCCTGAAGCGTCTTGAAATACGGCAGAGCTGCTTTAGACCTGCAGTGATAATGAAACATGTTTCAAAAATACACATATATACATGCACACTAGATGCTTTTTGAAATGCTATCCCTGCCAGGTGGGACTTTGAAAGGCATGCATAGATGGATCATGGTGTCTATAGTCTACTGGGTACAACTCCAGAATTTCCTGTGATTCACCTACATTTTGTTTCCCTGGTAGATAATTGGTTTTTTAATTAGGTGACCTATTACTTTCTGTGACTTGAGATCCTTGATTCACAACATTCCATACTCGTAACACTTGGGCATGAATATAAATGCAAACTTAATTCATGAAGTATCTGGGCCCTGTGCAAGTTGAAGTGTATTGTGCAATTGCCTTTACGTGTTTCCGCCTCCTGCCTTTGCTCGTTGAGACCCTAATTTAAGTCTAGCTATCACCCTGGGCACACTTAATTTTTCCTAGCTTAACAAATATTCTTTCCTCCAAAAAGCCGCATTTAGTCTTCCTTGACTTCCCACGAATTTCCTCCAGTGGATATTTTTAAAGATAAAAGTTTCATGCTTGTAAATTCTTGATAGCTTAAAGAAAAAAAACCTTTATTGGTTTAATATAAACTTTGGAGTTATAGAACCTTTATATTAACCCTGTTTTATTTTATTCATAGCATTTATTATTATCTGAAATAACTGGATCTTCTCCATTAGAATGTGAGCTCCATGAAAGCTGGGGCTCTTGTCTACCTGGTTTGCTATTATATGCCTGGTGCTTAGAATCATGATTGGCACATAGTAGGCCCTCAGTATTTATAGGAAGAAAAAGTGAGAGAATGATTGAATGAAACCCTTTTTACTCACAAGGCAGAGTGTTTTCATCCACTCAAGGAAGAAAACATTTTCTCTTTAGCATCTTTGCAAATGAAGGAAAGTTTTCAGACGGCTGCACCACAGGGGCTGGGAGCACAGAGATGGGCTTCAGAGTTCACGGGCAGAGAAACCCTTGATGCTGTCCTTGTTTGCCCATCTGACTGGTCTTGTGTGGTCTGACGAGTTTGATGAGAGCCTGTCAGAAGTCTTGATTTTTTGCTCAGTGTCTCATGGGCCTGAATGTAAAAGTGCATCACTGTAGCAGACTGTCCAGTATGCTAGACTCTAGCCACATGTGGTTAAATTTAAATTAACTGAAGTGAAATAAAATGAAAATTTAATTCCTCAGGTGTATTAGCCACGTGTGGCTAGTAGCTACCATATTGGATAATGGAGTATTCACTTCTGTGAACACAGAAAGTTCTGTTGGGCAACGCTGGTGTAGACATTATATAACTCTGGATAGAGGTGTTCAACTGGAAAACTGCTTTCATTGGACGTTTTTGGGGAGTGTTTGATTTGTCCAGAGATTCCATATGAATCCAAAGAACAGATCAGCATTGAGGTTTGTAGTAGAAGACAAAAACTGAATTGTCAGGTAACCGGGGTGTCAGAAAGAAATCAGATTTTGTGGGGTGGAATACAGGCACACCTTGTTTCACTGTGCTTCGCTTAATTGCGCTTTGCAGATACTGCTTTTTTTTATTTTTTACAAATTGAAGTTTTTGTAGCAACCCTGCATGGAGCAAGTCTGTCAGTGCCATTTTTCCAATAGCATTTGCTCACTTCATTTCTCTGTGTCACTTTTCTGGTAATTGTCCCAGTAGTTTAAACATTTTCATTATTATTATATTTGTTATGGTGATTTGTGATCAGTGATCTTTATTACTGTGACAACTCGCTGAAGGCTCAGATGATGGTTAGCATTTTTTAGCAAAGTATTTCTTAATTAAGGCATGTCTTTTTTAAATACAATGCTATCGCACACTTAATAGACTACAGTATAGTGTAAACATAGCAGGAAAAACAAAAAATTTCATGTGACTTGCTTTACTGTAATATTTGCTTTATTGCGCTGGTCTGGAACCGAACATGCAGTATCTCTGAGGTATACCTGTATATGTTTATTCCAGACAATTGACTAGTGTTAGAACCAAAATACCTAGAAGTACCCTTTGGTATCAGGGTGAACAGTGAAGGCTAATATTTTAAATGTAACTTTAAGGGGTTTTCAGTATTTAATTCAAAGCCTTGTTTAAAAAATTCATGCCTGGCAAATTTGAATACCAAGAGGTGAAGAACCAAAACTCAGATGCAAAGGTAGGTTTCTCATTGTGTATACTAGCGCTGTCCAATAGAGGTATAATGTGAGCCACATGTGTAATTTAAATTTTTCTAGCAGCCACAATACAAAAACAACATGAAACGGGGTAAATTAATTTTAATGGTGAATTTTATCTAACCCAATATATCCACAGTATTATAATTTCGACATGTAACATAAAAATGTTAATAAGCTATGTTACATTGAAGTTTTTTCCCCCTTTGGTACTAAATTTTCAAAATCTGGTGTTTATTTCACACCTGCAGCACACCTCAATTTGGACTAGCCACATTTCAAGTGCTCGGTAGCCATGTGTGGTTAGTGGCTACTATCTTGGACAGTGTAGGTTTAGCTTGGAAAAGAATGAGAAATACGGTTTATTTCTGGGAAAACAAAACACCACCCTGGAAAAACATTATAAGTGTTGACTGCGGAAAGTTTCAGCGTTTCAGTCTGAGTTTAGTCTCAGGTCTGTTGCTTGCAAAGTGTTGTCTTTAGAAAATTTTCATGCTTAGCTAGGTTAAAGATATTTTTCCCAGGGGAGAGTGTTATTATCTTTAAGCCTCATGATACTATATAACAGTGAAGATATGTTTGTTTTTCAAGCTGGTAAACATGAAAACAGAGGTCTGGGAAGTCCTTGGCTGAAATTTGATACTCTTGTAGGAAAGGCACTGAGACTTTGATAAAGAAATAAAAATGGTAATTCACCCCTCCCCCTACAGTGGAATCATGCTTAAATTTGTTAAATATTTTGAAACAGTTATTGTTTGTTTTTAATATAACCCTGATTTCCCTTGGTAGATAAAATGGAGTTATTAGGAACAGTTTATCAAACTCTGAAAAAGCTTTTATTGACTGTTCATTGCGTGAAAGACTGCACCGTGTTCTGTAAGGTATTCAAAATTCAGTCAAAGGAGATTCCTGCCTGCGGAAAGCTCACAGTCTGATAGGAGCTACCCCCACACATATACCCCCGTAAAAGCCACCATATGACTTTACCACCGGAGCACATGGAGTTTACGCTCCATCCCCATTCCTCTCAGGCCTGAGAATTTTCTATAAAGCAAATCGGCACATTCTCCACAGTTAGATCTTAGAAGTGGGAGAAATCCAGGGTCCTGCCAGCTGTGCTCTTAGAAGCTTCAGATTTATAGGATTTGATAGCTTTTATTTTAAATTTGATTTCAGTAACTGCCTACCATTGTTTATTTTTGCCTTTTGACAAAACTTTAGGAAGGAGAAGCCACTTGCCATGTTTTGCTGTTCTCTTTAGTTGGTGAGGAACATACAAACCTGTGAGATAGACAAATTCATGTTTCCTAAAAAGTGTAAGTCTGCTTCATTAGAAATTTGTAGGTAGGATATCCTCGTTTATATTTGTATGTAGTTGAAATTCAAGTTGATGATGTAACTTTTTTATGAGCCTTTTTCATGCATTGGGACTCGGAGGCAAGATGAACAGGAACCCTTATGGGGGAGGTTTACGCTGTGAGTTAAAATAGAATCGTGGAAGCACAAAGAATAATCTTAAAACACTTAGTCAATGAAAGGGATATATGTCTCCCCGTTACAACATTTCTGTAAATAGGAATCTATGCAAAACACAAAATAAAGTTTCCTCATCGGTACAGTCACCGTGATGCCGGTGAAGAACATAGGAATTAGCAGTCTCTGACTTAATATGTGCCACAGGACTTCACCTGCTTCAGCTGCTGTTATTTGTGATTTCCAGCGACACTGCCCTTCCCTCTCCTTTGCCACTGCACACCCCTAGTGCTGTGTACCATACTTGCCCATTCCCCATCTTAAAGCAGGGCAGACCTGTAGTAGTAGCAGCAGCTGTGGTAGTCTAACTTCATTTTTAACTTTGATTTTTTTTAATTTTGTAGAGTGCAGACAAACAACTAACCTTAAGCAAAACCTTTTTTTATTTATTGGTTCGTCAAAGTAAGAAATTTGATTCTCAGGGTTTATACTTAAAGAAGGGGGCAAGCCCATTTTAATCAAGTGTGTTTTTGCAGGATGATCCACTGGTGCTGAACGAGATCAGAGAAGACCTTCGGGTGGAATGTTCGAAGTTTGGACAGGTTAGGAGGCTCCTCCTCTTTGATGTAAGTTCATGGCTTGGACAAATGATTTCTAAAGCAATTTTCTTCCATTTTAATAAGTTACTACCAAATATCAGTATGCCTCCAAATTTTACATAAATGTTTTTATGTAGTAGGTCTGCTGTCTAGTGGTAGTCATCTGTAAGCAGTATTAGATAGCATAATTAGATGAACGTGGATTACAAGCGAAGGCTTTGATAGACGTGATATCCCTTGGTTATTTTCCTTTATCATCACTCTAGAGTTTATGATCAGGTGAAAAAAAGTATAAGAGACATGTATGAGACCTTATGGTTCCCTATTTGGCCACATCTCCCCCTCTTTCTGAATTATTTCTTCTTCCATATTTGGAGAAGAAAAATCAAGAAAAATACTCTCCTGTATGTTCCCCTTTTCACCTTTTTTTTACATCCAGAATCAACACATAATAATTAAAAGAGTCACCATTTATCGATTGCATACTACAGCTACTTTGCATGTTATCTCACTAAGTCCTCCAAATCCTCTGAGGTAGGTAGGTGCTATTTCACCCATTTTATTTAGTTAGCCATTTTACAGATGAGGACGTTTCGAGATTGAGCACCTTGCCCAAGGCCATTCAGCTGGTAAGGGGCAGAGCCAGGATTTAATCCCAGGGCTGTTCAACTTCAGAGTCCACATTCTTAACAGCCATACCGTTCTGCATCTCGTTACACGGTGTTATCAGCAGGAACATTTCCAAGGATATCATGCTTGGTTTTTGCTAGACAATGTTAAGCTGAAGAAGCAGCTAGCTGTGTGTTACTGGCTGCAGTAAAAAGGAAGAAAGACTTCATACGTAAAATCTTTAGCTCAAATGACCAGAAGGAACACTACTTCCTTACTTTGTCAGATGTATACGTTTTACTTTAAATGTTCTCGTTCATTCCTTCTTTTTCTTCCTTGTCTTTCTAGAGACACCCTGATGGTGTGGCCTCTGTGTCCTTTAGGGATCCGGAGGAGGCTGATTATTGTATTCAGACCCTCAATGGAAGGTGGTTTGGTGGCCGTCAAATCACTGCCCAAGTGTGGGATGGGACTACAGATTATCAGGTGAGTTCCGCAACTGTCAAGGGCACATGAGTTGTTTCATTACCAACAAATACTGATCTAGCAGTTTTTCACATAAGTTTTAAGTTCTGTTTAACAGTACTTCTTTTAAATAATCCTTTATATTCAGAGTACAGAAAGAAAAATGTTTCAGTCTTTCAGTTTATAAGTCTGAAATCAGTTTATAAGTCTTGAGGCTTGCTCAGGATAGCAATAAGAGAAGAACAAATTAAAGCGCTTCTCTTCCTTTCTGTCTTGTAAAGTACAGACAGTTCAATTATTAACTTTTTAATTGACGAGACATTTCTGCAGTGCTGTGGTATTAGGCGTTCATTTAAATGATCTTAAGGTCAACTCTAGTAAATCAAGATGTAAAGTGTTGGAAACTGAAGATAGGGAATTGCTTTAATTTCCTAAAAGTGATACCTTATAAAATCAGAGTACTTTCGGCGATATTAGAAATGTTCAGAGACGCTGTTACTTCTTTTGGCCTAAAACATATTTTAACGGCACTTTCCACGTGTACACAGGTGGAGGAGACCACGAGAGAAAGGGAGGAAAGGCTGAGAGGATGGGAGGTTTTCCTCAACACTCCCGAAGCCAACAGAGGCCTTCAGCGTTCAGATTCCGTCTGGGCTCCAGAAAGGGTGGGGCCTTCTAGAGTTAGGCATTTTTCAGAGCACCCTTGCATATCTCAAACGAATGTTCAAGAAGCCGCAACTGAAATGGCATTTGAAGAACCTATAGATGAAAAGAAGTTTGAAAAAACAGAAGATGGGGGAGAAGTTGAAGAAGCTGCTTCTGAAAAAGATGCTAAAGAAAGTGGCCCTGAAAAAGAGGCTGAAAAAGGCTGTCCCCAAAAAGAATCTGAAGAGAGCTGCCTCAAAAGAGAGTTTGAGGAAGGCTGTCCCAAAAGAGCACGTGAAGAAGACTTCCCCGACAGAGAGTCCGGAGAACGCAGCCCCGAGAAAGAGCATGAAGAGGGTAGTCCTAAAAAAGAGTCGAAAGAGAATGGTGCAGAAAGAGAGCCCAAAAAGAAGAGACTCAGAACAGATCCTGATGAGAACAGCCTTGAGCAGGAGCCTGAGGAGGAGGCCAGCCCCCAGAAGGCGGCTGAAGATGGCAGCTCAGAACACGGGTCTGAAGAGTGCTCGGAAAAGCAGTTTGAAGACGACTCCGAAAAAGAGTTAGAAGAAAACGGCCTTGAGAAAGGTTTTGAGGAAGGGGGCTCTGAGAAGGAACTTAATGAAAACATTCTTGAGAAAGAGGTAGAAGAAAATAACTCTGAAAAATCAGAATTCGAAGATGACAGCTCTGGGAAAATGTTTGATGAAGAAGGCTCTGAGAAGGAGTTTGATGAAGAGTCAGAAGAGAAGGAAGAAGAGGAAGATGTGTACGAAAAAGTATTTGACGATGAGTCGGATGAAAAAGAGGACAAAGAAGTTGCAGAAGAAAAGGGGCTGGAAGATGTGGTTGAAAAGGACAAAGACGACGATGCAGATGAAAAGGTGTTTGAAGATTCAGATGGAAAAGAAGATGAGGAAGATGCAGATGTAAAGGAAGATGAAGACACAGATGAAAAGATGTTCGAAGATGATGATTCCAACGAGAAGTTGTTTGATGACGATGCCAGTGACAATTTGTTTGAAGATTCCGATGAGAGAGGGACTGTGGGTGATTCAGGGAATGTTAAGGAGGAAGGGCCCCTGTCCACAGGCAGCAGCTTTGTCCTCAGTAGTGATGACGACGACGAAGACGATGATGACGTTTAATCCCTTAAACTTGCTTTGTAGGGTGATTCCTCCATCTCCGTTTTGCCTCTGCTCCAGGGTAATTACTAGTAGTGTTACATGAACGTGTGCATAGAGGTAGGATGCCCTCAGATCAATGCAGTGAAGTGTTCATGATTATCTGTACTGGCCGATTTTAAATATACGTGAACAAGTCAACTGGATTCTTGTCTTTTGTCATATTTGTTAAGTGCATGCAGAATAATATTTTTTAAAGTATTCTGATTGAAGTTTGTGATATTCAGAAATTAAAAATAAGTTGTTAATATGCAGAAAGAGAAAATTAGACCTGAGTTAAATTGCATTGTTCATTCTTGCTATTGCTTTATTCATACTAAAGTTTGGTTTCTCTGAGGACCTGAAAAATCCCTGTAGGAGTCTCCTTGCTTCAGCTTGTGATGTTACCACTGATGTCCCCATTTCCCCTCTCTACCCAGAACATGTTACTAAAACTTATGAAGTAAAGAACACTTCGGAGTTTTCCCCTGCCCGGTCCTCGCAAGTTACTTTTATTTTTCTTTTCTACCCTCTTGCCATGAAAATTGAGTCTTAAACGTGCAAAAGTACACTTCCCAAGGGCCACAGCTTCCATTATTGAAAATACAGAGGAAATCAGAATTCTCCCGTGTACTGTTTGGGCCCCTCTAGAAGCTGACTAAAGTTACAGGACCTTTACCCAGAAGAATCTATGCATGCACTACACAGTCTTTTGTATACAGTTTGGGGTGGTTCATGGATCCCCTGGAGTTTAAGAACTTTTGTCATGCATATTTCAGATTTTTGCCTTTGATTTTGTTCTAGAATCATGGTATCTAGTATATGCTAAGTTGTGTAGTCCCAATAAAAATTTGGGTCTTTCTTGACTGTGCTTTCCAAATTCAGTATTGGTGAATTGACTTCTGATGTAGCATTAAGAAGTTGTTCTCATAAATTAGAAGAATTAAAATAAACTGCATTGGTGCTTTCTCATTATACCGTCTGTCAGTGTAATCATTACCCTCTATAGACAGAAAAGAGTTCTTATACTTCAGGACGGCTTTCTGAGAATGTTTTAGTTGATGTCTGGGATCTACTAGAAATCTTTAGGCTTTTCACCAGGGATAAATCAGTAAAAGAGGTGAAGAAAGTTAAACATAGAAAAACTGCAAACCAAAATAGTGTTCCCTTTGAAGATAAGCCAGAAGCATTTAAACACTGTATTTATTGTGTTTTACTACACTTTATTGTAATTTGTTGGCAAATTGGTTTTCTAAACGAAAGGGTAAGAATGCTTTATCTTCCATACACAGTGGTTGGAACACATAACTACAACATAAATTAGCTCCAAGCCTGTTAGAAGGAGGCCGTTTTCATTCTAACTTCTTTTCCCCTGCTCATTAGTTTGGTTGATATCAAGTACTCATGCTCTTTTCATATAAACACCCTGGAGCAAAAGTCACAAACAGCTGTAAAATGGTAAATAATTTACAAGGTGATATTGATGAGCAGACGTTAAGAGTCATGAAACACCTGTTTTCTAAGCAATCAGGTTTTATCGGTCCTGAAAATGGAATTTATTGTGGAGCAACAATACATCTTGTTATCAAAAGAAAATTGAAATGTACGGGTGGATTGTAAGCACAGCAATGCTCAACAATTACCCGACAGTTTCTAAGGAGTAATGCTCCTTAAGACTATATATATAAATTTCAAATAATGTATTCAACCCTGAGTGTATGAACCAGAAGTTGCTTCAGAGATGCCTTTCAAAGGCTTGAATGCTCTGCCCTCTGAGTCTACAAGTACCTTGTATAGGAACATACCTGAAACTTCATGTTAGAAGGTAAGAATATTACTGGTCTTGACAATATTAATGAAATCTTTGAAATCATTACTACTTTCTACAAAAGAAACCCGACAGCAAAATCGGAGTAATTTGTTCCAACGATCTCTTCCTTCTCAAGTAACCCTGGGCTCCTTCTCGAGCCCTGCGTTGTCAAATCTGGCCAATCTGGAAGCCACTACCTCTTCCTTTTTAGAGTGGAATCTTCTGATGTAAATTATTTGGTGATTCTGAGGCTTGGAGAAAAGGTGGGAGTTAGCTAGTTTTCTGAATATACCTTTCTCAAATAATGCCAAGAAGTGCTCTTGGGAGTTCCCTGGTGGTCTAGTGGTTAGTATTTGGTGCTTTCACTGCTGAGGCCCAGGTTCAATCCCTGGTCCAGGAATTGAGATCCTGCAAGCCGAAAGGTGAGGCCAAAAAAAAAAAAAAAAAAAAGTGCTCTTAATTAGTTTGAACAATGCCACGGCTTGGGCAACAGCGGAAGGCTTATAAATGTGCCCTTTGTGAATATTTGTCAATATTCTTACACATTATTTTTTCCTTATTGAGCCTCAGATTTACAAACTGCATGCCTTTTTTTTTAGACAGTCACTTCTATTCATTGAAAGTCTATTCATAAATGCTTCAGAAAAATGAGCAACTTATAAAAACAAGCTGCTCTTCAAGTTGTTCTTTCTTAAAACCACTTAACGCAGTAAGCCAGAGATTAATTTCAAATCCCTCTTTTTTAAAAGCACAAGTTATGAAGCACTATAAGTAATCTTGTGATACATCCTAATAAATAAAATTAGTGTAAAAAAAATCTGTTTGCTCAAATTATTTTTGCTTCTTACCACACTTCATTTACCTGACTGGCTTTGTTCATATCTCTCTAAGTGAAATACAACCTGATGTGAGAAAAAATGTTAAAATTATCCCTTTCTAAAATCACTAATTGCTATTGCAAATAGCCTAAATTCTTGGACACCCATCTTCGCAGGAATCGATTGCTTGAGAAAAATACTTAACAGTTTAAAGTTTATTTTTAGGTGTTCAGATCTGTCCTACAGACTTGTTTCAATTTTCATTTGGAACCAAGAGGATACTGTTGTTAGATACAGTATGCTCAAATAGCATCTTTAGATTGGCTTGTGTTTATAGTTTAGTTATCTAGCATTTCTGGGCTGTGTGATGAAGATGCACCAGTGGTCCCAGGCTAGATAAAGAAAGCTCGAACAATAAAATCTTTTATAAAATTTTTTTTTAAATTAAAAAAATGAAAAATAAATAATAAAATTTTTAAAAATTTAAAAGCTCAGACAGCAGCAGCACAAAGGTGGCTTTTCTGCTGCCAGCATTCTACTTCTTGCACCCCTTTGTAATGTTTCTGCTGAAATAGCAATGATAATGTTAGAAGAGCAAAGCTCTTAAGAATAAAGCGTTTTTCGATTTGCCATTTCCAGCTTTTTCATAGAAATTGGGACTTTGATAATAATAATGATAAACCTGCAACATCTTAATGTAAAAATGTCTAGACTCAACTATGTCTGAAGTTTGAAAATGTGATATCTTGTGCTCTTGTTTTTCTTTATTTTAAAACTATCTTTTACTTTAAAAAAAATTTTTTTTTTTGGCCGTGGCGCGCCCCGCGGCATGTGGGATCTTAGCTCCCCGACCAGGGATTGAACCCAGGCCCTTGGCAGTGAAAGCACGGAGTCCCAACCTCTGGACCACCAGGGAATTCCCAAAACTATCTTTTAAATGAACAAGATAAGCTTTGGTTTTCAGGCGATTCTTAGGAAATTATAGATTAGGGTAATAAAATTTTGTGTATCATTTCAATGCTTTTTACTACGAATATATTGCTTACCGTATTAAGATACAAGTAGTGTTAGACTATTGGTTTGGTGTATTTACATTCACTATAGCATTTATTTAATTTGATTCAGTCTATTAGCAAGTATAGATTGGGCCAGTGTGTATCTATTAATATACTAGATGAAGTGGGGCAGAAGGGGCAGTGAGAATAAAGACAGCATTAGGCATGAACCCTCCTCAAATGGCAGCTGTCATCTATGTTGAGATAAGACAGCCAAAAGAAAACAAATGTGGCAGTGATCCAGCAATACCATTTCTAGAGCCTAGCACCATGCCTGGTACTTAATAGGGGCTCAAATAAATATTTGTTGGATGAATGAATGTATTCTATGGATACACTTGCACACTCCCATTCATTCATTTGAAGAGGTTCATGGGCTTTACCACCACCTTGTCATCATTCTTGTTGATTTCAATATTGGAATGAAAGACCCTGTTCTTCCCCCAGTCCTCCCACCTCAGCAACCCAACTGTCCAAACCCCACATCTAGGAACCGTCTTTGGTTTCTCTCTCCACCTCCCACATCCAAACCATGTTGGCTCTAACTCCAAATACACCCAACATTTGAACGCTTCTCCCTATGTCCACTTCTACCACATTTACTGCCCACAGTGCCCTGATGGCTCTCTATTTAAATGCTCCAGTCACACTTAGAATAAAGTTCAGACTCCTTACTGCGGCCTGAGCACAAAGCTCTGAGTGATCTTGCCCTGCTGCCTCTCCAGACTCATCACAATCACACTACCATCGCCTTGGGTTCTCATTCCTATCCCAGGACCTTTGCACATGCCTCAGCCTGGGATGCTCTCTCCCCGGCCAATCTGGATCTCTCTCATCCTTTAGACTGCTTAAGTATCACCTGCTTAGAAATCCTGACCGTCAGTAAACCACCCTCTTCTCCCCCTTGATGCTATTACTGTTGAATCATTTTCTCAGCAACAGATTATCTTATTTATTTACTTGCCTTCCCCACCTTCCCTTCTCCCCACAGCTGCCTTGCAAGCTCTGTAATAGCCGTGGCTTTCTCCTGGGCTCTGCTGTCTCTCCAGTGCCTAGAACAATGACTGGCACAAAGTAGACAATCAGATATTTTTTCAGGGGTGGGTGGGAATCATCATCACGAATGTTGCATTCTGTGAGAATCTCCACATTTTTAGAAAAATGTGAAGAACAAGTAGGGCAAGAGAAGGGGAGTAGCAACACTTATCTGTAATATAAAACCAATGAGATAAGAGTTTGAAAACACAAGGCTCACAGATAGAGTTAATCTCTATTGGGGAACATAAAAAATTTCATTTTACAGTTTATTACATTCTTTTTCTTCATCTTCATGCAGAACTGGATTTGAATCATAGCAAAAGGCCTTGGTAAGATAGGTTAAGCTTTCTGACAGGACCTCTCAGTGGGAAGCTTATGGAATCCTCATTTCTGGAAATCTTCCTGGATAGAAAATGTCTTTCCTGAATGAATAGTGGAATATTTGCGTTGGAAAATCCATTTATTTGATTCCTGCAACGATTTCATTCTCTGACCTCCTGATCTCTTCTTTCCTGTCATTTTATTCTCTCTGCCTGCTCCGCAGACAACCGGAAATGTTACCAAAATGTTGTGTCTTTACAAACTAGTTTAGGTCTCTTCCAATCTGACTACACACATCATCACTAACCAGTAGAAGTAGCTCCATCTTTGATGAAAATGAAAAAACAAGAGCCAGATTCAAATGCAAAGGCCAGTATCACTGCAAGAGAGTAGGGATTTGGGCCAGTTGGTGAGAAGACTCTCTATTTCATATCAATATATACCAATATCTCTGTTACAAACTCACTGTCTATTAATACCAAGATACTGAGCTTCATTTCCAGTTCCACTTAGATATTGAAATCTCCCAGAATGATGACAGGGACAATGGTGAAGTAAATGAACCTCTTCAAATGAATGAATGGGAGAGTTCAAGAATATCCATGGAATACAAGAACAGGCCTGCAAATCTTAGAACTTTTTATGTCCGAGTCCCACGCAATCAGGAATTCGCTTATAAAACTTTCAGAAGTACTAGTTAATCTGTCCATTCAGTGAATACAAACTATGACCCAAACATTGTTTTAGCTCTGGGAATACAGGAATGAACATGGGGAAATTGGAGGGGAGATAGACAATGCATATATTTTTGAAAGATAAATTCAGATGGTAGATGCTGGGAACAAGTCAAATCAAGATGATGTGCTAGAGCCGATTTAGTTGGGGGAGAAAATTCTTTAGGGTGGTAAGGAGGGAAGATCACTGAGGAGATAACATTTAAGCCAGTGCCTGAATGATGAGAAAGAACCTGCCAAGTGAAGAACTGGGGAAAGATAGCTCCAGAAAGAGGGAGCAGCAAACAAAAAGACTCTGAGGCATGGTTTGAGAGCCATGGAAAGGGAATGGGTTTTATTTGGAATATAATAGGAAGCAGTTAGAGAGTTGATTTTTTTTTAAAACTTTTTTTGGACTTGGTTTTAATTGAGGCATAGTTGATTTACTATATTGTATTAGTTTCAGGTATAGAACAAAGTGATTCTGTTATACATATATATGTATATATCTATATTCAGTTTTTGGTTCTTTTCCATTATAGTTTATTACAAGATATTGAATATAGTTCCCTGTGCTATACAGTAAATCCTTGTTGTTTATCTATTTTTCTATACGGTGGTGTGAATCTGTTTATCCCATACTCCCAATTTATCCCTCCCCCCCAAGAGAGTTGACTTTTAAACGGAGTGTTGGTGCAATCTGATTTATATTTTAAAGGGATCTTTTTAGGGATCTCTACTGCTGTGTAGAGAACGAACTAGAAGGAAGAGAGAAGAAAGGAGCCTATTTCAGTAGTCTGGGCAAGCCAAGACGGTGGTTTGGACTAGGGTGGTAGCTGTGGAAGAGGTGAGAAGTGATTGGATTCAGGACATTTTGCAGGTAGATATAACATGGAGACTGAGGGTGTGGTAAGAAGTTTGGATTTTATAAGTACAGATGTTTCTATTATAACGATGCCTCTGAAAAACTTCACATTCTGCAAAAATGTGTGCTAAAAATAATAGGGCTTATGGGAAAATGTAGGGTTAGGGAAAATCACTCAAAACCCAAGGAACATGGTAACCGGAGCATTCAGAAAGCAACAGCAATTCCAACGGTAGTAATAGTGGAGTTATGTCTCTATGGCATTTGTGTCCTGTATCCCCACCAGTTAATCCTTCACAGTATTAAACCCTGGGTCAGCTTCCTCCTCCAAGATGTGAGTCCTTGAGGGCATTCACTTCTAATAAAGACCATCCTCTGTGAAATTAAATAAATGATTCAGGACATAGCCTTTTTATTTTTCATCATTTAACCATGGGAGAAATGCCTCTGCAGCATCTTCCTCTTCGTCTGTACTCACAGCTTGGACAGATAGCTTACCACAGAAAAGACCACAGCCGCTATTGAAAGCACTAAAGCAGCCACACTAGTACTAAAGGAGAGTCTCTGCAGATTTCCTGCTTTTTGCTTAGGGTCTTCGTATATTGCTCAGGCCTTTTTGTGTGTGTGTGCGGTACGCGGGCCTCTCACTGTTGCGGCCTCTCCCGTTGCAGAGCACAGGCTCCGGACGCGCAGGCTCAGCGGCCATGGCTCACGGGCCCAGCCGCTCCGCGGCATGCGGGATCTTCCCGGACCGGGACACGAACCCGTGTCCCCTGCATCGGCAGGCGGACTCTCAACCACTGCACCACCAGGGAAGCCCCAGGCCTTTTTAATGGTGAGGAAGTTGGCCACAGGTCGCTTCAAAATGTTAGCATGCTAGAAAAATGGCATGTTAACCGGCACAACTTCTGTGTTATCCCAACATCAGTCCCCTATTACTTATTAAGTAATTTCCAACACAGAAAAACACACTGTCGGAAACAGGCTATACAAAAGAAAGCCTTTGGAGCTGTTAAGCAAAGGAGTGACGTGATGTGATTTCTGCTTCAGAAAGATCACACTGACTGCTGACAGGAGGACAAACAATGGAGGAAAAGGGCAGCCCTGAGAGACTGTTGCACTGGGCCAGGTGAGAGGTAATGGTGGTTCCGATTAGGCGAATAGCAGTAGAGATGGTGAGAAACGACTGCATTCATTCTGGATATAATTTGCTGGGAGAGGTGATAGCATTTGCTGATTGAGTGGATGTGGGGATTGAGGGCAAGAGAAGAATCAAGAATGACTTTCTAGTGAAATAAGCCAGATACAGAAGGACAAATATTGTATAATTCCAGTTTTATGCAGTATCTGGAGGGGGCAAATCCATAGAGACAGAAAATAGGATAGAGGCTGCCAGGGGCTGGGAGGGAGGGAGGAAGAATGATTGCTTAATAGGTACAGAGTTTTGTTGGGGAAGATGAAAACTTTTGGATATAGATAGTGCCCATGGTTACACAGCATGGTGAATGTATTTAATGCCACTGAATTGTGGTTAAAATGGTAAATGTGAAGTTACGTATATTTTATAACAATAAAAGAATCTCAGCTCACAGACGGCTGTTTCAGGGAAAACATCTGAGATCCCGTTATACTCACTCACAGAAGACTATGCTTTTTCTTTCATCACTTTTATCCTAGTTTGTAAATATGTATTTATTTGTGTGGTTTTTGAGGAATGCCTTTCTCTTCTCCAGGACCGTGTGATCCGTAATGATTTCCATGTCAGGTTTGCTAACTTATCTCCCAGCAGTGTCTAGCCCATTGAACGAATTTGGTATGAAAGTTTTTATTGAATTAATTTTTTCCAGTATTAAGGAAGGAGACTAAAACGCAACCTTCAGCACCACAGCATCGCAATTATCTAAGCCTTTCCTAGCCATGCCATTTATAGAGCTAATTTTAATAGGTCATTTAAAAATATATTTAGCAAATGTGGCATGACTATGCCACACACAAATGCAGAGAGAGAAAGAAGTCTAATTATTCTATTGTTACATCACATAATTATCCATGATCAAATTATAGATTGTAGAAGGGATAATTATTCCTAAGGGTCTCCAAGAGCCATCATTTTCGTTAATTGGAATTTGGTAGGGATTAAGTGATTCGGAAGGGGCACGGCAGAACATTCTGATTTTAGGTGATTCACCTGAAGACTGATAATCATGGGAAGTAAACAAAGTTTCCTCTGAGAATCTACATGTCTTGTAACGGGCTTCAAATAAACTAACAGAGTGGGAAATATTATGGACTTATATGCCTAATAACCTGCAGTAACTTTTCATGCAATTATTAATAGTTCAAGGGATGAACAACAAAAAAGTGAGGTTTGCTCCTGTTTTTACTTTTCTTTTCTCATTTGACTAGAAAGTTTAAGATTTTAGAATAGCTTCTTTGGCGAATGATTTAGATTCTGAATACCCGGCAGAATACTGACAAAATTTATTCTGTAAGCGTATTTTTTTTTTCTGTAAGCTTATTTAAAAACCAATTCTCCTTCTAGTCAAATGCGTTTTTGTTTTTTAGTAGTAATGATAGTGGTGGTGAGGCTGGTAGATTCAATGCTACTTAAAATGGGAAATTTCTCTAGTTCACATTAACTATATTGAAGTTATTTTACTATGTGCCTATTCCTTCTTAATCTGCTTTGTTATTTATAAGTGTATTCTCCAGTTGTGTCACTTAGTCTATTTTTTCTCCAGTTGTGCCACTTAGTCTATTTTTCCAAATAGAAACAACTTCATGTCTTTGTAAATAAATGATTAAGACTGTTAAAAAAAAAAAAAAAAAGAATGACTTTCTAGAATTTTGTCCCGAGCAACTGAGTGATTGGTAGTGCTATTAACTGTAGAAAGAAAGATGGGAGAAGGAACAGGTTTGAGGAGGGGAGGAGGCCATGTTAAGTTAGAGATGTTCGTATGACATCCATGGAGAGAGGGCAAATGGGCCACTTGATGTATGATTCTAAAACTGAGGGATGACATAGGAGCTGGAGATTTCAACTTAGTGACATCAGCATAGGGATAATATTTCAAGCTAGGGGACTGGATGAGGAGCCTTCAGGAGAGACAGTGAGGAGATGAAAGGAGAGGACCAGACCCAGCCCTGAGACACATGAGCATTTGCAGCTGAGACAGGGGAGGAGGGATCAGAAAAAGAGACTGAGAATGAGTGCTCAGTGATACAGGAGGAAAAGGGGGGGGGAGGGGTGTGGGTTTCTGGATGCCAGGAGAAGAAGGTATTTCAGGAAGGAACGAGCGATCAGCCGTGATGAGGTGAAAAGGAGGGCAGAGAATTGATCATTGCATTTGGCAAGTTGGAGGTGGCTGGTGATCTTTGTGTAGAGCCATTTCAGCAGAGTGCTGGAGAGTAAATTCAAGTGGAGGGGCTTAAGAAGAGAATGGGAAGCGAGAATGTGGAGACAGCAACCATAGGCAACTATTTTGAAGACTTTTGCTGTGAAGGAGAGCAGAGAATGGGGCAGATTCTGGAGGAGAATGTGAGGTTAAAGGAAGGGTTTTCTGTTTTGTTTCATTGTGTTTTAACCTTCACTTATTCCCTCTCTTCTTTTCTTTATGTACATCCGAGTTTCCTTTTTTATTTTTCTTTTTTAGCTTCATCACACGGCACGTGGGAATCTTAGTTCCCCGACCAGGGATCGAACCTGTGCCTCCTGCAGTGGAAGCAGGGATTCTTAACCACTGGACCACCAGGGAAGTCCCAACATCTGAGTTTCTGACCTATACCATCTTCCTTCTCTCTAAAGAACTTTTAAGGGCTTCCCTGGTGGCACAGTGGTTAAGAATCTGCCTGCCAATGCAGGGGACACAGGTTCAAGCCCTGGTCTGGGAAGATCCCACATGCTGCGGAGCAAATAAGCCCATGTGCCACAACTACTGAGCCTGCGCTCTAGAGCCCATGAGCCACAACTACTGAAGCCTGCACGCCTAGAGCCCGTGCTCCACAACAAGAGAAGCCACTGCAATGAGAAGCCCTTGCACTGCAAGGAAGAGTAGCCCCTGCTCGCCACAAGTAGAGAAAGCCTGCACACAGTAACGAAGACCCAACGCAGCCAAAAATAAATAAATAAATAAATAAATTTAAATAGTTTACAAAAAATAAAATAAAGAACTTCTTTTAACATTTCTTATAGGGCAGGTCTACTGGCAGCAATTCCTTCATATTTTTGTTTGTCTAAGAAGGTCTTTATTTGTCTTTCACTTTTGAAGGATAATTTCACAGGCAACAGAATTGTAGATTGGTAGACTTTTATTCTCAGCACGAAATATTTCACTCCACTCTCTTCTTGTTTGCATGGTTTCTGAGAAATCAGATATCATTCTTATCTTTGCTCCTACTCGTAGGTAAGGTGTTTTTTTCCCTCCGGCTTCTCTCAGAATTTTTTCTTTATCTTAGATTTTCTGTCGTGTGCAACTGATATACCTAGGTGTAGTTTTGTTAGCGTTTTTTCTGCTTGGTGTTGTCTGAGCTTTCTGGATCTGTGGGTTGGTGTCTGACATTAATTTGGGGACATTCTCAGTCATCATTGCTTCAAATAATTCCTTTCTTCTCTGATATTCCCATTACGTGTGTATTACACCTTTTGTAGTTGTCCCACAGTCCTTGGATATTGTTGGGTTTTTCCCGTCTTTTTTTTCTGTTTGCTTTTCAGCTTTAGAGGTTTCTACTGAGATGTCCTCAAGCTCAGAGGTTCTTTCGTCAGCTGTGTTCAGCCTATTAATAAGCCCACTAAAGGCATTCTTCATTTCTGTTACAGTGCTTTCGATCTCTAGCATTTCTTTTTTTTTTTTCTAGCATTTCTTTGTGGTTCTTTCTTAGAATTTCCATCTATCCGCACACTGTCTACTTTATCCATTTAGAGCCCTTAGCAACTTAGTCATAGCTGTTTTAAATTCCTGGTCTGATAATTCCAACATCCCTGCTGTATCTGGTTCCAATGGTTGCTCTGTTTCTTCAAATTGTGAGTTTTGATGTATTATTAATTATTATGTCAGTGTTTTACAGATGCCCTTTATCAAATTAAGGTAGTTCTTTTCCATTCTGAGTTTTCTGAAGTTTTTATTATGAATGTGTGTTGAAATTTATTAAATATTTTTTTCTCTATTGAGAGGATCATTTAAAAAAAAAAAAACCAGAAATTGTGTGTTTTGTCTTTTAGTATGCCCTGAAATTTTTTCTTGAAATCTGGACATGATGTATGAGGTGAAAGGAACTCTGATAAATAGGACTTTAGTGGTATGCTGGTAAGGTGTTGGGGGAGGGGAGGCATTCTACAGTCCTATGATTAGGTCTCAGTCTTTTAGTGAGCCTATGCCTCTGGACTGTGAACCTCACAAGTGTTTCTCAGCTTTTTCTTCCCCCTTAGGTGGGACAGGATGGCTAGAGGGGGCTGGAGTTGAGTATTTCCCTTCCCTCAGGTCAGTTAGGCTCTGCTAAAAACCCCAGTAGGTTAGGCTCTGGTTAACTAGTCTCTCTTGAGGGTAGACCTTGTTAAGAAAAACAGGGTGCTCTGGTGTATTTCAAAATGGTTCCTTTCCCCCTCCGCCTGTTGGAAGCACGAGGGGATTTTTCTCGGATATTTATTGTGAGAACCTGGTCGAGCTCCTGGAGGTAAAGCTCATAAAATGTGGACACTCACTGATGACTAGGTCCCCCTGGAGTATTTTATCTCTCAGACTTGTCTATACTGAGCCTCCAGCAATTTGTCGATTACAGTTCAGGTTTTCCTGCCCCAGCACCACTTCACTCAGGGGTTTCTGCTCTAGTAAATTGTAATTCAGTCAGTCTCTTCAATTTGGGAGCAGCGGTTTGCCCTGTGACCTCACTTTTCTTATGAATCTAAGAAGAGCTGTTGATTTTTTAGTTTGTTTAGCTTTTTACTTATTGTTAGGATGCAGTGGTGACTTCCAAGCTTCTTACGTGCCAGACCAGAACTAGAAGTATTTTTTTAAAAGTGGGTGTACACACACACACACACACACACACACACACACACACACACACATATCACTTGTATGCTGATGGGATGCTGCAGAGAAATGGATGTACAAGAGAGGAGAGGATAATTACAGGTCCAAACCCTTGAGTAAGCTATTTCAATTGGAGGGATGCAAACAAGTTGCCTTTGGCTGGGCAATTCAATTGATCAACGCAAATTGTAGGGCAGATAATAACATGTTTAGCCTTCCATTGTGACCAGCAGTTACCCACACCTCGAGGCCAAAACACAGTTTGCTCACTTGAGGGACTGGACTAGCTTTTAAGTGGCTTATGCAGAACTATCGGCTTAAAAGTTGCCTACTGAACAGCAATGGAGACCAGGCATATCAGAGGTGAGCAGCTGCCCTGATCAACTGTGGACACACTCCCAGAAATACTATGGGGAGAAGGGAGCAGACCTGGAAAGGATTTGGGAGTCCTGCAAATGTGGGTGATCGAGGGAGCTAGTGTCATTTGGGCAGTGATGTAAATGTGACTTTATTTGTACCCAGAGACTGACGAGGCTCTGGTCAAGTACACTTAGGTTAGTGCTTCTTAAACTTTAGCGTGAGAAACCTGAAAAACTAGTTAAAACGCTGGGCCTCACCCCCAGAGATTGTGATTCAGTAGGTCTGGGGTAGAGCCTGAGATTCTGCATTTCTAACAAGCTTCCCAGGTTCTGCTGGTGCTGCCGGTCTTGATAGAAGGCTGGCCTGGAAGCAGTGGGGCCATAAAGAAGCAATGATCCTGTCTCCATACGGCAGGGGGTAGTCAGGAAAATCTTCATAGGAAGAGTATGTGAGCTGCAGAGATGCGTAAGTGTCGGGCATGCCAATAACAGGAGAGGGAGGGCGCTTCTCAGGTGGTATCAGCTGAAACTAAATTGATCACGTGGCGATTGACGTTGATTGTTAACTGTAATGAACACATCCGCTTTGCTGGGGAGCATTGCAAAGGAAACACTGATTTTAGATAATGCAGTCTTAATGGATGTGTTGGTTTTACTAAATAAATATGATAGGAAAAGATTTGGATAATACTTGGCTATTATTGGACTGTGAATTTAGATTATGGGAATCCTAATTCGTTAATAAAGGAGCAAAGGAGGAGGGACGCGAGTGTGTTTCATTTCCTACCATAAACTATAATAAAATTTTAATAAATACTTTAGATAAATATCCCCTGGCCCCCCTCCCCCTGAGAATACCTTTGCTTATTTAATAGCTGCAGGCTCTACCCATCCAATAAAAAGAGAATTTTTTACTGTACCTCTCTATAGATCGACATTCTTTAGTTTGGTTTAGTTTAGTTTTGTTTTTAAATTAAGCAAAGGCCAACAGCGTTATCAGTCTCTCTGGAGGTTTGCACAGATGAACAGTGTTCATGTTGAAACTTCACAGTTGACTTGTAGTTATCTCATTATAAATCAGAACGTTGTTTTTGTTAAATGCAAGTTGATCTTTTGAAATAAAATTCACCCTTTTATTTTGTAATTTATTTATTTATTAAATATTTATTTATTTATTTAGGCTGTGACAGGTCTTAGTTGCAGCACTCAGGATCTTCGTTGCGGCACGTGGGATCTTTTAGTTGCCACATGCAGACTCTTAGTTGTGGCATGCATGCGGGATCTAGTTCCCCAACCAGGGATCAAACCCGTGCCCCCCTGCATTGGGAGCATGGAGTCTTACCCACTGGACCACCAGGGAAGTCCCCAAGTTGATTTTTAAATGTCTTCTAGTATTTCTTTAAAATAGATTTCATAAAGTAGTGGTGCTGCATTATAAATCATGTATATATTTTAAACTTTGATTGATTCTGCCAAATTGCCCTATAGAAATGTTGAACTCACAACACCACTCACTACAACGGTGTGTGAAACTGTGCAGTTTCCTCATATTTTTGTTAATACTAAGTGTTATTGACCTTTAAAGTGTTTGCCAATCTGATAGTTGAAAATGGTACTTCATTTTAATTTGTACTTCCCTAATAACTAAGGAAGAGAAGCTTCTGTTCATCACTTGACATTTCTTCCTCTTGGATTTGCTTCTTCATATCCTTTGTCAAGTTTTCTATTGACTTGCTTGACTTTTCTTAAAGATTTGTAGAAGTTCTTTTTCTATTATAGATAGTAGTCATTTGTGATAAGTACTGCAAGTAGTTTATCTCAGTCTGCCCTCGGTCTTCGAACTTTATGTTGATTTTAGTCATGCAGAAGTTTTTGGTGTGTCAATTGGGAAATCTTTCCCTTTATGTCTCCTGAGCTTTGTGGCATGCTTAGAAAGACCTTCCCCATCTCAGTATGATGCTTATTGTAATATATTTCCTATATATATGTTTCTATATATTCTTTTTTGTACTTTAATAGTTTAATTTTTATGTTTCTATCTTTAACTCTTATGGTATTTACTTTTGCATAAAACATGAGAAACAATTGGAGTGAGGGGAATTCAGAGCTCAGTTTTCAACATATGATGTTTGTGGTGCCTATTAAGGGAGAGGGCTGGGCTGGAGATGTAACTTTGTGAGTCATCGTTACATGGAAGATATTTATGACTCTGAGGCTGGGATCATCAAATGAGAGATTATAGCATCAGAGGAGAGAGGCCAGAACTAATCAATCCCTGATGTAACCCAAGGTTGAGAAGTTGAGCAAAGGAGATTGGGAAGAAAGAGGCAGCAAAGCCAGAGAAAAACAGGAGAGAGCGGTGCCACGGAGGCCCAGAGGAGGATGTTTGAAGAACAGAAGAAAGTGATCAACCCTGCTAAGCACCTCTAAGAGGTCGAGTAAGACAAGGACAGAGAGATGTCCTTGGATTTAGTAACGTTGAGGTGATTGGTGACCTTGACAAGAGCAGATACGTTGGAGTGGTGAGAATGGACACCCTCCTGGACTGAGTTTAGGTGGGAAAGGAAAGGTAAGATGTAGAGATGATGACCAACCATGGACCACAAGTTCAAGAAGTGTTGCTGCGAAGGGGAAGAAAGGAATGGAAATGGAGGTGGTTGGGATAATGATGGAAATGATCCAGTAGAGATTGAGAAGTTGAAGCAGGAGAGAAAGGGGATAACTGAGCTTTAAGATATGCCTCTAAGTTAATTCATTTCCAAACGAATAGCCAATTGTCTTGATACCATCAAATGATTCATCCACCTGTTTCCTACTGATTTGAAACCTATAAAAATATGAAATACTCATTTGTTGTCCATAGTCTGTCCTACTGATCTTCCATGACTTGGCTTCCAAGCTACTAAGACCATTTTCAAGTTATGCCCATTGCGATTGACCTGTTTTATTTCAGCAATTGTTTCCCATTTGTAACTCTGTCTTATTCTCTGACTACTTCTTCTTAGCAGACTAATTTTGTTCTAGGGATGCAATATTCTCTTAGACATCTCTCAAGATATAAGGTAGAATTTTAAAAACATTCTCCACACTAACTTTTCCCTCAGAAGTCAGTTGTTTTCTTGTTCATCCTAGTGTTTCTCCATTGTGCTGTTGATTTTCCTGAAATGTCTGGTGACAAGCCATTCATATGAAGGACTTGGCTACATTTTGGTAACCTGGTTGGAGTCCTCAGCAATTGTGAATCACTATTCACCTGACAGGTTTTCTCTCGGAATGTGACAGAGCTGTGTGGGTGAATGGTTAGGATGTACCAACAGGAGGGTTCCCATTTATGAAGCATGGATGGGGAACAGGTGGCAGTCAGAGGTGGGGAAAGTGTCTTATTGGGTGTATCGTGGTTTAGAGGATTTAACTGCCGTGCCAACATGCCCTTTGTTTCCATATCCTTATGGTGGTCCCCAAATTACCTGGACACACCCCACTTCTCTCTCCAACCACAGAGTCTATGCTGGGCTCCCTTTCTGCGCACAGAAGGGCTTTATTTAGAAAGCTGCTCTCACTGGCTATGGCCAGGGCTGAACACTACAGCAAGACACTGTGCGCAGAGTTGGAGAATGGCCCAGCTGCTTTGGCAGACCTTTAACTTCTCTACTCTCTGTTCCATGACTCACTCTAGCTCCTAGCCCCTGCAAATTCTGAGTTTTTCTGGGGCTCTATTTGGAGGATTCATAATTATTTCTCAAATATCCTTCTCCTATTTCTGTGTTAGCAGGATGTGGGTTCCACAGTATAATTTCTAGAAATATCCTATTGTTCCTGAAAGGTCACAGAATGGTGGTTTAGCGTACGGACTCTAGAGTCGGACTGCCTGGGTTGGACAAGCTCTTAACCTCTCTGTGGCTCTGTTTACTCGTTTTTTTAAATTGGATAATAATAGCGCCTACCTTGTAGAATTATTTAAGTGGTTTAATACATGTAAATTGTTTAGTGCAGTAGCTGGCCCACCGGAAGTGCTGAATAACTTATTAGCCATTATATTTATCTGGTCTGAAGGTGATAACTTTTTGGGCTTTCTAGCACTGCTCTGGATTTTTTTTCTTCTTATTTGTATATTTCTTTGGGCATTTTAGTGGGATTTGGGAGGGAAGTTGAGATTAAATACATTGCCTAGGTCCATCACCTTGAACTGGAAGTGAGCACTGCATTTGAAAACAATAAAAAGTAAACATTTCAGGTTGTTAATTTTCTACCATTTTGAATTTCACATTCTCTTGATTTACTTAGAATAAGCACAGCTGTAAGAAATCCTAAAAAAAAAAAATCCTAGAGATCATCTAATAGAGCACTCTTCCTTTAAAAATGGGCAAAGAAATGAGAACTTCCCCAAGGCTGTGAATCTATTTAGGGGAAGATCCTATACAAAAGTCAGGATCTCTTGCCTCCTAGTCCAATTCTCCTCCCACTGAAAATAAGTAGATAAATATCTACCATAGGTACCAAGGTAATAAACTTTGTCTGTCTGGGACCATCCTATGCCCCTTTCCTCCTCTTACGACAAAACAGTCTCTCCTTGTATTTAAAGCCCATCTTTCTACCTGGACTTTGATCCCATCCTCTCCTCTTGCTTTCTCCAATGTTTTATATTATTAATACCTTCTTTTCGTAGTATATTCAGTCTCGTACTCTGAACTGGATCCTTTCCATTGGCCTTTAATCATGTCGAAATCTATCCCTTCAAGAAAAATGAACAACGAAGTCAGTCAACCACTCATACTCTCACTCCCAGATTCTGCTCAATCTTTCCACTCTCTTTCACCTCCAAACTCTTGCAAAGTCCTTCTCACATTGTCCGTACTTTCCTCTTCTCCCACCCCGCTGGAGTCTGCCTCTGGCCTCATCACTCCAGCAAACATCTCTCACTAAAGTCAGTTATGACTTGCATGCTACTAAATCCAACAGAAATTTTTCAGGCATCAGATTCTCCCACTTCTCAGCAGCATTTGACCCAGGTGATGGGTTCCACCATCTTGAAACATGTTCTCCTTTGGGCTGTAGGGTCCTGATGTTTATCCTCCCTCCTTTGCCATTCTTTCTCAGTAATGTCTGCTGGCTCATTGCTTCCACCTGGCCGGTAAATGTTGCCGTTACACGAGCAGGTCTTTGTTCTTTTTCTTCCCCCCGTATTTTTAGAGTGGTTTAGTTCTTTTTTATGTCTCACTCTCTACTCTCCCTGGGTGAGTTAGACCGTCTACATAACATGACCGTCTACGTAACATCGGCTTCCAAGTTTATAGCTCCAACTGAGACCTCTCTCCCTGCTGACTACTATCATCCCTTCTTAGATAGCTCAAAGATTCCTCAAAATCAACATGTTCAGACAGAAATCTTTATTTCCTCTCGTAAAGAAGACACACCTGCGATGTTTCATAGCTCAGTGAAAGGTGCTCTAATCAATCAAGTTATGCAACCCGCAAACCTAGGAGTTATCCTTGAGACCCCTCATTCCCTATATCCAATTCGGTATCAAATCTGTCGAGTTTATTTTCTAAATACTACATCTTGAGTCCATCCACTTCTCTCTGCTTCCACCTCAACCCCCAGATGCAGCTACCATCATCTTTCCCCTAGACCACGCGAGCAGCCCTCCAACTGGTCTATTCACGGCCATGTGCTCCTTCACGGCCATGTGCTCCTTCATCCTTTCTCTATACTGCGGTCAGACAGAGGTTTTCAAAATGCATATCTGGGGATTTCCCTGGCAGTCTAGTCGTTAGGATTCTGCGCTCATACTGCCGAGGGTGCAGGTTCGATCCCTGGTTGAGGAACTAAGATTGTGCAAGCCGTGGGATATATAAAATATAAATAAAAAAGAAAACAAATGCATACCTGATTATATCACTTCCCACTCCCTCCCCTTCCCCACTCTCCTCAACACGCATCTCCAAAAAACCTTTAAATAGCTTCCTCTTCTTCTGCTGCTTAGGGAAGAGACAAAATTCTTCAGTAGGGCCTGCAAAGACCTTCTCGCTCTGGCCCCCTGCTTACCTTTCCAGCTCACCTTGCACCACGCTCTCTCCCACTGTCTCCATTCCTTTTCCCTGTGACTCATATTTCCCAGGCGCCTCCCGCCACAGGGCTGCTGCACAGGCTGTTTCCTCCGCTTGGACCAGTCACCCCTCCCCTCTTTGCGTGGTTAACTCCTTCTCAGCCTCTTGGATCTCAGCTGGAACATTATTTGCACAAGGAAGACAACCCTACCTTTGCTGATGGAGTCAGGGTTCCTTATCACAGGCTCTCCTGCACCAGATATTGATTCATTACCATTGTGGTTGTCTATTTTTGTCAATACCTGAATAATTTCTCTCCCTCCACTACTCATTCATTCACTCAACAAATATTTACTGAGCCCCTACCATATACCAGGCATGATTTTAGAAGGGGCAACCAACTGTAAATAAATAAATATGCAATATGACGTCCAGAGATGAAAAGTGCTGTGAAGAAATAGGACGTGGGGTAAGAGGACAGAGAGTGGGAGACGCTGCTGACGTGGATAGGATGATGAAGGAAGGCTTCTCGGAAGAAGTGACTGAGCCCAGGTTTAAATGAAGGGGAGGGCAAGTCAGGAGGGTGTCAGGGGGGTGAGCATCCCGGGGAGAGAAAACAGTCAGTGTGAAGACGACAGGGTGTTTAACTTGTTCAAGGACCAGTCAGGAGTGAGTGGGGCTGGAGTGGAGCGAAGGGGACGGTGGTAAGAGATGAGGACAGACAGCAAAGGGGAAGGGGGCGGGTCACGGGCCAGGAACAAACACCACTGGAAGATTTTCAACAAGGAGTGACAGGATTTGATGCGTGTCCTCAAACGATCACTCTGGCTGTCTTGGGGTGAAGGATTAGAAAGGGCGAAGGGTGGAAGTACTGAGTCAGTTAGGAGGCTGTGGTCCGGGGGAGAAGTGATGGGGGTTTGGACGAGGGTGAGCAAGGTGGAGGTGGCGAGAAAGGATGGAAACCATCAACAGGTTTCCTTCTCACTTAGAGGAAAAGCCCACAGCCTAAGCATGGCGGGAGAGGCTGTCTGTGCTGTGGCCCCATCTCTCCTCCCTCCGCCTCTCCAGACGCACTGGCCACCTCGTTCTTCTGTGAACAAGCCAGGTGTGAACCTGCCTTTTGTATTAGATGTTCCCTCAGATATCAGGAAAGCAGGTAACAACATGGTCCCCCCCCCCGGGGTTCTGATCAAACGTCACCTTATCAGAAAATTCTTTCCTGACCGCCTTGGATAAATGAGACACTTCCTATTCTCTGTCTCTGCTTCGTTTTCCTGATTAATTTCTCCTTGTACTTACTGCCATCTGACAAGTCCACATAACGTACAAACATAGAACGTGTGTATATTTATTCCAGGAAGGCAGGGATTCGGTCTGTTTTGTTCACTATGGAACAGAACTCCCAGAATAAGGCCTGGTATAGAGTAGGTGTTTAATACATATCTGTTAAATTAATATGATTGAAACAGAGAATGGGAGAAGCAAAGGACGGCTCCAGGCTTTGGGGTCTGAATGATGGTGCCACTTACTGAGGTACTACTGAAGATTTTTCAGGACGAGGGCTGGGACTCCTTTGCTCCAAACCTGCAGCTGGAGTCCTGAACTGCTCCATCTCTTGCCGGTTTGGAGAAGTCCTCAATCCCTCTGGGCCCCTGGAAGCCTGAGAAAGTCCAGAATCCTAGGGGGCTGGGCTCCCCTTCTCTTCCCAAGGGGAGAGAGGAAGAAACTAGAGACGAGCCAAACTTCCTCTCTGTTCCAGAGAGTGAAAGTCACATCACTTGGATCCCAGCCCCACCACTGAGGCTTCAGACATTACTACTCTGTGTGTGGTTTCCGGGCAAACAATTGGCCGCCCACTTTAAGAGACAATATCGCTAAGTGCTTTTTTTTTAATGCAAAAAGAAAGAAATAAAAAAAAAGAACTACCTATTTTCCTCATTCCTGCAGGTGCCCAACCCGATTGACTTGTTGGAGTACATTTTCTGCATTCTTAATAGATAGCTAGCAGGAAATGCCTCGTTTAGGCTCTGCTAGAAGGGTAGAAAGTAGCAAGGGGAGGGCACAAGATCGCCAGGCCCTGCTCGGGCCAGCACTGACCTGCTCTAAAACGGGCCAGGCGGCTCCGGCCATCAAAAGGTACGTTTGCCCGGCCATAGCATCTTCCTGTGTCTCCGCCGATGGTCGAGAATTAAGGTAAGAGAAGGTGGGGACTTTGGGGGAGACAGGAGGGATGGGAATTCAACTGGGAAGGAATCGGGGCTGGGGGCGGGGTGGTGGTGGAGGGCATCTCATGCTCTGTTCAGTGAGATACAGTCCGGTCCCTTTGGGGTTTTTGTTCCAGGTGATCACCTCTTTGACTCCCCATCCCACCGCCGGGGTGCTGGGTACCATTTCGCAGAAGGGCGGTAAGCACGTCAAGGTAGGCAGCCTGGTAGAAGTCAGGTCAAACCGTTCCTCTTGGATTCCATGTTAAAATATTTGTGCAGAAGACCGGGCAGTATTTTGATGCCTGCTTGGTGTCTTGATATTTTGTGCGTTGGGGAAACTGCAAGTTACAGCGGGCTTTTGTAGTTCTGCTGTTCGAACGGCACAGGTGACAAAGCTTGGACAAGGCCGAGGGTTTTGTCCGCAAGAGACTTTCGCTACAAAGCCAGGCGTCGATACAGAAACATCTTGGCTAGGAAAGTCCCACACTTTCTTCTGCCTCGTTGACCTCCCATTAGTTCCAGCTTTGCGGCCCCCCTTCTAAGTCAGACCCACCCCACCAATTCACTCCCGAATAAAGAAGAGAGCCCTCAAGGAGGCTTCGTGTGGGGATGAAAGAATTAAATCAGATAACAGTTCTCAGAATTTGAATCGCCCGCAAATACAGATCCTCGCCCCTGAGCTCTGAGTACAGTCCGGAGAACTGCTTGTCAGCTGGATCCAGAGACGTAACCCAGGGCTTTCCTTTCGAGTATGTGTCATGTGTTTGGTGAGGAAAAGAGAGGGGCACGGGCAGGTCTTGGGGTTTATTCAGGATCAGCAGTTGTGTAAGGTCTGAGCCCCCCGGGTGAGGGCGCTGAGACGGTGCTCTGACCTGCTCTATCGCTATGGAGCTAGCCTGTGGTCTCTTACCACGGGGGCTGGGAGCGTGCTTCACCGCCCTGATGTCCCAAGGGTCCGGCCGGCTCTTTTCGTGGCTTCAGGGAGACTTAGCAAAGAGAGGTGGCAGGCTGGGTCAAGCCTGAGCTAGAGAAGTGGCCACTGACGAGAGGGTAAGAGGGCAAAACCCACAAAGGCGCCAAGCGGCCCTTGCCGGTACAGGCTTCCAGAAGATGTGTGCGAGAGCGCACGGGCCGCCTGCCAGCACGCCCGACGGGGAGCCAGAGAGCTGGGGTTAGGGTCCTGGTGCGAGTCCCGTGGAGGGGAACGGACGGTTAGCCCCACCAGGTAGTTAGAAAGGGATGGGGAGAAAAGGCCAGACACTGAAGTCAGGGAGACCTGAGTTCAAACCCCAGCTTTGCCACCACCGAGCTGCGTGGCCTGGGCCCTCGATTTCCCTTCTCGAAGCCTGAATTTGCTCATCTATAAAATGGGGACAAGAATACCTCCTTGAAGGTTGTAAAGATTGGAGAAAGTATATCTGTAGCTTCCGACACAGAGTAGGTCTTCTGTAAACTGCCGCTTTAGAAGAAGGGCTGCGTCCACATTTATCATTACTTCGTCATTCACAACACTGTCGCTTTATTTAGTTATTTATTTGATTTGCTATTTTTTGAAATATATTTGACGTATAACATTCTGTAGATTTAAGGTGTACAACACGCTAATGTGATAAATTTATATGTTGTCTTATGATTGCCATCGGAGCTATTAATTAGCGGCTCTATCATGATGCATAATTATCCTTTCTTGTTAGTGGTTGAAATAATTAAGTTCCAGTCTCTGAGAAAGTTTGATGATTATAATACAATATTGTTGTCTACTTTCACTGCACCGTGCAGTAGAACTCTAGGACTTATTCACTACTCATGGCATGTTTGTTTCCTTAAACAACGTTGGTCCTGCCCCCCATCCCCGGGAACGACCATTTTATTCTCTATTTTTACAAGTTTGCCTCTTGAAAGTCTTTGACTTACCGCGTAACGTGCCCAAGGTTTACACCTTTGCTTTATTTCTATGAGTCCAAGTATCTGACGATAATATGTGCTTTTTCACTGAGGAATAATTTGCCTTCAGTGAAATGCACAGATCTTAAGTGCACAATTTGATGAGTTTTGACAAATGTCTACATCCACGTGTAACCTTCACCCTCTTCAGGATGGACATTTCCAACACTCCTACGAGTTCCCTCTCACCTCTTTCCAAGCCCCACCCCGCAGGCGACCGTTGTTCTTTTATCACCATAGATTATTTGTGCCTGTTTCGTGTAAGTGGAATCATACAATATGTGGTCTTTTGCGTCTGGCTCTTTTCACTCAGCTTAATGCTTTAGTGGTTCATCCATGCTGTTGGGTGGATTGGTAGTCTGTGCCTTTTTATGGCTGACGAACATTCCATTGTATGAAAGTGTCACAGCTAGTTTATTTATTCTCCTGGTGACGGGCACTTGTGTTTCCACTTTTTGGCTACTATAAATAAAGCCGCTGAGAACATGTAGAAGTCTTTGTGCAGATATCTGTTTTCATTTCTCTTGGTTACATGTGCCTAGAAGTGGGATTGCTGGGTCATATGGTTAAGTGTACGTTTAACTTTAGAAGAAACCGCCAGTTTTTCAAAGCGGTTGCTCCCATGTGTTTTGAAATAAGGATACAGTGGATTCATTTTTCAGGTAGTACCTGTGATGCTTACTTAGCATGGTTGTCACCCGGGGGAAACAGATCGACGTGCTCAATCAGAGGCTTCTGGAGACAAGAGAATCCAGCCGTGACTGAGGCTGGGATTCCGAAAGGAGAACTTTTAAGTAAGGGTCCTCTGCTCACTGCCAGGTTCCCTCGTAATGTTTCATCGTAATCTGTTAGCACTTCTGGCAGGACCATAAAAGAACAGGCTGCAGAATTCATACGCCCCAACCTCTTCATTTTACCCTAGAGGAATCTGAAGCCCAGAGAGGCTCTGTGATTTCCCCCAAAGGCACACACCCAGCCAAGGGCAAGCCCAGGTCCTCTGACCTGTGACTGGTGTGATTCCCTTGATTTGTGCTTTTACTGCACGAAATGGCATTTCATCACTCAGCCCATTGTTTACTTAGTGTCAGGTGCTAGAGATAAAGAAATGAATAAGAAATGGCCCCCATCCTCGAGGATCTCAGAGACTAGGGAGGGAGAAGAGCTGTTAAACTCTAGTCATTTGCATTATATGCATCAGAATGAATAGATTCAAGGTGTCTTTAGCCAGAGCACAGGGCAAGTCGGATTGGATGGCCAGAGGTGACCAAAAGGACAGCCTCTGCCCTCAAGGAGCTCACAGGCAGAATCCAATGATGGAGGCCAAGTTCAAGGCAATTTAGCCAACGGCTGTTGCGCATTTGTTCAGTATTAAGCTAGACATCAGGCACCGTTCTAGGCGCAGAGGAAGCGTGGTGAACAGAGCGCTTTTCCCCAATGTCACCACAAAATATTAGTGTGAAAAATGTTCTCTGCATTTGCTTCAGGGTATATCTGTCTGGGAGTTCCCTGGTGGCCTAGTGGTTAGGATTCCGGGCTTTCACTGTCGTGGCCCAGGTTCAATCCTTGACTGGGGAACTGAGATCCTGCAAGCCATGCGGTGCGACCAAAAAAAAAAAAAAGAATATGGGATTCAGAGTCAATTGGACCTGGATTTAAAGCTCTGACATTTTCTAAATGACTCTGGGCAGAGTATATCTGTCTGGAGGCCTCAGAACTGGTGTTGTTTGTAATTGCTAGTTTCTAAGATGGGGTGGGGGTGGGTGCAGGACCCCATCGAACACAGATTATGGCTTCAGAGGGGAGGGAGAATTTGATGTGTTTGATGCTCCTGCGTGGAAGCCGCCAAGGTAGAAAGCAGTGCTTATTAGGAAACCTGAAATTGTCAGTACCCACTGGATTGCTTAGCCAAGCTCTACTGGGGTACTCAGTGCCCTTGTTCAGGGGGATCTACACGTGGTTTTCGTGGGAGGCAGGCACTTCCCCAGAAGGCAAGTTACTCCACTCTTTGGTGTCAGTGTCCCCTCCCTCCCCCTCCTCCCTCCCTCCCTCCCTCCCTCTTTCTTTTCTTTTCTTTTCTTTTCTTTCTTTCTTTCTTTCTTTCTTCCTTGCTTCCTTCCTTCCTTCCTCCATCCCTCCCTCCCTCCCTCTCTTTCTTTTTCATTTCCTGATGCTCTTCTAATCATGCTCCCAGACAATCTTTTTCATTTGTAAGAGAGGGTCGCTTCAGGACTTGGTAGAGCTCTGTCTTGTTTCCTGAACTCAGCAGCTGTGCAGCTACCCAGGGCCCCAGTGAGAGAGCCCGAACCTTAGGAGCAAACTGCTTGCCCTCAAGGACCCTGCTTCTCCAAACTACAGCCAAGCCGCTTGGAAAAAGAGTACCAGTGACATTTTGCGTTTGCTCCGCAGCTTTCCCCTGTGTCACGATGGAAGAAGTGAGGAAGACCGCCGTCCAGATGCAGAGCCCTATCAAGACTGAATGGAATTCCCGCTGTGTCCTTTTCACCTATTTCCAAGGGGACATTAGCAGCGTAGTGGACGAACACTTCTCCAGAGCTCTGGGCAATGTCAAGAGCCCCCAGGGACTCAGCCCTTCCAGCCAGAGCGGAGATGTGATCCTGAGGAATGGTGAGCATGTCGGGAGAGTGGGGCTGGAATTACCTATCGGGCTCTCACGGAAAGACCAGTTCTGATGCCCTCAATGCTCTTAGACGTGTGTATATTTCCTGAAGGCACGTCACACTGTCTAGTGAGAAGCCACACCCTTTTCTCAGAAGTTTCCCGTGAAAATGGACACTGTTTAGGGAATTCCCTGATGGTCCAGTGGTAACGACTCTGTGCTTCCACTGCAGGGGACGTGGGTTCCATCCCTGGTTGGGGAACTAAGATCCCCGCGAGCCGTGTGGCACGGCCAGAAAACAAAAAGGACACTGTTTAATCAAATTGATATACCTGTTCCCTTATGTCCTCAACTGTGTTAAGTGCTGAGCTCTCTACTCAGTATACAGTAAGAGCGCCACAACTGTTCATTATTAGCACCATTATCTGTACTATTATTATTATTATTACTACTACTTTTGTCTGACAGGTCAGGAACACCAAAGGACTTGTGATAAGAGCATGCGTGTCCCCCGCGTGTACACCCAGCCTCCTCTCAATTAATAGTGGGTGCTCTGGGGAGCAGGGCCAGGGCCAGAGGGAGGCAAATGAACTGTCTGGCGGCATCCCTCTCCCCACCCTTAACAGCATCAGGGGTGTCTATTGCACAAGCTCTTGGGTAATTTTTTTTTTAATAATAAGCATTCTTTCTTTTCAAAACACATTTCAAGACAGCTATGTCAAAAGGTGCCACGCTCACGTGCTGAATGCCTCCAAGTGGGACCTCTGCTTTCAGACGCCAACACCCTGGCTGGCCAGACTCTTTCAGTCTGGGCAGGGAGTGGGTGTATTAGCTGATATAGCTTTTCAGAATTTGCTTCTCTCCCAGAAATAACTTTTCCAGTCAGGTGACGTGATTTTCTCAGAGACTCTTGGGACTTCAGGAAACATGCGGAAGGGGGTGTAGCAGCAGCAGATCCTAAAGGAAACGCTGGGCACCAGGGGCTGGGTGGACGGCGGGGAGGTGTGCTGTCTAACGGTGTGCTGAGCGCTTTAGAGCAGCAGCAGGAATGGCTGCTCTTGAGTCGTTTGGGGAATTGACATGCGGTAAGTGGGATTCACAGGATCTAACCGGCTCCTGGGAAGGGTCAAAACCGCAGGCTCTTCATGCCTAGACAAGTCTGCTCACTTTGGGTATTTGACTCTGGGTTAGTTCTGAACACTTTGGCTTGGATATATTACAATCCCTTCTTTGTCAGCGCCAGCAATTCATAGTCCCTCACTTCTTCTATCCTGCTTGCCTTGTAAACCCAACCTGAGATAAAACCAACTCTTGGCTTATCGTCACATCTCTTCGCTTCATTTTGCAGCAAGACTTACAACTGGTGTCCATGGACTCTCCATCCTCTTCCTCTCCTCTCCTGCTCTCTTGAATCCACTCCACTCTGTTTTTCATCCTCAACACTCCTTGAAACCACTCTTATCCAGGCTAGCCGGGGACCTCCACTTTCCAAAGCCAAATGTTCCTTCTCTGTCCTCATCTTAGCTGAGCCATCAGCAGCAACGTTTGCTGCAGTCGATTGCTCTCTCTTGTAAATACCTCCTTCACTTGGATTCCATAATGTCACACCCTCATGCTTTTCCTCCTGGCTTCCTGGTCACCCTCCTTCTGTCTCCTTTGCTGGATGTCCTCTCCTCTTCAACGCTTCAACTCCTAAACATTTGAGGGCCCCAGAACTCCGATCTCAGACAATTTCTCTCTCTACACTCACTCCCTAGGGGATCCCTTCCAGCCTCTTGGTGTTAAATACCATCTATATAAATACCGTCTATGTGCTGGTCAATCCCAAATGCGTATCTCTAGCCCAGACTGGATTTCAGACCTATCTACACAGCTGTCTACTTGATACCTTCATTTCACAGAGCTAATAGGAATCTCAAACCAAACAGGTCCCAAGCTGAACTCTTAGTTTCCCCGTCACCCTGCTCCGTCCATAAGTGGCAGCTGCATCCTTCCAATTAATTGGAGTCATATTTAACTGCTCTCTTTATCTTATATCCCACATCCAATCCTTCGAACAATTCTGTAAGTTCTACCTTCAAAATATATCCGAGCTCTGACCACGTGTTCTCACCTCCACTGCTGTCCCCTTGGTCTGCGAAGCCGTCTCCACACCCCCGCCCCGGAATTTTTTTTTTTTTTTTTTGTGGTACGCGGGCCTCTCACTGTTGTGGCCTCTCCCGTTGTGGAGCACAGGCTCCAGATGTGCAGGCTCAGCAGCCATGGCTCACGGGCCCAGCCGCTCCGCAGCATGTGGGATCCTCCCGGACCGGGGCACGAACCCGTGTCCCCTGCATCGGCAGGCAGACTCTCAACCACTGCGCCACCAGGGAAGCCCCCCCGGAATTTTGCAGCAGCCTTCTCACCAGTCTCCCTGCTGCTGCCCTTGCCCCACTTCAGTCTATACCATTAAATTGAAAGTCGTACCATATGACTTTTCTGTTTGAAATCCTCCACTAGCTTCTCATCTCACTTGGAATCAAATCCAAGGTCTTTAATGGGGATCTCCCTGGCCTGGGCCCCTGTCATCTTTCTGCTCTCATATCTTACCACTTCCCACCTCCCTCACTCCAGTGTAGCCTCCTTTCTCTTTGTAGAACTTGACAAGTACAGTCTTGCCTCAGGCCCTTTGCACTTCCTCTCCCCTCTTCCTGAAATGCTCTTTCCCCAGATAACGGCATGACTTCCCCTTACTTCATTCAAGTCTCCATTGGAATGTCATCTTTTCAGACAGGCCTTCCCTGAACAATCTATTTAAAAAATAGAAGTCCCCACCCTGTCACTCTCTGTCTTACCCTGTTTTATTTCTCTTAGCATTTGTCACCATGTGGCATATTATATATTTATGTGTTTCTTAGCTCTTCCTACCCCCTAGACTCTGAATTCTGTGGCAGCAGGGACTCAACCTGTTAACTGATGTTTTCCAAGTACCCAGCCTAATGTCTCACACATGGAAGGTGCTCAATAAATATTTCGTGAATGAATGAAATTGTGATTTGTAGAGCTCTTTTTAAAAAAAAAAATTATTTATTTATTTATGGCTGCATCAGGCCTTCGTTGCGGTGCGTGGGCTTCTCATGGCGGTGGCTTCTCTTGTTGTGGAGCACGGGCCGTAGGTGCATGGGCTTCAGTAGTTGTGGCACATGGGCTCAGTAGTTGTGGCTCGCAGACTCTTAGCGCAGGCTCAGTAGTTGTGGCACGTGGGCTTAGTTGCTCCGCGGCATGTGGGATCTTCCCGGACCAGGGCTCGAACCTGTGTCCCGTGCATTGGCAGGCGGATTCTTGACCACTGCGCCACCAGGGAAGCCCCCTGAAGTTGTGACTTGGATCACAAGGTGTTGATTCTGTCCATTATGGAGTCACTGTAGAGAGAGATTCATTTGGTGTATGGCTTTAGAACCAGGCAGCCTGAGGCGGGGCCTGCTTCACCACTGATCAGCCATGTGATCTCAGGGCACAGCACTTCATCTTTCTGGGCCTCCGTTCCCTCATCTGTAAAACTGAGTATTATTGAACTAGAGAAGGAATCGCTGAGACAACGCATGTCAAGGGGCACATAGTAAATGCCATGTAGGTGGTAGTTACTTTTGCGGTGGTGGTGTGAAGGCTTGACGCATGTTTCTGAATGGCTACAGTGGGTACGAGGGCCCACCTTCAAAACATCAGGATCAAAGCAGCAGGCCCCTCCCGTCAGCCCCCAAGTTGTCCAGGTGCTTCTGCTGGGTGGCTGCTGCCCTGTTTCTTATGCCTTCTGACTTTGCTCTGTATTCTGTGAAGCCCCTGCCCGCCAAGGGAACTTGGACATGGCCTTATATCTTGCCCAAGCCAGCCTTCCCAGGCCAAACAGAGAGGCAGCTTTCTTCTCCACCTACCTTCTGGGTTGTTGCATTTTCCGTGTGAGAGTCTCACAGATCCCGGGACTGTGAAGAATGTGTCTCCCTCGCAGCGCGTGGTAGGGGCTAGGCCAATGTTCGTTCGTCTAGCTGAGCTGCTTGAACAAATGAAGGAGAAAGCCCGTCTTCCTCAAGGCCTCTCTTATCGCAGTTAGGAGTCAAGTTTCTCATAAGCTCTGCTGCCTCCGGGGAGGGTCCCCTGAAAGAAGGCGGGTCCCCAGTTGTTCTCACTGGAAGTGTTACATGAGATGCACGTAGCTTCGAAAATAGTGGGAAATTCATTACTGACCCTTGGCATCCTCTCAGCCTCTTCAGGCCAGGCCCAGGTTGTCTGGCCCTACTGAGGCCTCAGCTAAGCCACACGGAGAACAGGCTTCCATTCATGGGCTCCCATGGCGGGCTCAGCCACATTCTAAGGGTGCTCTGTCAGGCCAAATACGCAAAGCCCAAACACTGAGGCCCGTATGGCTAGGAAATGCCGTTGAACTTCCTGGCTGCTTTTCTCAAATCAAAGTTACTTTTTTATTTACTTAGGTATAATTTATACTGGCCCTACTTGTAGAAAAGAAAACACAAGCTGAAAGTATCTTTGAATTATCTCCCTTTCAGAAGGACGTTGGGGATTTTAGAGTAGGTAACTCGAGAAGCTTCAGAAGTTACTATTTCTGGGGTCACGGTTCTGGTACACTACCACCCTGTATTCTTCCTATCCCAGCCTCGAGCCCAGCCCTAGGCCTGGCAACATGCTCAAGGGCTGCTGAGAAGAAGGTATACGTACAGCCTGAGCCCTCAGAGGTCTTTTATAGCCAGTCTCCTTCTCTTGCCCCCTCCAGAATCCAGTCGGGGTGGGGAAGAAACGCTGGGTTTCTTCCTTCCTTCCTTCCTTTCTTTCTTTCTTTTTTATTTAAAAATATTTTTTTAAATTGAAGTATAGTTGATTTACAATGTTGTATTAGTTTGAGGTGTATAGCAAAGTGATTCAGTTATACATATATATGGATCTATTCTTTTTCAGATTCTTTTCCCTTATAGATTCTTACAAGATATTGAATATAGTTCATAGAGTTCCCTGTGCTATACAGTGGGACCTTGTTTTTTATCTGTTTTATATATGGAAGTGTGTATCTGTTAATCCCAAACTCCTAATTTATCCCTCCCCCCTTTTCCCCTCTGGTAACCATAAGTTTGTTTTCTAAGTCTGTGAGTCTGTTTCTGTTTGGTAAATAAGTTCATTTGTATCATTTTTTAGATTCCACATATAAGTGATATCATATATTTGTCTTTCTCGTTCTGACTTACTTCACTTAGTATGATAATCTCTAGGTCCATCCATGTTGCTGCAAATGGCATTATTTCGTTCTTTTTTATGGCTGAGTAATATTCCATTTGTGTGTGTGTGTGTGTGTGTGTGTGTGTGTGTATCTCATCTTCTTTATCCATTTCTCTGTCGATGCACATTTAGGTTGCTTCTGTGTCTTGGGTTTCTGTTTTAGTGTGAATATCTACATGAGGTATAGTCATGCTAGTTGTTTATGGCCCCTGTGAACCCTGATGACTTCGTGTCTTCCTTCCCAATGAGGGAGAGGACTCTGAACTAACAGGGAGCCACACTGGGTGCCAGGTGCTGTGCTGTAACTGCATTCATTTCAGTCCTTTAAATCCACTACAATTGATAAGGGTCAAAGCTGTGTAAACAGAATCTATGGTGTTAGGAGACAGGAGAGGGGTTACATTTGGAGGGGTTTAGTGATGGGAAAGGGGACTGAGGAAGGCTTCTGGAGTGACCGTCATACTCTGTTCCTTGATCTGGGTACTCATCACCCAGTTTGTGAAAAATGTTTCCCCCCAGCTGCACATTTATACTTGTGCATTTTCCTACATGCGTGCTGTACTTCACAAAACCACTTTACAGTGGGTATTAATAGCCTCACTTTACAGAGGAGGAAACTGTAGCCCAGAGAGGGTAAGTGATGGGATGGGTCACACAGCCCAGTGAGTGATAGAGATTGAAGCCCAGGTCAGTCAGACTCCAGAATCAGTCTCTTGACTATTCCACTATGTTGCCTTTGTAGACCCTGACGACACCCCAGCCAGAGAGTTAATGCCTATTAGGACTCTCACTAATCATGTTTATAATGACTAATATTTATTGAGCACTTCCTGTGTGCCAGACCCTTTGCTAGGGGCTGTCACGTGAATTATCTTACTGGCTCTTCAGACCAACCTATTGGTTAATTCTCACCATGCCCATTTTCCTGGTAAGAAAACTGAGGCTCAGAGAGGCAAATGACTTGTCCAAGATTCCACAGCTAGTAAGGGGCAGCTGTTCACAACCAGATCATTTGATTCCAGATACTGAGCTCTTAGCTACTTTCAAAATACTAGTACACTTTCTATGTTCAATCTCCTATTTTCAGTTGGGAAAGGGAACCTGGATAATCAGCAAAAGACTAGGTAACCCAGGCAGGAGGCCATGAAGGAGGGGGTGGGACTGAATAGGACCCACCCCCCCTGAACTGGGTGCCCTGGAACAGGACTGTCCTCCATAAGCTGTCTCTGCCTCTGGTGTTGTTTCAGCCATCGGCTAATACAAAGAATATCCTCTTTGTTTCTGGGATGAATGAATCAGAGACAAGTGCCACCAGCCAAGATGGTAGAGAGGGGAGAGTCAGTGCGTGCACATCGGGCAGGTCAAAGTTGGGACCTTCGTGGGGCAAGATATGTGTGTGTGTTCAGAGGGATCTCGGCTTCAACTTCATCATAAAACAGCATTTATATTAAAGGTGGAGACAGGGGACAAAGAAGGAGGAAAAGATGGGTGGAAGGTAATCGGGCAATTATTTCACAGCTGTGACAGGTTCACTGAGTCAAGTGGGTTCATAAATTTTTACTTAACTAAATTTTTCTAATCACAAAAATAATGTGTCAAGTTTTGAAACTTTAGAAAACACAGAAGCATTCAGGACACAAAACCACATGTGCATCTATGTGCACATACTAAGTTTTACAACCTAATATCATTTTGCACGTCATGGCTTGTAACTTGGTTTTTTAACCGACAATAAGCCGTATGTATCTTTATTGCCATTACATGTTCTACTACAACATCATTTTATGGCTCAAGAGTATCCTTTTTATAGATGTACCAGATCTATTAAAATTTTCAGACATTTAGATTGTTGCCACTCTTTCGCTATATGTAAATATCACATCGAATATCCTTGTAGCTCAATTTTTGCAGGCATCATTGCTTATATTCTTAAAATAAATTGCTGTAAGTAGAATGACTGCATCAGAGGCCACTCAGATTTTGGGGTTTCGATAGCTACTGACAAATTGCTCCCAGAAATGTTATGCCCATCTGCCCCCCGTCCAGCCGCGGGAGTGTGTGAAAGTGCAGGCTCGCTGCATTCTTGCAATTATGGGAGACAGAACGAGTGAAAGAAGTCTGAGGCTGAGAATCAGCCAGTTCTATACCTGCTAGCTATGTGTGGCCTTAGGCGAGTTCTTTTAACCACTATTTTCTCATCTGGGTTCCTGTGAAGCTCACGGGAGATGCATCCAGAATGCTAGACAAAGAGCCTGGCCCATAGTAAGTGCGCAATAAACAAAAGCTCTTCTAGATGTACAGTTGTTCCTGCCCACCTCTGATGGATTATTTCTGGGAATGTACACACCAAGCCAAGGCTTCTGAAATCTCTCTCATAGCCAATACCTACTCCATCCTCCACGTCAGCCCTGAAGCGCTGCGGCTGCCACTGCTTCCCAGACGCCTTGGCTCTGTCCTTTCCTGCCCTCCCTTCTGTGCTGACTGAGGGCAAGGAGGCTCCTCAGGCCTCATGCATTACCAATTTGCTTTTTCCTGGTTGATTCTGTGGAGTGTTGCAGACCAGGGGAGAAACCCGTGAATGTGAGCCTACACTGCGTTTCTAAACCAAAATAATACTAATAGTAACCACAGCAACAGCTCTCACTTCTTGAGTGCCTACTAGGTCCCGGGCACCGTGCCAAACGCTTTACATGGATTGTCCCCTTCCATCTCACAACAGCCCCAAGAGGCTCCGAGACGGGAGGGGACAAGCTCAGTGTCACACACGTAGGAGGTGGCAGAGCTGGGATTGGACTCCCAGCCTGTCTGGCCTCAAAGTCTGTGCTCTTAGACCCTCTGCGTGCTGCTCTCGTCCACAGAGAAGGATTTAGTGGGGACTGTGTGTGTGCATGTGTGTGTGTGTGTGTGTGTGTGTGTGTGCGTGCGCGCCAGCATGCCTGTGCACGTGTGAGGGCACACGTGGGTGTGCCTTCATTACAGTAACGTTTAGTCAGGGCCCACTCTGTGCCAGGCACTGTGCAAGTTCCTGAGTATGTGATGGTGAACAGAAGAGAAGGGATCTCAGTCCTCTTAGAGCTTACTGGCTGGTGGGGAGGACCAATAGTGAGGGAAGGAGGGCAGGAGGGAATGGAATCACAGGTTAGGCTTATGCCACGGAGCGGTAAGCAGGGCATAGTCACAGAGAGTAGCAGGCTAACACCCTGGACATTGGCAGCTCAGGGAGAGCCTCTCTGAGGGGGTGACATTGAAGTTGGTGTGTCCAGAAACTAGTCTGGAACGGGGAGACGGGACCACCATGCAAGGATAGAGTGGAGGGAGGGTCCTCTGGGGTGGAAGCAAACTCTGATGCCTGGAGGTGCTTTCTAGAAGGTTCTGGGGTTCTCAGCAGGGTCTATGGGTGGCATGGGTGGTGCCTCTGGGTTTGCTTAGGACGCCAGAGAATAGCTAGCTATTTTCACCCTAAAAGGGCAGGGTGGGAAATGGAGACTTGCGCTCTCTGAACAGGACCTTGTCTTAGGACCAGAGGCCTCAGGAATGCTAGAGGCATGGATGGGACTGAGAGGCTGGGGCTACATGTTCAGAGTTGGAGTAGAGGGGATGGAAGCCTTTTGTATTCCTACTGAAAGAAAAATCCAGCCTGGGAGGGAGGGGGAGGGGCAAAATAGGAGAAAGGGATTAAGAGGTACAAGCTACTAGGTACAAAATAAATAAATTACAAGGATGTAATGTACAGCTCAGGGACTATAGGCGATATTTTATAGTAACTTTGTATGAAGTATAATCTCTAAAAATACACCTGAAACTAAAATAATATTGTAAGCCAATTATACTTTAATTTAAAAAAAAAGACTAAAGCCGCATCCACTTCAAGACATCACAAGATAGGAGGTGGTTAACATTTTACAAACACTGCCTAGTATCACCTTGAAGGAAAAAAAAAAGAATGAGAAAAATCCAGCCTTCCCTAAGTGTCCCCAAAGAGCTCCTTGCCCGCTCTCCATTCATTAGTGTAGGTTGGGGTTTGAGAAGGCAGCAGTCTCTTCCCTAGGGCTCCCTCTCATCTCCCAAGTAACTAAGAGGGGGATCTTGGGTAAGGAAGTGTCACCAGGGCCACTTCTAGTGGTGGCAACCGGGAGCCACTCCAGCGGTCCCCAGGATAGATGGCCGTGGTTGTTGGAAGCTGTTTGCCCAAGCAGCCTGGGAAAGAGGCCCACCAAAATCTAGGGTCTCTGCTCCACGGGACATCGCACCCAAACCTGCTCTGGCCAGGTGCTTTCCCAAGGCCCACCATTGGGTTGCTGTGAATTCAGGATTGGGCCACATACTCCCAGCCAAACTGTGCTCTGGTGCACTCAGTGACCAAGTGTGACCTTGGCCAGAGGCACGCCACCCACTCCCCTTAACGTTTCACTCAGAGAATTCTGGAAGGGAAGCAGTTTTTTAAAATATTCAAAACACGCTGGGGCCTTGCCTTCCACTTTTCAAGCCTTCAAAACCTAGGTCCTATGTATGAGATCTGTAAAGCCAGTTCAGATGGAAACTGCCCAGCTATCAGAGGCTACACATTGTTTCTCACTTGTGTTTGGGACATGTTCTGTACCCTCATTCAATATGAGGCACAAACAGTGATTAGCCTAAGTCAGCTTAATCACTCTGTTTGTGCTACACAGCGCCCTGAATTGCTACTAGCCCGCAGATAACGGTTTTCAAAAGTAACATCCAGCCCCAGGAACAAATCTTCATATGTTTCCTTGCCCTTGGCTTCATTAAAAGTAGCCACCCATCGCCCATCTCTCGTGAACGATGGGAAAAGTTGGGCAGAGTATCTGTGCCGTGTAGGTTAGGGCTTGTTTTGCTGCGGTGGTGGGTGGGACACTCCAGTCTCACTGGGCTGACCTCTCAGACAAAATCCAGGCAAATTGAACATGCAGGGGCACTGGGACAGGTGCAGGAGAAGGGGGAGGGGGCCTGACAGCCACACCCATGCGCCCCCTGCATTATCTTGGATAGATAAGAACCTCCAGGCTTTAAGCGCCATCTGCCAGAGTTCGCTCTCTCCCTCCGCCCCTCCTCCTGAGTGGGTGTTGAGAATGGGGAAAACACCCGTCCATGTCACGGGCTGCCCGAGACTCTTCGAGAACTCTGATTCAGCAGCTGTTAGAGGCGCAATTTGAACAGTGTCTCTGAGACCAAAGGAGACTCCATCCCCACTAGCTTGTCCACAAGAACTTTGCAAGAAGAAACTGAGTTGCTGCTTGACCTTGAGCATTTTGCTTTCGCAGGAAGAGGTTCAAGCCACCACTTCCCTACCCATCACTGATTCCTCCAGCTCAGATCCCTACTTGGCTAATCTGCTTGGCTAACTTGGTCCAGTCTGTTAACATCCCCATGCCCCAGACCTCTCTTGAAAGTGGGGTTTCAATCCCTAGAGTTGTGTGATGCAAGCAAGTATTAAACCCTTTGTAAAGTTCTGTGGAGTCCTCCTATTCGGTGTGTTCCAAGCACCAGCTATAAAATAAAGCCAAACAACGGCAACAAACACCAATCACCTTTAACCAAGTAATTCTACTTCTAGAAAAGTTTCCTTGAGGGGCTAGTTGGACAAGGGATGTACTGCCTTATGACGGGATACCTGCAGCCATTTAAAAAGCTGGTGTTGGCTCTATTCTTTGCTATGGGAGGATGTTTGCGATATTTTAATAATGCAAGAGCGACCTTGAAAACAATATGTGATGTGAAAACAATGCATACATGAATAGAGACAAATCTTAGAAGTACACCTAAAGGTAGACGATGGCAGTCTCTGGATACTATGCTTAGAGTGACTTTTTTTACAATTAAAAAATAGTATATATTAACCAGAAATAAATTAAGCTAATTCCATTTTGAAAACAATACATAAACCTGTCTTCTAAATCTTTCCTTCCCAGATAGTGGCATGCCTCCAAATCAGTGGCGTTTCTCGTCTCAGTGGACAAAGCCACAGCCGGAAGTATCTTTTGCAAATGGTGCCGCCAGCTGCAGCTTGAGTGGATCTGGTCCCATGGCTATGGATCAGTATCCAGTGTCCCTGACCGGGAGCCCTTCCATTCAGCCTGGCGAGCTGAGGCATTTCTCCTCCCTCGCCAGCTCCAGCTTCCCAGAGCTTGGCTACCCTCATGCCTTTTCCACTGGGCACTCGGATCCAGAGACCCAGCCTGATGGGAAGTATGAGCCCCTCCTAAGTCTCCTCCAGCCAGAGAGATGCCTAACCCATCCTCAGGAATCTGCCTCGTGGGAGGATGGCAACTCTGCCCAGACGGCCGGAAGCATGGGATTGCTCTTCAACCTGCCTTCCGGCTCAGCCCACTGTAAGGAAACGCCTCCAGATACTTGGAGGTGGTTGAGAGTGAGTTGGCGTGAGATGGGATGTGAAGGCTACTTGCTGCCACTCCAGCTACGGGGCTTCTGAGGGATAGAATGTTTTGCTTAAGTTCCATCTGTCTTCACTAGGCTGCGTCGATAGTCACCGTTTAACGACTAAAGGGTTGCATAGATAGCCAGACAGATGCACTTGGCTCAGAGTATTCACCCTGGTCTGCTGACTTGGACTTACCCTAGAAAAATGGGCTGCTGCCTAAAATCTTAGGGTCCTGCATTCACAGGGATATACCTACAGGCTCAAAACTCTATCTAAAAAAACAGGTTGGCAACTTGCAATAATGCCAGACCCCTAGGTAAGAACAAGGGCCATCTATACCATCCATCTGCTCCACACATTAAAATTCAAAGTGACTGTGGAGGCAGCCCCCTTGCTGCCTGGAGAGCGTCACGGTGCCTGACTGTCTGGGGCTTCTGCTCCCAGACCCACACCCCTCCACAAACGAAAGCATCCTTAAGGCTCATTCACCATTTCATTTACTCACTCACCCGACACATACTTAATCCTCTGGCTTTCTGTACCCTAGATGAATTTTCTTTCCATCTCCCTGGTCCATACGTATCTGGTTCTAGTGTTCCATGCCTAAAAGAAATTGCTAGAAGCTGCTTTTACTTCCGGACCAAGTATATATATTACACAAAGGGCCTGTTCAGTCTAGCCCTACCCAGGTCAGGTGCTGTGCTCCATCCTAATGTCGAAAACCAATTTCCCATTAAAATACCACTCCATCATTCCCACAGTTTGATTAGGAATGTACCTAAAGAGTAAATCATAAAAATGTCATGCTTGGGAAACCTATGAGAATTCCCACCCTAGTCCTCTTTTTCAAAAACCTGCTCCTGCTGGATTCAGAGGGACAGATGAGGCCAACTGCGTATATATGCTTGTGCACGCACAGCAGAGCCCTGCCTCAACAGATGGTTAGAAGACAGATGGCTCAAATCATCACCTCCCAAACACAACAAGCCCGTGCAGTTCAAATCCAATTCAGCAAAGATTTAGTGAGCATCTACTATATGCCAGGCAAATCATGGCAAAGCCACCATGCAGGCATTATCCAATTCCTGAAAGTTCTAGACACATTCTCAAACAAATGTTGATCGCTAAAGTCTCGACTGCTACCGACTCTTCAGACTCTCCTACTAATGCAGATATCTGTCGGATTAATTGGTGACCGATGGTCCAGGATCTGTTGAGGAAGTCAGTGACCCTTGATCAGAAACATTGCCTGTAACATGGGAACAAAACCCACAGGGCCTTCAAAACAGAAGCTTCTCTGTTTTTGTAGCAACTGATAAAATGTCAGGTGTCTATAAATTGAGGACCAGGCGATTTGGGGTTCCCTGGGGGGCTTCTGGGCACTTTCTAACCCAGTCCCCGATGTCATTCCCAATCATGTTTTCTATTTTCCTAGGTAAGAAAATCTATTTCCCCCCTGATGGCGGACCTGCCAGTTCCAGCCTTGCAGTTGAAAGTAAGTATCTGCTTCTGCCTTCGATAGCATGTCTGTATCCTGAGAACAAGCTTGTAGCATAAAAACCAGGATCTCCCACGCTCGACAGACACATCAAGGCATTTTTATGGGTATCATGACATTTGTTTCTAGTTTTTGTTCCTGAGAATTGGGCTGCCCAAACCTTTTAGTCATGTCCAATTTTGTCATCATCGTGTAGATGTGGATAAAATCTTTTCATCATGGTCAATATGTTCTTTACAAATGTAGCAATTTCTCATGGAAAACTGCCCTCCTGAGGGAACATAATAGACTTCATGGTTCCCCAATGAAGAGGGAAGGTGCTAACTAGCCGTGTGGCTCCAAGTGCATCATTATAGTAACTGCTTCCCTTTAAGGAATAAAGAGCTGGTATTACAGCCTTAAAATTCCCTTTTAATACCAATAAAAAGACATTTTCACACTTACTCTGTGAATAAAGTTTTTTCAGTAACTCAAAAAAAAAAAAAAAAAAAAACAAACCCAGGATCTCCAGCAAGTGAAATGACCCCCATTTCTACTTAGTATTTTCATCCCTAGAATAGGTTTCATTTTGGTCTCAAAGAGCCCGTGCACCTGGTATCTTGTAAAATGTTTTGCCCATTTTCTAATTTGGCTATAAAAGCAACTCTATTGAGTTCTTTGAGCTGGATTTAAGTGAGATAACCAAGGTGACTCAGGAAAATGAACAAATTCATGAGGGTTAGCCTGCTCTTTCCCAGATGTTCAGTTTTCAGCCCAGAACATAGGGCCACCCCGGGACTCTGCAGTCAGAGAAAATGCCACCTGATACCAAAGGCTAGGAGTCTGCCTGGGCCCACGCTCAATTTGAAAGTGATGCCAAATGAGGACAGTCTCAGGGGTTGACATGAGGACTTTCATGACCTGGTGTCGAATCCAGCTTCATTACTTACTAGCTTTAGGAACTTAGCCACGTTTCTTCACCTGTCCATACCTCAGTGGCTTCATTTATAAAATGATGATTAAAATAATGCCCACCTCATCAGGCTTCTGTGAGGATTAATTGAAATAATATATGTAAATGCTTAGAATTTACATTCTAATGGAAATTAGCTCCAGTGAGCCCGGCACAGCATAAGTGCCTTTTGGGAGGGCATCCTGTGTGCCTTCAGCTGTTCTCCTGCTGTGTGTTTGAGAGGCATCAAGGGAAGAGCTGCCACCACGGCCCCAGATCTCAGGCACTTTACAGTTTGGTGTGGAGTGGGGGTGAGCACGATATATAGGCCTCCCTAGGATGTCCGGGCTTCGAGGGCCGAAGCTTTGAGGGGCGAACCGGCCCATCCTTAGCACCTGCGGCAGAGCCTGGCGCAGAGGTCAGTACATATGTGTCAGATGAATGAGTGCACAGACGCTGGAAACAGCAAAAGAACATCGAAAAAGGAAATGGTAAAAACCTATCTGCCAACAGAGTACAAATTAATTTTGTTTGACACCATTTTGTAAAACAGAAACAAGCAAGCCGCAAATCACCCTCAGGGAGGAATTGGCGGTGCCCAGGTGAGGAGGTAGATTTAAGGTAGCACGGCTTTGTCAGCCTTCATGGAGGTCTCTGCCTGAGGGGATGAGCTCTGCTGGCCTTCTAATGAATGATATCAGGGTTATCAAGTCTCCTAAGTACTTGTTAAGAGTTTATACATTTAAAAATTATAAGCCTTAGAATTACTAAAAACTTGATGATTTCCGTTGTTCACAGGCCCAAATTAACAGCAACACCACCTGTGGGTGATGGCTGTGAGCCAGATCCCACACACTGCATCCCGCTCAGTCCCCACAACGACCTTGTGATACGTGTATGAGGACATCCTAGGTGCCTTATACGAGAGGTAGCCAGTAAATAGGGATTGACTGACTGAAGGAAGGAATGAATATGCCCATTTTATAGATGAGGGGACTGAGTCTCAAACAGGTGAAAGGCCTTACTCGCCTTAAGATCACACAGCAGCAGGCAGCAGAGGTATTCTCTCTCTGCTCTTGGCGTGTCCTACAACGATCAGCATCGAAAATTACACGAAACATAAATCATCGAAACGATTCCAACTTAAATCAAGTGTACAACAGTGAAGATTAGCAACTGGTACGGTTGTTTCACTGTATATGGGTTCACTGTCCATCTGTGGCCAGGACGCCATCCTGGAATAAGAGGGGTGGGCGCAGAAGACTTGGAAAGCATGCAAAGGAGCAGTATTCCCTTGAGAAAGGGCCAAGGGGATGAGCCTTCCATGCGGAGTAGTTGACAGGAGGTGGGGGATGGGTACCTGGCTATGCCAGTAGCCCCCGTCCCCATTGGCTAAGCTGCAGCTGTGGCTTTGGGCAGAGGAGGCAGCAGGGCGTGGGGACGGGGAAGTGGGGTGACTCCCTAGTGGATAAAAGGACCAGGAAACCCCTTCAAAGCCCATGCTCTTAAGAGGGCACACTGCCAGTTTCCCCATCTTGCCTGATGCTGAGAACCAAAGGGGGAGCTCGTGAAATGCCCAGATTCTGTGCCATCACTTCCTGGTTGGTAGCTTTGGCGTGGGACTTGGTCGCCTCTTTATATGTTTGATTCTTGATATATTTTATATTAACCTGATTTGGGGGGCTTGGTTTTTTGGGGTGTTTTTTGTTTTTGCCCACGCGGCTTGTGGGATCTTAGTTCCCCGACCAGGGATTAAACCCAGGCCCTGGCAGTGAAAGCACTGAGTCCTAACCACTGGACCACCAGGGAATTCCCATATATTAACCTGATTTTGAAGTGAGCTGGATGAACCTTTCAGGAAGGATTTTGGTAGTTCCGAAAGATTTCCTCTGTGAGACTCCAGATAAATATTTGTCAAAGGAAGGAAGGAAGGAAGGCCGAGTCCCCTCCTTACCCTCCAATATGGCCTAGTCCCCTCATGCAGGTGTCCCACACCCATGAGGCAGAGACCTTGTGGAGAGAAGGGCAATCTGCTGGAAGGGTAGTTAGTTGGAGAGACCTTTCTGGAGGGGACTCCCCAAAACTGCGGTGCCGAAATTTTTAGTGAATTTGATTTTTTAAATCTGTACAAATAGACACTGATTTCTTCAGTTTTTACAGGTAATAATAATATTGACATTGCTATTTGCCAGGCACGGTGCTCTTATTTACATATATAAATCCAATAGTGTATAAAACTGTCTTTGCCCCTGCTCCCCAGAGAGTTAAGTCTAGTGGGGAAGGTAGACTCCACCAAAAAAACAATAAAGAAGACAAAACAAAATATTTGCAAGTTATGGTAAGTATGAAGGAAGCATACCAAGTGTTGAAATAGAGAAAGATGGAGACCAACTTTGGATAAAGTGGTCAAGGGAGGCTTCTGTGTGGAAGTGATGTGCAAGCAGGGACCCGAATGAAGTGAGGGATGGAGTGAGCTTCAGGAAGAGCTGGAGTAGAGATGGAGGCAGCTGCCCTGCCCAGGCCCGGAAGTGAGTGAGGAACGGGCCAGAGCCCAGCCTGGAGAGGTCGACTGGGGCCGGGTGACACAGGGCCTTCTGGGTCATGGTGGGAGGTTGGATTTTCTCTTCTAAGTGACTCGGTGAGCCATGGAAGGGTTTGAAGTGTGAGCCAATTTGCATTTATTTAAAGTATTTTTACAAATTTTATTTATTTATTTTTGGCTGCACTGGGTCTTCATTGCTGCGCTCTGGCTTTCTCTAGTTGTGGCGAGGGGGGCGGCTACTCTTCCTTGCGGTGCGCGGGTTTCTCATTGCGGTGGCTTCTCTTGTTGTGGAGCATGGGCTCTAGGCGCGCGGGCTTCAGTAGTTGTGGCTCACGGGCTCTAGAGCGCAGGCTCAGTAGTTGTGGCTCGCGGGCTAGTTGGTCCGAGGCATGTGGGATCTTCCCGGACCAGGGCTCGAACCCGTGTCCCCTGCATTGGCAGGCGGATTCTTAACCACTGCGCCACCAGGGAAGCCCCCAGTTTGCACTTAATAAGGGCGCAGAAGCCTGCTGTGGAGAGGATTGACTGGAGAAAGGGATGGGAACAAAGAGACCAGTTAGGAGGCCAGAAGCATAGGATGGTAGCCTGGAACAGATGGCAGCAGTGGAGGCCAAATGAAGTTAATGCATTTGAGATCTATTTGAGGGGGTTTAGCTCTTCGGTTTCCTGCTTGAGCAACTGGGTGGATACATGTATGGAAATGAGGAAGATTGTAGGAGAACAAAACTCTGACCACGTTCAGTCTGGATGCCTACAAGACGTGCAAGCGGATATCCCTCTTCAACAGTTGTGTGTGTAAGTGTGGAGTTCAAGAGGGGAGTCTGGATAAACTTCTGAGATTGTTCAGTATAAAATGACATTGAAAGCCATTGAATGATCACCCAGGCAGAGAAGAGAGAAGGGCAGAGAGCAGAGTCTTGGAGTGTGCCAATATTTACAAGTTGAGGACATAAGGACCCAGAAGATGATACTGAGAAGAAGCAGTCCCTGGGTGGGAGGAGAGCCAGGAGCGTGAGGTGTTACAGAAACTTAGAGAGGAGAAAGTTCCAGAGAGCATGATCAACTGTGGCAAAGGCTTCCCAGAGATCAAATAAGAGAAGACCAGGGAGATTTCTATTGGATGTGGCATCAAAGATTTTGATAACCTAGTTAAGAGCAGTTTTCGTTATAGCGTGTGGATGGAAGCGAGGTTGGGTGGGTTGAAGAGGGAATGGGAGATGAGAAAGTGGAGACAGACAGTAAATGCCAGTAGCTTCTCGGAGAGCTTAGCATTGAGGGGGGTGAACAGAAATAAATAAGGTGGTAGCTACGGAGACTAGTGGAGTGGAGTGGGTCTTTTTTTTTTAAAGAAGGCAAATATTACAGCCTATACAAAGATGAAGAGATGGATGACAGGAGGATGAGGATAAATTCGTAGTTGAAGTCACTGAGAAGTTTTTTTAAATTTTTTTACATCTTTATTGGAGTATAATTGCTCTACAATGGTGTGTTAGTTTCTGCTCCACAACAAAGTGAATCAGTCACACATATACATATGTTCCCATATCTCCTCCCTCTTGCGTCTCCCTCCCTCCCACCCACCCTCCCTATCCCACCCCTCTAGGTGGTCACAAAGCACCCAGCTGATCTCCCTGCTATGCGACTGCTTCCCACTAGCTATCTATTTTACGTTTGGTAGTGTATATGTGTCCATGCCACTCTCTCGCTTTGTCACAGCTTACCCTTCCCCCTCCCCACACTGAGAAGTTTTGAAAGGGACCCGTGGAAGTACTGACATTTGCTAAGAGGAGGGGACCTTCTGCCATTGAAAGCAGACAAAAGAAGGAGAATAAGGACACAGATGCAAGTAGATTTGCAGGCTTGTTTGTGGGGAGTCTGAAATGTACTAATTACACGGTTTCTCTCTTCTCAGTCAACTGTGAAGGCTGAGATCACCAGTTTAAGTGGAAACAGGCTTGGGTGACTTTTGCCAGTGCTATTGGGTTAGTGTAATGCAGAGAAGGCAAACGGTGAGGCTCATCCAGGGTTGAGATTTTGATGAGTGAGTGCGATGGGTGGAGAAAGAGGAACAGGAGTTGAGGGTATTTGCAAGCGAGTGATTGTAAGAAGGGACCAGGGTATGTAAGCTGCTCAGAGAAGGAAACGGAGGCAGATGGAAGGTGCCGGGTAGTGGAGGTTGGTGGATTGGAGGATGAGGTTATATAAAATGCGGTGATAAGACTACGTAAGCCAATGACATTGTGACATGGTGGTTGGAGAGCGGATGTTCGAAATTGAGATGGCAAGGATGCTACCTGTGTAGGCCATGATGAGGTCTAGCGTGTGACCGGGGCAAATGGCTGGCTGAAGTGGCACGAAGTAAAGATCATTAGAAGGTGAAGAGAATGACAAGAGCCGTGGAAGTGAGGCAAAATAAGAGCCAATAGCTCCCTACACCACGGGTGCTGTTTTTATCCTCATTCACAGATGGGAACATGGAGCTTTAGGGAGGTTAAGTCACTTGCCCAAAGTCAAGGTAAGTGTCAGCGTCAGTTTTCTCTGTCCTTGGTCTTACCCACTAAGCTAAGCTACAGCATGACCCCACAATAATTCTACTCCCTATAAAGGCACTGCCTCTTTAACAAAATAAGAGCTAATCTTTATTGAACATATCTGTGCCACACACTGTTCTAAGGGCTTTACATGTGTGTAACTCATGTAGGAGGTAGGGATCATTAGTGTTCCCATTTACCAGTTGAGGAAAGTGGGGCTCAGATAGGCTAGGCAACTTGCCCAAGGTCACACAGCTAGGAGTGGTGAGATAGGTCAGAATTCAAACCTGGGCTTCTTGGACCCCAAGCTGGCTTCTTTCCTCATCATGCTTATCCTATTTTTCAGAAAGCCAGTCTCCAGAGAGAAGAAAAGATCTGTTCTTTTACTGAACTCCGGTTTAAAGAAGAGAATTCCTTTTTCCAAACCTGCTTATGGTTTTCTACTGAGAATCCAGAGGGTCTAGAGACATCGCCGTCCTTATCTCTTTCTGCCACAAAAGAGCACTGAGTCCAAAGCAAGTTTCTGTTCTCCCTGAAATTCTATACTTTTCCTTGGCACCTATGCCCCACGTTAGGTTTTTTTTTTTTTAACTTTTTAAGCATGTAAGATGGTTAAAAGAGATGTTCCGCGGTGGGGAGCATAGAGGCTCACACCCCCTGCACCCACTGCCCTCCTACTTAGAAATCAGCCGCCTTACCCTCCATCAGCTGGGTCTGCCACATCAAGACTGACGGCGTGGTACCCGATGGGGTTGTCCCACTCTTCGAACTGAATAGAGGTTCCAGGAACAGCCTGACACTTTCTAGCCTTAACCAGACTATTTCCATCTTCCCTCTTGCCTCTACAAAAAGCAAAATGGAAATGGGGTGGGCAAGACCCACTGAGAGTGGCTGGAGTCTGAAAGGAAGCTGAAAAGGCCTCAGGCTGGGCCTGATGAACGAGATAGTCACCTGGAAAATTTGATCCCTGAATTCTAAAAAAGTGATTCCAAGTAGAATGGCTGAGCAATCTGAGAAGTAACTTGCAGGTCGTTAGTAAGCAAACCACGCCATCCCAAGTGGGGCCTAGAATAAGCTCTGTATCCAGAACGTTTCTTGGATGAGTTGCAAGACTTGCTGGCTGCCTTCCCTCTGAGGAGGAGGTCATCTGCACCTGACAGCCTTCTGCAGGGGCCCGCCTGGCTGCCATGAACACGGAAGCTTTCCTGTAGCTCTTCCCGCTGTTAGTGACATCGGGAAAATAGTAACTTTCTTTTCAGCACAGAACCGTTGGGGCCACCAGTGTGGATGCCCACGTGGGTCCAAGACTTGGTAGCAGGACTTCCCTGCAGATTGTTCCAGATGAGATGACAAATTTCTCCAAACTCATTCATCTCTCCGATCTGATAGACAGCTCATGGTCCGGTGTGAACTCGGTACTTAGCCCTGACAACCCTGGAGGCCCCTGCCACCAGCGTTCCCCACGCACACCCCAGTTGCTCCCGTGTAACAGCTCAAAGGGTGAATAATGAAATGACATTTTGGGATTATGCTATTCTTAATTCTAAATTCTTTCACATCCATGATCTCCTGCAAACTTCTCAGCAACTGTAGGATTGACATGATTACCTTCACTTAATACATGTGGATACCGAGGCTTAGAGTTGGCCAATGACTTGCCCAAGTTTACACAGCCAGCGCTGGAACCCGGGTCTGATCTCGGGGCTCTTTTCTTTCCACCACAATATTTATCAAAGGTTACCATCAGGGTGGCTCTTGGATATTTTGTTCTCCCATCTGCTGTGTAAATAAAGACCACAGCTCTTGCACGAGTGAATTGGTAACTTTGGCAGTAATACAGTAATTCTCTTGTCTTGAGCAGTTTTTCCAGTGTGTTACATAGGTTTCTGAGATTTACTAAGAGAAAAAAAAACTTAACCAGTACGTTTTCTCTCAAAGTTATTTGCCTTCAAAAGCCGTGTTCTATTTTAGGTGATGGTTGGGAAAATTCAGGGTGGAGGCTGATTCCAGCACTTAAACAAGTGTGTGTTTATCTTGGCTTGCTGTAGAAAGATTCATCTGTTAGAAGATAACATGCCCATCAGAACCGAACTCAATGTGCTATTTAGGGAAAAGAAAAATGATTCCAAGAGGGCTGGCATTTTGTGTAGCCTGGGTAATCTGATAATATTTCCCTGCAAATCCCTCAGCCTGGAAGCTCTTTCTTGAATAAAGTTGAAAGCAGTGATCAATTTTCCCACGTTAATAAAGAGGGAAGAAAAGGTCTCCTGCCTCTGAAAGACCCCTGCTCCTCTGAGGCAAGTAAATCCCTCCCCAGATCATCTACTTAATCCTAGACTTTGGTTTCTGTCTTTCTAGATCCATCCTTTTTAACTTTCACACCTCACTTCCAAAAAGGTAACTTGAAAAGCATTTCTTTGGCTCACTTTGGCATTTTACTCTTGGTAATTACACACACACACACACACACACCAGCCCCCTGTGCTATCTGGGGTTTCATCTACACTCCTAGTTGATAATCTTGTGAGATGCTAGTTGGGGAGGGGGTGGAATTAGCAGATGGATCAAGGTTTGAAATTGGAAAGTCAGGCCCAATAGGGCTACAGCCCATAAACCTCATTCACATTTTTCTCTACAATTTTCAGAAATTGACAAGTGGCCGGATTGACTGACTCACCCGCTGCCACATCTCCCCCAACCCAAACTCATTCCTGAACTTCACAGTCTGAAAGAATGGAAATTGTTTCCAAATGTGCTGGAAACTTACATCCTTGAATGATACCTGGGCTAAAACAAAAGGTGACAATTTCCTTTTTCTGGTAGTAAAGACTATCAAGAATTCCAAATAAGGATGTTGTTTGCAAAGCCAATTGAGACTTGTGTTGAAGCAGTTTTCCATTCTAAAAATCAATATCACGTGTAAGGCTGAAAAAGTCACCTCTCCAGAGATAAAGCTAAGTAATCTTTATATCACATCTTTCTCCCGTACAAACAATAGTTTCTGCCCTTTCCATAACTGTTTCTCTAGCTTGACATAATTGAAAATCATTTTGTAAACCGTCTGTATTTTCAAAATTATGCAATGGTCCGTACGAATTCCTTTAATAAGGTTAGTACGATTTTAAAATAGTATGTCACTGAATTTTTTATAGATTAGTGGTGATTATAGAAATGAAATGGGCTATAGAATTTTCATAAGGATTACAGTTTTATCACTATTTCTTATCAATTTAATTGAGATTAAACTAAGCCTCAGAGATCTTCTCAAAGAGAAGTTTGGTTATTTTTTCCCTTCATTTTAATGATTCCGCATACTTGGAAGCAAGTTTAGTCTTGATTTACAGCAGTTACAATTACGTTTTAGGTGAAGACTGACCCTCCACTCATCTTTCAAAATGATCAGCCTTTTCTTAATGTTAACTGCAAACCGGAATTGAGCGTTAGGACACTTGGGTTCCAGTCCTGGCTCTGCCACCAGCTAGCTGTGCCATCTTGAATGACTCACCCTCCCACCCCGCCCAGGTCTCGGTTTCTCAATATGTAAAATGAGATGATCCCTAAGGACATTTCCAGCTCAGACAGCCTATATTTCGAAATACATGTAGTGGTTGACAAGACCTGTCAACGGTTGCCATAGGAGGGCTCAAAGAAAGGACAGGGTCTGGCCAACTGGAAAACGGAAGAATTGGCAGCCATGGGTTTGCCATTCAGCTCCAAGAAGTGCTGTCCGCTGAGTGCCTCCAACTATCAGCACCTTAGGATCTGCTTCAGTCATGCTATTCATGGGCAGCCAATGACTGAGCATGACAGGAGTGTTAGGACCTGGCCATTACTGCCCAACATGGGACTCCTCTATTGGGCAGTATTTGTTCCAGGGTTCCTGTTGAGTTGGCTGAGACTTTATCAGATCCGCATCCTAGTCTGAGTCTCTTCCTCCTCAATTCTGCTTCCTTCCCTTTTTTAAAAAAAATAAATTTATTTATTTTAGGCTGCGTTGGGTCTTCGTTGGGTCTTCGTTGCTATGCACAGGCTTTCTCTAGTTGTGGCAAGCAGCGCTACTCTTCGTTGTGGTGCGCGGTCTTCTCATTGCGGTGGCTTCTCTTGTTGTGGAGCATGGGCTCTAGGTGCGCGGGCTTCAGTAGTTGTGGCACATGGGCTCAGTAGTTGTGGCGCACGGGCTTGGTTGCTCCACGGCATGTGGGATCTTACAGGACCAGGGCTCGAACCCGTGTCCCCTGCATTGGCAGGAGGATTCTTAACCACTGCGCCACCAGGGAAGCCCTGCTTCCTTCCCTTTTTATCTTTTGCAGATGTTTCGCCCCAAGCCCCTATATACCTCTCACATCTTTAACTCTTTCTCGGAGCCTGCTTTCTGGACGACCCAGCTGACAATAGGGCAGTATTTTAAGAGCAAAGACAAATAAATCTCAAGACTCGTTGGATAGCTGACGATTAGACTAGTCTGACTGGAGTGGAGCATTTGGGTTGACAAGCAGTTGAAAATCAAGCTGGAAAGGTAGATTGGGGTCAGATTAGTGAGGTTGATTGACACTGTCACGTGGACATGGAGTTAAGGTTGGTGCCAGATTGGAGCCCCAGGTCAGCTCCATCTTCAATCAGCTACCTGGACCATCCGCCAGGCCAGCAAATGACTGTCTACGTAACAGGAGATGGCTACTTCTGCAGAGCCATATGGTCTATATCAGTGCCTCTCGAGAGCCCCACTCGATGCGTTTTATCACCTGGGGAGCACGGTGAAAAATACTCCTCAGTTCTACCCTAGACTTACTGAATCAGAGTCTCTGGGGATGAGACACCCCCATTCTCCTACCTTTCCCCCATCTCCTCCCTGCCCCACACCCCGCCATTAGTTTTGGGTGTAAACAAGTGTACCCGTTTCCTATTGCTGCTGTAGCAAATTACTACAAATTTAGTGGCTTAAGACAACACACTGATTCTCTTACAGTTCTGGAGATCAGAAGTCCTTCTACATGGGTTTCACTGGGCTGAAATCAAGGTGTTTGCGAGGCTGCATTCCTTCCGGAGGCTGTAGGGAAGGATCTGTCTCCTTACCCTTTGCAGTTTCTAGAGGCTGCCCACATTCCTCGGCCCATGGTCTCCTCCCTTCATCTTCAAAGCCAGCAATATTGCATCTCGTTGATCATTCTTTCATAGCCCCATCTTCTTCTGACTCTCTTCTTTTGCTTTCCTCTTCCATTTTTAAAGATCCTAGTGATTACACTGGGCCCCAGATGATCAGAATAATCCCCCTGATTAGCAGCCTTCCATCTGCACCCTTAGTTTCCTTTGCCATGTAACATAACATATTCACAGGTTCTGGGGACTAGGACATGGCCATCATTGGGGCTATTATTCTGCCTACTACATCAGGTTTGGAAACCACCGACCTACATGATATAAATGTTTCTTCCTGAGGCTATATATCTGAGGACCTCTGTTTAGCAAATCTGTGTGACAGAATTGGCGTTTTCCTTTTAAATGAAATGACTACTCAAAAATATGTGTACTCCTTGACCTGGCAACTTCACCTCTAGGAGTACGTCCAATGAAAATAATTTGACAAATGCACAAAAATTTAAGCACGCAGATGTTTAACATTGCGTTGTTTATACTAGTGAAAAATCAGGAACAGCATAAATCTCCAACAGTAGGGCATTCATTAAACAAATTATGTTCCATTCATCCAATATAACATAATACACAGCCCTTAAAATGATGCTATAGAGACTTCCCTGGCAGTCCAGTGGTTAAGACTCAGCGCTTCCACTGCAGGGGGTGTGGGTTTGATCCCTGGTCAGAGAACTAAGATCCTGCATGCTGCACTGTGTGGCCCAAAAAAAAAAACAAATGATGCTATAGATCTATATTTATGCATGAAAATGCATATTATTAAGTGCAAGAGGTATACACATGCACTGCACACACACACACACATATACTTTAAGCTCATTGTAAAATATACATAGATAATTAAAATAGGTTAATTGTTTATTACAGTATGGTTACTAGTAGCAAAAAAACTAGGAGTGATCCCAATTCCTGTCAAAAGAATTGGCTAAATAAATGATAATACATCCGTACAATTGAACACTATGGACCAGGTACAAAGAATCAGGTAGATTTATATACACTGGTAAGGAAAGACATCTAAGATATATCATTAGTTGAGAAAGGCAAGTTATGGAATAGCCAGCTTCTATTATCCTCTTTGTGATTTTTGCAAAAGGACATGTGTGTGTGTGTGTGTGTGTGTGTGTGTGTGTGTGTGTGTGTGGAGTTGTTATTCCCACCTTGCAGATGAGAAAACTGAGGTTGTGTGAGCTTTCCTAACAAATTACCATAAACTGGGTGGCTTAAACAACAGAAACGTATTTCTCATAGTTCTGGAGGCTGGGAAGTCCAAGATCAAGGCACAGGTAGGCTCTGTCTGGTGAAAGCCTGCTTCCTGGTTCATGAACAGCCATCTTCTTGCTGTGTCCTCAGGTGAGGGAAGGAGAGAGGGTGTTTTCTGGGGTCTCTTTTATGAGGGCATTAATCTCATTCATGAGGGTGCCACCCTCATGACTTTAATTACCTCTCAAAGGCTCCACCTCCAAATACCATCACCTTGGGAGTTAGGTCAAAATATAAATTTTGGGGGACACAAACATTCAGTCCATAGCAGCCATAGAGCTTGAAACTTTGCAGAGCCAGAATTCCAAACCAGCTCTCCTTTTTTTAGAGGAAAGTGTGCTCTCTATTCCTCCACTGGGATCTTTTTGCAACTTTTCCCTGGTGAGCCTTAAATTCCCTTGACTTAATCCTTCAATTCAAACAATAATTAATTTTAACTTTTTATTTTTACAGAATACAGAATCCTGCATTTCAAGGTCTCAAAACTTCTGCTCCCAGCCCTCGCGGGCAACGATGGTGGGAAACAGGAACTCAGCTCTGAGATTTGGGGTTAACAAAAGATAAAATGTCACTACTTCAGAATCATTCTTTTGTTCCCAAGTAGTGGGCAGGGAAAGGGAGGGAGCAGTTTTTGCGACAATTATTCCTTTTAGTAAAAACACTGACCCATAAAGGATTGGCTATGAGTGATCCCTTGATAAAACCTGTTAGAGGGGGTAGGAGGAACGGGGAATTGTTGTTTAACGGTTACAGAGTTTCAGTTTTGCAAGATGGAATGTTCTGGAGATATGCTCCACAATATTTTGAATATACTTAACACTACTGAACTGTACACTTGGAAACAGTTAAGATGATAAATTTCATGTTATGTGCTTTCTACCACATTTGAAGTTTAAAAAAAAAATTTCTTAGTTCTGGGAACTTTTAAATGATGTCCCAGAAAGAAAAAAGAGAGAGGTTATGCTCTAACAGTGTATTATGCTCTAACAATGCACGCTTAATGCTGGCCCTTCTCCCCCCCGCCGTGCCCCGACTTATAGTCAATGCAGACCGAGATTCTTTAGATTGCAGACCCGAATCTATCGTTCTCCTGACAAGGTAAGGAGTCAAGCAACAGAGCTCGTAATAATAATACCAGAATGAAGGAGCTGACCATTTCCTTGCACCTAGAGTCTCTCTATGAAGCAATCCACAATGACCTGAGCCCACAGAGATTCTTTTAAAGAACAATTCACTTAAAAAATAACTATGTGTCAGATATATTTGGATGCACCACTAGATGGTACAGAAACCTAGTTTTCTGGTAACGATTTCCTCATATTCTGAAGGCAACAGCAGAGGATCTCATTGGAAATACTCTGAATATATTCTTTGTGAAGTTGGAAAGTGAAATACATTGAAATAGTATCTGGCCAAGATAGCGTGACATTCTCATTTTCTGTTAGTTTGCATCCAACTTGCTAATGACAGAAAAGGGACTTTGGGGAAGACAATTGGGACACATTTTCAAAATTTCCCAACCCTTTCACGAGGATTTTGTGTCCTCAAACCTAATCGCAATGGCGATCTGTCCACTCTAACTGGCTTAACCTCAGTAACTTCTAGAATTATTGAAATTATGATAGAAGCAACTCCATCTCCGGGTCAGAAGAGCTTGGTACCTTGAGATAATATTTTCTTTTTTACTGAAAAGAGAAATGCTTTGGAGTTCCAAAAGAAAAGGTAGCAGGATTCCATTTATATATGGTTAAAAAAAAACACAAGCAGAACAAATCTATGGTGCAAAATGCCAAGCCTCTAAATGGAATAAAACTAGAGTTTAAAAATGGAAGCCAAAAACCAAAAAGACAAACCTCAATGTTAACATGTCTGCTCATATCACTGACATTGAGTTTGATTTCATCCTCAAAAGGTGAAGGTCAGTCTTCAAGACTTCATTAGTTAATATCATAACCTATTACCATGCAGGAAGCTCCAGAAATTCAGGTGCACTTTCCTGCTCACAAACTAACACATTTTTTTGGGGGGGGGGCGGGCTGCGTTCGGTCTTCGTTGCTGCGCACGGGCTTTCTTTAGTTGTGGTGCACAGGCTTCTCGTTGCTGTGGCTTCTCTTGTTGTGGAGCACGGGCTCTAGGTGCGTGGGCTCAGTAGTTGTGGCTCGCAGGCTCTAGAGCACAGGCTCAGTAGTTGTGGCGCACGGGCTTAGTTGCTCCGCGGCATGTGGGATCTTCCTGGACCAGGGATCCAACCCGTCTCCCCTGCATTGGAAGGCAGATCCTTAACCACTGTGCCACCAGGGAAGCCCCAAACTAACACATTTTGTGATGCAAAAAGAACAAATAATCAACAGATGTTTTAACCAGGCAGAAATCCAACCAATGAATTTTTCAGACTTAGTTATCGTTACCTGTTACCTGAAGCTGATGGAGTTGATAATTCTGAATAAACTGCAAAGCACCACGGCTACCCATTTCCTAAAGGAAAGAGCCAGCTTTCAGAGGGGCAATACCCAGGGCTGAGTCATCTCTGTATTTTATTGTGCCTAGCACAGGGACCTCATTCTGTAAATGTTTGTTCAAAAAATGAATGAAAATAGCACTGTGCCACTGACCAATTGATGTTACTCTTGGCCAACAGAAAGAACAGATGAACTTTATAGATCCTTCCTGGACCCACACCCTCACTCCCACCCAAGTCTGGGTTAGCTGCCCTCCTCTGAGCTCCCTCGGCTCCCCAGGCATCCCATTACAGTGTTGGTCACCCCGTGTTTATCCCCTTGTCTGTCTTCCTCATTAGACTGTGAGTTGGGTCTGCCCTGATCATCACTGTACCCCTAGTGCCATGTTTATGAATGACTGGATGCCTGGACTATTAATTATACTCTATGTTCCAGAAGTACAACATCAAGGCTAAGGAATAATGGATTTACCACTCTTTCTCCAGGTCTCCTTGCTCAGCCAACTGTGTGACCTTAGGCAAGTAACTTGGCTTCCTGGGAGCCAGCCTCAGTTAGAGCAGTGGACTTGAGGATGGACCCTGAAGGGGACGCAGGGCAGACTTTTACAACCTGGTTCTGAGAGATCTCAGGCTGGAGGGAAGAGTCGATTGCCCTTCCAGAACAAAGTTGACATGGGAAGCTTAGTTCTAGCCTCAGACAGACAGGGCTTAAGGTCCATCTCTAGCACTTTCCTACCAACTTTGGGCAATTACGTCATCTCTCTGAACCTCATTACTTGATGAGGGTTTGTTTCGGGCATTTTATCATGACCATTGACTGTCCTCAGTGTGAATTCATGATTGCGTGCCCGTGTGTTTTAGCATTCTTATAGTATTTGAGTAATATCAAGGGCTATGATTTACTGAGCGCTCATAGTGTACCCTGCTCTGGGCTAAGTGCTTTAGATGCATCATCTCATTGAATCTTTACAATTACCCTTTGAGGCAGGAATTAGTGTTGCTGTTTTACAGATAAGGAAATTGAAGCTTGGAGAGGTACCATAAGTGGCCCAGCCCGGGCAGCTGGTGAGCTGTTAGAGAGCCGGGATTCAAGCCCTGTTTTGTCTGACTCCAAAGCCCATTACTCTTAACCCCTTCACTCAACTGCTGTAGAGTAATTAAGGGGTATTAAAATGGAACCCTGTAAAAGCCAGAGAATAAAGTAAATAAATAGAAAGCTTTTGCCTTCTCTTGAAAGGCCATTAGTTCCAGCAGCCTTTTGGTGTCAAATGGAAAAAATAATAAGGTTGGCCCATCAATTAGTAGAAGCAGGCCACTTCACCAGTATGCTGGGCCCTACTTTCCATTGCTAGCTAAAATAATTACCATCCATTCAACCACTTTAAATGACTCCCAACACGGACTTGTGGGGCCTTCTATTAACGACAGAACATCAAAATAATATGTAGACAGCAGCTCTCTCTAAGCGACCTTTGAATACACTATTTTAAAAAAAGGGAAAGAAAGAAACAGAAGTTTCCAGTTCTCAATCTTCTAAAGCCAGGAACTCTTTCCAAATTTGATAATACCATTTGTCAAACGCATTGAGCTCTGTGGGAAGGAGTTGGGAAGCGCCACCGTCCCTCCCTGGAGAGTTTCAGGCCTCATGGATGTGGTGGCTTAGCAAACTTTGGGAATGGCCTTGGTGACTAAAACGACTCCTGTTGCCCTAGTTTCAGGCCGAAATTTGAAAACTTCTAAGGTTTGGGGAAACATTTTAGTCAAACGGAGCACAATTTATACCCTTGGGAGAGAGGCCAAATGCCATGCAATGTCAGAGATGCACGGAGACTGGCCGGGTACCCGGGCTTGCGCCGACACGGTCTGGGCCTAGGGTCTCTGCTGCCCTCTGCTGGCCACAGGCTGGTGCGGTAGGACTGTAGTCATTCCTTTGAAGGAATGACTTTGAAGTCATTCCTTCAAAGTGCTGCTGCTGGGGCCTCTCCTCCTATTGCCGCTCTCACTGTTACCCCCAGAAACTAGTACCAGGTACCAGGCGCCTCTCAGGGCCAGGTACTGAGCCAGGTGCTGTGGAGACAGAGATGACAAGTCCCAGACAGATATCCAAACAGAGAGTTACAATAAAGTGCAGTTAGGGACTTCCCTGGCGGTCCAGTGGTTGACTCCGGGCTTCCAATGCAGGGAGCGCGGGTTCCATCCCTGGTGGGGGAATTAGATCCCACGTGCCGCGTGGTGCGGAAAAAAAAGTACAGTTAGTGTCGCCAGAGAGCGTGGATCAGGATCCCTGAGTTCCTCCCATCAGCGGTTCTAGGCTCCTACTTTGTGTCCACTGCCAAATGAGGTTCTGGGAAAATAAGAGTACCACCTACTTGCGTCTGCACAGAGCTTTATCGTTTTAAGCATTCGCTTAGTACACATCTCAATTGCTCATCACAACAAACCGGTGAGGTTCGCAGAGCCGGTATTAATATCCCCATGATATAGATTACGAAACCCAGGCTCAGAGAGGGTGTGTAAGTAGCCAAATGTAGCACAGCCTGCTGTTAGATTACAGAGCTTGGACTTGACTGGCTGACTTCAAATCCACTCCCTTTACTCCTGCACCACGCTGCTACCTGCTGCTCCTTCCTGAGAGGTCGGTAGATCTTGGTTAAGGCCAAGTGCTCTTAGAGCCCTACCATGCTCTAGCTAGACAGCGGCAGGCAAGTCACTTTACTTCTCTTTGCCTTGTTTCCCTCATCTTTGAAATGGGAAGAATAACTGTACTTGTAAGGTTATTTTGAGGACTAAATGAGTAAAGGCTTATGCCAGACATATAGTTAGCACTTAATAAACGTCAACTCAATATCACTGTCAACATGTGAGGCAGACAACTTGGGGCACGTGTGACGAGCCCATGCCGACAGCTCATTTTTCAGTCTTCCGGGGACCACACCTCTTCCTGTTGTCTCCAAGAGGACCTGCAGGAATAACGGGGCTGCAGAGGGTGGAGGAACTAATTCTGCCCTGGAGAGATGACCTCTGTCTTTCTAGGGGCAGGGGCGGGGGGGAAACGGGACCAGGGACCAGGACTCGTAAAAGAGACTTTTATAATGTTCTTGTTAAAAACATTCTCATCGTCGGGTGATGTGTTGACATAGCTCTGGACTCATGAGTGAAGGGTCGCAAGCCACCCATGTCAGTGACCAGTCGCATGGCTTATACATTAGCAGTTTAATTAAATTATATTTTAAGAGACAAAGATATTTGTTTGCTATGTATTTTTTAAAATTTTTATTAAGGTATAGTTGATTTACAATATTATGTTAGCTTCAGGTGTACACATAGTGATTCAAAATTTTTATAGATTATACTCCATTTAAAGTTATTATAGAATATTGGCTATATTTCCTGTGCTGTACAACATATCCTTGTGGCTTATTTATTGGTAGACATTTTAATAATGTATTAAATGTCCTTATTATCAGGACACGTATCAAAGAAGGACCTTATAATATGTACCATATATGCAGTTGGAGAATTTTATCTGGCTGTAAATACAGGCAGACCTCATTTTATTGTGCTTCACTTTACCGTGCTTTGCAGATACTGGGTTTTTTACAAATTGAACGTTTGTGGCAACCCTGCATCGAGCAAGTCTACCGGCGCCATTTTTCCAGCAGCATATGTTCACTTCATGTCTCTGTCCCATTTCGGTAATTCTCTCAATATTTCAAACTTTTTCATTATGATTCTATTTGTTATGGTGGACGTGATCGTTGGTCTTTGATGTTAGTATCAATGCTATGACTCGTGAAGGCTCAGATGATGGTTAGCATTTTTAGCAATAAGGTATTTTTAAATTAAGGCATGTACATTGTTTTTTCAGACATATTGTTACTGCACACTTAATAGACTACGATATAGTGTAAACATAAATTTTATATGCATTGGGAAACAAAAAAAATTCATGCGACCCACTTTATTGCGATATTCGCTTTATTACCATGGTCTGGAGTCAAACCCACAATATATCCGAGGTCTGCCTGTAAATGCATTTTGTAGCAAAAGGGGGGAAAAAAGAATTAAAAGGTGTTCTTGTTGAAAACATTCTCTTCTTAAAGAGAACTTTTTAATTACAGAGAATTTATCATTGCACAAAATTCATCTTACCCATACAGGCAAAACAGGGTCAGTATGGGCTGGTACTAGGAATGTGGGCAACGACTTAATTATATAATAGTATTTACATTGGATTTTGTATCTCAGTGCTCTGGGATCCCATGACAATCCGTCCTCTCACTTGGCTGCTTCTCCTCAAATCTTCCTGAGCCTCCTCTTTTGGCTCCTGCATGAGCTCGTCTTTCTCTACCATCCCCTAAATGTTAGTGTTTTCCAGGGATCTTACCTTGGCCTACAGCCCTCACACACACCACAACCTCTTCCTCAGTGATGGAATCCTTTCCCATAACATCAATGACCATTGATGACCAAGTTGATGACTCCAAAATCACCATCTCCTACCAAGACCTCTCCCAGGAGCTTGAGACTCACCATCTACCTGGCTACTGAACATCAGTACCCGGAGGTCCCACAGGCACCAGTCCCTCTGAAATGTGTTCTGCCAGGATTTCCCTGGCGGTCCAGCGGTTAGGACTCCATGCTTTAGCTCTGAGGGCGTGGGTTCGATCCCTGGTTGGGGAACTAAGATCCCGCAAGCCGGGAGGTGCAGCCAAAAAAAAAAAAACTGTATTCTGTCACCCGTTTTCTCTGCATCATTTAACAACACTCTTATCCATTACTAGTCACTCCCCATTCCCCCCTGCCATTTTACAACCCCATCAGCAAAGTATGACGGTCAAATCTCTTGGGGAGTCATGCCTGATCCCTCCTTCTCCTTTAGTTCACACAAACAAGCACTTAACACCCCAGCTACAGTGATCTGCATGTGATCTCCAATAGAAACATGCTTTTCCTTCTCTGTCTCCTCTGCCTAGAATGTCCTTCCCAACTCTCTTCACCTAGGGAGTGCCAACTCATTCTCTAAGATTCAGTACCTCTGGGAACTCTTACTATATCACGTCCCTCTTGTTCTGTGGACTCATTGAGCCCTGTTGGAGCTGTCTTCCCCAGAAGACTGGGACACCCTCACCCCCATCCCCAAGCCCCACTTAGCTGATTCAGTCCTCTCTCACAAGCACCTGAAATTTATCAGGCACGCTATGAAGAGTTGTCAGGTGAATGAATGTCCTCAAATGAGTTGCAATACAATATTTACTGGGTGCCATCTTAACAGTCAGACCCTGAAGGCAACGAGGACTTCAACCTGGAGGAATGGCCCTGTGTACCCAGTCCCACCACATCAGCACACAGCTCTCCTAGCCAGGAGAATCTTAGGCACCTCGAAACTTTGTCCTCAGTCAGATAGGTGGCTGTTGACTAGAACACAACGAACATGAAACTAACTCAGACCTACTGGAAGCACATGCCGTAGCAGATCCTTCCCCTCAAACTCCAAAACCCCTGCCAAAGAGAAGGGTGGCCACTGCCTGAGCCTGAATAAAGAACTCTAGCGTGGGGCAGAATGAAGCTACATCCCTCTCTGAGTCTGTTCTAGTGCGCCATCCCATCTCAGGGACTTCCATGTTTAATGCCTCTCCACACTGTCTCCACTCGAATCCCAGATCCACCTGCCTGCCTGGCTCTCAGACCTTGGTGCCACCTTGATCACTTGGTAGCAAATGATTGGCCAAGCACACCAAGTGCCCAGCCCATGAGCTCAAAGGAGCCCATCTCTCTGAGGAGGGCATCAGCCTTGCCAGCCTACTGTCTGCTCAACATCAGGCCCCAGACCTGGCCCCTTGATTAGGTATTCACTTTACACGTATTTCAATACTGAAACGAGATACCAACGCTAACGTTAATCGCCCATTTGCATGCCAACTATAAGAGAAAGCATCATTTGAAAAAACACAGACTGTGCACACATTAGAATACTTTATTACTTTAGCTATGCTTTATTGCTGTTTAATTCATGATTCTCAATCTTGGCTGCACCTTGAAATCACCTAAGGAGTTTTTTTTTTTAAATACCGATACCTATAAGTAAATCAATCAATCAACAGTAACTTATTAATTAATTGATTAATTAACTCGCTTAAAACAACTGATTCCTGAGTCTTCCTCCCAGAGATTCTGATTTAATTCATGTGGAGTGCAGCCTGGACACAGAGTTTTCAAAGCTCCCCAGGCGATTCTAATATGCAGACAGCACTGAGACCACTTTCCTTCCGTTTACTTTCTAGACCACAAATCCCCTCCCCTTGACTTGGTTCTGGGCAGTGGTGATAACTTGGTCTTACAATGACTTTAGTTCCCCCACCCAGTGGTGTCCAAACCGAAAGCCCAAAGTGAGAGAAACCCACGCTACAGAGTGACTCGCTGGGGTTTGGTGCCAGATCTTACAACGCCCACTTTCCAGCCCAGGGTGACTAAATGCTGAAGTAGTACCGCCCCACCCCCTCCTTTTTAGTCCCTCATAGCGCCTGCTCTCACCTATTTTATAATTAGTAGTTGATTCGCATGAAAAGATCTTCCTTCCTGAATGAGGCCTCGCAGTCGTGTTTTTCAACTTCTGATTCAAATTGCAGGACCACTTGGGGTTTTTGTTTGTTTGCTTTGCTTTTTCTTTTCACTCACTGAATTCTTAAAAATCCTTTTTTGTTGTTGTTGCTGTTTTTTGTTTTTCATTTTTATTGGAGTATAGTTGATTTACAATGTTGTGTTACTTTCTGCTGTTCAGCAAAGTGAGTCAGTTATACATATACATATATCCACTCTTTTCCCATATAAACCATTACAGAGTATTGAGTAGAGCTCCCTGTGCTATACAGTAGGTTCTTATTCGTTATCTGTTTTATATATAGTAGTGTGTATATGTTAATCCCAACCTCCCAAGTCATCTCTCCCCCCTTTCCCCCCTGGTAACCATAAGTTTGTTTTCTACAACTGTGACTATTTCTGTTTTGTAAATAAGTCCATTTGTACCATATTTTTAGATTCCACATGAGTGATATCATAGGATATTTGTCTTTCTCTAACTTACTTAGTATGATAATCTCTATGTCCATCCATGTTGCTGCAAATGACATTATTTTGTTCTTTTTTATGGCTGAGTGATATTCCATTGTATATATGTGCCACATATTCTTCATCCACTCCTCTGTCAATGGACATCTAGGTTGCTTCCATTGAAACTCCTTTTGAAAAAAAGCAGCTTGGAAGCCGAGTTAGGTTGTTTCTGCATACAAATAGAAGAGCGCCTATACCCTGTGTTTTCACCAACGGTAGAAAAACTACTTTTTTCTTTTTGCAGGAAAAATAAAGATTAACAGCCACGGAGGACCAAGGCTCAAGTTTCACTTAGAGGAAACCAGATTCAATTTTCCATGTGACACTGAGAGTTTGTATTCCAAGGTCAGGATTTACCTAATCAGGGCTCTTTTTTTTCCAGGGAGAATGTGAATTCTACACGTTGGGTTTTAGGGTGCACATGGTGGGTGGTTTTGAGACATTTCCTCAGCAGTTTATTACTGGCCAAGACAGAGGTACCACTGCAGCTCTCTCCCTGAGAAGGGTCCTCCCACAAAGCTTCTCACTTCCTTTTCAAAATTTACTTATTTTGCTCATCAGCAAGAAAATGAAAATGTCTTTTTCACTTCTCTATGATCTTCTCCCCAACTCAGCAACTTAATGCGCCTCTGTAACTTTGATTTATTCAAATGATGTGAAATGTCAACCTATTGAAGATCTGTAAGGACCGTGGGTAGTGTCACCCACTGCCCTGAAAAGCCAACGGATTTCAACTCTCTGAACGGATGTCAGACAGGGGCAAAGCTGAGCCCGCGGGATGTCTTCCTGCTGTGCTTCTCACTGGAGTGAGTCGAGGTGACTTGGGCACATTAATGAGGAAGCCACACCTCCTGCCAGTTTTTAAAAATTATTTATTTATTTGCTTGTTTATTTTGGCTGTGCTGGGTCTTAGTTGCTGCACGTGGGATCTTCGTTGCGGCATGCGGGATCTAGTTCCCCGACCAGGGATCGAACCGGGGCCCCCTGCATTTGGAGTGTGGACTCTCAACCACTGGGCCACCAGAGAAGTCCCTCTCCTGCCAGTTTGAATGACGCCATCTTGGCAAAAAGGAAAATAGTCCCTGAGAGACTTTTCCCCCCAACTGTGATTTCTTAGAGAGCCACGACAACATTCTGACACTTAATGAAGCAGAACCTTTTGATCCCAGCCACAGTCTGATCTCACTGGATTGGGAACAGCCCCAGACAATTTAGATGAGGACGCCACCAGTTGAGGTCTTTATGTGAGGCCTCATTAATTAGTCTGTGAGGATGGCCTTACATGGTGCTTGGCACAGAGGTACGAAGCACCCATTGTGTGTTAGGTATTGCTATGATTATTAAAAGTTCTTTTCCAGAAGGTTTCACCAGTGCCTGAAAGGTAGGCTTATGTCGACGAAAAATTAATCAATCTAAGAAAGAATTGGAAAATTTTATTCGAGCCAAATTTGAGGATTATAACCCAGGAAGAGCATCTCAGAAGGCTCTGAGGACTGTTCTACCTGTTAGAAGTCAAGCCACAATTTATATAAGTTTTTTGAGACAGAGGGCTGTATATCAAATGACATATTATTGACAGTTTACGTAATCCAGATTTAAGCACCTTTGTGGTGGGTCATGTGACCTTTACAAGATCAAGAAGGAATGTTATCTTTTTTGAAAAAATAAATTTATTAATTTATTTATTTTTGGCTGCGTTGGGTCTTTGTTGTGGTGTGCGGGCTTCTCATCATGGTGGCTGCTCTTGTTGCAGGGCACGGGCTCTAGGTGCGTGGGCTTCAGTAGTTGTGGCTCACGGGCTCAGTAGTTGTGGCGCACAGGCTTAGTTGCTCTGCGGCATGTGGGATCTTCCGGGACCAGGGCTCGAACCCGTGTCCCCTGCACTGGCAGGTGGATTCTTAACCACTGCGCCACCAGGGAAGCCCAGGAATGTTCTTTAAGGAGTTGTCTTGTTGATGCTGAGAGAATGTTGCACTTTATGGTTGAGCAGGTCTTCCTCTCGATGGGGGAGGTTTGTTTGATCCATAATGCAGATACACAATGCACAGTCGGGGGAGAGAGGAGGCCAAAGGGCGGAGAAGAATTTTTATGTTTAAATTTTTCTCATTTTACCATACATGTGAATATTATTTTACACTTACTATGACTTGGATTTGGCCTGAAACATACTGTGACTATTTCTGTGGTTCTATCCTGCTGGTGGCCGGCCTGGTGCTCTGGGGTAGTCAAAACCATTCCAAGAAACCTCAGGGAAATGTCTAAATTCTCCCATTGGGTTGGAATTCTGTGAATTCTAATGGGTCTTGAAATAATTGGATCGGTGTCTGAGGCTTGGAAAGGCAAGAATTCTCTTTTGCTGAACGGGATTTGGTGTGAATTTGGCCTTAAGATCAGAACTGCGCTATCTTGCTTGCTTCCTTAGGAAGAAAGCTGGTGCTTTTTGCCCCTCAGCCTCATGGTAGCTCAGCGGGTAGGAAGCTGGTCGTGAGGTGTTATATGTCAGAGATCTGACCTTGTTCTTAGCTGAGGTCGGAAGGCTTCCTCTAGAGCATTTGCCAAGTGACCTTCGTAGGGGAGCAAAACTTGCCACCCCAAGATGTCTCTTTGGCATGTGGATTATTTCGAGCTGAGAACAATCAAGGCCTGAAAGACTCAGGAAGAAATTTTCACCTTCCCCGTAAGTGCCTAATAAAAGAATGTACACAGAGGGCCTGTTCCCAGAATAAAGCTATCAGCAGAGACATCTGCAGAGAATATGGGCTGGGGGCAGGGGATTGGGGGAAGAGGACCTAGAGATCAGAGGCCACTCTGTGTCCCACTGTCTCTGCCTGGCCTGGCAAACATGTATTTACCAAACATTTGCTTTTCCATCTCTATGTCAATTGCCTTCCCACCCTTCTGAAGTCCCAAACCCCTACCCCCAACATCCTCTTTTGTCTTTAGCTGAAGTTGGTATTTAAGGTGAGGGTTTCGTCCATTTTCGGAGTTACTCAGTTTTCCTGGGGCTCTCTCATGTATACATGTTCCTAAACTTTGTGTGATTTTCTCCTGTTAATCTGTGTCGTGTCAGTTTAAGTTTTAAGCCAGAAGAACCTACAAGGGGAGAGGGAAATCTCTTCCTTCCCAACACCTTTGTGGTTAAAGAGCACAGCGAGCTCTCTCTGAACTTCTTCGATGGGGGAACCAAAGGTTGGATTCGCCCGGCTACTTCCAGGGAACATGGGTGAGTGTCTCCTCCGAGCTGCGGGGCAGGAGGTACGGTGAGGACAAGATGGTCCTGGTCTCAGTCCTCAAGGAGCTGACAGCCTAGTCTGGGAGACAGAGAATGATGTGCTGGCGTGAGCTCCTGCTGGCTCGGGAGCGTGGATAAACAGAAATTTTGCAAACCGATTGTTAAACACACTGCTATTAAAAATTAAATTATGTAAACTTACAATTAAAGCAAATATAGTTAAAACAAAGCTAATAAATACTCAAAGCGGGCTTCCCTGGTGGCGCAGTGGTTAAGAATCCGCCTGCCAATGCAGGGGACGTGGGTTCGAGCCCTGGTCCGGGAAGATCCCACATGCCACGGAGCAACTAAGCCCGTGCGCCACAACTACTTAGCCTGTGCTCTAGAGCCCGTGCTCCACAACAAGAGTAGACACCGCAATGAGAAGCCTGTGCACCACAATGAAGAGTAGCCCCCGCTCGCCACAACTACAGAAATGCCGCACGCAGCAAAAAAGACCCAATGCAGCAAAAATAAAATAAATAAATACTCAGGCACTTCTTCCCAAGTAGGTGTTGAGTGACCTCACACTGGTAGCTTGAAATTGACCACGGTAGGAGTATTTATACTATGGGAATCAGCAATCACTATCAACCAGGCGAGTCCCTCCTGAGCAAATTTTAAACCACACCATTCTCTTCTCAATAATCTACATTCATATAAACATCTCAGCCCAACTTTTCTGAGGAAAACTGGCTTTGGGATAAGGATGGATCCCCTTCTGGCACTTGTATGGGGAGCAGGAACTTTGAACAGCAAATGGGTCTCTAACTACAGAGACTCTAAGAAATGATGTGGTCTCACTTTGGTAATAATACCTGGGGAAAATACCTACTTTCTCTTTGCATTTGGTGACTTTAAAAAAAAGAAACCAACAAAAAACTAAAGGTCAGATTAGCAACCTAGAAATGAAACTAGAATGGAGGTGAGGAAAGAAGGAGTAGTGTAACACTTTACTCCACGGCTGAGAAGAGGAAACAGATCTAGTTATCCAAGCCTCTGGGAGTGAAATGTGGGCCCTTCATTAAAAACAGAAGGAACCCCTTTGCAAATAAACTCTTGGAAAGAAACCTGGGCTAAGCCTTCTCAGAGACTGAGTTTTCATTGATTCCTTTGCATTCTATTCAAGTTTCTTGTTTGCAAGGCACAGAAGCTCTTCAAGCTAGTTCAGATCAAGGATGGTGGGGAAATCGGATTAACTCAGAAATATTTACTGAGCATCCGCTATGCTCAATGTGGATTGAGCATGTCTGTGATATAAGCAGACATTGCTCCACTATGCGCCAGGTTGTGAGCTAGCAGTCCCAGAAGCAGTGACCAAACTGGACACAGGGCCTGTCCTCATAGAGTGTATAGTCTAGCAGAAGAAAAGCACTACACTCACAATTACACGATTTGTTATCTAATTCTTAGTGTGATGTGCACTGTGAGGGAAAGGTACGAGAGACTGTGAGATTTACTGGGGTGGAAGAAATTTTCCTCTACCCTTTTAGATTCTTCTAGGTTCTTCTGGCTGGTCTAAGAATTAAATTGACATGAGACAGATTAACAGGAGAGAATCAAACGAAGTTTAAGAACACGTATACATGGGAGAGACCCAGGAAAACTAACTCCCAAAATGGATTAAACCCTCACCTTTAATACCAAACTTCAGCTAAAGACAAAAGAGGATACTCACGGTAGTGGTTTGGGGCTTCAAGGGGGAGAAAGACAATTCACACGGAGGTGGAAAAGAACATATTTTGTAAAAAAAAAAAGTTTGCTGCTTCGTGCAGAGACAATGGGACACAGAGAGTAATTATAACAGACTTTGCTGGGTTCCTCCCTGTCTACACACCTAGTTCTCACTATAGTTACCAATGATGGTAGCCTCCTGCCTGGAACTGGTCCTCTATCTACACTCTTTAGGCAGTCAGGGGGAAGGCCAAAGCTTCTTCCTGAGTCTTTTTTGGACCTTGATTGTTTTCAGCTCGATATAATCCACATGCCAAAGAGACACCTTGAGGTGGTAAATATTTCTCTCCTACAGATCCCATAAGGCCCCAACCTAATGAGACTGGAGAAAAGGTCAGAGAAAGAAGTGATATTGAAAAGACTCAGGAGGGGACTTCCCTGGTGGTCCAGTGGTTAAGACTCTGCGCTCCCAATGCAGGGGGCCCGGCTTCCATCCCTCGTCAGGGAACTAGATCCCGCATGCCGCAACTAAGACCTGGCATAGCCAAGTAAATGAATAAATAAATTAAAAATTTTAAAAAGCACTCAAAAGTGTGCCTTTAGCTGGGATGAGGGGGGCTTATCTGGTACCTTTGTTTTTCTTCCTAATTCCCTTATCAGACAATGCATTCCAAAATCTGCATGGAAATTGAAAAATTAAAACTCAGAGACAATGTCAAAGAATAATCCTCCAAATGTATTTTATATTCCCAAGATCCTTCAACCAGAGTGCTCAGTTATTTTCCCTGAACAGATGTTCCTGGATCTTCCATTCACCCAGGGGTTTATTTCTTGGTTGCTCCAGACAAAATGCTGTTTAGCCTGACATTTAAAATGTGTGCGTCTATAGCACTATACCCAGAAGGCACCCCAGAAAGGAATTTTCATTGGTAAATGCATTGCCTTAGTCATGGGAATGGTATGACTAACAGGTTGTGTGAGTGCTGATTACTTAAGTATGACATTATTGAATTTTCAAGTTTTAATTTTCTATCTTCACAAACAACTGTCTTAGTCTGTTCAGGCTGCTATAGCAAATTACCATAGACTGGGTGGCTTAAACAGCAGAAATTTATTTCTCAGATTTATGGAGGCTGGGAAGTTCAAAATCAAGACACCAGCAGATTCAGTGTCTGGTGAGAGCCTGATTCTTGGTTCATAGACATTCTTGGTTCACAGCGTCTTCTTGCTGTGTCCTCACATGGTAGACGGGGCAAGGGAGCTCTCTGGGTCTCTTTTAAAGGGCACTAATCCCACTCGTGAGGGCTCCACCTTCATGGACCTAGTCACCTTCCAAATGCCTCACCTCCAAATACCCTCACATTGGGGGGTTAGGATTTCAACGTATGAATTTGGGGGAGACACATTCAGTCTATTGCAACAATTATCTATTTCTATAGTACTGTAGAACTAGTTACACTGTTGGCCTATGCTTCACACTTTACGTAGAAGGTATCATGTGCTTTTGACAGTTCTATTGTGTTTGCACAGTTACTTCTGTTGGGACTCAAGGCAGGCCAACCCCCAAAATGTCACAGTGGCATATTGATTATTTTGAATTAAAGTTAGTTAAGAAATAGTCAATGTAAGAGGGACACTCTGACCTCCTTTCTGTCTCCTTGAAAGCAGGAAATAAATCTCATGTGAAAGGTGCACGCTTATCACCAGAGATGGGGAATTCAGGCCAAGAAGACTGTAGAAACAAACCTTGTTACTTCTTTCATTGACTACCTCAAGCTCATACTCTGTTTAAATTCTTCTCTAATTGAGCACCCAAAATCTACATTTCTTTGTCCTGTCAATTCCTTACAAATTTATTGTTTCATTGTCTAAAAAGTATAAAAGTTGCCTGCTTTGGCCACTTCTCACGTTCCATTTCTATGAGACCTCTGTGCGCATGAACTGAAATTTGTTTCTCTTTCTCCTGTGAATTCGTCTTGTGTCAATTTTATTATTAGCCCAGCCACAAGAACTCAAGTGAGGGAGAGGAGGAAATTTCCCCCTCCCCGACACTTTCCATCTGGGAAGTTGGAGAGGAGGCCCTTGCATTGACCCCTGCCCACTGCAGCCCCAGTCAAACATTGCCTCTGACTAAGAGCAACTGCCTAAAGGTGACAAAGCATCCAGCAGACACTGAGCCTCTGGACAGGGTCCCATTTTACCCTTCCTACAACCCTCTCTCCGTTATATCCAGGATAACTACTGGATAGAGGAGGGGCCTCTTCTCTTCCCACAGCCGTTTCTCTCTTGCACGCTTATGGCGCCACCAGTACAGGCAGAGTTGTCTGGACTAAGAAAGCAAACTTACCTCAAATTTGCCCAAAACTCAGCACTTTCCATTTTGCAGAACTTTTTTCAGTTATAGTTGCATAAAAGAATATTTCCTCTTTAAATTTCACTTTGAACTCTACCTTTGGCTGAATCTAAATATCAGAATGAAACTCAGTGAAAACCACAGTGTAGACCCCAAAGAAGTAAAGGTTTACTTGAAACCTGAAGATTTTCTCAAAAGTTTTTGAGAGGGTGCAGTTAGAAAGAACCAGCCTCACTCAGAATTACAATAACGAGTGACATCTAAAACCACAGGTTCTAGGTCTTGGCCACCACGAGAGGTGGGTGGTGAAATAAGAATCATAATAATGATAATAATAATAATTATCACTACTACAGCTACTCCTGTGTATTAAGTTTTTACTGTATGCCAGAAGGTGTTATGCTGAGCAATTTTTCAAAATCTCATTGGCTCATGCCAGCAACCATCTGGGTAATTGTGATTAAGACCTCACTTTACAGATGAGGAAATGAGGCTTAGCGAATTCAACACAAATGGCCCATATTCTCACAGCCTGTAAGTGTCAGAGCTGGGATTTAGACCTACATTTACCTTATGTCAGTGCCCGTGTTCTTAACTGAGGCCAGGTAAAGTGGGAAATATTTGAAGTCATAATAAGCTGATTTCCAAATCAGGGGAGCAGAGTGTCCTTATTATGTCTGGATTCCTATAAATTAATGACAAACATCACACCCGTTATACATATACAATTGTATACATATATACTCTCTGAAGTTGAGGATGCTGGTGCTCTGGTTAACTCTTATTCTGACTACACGTGAGGCTCACCCTTATTGAAGTGCTTCTTACTGTGTTAATAAAAACGTGTTTTATGGCCTGACCAGAAATGCTCTGTCTTGGAGCAAAGAAGGACTAGGGGGAGGCAGCCTGATAGAGGACTGTAAGCTTCAGCTAGGTTAACAAAAGTATTTTGGTTTTCTGTGGAGTGACTACAATGTGCAAAACTGCTTATTTTGACAATACACTTTGGGGCTGTTGTACATGGAGAAAAGCTGGGACCAGGAAGGTAGATGAGTAATAATAGCACTAATAATAGGCATGTATGCAGCCCTTCTCAGTTGACGAAGGACTTCATATATGGAATCTCTCACTTGGCACAAATGTTTTTTATAATGGTTTATGTTGAAATAATTATAAATTCACAGGAGGTTGCAAAGAAATACACAAGGAAGTCCTGAGCAGCCTTCCCCTAGCTTCCCCCAAAGTTAACATCTTACACAACTATAGTACAATATCAAAGTCAAGAAAATTGCTACTGGTAAAATCCAGAGATCGTATTCAAGTTCTACTAGTTACATACATACACTCTTGTGTTTCTGTGTGTGTGTGTGTGTGTGTGTGTGTGTGTGTGTGTGTGTATGAGTGTGGGGGTAAGACTCCATGCAATTTTATCACATGTGAAGGTTTGTATAACCATCACCACAATCGAGACGCTCAACTATGCAATTACCACAAAACTCTCTTGTGTTACACTATTATAGCCACACCCATCCTCTCTCTCCATCCCTGGCAACCACAAGTCTGTTCTCTATAACTATCATTATAGTTTTGTCATTCTGAGAATGTTATATAAATGGACTTATACAGTATTTATTCTTTTTAGATTGGCTTTTGCTCCCTCAGCATAATTCCCTTGAGACTCATCCAAGTTGTTGCATATACCAGCGGTGCATTCCTTTGTATTGCTGAGTTGTATTCCACAGTATGGTTGTACCACAGTTTGTTTAACCATTCACCCACCGAAGGACATATGGATAGTTTCCAGTTTGGGACTATTAGAAATAAAGGTGCTATGAACATTTGTGTACAAGTTCCTGCATGTGAATTTAGGGCCATAAAGTGGTTTGTAGTATTCCTTTATTATCCTTTTCATGATTACAGGATCTGCTGTGATATTTTTATTTTACTCCTGATGCTGGCTGTTTCTTCTCTCTCTCTTTTTTTTTTTTTTTTTTTGCGGTACGCAGGCCTCTCACTGCTGTGGCCTCTCCCGTTGCGGAGCACAGGCTCCGGACGCGCAGGCTCAGCGGCCATGGCTCACGGGTGCAGCTGCTCCGCGGCATGTGGGATCTTCCCGGACCAGGGCACGAACCCGTGTCCCCTGCATCGGCAGGCGGACTCTCAACCACTGCGCCACCAGGGAAGCCCTGTGTCTTCTCTCTTTGTACCTTTTCAAATTTGCTAGAGGTTTATCAATTTTATTGAGTTTTTTCAAAGAACCAGCTTTTTGTTTCATTAATTTTCCCTATTGATTCCATTTTCAATGTCATTGATTTCTGCTCTTATTATTATGTGCTTCCTTCTGCTTTCTTTGGATTTATCTTGCTCTTCTTTTTCTAGGTTCTTAAAAAGATTAACTTATTGATTTGAGACTTTCTTCCTTTTCCAATGTAAGCATTTAGTGATGTAAATTTCCCTCTCACCACTGCTTTAGATCCAACCCATATATGTTGCTATGTTGTATTTTCATTTTCATTCAGTTTTATGTGTTTTTAAAATTTCCTTTGAGACTGTCTCTTTGACTCATGGATTATTAAGTGTGTTGCTTAGTTTCCAAGTGTTTGGAGATTTCACTTTTATCTTTGTTATTGATTTCTAGTTTGATTTTGGCCAAAGAACATATGCTGTATGATTTTAATTCTTTTAAGTTTGTTAAGGGTTTTTTGTTTTGTTTTTTATGACCCAGGATATAGTTATATTTTTGAATGTCCCATGAGTGCTTGAAAAAAAAAAGCGCATTCTGCTGTTATTAGTTGTAATGTTCTATATATGTCAATTAGATCCTGTTGGTTAATTGAGTTAACATTGTCTATATCCTTGCTGATTTTCTGTCTAGCAGTTCTATCAATTGTTAAGAGTGGGGTATTGAAGTCTCCAACTATTATTACGGATTTGTCTCGTCCTCCTTCATATCTATAGATTTTGCTCACATACTTTTCAGCTGTGTTTTTTGCTGGTTTTCTCCATGGAATGACCCTTTTATCATAATGTAACATCCTTCTTTGTCTCTGGTAATTTTCCTTGCTCTGGAGTTTACTTTATCTGGTATTAATATCGCTACTTCTGCTTTCTCTTGATTAATATTTGCAAGGTATATCTTTTTCCATCCTTTTACTTTCAAATTGACTATATTGTTATATTTGTAGATTATTGCTTAGAGACAACATATAGTTAGGTCATTTAAAAAAATCTATTCTGCTAATCTTTGTCTTTTAATTGCTGAATTTAGGCTATTTACATTTAAAGTAATAATTGAATTGTTAAGACTTAAGTCTGTTTTTTCAATATTTGTTTTATGTTTGTGTTTGTTCCCTATTTCTTGTTCTTCTTCTTTTTTTTTTTTTTTTTGCGGTACGTGGGCCTCTCACTGCTGTGGCCTCTCCAGCTGCAGAGCACAGGCTCCGGACGCGCAGGCTCAGCGGCCATGGCTCACGGGCCCAGCCGCTCCGTGGCATATGGGATCTTCCCGGGCCGGGGCACGAACCCGTGTCCTCTGCATCGGCAGGCAGACTCTCAACCACTGAGCCACCAGGGAAGCCCAATTTCTTGTTCTTCTTTTCTTCCTGTGGGTTAATTGAACAATTTTTTGAATTCCACTTTGTTTATTTATAACGCTTTTGAGCATATTGCTTTGTACAGTTTTTTTAGTGGTTGCTATAGGTATTACTACACACATACATAAATTATCACCTACCAATATTGGTGATATTTTACTACTTTGTTGACATTTTACTACTAATGTTGACATTTTACTACTTTGAGTGAAGTACAGAAATTTTAATTCCATTTAGGTCTCTTTACCCTCCTCACTTTTCAAATATAATTGTCTTAAATATTTCCTCTGCATGCATTGAGCTCCATATCCAGTAGTGTTATATCATTTGCTTCAGTCATAAAATATAATTAAAGAATCATGTGGTGAAGGATAGTCTATAATGTTTACTTCTAGTTTTACCCATTACATGTTCTTTTTTCCTTCCTGAAGATTCCTGCCTTCTTCCGGTATTTCCTTTCTCTTTAGAGACTTTATTTAGCTACTCTTTCAAGGAAGGTTTGCTAGTGGCAAATTCTCTTAGTTCTCCTTAATCTGAGAATGGCTTGATTTCTCCTTTGTTCCTGAAGGATAATTTCTCTGGATACAGAATTTTTGATTGACATGTATTTTCTGCACTTGAAAAATATTGCTTTATTTCCTTTTGGCCTCCAGGCTATCATATAAGAAGCCCACTGTGATTTAAATTGGTGGTCCCCTATAAGATTACCTATAATCCTGTGATCTTCTTTGGTTGCTTTCAAGACTTCATCTTAAGTTTTTAGGAGTTTCATGATGCTGTGTCTTGGTGTGGACTTTTTTGGGTTTTATCCTAACTGATATTGGCTCAGCTTCTTGAATCTGTAGGTTTATATCTTTTATCAACTGGGGGGCATTTTCATTCATTACTACTTTGAATGTTTTTTCAGTCCCACTCTCTCTTTCCTCTCTTTTTGGAACTCATAATTTTTTTATTTGTTTCAAGAGAATTTGTAAATTCAAGAGAATTTGTTATAGATTGTTGAAGCATTTTTATGACATCTGGTTTACAATTCTTGTCAGATAATTCCAACATGAGATTCATTTCAGTATTAATGTCTATTGATCGTTTTTTTCATTCAGATTGTAGTTTTCCTGGGTTTTGGTATGACAGGTGATTTTTTAAATTGTACCCTGTATGTTTTGATTATTATGTTAGGAGACTCTTGATTTTATTTAAATCTTCTATTTTAACATGTAGTTGCCCTGCTTAGTTTAGTATGTAGGTTTTGGCCTACATGTATGGGCTTTAGTTCCAATGAAAGTTAGTTTTCTGAGCCCTTAGAAGCCATAATCCTGTGGTCATCTGCTCTGGGTTTAGGCCATCTCTCAAGATTTTAGAAACCCCTAAAGGAACCTGATTGCAGTGTTGCGAGCTTCTATGAAGTCCCAGGGGTTTCTATTCAACTACAATTTTCCAAGACCAGAGACATAGCTCAAAACCCACTGTTCTACTACTATAGTTACTACTATTTTGGCAAATTATATTGACTAAAGAGAATGTCCTCACAATGGTTGATGTTGACATTTTTATCCTTTCTACCTAAAATGGGTCTATGCTGCAAATTATACCTTCCTAAACGGCATGCATATACCTTTTCCTTACTAATATATTTTCTTACAGAATTTGCTTTGAAACAGTTTTCTCTGTCAACTTCATGAAATGATGCTAGTTCATCTGAAATATTTATTATAACAAATACATTTTAACTTTAACTAAGAATTTTAGAGGATAATCTTTTTTATTATCTCTAAGAATTTTATAGGATAGTTTCGTTGATGGACTAAGAGAAGTAGTACTGTATAACTTTCCCATACCATTTTCATTTTTAAAAAGTACTTTCCTCCCTGTCATAAACAAAATGGTGGGTGCAGTTTTAGATAGGGTAGTCAAGGAATGCCTTCTCAAAAGAAGGTAATATTTGAACTGAGATGATACAATGAGAATCCAGCTATACAAACATCTGGGGGAATAGCCTCCAAGAAAAAGGAAACAGAAGTGCAAAAGCTCTGAGATGGGAACATGATAAGTGTATTTGAGAAACAACAAGGAAAGAAGTGTAGCAGCATGAGTAAGGAGGCAAGTAATAGTGGAAGAGATCAAAGAGAATGACAGGAGTCATTCCTGTAGGGCCCTATAGGCTATAGTGAGGACATTGGATTTTATTCCAAGGGATTCCACTTAGATAGGTAATAAGGCTTTGGAGGGCTTTGAAAGGATTTTGAATGACATGATCAGATTTTCATTTTAGAATGATCACTCCGGCTGTGATGTAGAGAATAAATTGAAGTGGGGTCAAGAGTATAATCAGGGAGAGCAATGAGGATGCTATTACAGTGGTCCAAGCAAGGATGACTATTTTCTCTGGACCGTGCTTAAACATATAGCCCATTGGTTTGGATGTAAGTGATGAAGAAAATGTGAAGGGTTAAGAATGACTCTTAGGTTTTTGCTTGAGCCACTGTTGAACGGTGAAGTCATTTACTGAGATGGGGAAAACTGTAAGAAAAACATGTTTGTGATGATAGGGAATCAAGTGTTCCACTCTGGCCATGTTAAATTTGAAATGTCTTTTAGACATATAAAGGAAGTGGTTAAACAAGAGGTAAGATATATGAATGTGGAGCTCAGAGACGAGGTCTGGACTAAAGATGAAAATGTGGGAGTCATCAGCATGCATAGATAATATATAAAGCCATGGGACTGAATGAAATCATTAGAGAGTGCAGACAGATGAAAGAGCCCAACCTTCAAACTCTAGAACACTCCAACATTTAGAGGTGGGATAAAAGGGGGAAAAGTAGCAACAAAACTGAAAAAAGTAACCAGTTGAGTAGGAAAATATGGTTCACTGAAGTTAGGAGAGGAAATTATTTCAAAAAAGAAGAAGTGTTCTGATGGCGCAGTGGTTAAGGATCTGCCTGCCAATGCGGGGGACATGGGTTCAAGCCCTGGTTCAGGAAGATCCCACATGCCGCGGAGCAACTAAGCCCGTTGCACCACAACAACTGAGTCTGCACCCTAGAGCCCACAAGCCACAACTACCCAGCCCACGTGCCACAACTACTGAAGCCCGCATGCTCCGCAACAAGAGAAGCCACCGCAATGAGAAACCCATGCACTGCAATGAAGAGTAGCCCCTGCTCGCCACAACTAGAGAAAGACCACACGCAGCCAAAAATTATAATTAATTAATTAATTAATTAAAAAGAAAGAAGTGTTCAATCATGTTGAATGCTTAAGAGGTTGAATAATATGAAAATAGCAAAATGACTATGGAGTTCAGTAATGTAGAATTTATTAGTGACTTTGACAAATGTATTTTCAGTGGCGTGGTGGGGAATAAAAGCCCAACTGGGGAAGATTGAAGACTGAATGGGTTAACAGATGAATGGATAAAAAAATATGGCATGTCTGCACAATGGAATATTATTCAGCCATAAAAAGAAATGAAGTACTGATACATGCTACAACATGGATGAACCTTGAAACATTACACTAAATGAAAGAAGCCAGTCACAAAAGACCACATATTATATGATTACATTTAAATTAAATGTCCAGAATTGGCAATTCTACAGAGACAAAAAATAGATCAGTGGTTTCTTAAGGTGTGGTAGGATGAGGGATATGGGGGTGATAGAAAAAGGGTACAGAGTTTGTTTTTGAGAATGAAAATGTTCCAATTCTATGATTATACTAAAAACCATTAAATTGTACACTTAAAATGGATGAACTGTATGATATGTGAATTATAGCTTCAATAAAGCTATATTTTTTAGAAAAAAGAGTGAATGGGAAATGAGAAAGTGGAGAGAGTATAGACAATCCTGTGCAAACATTTTTTTGCAAAAATTTTGCTTTGAAAAACAAATTTTACTTTAACAGGTAATAGCTGGAGGAGTATATAGCATCAAAAGAGAATTTGTTTTAAGATAGGAATTATTAGAATGTGTTTGTATGTTTATGGAATTGATGCAATAGGAAGGGAGAAATGAGTGATGCATGAAAGAGAGGTGATCTCTGAAGGTATTTCCAACTACCTGTAGGGTAGATCCACCTGGAGGTTCTATTGGCTTTAACTCAAAATTATATCCCAAATCCATCTAGCTCTTTTCACCTCCACCACTACTACCTTGGTCCAAGTCATCATCATTTCTCAGTGGACTACTGTAACAGCCTCCTAACTTGGTCTCTTGGCTGCCACTCTGGGTGCTCTCAAATCCATTCTCTACCGTGCAGCCAAAGTGATCTTTCTAAATCTTGATTCCCCTGATTAAAACCCTTCAATGACTCACCATTTCCCTTACGATACAGTCCAAGCTCCTTAAGTTGGCCTACAAGAATCTCCAAGATCTGACCCCAAGTCTATGTCCTCATCTCTGACCTTTCTCCCCTTTACACATTAGATTCAATCATTGTGACCTTCTTTCTGATGCTGGAATTCATGGATATCCTCTCCTCTCACAACCCACTTCCCACCTCATCACCCTGTAGCATGCCTTACTTCTCCTCATCTTTTAAGACATTTTTTCTAGGTTGTCTTCTTTGACCACCAATATTAAATTATGCCCCCTTCTATGTATTCCCATAACCCCCTGAGCTCCTGCTCTCACTGTGCACTGCATACATTTTTTTATCTGTTCAATGATCTCTCTTCCCCAGTAAAGTATAAGCTCCAGGGTTATGAGCAGGGTTAGTTTCTTCTGTGGGCTGTGAGGGTGAATCTGTTCCAGGCTTTTGGTGGTTTGTGGGCAATCTTTGGTGTTCCTCAGCCTGTAGAGCCATCACTTTGATCTCTGCCTTCATGTTCACATGGCCTTCTCCCTGTGTCCAGATTTTCCTCTTTTATAAGGACACCTGTCATGTTGGATTAGGACCCACTCTAATAACTTAATTTTAACTATTACCTTTTTAAAGATCCTGTTTCCAAATAAGGTCACATTCTGAGTTAGTGGAGGATAGGACTTCAGTGTATCTTTTTTGGTTGGGGGTGGGGTGGGGAGAAGCACACAATTCAACACATAATACTGTTCTATCTCCAGTACCTAACCCAGGGCTTGGCTCCTGGCCTCTAATTCCCACAATGAATACTGAATGAATGAATGCATACATGCCTGCATCCATGGACGAGCCTTAGGGCATCTGTGAAATGATAAGAAATGTGGTGTGTGTGTATGTGTGCATGCACCCACAGGTGCATGTACTCACATGTGCATGTGTCCATGCGTTTTACTGGGGAGAGGCCCCCTAGCCTTTAGTCCAATTCTCAGTAAGCTATGACCGTAGAAAAGCTGAGACCCACTAGCTAATAGGGAAAACATGGCACATTTGCTATGGTATGGGGTTCCTTCATCATATGGCCCCACCTTGCTCTGCAGCCTGGCCTCTTAAACCTCAAACCTCATGTCTCCAGTCACACTGAACTACCTGTGGTGCCCTCCATGGGTCATTCTCTTGTTCACCTCTGAGCCTTTGCATATGCCATTCTCACCTCTGCCTCATCCAGGATCCACCCTTGTTCATCTGGCAGATTCCTACTCATCTTTTCAAAAATCAGCTATGGGGTTAGCCCCTCCGGGAGAGCTTCCCTGGCCTCTCTGGGAAGCATATCCGCTTCTGGGATCCCATGTTCACACCTTCACTAAAGCACCTACCGCTGACAGATATGTCTGTTTCCTCCACCGTTTCCTCCGAGATCCTGGAGGACAGGGACAAATGCTTACTCACCTCTGAATCCCTATACTTAGGTAGGTGTCAGTCACAGAACATACCTTCAAGAGTGAATTTAAAAAAAAAGAATCACTGCCCTGGGGAAGATGAATTCCAATGTAAAGAATAACCTTCCCATTTCAATAATAAAATGTGTTGCTTAATGAGCTAAATAGTGTTCATCTTCTAGACATTGCATGGCCACTCATGATGGATGATGATCTAGGAAGAGGATATGCACAGATCGGAGGTTAGGCTGCATCTGATCTCCTAGTCCTCTGCCATATCTGAGAGTCTCTGATTCCATAAAAACACTACCTTCCTCTTTTCTTTACTTTTGAGTGGAATAGCGCTTCTGGACTGGAGGGCATATCACCTTTGAACTGGCTGAGTAGGCCAGGGTTAGAAAAGGTACTTTCCAGAAGTTCACCATCCCAGGCAGGCTTACAGTGCCTGGCTTTGCCTTCTCAGCACCTCTGACTTCCCATCTGAAAACTGACTAATACTTGCTAATTGTATGTTCTGAGATCCTTTGATGAAAATGCCATAGTATGTAAGTATCAAGTACTGTTATGAATAATAAAAATGGATGAAGTTTCTGTTGCTTACTCCTTGAGAGACATTATAGAAAATGTATGTTTCTTGCCAAATCACAAGTCATATCTGCATTGTAGAAAGGAGGCTGATAAAACACAATAAACCCCTCAGTCCTTTACATTCAAGGTAGCAATGTATTTGCTTTTCCAAGACTCTCCTTAGTCCGTTCTGGCTGCTATAACAAATTACCATGGAATAGGCAGCTTATAAACAGCAGAAATTTATTTCTTACACTTCTGGAGGCTGGGAAGTCCAAGATCAAGGCAGCAGCAAATTTGATGACTGGTGAGAGTCCACTTCCTGGTTTACAGATGGTGTCTTCTAGGTGTGTCCTCACATGGCTGAAGGAAATGAGGGATCTCTATGGGGTCTCTTTATAAGGGCACTAATCCCATTCATGAGGGCTTCACCCCTTGACCTAATCACATTAAGGGTTAGGATTTCAACATACAAATTTTGATGGGGACACAAACATTCAGTCCAAAGCATTTCCTGATTATAAAAATGCCATAGAATCTTTTGGTGTTATTGTGGGTTGTGCTCAGCAGTCTTTCATCAAAGACAATGAAGCCTCACTGCAGCCGATGTCTAGTGTTTTGTCTACCTAGAGCAGCACTCCCCTTCTGGAAAGTGCTCCTTTCTCCACTCCCACCATGCGGTTGAAGGACCACTGCTATGTTCTTTCAAAACTCTGTTGCCTGGACAGTGATTGGTAAAGATGCAGGCGCCTGATCCAAGCTAGGCCAATCAAAATCTCTCCTGGTACTTCTAATACATTAAAGCCAGTAGAAATTCCTCTCTGACATCAACTCTGGGAGGCGTGAGTACAGATCTGGCCAGCTACCATGTATCCAGCTGTGTGAAAGGAATTAGTCTGAGAGTATGAGGCTGACACTCAGAAAGGCAGAGATGGGAGTCAGAAAAAGAAAGGGAGGGGGAAGGGAGAAAGAGAATCCTGTCAGTTAACAGAGGCTTTTGTTCCAGTTGTCCTTGACTTTCCCATGGCTTGGTTACATTAACCAATAAGTCTCCCTTTTTTGCATAAGCAAAATCCAGCTGGGTTTAAGTGTCTGGCAGCCACAAGAATCATGACTAATATACATATGGAACATGTTATTCGCTCCAAAAATGAATGAAGAGCCTTATAGTCTCCAAGTACTTTCAACTCAAGACAGAGTATTTTCTTTTTTTTTTAAACCACTTTATTAAGGTATGATTGACATACAAAAAGCTGTACATTAAATATCAACATATACAACTTGATGAGTTTGGAGATAAGTACACACCTGTGAAACTATCATCACAACCTTTGCCATAAGCATATCCAACACCTCCAAAATTTCTTCCCACCTCCTTCACTATTATTATTATTTTGTGATAAGAACACTTAAACATAAGATTTACTCTCTTAGCAAGTTTTCCAGTATAGAATAGAGTATTGTTAACTACAGGTACCATGCTGTACAATAGATCTCTAGGACTTATCTTTTTTTTGGGGGGGAAGTATAGTTGATTTATAGTGTTGTGTTAATTTCTGCTGTACAGCAAAGGGATTCAGTTTTATATATTTATATATATATATATATATATTCTTTTTTATATTCCTTTCCATTATGGTTTATTTCAGGATTTTGAATATAGTTCCCTGTTAAGACTTATTCATCTTATAACTGAAACTTAGTACCTTTTGACTAATATTTCCTTCTTTCTCCATTCCCCCAGCCCCTGACAACCACCCTTCCATTCTCTGCTTCTATGAGTTTGACTATTTTCAATTCCCCATAGACGTGATATCGGGCGGTATTTGTCCTTCTGTCACTGCCTTAGTTCACTTAGCATAATGTCCTCCAGGTTCATGAGACAGGATATTTGCTACCAAAGGGGCTTTTCTCAAGATCGTCCACTCTTCCTCCTGCAGTAATGACCTGGAGAGTAAAAGGAAAGAGAATGGACTGACTTGGACATGAAAGGGACTTTACAGGTCACAAGGTCAAACCTTCATTGTACAGAAGGGGAAATGGAACTCCAGAGAGGGGAAGGGACAATGCTCCCAAAGTCACACAGTGAGTTAGCAACTGGGCCAGAACTGGATTCCATTTTCCTTCTCTCTAGTTTTCCACAGGCCCCCAGTCTGAAATTATATAAATGAAATTGCAGTGCATTTTTCTTAAAACACCAAAGTTTATTTTCTTCATGAAACACACATCAACACCCACCCCCCATTCATTCTATCCCTTCAAGTTTATGAATATGTAAAATGTCAAGAATTTCAAGTTATATATCTTCTGGAAAGTTATGACCATGACACTTAAGATTTTAGTTCTACAAACTATTTTGATTCAAATCCATTTCTTGACTTAAGCATGAAGGGCTAATGAAGAATCGTCTCTAGTCTTTTCATTTTTCCTCTTGTAAAGCCACTGCTGTATGTAGCCTTAAAAAAAAATGATGTGACCAGCTTTCCTTTTGACAACTGTATCCTTAAGACTTTCACAAACTGATGACATTGTCATTGTTGTGAAATTGTCCTGCAGCCATTGTGAAAATATAGCACATATCTTGGAATTCATGATGAGATTCACATCACTGTCAGGCCCTTAAATATTTCTTCAGAAGGAAATGTGTGCAAGTAACAGATCATTGCTGGTTATCAACCTCTCAGTTGATCAACCAAGCAATCAATCACTGAGTGCCCATTAGGTATCTAGTACTCTTCTAGTTGTTTGGGTAACAAAGGAAATGTAAAGACCCTGAGACACTTAAGATATATTACTATAGATATACTTTCCATTTTAAACTTGCAGCAGCTTCCTTATGGCAGTTACTCTTGTTTACAATAGGAAGCTACATGCTACAGTGGAAAGAACACAGGCTTTGGAATTGGGCTGTGTTGGAACTGAATGCCCATTACTAATTGTGCAAACCTGGAGAAGTTACAGCCCACCACCGCCCCTCACTCTCCTCATCTGTAAAGTTATTATAATAAGCAATATATCTATTCATAATACTATTAATTAATAAATAATATAACTCTTCTTAATAACTTATGATATATACCATCAATTCATAATCAATGTTAACATTATTAATTAATGCTAATATTATTAATCAGCATTGTTAATAATGAATGTTAACATTAATAACTGTTACCATTTATGTTAATATTAATTAATGTTGATGCTATTGATACTTATTATGATAAATAAAGTTATTATTATTGTTTTTATAGCAATAATACATACCTTTCAGGGTTGTTCTGGTAATGAAATCATTTACCTGGCATATAGTAGGTGCTCAATAAACGCTAACTAGTATTATGATGGATAACCAACATATGTTTAGGTCCAGTTGTTCAAGAAAGTGTGGTAACTCAGGAAAGTTCAGCAGGCATTTTAGCCATCTGTAAAGTATAGGAATTAAGAAACTGGGCTCCCAAATCTGACAGAACTTGGGTCCAATCCCAGCTGTAGCACTTTAGCTGTGTGATCTTGGACAGATCACTGACCTTCTCAAGCCTCAGTCTTCTCATCCCTCAAATGGGGATAACATAATCCACCACATAGGGTTGTTGGCACTATTTAATGAGATAACAACTGGAAAGAATTGATCACAGTGCATTTGCTCACGTGTGATGTTGTTAGGACCTGCTCTGTAGAAACACTATGGCCACTTCATAAATTCCTGTTATTTTTTAAAAATTTATTTACTTTATTTATTTTTATTTTTGGCTGCGTTGGGTCTTCATTGCTGCGTGCGGGCTTTCTCTAGTTTTGGTGAGTCAGGGCTACTGTTCGTTGCGGTGCGCGGGCTTCTCATTGCGGTGGCTTCTCTTGCTGCAGAGCACGGGCTCTAGGCGCGTGGGTTTCAGTAGTTGTGGCTCGCACGCTCAGTAGTTGTGGCTTGTGAGTTTTAGAGCACAGGCCCAGTAGTTGTGGCCCACGGGCTTAGTTGCTCCACAGCATGTGGGATCTTCCTGGACCAGGGCTCGAACCCGTGTGCCCTGCATTGGCAGGTGGATTCTTAAACAGTGCGCCACAGGGAAGCCCAGATTACTCTTATTTAGACATCATTTTTCTCTCCAATATTCACAGGTAGAAACAACTGAGCCACTCTTTATATTCATCTGCTTTTGTCATAGGTGTCTGAAAATAGCGTAAAAAAACAGAGATTTAAGGATTACTTTTAAGAAGCACTTAAAGATCTTCAGGATGATGCGTCAGATTTCAAGAGGTCTCTATTATTTTTCAGAGCAAGAGATATAGGCATTCAGCAGTAACTTTTCTGGATACTAATGTAGTAAGCAGTCTACTGTTTGGGGGACTTTCCAAGAGGAGACACATTGTAAATGTATTAAAATGTTTACGATGAAATAAAATTAATCCTCTAGGTACTGTGAGATCGTGTGCAGCTAATATTTTATCATGAAAATACAACTGCTAATATAGTTCTAAAGGAAAGAAAAGACAAGGTTGAAAGATTGCACTGTTTCAAATACATTTTGTGAAAAATAAAAATAAGATTAATTTAAAAATTTTTACTGCATTAAAGTTCTAAAGTTAAGTTTCTTACAATAAATATGTTTTTTTCAATTAAAAAAAAAGATTGCACTGGACGTGGTGTCAAGGAGGAAGCAGAACAAGCTGACATTCGTTGACTGTTGGCCACATTACATGATCTCATTTAAACCTCATGACACCCCCATGAGGTGGATGCTCATGTTAGTCCCATATTACAGAGGGAAAAAACAGGCCCAGAGAGATCAAATAACTTGTCCAAGAGCACACAGTGAATTAGTGATTCAAACACGGGTCTAATAGAGAACAGACGTGTGGTTGCCAAGGGGGAGGTGGAGTGGGGGAGGGATGAAGTGGGAGTTTGGGATTAGCAGATGCAAACTCTGATATACAGAATGTATAAACAATGGATAACACAGGGTACTATTTTCCATATCCTGTGATAAACCATAATGGAAAAGAATAGGAAAAAGAATATATATAAACGTATAACTGAATCATTTTGCTGTACAGCAGAAATCAACACAACATTGTAAATCAACTATACTTCAATAAAATGAATTTTAAAAAAAGCGTGGGTCTATTTAATTCCAAACTCCACACTCATTCCAGATCTAGCCCTTGCACTGACACCAATGACCTGAGTGCTCTTGGACATGTCATTCAGTTTATTTGTGTCTTAAATCAATTAGGTAGCTTTGGGCTTCAAGGAGTAGAGTAACTAACACCAGTTTAAACGACAAATACGTTTAATTTTCTCACAAAATAAAAAGTTTGCAAATAGTTCCAGTGAAGAGACCGCAGCTCAAGCCCCACCCTCTTCTCTCTGTCTTTGCACGCTGCTACCTTCAGTGGGTAAGCACGGTCTCCCACTCAGCAGTGCACTCAGCCGCTCCAAGCATCACACAATCAATCACCTGACAACTTCCAAAAGCAGCAAGTGGGTGTAGGGAAGAGACTTTCTATTTCTATGCCTCTCTCTTTGATCAGAGAGGAAAACCTTTTCCAGAAACCCCCCCAGTGGACTTCCGCTTTGTCTCATGGACCCAAACTAGGCCACATGGCCACCCATAACACAGTAAGAGAGACGGGTTTACCGTGCTTGGCTTGAACCAGTAACGACAGTGGCTGGGGACATCTTCCCTGAGATCAAGGGCTCTTGGCTTGAAAGCCAGACACTATCAGGAAGACATGGAGCTGAGAAGGCCGTTGAGCAGGTACCCAACAGCACCTGACTTGGGCCTCCGTTTCCTTAACAGCAAATGAGTAAGTTGCTCTGGGCCAACTCTCAGTGAGATGGAAGAGGAGGCTCTAGCTGCATTAAAAGACAAAACAAAAGAAAACCACACTTAATCACCAAATACACTTAATCAGCATATGCATGGTCAACTCAAGCTCCTTCCCCATCCTTCAAACTACACTGGCTTTTTAAAGTTCTTTCCTCCATCAAAGCTGACATTGATATTCCTTCTAAACTAAATTTTATGGATGGTGATCCTAGGGGTGGGAGGGGATATGAAGGGCCTTGTCCTTTCCTGACCTTTCCCCTCTCCCCTCCCCCCTCCCCCCATCCGAACATCTGATCTCAATCAATCTGGGTTTGGGAAGTTGTCCTGTTCCTATGCTGCTCATAGAATGTAATAAGATACAGTGGAAATAGTCCACTGCAGTAGCGTAAGAGATCCAGAACAGATTTGTTTTCTGTTAGATTTCTAAGTGAATTATACTTGACCTCAAGTCCATCTCAGTCAGAAAATTTTTTAAATTTAATTAATTTATTTAATTTATTTATTTTTGGCTGCGTTGGGTCTTCGTTGCTGTGCGCGGGCTTTCTCTAGTTGCGGCGAGCGGGGGCTACTCTTTGTTGAGGTGCACAGGCTTCTCACTGCGGTGGCTTCTCTTGTTGCAGAGCACAGGCTCTAGGCGCACAGGCTTCAGTAGCTGTGGCACGTGGGTTCATTAGTTGTGGCTTAGTTTCATAGAGGAAACAGCAATGAACAAGACAAAGATCTTTGACCTCAAGAAGTTTATACACACTCTCTGTTGGGGGAAATGAACATCCTCCAGTGAAAGCACAGAGGATGAGAGCATGAAGGAATTTTAAAGAGCCTCCAGGTTGGTTCACCCTCCTCAATGGATTGATGAAATCTTGGACCCAGAGGAGGTATGTAATTTATTGTACCTGAAGATACACGGCTGGTCCGTGGAGCTGGAATTTGAACTCACATCTCTTGAATAATCATTGCCTAAGTTGCCTACATGGGAGGCTCCTCAATGGAGAAAGAATGCTTGGTGGTCTGTAGAGGTGTCATCAAAGGTATCATCAGGGACTTCCCTGGTGGTGCAGTGGTTAAGAATCCACCTGCCAATGCAGGGGACATGGGTTCGATCCCTGGTCCAGGAAGATCCCATATGCCACGGAGCAACTAAGCCCGTGCGCCACAACTACTGAGCCTGTGCTCTAGAGCCTGTGAGCCACAACTACTGAAGCCCATGTGCCACAACTACTGAAGCCCATGTGCCTAGAGCCCGTGCTCTGGAACAAGAGAAGCCACCGCAATGAGAAGCCTGTGCACCTCAACAAAGAGTAGCCCCCGCTCACCGCATCTAGAGAAAGCCCGCGTGCAGCAACAAAGACCCAGCACAGCCAAAAATAAACAAGTAAATTTATTTTTTTAAAAAGGTGTCGTCAGATGAGTGCAGGAAGGGGGAAGGGGAATGTTGAAGTGGCTTATTCATCAGGCAGTAGTATTCTCCCCAAACATCTCAGCTTATGCATTAATTTCCTAGGGTTGCCGTAATAAATTACCACAAAGTGGGGGGCTTGAAACGACGGAAATGGATTCTCTTGCAGTTCCAGAGGCCGGAAGTCTGAACTCACAGTGTAAGCAGGGTAGGCCCCTTTTTGGAGGTGCTGAAGGAGAATCAGGTCCACACCTGTCTCCTAGCTTTTAGTAGTTGCTGCTAACTCTTGGCAGTCCTGGCCGCTTCCTAGCCCCTGGTGGTGGCCAGCAGTCCTTGGCTTGTGGCTGCATCACTCCAGTCTCTGCCTCCAGCTTCACATGGCCCTCTTCCCTGTGTGTGTCTGTGTCATCACACAACCTTCTTATAAGGACACCGGACTTCAGACTTAGGGCCCACCCTAATCCAGTATGACCTCATCTTAACTAATTGTATCTGCAAAGACTCTATTTCCAAATAAGGTCAAGTTCTGAGAGGACATGAATTGGGGGTGGGCACTATTTAACTCAGTACACCTTATGTTAGGATTTAGTACCAGCAGAATTAGGGTGGGTGTTTGAATGATGTCTAGACTCTCCTTTAAATTTTTCTTCCTAGGGCAAAACAAACAAAAACAAAACTCCAGGTTTGGAAGGAATGTATGCAGTAGCAGAATCTGAATGGAATGCTTCTTGTTGTTATTTGTAACTCCTCTTTTCTTGGAAAGTACCTAAGTGGGGAACTTGTTGATAGCTTCCTATTAGAAGATCATTTTAATGATTGGCCTCTGATTCTTCCTGGAATCAACTAGTCCATTCTTGAGACATCTTGGTATTGCCCCCCTTGCCTTTCTTTTTTCTTTTTAAAATTTTATTTATTTATTTATTGGCTGCGTTGGGTCTTTGTTGCTGCACGCAGGCTTTCTTTAGTTGCGGCGAGCGGGGGCTACTCTTCATTGCGGTGCTCGGGCTTCTCGTTGTGGTGGCCTCTTGTTGTGGAGCACAAGCTCTAAGCACACGGGCTTCAGTAGTTGTGGCACGTGGGCTCAGTAGTTGTGGCTCGCGGGCTTAGTTGCTCCACGGCGTGTGGGATCTTCCCGGACCAGGGCTCAAACCTGTGTCCCCTGAATTGGCAGGCAGATTCTTAACCACTGTGCCACCAGGGAAGCACCCCCTTTGCCTTTCTGCCAAGTCACATATTAACATACCAACTAGCTTCCAGCAACATCAGCAGGTGATCATCACAATTTCACGGAAAAGATAGCTGATCTCATCAACTTGGGCAAAGATTCTTGCAAGCAAATACCATGAATGGTCTCTTTACCAATTATTGACACAATTCAAGTAGAATTTATGTCCATCTACTCTCATGGTCACTGTTTCCAATCCTGCAGATCAAAACCAGCTCACGTGGGATTCTCTGACTAGGGAGCAAATTCCAGGGCTTCCCCATCCTGTGGCTCCTCTGAATTCCTTGAGGCCAGTTGAAGGGACCTGCTGGGGAGATTGCAGGACCTCATTCACAGCGCAGCTTTCCAGCTGCAGAGTTGAGGAAGATTGCACAACTCTGCTACCAAAAGAGCAAAGCCATCTTACCACTGATTTCATCTTTGAAATAGAAATCTCAAAAAAGAGACTGCTGCTTCTGGTGAGAAGTACAGCAAAGGTCCTTGTCTTAGGTAAAGTAGGGGTAATGGGAATTCAAAATCAGATCGTGATGAAAGTTTGAGCCCCTTAGATGATCTGGAGAATTTTCTCCTTTCTGCTCAGGATTATCTATTTTGTTTGCTTCATGACAACAAAAACCCTCTCACCATATGCCAGGGAGAAAGCTGAATGACACGAAACCAACCGTTGAAATCCTTAGGTTTGCTCAGGTTCTGGTATAGAGGAAAAATTCTATTGCTTCTCAGTATTTTTTTTTAAACCAAGCATGTCCAGTTTGTTCTTCCCAAATATGCCAACCAGATAGATCACGGCACCAAATAAGAAATAAAGCTTCCTAGTAATTCCTAGGTAAAAATTGCACTGACAGATATTGCAGATTGATTTCGTCCTTATCACCAGACAAGTCGTTGGATCAGGATTTGTGCAAAAATAAGCCAGAGTCTAAAAGGTCTTCAGAAGATCTGTTTGTTGCTGGTGGTTTGTAATTATTTCTTTCATTGAAAGAGGAGAAACTTTTCCCCCACTGTGGCACAAATCTGAATATCCTTTCTCCACTCTGCACTCCTTACCCGGGCGGTCCTCCTCAAACAACGCATAGAGCTCCAAAATGAGTCCCAGGCTCCACTCCGATTGGTCTGCAATGTCCTTGAAGTGCAGTCATACATAATGAACATAATGATGGAGGTCAGGGGAGGGGGTGTAGCTCATTCTCTCCCTTTCCATTGATCTTTAAATAAACAGATGTGTTTTTACTACCTTTCTCACTTTGGGCAATTTTTTCTCCCTGTCATTTGCTGTATGGGAAAAATGTAGCTTCATTAAGCTTTTTCTTACAAAGCATGAGCTTGCAAATATCAATAGACATTTGTGTGTGTATGTGTGTATTTGTTTGCTTCTCTTTTTCCAGCTCTATTGAAGCTAAATTGACAAATAAAATTGTAATATATTTAAAGTGTACGGTGTGGTGATTTGACATACATAAATTGTGAAAGGAGTCTGACAATCAAGTTAATTAAGACATCCATCACCTCGTATAGTGAACTTTTATTTCACTTATTTATTTTTGGGGGCAGCAAGAAAACTTAAGTCCTACTCTCTTAGCAAATTTCAATTATACAATACAGTATTATCAACTAGAGTCACCATGTTATATATTAGATCCTCAGAACTTATTCATCTTATAACTGAAATCTTGTACCCTTTTACCAATCCCTCCCCATTTCCCCACTTCCCTGTTCCTGGCAACCACTATTCTACTATCTATTTCTATGAGTTCAACTTTTTTATTTTTAAGATTGCACGTATGAGTGATACCATGCAGTATTTGTCTTTCTGGCTTATTTCACTTAGCAGAATGCCCTCCAGTTTCATCCATGTTGCTGCAAATGGCAGATTTCCTTCTTTTTTTAAGGCTGAATAATATTCTGTTGTATATAGATACCACTTTTCTGTATTCATTCATCTGTTGATGGACACAAGTCATTTCAATACCTTGGCTATTGTACGTAATACCACAATGAACATGGGAGTACAGATATCTCTTCTAGATAATGGTTTTGTTTCCTTCATATAACTCCATACTGTTTTCCATAGTAGCTATACCAATTTGCATTCCCACCAACAGTGTACAAGGGTTCCCTTTCCTCCGTCACCTCACCAACATTTGTTATCTCTTGTCTCTTTGGCAATAGTCATCCTAACAGATGTGAAGTGATATCTCACTGTGGTTTTGATTTGTATTTCCCTGATAATTAGTGATGTTGAGCACCTTTTCACATATCTGTTAGCCATTTGTATGTCTTCTTTGGGAAAATGTCTATTCAGGTCCTTTGCCCATTTTAAAATTGGGTTATTGGTGGATTGGGGGAGAGGGGTTGCTGCTGAGTTGTATGAGTTACTTGCATATTTAACCCTTTAATAAATATGTAGTTTGCAAATATTTTCTCTCATTCTGTGGGTTGCACTTTCATTTTATTGATGGTTTCCTTTTCTGTGAGAAGCTTTTTGGTTTGATGTAGTCCCCCTTATTTATTTTTGCTTTTGGTGTCAAATCCAAAATATCATTGCCAAGATCAGTGTCAAGAAGCACACCCCCCCTAGGTTTTCTTCTAGGAGTTTTATGGTTTCAGGTCTTACATTCAAGTCCTTAATCCATTTTGAATTGATTTTTCTGTATGGTTTAAGATAAGGTCCAATTTCATTCTTTTGCCTGTGGCTATCCAGTTTTTTCAACACCATTTATTGAAGAGATTATCCTTTCCCCATTGTTTTTTTTTTTTTTAGTCTGCGCTACCATCTGTTGTGCTGGATATTACCATCATCTTGGCCCAATATGACCTTCCCACTTTTCTCTGGGTCTCCCTACTTTCCACCTCCATCCTCTCATTATATCTTACCTACACTTGGAAACAACTCTAGTTTCTCCACTTACCTTTATCAACAAGTAATCCAAATATCAACTGCGTATATAAATCCTTAAAAATCTCAGTTCTGACTCAGTAATCTATGACCTTTGAAGTCCAAAGTTTTCCTAATTCTCTTTATTATTTTTTTTTCTAATTTCGATGTACTTACACTCTCGAGGGACCTCCACTCTTCTCAAGTTCGTCTTCCCTGCAAAACCTGTCAACCTAGACATAGACTTAAGGGCCACCCTCTAATTATCTCATAGGGAATCTAGTTTTTTAAAAAGCCTCAGCAAGCCTTATGGACTTTATTAAAGACTCTTTAAGATAACCCATCCCCATTGTATATTCTTAACTCCTTTGTCAAAAATTAATTGACCATACATGCTTGGGTTTACTTCTGGGCTTTGTTCCATTAATCTATGTGTCTGTTTTTATGCCAATATCATATGGTTTTGATTACTACAGCTTTGTAACACAGTTTGAAATCAGTAAGTATGATGCCTCCAGCTTTCTTCTCTTCTTTTTTCTCAAAACTCTTTAGATATTCGGGGTCTTTTGTGGTTCCAAATAAATTTTAGGATTGCTTTATCTATTCCTGTGAAAAACGTCATTGGAATTTTGATAGGGATTACATTGAATCTGTGGATTGCTTTGGATAGTATGGGAATTTTAACAATATTAATTTTTCCAATGCAAGAACATGGAATCTCTTTCCATTTATTTGTGTGTCTCCTTGGACTTAAACTACACTTTAGATCAGTTGAACCGAACACACATATACAGAACATTCCACCCAAGAGCAGCAGAATACACATTCTTATCAACTGTACATGGAGCATTCTCCAAAAGTAGATCATGTTAAGTCATAAAATGTCTTAATTCATTTAAGAAGACTGAAAGCATATTAAGCATCTTTCTTCCATCAATGTCTTATAGTTTTGAGTGCACAGATCTTTTACCTCGTAGTGTCCTTTTCTAGCTTTGGTACCAGGGTAATGCTGGCCTTGCAAAATGAGTTTGGAAGTGTTCTCTCCTCTTCAATTTTTTGGAAGAGTTTGAGAAGGATTGGTATTAATTCTTTTTTAAATGTTTGATAGAATTTACCAGTGAAGCCATATGGTCCTGTACTTTTTTGTTTGGGAGAGTTTTTTTTTTTTCTGATTCAATGTCCTCACTAGTAATTGGCCTGTTTAGATTTTCTATTTTCTTATGATTTATTCTTGGTAGGTTGCATATTTCTAGGAGTCTAACCATTTCTTATAGGTTATCTAATTTGTGGTATATAATTGTTCATAGTAGTTTCCTATGATCCTTAGTACTTCTGTGTTATCAGTTGTACTGTCTCCTCTTTCATTTCTGATTTTATTTATTTGAGTCTTTTTTTTCCTTAGTTAGTCTATCTAAAGGTTTGTCAATTTTGTTTCTTTTCAAAAAGCCAGCTCTTAATTTCATTGATCTTTTCTATTATCTTTTTAGGCTCTATTTAATTCCTCTCTAATCTTTTTTATTTCCTTCCTTCTAATAACTTTGGGCTTAGTTTCTTCTTCTTCTTTTTTTAGTTCCTCAAGATGTAAAGTTAGATTGTTTATGAGATCTTTCTTTTTTTCTTAATGTAGGTGTTTTTCACTCTAATTGCCTTTTAGAGCTGTTTTTGCTGTATCCCATAAATTTTGGAAAGTTGTGTTTCCATTTTCATTTGTCTCAAGATATTTTTTATTTCCCTTTTGATTTCTTCTCTGACCCATTGGTTATTCAAGGGCAAGTTGTTTAATGTCCACATATTTGTGAATCTTCCAGGTTTCTTCTTATAATTGATTTCTAACTTCATACCATTGTGATCCATAAAGATGCTGGATATGCTTTCAGTATTCTTAAATGTGTTAAGACTTTTTTTTTTTTTTTGCGGTTTGCAGGCCTCTCACTGTTGTGGTCTCTCCCTTTGTGGAGCACAGGCTCTGGACGCGCAGGCTCAGTGGCCACGGCTCACGGGCCCAGCCGTTCCGTGGCATGTGGGATCTTCCTGGACCGAGGCACGAACCCATGTCCCCTGCATCGGCAGGCAGACTCTCAACCACTGTGCCGCCAGGGAAGCCCCTGTATTAAGACATTTTATGACTTAACATGATCTACTTTTGGAGAATGCTCCATGTACAGTTGATAAGAATGTGTATTCTGCTGCTCTTGGATGGAATGCTCTGTATGTGTGTTAGGTTCAACTGGTCTAAAGTGTAGTTTAAGTCCAAGGTCTCCTTATTGATTTTTCTGTCTGGATACTCTACCCATTGTTGAAAGTGGGTATTGAAGTCCTCTACTATTATCATATTACTGTCTATTTCTGCCTTCAGATCTGTTAATATTGCCTTATATATTTATTTAGGTGCTCCAATGCTGGGTGCATAAATAATTACAATTGTTGTATGCTCCTGATAATTTATCAATAGACATTTGGATAAATAAATTATGGTGGATCTTTCAAACGAGGATTTTTTTGGCTAAAAAGCCAATAAAAAGCAGGAAGACCTCTATGTATCCACATGGAAAAATCTTTTTTAATACAATTTTTAAAAAATATTTATATATTTATTTATTTGGCTGTGCTGGATCTTAGTTGTGGTATGCAGGATCTTCATTGCCGTGTGTGGAGTCTTCATTGCGGCATGCAGGATCTTTAGTTGCAGCATGCAGGTTCTTTAGTTGTGGCATGTGGGATCTTTAGTTGCAGCATGTGGGATTTATTTCCCTGGCCAGGGATTGAACCCAGGCGCTCTGCATTGGGAGTGCGGAGTCTTAACCACTAGACCAGTAGGGAAGTCTCTTTTTTTTTTTTTTGGGAAGTCTCTTTTAATACAATTTTTTAAAGGTTACTTCCCATTTACAGTTATTACAGAATATTGGCTATATTCCCTGCATAGTACAATACGTCCTTGAGCCTATCTTAACACATGTAGAGATCTTTGATATATAATATTAAGTGAAGAAAAAAGGGGGACACAGAACAATATGCATACTATAATCCCATTTGTGTAAAAAGAAAAAAAAGGGGCTTCCCTGGTGGCGCAGTGGTTGAGAGTCCGCCTGCCGATGCAGGGGACACAGGTTCGTGCCCCGGTCCGGGAAGATCCCACATGCCGCGAAGCGGCTGGGCCCGTGAGTCATGGCCGCTGAGCCTGTGCGTCCGGAGCCTGTGCTCCGCAACGGGAGAGGCCACAACGGTGAGAGGCCCGCGTACCGCAAAAAAAAAAAAAAAAAAGAAAAAAGAAAAAAAAGGAAAGAAAGTCAAAGATATGTATATGTGAACAAGTAAAGTCTGTAAGAAAACACAAGAAGCCATTGACAGTGGGTATGACCTCTGGGGAGTTTGAGGGGATAGAGATGTTCTCATTTTGTACTTTAATGTTTGAGGGGTTCTTATTCCTTACAGCTACTAGGTATTACTTTTGTAATCTTCATAAGCCTTTTAAAGAGTTAAATATATACAAATATTTGCAATAATACGCAAGTGGAAAAAAGGGAAAGAGAGTTGAAGGATCCCAGAAATCTGTATTTTCAAGAAATATCCCAGAGAATTCTGATGCAGATGACCCAAGACATTTTGACACATTTGGTCTATCTCTTTATGTATGTGGGTGTGTGTGGGTGTAAATTGTGGGACACTTGAAAGTAAATTGCAGACATTTTACCAGCACTTCACTCTTATATACATCAGCATGTATCTCCTAAGAACAAAGTATTCTCCTACATAAGCACAGTGCTATAATTACACCTGAAACATTTAACATTGATGAAATATTAATAACAAACAATCCAAACTAAGATTTCCTAAACTGTCTCATAATACTTTTTCTTATCTTTTCACTCTGATATCCAGTCGAGAATCATGTATTGCATTTAGTTGTCTCTTTTGTCTCCTATAAAACAGTCCTCCACCCCCTTTCATTCCCTACCTTTTGAGTTCCATATTTTGGGAAGAACTACCTGCTCTACAGGTGGAGTTCTTGTTACATTTTTCCCTCTCATTCTACTCTTTTTCTAGTGTTTGCAAAAATAAGTCTCCAGTTTCTGCCATGATTCTCTATTGAACCCACCAAGATCAGGCTTTTGCTCCCACATTCCATATTCGTATCAAGGTCATCAATGACCTCCATGCTCTCCCATGGCCTCCACATTCCCCAGTGACCTCCATGTTTCCAAATCCAATCGTCAGTTTTCAAGTCTTATCTTCCTTGACCCATCAGTGGCATTTGACACAGTGAATTACTCCACTTCCTTGATAGACTTTCTTCCCTTAGCTTCCAAATCAACATTCTGCCCCCCCCCTTGGCTTTTTTTCCCCTACCTCACTGGCCATGCCTTAGTCTCCTTAGCTGGCTCCTCCTCACCTTCTCACCTTTAAACATTGGAGTGCCCCCAGCCTCAGACCTCTGTTTCTACCTTTACTCACTTGTCTGCTTCTACTCTAACCTCATACAGTCTATTCTCAAAACAGTAGCTGGAGTGAGCCTTTAAAGTGCTTAAGTTAGACCATGTTCCTCCTCTTTTCTCCTCAAAACCCTCCAGTGGCTGTTATCACAGGGTCCCTCCTCCATAGTTCCAGCTCTCTTGGGGCTCCTGTAATGCTGTTTCCTCTCTTTGCCTCTTCAGGCCTAGGGTCACCTGCCCCTACCCCATCCCTGTGATCTCTGTGACCTTGTCTTCTATTACCCTTCCCCTCGGGTCACTCCATTCCGGCCAGTAAGTCCCCTTGATGTTTCTCAAGTCTGTTTCTGCTTCAGGTCTTCACTCTTGCCCCAGATAACCACATCGGTTGCCTCCACTTAATTAAGGGCCCTTCCCAAGTGTCACCTTCTCTGAGAACCTTGCTTCTCCACCATCTGTAGACTAGCGACCCGCTTCCACCCTGCTGGGCACTCCCCAGCTCTCTTATCCTGTCTTACTTTCTCCATATCATCACCTTGCGTATTATGAATTTTTTGTTGATTTGTTTACTGCCTGTCTGCCTGCACTAAAATGCAAGCCCCAAAAAGGAAGAGGTTTTGTTTTTTTCACAGCTCCAAGCCCAGTGTCTTACCCGGCATATAGGAGGCCCTAAAGAAACACTTTTCTGAATGATGGAATGAATGAATCATGTATGTATATAAAGGCATAGAAGAAAATCTGTGTGAATACACACTGAACTGATCATAGCGGTACCTCTGGGGAGTGGGATTATGGAAGGGGGACTTTCACGTCTGACTTCATACGCTTCTCTATTGTTTGAATTTTTATAGCCAGGGCATATTATCTTTGTAATTAGAAAAATACAAACAATAGGCATTTAAAAAAGAACAAGAGCTTTAAAAAGCCAAAAAGCTGCTTAGGAGAACGGGTCGGGCAGCAGGTGGCAGGGTTGTTTCAACTTTTTCTTCTCTCTGCCAGGCTTTGTGCATCAGAGTCCACAGACGTGCCGGGCTGCTCCTGGCAGAATGCCAGTAAGAGTGGTGTGAATATAGGGAAGAAAGGCTGCAATTACCATACAGCATAATGTGACCAGTGGCTATATCTGTGTGTGGGGTTACCACAGATATTTTTTAAATCTTCTTTACATTTTTGTGTATGTTTTGATTTTTTTCCATATGGACATGTAGTACTTGTGGAATATGAAAAAGAAAAGCACTTCGGTTTTTTGTTTGTTTGTTTGTTTGTTTAATTAATTTATTTATTTTTGGCTGCATTGGGTCTTTGTTGCTGCGTGTGGGCTTTCTCTAGTTGTAGCGAGTGGGGGCTACTCTTCGTTGCAGTGTTCGGGCTTCTCATTGCGGTGGCTTCTCTTGTTGTGGAGCATGGACTCTAAGCGTGCAGGCTTCAGTAGTTGTGGCATGTGGACTCAGTAGTTGTGGCTTGTGGGCTCTAGAGCACAGGCTCATATGGCGCACGAGCTTAGTTGCTCTGTGGCATGTGGGATCTTCCCGGACCAGGGCTCAAACCCATGTCCCCTGCGTTGGCAGGTGGATTCTTAACAACTGCGCCACCAGGGAGGCCCTAGCACTTCGTTTTTTAAAAGAAAAAATTTAAAGGATGTCAAGTCCTGCCTCCACAAGCAGGAGGCTTCCCCAGGCCCAGATTTTCGACTCTTCTACTGCATTGCCCTGCCCATGAGAGCACCAAGGATGTGTCTTCAGCTAACTTCAGAACAATAAGCTGGGCGTTCAAACTTATCAATGTCAGTAGACTGAGGAATCACCTCTGCTTCCAGTTACTAAAAATTTCCCAGGACTTAGCTAAGGAGTTTGGAGTTATTGTTTTGAAGCCTTAATAGGTTGACAACTACAGCCTGTGTACATTTCCATAGATACATATCTAAAGAAGAAAATCTAGGAAAATGTTTTCATCAGACACTTTTCCCTTACCCTTCTCCCCAAGCTTTTCTCTGCTTTAGAACAGCTGTTCTCACCAGAGGCAGTTCTAAGCAGCATGGTTTTGTCCCTGCTAACATCAACCAATGATTAAATGAAGTGTGCAGCTCTACGTGGCTGAGACGAGAGGCAGGAGGGCCAGGCAGTGCTCATGCTGCCAGCTGAGTGTGACCGTCACTTGTATCACTGGACCTCCAGGGTCTATATGCTTATTTCACCTTCGGTTTAAGATTTTGTTGTTAGTGCCCCACCCCAGCCCTGTACACATTAATGTTCACCAACAGAGGAATGGATAAAGAAGATGTGGTGCATATATACAATGGAATACTACTCAGCCATAAAAAAGAATGAAATAATGCCATTTACAGCAACGTGGATGGACCTAGAGACTGTCATACTGAGTGAAGTAAGTCAGACAGAGAAAGACAAGTACCATATGATATCACTTATATGTGGAATCTGAAATATGACACAAATGAATCTGTCTATGAAACAGAAACAGACTCATAGATATGGAGAACAGACTAAGTAGAATTTAATCCAAGAACACAAAGTTGATTCAAATTCAAAGACCAATGGATAAAGAAGATATGGTATATATATATATATATATATACACACACACACACAATGGAATATTACTCAGCCATAAAAAAGAACGAACTAATGCCATTTGCAGCAACATGGATGGACTTAGAGATTATCATACTAAGTGAAGTAAGCCAGACAGAGAAAGACAAATATCATATGATATCACTTATATGTGGAATCTAAAAAAATGATACAAGTGAACTTATTTACAAAACAGAAGTATTGTTAAAGATGTAGAAAGTAAATTTATGGTTACTGGGGAATGATGGGGCGGGGAGGGACAAATTGGAAGATGGGATTGACACATACACACTACTATATATAAAATAGATAACTAATAAGGACCTGCTGTATAGCACAGGGAACTTTACTCAATACTCTGTAATGACCAATATGGGAAAAGAATCTAAAAAGGAGTGGATATATGTATACGTATAACTGATTCACTTTGCTGTACACCTGAAACTAACACAGCATTGTAAGTCAGCTATACTCCAACATAAAATAAAAATTAAATTAAAAAAAAGATTTTGCTGTTAGTGCCCCACCCCCGTACACCTACCACACACAGACATGCACACATGTGTACACACGTGCAAGTGCACGAACACATAGCTCTGGACAGGAAGCACATGAGGCACCTCTGCCCCTCTGTATTATCACCTGTTACCAGGCACCTCTTCCATCTCCCAACTCATGCTGCCGGATCCCCCCAGGGCTGCCTGGCTAATGTCCATCATCCTATTGAACTTTCACGGCCCCAACCCTCCTCCATTCCCACTCCCAGCCCCTCACTCTATCCATACCATTCTTCACGTATTAATATTTCAGTCAGAGCTCCTTTGGATGCAAGGAACAGAGACCCACTCAAGCTGGTTCAACAACAAAGTGTGTGAGGGAGCAGAAAGGTGGGCACAAGTTATTGTGAGGAGACACAGATCTCATGGCACTCCCAAGAGAGCTGCCACAGTGGGACCTGGGATAGGAAATGAGGCAGCTGCAATTTTTGACTTTCCTTCCAGAGGCCTACGTTGTCTCTCTTGGTGTCTCTGCTCCTCTCCGCATATCTGTTCCATTCTTCTCTTTCTCTTGACTTGTTTCCTCCTAACTTTTGCTCAGGGATGGTCCCTCACATTTGGTCCAGCTCCAAGTCTGTCTTACAGCCTTTAGGTACCATCTTAGATGATGGCTCAGACTCTCGGCTCCCCAATACCATATTCCCAAGAGGGGAATCTGATTGCTCAAGTTCATCTTCTTCAGCCAGGCCACAGGAGTCCTACATAGGGCACTAACCTGCCTATGAAGAGGCCATCATTGCTCAAATGCCCACCAATCCAGCTGTAATCAGACAAGACTGGAAAGGGTGTGGTCTCATGGACATTTAGGGTCACAGGAGCAATGGGCTGGGCAGATTCCCTGTGGGTGGGCAGGCAAATTATTAGCATCTCTAGTACAGCAAGCCTGGAAACTGTGCTCTGATGATAACCTAGACCAAAGGGCTCTGTCTATCTGCAAGGACTTGCAAACCCTGCATGATATTCTTGTGCCCAGTCTATTTTCAGAGACTCTTACAATTGTCCTAAGATCCATCAGGCCTACTAATACCTGTCCTAGCCCCTGTCGCCAGTCCCACACTCCCTCTATTTAAGCATATTTGTTGAAACAAAGTGTGGTATATTCATACAATGGAATATAATTCAGCCATACAAAGGAATGAAGTAATGACCTGTGCAAAAACAGGGAGGAACCTTGAAAACATTATGCTAAGGAAAAGACACCCATCACAAATGACCACATACTATATGATTCCATTCATATGGAAGTCCAGAATAGAGACATCTATAGAGACAGAAAGATTAGTGGTGGCCCAGGACTGGGAGCGGGGGTGGGGTAGGGGAGTGATAGCTAAACTGTACGGAGTTTCTTTTTGAGGTCTTGAAACTTCCAAAATTCTAGAATTTACTGTGGTGATAGTAGCCCATATCTGTGAATCTACTAAAATTCACATTTCCCCAAAACTCAAAGTGGCAGAACTGCAGAAAGACTTTTTCTTGGACTAGTGAGAAATTGTTCAAGTGAAGGAAAAATATTAGACACCCTAACTTCCAGTTAACTTTGCTTCATCACGAGATGAGTCATGAAATACACAAAGATAAAAATCCCAGCAAAAGGTAGTCAAGCGTGGTAGTGAAATTCCATCCCAGAGCGCTCGGTCTTCCCACACGAGTTTGAAGAATGAAAGCATAAGGGGATACATGCGTGGATGATGGCGTTAGATTCTGCCAAGGAGTCGTTAGAGTTTAACAGGGCAATTTCTGTCGCTTGTGGGAAGTGGCACATTTAGATGTGGGACAGGCTGTGGCCAGTATGTCAGAACTAGTTTTGGAAACTCGAAAGTGGCCCAGCTTGTTTGACGGGCCCACAAGTGATGTTCCGTATCACAGCTGCATTTGTAGAACTTGTAGGGTATTATCTCAAAGTATTTTTAAGGATAAACAGAGCAGTAAAATGTTTCCAAAACTAATAGTGTAAAGAAACATAGGGAAAAGACCAGTGCAGCCGTATAGGAAAGAACCAACGGTAGGGCAAGCTTTTTCAAGGCTGACCTTCATAGAAGCTAATTTATATTATTCAGCTCTCCTTTTGAAAGTTCAGTGTCTCCTTTAGAAGTTTTCAAATGTATTTAACCATTAAATATTTTGAAAATTATAACCTATAGCTAGCACTCCAACATGGGCTTACGGATCACTCATGCAAATAGTAGAAAACATTACATGGTTTTCACAATTAGTTGGTGCTAAAAAAAATGATTTATATGAAAAATATGATTTATATGGTTTATATGCTGATTTAGCCATTATTACAAAATTTGAAAATGGAGGAACTAAATCACTCTACTTGCCACTGAAAAGTACAACATATAACAAGAAAAAGTAATACTTATTTACATTTTTGTACAAAATATGATATATATCACAAGATATTTAAACATGAGAACAGTGAGGTATTCTTTTAAAGGCATTCCCCACAACACTCACTTTATATTAGGAATGAAGTCCCATGATCCCTGTGTTAGGTATATTAATGTTAATAATACAATATTAAGTTTCTTCTTGAACTTGTTTTCTTGCCTGGTGATGTGAAAATCCTGTTTTACAAAGGTCTGCCTGGCAAAAGAAAGTACACAAATTGGCAGCATTTGGAAACGCTTAGAATAGACTGCTCTGAAATTCATGAATTATTTGGTATTCTATAGTTGTTTCCCTCCGATTTTTAGAAATTGGGTTGGGATGGGCCATCCTCACTTTGAAGTATTCTGGCTTCTTATTTGCTTGATGCAGATACAGTTTGAAGACATAAATCTCTGCTTCTGGTGTCAAACTTCCTTCTTTCTGTCACAAGCTCACAGGAAATGAGCGGATGAAATAGACACATCGAATAGATAAGATATAATAAATAATAATATCACAAATACATGCCACTGGAAGGACAGACACTGCCCGTTCTGTCACCTCTACACCCCAGAAGAATTAGTAAATCCTCACCCAGCTTCCCTTTTCAGAGACTGTAGGAGGTAGTCCTGCCCTGGAATTTGACCCAGCCTCGAAAATAAAGAAAAAAACTTTCCATTTCAAAGCTTCTACCAGCTCTTGGAGTAGGTGGCTCTGTGATAGGTTTGCACAGTCTGAAAGCAGAAGGGGAAACAAAACACAGGCACTCGCTTTGGGTGACAGTGGAAGTTGGCAGGGCCAGCTGGACAGGTTTCGAGAACCTTTGGAAAATGTTCCTCTTCCTCAGTTTGAATTAGACTGGACCGTCCTTGATAATTAGTGGGGACCTATGTTGATCCCAAGAGGGGCAGATCACGTCCTAAAAGTATAGGCTTTTGAACCCGCCTGCCTAGGTTCACAATTACCATTCACTAGCTGTGTGACTTGGAGCCTCAAATATGTCACCTGTATAATGTTGATAAAAATAGTCCTTACATGATGCAGTCATTGTGAGGATTAAATTTCCACGTCTCACTGAGACTAAGACATCATCATCTGTAGGATAGACCATTATTTTTTTGTTGTTTTTGTTTGTTTGTTTTTTTGCTGTACACGGGCCTCTCACCGCTGTGGCCTCTCCCGTTGCAGAGCACAGGCTCCGGACGCGCAGGCCCAGCGGCCATGGCTCACGGGCCCAGCCGCTCCGCGGCACGTGGGATCCTCCCGGACCGGGGCACGAACCCGCGTCCGCTGCATCGGCAGGCGGACTCTCAACCACTGCGCCACCAGGGAAGCCCTAGACCATTATTTTATGTGCCACTAAAGGAGAAGAAACCAAACTACCCCTTACACGCCATACGTCACTGATTTTGAGACCTCCTGGTGGCAGAAATGTTAAAGTGTGAAATGTGCACATTTCCTAATTGTTGAAGTCCACAGTTAATACTGATAAGGTGCTTACAGCAGTGCTTGGCCTATAGGAGGTGCTCAAAGTTTGCTATCATGGGGTGGAATCTCCAGGAAGATAGTCATTCCCGTCTTGAAAATGGGGGCCTTATTTGGAAAGGAAGCCCACAGCCTTCACTAGGGCAGAGTGAGGCTAGGAACCGGGACGTGTCCACAAAGGACCCTTATGGAGGGGTTAATTCTTTCATGCTTTTCTGTTGAACACCACAAAGGCAAAAGCCACTTTTAGTGTACAGTTTTGCATCCTCTCTCCGTCTTTGTAATCTGTCTAGTCACCCTCATCCCCAACCCTCCAATACTCCTACAGAACTCTGCGTGGTGGAGTTCGTGAGGACTAGAAGGGGAACGGGGCCTGCTCCACTTTCAGCTCTGAGCTCGGGCCCAGCACACTGGGAAGGACCATTGTCCAAGAGCCCCACGTGGTGACAGGCTCAGCAGTGAGCAGTGGCCTATGTGGGAGAATGGCTGACCCACACCCAGAGAAGTGGCTGATCAATGGACATCCGACTGAAGAGCAAACGTTGAGGGGGCAAAGCTTCTCCCTTGGACTTTAGGAAAAAAGTGATCCTGGGGGTGGCAGACGTGACTAATGCTTAGGACACATAGCTGGTGAAATTAGAAGACATCTTACACAATCCATAGCAGCAGTCATTGAATCAGATCAATATCTTCTCTATTTTGTCACTTTTAAAAAGTACATTTCCACATTTCATTATTTCTGGAATCAGAATGTGTGATTATTATGATGGTGACATGATGACGACGACGATGATGAAAATAATGATGGCTAACACTTATATACAACTTAATGTGTGCCAGGTGTCATTCTAAGTGCTTTATCTATATTAACTCATTTATAACCCCAGGGATTAGATTATCCCCTCTTTGACAGTTGAGGAATCTGAGGCACAAAAAGGTGAAGTCAGTTCTCCAAGATGTCTCACGGGCATACCTACTAAGTGGTAGAGTCACGACCCTAACCTTGACACTGTCATGCAATTTACCAAAGCCATGGGATTTATGTTCTTTCCCCAGAGCTCTTTCTAAACCAATGGTGCCTCTTAAGATACCCAATAGTATCTTAGAATCGAGGAAATCCAAGTGGTGGTTAAATGGTCCCTACAGTCCGATTCCAGTCCCACCTTCATGCACTGGGGACCTCTGAGGGACAGTGTAGGACAGTGCCAGAAGACACAGCCAGTGGCCTCTCCGTGCATTTGAGCCCCCTATGCCCTCTGATCCTCGGCTTCTTATAAAATGAGGACATTCATAACATTTTCTACCTCACAGAGCTGCTGTGATGATAAAAAGAGCTAATCCATGTGAAGCTCCTAGAACACAGCAAGTGCTCCTTAAATGGAGACCATTTTCATCTTTCATTTGACCTCCTGGTGTGCTCAGATGAGGGGCCTTCCCCTCAGTGTTCAGTGAAGGGAGTGGTTCTTACTCAGTGAAGACTAGCATCTTTAACTAGTGCCACCCTTCAGTCAGTCCAGGCTCTATAGACTCTTCCAGTAGTTTAGAGGGCGCAGCAGTGGAAAGGACTCCCTGCGAAGGCCACGAGGCACCCGGGGAACCGCCGCTACCCCATGCCAGGCACAACTTCGTTCCAGATGGGAATGTATGACATTTGCTTACTTAAACTCGAAAACAACTCCTCTAGATTTTTGTTTCACATCGTTCACCTTTTTCGAATGTTTCAAACCTGACTTAGGTCTGTGAGACGCCCCAAAGGGCTTTGTTAGGAAACGCAAATACTCAGGTCAATGGAAAACAGACACTGGCATCTTGAAGCAATGGGTGACCATGCCAAGAAATACACCCGAAATTAATGATCCACGTGCTGAAGTGACACCGAATAAAGGACCAGAGGGGATGTTGGGAGTGAGCCCATGGTAAGCAGACAAACCCCCTTCTCCCAAGCTTATTTCCTCCTGTTCTCTCCGTGGAATAGAAGACAAGGTTTTAATCCTCCCCAAGGTAAAAACCCTTTGTTATGGGTTACTATCATGGAATCAGTGAATTTTAAGAAGGGATTGGAGAAAAAAAGTGTGGTCAAGAAGGGAGAGAAGAAGGTGCCGGACGACCCTAGTGGTAGGACATCTCTGTGGAGGAAGGGGAAATAGAATTCGAGGTTGCACTGTTGTTGCGTTTTCTTTTATAGGAGACATCTTTTTTTTTTTTTTTTTTTTGCGGTATGCGGGCCTCTCACTGTTGCGGCCTCTCCCGTTGCGGAGCACAGGCTCCGGACACGCAGGCTCAACGGCCATGGCTCACGGGCCCAGCTGCTCCGCGGCATGTGGGATCCTCCCGGACCGGGGCACGAACCCGTGTCCCCTGCATCGGCAGGCGGACTCTCAACCACTGCGCCACCAGGGAAGCCCCTATAGGAGACATCTTGAAATTGACCTGCGGATTATTGTAAATAAGTACAAGTTTGGCACCTAGCTCCCAGAGACTATCTCATCCCATTTTGCTACAAAGGTCAGTTAGGATGTGCCTCTCTGGTTTCTATTTTCACTTTGACCTACTCCTCTGGGAATGTACATGGATCTTTGGTTTGAAGATTTCAGATTCTCCCCCTCAGCAAGTGTCTCTAGGAGCAAGACCCAAACCACACCCAGCCATCATATCTTTGCCCCTAGTAGCAAACTCATGACCCTATCATTATAAGCACACTGCTTCAACCAGCTAACCAGGTACAACTAAGCCAACTAAGGCATCAACACAGCTAAGCCAGCTAAGGCATCAAGTCCTGCCTAAGAGCCCCAGGTAGGATTTCTTCCTCTATATAATAGCCGAACTCTGGGATCTCATCCCAGTATTCAGCAAAATTTTGCTTTGGCTCAGCTTTTCTGAAAATGAAATCAGTCATCTCTGAAAGGTAAAGTGTCTGCTAGGGCCACCTCTGGGCATGGTGCCCACCCAACTCATAGTTTCCAGATAGTACTATGGTGCTCATTTGGCCTTCAGAAGTTGACAGCCTTGATTCTCTGAGGAAGAGGCAGGTATGAAAAACACTTGGGGGAAATGTGTGGGTGGGTAACAAATAATTATAAGCCAGACATTTGGTGAACTATTGTTCTAGGTGTGTTGAATCCTTAGAGGCTAAGTCACCACCTCCAATCTTTTCTGGAAGTAGCTGGGGAGAAGATAAATAATACATGAAATGAGCGTCACAGGTAGAGTTTAACAAAAACACACAAGAGCAGCTAGAAACACTGAGAGCTGGGTAACACTCGTCACAGACAGTGGGAGGGACAAGAATAGCATAATGATTAAGAGATAGGCAGTGGAAGGGGGTTGCCTAGGTTTAGATCCTGCCTTGCTATCCATAGGTCAGTAAGTTAATTAACCTCCTTGGGCCTCAGTTTCCCAATCTGTAAAATGGGTATAGTAAGAGGAGAGCTACCTTAAGGAATTATTGGAAGATTAAATGTGTTATTATATAGAAAATGATTCCAACACAGCTAAGCATATGATAAGTGCTCTATATCATTGTTTCTGAGTTCCAAATGTTTCTAGAATGTTCAACTGACTTTGGCTGCTATGCCAGTTTAGTGAGCAGCCATTACAAACAGAGCAATTCAAAGGCAGATGAGAGGAGAGCTGCTGTGAGTAAAACTTCCAAATTCAGGTCACCGATTACCGCCCGCAAAGTCTTATTCTTCTACACACCCACATTTTGGGGGCAGGGGAGAGTGGGGAGTGTTTCCACATGGAAATTAAAGATTGAAATTGCTTATTTCAGGAAAAGCAAAATTAAACAACATGGAGATACAACTGGGGCCGTCCCCCACCTACTTCCTAGGCAGCTTCATAGGAAGCTGGCATTGGCCCTTTGAGCAGTGCGGGGTCATCTGGGTCTGGTTCTGTCACACACCTACTCTTTTCTATTCCACCATGTAACAAAGAACCAAGTCACCATTCTTCGGTTGCCGATCACTTTGATGAGTGCAACTCTTCATTTCCTAGTAACCGTTTCCTTCCTCATTACTAAGCCCTACCACCCGAAGGCCTCTGAGCTCTTCCACTCTGACTCAGAACAAGAAGCCCGCATGGCAAGCCCGACGCCATGAATCAGAGCTTTTCCAGTGTTTGTTGATAGGAAGGGAAGAATGCAGATATGGCAACAGTGATCACAATGTCGACGGCTTTGGAAACCTCTCAAACCAATTTCTAGTTGCTCGTCATCTAAAGATTGTTCCTGAGGGGTAAAGCACCTTGATGTGAAGGCGGAAATGATGATGCAGAGACTACGAAGGGCTCCCTCTCTACCCCACCGCATCCTATGCCCCACTCACTCCCCTGGCCCATGTGTGCTTCGTCCCTCTGGACAGGAGGAAAGGATTCAACACCAAATTCACGTGAAGGTATTGGTGGTCCTAAGCGTGACTCCCTTAGGTAGGATTTACAAATTATTTTTGGCCTTACCACATAGCTTGTGGGATCTTAGTTCCCCAACCAGGGATTGAACCCGGCCCCCAGCAGTGGAAGCGTGGAGTCCTAACCACTGGACCGCCAGGGAATTTGCTGTATTTACAATTTGAAGGGAATCCCAGCTAGGCTAAGGAATCTCTAGTGGTGGACACCCAAACCTCTGTGACCTCTAGTTCCCAAACCCCAGAATGACATGAGCTTGTCTAGATGAGACCTTTCTCAATGATCCCGACTAAACCATTTCCCCCACCCTGGTCGTTCTCTAACCAATGACCCCTTTTCATTTTCTTCATAAGTCTCATTACTATCTAAAATCGTCTTAATAATTTATCTATTTATTTGATTACCATTTGCCTATCCTGTCAAGTATGGTTTGTTCATTCCTGTATCCTTTAGGGCCCAAAACAGTGTCTGTCACATAATAGGTACTCAGTAAATATTTGGAAAGTGAGTGAAAGAATAATGAACTGAAATGATTTTAAAACAAGTTCTCCTGAAAATAAATTGTTCACCTCCCCATAGCCTTTGATAATTCAGACTCCGTACATTTTTTTACAGGGCAAACAAGACTACCCTCTGTCCCACCTGTACATTAAATTGCATATGGCTGTGGCCATGATAAGGAGCACCCGTTATATTGTCACCATCGTCACTCAAGGTACTTTTGGCGAGAGGTAAGCTGGAGTACTGGCCGCCAGAGGCCAGAATGCACTCCTGGATCTGTACACACCAGCTTGGGGCTGGAAGGTAACACTTCACTTCTAATGCAATCGAAAGGCTGAAGAGGAGTTTGAAAGATGAAGATAACAGGTCTCCACACGACAACCCCACAGAGCTGAAAGTTCAAAGGTTTCCACTTTGTTAGATGTACATCTTCTAATGATCCCCCGCTCTCTATGGCCTTTGCCTACAATAACCCTCACAATAGCAATAAAGTGTGTAGGTGGCGAGTATTATTAGGCACATGTGCAGGTGGAGAAAGTGAGGCACGACCAAGGCAGGGTGAGGTGAATCAACAAGCTGGCTTCTTGCATACTCCGTTCAAGTCACCGCTCATTGAGTGCCTGCCTTGTACAAGGCATGATTCTCCAGCCATGTTAACCAATAACCCATGTTATCGCTCCCTTTCAGACAGACCCGGGCTTGCTTGGCTCAGGACTGGAAGAGGCTTTTCTGACAACCTACGAGCTGAGCATACAGCCAGAAACAAACAGAGCTGGGAAGACCAGAGCCCCTGAGATGACACACAATGCTTAAGAGTGGTGGGTTTCCTGTGTAGAATGAAAGGAAGCTTCTGATTGGTTCATGAACACAAGGCTCACTCTGGAGCCAGGCACTGTGCTTCCCCTGCATTATCTCACTGGGCTCTCATAGCCCTGAAGATATAAAGTACCTTTATCCCCCTTTTACAGATGAGGAAACTGAAGTTTACTGACTTGCCCAAGATCACAGAGCTAGTAAGTGGCAGAGCCACTTGAACATGAATCACCGTGTCTCCCTGATTCTGGAGTCATCCTTAAGGCATCTGTGTTTCCAGCTGAAGACATGCCAACCGGTTTGCTACAGCATTCGGGCAGAGCACTGGGAATCTCTCATCCTACACAGACCAGAATGCTCATTCAGCTGGAGCTCCATACCATCACTGTTGGCTTCAATGGCCGCATGAACAGCACAAGCGCTCAAATGAGGAGCGAACGCATGAATCGTGTTGGTCTTGAATTTAATCTTTGAGAAGATGGAACCACGTATTTAGAGTCTTCTGCTGGAAAGTAACATTTTATGACGATTTCTAGCCAACAGCAGGTATAATTTGTAAGTTCCCACACATAAAGGGCTGGCCTTCAGCTATGTGATAAATGAGTCTCTCTAGGAAAGTTTTCCCCCAATGGTTCTGGAAAGTTGGGATTGCTTGCCTCCACTGTCTTCTTTTGTATGCAGTGACTAAGCAGGAGTAAGTTGCAGTGATCATGAGCAAAGGCTCCGCAGTCAGGCTGCCTGGATTCTGTTCTTGGCTCTGATTCTTGTTAGTACTATAATCTTAAGCAAGTTACTTCATCTTTGGGTACCTCCATTTCCTCCTCTGTCTCATGGATTAACTGAGTTATTGTTTGTAAAGCACTTAGAACCTGGTATGTAGCAACACTCCATAAGTTATCATGCTGCTTCAAGTAAGGAATGATCCTGTGATGAAAAACTGGCCTGCCGACAGACCACCACATAAAAAAAGCAGAAGCACCAAGTTGAAGGTTAAGCCTACGAGTTAAAACATCCGTGCACCAAGTGTTTCTCTTTCGCCTTTCCAGTGTTTGTTGTTGAATTCCAGAGTATTAGTTAGATTGTGCCCCACCAGAAGCCATACTCTGTGACACCAAAACTCAGAATTGCCCACCTCTGTCTTCTAGCAACTCTGCATAAGTGACTCAGCACTCACTTTCTAATTCCCCCATAGAACTCTAAACCCGAGGCTGGCCTGAACCACAACAGTGGGTGACATTGGCAGTGTATTTTGGGTGGCCCCTCTCACTCCTTCCTTCAGCATCTCCCTCCTCCAATTCTCCCTGATACTCTGTGCCCTTGTAATGACCCTGCCTGGGCAGGGCTCCTTGCAAAGAGACACCCATCAGGCTATTGGTCTAGGGCTCCAGACCTTCCCCAAATGGGATTCTGGTTGAGCAAAGCCTACATCCCCAGTAGCTAGTTGGATTCAAATAGCCTAACCCAGCATTCACGAAACAAATGGGCTCCACCTAAAATTGCTTCCTAGGGACTTCCCTGGTGGTCCAGTGGGTAAAACTCCACGCTCCCAATGCAGGTGGCCAGGGTTCGATCCCTGGTTGGTGGAAGTAGGTCCCACATGCATGCCGCAACTAAGGAGTCTGAAAGCTGCAACTAAGGATCCTGCAGGCCACAACTAAGACCCGGCACATCCTAAATAAATAAATAAATATTTTTTAAAAATAGTGCAGTTCACAAAGATTAGTTGTTTTTCTCCATCCCCCCCTCATGATGGACTCCTTCCTCTTGCCAGTCCACCCTTGATAGGTAAGACCTCTAATTTTTCAAGATCAGCCATAGCAAACCACATCTTAGGAGCATCTGAATAGGAGGTCTATAACATCTCTATTATGTTCTCAGTGGTGAAATATTTGATGCCGTTATATCTTTTTTTTAATTTCTGAGATGATCTGTTACCATTTTTTCCCTGAAAGTTAAGAGCTTTGGGGAATTTTATATTGGAAAGCTCCAGAAGATTGGAAAAAAAAAAGGCATGATTATCCTTTTCTGGATTCAGAAGAGCACATATTTTCAGTAAAATATAATATCAATTCATGCATGTGGAGAGTTTTCATGAAACATTCATCTATTCTTATGAAATGTTGGGTTTTGTGCAAATAGAACTATATGGTGCATGATTTTAGTATTGAATTGATGGATTTCCTCCTTGAGATCTGAGTTCTCTTACTTAACACTTTCCCCTTCACTCGGCAGCCCTGTACTTGGATTTGTTTGCACTCTTCCGCTCCTCTACACTGCTCCCATCCCACTCCACTATCAGTTGCTCATTCCTGTTTGTTGTAGAAACAAAGAAAGACGGGACTTCCCCGGTGGTCCAGTGGGTAAGACACCGCGGTCCCAGTGCAGGGGCTCCGGGGTTCGATCCCTGGTCGGGGAACTAGATCCTGCACACATGCCACAACTAAGGTCCGGAGCAGCCAGAATAAATAAATAACTATTTTTTAAAAAAAGAAATAACGACAACATGCTATGGGGTAAATTATGTCCCTCAAAATTCATATGTTGAAGTCCTAACCCCCAGTACTTATGACTGTATTTGGAGATGGGGGTCTTTAAAGAAGTAGTTAAGTTAAAAAAGGTCGTGGGTGTGGCCCTGATCCAATATGACTGGTGTTCCCTATGAGAAGAGATTAGGACACAGAGGCAAGCAGAGGGAAGACTATGTGGAGACACGAGAGAAGATGGTCATCTACAAGCCACGAGGATAATCCTCAGAAGAAACCAACCCTGCAGACACCTTGATTTTGTATGTCTAGCCTCCAGAACTGTTAGATAATAAATTTATGTTGTTTAATCACCCAGTCTGTGGTACTTTGTTACGGCAGTCTAGCAAACTACTACACTACATATACAGTCAATTAATATTATTCTTTTTGGATAGGTAAGGTGACCAAATATCCAAGTTTTTAATGACCTGTATATGCCAAGGGGCCAGGTATCCTGGGGCAAGTCCTCAAGAGGACAGATATATTCCAGGGCTCAGGGTCACTGATGTGAAATAGCTGGTTCAACCAATGGTGACTACAGAGCTCAGCACTTTGTCCTCACAGCCTGGGACTCTGGCCCCAGGAAAGTCTATGTTGTGATTCACTCAGTTTATGGGGAACAGTGAAGCTCAGGGGGGCACATCCATTTTGTGGATGCCCCTCCCTTCCCAGCACAGCCCACCTAGTCTGAGGCATGTAGTGAAAAGAGGTACCAGCCGCAACTGGAAACAATAGGCCTGATTGCCTTGGCCATTGACACAGACTCAGGTGAAGAGCCCAGAATAAAGGAAAAGAACTCTCTCTAGGACCACAGCAGAGAGGCAAAGGCCCTGGACTGAGAAACCTGGCTTCTTAATCTTGTTCTCAAGGACCTTGAGCAAATTACCCAACCTCTCAGGGCCTCTTTTTCCTTATCTGTAAAAATGAATGGGTTGTACCCCCTTCCTGCTAAGGCAGGATTTCTCAAGGTGGGATCAGCATGAACCAGCTGCAGCCCAATCATCTGGGATACCTGTTCCCAATAGCATCCTGGGCCCTAACACAGACAAACCGAATCAGAATCTCCTGTGTTGGAATCTGCATTTTAACCCATTGCTCCAAGGTCTCTTTCAACCCAGTATCTCATGAGTCTATGACCTGTTACCTACTCCACCATCCCCATCATCCCTTTAGAAACAGGATGACTTTCTCCCTGGACCCTTCGCTGCTCTTAGCTTCTGCTTTGATCCTTAGTGCAGCTAGTATTGTGCTTTCTGGCTCTAAAAGCCATATTTCTCCTTCCAGCAAAGGATGGCCCAGAGCAAGGAGAAAAGCAAAAATAAAAGTTTGGTGGGAAATAATTTCGAAACTTCTAAGTTAACATAAACTTTTGATATTGTCTGGCTTTTAATTTTCCAGAACTTGTTTGTCCTTCATGAACACAAATAATCAGTAGGTAGCCTCACTAAAAATTTCCTTGAACTGGTTCCTTTGACTGAAAAAACAACGGAGAGAAGGGTAGGTTCGCTAATCATTTGAGTTCTACCTCGCATAATTGTTTTGCATATCAGTATTTTGGCCTTTCCTGCTAAAGGTCTTTCCTTGGGTTTGCAAACAGGAGTTTGAGAAGAGTCCTGGTACTGACTGAGCTTTCTTGGTAATGTCACATAATTTCCAACCACAAAGTCAATTTTCATTTGAGTCAGAGCAATTAGAGGAAGACAATGGCTGTGGACAAAACGACTGAAATATTTTATCGAGGAAGCCAAATAGGTAATTCGAATGGGAAAAGGTCTTTTTTACAATAATGGGGTACAAGCTGCCACCTTTTAGCAGCGAGAGGCCCAGAAGATGTTCTTAAAGAGAGGAGAAAATATGAGTATTCAAGACTCCCTCTCCATAGGTTATAGGGAATGGCATTGAAGGCTGCTTCCCTGGGTCCTTCTGTAACATCTGTTTTTCACAATGTTTCTATAATTCAAAGTTGAAACCTTGATTTCCAGTTGATTTAGCACTGCCCGTATTCCAGTGCCTGGGTTGGTGCCGCAGGGAAAGATGTTTATTTCAACTGGTCCAGCATACTATTGATCAGAGTCCCAAGATCACAAATACACATGATCTTGGCTTCAGTATAAAAACATACTGTAGAGTTAGCTAGAAGAGTGCAGAACACTCATTTTTAGCCAAGCTGAGCTTTAACTAAAGGCGTGGTACGCTGTTTAGAGGACAGAATAGCTAAAGCCACCAAATGTTCAAATGGCTCTTTTCACTTGAGAATACTGTCGCTGGAAGCTTTGTTATTTCCTGAATCCGGGCAGCCAGCGATGAAGGATTCTTTGGATGAAGGTCATGCTTTATTCATGAAATTCAGGATACTTTAGAGGGTCCATACTTTTTCCAAGAGGACCACAATGCAAATGATTTGGATTGATAATGCTTGTGGAAATCAACAAACACAAATTATAGATTGCAAGAACGTCTAAACGTTTACTGGTCTCGAAGTAAAAGGTAGGGTTGGAAGTTTTCAGCGACGTGACAAAATGCAGTAACCCTTATCAGAACTACAGAGTCTGGATGACACCTCCATCAGCTGAGCCACTTAGAGTCAGAGAGTTTCCACTTCTCACCTTAAGATGTAATGTGATACCCTTCAAGAGGCTAGCATCTTCTCACTTGGTTACCACAGAGGAGGTAGGGTATAAACCCATCAGGTCACCTTCTCCATCAAACCCACCAACCAGCTTAAAAGGTGTGGGAGAAGCGTCCACATATACAAGCCCCACATCAAGGCCGTCGAAACAGCTCTTTAGCTGGGACTAGGTCATATAGGTGCCAATACAGAAGATGGCAGATGTGGGTCACTGAAAATGACTCGTCCCTTGGCACTCACATGTATTCCATTGCTCATGGAGGGGTACCTGTGTAGACAATCCTGAACCTGACGCTACTCAGGCCTTGGAGCTCCAACTTAAGGGTCTTTGAAGAAATAACTATCTCCACCAGAAAGCATAGAAACGCTTTGAGAGCAGCAGCCATGTCTTAAACCTCTTAACTCTGCGCTTACTGCAGAGCAATAGGAGAAAAACCACAGTCTCACAGTGGTGTGATGTTACTAAAGGAAGCATTCTATTATGTTGCCTTCTAAAACGGTGGCTATTAAAATGTGGGGTAACATAGAAAAATGCTTATTAGGAAAGGGTAAGTAAAGATAAACACATGAGGTGATGGAGGTGTTAATTAACTAGCTGGGGGAATCCTTTCACAAGGTATACGTATATCAAATCATCACGACATATACTCTAAGTATCTTACAACACTGTCAATGATACCTCAACAAAGCTTAAAAAACAAAGGTAAGTTTAAAAAAACAGGATACAAACATGTGGGTTCTATAATTACAAGGAACATTTTTATGTGAAGAAAAGACGAAGGGACTATGACAACAATGGCTATGCTAGAAAGGTAGGTTTGTGATTCATTTTATTCCTTTTCTCTTTCTTTTCTTTGGCAATATCATTAAAGAATGTGTTTTCAGCATTTTATTTAAGAGAAGGGTTTCTGTCCAGTTATTGTAAAGCTAAGTTCCCAGGCTGGCAGCATGAGTTGATTTTTTCTCTTGCCTAACTCAGTCTTCCAGAAACGGAGAATCTCAGCGAGGTGAGCAATGCTTCATCCTAAAAAGGTTGCCTAGGAGAGGGGCTCAGCTGGGCTCTTGGCTGGCGATGAGTAGGCTCAGAGAAACTCTGAATCACCCCAGAATGAGACGATCAGCCTCAGTCCCGTCAGTTTCTCTAAATTGAGGTCACGGTGCAGCCCATTCTTCCGTGTGTCTGCCAGTGCAGTCTCAGCTGAGCCAAAGGAGGAGGATAAGGTACAGACGGAGGCCCCTGATTTCAGCTCCAAGGGCATGGGCCTGAGGTAGGGAAAAGGGACATGGAGGCTGCTGGGTGCGAGCTGGTGCCTCCATTTCTCGGGAAGGAATATGACCTTTGTGGCTAAGATTTGCCGCTTAGAGCTTTCCCCGGTCCCCACAGATCATCCAGTGAATCACTAGGTTCACCAAAATATTTTGTGAGGGCTGCTTACTACATTGACAAAAAAAAAAAAAAGTCTCGAAAATACATTTGAATCAATCCGGCAATTGTTTATTGCAAAAAATGAGGGGTGGAGGAACAGGGCACCCAAGAAGCTTAATACCTAGTGCTTGCTGAGGACAAAAGAAACAGTTAAGTGCCGGTGCCTGGTGCTACAGAATTAAGTGTCACATGAATGGAAGAGAACTCCAAGGCTACCATGACAACCTCCAAATTTCTCTGCCACCCGCTGGGCACTGGAGCTGATTTCATTTGATTATTAGGCTTTGGTATTTGATAGTTATGGAATTTGCCTCTGAGAGCCAGGGCCCTCTACATATGATTTACAGAATCAGTTCCTCATAGGGACAAATTGGGAAACAGCTTAAGTAGAAAGATGCTCACGCCCACACAGTGTTCAGGGGAAAAAGGGGTCATAAACTTACATATTCAGTTGGAGTCCAGTGATGCATTATGTATGCATATTTATTTCTTTATTGAGAGAGAGAGCATGCAAGCTGGTGAGCCTAGAAGGAAACACTCCAAAATGTTATCAGTGGTTATCTTTGGGTTGTGGGTGCTTCTTGTTTCCTCCTTTATATTTTTCTGCATTTTAAAGTTTCCCACAATGAGCACTTATCACTTTTCTCATCAGAAAACCAGAGCTCCATCAGGCATCGGTGGGTGAAGCATTCTAAAATGTAGAGGTGTCTGTGAAAAATAATAAAATGGGTTTAAGAACAATTTTAAAGAAATCCCTGGCTAACTGAAAATGAATTCTTAACAGCAATTAAGCCTCTTGAAGTAAACTTTTTTCCACTGAGATCCAGGGCGGCAGCCACACCCTCCCATAAAGCTGCTCTAGTATCTGAGCATCTTGACAGAGGGCCCAGGGCCTGAGCAAACAGGAGCTGAGGGCCTACTGTGTGCCCAGCAGTGCATGGGGAGGGCTGGGGCTGCCGTTTCTCCTCTCCATTGTCAGTGAACCCAACGCCCACTACTTAGAGGAGGAATTTGCATTTTATCTGACTACATCCCTTTCAGCATCCTCTACTGTAGTGAGAGCCATCGTAGCACAGAGGTTAAAAGCACAAACCCAGGAATCAGACAGATTTGGATTTTCATCTGCTTTGGGCTGCTTACTAGCTTGGCCAATTAACTGGACCCTTCCCGGCTTGGATTCTTTTCACAAGTGGCTGCTGGGAGCTTCTAATGAGGTAAAGCACATCAACTCCTCAGCATGGACTGGGCATGTAGTAAGTAGTCAGCCCATGTTCGTCCCATCCTATTTCCTTCCCACTCTCACCCCACGTTCTGAAGTATTGCGGTATCTTGTCAAGGGTCAAAGAGGAAAGAATCTCAAAAACATAGCAATACAAGGCACCGGGTGAAGAAAGAGAATGGCAATGTGGGATGCAGTGAAAATATTTGGTACCGTTTCCTAGCCATCAACAAGAAGCACAGATTTTCTCTGTGTAAGGAAGGGCCATGTTGTGTGGTAGATGATTCAGTTGCCATAGGAGTTTAGAGAAAAGAGAGCTTCCTGGAGGAGCTAATGCTGGGGCTGCCTCTTGGAGGGAGGGGTATGAAGGAGGTGTGAAAGGAGAGGGGGATATGGCAGGTAAGGTGAATGAAAGTGAAGGCACAATGGGGCAAGAGGGATGCTGGGCTGTCGGCCTAAATAAACAGCTTACTTACAGCAGCAGTTGGTGGGTAGGATATAGGAACAGCAGAGACCCTCGGGGAACATTCTGTGGTCCAAACTTCTCATTTTACGTCAAGAAAAACTGAGACCCAGAAAGGGAAGGCCACGCGGCGACACAACTGGTCAGGAGCACAGCCAGGACAAGAAGCTTGGACTGGGAGAGCCTTGGGGGCAGGGCTCCCGCCTTAGTCAAAATTGAGTGGGGGGGAATAGAGGGAAAATGGGGCATGACTGCTACAGGGAATGTTCTTGAATTTGAGAGTGGTGATGGTTGCACAATTTGTGAATATACCAGAAAGCACTGAACTACACACTTTAAATGCACCCAATTATATGCTATGGGAATTATATCTGAATCAAGGTGTTATAAAAAATACTGCAACCCCAGGGCCCATCCTGGGTCGTGGCCCAGGACAGGGCTTCAGCGGCTGGGAGAGGAATGGGGCAGGTGAACGGCAGGACAGCAGAGTGCGGTACCGTTCAGACCATTTCGCCGCTGCGAAACCACTCACGCCAAGCAGAAAAGCCTGGGTGCCTCCTAGGTGAGGTATTGAATTCATTCTCTGAAGTTCTCAGGTCTGGCCTTAGATGCCATTTCTCCCCCTCCTTCCCTTGCTCAGGATGCCCTTGATCTCTTCATAAACACTTGAGATCAGAGGGTGCCCTGATCTTAGGGGCACCAGGTGTTAGGTTCCGGGTGCTGGCAGGGAGCTAGCTGGGGCTGTGGAGACCCTGGGGTTTGGGAACTACTTTGGCCAACAGAAGCCCCAGGCAGCTCTCCCATGGCCTCTGGCAACACAACAAACCCCAAAGAGGGGTTCAGCCTTGATGTTCACCTGGGTTATACAGTTTTGCAGCTCTCCACAACTTTTTGTGAAGTTATAAGGGCTCCCTCTTGACCATAGTGGTAAAGTTTTTGGTGAATCAAATCATATCCCCACAACTATTTTTCCTTAGTTCTCTTTCATTTTTCATTCACTCACTCATCCCCCCAAACAGAAATGGCCCTTGCCCTTGTGGAGTCTAGGATCTAGTGGAAGAAAGATCAATCAAATCATCACGGTGGTAGGCAGAATTCTAAGATGGCCCCCCAAGGTTCCCATGCCCTGGTATACATGCCTTCTGTAAATCCCCTTCCCTTGCACGTCGGCAGGATCTGTGACTACGATGGGACATCACTCCTGTGATAAGGTTACACTATACTGCAGAGGTGAAGGGATTTTGCAAATGTAATTAAAGTCCCAAATCAGTTGGCTTTGAGTTATTCAAAAGAGAGTTTATCCTGGTGGACCTGACAATGCATCACCAAAAGAAACTGTAAGATGACAATTCGGACAAATGCTACAGGAGGGGAACGCATGGTGTTATGAGGGTCTGCAATGGGGATCTTTGAAACAACAATCTAATATTCAGCACATTATGTTCTGTTTTCCAGGTGCTGTTCTTGGTGCCCTGTTTAGGGCTCACAATAGCCCTAGGAGCAGGGACCATTGTTGGCCCGTTTCACAGGTGATGAGATGACGGCATAGAGAGTTTAGTAACTTGTCCAGTGTTGTGTGCTTAGAGAATGATGGAGTTGGGATTTGAAGCCAGGAAGTGTGGCTCTTGTTCTGAGGGTCCAACCAAGCTGCTTAGCCCAGAAAAACATTCCTTGGCTGGGCAGGTGGGCAGTGCTTGAGGGGAAACAAGAAGTTTGAGCTTAATCTTTCTTGCATCTTTTCCCCTCTTTGGTTTCTATGGTACTGCCCAATCCTGATTCTCTATTCTTTGACCCTGCCTTACTTCTCTTCTTTCTTGTACCTAATTGTGAGATTCCTCCAAGTTATGGTTACTTGCTCTCTGCCCTCTCTTTTTTTAAGTTGTCTGTCTTTCTGAAAGTGCATTCACTCTAATGAATGAACTTTTAGGTACTGTGAGTCATTCAGTTAATGTTTAGTAATGAATCAAAGCTGATTTCAGAATCAAATGATGTGCAGTCGGCCCTCTGTATCCTCATCTGTGGAATCCGCAGGGTTCCACACCTGCGGATTCAACTAACCACTGACCGAATATTGACCCCCTCTATCCGCAGATGCAGAACCACAGAGCATCCACGGATACAGAGGGGGATCACTGTAAAGGACTTGAGCATCTGTGGGTTTTGGTATCCGAGGGGAGTTCTGGAACAAATACCCTGTGGATACTGAGGAGTGACTGTATATGTCAATTTATGTAAAGGTAGTAAAATTAACTTGGAGTGAAGTGACTACTACACCAGTTTGCAATTCTAGCTACTCAGTAGCATCACGTGGGGAAGCTGCCCAGGTGATTCTAATGTGCAAACAGGGCTGGGAACCAATGGTTAATACAACCAGTGAAGCCAATCAGTACAATCTTCCTAAAGACCTTCTTAAAAGAGGGTCTAGGAGTTAGCATAGAGGGGTAGTCAGGAAGTGTTACTTTGTTTACAAGACCATGCATGAACAAACAAGCTAGAGCGGCAGTAAAAACATTCTACATCCACTGGTGCAAATGAAGAAACCAGGAAAACTGAAAATTGACAGCATATCCCTTACCTCAGTGTGCTGCCCCCAGTGTGAATGAGTGTTATACAGGCGAGAAAAAAGGCAGTAAGAGATGGAGGGGGAGCTGAGCACAGTGTAATAGCACTTTATATATATATATATAACTGAATCGTCAGACACTGAGAAGTATATATTATCATCACTATTTAAAATATTAGCAAACTGAAGCACACAGAGTGTGTGACATGCCCGAAGTTAGAGATAGTAAGGCTGAAATAGAAATTAACTTATGAATGAAGACTGTCACTGTTCTTTCTCTTCTAAAAGCATTATCAGGGGGACTTCCCTGGAGGTCCAGTGGTTAGGACTCCATGCTCCCAATGCAGGGGGCATGGGTTCAGTCCCTGGTTGGGGAACTAAGATCCGGCATGCTGCGTGGTGAGGCATAAAAATAAATAAATAAATAAATAAAATAAAAGCATTATCAGAAATTGATGTTGAATTGTTTTGCTTCTTCACCATTTATCACAATAGTGTTCTGTTACTAAAGGGAGTTCGAATAATAGATTTTCTAACATTAAGCTAATTTTGCATCTTGAATGAGTCCCTCTTGGTGAAGGTATGAGTATATTAACATACTGCTAGATTCCATTTACTAGTATTTTACTTAGCATAGTTTCAGAAAATATTCAGTGTGAAACTGATAGGCAGTTCAATTTTCCATGTTCTTTGTGAGGTTTTTAAAATTTTATTTTAACACAACACTGTTAATCAACTATGCTCCAATATAAAATAAAATTTTTTTAAATTAATTAACATTTTTTTATTTTATTGTGGTAAGAACACCTAACGTGAGATTTACCCTCTTAACAATTTTTTAAGTGTACACAATTTTTAAAGCGTACCTATTGTGAGTCTAGGTACAATATTGTACAGCAGATCTCTAGAGCTTATTCATCTTGCTTAACTGACACTTTTGCCCATTGATTAGTAACTCCCCATTTCCCCCACCCCAACCCCTGGCAAACACCATTCCACTCTTTGATTCTATGATTTTAACTATTTTAGATACCTTATATAAGTGGAGTCATGCAGTATTTGTCTGTCTTTCTGTGACTGACTTACTTCCACTTAGCGTAATTTCCTCAAGGTTCATCCATGTTGTCCCATACTGCAGAAGTTCCTTCTTTTTTAAGGCTGCATAGTATTCCGTTATATGTCTATACCACATTTTCTTTATCCAGTTGTCTGTCGATGGACATTTAAGTTGTCTCCACATCTTGGCTATTGCTGCAATGAACATAGGAGTGCTAATGTCTCCCTGAGATCCTTATTTCAATTCTTTTGGCTATGTACCCAGAAGTGGAATTGCTGGATCATATGGTAGTTCTATTTTTAGTTTTTTGAGGACGTTTCATACTGTTTTCCATAATGGCTGCACCATTTTGTATTCCCATCAACATGTGCAAGGGTTCCATTTTCTCCACATCCTCATCAACACTTATTGCCTTTTATTTTTTCTGAGAATAGCAATTGTGACAGGTGTGAAGTGATGGCTCATTGTGGTTTTGATTTGCATTTCCCTGATGATTAGTGACATTGAGAATTTTTTATGTATCTGTTGGCTTTTGTATGTCCTCTTTGGAGAAATGTCTATTTAAGTCTTTAGCCCTTTTTAAGATTGAGTTGTTACTTTTTATTTTCTTTTTTGGTAATAATTCCTTATATATTTTGGCAACTAACCCCTTATCAGATATATGGTTTGAAAATATTTTATGCCTTTTCACTCTTTTGAATGTTTTCTTTACTGTACAGAAGCTTTTTAGTTTGACATAGTCCCACTTGTCTATTTTTGTATTTGTTGCCTGTGCTTTTGGTGTCATATCCGTGAAATCATTACCAAGACCAATGTTGTGAAGATTTTCCCCTATGTGTTCTTCTAGGAGTTTTATAGTTTCAGGTCTTCTGTTTAAGTTCTGAATTCATCTTGAGTTGATTTTTGTGTATGGTGTAAGATAAGGGTCCAATTTCATTCTTTTGCTTGTGGCTATCCAGTTTTCCCAACATCATTTACTGAAAAGACTATCCTTTCACTGTTGTGTATTCTTGGCACCCTTGTCAAAGATAGTAGACAGTATATATGTGGATTTATGTCTGGGCTCTCTGGTCAGTTCCATTTATCTATATGTCTGTTTTTAGGCCAGTGCCATACTGTTTCGATTATTGTAGCTCTGTAATATATTTTGAAATCAGGAAGTATGAGGCCTCCAGCTTTGTTCTTCTTTCTCAAGATTATTTTGTCTATTCAGGGTCCTTTGCAGTTCCTTATGATATTTAGGGGTTTTTTTTTTACTTCTGTAAATAAATCCATCAGGATTTTGATAAGGTTGCATTAGATCTGTTGATCACTTTGGGTACACGGACATTTTAATATTAAGTCTTTCAATCCATGAACATGCAATGTCTTTCCATTTGTTTGTGTCTTGTTTAATTTTTTATTAATGTTTTCTAATTTCAATAGACAAGTCTTTTACCTCCTTAGTTAAGGGTATTTTACTCTTTTCAGTGCTATTATAAATGGGACTGTTTTCCTAATTTCCTTTTCCAATAGTTTCTTGTTAGTGTTTAGAAATACAACTGATTTTTCTGTGTTATGGGTTGTGAAACTTTACTGAATTTGTTTATTAGTTCTAACAGTTATTTTTTTAAAACATCTTTATTGGAGGATAATTGCTTTACAATGGTTTGTTAGTTTCTGCTTTATAACAAAGTGAATCATCAGCTATACATATACATATATTCCCATATCTCTTCCCTCTTACATCTCCCTCCCCCCCACCCTCCCTACCCCACCCCTCTAGGTGGTCACAAAGCACTGAGCTGGGGCTTCCCTGGTGGCACAATGGTTGAGAGTCTGCCTGCCGATGCAGGGGACACGGGTTCATGCCCCAGTCCGGGAGGATACCACATGCCGTGGAGCGGCTGGGCCCGTGAGCCATGGCCGCTGGGCCTGCGCGTCCGGAGCCTGTGCTCCACAACGGGAGAGGCCACAGCAGTGAGAGGCCCGCGTACCGCAAAAAAAAAAAAAGAAAAGCACCGAGCTGATCTGCCTGTGCTATGTGGCTGCTTCCCACTAGCTATCTATTTTACATTTAGTAGTGTATATATGTCCATGCCACTCTCTCACTTCGTCCCAGCTTACCCTTCCCCCTCCCTGTGTCCTCAAGTCCATTTTCTACGTCTGCATCTTTATTCCTGTCCTGCCCCTAGGTTCTACATAACCTTTTTTTTTTTTTAGATTCCATATATATGTGTTAGCATACGGTATTTGTTTTTCTCTTTCTGACTTACTTCACTCTGTATGACAGACTCTAGGTCCATCCACCTCACTACAAATAAGTCAATTTCATTTCTTTTTTATGGCTGAGTAATATTCCATTGTATATATGTGCCACATCTTCTTTATCCATTCATCTGTCAATGGACACTTAGGTTGCTTCCATGTCCTGGCTATTGTAAATAGAGCTGCAACGTACATTGTGGTACATGACTCTTTGAATTATGGTTTTCTCAGGGTATATGCCCAGTAGTGGGATTGCTGGGTTGTATGGTAGTTCTATGTGTAGTTTTTTAAGGAACCTCCATACTGTTCTCCATAGTAGCTGTATCAATTTACATTCCCACCAACAGTGCAAGAGGGTTCCCTTTTCTCCACACCCTCTCCAGCATTTATTGTTTGTAGAGTTTTTGATGATGGCCATTCTGACTGGTGTGAGGTGATACCTCATTGTAGTTTTTTTTGTTTTTTTTTTGTGGTACACAGGCCTCTCACTGCTGTGGCCTCTCCCATTGCAGAGCATAGGCTCCGGACACACAGGCCCAGCGGCCATGGCTCACGGGCCCAGCCACTCCGCAGCATGTGGGATCTTCCTGGACCGGGGCATGAGCCTGTGTCCCTTGCATCGGCAGGCAGACTCTCAGCCACTGCGCCACCAGGGAAGCCTCTCATTGTAGTTTTGATTTGCATTTCTCTAATGATTAGAGATGTTGAGCATCCTTTCACGTCTTTGTTGGCAATCTGTATATCTTCTTTGGAGAAATGTCTATCTAGGTCTTCTGCCCATGTTTGGATTGGGTTGCTTCTAACAGTTTTTTTGTTTTTTTTGTTTTTTTGCGGTATGTGGACCTCTCACTGTTGTGGCCTCTCCCGTTGCGGAGCACAGGCTCTGAACGCACAAGCCCAGTGGCCATGGCTCACGGGCCCAGCCTCTCCGCGGCATGTGGAATCTTCCCAGACTGGGGCATGAACCCGCGTGCCCTGCATCGGCAGGCGGACTCTCAACCACTGCGCCACCAGGGAAGCCCCTAACAGTTATTTTTAATGGAATTTTTAGGGTTTTCTATATATGAGATTATGTCATCTGCAAACAGGGATAATTTTACTTCTTCTTTTCTGATTTGGATGCTTTTTATTTGTTTTCCTTTATTTGTTTTCCTAATCTGGCTACTTCCAGTTCTATGTTGAATAGAAGTGGCAATAGTGGGTTCCCTTGTTTTGTTCCTGATCTTAGAGGAAATGCTTTCAGCTTTCCACCATTGAGTATGGTGTTAGCTTTGGGCTCATCTTATATGGCCTTTATTATGGTGAGGTACTTTTCTTCTATTCCTAGTTTGTTGAGAGTTTTTAATCATGAACAGGTGTTGAATGTTGTCAAATATTCTTTTCTGCATCTATTGAGATGATCATGTGATTTTTTTCCTTTCTTCTGTTAATGTGGACCATCACTGATTGATTTGTGTTTGTTCAACCATTTTTGCATCCTGGGTATAAAGCTCACTTGGTCATGGTGTTTGATCCTTTTAATGTGCTGTTGGATTTGGTTTGCTAATTTTTTTGTTCTTTTTTTAAATTTTTATTTTAACAATGTTGTGTTAGTTTCAGGTGTACAGCAGAGTGATTCAGTTATATATACACATATATCTCTTCTTTTTCAAATTCTTTTCCCATTTAGGTTACAGAACATTGAGCAGAGTTCCCTGTTTTATATGGTAGGTCCATTTTGGTTATCTATTTTAAATATAGCACTGTGTACATGTCAACCCCAAACTCCTAATCTATCCCTCCCTCCCCCATCCTTCCCCCTACTAATATTTTTTTGAGGATTTTTGCATCTATGTTCATTAGGGACATTGGCCTGTAGTTTCCTTTTCTTGTGGTGTCTTTGGCTTTAGTATCAGGTATCATTATCCTGGCCTCATAAAATGAGTTTGGGAGTATTTCTTTATCTTCAATTTTTTGAAAGAGTTTGAGAATGAATGGTATTTACCAGTGAAGCCATCTGGTTCTGGGCTTTTCTTTTTTGGGAGATTTATCACATCTTCTTTACCCATTCATTGATCAACAGACCCTTAAGTTGTTTTCATATCTTGGCTATTGTAAATAATGTTGCAATGAACATGAGGGTGCATATATCTTTTGGAATTATTGTTTTTGTTTTCTATCGATAAATACCCAGAAGTGGAATTGCTGGATCATATGATAGTTCTATTTTTAACTTTCTGAGGAAGCTCCATACTGTTTTCCATGGTGGCTGCATCATTTACATTCTAACCAACAATGCACAAGGGTCCCCTTTTCTCTACATCCTCACCAACACTTATTATTTCTTGTTTTTTGATAACAGCCATTCTAACAATTGTGAGATGATGGCTTATCGTGGTTTTGATTTACATTTCCCTGATGGTTAGTGATGTTGACCATCTTTCATGTGCTTGTTGGACGTCTTTGGAAAAATATCTATTCAGATCCTCTGCCCATTTTTTAATCAGATTGTTCCTTTTTTTTCTTTATTGAGAGGTTTTTGATTACCAATTCAATCTCCTTACTCATATTGGTCTGTTCAGATTTTCTGTTTCTTAATGATTCAGTCTTAGTAGGTTGTATGCGTCTAAGAATGTATCCATTTTTCTAGGTTATCCAGTTTGTTGGTGTATAATTCTTCATACTAGTCTCTTATGATCCTTTTTATTTCTGTAGCATCAGTTGTAATGTCCTTTCTTTTCTGACTTTATTTATTTGAGTCTTACCTTTTTTTTCCTTAGTCTACTAAGAGTCAGTCAATTTTGTTTCTTGTTTCAAAAAACCAACTTAGTTTTGTTGATTTTTTTCTATTTATTTTAAATTTCATTTATATCATCACTAACCTTTATTAGTTCCTTCATTCTGCTAACTTTGGACTTAGTTTTTCTTCTTTTTCTAATTCCTTGAAGTGTGAAATTAGGCTTTTCCTTTGTCAGAACTCAATATTAATATTATGCTGGCTTTGGTTTAAAAATGGAGATCTTATTTTTCACTGTTCTAGAACATTTTTTTTAAAGTAACAAGATTACCTGTTCCAGGCTTCCCTGGTGGCAAAGTGGTTAAGAATCTGCCTGCTAATGCAGGAGACACGGGTTTGAGCCCTGGTCTGGGAAGATCCCACATGCCATGGAGCAGCTAAGCCCGTGCGCCACAACTACTGAAGCCTGCGTGCCTAGAGCCCGTGCTCCACAACAAGAGAAGCCACCACAATGAGAAGCCCGGACACTGCAACAAAGAGTAGCCTCCGCTCACTGCAACTAGAGAAAGCTCGCGCACAGCAATGAAGACCCAATGCAGCCAAAAATAAATAAATAAAATAAATGTATTTTAAAAAGAGAAAAGATTACCTGCTCCTTGAAAGTTTGAAAGAATTCATTTATGAAGCTGTCTGGGCCTAATGCTGTTTTTTTTTTTTTTTTTTGAATTTATTTATTTATTTATTTATTTATTTATTTATTTATGGCTGCGTTGGGTCTTCGTTGCTGCATGCGGGCTTTCTCTAGTTGTGGCGAGTGGGGGTTACTCTTCGCTGTGGTGCGCAGGCTTCTCTCACTGTGGTGGCTTTTCTTGTTGCAAAGCACAGGCTCTAGGCGTGAGGGCTTCTGTAGTTGTGGCACATGGGCTCAGTAGTTGTGGTTTGCAGGCTATAGAGCACAGGCTCAGCAGTTGTGGTGCACGGGCTTAGTTGCTCTGCGGCATGTGGGATCCTCCCGGACCAGGGTTCGAACCCATGTCCCCTGCATTGGCAGGTGGATTCTTAACCACTATGCCACCAGGGAAGCCCTCTAATGCTGTTTAGAAGAGTTAGCTATTTAAAACATTCCTTGTTCTTCCCTGGAGGTCCAGTGGTTAAGACTCTGTCCTTCCACTGCAAGGAGCAATGGCCAAAAAACCCCCCAAACGTTCCTAGTTTATCCTATAGGGGCTTAAGTCAGCCCAGGGAACCCCATGAGGGACAGAAGAAATTTATTCTACTCTATCAGGCCAATTCTTTGCTCTTCCTGTTCACTTATTTACTCATTAGTGATATCCTTCTGTTCACCTGGCAAAACTTCTCTCTTCTTCTTATCCAAATATAGATTAGTTCTAAAATATTTACTGTGAAGCGTTTTTCCAGGGCTACATCTAGGGACATGATATACTTAGGGGCACTCCCAGTACAATGGGTATGTGATGCAGATTCTTTATATATGCAGGCAACTTTTGAGTTAAAAATGTTCTGGACTGGGCTTCCCTGGTGGCACAGTGGTTGAGAGTCCGCCTGCCGATGCAGGGGACACGGGTTCGTGCCCCGGTACAGGAAGATCCCACGTGCCGCGGAGCGGCTGGGCCCGTGAGCCATGGCCGCTGAGCCTGTGCGTCCGGAGCCTGGGCTCCGCAACGGGAGAGGCCACAACAGTGAGAGGCCCGCGTACCGCAGGAAAAAAAAATGTTCTGGACTTCCTGAGATTGACATTAATTTTTCTTCTCTGTTTCCTCTACATCCTTTTCCCAGCTATTGAATCAGATCCCCTGTACTAGAGGAGATTGCTATAAGAAGAGGCACAGAACTAGGTGAGGGGGTGGGGAGAGAGTGGAAAACTATCAGAAACCTAATTGGGAATTATATTTTCCCTGCCTCTCCCCCTCCCACCCAAAAAGGCCTACAGTTCTTCCGGGCCATGGTTTGAGCCTGCCATTCTAGAATGTTCCATAATGCAACGATTACTTTCCTGCAGAGGTCATGAAACGTAGACTTTTGGCTTTCCGGTCTTGCTCAGAGATCTTCTACATTTCAGTGAAATACCAGTCCAGAAGCTGCTTTGAAAGGTGTCATATGCTGTCCCCAGCCTCGGTTTAGGAATAACTTGTGCAAAAGCCACAATTGCTCTTCTTCACAAAACCTCTACTGTGGTTTTTGCACATCACTGCTACCTTGCACACAGCCTTTCCTCTTTCTTACAGGAGTAAGAGAAAGTCTTAGCACTAAGTCAGCTCTGTTCACATTTCCGGTTTCAGAGGAGCTAACTCTGAAAATGCAGTAATTTTCCTTGTTCACCAACTTTGTGGATACGCACCCCACGGCTGGAAAAGTCTTATGCGTCCTAAGCTGCAAATGACAATTTTGCTCCCAGTTGGGAGTAGATTTTGAGAAAGGTCTTTTGTTCAGAAGTATGAAAATAGGAGCATTGGTAATTGACATTTTGTACCTGGTGGCTACTAATGATGTAAACCTTGGAATGCTGGGGGCAGAAGCATCCAGTGTTGGAGAAGAAGACAAATATTCTCTCGACTGTCCTCCCATAGAGCTCCAAAGCCTGGAAGACATCCTTTCCCAGAATACACGTGGTTTGACCTGGACACAGAAATGTGTGATCTCTCGAAACACTTTTGCTGGACAAGAGAGATCACAAACGTGTGAACTCTCTTGTCTAGCAAATTAGCCAGGAATGGTCTTTAATTAAGACAGTGGTGCAGGGGTGTGAGAGTTCCTTTTTAAGGCAACTTCCTTAACTTCAGTTAATTGGCCCATAATTCTTTTTTTTTTAAAACCTTGCTCTTTTTAAAAATAATTAATTAATTAATTTTTATTTTTGGCTGTGTTGGGTCTTCGTTGCTGTGCATGGGCTTTCTCTAGTTTTAGTGAGCAGGGGCTACTCTTCGTTGCGGTGTGCGGGCTTCTCATTGCGGTGGCTTCTCTTGTTGCAGAGCACGGGCTCTAGGCATGCGGGCTTCAGTAGTTGTGGCCCACGGGCTCAGTAGTTGTGGCTCGTGGGCTCTAGAGAGCAGGCTCAGTAGTTGTGGCGCATGGGCTTAGTTGCTCCATGGCATGTGGGATCCTCTCAGACCAGGGCTCAAACCCGTGTCCCCTGCATTGGCAGGTGGATTCTTAACCACTGCGCCACCAGGGAAGTCCCCATAATTCTTTTAAAGCTTTCTTTTCTTGTCCTGGCTGTGTGGGAAAAGGTCAAGGAAGGGGAGAATTGTGAAAGCCTATGGGGTCCCCAGAGCTCTGCTCCCTGACCCCAGTGCTCAGAAGACCCCACGCCCTCCCTTCTCCAATTTCTTTGCTGGCTTCTGGGCTGCCGGAAACCCAGCCCTTCTCAGCCCTGAGAGTAGCCACACCCACACCCTCTCAGGCAGGGCAAGGAGCAGCCTGCCCTCTGGGAGCCCCCCAACACACACACACAAGGCCTTGTGGGAAGGTGTCACCTGTGTGGAGGGCGGTGGGAGGATATCCTTAGGAGGGGATGTGAGAACTGGGGGTTGGGCTTCAATGACAGGCAGCGGTGGGAGTGTTTTCTGCCTGCCTCACCCCACTTCCTTTTTCCCATTTGTTTCAAGAAGTCTTCCTTCTTGACTCACTTTTGGACATTTTCTGTACTTCTCGTGTTCTCTTTCTGAACTGTGACCCTTTTCCATCCACCTTGCTGCCATCTCCTCTATGTGAGCATGTCTCTCTCTGTGTCAATATTTCTTTTTTTCTTCAGTTTAATTTTTATTGGTATACAATTTTTAAAGGTTACTTTCCATTTACAGTTATTACAAAATATTGGCTATAGTCCCCGTGTTGTGTGTCAGTATTTCTTTTCTATTTTTTTTTGGCTGCACAGCATGCGGGATCTTAGTCCCCCATCCAGGGATCAAACCCACACCCCCTTCAGTGGAAGCACAGTCTTAACCACTGGACCACCAGGGAAGTCCCTTGTGTGTCAGTATTTCTTTTTTTTTTTTTTTTTCCGGTACGCGGGCCTCTCACTGCTGTGGCCTCTCCCGTTGCGGAGCACAGGCTCCGGACGCGCAGGCGCAGCGGCCATGGTTCACGGGCCCAGCTGCTTCGCGGCACGTGGGATCTTCCCGGACCGGGGCACGAACCCGTGTCCCCTGCATCGGCAGGCGGACTCTCAACCACTGCGTCACCAGGGAAGCCCCGAGTATTTCTTGATATGTCTTATTCCTTGTCCCAGTCCTATTTACTCCTTGTCCCAGAACTAAATAAATCATTCTGAGGCTGACAAACCCACCCCTCGGCAAAGCCTGCCCTCCCCTTGACCCTGGATCTTTATGTTGAGTGGCATTTTTTTTGGACAAGGAGCCCTTTACAGACTGACCTTGAACGATATCCCTTGGAGGCCACCCTGTAGGTGATGTGAGAGGCCAGCCCTGGAAATTAGCTACCCTTTACTGGGGGTAGGGGTCAGAGGAGCAGGTTATATGGAAGGACAGGGATTGAGGAGAGAGTGGGGCCTCTCCAGCAGCCCTGCTGCCGTCTGCGGAGCACAACAGCTTGGTCTGAACAAAAATGTTCCTAGTAGCAGAAAATGCTTCTAGGGAGGAGCTTGCTTTTGTTACATCCATTCACTAAAAAGGTACTGATCACCTACCATATACCCAGCACCATTCTAAGTGCTGGAGATACAAGGGCTAGGAGAACAAGACAGACAGAAAGCATTGTCTTTATAGATCTTACATTCTAGAAACTGCTCCTGGAAGAGTTGTTAGGACCATGAGTGCTAGTCACAGCCCCATGAGTTATTAGCTATGAAACCTTGGACAATTCTCTGAGTCTCAGATTCTTTATCAACCAGAGGGCTATGCGGTTGAACGGGTTGAATGTGTTGATGGAGATGGAGGTGTGCTCTTTGAAGAGTATCAAATACCACACAAATACAGGGTTTTATTATTGTCTACTCTCCCCACTGCCAGGGCTTTTCAGGAGTATTTCCTAGCCTTGGATCTACAAGAAATGAAGGTACTCTGGGGCTATTTAACTTGGAAAGATTCTGTGAGTGTATGAGCGTACTAGTGATTAAAGATAGGTAGATGGATAAATAGTTGATAGGTATATATAGATATATATTTTTTACACAAGTAATACATAGCCATGTGGGAAACTTAGAAAATATAGACAAGTTAAAGCAAAAGGATAACATTCTCCCAAAATTTATCACCCAAAGACAAATCTTGGGGTGCCTTCCAGACTCTTTTTTCTACGCACATATAGACCACTGTAGAGCATAACCAGAGGGACCACATAGTCACCAGGCTTAAGAGTGTGTCCTCTGTTGATGAGCATCTTTCTCCTCATGTCTCGACTGGAGCAGCATTTCAGAAGGTGGGGCCATTTATTTCTTCCATAAAAGTGTCATGTTAGTTTCCAATGGCCTCTGTAACACAGTGCCACAAACTGGGTGGCTTAAAACAACAGAAATGTATTCGCTCACAGTTCTGGAGGCCAGAAGTCTGAGATCAAGGTGTTGGCAGGGACATGCTCCCTCCAAAGGCTCCTTTTTGGCCTCTTCCAGCTTCTGGTGACAGCCAGCAATCACTGATGTTCCTTGGCTTGTGGCCGCATCACTCCAACCTCCACCTCCATCTTCATATGGCCATCTTTCCTCAATTTGAGTCCAAATTTTCCTCTTCATGTAAAGACATCAGTCGTTGGATTAGGGCCCATCCTAATTCAGTATGGCCTCATCTTAATTTAACTAATATCTGCAGAGATTCTATTTCCAGCTAAGATCACATTCACAGATTCCAGGTGGACAAGAATGTGAGGGGGACACTATTCAACTCAGTACAAGTGTCAATCCTGTTGCTTATTTAAACACGCTTCAGATACGGTTGGATCCCCCACGTCAAGAGAGAGGTCTCCAGGCATCAGTGACCCTGTGACAATAGGAGGCCCCAGGGCTTCCTGCTCCTCCCAGTCAGAAAACACTTGATGTCAAAATCCCTGACTGGATTAGATGTTGCATTAGATGTAGATGTGCTCTTGTGGGAGCCGTTCTAAATCCACACTGGACAAGATGGCACTGTTCACTGTGGGGTATTGTGAAGGAGGAAAGTTTTCAGCTCCATTTATTTACAGGTGAACGCCTCGTTGCAGCAGCTCTCCAGGGTTGTGGTCATTGTCAACTATTAACTTCTGGGCAAAAATTAACATGCAGAGAGTGGAGGGCAACACACAGCTAATTGCTAACTACCAGTCATAGGCACTTTGGAGACACTCTCAACTTACTTTTACACAAGCAGAACTATGGGAACATTCTATTTTTGCCACGATATTTGCACTAACATTGCATCACAGCGGTCCTTCTAAGTCAGTAAATGTATTTCTGTACCCAAATGTATTTCACTAGGAATCCTAAATCTTTTGATCCAACCCTTCCACCTCCCACCCCACCCCCGTGGTCCCTGACATCTTACCATCTCACTGACTCTCCCCGCCTTCTTTTGCACCCTCCACCCTGCCAGAGGAAAAAATAGGCTTCCTGCCCCTGGTGTCTCCTTAATCAGATGCAGACATGGCTGGATGTTCTTTGCTGGGCTGCTGAGTCAGAAGCCTGGACGGGTCAGCTTCAGTCTTAGTGAAGTGGCTCAGGAAGGAAGTACTGGGAGAGATGGGTGCCCGGTGCTGGCGGTGGATGGGAGCTGATGGCAGTGAGAAGACCTGAGCCTTCTGAGAGGCAACCTGATTCCTGGGAAAGAGCATTGGCTGGAAGTCTGGAGGCCTGGGGTGGTCTCTGCTCTGTCACTAACTTGCCGCCTGCTAACTCTCGTAAGTCATCCCCTTTCTTTGAGCCTCAGTTTCCCCGTTTCGGAAACCTTGAGGCTGGCCCCAGAAGACACGGTGGGAGAACTAGAGGGCTCCTGAGTCAGTCCCCATGAAGAAGACAGTCTCCTGTGAGGAGACCTAGGACACGAGTCAGGAGCAGAAGCGCTCATTTCAGAAATAGCCCCAGTGGGTTGTCGGAATGGACCACAGGAGGGATGAGGGAGGGACCGCCCTAGCCTGGGGTCAGAGCTGAAGAAGGCAGCTTGGAGGAGAGCAGTTAGAAGCTGGGAGGGGTGGGGAGAGAGAAGAGAGAACCCTGAACAAGTTAAGTCAAGAAGAAGGTTTAGGGTAGGGGTAGATTAGGGGCCCCAGGGAGAGGCTATGCGGAAGGGTTTGGGGCATAGGAGCTAGGAGCCAGCCTATTGAAGTCCTGGACTCTGGAGGAAATGCAGAAGGCAGTCTGAGATTGCAGTGAGGGAGGTAAGAAATGAGCTTGAACCACACAGACAAGTATCATATATTCAAGCATATCAGGCTGATTTCTGAAGAAAGATGGGTGCCAAAAATGTACACGCCTGTACAGCACTTGATCCCTGAGACCCTTCAACCTGGAACAAAGGGGATGTTTTTACTATAAAGGCTTCATAAGGAGATGCTCCACCTTAAGGGCACAATGGAAAAACCTGAGGTGCTGTGCAGAGCCCAGAACAAGGCTGTGGTCCCAAGAATGCAGCCTCAAGAAGAGAAAGAGCCCCTGGTCTCCAGCCTCTGGAGCCTTGTACATGCTATTCCCTGTACCTGGGATGCATTCTTCCCTCACTCAGAAAATTCCTTCAGGGCTCGGATGTCACCTCTTCCAGGAACCTTCCTGGACCCGCTGGTGCCGTCACCTTCCTTCTCCTGCATACACCCGCAACCCCCTCCACTCACTCTACTGAGATGCTTCCCCAGTGCACTGTGGGGCTTGTGTCTCTGCTAGACACACAGCAGTAGGTGTTTAAATCATACAAGGGTTGCAGTAGCATCTGAGAGCCCAGTTATGACTAGAATTTCTTCTAGAATTCCCTTCAAAGCAGGCTTCTCCTGCTGTTTGGTGGGGGTGGGTTGGGGGGAGCAGCAGGAAGTGAGGGCACAGAAACTCTAGGACACAACTCTAGAGTATTTTTCCTTAGACCTAGAGAAAGAGGAATCACTCATCCATTCTCCCTCAGATACTAAGCCGTTGACCGCCTCAAGGACAACCTTCTCTTTCATGCCTTCTTTCCAGGGTTTGCCAGAAGGGCAGAGAGACACTGATGAACCAGTGTCAGGCATGGAGCAGAGAGCCTTACGTAATTTTCTCATCTAATCCTCAGGCCAACCCTATGAAGCAAGAGCTATTATTATCCCTGCTTTATGGACAAAGCAACCAAGGCACAAAGAGGTTCAATAATTTGCCTAAGGTCCCACAACAAGTACCAAAACCTGGCTATTTCCACCACCCTAATCTGCCTCTCAGAAGAATTGGTACACTCAAAGAATATCCCCTAGTCTGGTTAATGGTGTTATTATCTTCCAACAATTTTCTTAAATGATTATGTTCCATATTTATGGAAGATTTTAGCATCCAAGAGGACGTGGATAGCAAGTGAGCACATGCAGAGATGATCAACATCATTAGCCACTAGCGAAATGCAAATCAAAACTACAATGAGACAATACTGCAGACCTATTAGAATGGCTAAGATAAATAGTACTGATGATACCAAGTGTTAGTGAGGATAAGGAGCAACTGGAACTCTTAGTCAAAACGATTCTTTGGTGATAGAAGGCAGAATAGCGGTTACCTTTGTGAGAAGTGGAGGTGATTGGAAGGAGACAAGAGGTGGGCTTCCAAGATACTATTAAAAATCTACAAGTCTACAATTTGGGTGATGATTACAATGGGTGTATTTACTTTATGAAAATTCATTAAGCTTATGATTTGTGCACTTTTCTTGTATGTAAAAGTTTACTTCCATAAGAAGTTTATTTTAGGGACTTCCCTGGTGGCGCAGTGGTTAACACTCCGCGCTCCCAATGCAGGGGATGCAGATTCGATCCCTGGTCAGGGAACTAGGTCCCACATGCATGCCACAACTTAAAGTTTGCGTGCCACAACTAAGGAGGCCACGAGCTGCAACTGAGGAGCCCGCCTGCCACAACTAAGACCCAGCACAACCAAATAAATATTTTTTTAAGTTTGTTTTAAAAATTACAAAAGTAACATATGCTCATTATAAAAATAATGCAGGGACTTCCCTGGTGGTCCAGTGGTTAAGACTCCATGCTTCCAATGCAGGGGATGGGGGTTCGATCCCTTGTTGGGGATCTAGGATCCCACATGCCACAGGCTGTGGCCAAAATTTTTTTTTAGTTTTTTAATAAATAAAAATAATGCAAAGGGCACAGAGGTATAGATTAAAAAGTAAAACTTGCTCCCCATAAACTCCATTGTATTGCCAGTGGTAACCACTGTTACCTGTGTTTCTTGTCTATTTAAACACATAAACAAATACAGCTTTTTTTCTTACACTAATGGAGAGTGGAGTCATGGTGCCTAAAAGTTAGAAACAGAGAGTAGACAGTTGCCAAGAAAATTCACCTTGGAGACATGGGGTGGAGGTAGGCAGCTAGAGGTTGAGGATTCTGATCATACTCTCAAAACTAATATCTGAAACGAGGCCAACACTCCAATTATCCCCATCCCCAACCACATTCATCCATGCTGGAGATGATTATCACCAACCCTCTCCTACCTTACTCCTCCTAAGCCTTTGGCATGTCAGAGTGCGTACAGCCGACTAGAAAGATAGCTGCAGAAGGAAAAGGGGTGGAAGATTCCAGACTAGAAAAGCCAAGGACAGTAGATAGACAATGGACATGGGGATTTGTCAGTGGGGTGCTAGAAGTCAGGATACAAAGTTATGACAGGTGTATTTTCATCTAGGAAGCCTTCCTGGACATTCCCTCTATCCTACTTCCCTGCTGTGTAGATCCTCTTCCTTAACACTCCCACAGCATTCTGTCTTCACCTCTACTGTGGCACTTCTCACGTTGTTTCCTGGTTGTCTGCTCATGTATTCATTGGCTTCTCTAGACTGGGAGCTCCTGACAGGGTAGGGACTATCATTTTTATCTTTGTATCCCCAGCATCCAGCTCAGCACCTGGGCCACAGTAGGCACTCGGTGAATGTTAATTTGAGCAAATAAACTGATTGAAGGAAATGTCTCCTGAAAATGCTTCTTACCAATCTCGTCTGCAAGTGTAGCATCTGGATGGAAGCAGCAGAGATCACATCATCTCTGGCTTTCTGCTTCAGACCTGCATGGAGAATCCCACATGGTGCAACCAAAATCGGCAAGGCCACACAGGACTTTGCATTGGAAGCTTTAAAATGTAAGGCCTGGCTTTGAAGAGGGTGCATAATACAGACAATATTCTATGCATTGATCTGACAAATGGAAAATAAACAATAGCTTTTATTTATTTTATTATTTTTTAACGTCTTTTGGAGCATAATTGCTTTACAATGTTGTGTTACTTTCTGCTGTACAACAAAGTGAATCAGCTATACGTATACATATATCCCCATGTTCCCTCCATCCCACCCTCCCTATGCCACCCCTCTAGGTGGTCACAAAGCATCGAGCTGATCTCCCTGTGCTATGCAGCTGCTTCCCACAAGCCATCCATTTTACATTTGGTAGTGTATATATGTCCATGCCACTCTCTCACTTCGTCCCAGCTTCCCCGTCCCCCCCAAGTCCTCATGTCCATTCTCTACATCTGCGTCTTTATTCCTGCTCTGCCACTAGGTCCATCAGTACCATTTTTTTAGATTCCATGTATATGCGTTTGTTTTTCCCTTTCTTACTTACTTCACTCTGTATGACAGACTCTTGGTCTGTCCACCTCACTACAAATAACTCAATTTTGCTCCTTTTTATGGCTGAGTAATATTCCATTGTATACATGTGCCACAGCAATAGCTTTTAGCTTACCTTCCTTTGTGATGTGTTCAGGTTAACATGTTGATCGGTCAATGTTAAAAAGCATATATATATACGTGATTTTTAGCCTTCCAGATCCCACAGATATGCCTGAAAAGAAACTTTAAAAAGTGAATAAGTATAACTAAATCACTTTACTGTGCAACTGAAACTAACACAACATTGTAAATCAAATTAAAAAAATAAAAACAAAAAAAAGTGAATAAGGACTTCCTTGGTGGTGCAGTGGTTAAGAATCCACCTGCCAACGCAGGGGACGCAGGTTCGAGCCCTGGTCTGAGAAGATCTCACATGCTGCAGACCAGCAAAGCCTGTGCACCACAACTACTGAGGCTCCGCTCTAAAGCCTGCGAGCCACATCTACTGAGCCCGCATGCCACAACTACTGAAACCTGCACACCTAGAGCCCATGCTCCACAATAAGAGAAGCCACTGTAATGAGAAGCCTGCGCACCGCAACAAAGAGTAGCGCCCGCTCGCCGCAACTAGAGAAAGCCCGCGCGTAGCAACGAAAACCCAATGCAGCCAAAAATAAATAAGTAAATTTATATAAATAAATAAATAAACAAATAAAACCCCCAAATTCATGGGTCCAGCCCAGACCCCTACCCCCCAAACTCCAGACTCATAGAAAGAAAAGTGAATAAGTATAGGGTTATTTGTTGCAACATTGTTTAATATCATATGACTGGAAACAACCTAAATGTTCATCAAGAGGAGACTAGTTAAATTATGGTGTGTCATTCATACATGGAATACTATGCAGTTGTAAAAAAAAAAAAAAGGGAGCACTGGGCTTCCCTGGTGGCACAGTGGTTGAGTCCACCTGTCGATGCAGGGGACACGGGTTCGTGCCCCGGTCCGGGAAGATCCCACATGCCGCGGAGCGGCTGGGTCCGTGAGCCATGGCCGCTGAGCCTGTGCGTCTGGAGCCTGTGCTCCGCAACGGGAGAGGCCACAGCAGTGAGAGGCCCACGTACCGCAAAAAAAAAAGGGAGCACTTTGCTGATGTAGAGTAATCTCCAATGTATAGTGTTAAATGAAAAAACAAAGATGTAGACAGTATATTGTATACTACTGTGTGTAAAAAAGAGTGTCAGAGGATATCTATGTATTTGCTTGAAGGTTCATAAAAGCACCTCTGGGAGGTACATAAGAAACTGACAACACTGGTTGCCAATGAAGAACTAGGAGGAAAAGGCAGAAGGAAGACTCTACATTGCACACTCTTTTCTATCACTTACATATTTAACCATGTGAATGTATTACTCAGTCACAAATAAATGTAAACAGAATGAAATCACAGCAACAATGGGAAACGAGAAAAGGTGACATCAATGTGAAATAAATTTTGAGGGATACCAGGAAGCAAGAAACCCAATGAATTTGGGCTAACAGAGAAATCGGAGCAGAAAACATTGCAATTCAAGAAATCAGAAGTAAGAGTGGGTTCTCTCAAGGAGGCAGCAATCTCAGAGTTGGTAAATGCAGAGCAGGGGTGGGCAGGGAAGGAATCATTATGGCAACTCAATAAAGAGCTGCAGTGGAACAGCTAGGACAGGTGGACCCCTTTTCTCCCTCTCTCCCTTCCCCCATGGACCCTTTGTCAGCAGCAACATTGGGCCTTTGCCCTCAGGCTAAAGTTGCCCGAGGAGGACTCTAGGGAGTGTGCTGAGACCTCCACAACGAATAGGCAAAAGAAAACAAAAGGAAAACCAGCCTCAGTCAAGAGCGAAACCCTCTAAAGGTCTCCACCCCCAGAGAAAAGCCCTCCTTGCTTTATCAGTTGTGGGGGTCCCGGCCTTCCTGCCTCTCAACCCACATAACCTAAAGGGAAACCTGCCTGTTGACAAGCTCTACCCACTTAAACAGAACCCACAGTCGGCCCTCCCATTCCGGGGAGAGGTTTGTGGGGGAAACAGATCAACGCAATTGTAGAGGAAACCCATGCCATCCACCCATAAAAGCTAACATAGATCTTCATTCATAAATATGACCAGACACCTAAGGGTCACCAGACATTTGAGGAAAACTATCAACATGAAGGAGAAGGACCAAAATAAACAAATGGAACTGACCCCAGAAGAAAGAGAGATAATTAAAGGAATAGAAGAAAACGTAAAACAAATATTTTGTGATTTGTATCCCCAGAGAGCCTGGTCAGTGCTGTTCTACCAGATTAGAATATTTTACAACTTCCCCTTCTATCCCCTGAAAAGAAAACTAAGTAATTGGGCAAAGATTTACTAATTCCTTACAATGTGTCAGGAAGCAGGGATTCTGAGATTTGTAATTATCTTTCCTCTAGAAGCTAATGGTAGGGAAATCTGACAAGTCAGTTATGATGTAATGTGTCAAATTCTATGATAGATTGAGCATAGAAGAGGGCACCTTGTCAGCTGGAAGGGCACATTTCACAGAGCAGGTATCTCTTCAACATTAGTGGATAAAAAAGGAGGGAGTCATGAGGTTCATAGGGGAACAGCTTGAACAAACACAGCACATTTGGGGAAATAAGCTTAGCTGGACATGGGTGATGCTCAAGTCTGAGCATGAGTGAGTGGTGGGGGATGAAGACAGAAAGGTGGGCAGGGGTGGGAACCTGCGCTATGCTTACAATGGAGACACTATCCTCTAGGCTAGGGTTTTCCAGACATGTTCAGGGAAAAGAGTCCTTGAGAGGCCCTTTGTAGAACAAACAAAATGTTGATATATTTAACTCTTTCTTATGTACTGGAAATAACTTTCCTAGCAGAAACTCTGACTGTGTTCTAGGTTATCAATATAAAATCACAACCACAAGCCTAGTCACATCAGAATGTGTGTGATCCATTGTTTTTTTAGTTTTTTCCTTGATGCTTATTTGTTGCAGATCAATCATCAGCTAGAAGAAAATCAGTAGCAGAAAAGGGTGACAGAGATTTGAGAAAATTTTATGCAAGAAAAACTGAAAAATGAAACAATTCAATCCCTTCACTTAATTCTTTCTCTGAACTAAGAAAAAGATAGTCAGTATTTGACTTTATCTGCAGGCACTTCCCTGTACTCCCCAGGTCTACAGATTTCTTGGTAACCTAGTTTAAAAATCACTTCTGAATGCATTAGGCAACTGAAGATTTTTAAAGGGGACCCAACACCAGGGCCAGGCCACTCCTTGTTGGGGGAGAGACACACAAAGGACATCTGATACAGAATCAGAAAGTAGAGCTAAGATGTGGAAGCTGGATAGGTAGCCAATGTTGCGGCAATCTAGAGGACCAGGCAGAAGAAGGATGGGAGAAAGAGGAGGCTTCAAGGATTATAGGACCATCAGGCTATTCCGGAGCTAATCCCATTCACATTGAACATGCCAGGAAACTGTCAACCTGCTTCCCTGGGTCTAATGCATCGTCTTAGGGGGGTAAAATCAGGTTAGATAATACGGTCAGTTACAAGATTTAGAGTTAACATTCTTCTGGTGGTATGGAGGATGGATGGGGTGGGGCGGGAAGGGAAGCAAGGCAATCAATTAGGAACATACAATTCAGTCATGCAGGAGAGAGGGGATGAGGGCCTAGACTAGAATGTTGCCCAGGGGGATAGAAAGGAGTGGTGGCAGTCGAGAAGCTTTGGGGATGAGGAAGCCACTGGGATTGGGGAGTAATCTGGGCAAGAGAGAGGAAGGAATCCTTGATGACTCCCAAGTCTTGGACAATTATGTGGGTGTAGTAGTACCATTCACTGAGATGGGGAGAGCCTGGAGGGAGAACAAGTCTGGGTTGGAAGTGGAGTGGGGAGATGAGTTAAGTTTGGGGCATGCCAAATATGGGGTGGTTTTGGGGTATCCAAGTGGACGCATTCAGAGGTAGCTGCACTTACAAATCCACAGTTCGGGGCTGCAGTTATACATTTGAGGTTTATCACTATGAAGGTGATAGTGAAAACCATGAAAATGGATGGGAATCATCCAAGGCAAACATGTAGAATGAGAAGAGGAGAGGGGATGAGCATGAGGATGGGAGATACCGAAGTTTTAAGAGGTACAAGGGAAAAAGGAATCACATGAAGAAGGATTCTGAGAGGCAAGATGGGAGAGTTTTCAGAAGGATGACAACAAAATAATAGGTCAACAGACTACTGGAAAGGTCACTGAAAATTAACTCTAAAAAGTATTCAGCCCAAGTGAGAGAGTGGCATGGCCCTATATACACTACCAAACGTAAAATCAATAGCTAGTGGGAAGCACAGCTCCGTGCTTTGTGACCACCTAGAGGGGTGGGATAGGGAGGGTGGGAGGGAGGGAGACGCAAGAGGGAAGAGATATGGGGACATATGTATATGTATAACTGATTCACTTTGTTATAAAGCAGAAACTAACACACCATTGTAAAGCAATTATACTCCAATAAAGATGTTAAAAAAAATAAAAAGTATTCAGCCCAAACTATTGTGCTAATAATGGTGGAAGCAGTTTCAGGGGGATATTGTAAGCAGGAGTCAGGAAGTGGAGGCAGGGAGATTGGACAATTCTCTCTTGAAGTTGGTCACGTGAACAAACGTGGCGTTGTCGGCAACTCTGGTCCCTTCAGCGACCTCTCTCTCGGGGCTGGACTGATCTGATGGTCACAGGCTCCTTGCAGCTCTGGCATGGTGTCATGGTATGAAGCTGCTCCTGGAGAAGTCCTCGAGCCCCTTTTAGTTCTTGTGATAATTTTCCTTTAGTGGAACTAAGGTTCCTTGTCTAAGAACTGAAGCCTCTGACTTGACTGATCAAAGTTTATCACATGCATTGAAGCCACCTACTTGGCAGATGTAGTGAGATCTGCGCCCAGGACAGGATGCTGGGGCGTGGGAGGGGAAGACAGCAGGTGGTAACTATGCAGATAGCATGCCTATCAGAGGAGTTTGTTACATTTCCTATTTGTGTCTCAAAACAATCTTATAGGAATCACCAAAGCAATCTTATCATGGTTTCTAGACCAGGTTGGGATGTGGGGTAGGGATTTCCACAGCTACTTTTATTTCGAAGGCCATCTGATAAGACCATCAAAAGCCATTCAGGAATGCGTAATTCTACACACTTCAATAATTCAATTCGTTGTCAAGACGCTGGGTGTTTTTGATGTTGTTCATTTGTTTTTTGCTAGTATGTAAGGAGTTGACAATTATTTGGAAAACTCATATCATAGGCTAAACAAATAGCATAAAACCCAGGGTGAGAGTGCTTTTCTATATCTTAATGGGTTTCAAGCATCTTTCATGCACATCTTTACTTGATTTCATAACAACCTAGAGGATAAGCAAGGTGGGTACAACTGCCCATTTGGATATGAGGAAACTGAGATCTGGAGAGGGAGAGTGATAGGCTCGAGGTCCACAGCAATTTATTGGTACACCAAGGGCTAGAATTCAGGTCTCTTAACTGCAGCCTATTTTCCCTAGTCCAAACGGATACATTGGCATCAACAATTATCTGATGGACTGGAACAGTGTAGACAGACAACTTGGCTAAATCAAGCTAATATTCCTACTTTAACTTCAATCCCAGAGTTTTGGCCTGAATTACCCCAAGACCCTACTTCTCTTGGCCTTGGAAAAGGGTATTTTTCTTGAATTATCTTTCCAGCTAAATTTTCTTTACTAATTGTCAGCACTCCTTTTTGCTTTATGCCATGTAGACTTGCCTCGAAAAGCCGCCGGGACTTCGTTGGGTTTAAAGATGAAAGAAATGTTAACAAGCAGTTAGCCAGTGGGAAGCCAGTCGCAAAATCAATCCAAGCTTTTGTTGATGTTTCTTTCTTTCCCCATCTACCAGGTTCCCGATTTATATTAGTAAGATTGAAATTGAAATAATTCTATTGCTGGTGGATTCATTTGGCTCTTTCCTTGAAACTGGTGAACCCCAAACGTTAGACAGTGATAGGAAAGTACTGCCATTGTCTGTTAAGAAGTCTATGACATTTCAAGGCAAGAATGAATGTATGGAAGAAGAAACTTGTTTCTTCTTTACTAACGAAAGGGAAAGCCTGGAAGTGAATGATATGGGTAGGTAAAAAAAAAAAGAAAAAAAAAACCTTTACGTAACTTTTTTTGCTGGGAGAGAAGACTGCGAAGCACATTTTCCAGGAAGTGTGGGCTGCGACGATTGTGCGCTCTTAACTAATCCTGAGTAAGGTGGCCACTTTGACAGTCTTCTCATGCTGCCTCTGCCACCTTCTCGGTCAGAAGACATCATTTCAACTCGAACGCAGCATGATCGAAACGTACAGCCAACCTTCTCCCCGCTCTGTGGCCACTGGACCACCCGTCAGTATGAAAATTTTTATGTATTTACTGACTGTTTTTCTTATCACCCAGATGATTGGGTCAGCGCTTTTTGCTGTGTATCTTCACAGAAGATTGGACAAGGTAAGATGAACCGTAGGCCTTTATTAACTAAATTTGGGGTTCTTATAGATGTGTGGGTTGGTTGGTTTTAGTTCTACCCAAATGATGGACAATGGTAAGAACCCAAATAGATAAGTGGTCTTGTGGCGTAGTGGTTGTGGTCTAGTTAGTGAGATGTTCTACTCTTTTCTCTGGTCAAGAACCTTGGCTCTGGAGTCAGACTGCTGGGTTCAAATATTGACTCGGTCCCCTACTAGTTCTGTGATCCCAGGCAAGTTATTTGCCATTTCTATGCCTCAGTTTCCACATTTGAGAAATGGGGATGTTAATGGTACCCACCTCATAGATTAAATTCAAGCTAAGACCAGAGCCGGGCACAAAATAAGCACTACGTAGACATGAGCTATAATGATTTGCTAAGGTTTTGCTTAAAAAGTAAACTCTTTTTTTTCTGATGGAGACAACTGTTTTTCTTCTAAGTCTCCAACTAGACAAGGAGAGCATCAATCTGAGCTGAAAATGCATAGTTTCAGGTTAGCATAGACATGGGTAAGTCCCTGAAAGTGGCGTTCTCTGTATAATTCTTCAAATGCTGATTGTAGTTGCAAGCTGCTCAGTTTCCCTCTGAGATGTTTTACGTTCTTAAACAGTTGGACATACAGAACAAAAGAGTGGAGGAAGTTAGCAGGTTGTTCTGCATTCTTAAGAAAAATAACCATTAGGAGTTATCCTGTTTCCATGCGTTTACCCACCTCCACTCATAAGCATTATTGGCTGTGTTGAAAAAATACCAATCAAAGATGAAAAGGAGAAATTTGGTCCATTATTTGGCTGTTCCTAAAAGTCTAGATGTGGGAATTGTGGATGCACAGCATCTGGAGACTGCGTTTTCTCAGGGATGTGCGAGTGGCCATTATCGGGATGCCAATCTTGAACTAAGACCAGGAGGTTTTTCTATCGGGATAAGGTGGAGTTGGAACAATTGAGGCAATTCTTGGGTTACCCAAATTTTAGGGTTCACTGCCGAGAAAAGAGCAGGGCTCTGGGTCTGCTTGTTTGTTTGTTTGTGTTTGGCCTGCTGGGCTCTGCCAATCAAATGCCTGGACATAAGCCTAGCCTCTATAGGGGAAATACTGACCTGGGTAGATTCAAATTTACCCTGGCACTTGGGTGTTCTCTTAATGACAGTGAAAGCCACCGGCTAGCTGGATCTTGTTTTGAATCTAAAAATGTAATCTGAATATAAGAAAATGGCACAGAATTAGTTGATTAAACAAGTGAATTCCATATATTTACTTATTCTAAGACATCGGAAAATAAAATATCTCATTACCTTTGGGAATGAAAGATGATTTCTTTAAAAACGAAAATGTTTTCTGCAAATACTAAACTTAAAAAGAGAGAGATGTAATTAGAACTCAAGTCATTGATACACATTGCAAATTACCTTCACCAAAGCACTGCAACACAAACACTAAAACTAAGTGGGCAAATTAGCTCAGCAGAAAACTATTTTATAGACTGTGTTTATAATGACCAATCATTACTGAAGCAAAGGGAAATATGACCATTAGAGAATGTTGCTGCTACAATACATGGGAAAAAGTACCCTTTGTGATGAAATTTCATTAGAATAGCTGTGATTTCTACCTAGCATTGCAGACCACATGACATTTTCTTTGCTGGCTTTTGTAGATTTTTTAAACTGCTAATACCAGATATCAGTAATCCAGTATACTAACTTGTTATTATGCCCCATTTATATCTGCAAAGTCCTCCTCAGGTCGTTGAGGCCATGAAGTGATTGTAGAGGCAGACAGAAGTACAATGTCTCATGTCCCTGTTATTTCATAAATAGATAGAAGATGAAAGGAATCTTCATGAAGATTTTGTGTTCATGAAAACGATACAGCGATGCAGCAAAGGAGAGGGGTCCTTATCATTACTGAACTGTGAGGAAATTCGAAGCCGGTTTGAAGACCTGGTCACGGTAAGGACCTCAGTTGTTGGGAAAAGTGTCATTGAAAAGTTTTGGTTGAGAAAACCTGCTAGGTTGGGACACTAAAACGTGACCATGTAAAATTTAAACATGTGTTATATATATACTATAGATACATATCGCCATACATATGTACATACATGTATATATGGGTATGTGTATCAAAAAAGCAAAAATGAAGCCAAAATCCTACGGTTAAAAGGGAAAGGAAAGTTGGAAGTGTGCTCGTTGAAAGGAATGCCCTTAAGAAGAACAAAAGAGACTCTCTCTGGGGAAGATACACACTCTCATGGGCACATTCACACATGCACATGAGCTCAGACATGCAGATGCCTCAGGGAAAAGGGTGAAGTCTACCAAGTTTGTTTTTTGAATTTTCTTATCTTTCCATCCAAACCTTGATGCCTTCCCACTGTGGACCCAGGGTCTGATCCCCATTTCCCAGAGAAGCAATAACCATTGGCCACTGCAGCGTTGTCAGGCCACAGGTTAAGGGTTTGCCTTTACTGGGGGCGGTGGGGACTTCTGAACACTGATAGACTCTAACATATGAAGGAACGCTTCTCTCATGATGGGATTTCAGGTGCCATGTAAGTGAAATCTTTTCCTTTTACTGTGAGGAGAGGTGTGGGCAATTGGCGATGGACCGTCTCAGTACCGCTCGAACCAGACCCTGTATCATACCACCTGCTCATGGAGTCAGTCCCCTCTAGGGCCAATCAAGACCTGAGGCAGAAAGTCTGAAGCCTTCTAGCCCAACAGACTGGTGCCCAGCATGAAGTAACCGCAGTGGCCTATGATAGGTACCTAAAGCAGGAGTTTCTAGACCGTTTACTGAGGACATGCCCACAACATTAATTCCATCGCTGTAGACAAGGGGTCTAGGAGCTCTTCCTCCAGAAGAAGAACAGCAAGAAGCCTTTCTGCCTGTTTCCCCCTCAGAACACTGAGTCAGACACCTTGGGCCCTCAGGGGACTTGGGGGTTGTGACTAGGAGGCCACATCCAGGCTGAGGGCAGCACTGTGCCAGATGGGTGGGTATCTGGAGAAACCAACAGGAGTTAGCTCTCACATGTGGATAATGTGTAATTGACCTGGGAGTGAAGGACCTGAGAGCTTATTTCTGAGCTTATTCCTGTCCTCCTGTACTGTCCCCGGTGTGTCATTTTTAATCCAGTAGTGAGGACTCTGAAAGCTTATTCCTGGGTCACCTACGGGGATCAGAATGAAGCTCAAATCTGTTGCTGGCTTTTAGGTTCTTTACACTAATCTAGGTTTTAGAGAAAGACTCCTAACTCTTTACTTGCAAGGCCTGAAAACGATTTGAGTTTCTCTAGTTCTTCAAGGCTTCTGGCCACTATTACAGGGTATTGGAAGGTGTTGCAAATTTAAATGGGAATAAAGCCACTTTGAGAACAACGCTTAATAATCCAAGTAGCATATTTAATGTGCTGGGCTGTGTGACCTTGGGCAAATGACTTCACCTCTCTGGGCCTCATTTTTCTCATCCATCCAATGAGAGGGCTGAGATGATCTACCAGGGCACTACCAGCTCTGACATCCTGTAATTATGTGATCAGACTTCAGTTACCCCCAAAGGCAGTGAGAGTGGCTGTTGGTGTCTTCCCTCCCTCCCTCTTTCTTACTGAGAGTTTTACAGTTGTACTGCCAATTCCTCCCGGCTGTATTTCAGGTTGGATATGTAAAGCTTCCCAAATCAGCTACCCAGGACAAAAGTAAGGAAGAAAGTCAGTTTGGCCTCTTTGCTTATGCTTGCATGAAAAAAGTGACAGCTCCCAAGTTTCATACTCTGGAAAGGCAGACCTTCTGAGGCATGTCCGTCAGGGCTCCTTCCGTGCAACAGAGGAAGCCCCTTGCCTCCAGTGCTGTGGGGTGGAGTCCGAGTCAACGTCATCTGCGCCAACGATGCGCACGACAATCAGACACAAAGTACTCCAGCTCCCCAGTCCTGTTCCAACGATTGACCCCCGTTCCAATATCCATTCCCCGAAACTTCTCATTCTAAAACAATATTTTGGACTTTTTTTTTAACCCAACAGGCCAACTACAAAATAACCCCCAAACTGGATTATTTATATTCTTAGCTAATGTTAGCAGCCTTTCTTTCTGGGTCACAGTCTGATTGGTCCAGAACAACCCAAGGCCTGAATCACAGGAAGGGGTCTTCGAAATCATCAGATCCAATTATCAACCCAGAGCTGCTTCTTCTCCCCACAGCCGCTACCCATAGGTCACTCAATCTCTGTTTGAACACCTCTAGTGACGGGGAACTCATTATTTCCTGAGGCAGGTCGCACCAAGCTGTCACTCTGGGTGGAAGATGGGATTCGGGGCTGATGTTAGAGTAGATGAAGGCGGCATTTTAAATAGTATAATTACACATTAAAACTTTCTCCCTCCCCCCAGCTCCCTGCTAGAATGATCAGTTCCATGATTGTCTGCTCACCAATGCCCGAGGTGTCTTTGATAAGGTCAAAGCATCTCCTTTTCGAGTTAAAGGTCAAGCTATCCAACCCTGCCACATGGAGTTCCCACTAAGAGAGAAATAACTAATTCCAGATTTTCTGAAAGTCAACTTTCAAAAGTCTTTCAGTTGAGGTGGGGAGTGAAGCAAGAGGGGTAAAAAGGCCCTGGGGAGTGTGGCTGGGGCAGAGTTCACAGAAAGGCAAGGCCGGGCGCATAAAGGGCAAACTTTGCTGACTTCACATTTTCATGTTGGCCAAGCCCTGACACCAATGCAACCACCTAGCCTAAAAGTATCTCACCCTCGATCACCACACTCCATCTTTTGAAAAGACACGAAATATTCATTTGTTTGCTTGTTATCTCACAAACATTTTCCTGTTGCAGCACTTTCACACTGCCACACTTCAGCTCAAGTGGAAAGTTGAAGCTCTCGGCCCCGTGAGAGTTTTGAGGCACGGGCTCCCGGTTAGGCTCCATGACTTACACCCTCACATCTGGCACTCAAGCCGAGCGTACAAGGAACCCCTCAGCAGTAACAACACTAATACCTTATTGGGGAGGAACGAAAAGGAAGGGCGCTGTAGAAAATTGATTCCAGGAACTGGAAGGCACACAGGACTTTGATTATCAGAAGACGTGAAAATACTATTGCCTTCCTTATCTGTGTTCAGAGTACAGCGTTAAGCCCAGCCTCGGAACGTGATCTCAGTTTCTACTGTCGGCTTCAGCCTCAGATTCCTTGGGTGACCTCATGCCTGCCCGTTAAGCCCACCGTGCCTTTTATTCAGTATCTTTAAATCTTTAAAACGGCAACAGCAGCCTTTATTACCTTCCAATCTGTGTAGATGGCACTCTCTGCTAGCTTCTTTAAGTGCCTCTAGCCTTCCTGCAGTTGCTAATGAGAAGAAACCCCTTAAGAAGTGCTGCGTTTGGCTTGGAACATCAGCCACATTGGGAGATTACCTGAGTTTCCTATACGGGCCACACAAGGCAACCAGCAACAAGAGAATCTCTTCAGCCCATTGACAGGGACAACAAAATTTTTTTTAAAAGTCTGAGGATATTTTCATAGTCTGGGATTTCTTCCCAAGGTCAAACTTACTATTTCCATTTCCTAAGAGATTTCAGACCAGTTTTATTCTAATAGATACACACCATGGTTTATGTTAATAATATTCTATATACCAGTTCCCAGGGTAGAATCTGCTCCCCATTCAGCATTATTTTACTCGTCAAAGCCAGGGAGGTTGGGGTCATAGGAGGGGTCAGGATGGCAGTCATTGGTCTGGAGAGAGCACTGGAAGATAATAAAGCCCAGATTCTGTTTCCAGGTTCACCCCTGGGCTTACTGGGCTGTCAGCTCATCTGTCAAAGCCATGGGCTCCTAATCGGTAGGATGGAATTGATGACAGAACCTGAGTCTATATGATAATCTTCACCAGAAACAGGCAACAGAGTAATGGCAGGTGCCAAATGAATGAAACCTCCCTCCAAAGCCCCCGCCAGAGTTCCTGTCAAAATGACCTTTTGCCATGATTCTTATTTTAGGGTATAATGCAAAGCAAAGAAGTGAAGAAGAAAGAAAAAAACTTTGAAATGCACAAAGGTAGGTTGCTCTTTACCATTTCTATAAATACTTAAAAACTAAAAGGAAGCTTTAGGCCGATCATACTGAACAACCCAGTGTTGGATCAGGGAACTTGTAGCCCTGGAAATAAAACAGGAACACAATTGCCAAATCAATACCTTCTCTGGTGCCTGTGATTTAGAAAGGAGTTGTATGGACATATTTATAGTGAAGCCTGTGTTCCTTTAGTGCTGACGATACCAAGTATGAAGAAATCACATTATTTTCAACACCTTAATCAAAGCAACCATACAGCCTAGTACCACCTACAGAGGATGAGATGACAAGACGGTCAGCATTTGGTAGCGGTGTCATTCATCACTCAACGATAACAGTTTTCTCACGGGGAAACACGGCCAGGGGAGCCTCGGAGACCCAGGAGTGATTCAGTGTGACAGCGCTGTTTTTTGCCCTGTTCTTGATGTCAGAGCATCCCAAATATCCCAGGGTTGGAAGGGACCTTGACGGTTCTCAAATCCTGCACCATCCCCGGATCACGAATCTCCTTCACAACAGCACTGACCATTGACTGTCTGATCAAACATGCCTAGACACCTTCTAGCTCATAAAGCAGCCTGGGCCATCTTTGAAAAGCCCTAATAATTATAATAATAAGATTACTCTATACTCGAGAGAAGGCTTTTCTCCTCTGGAGTTGAAATTTGTTCTTATAATCTCCACTAACTGAATCGAGTTCTGCTCTTTGGAGCCATACTAAACAAAGTATATAATTCCTCTTCTACACAGCAGCTGTCCATATGTTGAAAACAACAGTCATGGCCCCTGAGCCTTTTCTTCTCCAGGGTAAACCTTCTCAGTGTCTCCCACTGTTTCTCCTATGACCCTTTCCAGGCTTTTTCTTGTCCTCGTTTAGGTCCTTTTCTGGACACACTAACTTTCTCTGTTCTTTTTAGAATGTAGCACCCCAAACCAAATACAATAATGCCTGGAGTGACCCGAGCAGCTGAGTATGGGGAAAATGGAGTGTTGGTAGATGGGTGTTGTTAGATAAACTGCTATATCACAAAGTCAGTGTAAAAGACGGTACGGCTTGCGTAAATTTAATACACACAAAGAAATACATACATACATACAGAGATACAGATACTGTTTTCTGAGGCAAAGAGCTTGCTTTAACCATTGGTTTGGATGCAAAGGGTCACCTGATTTCCATGAAGGCTTTGCTTTCAGAATGACTGTAAAATATGTTGAGTGGTACCATGTTGTCTGTTAATTGCTGTGAAATTTGAGGAAACAGTTCATGTGGGTGCTGCCTAGCAGTCTTTGGGAAAATGATACACTTAACAAAGCTGGTCATTTAGGTCATGCAGCTTGACTCGTTATTCATAGGACACCTACAAAGTGTCCAGCTCCAGGCTCATTACTGGAAAAAAAAAACAAACCAACTTCCACACCGTGTCTGCACTTAGGAGATTCAGTACGTGTAATTAAGGAGCAAACCTTTTACATGAGCAACAATTAGAGGTAGATATAACACTGTGGCCAGTGCTTGACCAAATCAGACACCATAAGCATTTTACTAGCTAAGTGTGCAGACACGACCTTTGGGCCCACTAAGATGACCAATGGATGGGAGTTGTTCTTAAAATCAAGATTCAAAATGTGTTTAATGAAGATCATTTTCTTTAGCCTGTGTCAGTCTATGTGAAGCGGAGTCAAGTACTGAATGGCGATTGGAAGAATGGGCTCGGTGTAAATACCCAACTCAGTTGTTCAGATTTTAGAAACCAACATTTCCCTCTGGTTTCAAGGGATTTCAAGGCCATCTTATCCTTCCTTTCACATAACCTATTTAAGTACAGTCTCTATGACCCAGCTACAGAACTAGACCAAATCGTTCTGTGGCCAGTTTTGTGTTTCTTTGGCCTGACAGTTGGTCTTTGGTTTCATCTCAGGTGATCAGGATCCTCAAATCGCGGCACATGTCATCAGTGAGGCCAGTAGTAAAACAGCATCTGGTAAGTCCAAAGCATCTGAGCATCAGCCACCCGAGGGGGAAGGCCAGGAGGCTAAAGCAAGGCAGCCTAACAATTAGGCTCCTGTCTTCCTCCGGGGGCCAATTTACAAAGCTACCCAGACACGCCTCGTGCATTTGCCCTTGTCTTCAAAGTAGGCTCAAATGCACAGATGGGACTTGAAGGGACAAAAGGAGGTGGGAAGCAATCCTGACGTTCTCATTAGGTGCTTGCTCTGTGGCTGATTCTAAATGATGAATTACTGGGTGGAGGGACCATTATTCTGATAACACAGAAGAGATGGCACGTAGTGACCTGCTAACTGGGAGCATCCCTCGTCCTAACCCCTCTTCACTATATGCAAATGGGCCTCAAGGGGTATTTCCTGCCATCTGCCAATCCCTGTATGATTAGCCCCAGCTTCACTGGGGCCAACCTCAGGGAAATTAAAGGTAAAATCATTCTGCAAAGATCAATCGGTACCAGGATGTTAGATTTTCCAGTGAAGTAACAACAGACGACATACTGTAATCTTTTCAACTCTCAATGATTTTCTTTCCGTATGCGTTCTGCCATGATTCTAGCCCTTAGACTTTTTTTCCCCAAATCTGTACCTCACGATAGCTGGTGTTGGACAATATGGCACATCAGATAAATGGATGGAAACATGCACACTAGCATAAAATCCCCTATCTACATAAATGCAGGCCAAGAGCATCAGAGCAGTCTTTGAAAACTTTAACACAGTGCTCTGGAACGGAGTTCTAAGCAGTGTGTGTGTGTGTGTGTGTGTGCCCGTGTGTGTGCACGCATGTGTGTCAGAGAGAGACAGAGATATAGAGAGAGACACAGAGAGAGAGAGGAAAGGAGATAGGACCTCATCTTGGAGGTGGCTTGGGCTTCTCGGTGGGCATAATGCATACGTAGTTATCCTGGATCATGGTACAGGAGTAACGAGCACTGGATAGAAAGTTGTTGAACACTGAGATTTAAGAACCATGACTACCACTTGCTGGGTGACCTTGGGCAAGTCCCTTTACCTTCGCAGCAGTTTCCTGTCTCACTTCACAGGGTGACTCTGAGCATCAAATCAGCTAATATAGAAGGAAGTTATTCTGTCAAGCGCTATAGAAACGAAGGTGTCATTCCTTAGCTACTTCACTGCAGTTTAGCTGTCAGAAGAGCAACATAAAGCCCTTTTTAATAACACTTACCCCACAATATTTAATAATTCTGCCAAGTACCCCTTTCTCATAAAATACACTTATGGGAGAATATCACAACCATATCTGGTATGTCCAGGGTGGTCATCCACATGATACAGTCTCATCCAGATTGGATGGATGCCAGCAACAGAGACACCTCCTAGAAGAATAGCTTGCCTTGCATAGATTTCACAATGCTCACATATTCTGCCGAAAGGCCCACGATGACTGTTGGTCCTAGCATGGTTGACAGTCCGCATCACAGTAGGTCTGCAGGGGATCAGGTGAGAAGAAAGTCACATTTCTTACCCCACAAGCCTCTCAGATCTACTTGGTCACGCTGCTCCAAACTTGACCTACATCTCACAGCAAGGATGAAAATTAGGTAAGGACTTACAAATATAAACTTTGTGGACTCAAAGATAGGGAACCTGCCCATGTTTTCTCAATCAGATGGTCCAAAAGTGAAAACATCATAATGAAGCATTTCTAGAGTGATCTGGAGGCCCAAGAAATGTCAGGCTTTGCAGGATGCCTTTCCTAATTACTAAAGGATGAGTCTTAACAGGTGGGGTCTTGCACCCTGATAGGCCTAAGAGCACCAAATAGGAGCTCAAATAAAAGCTCAAGGAAGCAAATGCATCGATACTTTCACTTCTCCCCACCCTCCACCCCCAGCAGTCTAGCTGTCTGTGGGGGCTGAGATTTGAAATCGGCTGCACACACTACTTTGAACCCAGTCAACATCTCAGGCGAGAAAAATGGCACATCGTTGGTGGGTACTTCGGCTTAGCCACAAGAATACAGGCACTTTCAAGTTGGTGGCGCCCACTACAATGGGAGATCAAAACACACAGTGAAATGACAGGTTTATTTTCATACTTCCTTGCCTAATTTTAGTCCCTGCTGTGGGAGGCGGATCGGGTTTGCAAGAGCATGATCAGGTAGGAAGAAATGGGGTCTTTTCTCTGTGCTGAGGCTGAGCAAGAGAGATCGGCAAGTCTTCGACTTTGGAAAATTCAAGGAAAGCGAGATACGAGTTAGTATTAGCAAGGACTTTGAGTATTTTGGCAGGCGTAATTTATGACCTGGGATTTCTAAGTCATTCACATTCTTTTAAGTTCAAGGGCAAACTGGCTTTAAGAGCTCTCAAGGGGAGAAGGAAACTCACTGTGCTCTGTTACTTGAGTTAATCTTCACATGTCTCTGAAATAGGCTGTAATATTAGCCCCGTGTTACAGGTAAGGAACTGAGAGGCTCAGGGAGATTGACTTGCCCAAGCTTAAGTCAGCCGTGCCTCCTCCATAGACTGAGGGCTGGATGGGTCTTTCAGAATCCCTGACGACCCAAACTTCCACTCCTATGTGAAGCCAGTATCCAACACGAAACCATATTGTCTGTTAGAATCTGAATCCTGTATGCTCCACCTGACCACGGATTTTTCCCCTCTCCATTACAGTTCTCCAGTGGGCCCCCAAAGGATACTACACCCTAAGCACCAACTTGGTAACCCTCGAAAACGGGAAACAGCTGGCCGTGAAAAGACAAGGACTCTATTACATCTACGCCCAAGTCACCTTCTGTTCCAATCGGGAAACTTCGAGTCAAGCTCCATTTATAGCCAGCCTCTGCCTAAAGTCCCCAGGTGGATCGGAGAGAATCTTACTGAGAGCTGCAAATACCCACAGTTCCTCCAAACCGTGTGGGCAGCAATCCATTCACTTGGGAGGAGTCTTTGAATTGCAACCGGGTGCTTCGGTGTTTGTCAACGTGACTGACCCAAGCCAGGTGAGCCACGGGACTGGCTTCACGTCGTTTGGCTTACTCAAGCTCTGAACGGTGTAAGCTGGCAGGTTGCGGCTGGGCTGACGCTGGCGGTCTTCACAATCCAGCAAAGCACTTAAGACCGCCCCACCGCAGCCCGTTGGACTGCCTATTTATAACCCTAGGATCCTCCTCATGGAGAACTATTTATTATACATCCCGAGGCATGTAGGGCTGCAATGAGTGAATTACCAGGCGGAGGAAAGCCCTGTTCCATAAGAGCTTATATTCTGAAGCAGCAACCCCACTGATGCAGACATCCAGAGAGTCCTGTGAAAAGACAAAGCCATTACACACAGCTCGAATTCTGAGTAAACAGCAGAAAATTAGCCAAGTTTAGTTTTGTTTCTTTGCCTGCAGTGTCCTTCAGTGGAGAATGTATTTGATTTCTCAGTGAAGATGCCGGAGGGAAACGCGGAGCCTCAGCTCACATTCAATTATGGTGGATTCTGGGTCCCTGCGGCCACGATGGAGGTGGGGCAGACTTTAGAAAGTATAATGCAGTGGAGAACCGAAAACCCTGCTCCCCGCCAGTCACCCTGACACTCATTCGCATCCTTTCTTTCTCTCCTACACACACACACACACACACACACACACACACACACACAGTCAGGCTGTTGCTAATCAAGTATCTTATTTCAACTCTGTTCCTATCTCCACCACTGTCGATGGGGTAGGCGGGCAGAGGGGGCAGCTCTGAGGCTTCCCACTCCTTCCAGAGAAATGACTGGATTTAAAGGAAATCTATTGTATCTACCTGCAGTCCCCATTGTTTCCAGAGTGAACTGGTGATTATCTTGTTATTTATTTTTTGAATAATAAAGATCTCTTAACAGTATTGTGGTTATTTAGCATCTGAAGCCCCAGGCCAGGGGGGAGGGGGATGACTTGGAGGGAATGTTCCCAACCCTTGTGATACTTTCAGAAACTTGGTTCTGAAGCTTGTGGCACCACAAAATATCTTGGTGACAGCACACTCCCTGGAAGGCTGCGATAGCCTTTGATGGATGACAGGAAAGCAGAGCCAGTGAAAAACTTGCTCAGGAAAGGTTGCAGAGGATTGAAAAAAGGCTGGGTTTTTTCTTGATTAATCACAGCTAAGCGAAGCTTAAAGAGAAGCAGTTGCTTATCTTTTTAATAGCTGTCAAGGCGGTTCCACCTTAGGTGAGAGGACAGGGAACTGGGACAAACTGAAGGGAAGCATTGGCCTCTCAGTCTTGTCACTTCCAGTCGAGGGGTTTTTCACGTAAGAAGCCCAGAGTGGCTTCGTCATCCTTACCGGTAGGGGGCCCTTCTTAAGGCAAATACCATGTGTCCAAGCAGAAAAATATGACTGTAGCAATAAGACAGGGGCGTGAGGAGAGTTGGGGGCAGCTCTACGGCCGCTGGCCCTGCTCTTTGGTCCTCTGGATGGCACAGTCCCTTCCTGGCTGAGTGACTTGGAAGGCTTTAGAGCATGAATTTCTAACACAAGGCTGAAGTCGTGCTAGACAGACTTGCTGGGTTGTGTATGGATACTTTCTCCAACAAGAGAACTTTGGTCTGAGCTCTCGTGACATTTGTGGATTCGAGGACTCAGTCAGGGATGTGTCCACAGTGCGATCTTGTCCTCTGGAGCAAAGATCCTTCTTCAGCGTTGCCCTCGGCACGGGAGACTTGAAGGAAGGGGGGCAGCGAGCAGACACTGCTCATGACGTTCTCACAGGTAGGCCAGGACCCGGTCTAGCTGATGGGAGGGCTTGGCCCAGTCCCGAGGGAAGAAGACAGTACACAGGCCATGAATGTCCCTCCCTCAGGGTAGCTGAGCGCCCACTTTGGAGCACACATGGGTAGGCAAGAGGGTCATAAGAAGGGAACTCATGTCCAGCCTGGACAAACCTTTTATAGTCTTTACACACTCACATCCTCTGTTTAAACCTTGCCCCTGCACTTCACGCCCCCTTCTTCTTCTTCGGAAATCATTATCTCCCAGACCATCTCTACCTCTAGTAACCATGTGGCTATGGCTAACAATATCTGTTATCAGAAGGAATGCTATAGACGCAGAAACTCAAATTTTCTAGGCGAGCTCCTCTGCTCCCATGCTTTCTGCTGCCCTCTACATGCCAGTTCCGCAGCCCCAGCCCAGAACTTTCTCCTAAGCTTCAGCTTCACATAGCCAAGTGCCTTCAACCCCTCAGATGGCTTCCTCCTAACGTCACCCTTGCCCTTCCCAAGAGCTCCAGGGCCCATCCCTCCCCCTCTCCTCCTCCTGTCCTACCTGCTCACAGGGGGCTGTCTCTCCCAGTGCATGGGTTCAATGACCCCCTTTGTGCTACTGACGTTATGCCTTTAGTCCTGACCTGCCCCCTAGAGTGTGTCCCCTTCTGCCCGCATTTCCGAATGGTGGGCCCAGGAGTCAAATCCAAGGCATCCAAATGGAACACTTGATCTCCCCCCCCGCCACGATGGGACCCACTTTCTGTGTTGCCCATTCCGGTGAAGGGCAGCCTCACCCCCCCTGCTTCCTGAGCCAGAAACCAGGCTTGACTCTTCACTGCCCTCCCTCCCACGTCCAGTCCTACCAGCCCAACACATCAACCTTATTTCTTAAATACCTCTTAATCTACTTCCTTCTGTCTCCACTGTCACGATCCTAGTCCAAACTCCTGTCATCTCTCTTCTGGAAGATTACAACAGCCTCCTAGACTCTCTGCCTCCACCCCTGTTCCCTCTCATCCATTCTCCATGTGCGGCCAGAGGGGAGAGCGAATTCTTTTTCTTTTTGGCTGCACCACGTGGCATATGGAACCATAGTTCCCCAACCAGGGATCGAACCCGTGCCCCCTGCAGTGGAAGCAATTCTTAAATACAGTTCTGATGTCACCACTCCCCTACTTCTTAACGACCTCAGAATAAAGACCCAAATAATTAACTTATTTCTTCTGCCGATACCTCTCAGTGCATTAAGTTCCAACCCTCAGTTCCTCTAAGCAAGGCTACAAATGCTTTCCTGCCTTAGGAGAGACGGGAATGCTATTTTCTCTACTTGTGGCTCCCCTCCCCTCCCCGCTGCCCCCCCCCCCGCACTTAGGCTCACAGCACTTACAGGGTGGAGGTGTTTCCTCTGATGCCGGGAGCTGCTTCTAACCCAGGAGTCCATGAAATAATTCTGTGTGTTGGTTAAAGCAAGAATTTGCACTGCCTTAGGCCTTTAAAGCAGTCTGGGAGACACAAAAAGGGGACATGATTTTTATTATGTCCTTTTTTTCTGTGAAGCACATCTAGGCTCCACAGACAAGTCATTTCATCTCTTCTGAGCCTCAGTGTCCTCATCTGTAAAGTGGGGATGCTAAGAATACATCCTTTGCAAAGTTTATGAGGATTTGGTGAGACCATTCCCAGAAAGCCCCCAGCAGAGTCTGCTCTCTGGAACAGATTATCCTATAAAGAGCACTAAGGTGGGTCTCCACGTGGTCCCCAGCACACCAGCCTGCACCCAGTGGCATAGGTAAACAGGATGGCATCTTAAAATGACTGAAACCTCAGAGACCAAGGTGAATGAATGCCTGGCGGTCCAGGTACACATGAAAGGCCTTGCCCATGTCGTAGACCAAAGACCACACCCAATTTGAAGCAAAGTGAAAGCAAAAAAAATAAAAAAAGGAAAAGAAAAAAGGCAAGATTAGAGTACATACCGAACACTAGAGCAGGCCTGTGTGTAGCAAAGACTCTTTCTTATAGTTTCCTTGTCAAAAACGATTAACCATCGGAGGCTGGGGATTGCCAAATTTTTCAGTAGGCTTGAGCAGTTCCATCTTTACGATATTTATGAAGGTTTAAAAACAAAACTATGATCACTAATTCTCAATCTAGAGGACATCAGCTTATAAACTTCCCCCTTCCAAGATAAACAACAAGGTCCTATCGTATAGCACAGGGAACTATATTCCCCTGATACACCATAATGGAAAAGAATATGAAAAAGAATATGTATATGTATGTATAACTGAATCACTCTGCTGTACACCAGACACTAATACAACATTGTAAATCAACTATACTTCAATAAAATAAATTTTAAAAAAAACTTCCCCCTTCCATACCACACTTCTCTGAGTAACCCCAAGAGGCAATTCAGCAACTTTCAAGAAAACCAGTTAAATATATAGTTGCTTTCCATTCCCCATTCCTGGAGCTCCACTCAGTTATCTGTCATATTTTTCATGCTAATGTAACCCCACTTAAAGTCCAATAATTTTTGATCACTCACTCTTATCCTCTGTACCTCTCTGATGGTAAACCTCTTTGAAATCCAACATGAAACCTTTAACACATCTTCGATCTGATTCACATTATTTATTTATTTATTTATTTTATTTTGGTTGCGCTGGGTCTTAGTTATGGCACGTGGACTGTTAGTTGCGGCATGCGGACTCTTACTTGCAGCATGCATACAGGATCTAGTTCCCTCACCAGGGATCAAACCCCGGCCCCCTGTACTTGGAGCACGGAGTCTTACCCACTGGACCACAAGGGAAGTCCCTGATTCACATTTCTTATTACTAGGAGTTAAAGACTTGGTTTTTTATCCATTCACCAACCCATCCAACACTGATTGGGATGATACATTCTGTGCTATGCACTTGATGGATATGATCCAGTCCCTGCCCTCAAGTAGCTTACGGAATGTTGCATCACAGGTGTGCAAATGTTGAAAGCCCAGCGTGAATGCTGCAGCAGGGGTCAGGACCAGTGTAACAGGGGATACACAGGAAGGACGTGTAACTTGGACAAGCGGGGCAAGGTAGGTGTCAGGAAAGGCTTTCCAGGACAGGTGGCACAGACTGAGTCTTGAGGGACGTTGAGGGGAGGAGGGGCCACAGGGAGGAAAGGAGGACCAGAGGGAGAGCACAGAGCATACGAAAGCAGAGATTGTGAAGCTGGATAAAAGGTCCAGGGGAGCAGCAGTAGGAGTCAGCTCGCAGAGGGCCTTGTGTGAGAAAGAATCTTGGTGTACAGGTCAAACAGCACATGCTGAAGCCCAATCTAGGAAGAGCCTTTGTGCTTATTTGGCAGACAGAAACTTCCCTCTGAGTTGCTTGCCCAGAGGGGCTGGCTCTATAGCTTGGCCGAGGTTGCCTGCTTGCCAAGAGCTGGGTCAGACTGGACCCTGCAGGCCTGGAGGTTGCTGAAAGCTTAGAACCCCACTGGCCTTCTGCTATTGGCACAAAGGCAAGTCTTCACAATTCTTCCAGACAAACAGCAGAGACCTCAAATTATGGGGAAAGTTGGCTCATTCAACAAATATTTCTTGAGTAGGTTCTATGGGCTTGACCCTGTATGAGGCCCCGAATTTACATGGATGAAAGGAGCCTATTCTCCCCTTTTAAGGTAATTAACATTTAGTGTGGAAAAAGACACAAGCAAATAAAGTGCAGCATGATGGAGTCTGGATTCCCTGAGGAGGCAACGCTTGAGCTTTTTGGTTTTTTTTTAATTTATTTGAAAATTATTTCAAACGTACATAAAAGTTGCAAAAATAAGAACAGTACAAATAAAAAGTGGTTTCTGAATCATTTGAGAGTAAGTTGTGTACCTCACGGCCTTCACCCCTAAATACTTCAGCGTGTATTTCCTAAGAATAAAGATATTCTTATTTATAACCACAGGTACAGTTATCAACTTCAGTCGATTTAACATTGATATTGATCTTCCATTTGTATTCCAATTCAGGTAAGTCATCCAATAATATCTTTTATAGCATTTTCCCCTCCAGCACGGGATCCAGTCTAGGGTCGGTATTGCATTCGGTTGTCATGTCTCTTTAGTCACCTTTAATCTGGAACATTTCCACAATCTTTGTCCTTTTTTTTTTATAAATTTATTTATTCATTTACTTCTGGCTGTGTTGGATCTTCATTGCTGTGTGCGGGCTTTCTCTAGTTGCAGCAAGCGGGGGCTACTCTTCCTTGCGGTGCGCGGGCTTCTCATTATGGTGGCTTCTCTTGCTGCGGAGCACAGGCTCTAGGCGCATGGGCTTCAGTAGTTGTGGCATGCAGGCTTCAGTAGTTGTGGCTCGCGGGCTCTAGAGCACAGGCTCAGTAGTTGTGGCGCACGGGCTTAGTTGCTCCGTGGCATATGGGATCTTCCCGGACCAGGGCTTGAACCCAGGTCCCCTGCATTGGCAGGCAGATTCTTAACCACTGAGCAGGGAAGCCCACAATCTTTGTCTTTAATGACATTGACTTTTTAGACTAATATAGTAACAATCTGTCCCCTTTAAAAGAAAAAGTGTTCCTTATTTTGAGTTTGTCTGATGTTTCCTCATGATTAAATTCAGCTTATGCTTTCCTGGATGGAAAACTACATAAACGATGTTGTGTCCTTCACAGCATATCACATCTGGAGGCACCTGACGGCCGTTTGCCTCCCACTGTTTTTTTTTTAAATTATTTAAGTTATTAATTTATTTTTGGCTGTGTTGGTTTTTTGTTGCTGCTCGCGGGCTTTCTCTAGTTGCAGTGAGTAGGGGCTACTCTTTGTTGCAGTGCGCAGGCTTCTCATTGCAGTGGCTTCTCTTGTGGAGCATAGGCTCTAGGTGCACAAACTTCACTAGTTGTGGCATGTGGGCTCAGTAGTTGTGGCTCGCAGGCTCTAGAGCACAGGCTCAGTAGTTGTGGCGCACGGGCTTAGTTGCTCCACAGCATGTGGGATCTTCCCGGACTAGAGCTTGAACCCATGTCCCCTGCATTGGCAGGCAGATTCTTAACCACTGCGCCACTGGGGAAGTCCCTGCCTCTCATTGTTGACGTGAATTTTGATCACTCAGTTAAAGTGCTGTCCAATTTCCCCACTCTATCTAGAGTTACTATTTTCCACCTTGCAACTAGTAAGCACTCTTTGGGGAAACACTTTAAGACCATACAAGTAACTTGCTCGTCATCAACGTTTCCCTCTATATTTTAACACCCAGTGATAATTTTTGCCTGAATCGGTCTTTACTATGATGGCTGCAAAACGGGGATTTTCCAACTCCAGAGTTCCTTCCACGTTTACCAGTCAACCCTCAGCATGGTACTGTAAACAAGAGCCTTCCCTTTCTCCCCACTTACTTATTTATCGATATGGACACACAGATTTCTACTTTTTCCAATGTTTTCAAATTCATTACTGTATTTTTGTGCTCAAATTTTCCCTTATTTGGCCAGTAAGAGCCTCTTCAAGTTTGCACCTGTGTCTTCGTAACATGCCCCTATCATATTTCTGAGCATTACTTTCTGGCAGAACAAGATGTTCCAGGCTCATCTTGTACCTTTCCTGCCTCAGCCGTAGAATCGGCCATTTCTCCAAGGAGCCCTCGTTCCAGTGCAGAGTATAGCGTTTAGAAACCAAGTTCTGGGCACAGCTGTGTTCATCGCTATTAGGATGTCACTTCTCCTAGGAAATGTATGCGTTTAGATGCCTATGTATACACATGTAGGTACTAAAGCTGTCAGCCTCAGCAAATAAAATTTCAGGGTAGGGACCTCCCAGGTGGCACAGTGGTTAAGAATCAGCCTGCCAATGCAGGGGACACAGGTTCAATCCGTGGTCCGGGAAGATCCCACATGCCACAGAGCAACTAAGCCCACGTGCCACAACTACTGAGCCTGCGCTCTAGAGCCCACGAGCCACAACTACTGAGCCCGCATGCTGCAACTACTGAGCCCACGTGCCATAACTACTGAAGCCCATGCACTCTAGGGCCCATGCTCCGCAACAAGAGAAGCCACTGCAATGAGAAGCCCACACACCTCAAAGAAGAGTAGCCCCTTCTCGCCGCAACTAGAGAAAGCCCGTGCACAGCAACGAAGACCCAGCGCAGCCAAAAAAAAAAATTAAAAAAAAATTCAGGATACCCAGTTATATTTGGATTTCAGGTAAACATTGAAAAACTTAGTATAAATATATCCCATGCAGTATTTGGGACATGATCTATACCAAAACATTATTTGATATACAGCTGAAACTCCGATGCAACTGAGCGTCTTGTGTTTTATCTGGCAACCCTAATTCATACATACACACTACATACATATAAATGTACACATATACATGCAGAGATACATATGTACATGCGTTTTAGAAATCAGGAGTTCACATAGATACTTGAGCTGACTCTAAATGGAAAGGAATGAATTTGCTTGATGGACAGGGATGGGAAAGGGATTCTAGGCAGGGCAAATGGCATATTACGGGACTTAAAAGAAATTCAAGGAGATCCAACTTTACTGAGTGTGGCGGGGAGTAGCAAGAGATTAAATTTTTAAACAGGTGAATGACATAGATCTTTTAGATAATCATTCTACTGGCACCAAAGAGGCCAGACTATTGGCACCCAAGAGGCTAGACTACAAGAGGCAAAGAGATGCATTAGTCTGAGGGAGAGATGATAAGCATCAAAAATAGGCAACGGAGGATGGGGAGAAGTTCAGGGGTTACAACAGAGTTAAAAATGGTAAGACTTGATGACTAAAGGTATAAAGGGTTAATGTATAAATTTATACAGGGTTGAGGGAGAGGAAGGAATAAAGGACAATACTTGTTTTTCCGGTTTGGGCAACTAAGTGGCCAGGGGTGCTATGTACTGGGATAGGAAACATTGGAAGAGCAGATCTAGGACTACGAATGAGGAGTACAGTTTGGGACATGCTGAGTTTGAGGTGCTGTAGGACATCCAAGCTGAGATGTCCACAAGGTGGCTGCATCCACGGGTCTGGAGCTCAGGAGAAAAGGTCAGGATGGAAAAATATGGACCAGGAAGTCATCTACACTTTGATGAATAAAGTTATAGGAATAGACAAGGTTGTCCAGGAAGAGGCTATAGAAAGGAAGAGAAGAGGCAAAGAGCGTCAAGGATCAGCAACATTCAGGGGACAGGCAGGAGGTAGATCCAGCAAAGGAGACTTTGGGGTGGTCAGAAAGGTTGAATGAACGCCAGGAAAGCTGGGATCATGAAAGCCCAGGAAGGAGAGATTTATCAAGGAGGCAAGGGTCAGAAACTGCAGAGAGGTCAAGATGGGTATTGAAAAGCGCTCCCCGGATTTGTCAGTAAGAGCTCATCAGTGACTTCAGGAGCGTAGATGGCCGAGGTAGAAGCTGACTTGGCAAGTACCAAGTGCAGAGGAGGAGATGCAGTAGCAAGAGCATGGATTCGAGAGGCAGACGGACCAGGGTTTCAAATCCCTGCTACACACATACTAGCATATTGTTCAACCACTGTACCTTTGTTCACTTGTAAGATGGGGATAACAATAGTGAATACCTCATAGGGTTGTTGCAAGGGTTACAGGAGCTTAACTATGTAAAACAGCGCAGAGCCTAGCACATGGGAGGTGCCATGTTACAGCTATTGCTTCGGCTTCCTGAGGCAGAAAGGTAATATCAGGTGCCTATAAAATTGATGGCTACAGGGGCTTCCCTGGTGGTGCAGTGGTTAAGAATCCTCCTGCCAATGCAGGGGACACGGGTTTGAGCCCTGGTCCGGGAAGATCCCACATGCCGCAGAGCAACTAAGCCCGTGCGCCACAACTACTGAGCCTGCACTCTAGAGCCCGCGAGCCACAACTACTGAGCCCACGTGCCACAACTACTGAATCCCGTGTGCCTAGAGCCTGCGCTCCGCAACAAGAGAAGCCACTGCAATGAGAAGCCCGCGCACCGCAACGAAGAGTAGCCCCCCGCTCGCCACAACTAGAGAAAGCCCACGCACAGCAACAAAGACCCAATGCAGCCAAAAAAAATAAAAAAATAGACAGCTACAGAAGTGGAAGTCAGGGGGCTTCCACTGTCTATGGCTTCAAGGTCATAACACGGTAGGTGTAATCCAAATCCAGTTTCAGAAGATGCTGTTGCCACTACAGTCTGTCACCCATAGGTAGTACAGAAGCCACGGACATATCCCTGGAACCTCCTGCCAGCCAACAAGCCCCAGGAAGATAGCCTCTGCTAACTGAAGCCTTTCAAACATTGCACAAAGGCATCTCATTGGCAGAACTGAAAATGTATCAGAACCCACACTGTATCGGAACCCTAGCTGCAAGGGAGTCTGGGCTAGGTGCTTTTTTAGCCTTGGGGTTGTGGGTGGGGGGAGGAATGGATGCTGAGTAGCAACAGATAATATCCAGTGCATCTATCTTGAGGGTGGAGCAAATATTTTCATCCTGACCGCTGACACCAGCATTCCACCTGTGGTCAAAATTGACAAAATCCTGCAAAATACAAAGAGGGATGGAAACCAGACTAAAGATCAAGGGATAAGCTTGAACAAGAAAGTGAATATCTCTTTCTCTTATATTGGAAGGAAAATGGTGAGAAGAGGTACAGACAGTTTATAGGTTGGGGGCAGGAGGAGAGGGATGGAGAAGTTACAGAAGGTTCTCTCTCAAGAGGTGTATTATCTCTTTAAAGTGGGGAACAAATATCATCTGGCCTGAGTGAAAAAGGTAGAAGCTGGTTCAGGGGCCTGATGAGCATGGATAGCTAATGAGGGAAACAGAAGAGGAAGCTGACACAGCATGAGAAATCTTTCTGCACACCAGCTAGCAAAAAAAAAAAAAGAAAAAGAAAAAGAAAATGAAGAAGAAACACAGGACTTACTTTATAAAGCATTGTTATTCTTATTTATTGAAAATGTCCAGTTTAAAAGTCTTCAAAATAAAAACAAGTTAGAAAATTTGAGCTGTGTGAGAAGGGACATGACAGAAGAGGAACTGAAAGGCCTCGAAGGGCGGCAGTTTGACTACAGAGTAACAGGGACCCATTTATAGAGTACTGTAAACAACACAACTATGGAGACACTGCCGTCAGGTTAACATGGCTTCATTTCCCGTATAGGATTATCGAGTGGGAGTGCGGACACCACTCTGCACGAGCTACATTACCCAGAGTACACAGGGCCTCTCATCAGAAGGGCCACGTCCCCAAAACATGCATATGGGCACGTCACCTTAAAATAAAGACCTTTCAATATTTTAAACAATCCTATATACCTTATCAACTAAAGTACTTTGTAATCACAAAAATGTTTCCTATGGATATAGTTTGCACATTTATTGCAAGCCATTGACTAACCACAGACAGGGCAGATGCTATGATCTGTGTTGCTGTTACTGTTGTTTTCCATTTGGAGATGAAGGACGGCATCTCTAAACTGTTGGGCTAAAAACAGAACAACAGCCGTTCCTAGCAATCTTGTTCGGTCTTCAGCTTCCAAAGACAGCTGGGTGTGGTTGGCTGAGATTGATCTGCAGGAACAGTCCATTTCCCGTGGACGGTGTAATTTCTGCTGTGCAGCAAGCAGTCAACAGCCCCGTACCATGTAGTTATGGGAACTGAGACCCACCCTGTACTAGAAAGGAAAAGGGCTTAACAAGCTGGGGAGTTCAAGCTTCAAGTTTGGTTCCTAAACAACATTCACAAAACCCGCATTTATAGGCACCCATCAAATGTATGTGGGAGACAACTTTGCTCAGTCCACTGGTCCTTGGCCTCTCTTTCCAGCGATCTCCTCCACCTGGCCAAACTTCCCGTCTTTGGGACAGACAGGGGCAGGTTGCACTGCTCTGTCCTACAGCCCCAGGCCAACTTTCAACTGTGCTGAATTTGGATGTGTGTTGCCCTCCTGTGACTCTCTTCTAAACCTGGCTTATCACAGTTCTAATTTCCCAGATGCTTACAAAGGCGAGGGTTTGATTCAACAAGCAACTTGAGTAAACCAGTTCCAAATAATCAGCTTCACTAGTAGCCAGCACACAGCTACTAGAGCGGCCCCTTCTTTCCGGCTATACAAACTGGGCCAACAGCACATTTCTGCAAATAATTCTTAGAGTCCTACTCGAAGAGGCTGATGACTATCACAGCTTCTCACAGCATATATGGTAGAGCAATCAAGGGAATTAAAGCTGTCTGCTAGGGCACAACATCTCCTCAAGTGTAGACTGAAGGATGAGAAGTCGCAATTTGAATATGTGATGTAGAAAAAAGAAAGTGCTCACAGTCTGTATTTTTAAAAAGCAAAGCACACACATACCAGTTGACACACCACTTGGTATGCTTGGCTAAAAGCACTGGGGAAATAGAAAACTTACACACAAGGCAGAAGATTAGGGACAAAACCTATCATGCACTGGCAAGAGATGGGCAACTCTGCTACTGAAGGGGAGGACTGTCCAGTGCAATTTGCTAATGGATTTGGTGTTGGCATGGGTGACCAGAGCTTCTGTCCCACAGAGTTAAAATGTAAACCAACACGAAAGGAGGGAGGGCACTACGGTTTTCTTGGTCTTATAGACAAAATAGGGTAGTCATTAAAAAAAAGTGTGCATTGAGGACGGCCCAGGGAAGGGCAGCCGGATCACTGGGCAAACTGTGTTAGCCTTTCGCCCTACGCCAGTCGGAGTTCCAGAAGTGTTGCCTTCAGTAAATCAGGTACTGAGGGGCTGCCAGGAACAGGAAAGCATTGGGGGAGAAAGTCAAGTTCACATTTAATAAGCCATGGCCGGCCACTTTGGGACAGCAGCCAGCCCAAAAAGAGTGACCCGAGATAATGGCTGGTAAAGAGGCACTATGAATTGAAAGCCATCTGAAGGCCATGTAAGTCATTTGCCTACGTTAGCTTCCCTTTGCTTACTGAATGGAAAAGACTGGGGAGATGTTCACCCCCTCTTGCTTTGACCTCTGTTAAAAAAAAATAAACAACCAACCAATAACCAAACAACAACAAACACTGAACCAAACACAGAGAGAGAGAGAGAGAGAGAGAGAGAGAGAGAGAGAGAGAGACACTAATATACGAAATAAAAACCAGAGAAGTGAGCAAACTGAGTCAGATCACTCAGCTGGACATTTCCCGATGCCCTGCGGGCACCCTCTGCCAGCCGCACTGTGATGGTTATGGGAGAATGGAGGTCTTGCTACTGGACTCGGCGCGAACACACTCATCAGTTTGCTTCAACAGCCTCCGGACCAGCTTTTCTAGGTCCCTTCTTGATTTCAACTCTTCTTCCAGGCACTGCTTCATTCTTTTATTCTCCTATGATGGGAAGAGGTTGGTTGGTTACCAAACAAAGGGACCCCGCCTCAGGGCCCCTCCTGCTCAGTCTCTTGGCAGCCTTCACCACTGACAACACTTTCCTGCCTCAAGCTCCTCTCCCTCAGCTTCTAAGACAAGGCAGCCTCTTGATTGTTCTACTTCTCGCTGACCATCCCTTGAGATATAATACAAGCATTCTCTAGGGCTCTGGCCCTGGCCCTCTTCTAATTCAACACACTTTTCACTTAGTGTCTCTTCTCTTTCAACTCAAATAACTACATAGGCGCCTCCCCAGTCTCTCTGGTACTGACCTCATCTCAGCTCATGAGCACCAGGTTGACAGTCCCCAATGCCAACTTAGATGTGTTACAAGCACCTCGGACTCATTACGCCCTGAAGTGAACTCAGTATCTCCCCCACCCCCCAAACTTCTCTTCCTCCTGTGGCTCTTGATTTCCATGAAGGGCACCACCATATCAAAGTAGATACCCAACACCCCTACACTGTTGGTGGGAATGTCAGTTGGTGCAGCCACTATGGAAAACAGCGTGGATGTTCCTCAAAAAACTGAAAATAGAACTACCATATGATCCAGGGATCCCACTCCTGGACATATACCCAGACAAAACTATAATTCAAAAAGATATGTGTACCCCTATGTTCATAGCAGCAATATTCACAAGAGCCAAAACATGGAAACAACCTAAGTGTCCATCAACAGATGAATGGATAAAGAAGATGTGGTACATATATACAATGGAATATTACTCAGCCATAAAAAAGAATGAAATAATGCCACTTGCAGCAACATGGATGCAAGTAGAGATTATCATACTAAGTGAAGTAAGTCAGAAAGAGAAAGACAAATATCATATGATATCACTTATATGTGGAATCTAAAATATGGCACAAATGAACCTACCTATGAAACAGACTCACAGACATAGAGAACAAACTTGTGGTTGCCAAGGGGAGGGGGATTGAGGGAGGGAAGGACAGGGAGTTTGGGATTAGCAGATGTAAACTATTATATATAGGATGGATAAACAACAAGGTCCTACTATATAGCACAGGGAACTATATTCAATATCCTGTAATAAATCATAATGGAAAAGAATATGAAACAAGAATGTCTATATGTGTATAACTGAGTCACTTTGCTGTACAGCAGAGATTGGCACCACATTGTAAACTAACTATACTTCAATTAAAAAACAAAAAAACAAAGTAGATACCCAGGTAAAAAGACTCATCTTCCATCCCTGGCTCTTTCTTAATCCCTGCATCATGGCGCCATTTTCCAAAGGCTCTAACTCTGCGATGTGCCTTCCTTTACATCTGTGTCCCTCCTCCGTAGCCTGAGCGGCTCTCCCTCCTCAGCTCAGGACTTTATCACGTCTCACCCTGAGTTTTATAATAACCTCCTAAGTGGTCTTCCAGCCTCTGGTCTCTCTCCCTTCAATCCATCCTTTACCCTGTCACCAGGTACAGTCAGTCCTCAAACCCAAGGGAGAGTGTCCCTCATGGAGCACTGGGTCAGATCTGCAGAGGAGCCTACAAATCATGATTTATGGTTCTGTTTACACTTACATGCTCGTGAATGACTTATCTTTTCTTAAATTCTGTTTGCAAAAGTCAGGGAACATGAAGTTGTAACTAAGTTTGTGATCCTATTGTAAATCCCTAAATAGGTATATAAGCAAGCTTCAGAAGTTGAAACCCAAGGCCACGTGGTAAAATCAACAAAACCCACCTGGCTGACACAAGGGAACTAAGAATCCCCACCTCACCACCTTGTTCCTGGCCTTCTCCTGAGGGCATCTACCAGTGCACAGCAGGGAAGAGGGAGCAGGCCCGTTAGGATCTGAGAAAACGACTTTCGAATTTCATTACCTGTTTCAGCTCTTTGACCTCATCCTTCAAGGCATAAACAGTATCGACAAGGCTCCTAGAACACAAAGATAAAGTTCATAGATTAATAGATGGCACTGAGATATTGTTAAGTGATACTTAAGAAGAAAAGCAGCTTTATAGAAATACAGATCCTGAAAAGCGGTGGCCTTGCTGGTGAATCGGAAGAGATACTGCTATGAATGGTCCTTGTGTTTCTCATTTTTACGGGCTAACAACCAGCATCACACAAGCTCTTTCTAACACCGTGTCACCGCACGTTTTCTACACTTCCCTCCTCCTCTGCTGCTTGCTTCCCAGCTTAGACAAGTACTAAAAAAATAAAACAGACTAGTGTATTGTACACCTGTAACTTATATAATACAGTACATCGACTCTACTTCAATTTTTAAAAGTAAATAAAAAGAAAATGGGGGGGAAGGGTAAGCTGTGACAAAGCGAGAAAGTGGCATGGATACACTACCAAACGTAAAATAGATAGCTAGTGGGAAGCAGCCGCATAGCACAGGGAGATCAGCTCGGTGCTTTGTGACCACCTAGAGGGGTGGGATAGGGAGCGTGGGGGGAAGGGAGATGCAAGAGGGAGGAGATATGGGGATATATATATATATATATATATGTATAGCTGATTCACTTTGTTATAAAGCAGAAACTAACACACCATTGTAAAGCAATTATACTCCAATAAAGATGTAAAAAAAAAAAAGAAAGAAAGAAAAGTCAAGAAAAAAAAGAGACTAGGGCTCCTCATAAGGTTTTGATTTCTCTCTTGGGGGCAGGAAGGACCATCACCTGACATATTGTAATGAGAGGTGTCACCAGGCCCTGCCTATCCTACGCTATCTGTGCTATGGCATTGCCCTTCTCACCTATCTGACCCTACACCATCGTACATGACACAAACACAAAGTCAGGGACATTATTTCTAAAAGATTCCATATATTCCAAAAAAGGATAAAGCGCCTTGGCAGAACTGTGGAAGAGTCATTTCCTCTCTGGCTCTCTCCCTGGACAAGGACATTGGAGATCTGGGCTCCAGTTCTGACCCTACGACTTGCCAGTCCTCTAACCTTAGGTAACCAGTTTTCTTCTCATCCTCTCTTGGTCTTATTTTCTTCACATACAAAATGGGGATAATATCACATTCCCTGAAAACCTCATAAAGTCATTGTAGGGGTTAATATAGCTATAATAATAGTAATTATAACGATCATCATTTATTGAGTAATTATCACATGCCAGCCTTTGTACTTCTTATTCCATTTAACCTCACAAAAACTCTGAAAGTATTACTATCATACCCATTTTACAGATGAGGAAACTGAGGCACAGAGAGGTGATGGAACTTGCTCCAGGTCACATGGCTAACAAGTACCAGAATCTGGAGTTGAATCAGGGCTGTTATTCTCTTGAGCCCAAGTGCTGTACCATTTGGTCGTATCACTTCATACACCAGATGGAAAAATACATTGACGATGCCAAGCACTGTGAAACACGCTGTCCTATGCAAATTTAGGCCTGACTTCAGAAATGACTCAAGTATATACAAGCACTTAACCCAATTTTCCCCCGTTAGGTCACCCTCACTACTGTGCAAAGCTAAGTCAGGGACATAATTTCCCTGAATCTCAGTTTCCTCATCTGTAACAGTGGTGAAAGTAACGTTTATCTCCCAGGATTGCGGTAGGAGTTTAAATGAGGTCAAGTATGTGAAAATAAAGTGCCTGAGTCAATAAATGTGAGAGGCGTCCCTCTGGGCAAGGGAATTGGTGCTACGGCCTTCCCAATGCCTCCAAACCCCATGTGGAGTGGTATTCTTGCGTGCCCTGAAGTCCCTTCCTGACCTCCTCTGCCTCTCCTTTCCCCTTCCCTTTGTTGGCGGGCAGCCCTCCCCAGGCTCCCAACTGCACAGTCAGCCAAGAGGGCCACATTCTCAGATGAGGAGGGACTGTCCTCCCGTGCAGGCTTGGCCACAGCCACGTTGCCCTGCCAGAACCTTCTTTCCAGCCCCCAGAAAAATCAGAAAAGGTTTAGCCCGCTCTACGCACTTTTCTTCAATGATGGTCTGGCCGTTGCTTCTGGTTTCTTCAATGATGAGTTTCTCTTCCTCGGGGAGTAAGACTTGGGGAACGGAATCCTTGCGAGCACCTACAGACAAGGGCGGCAAGAGGCGAGGGAGGGAGTTTACTAGGGGAGACTATTTGTTGGGGGTTAGCTCCTTTCTACTGTGGTTTTTGAGGGGTCTTTGTTGACGGCATCTGGCTGCCTGGCGCCCCGAGAGTAGTCATCCAACATCTGCTGACGAAATCCTCCTGACGGGAGAAATTCGAAATGGCCAAATACACTGATTCAATCCTGGGGGCCAGGGGCACATTTTGTATTCAGAAACACAATGTGAAAAGGCCGCTGTGAGAACTGTCCTCAACCAAGACCCCATCTTTTCCTGTTTTGCCTCTTCCAGTGCAAAGAGCCAGCCAGTGACCATTCCTCCCTGCGCGTCTCTGGGGAACGGCACGCCACACCCTGTGGGTTTTGTATTTGAGTAAAAATCATGCAGAACGTAGCACTGCACTGGGACGCAGCATGCTTAAAGGGCCTCAGAAGCATCACTCACTCCCATTTGTTCTCTTTACCGTCCTACAGGGTGAAGCAGGGTCGGTGAAGACCATTTTGATGGAGGGTAGAGGGGGCGTTGGGGAGATGATCACAACAGCAGCAAAGATGCAGGCGTCCTTACTGCTCTCCGCTCACCATCTCCAGGCTCTGGGATGGAAGAGGTGACAGAGCAGCCATGGGACCTGACCAGACAGCTCTCCTGCACCTGCAACCTCCCCGTCCCTTCTGGATCCTTCCTCTCAGAGCCACTGGCTTCCTCTCTTCTAAGCCAAGTTCCTTCCAGTTGTGAACACTCAGTGCCTTCACTCAACCTCCATCCCTTTCCCGAGGTGGATGTGTCTCTGCCTTCCTCGGGGCCCAGTACTTCGTAGGTGCTTAATAAGTGCATAGCAGACTGGCCGACTAACCAACCGACTGGATGCAGCGAGAAACAATAGCGGCCGCTTCTACGGGTGCAGGACTTCTGGCTGCAGAGGGATGGAGGGTGTCGGTCACCAGGATGCGAAAACGCTTACCACGTGCCAAGCACTATGCTAGACACTTTCCACACATAAAAGGGAGGCCAGGGAGGACGGGGGTGGGGGGAAATGAGACTCTTGAGGCCAGAATGCCTGCCCGCACCTCTGAGCAAATCTCCCGTCTCTGTCAGTGTGAGGACAGGAGGCGGCGGGAGGTGAGGTCGGATTTCGTATGAGGGCTGCTGCTTCTGGCGTCTCCTTGCCCCCCTCTCTTTCCTTGTTTTTGCAATAAAAACTGCTCTCACTTTCTTTTCCTGACTCCTCGAGCCTTGTTATCAGGGCTGGGCATGCCCAAAGCCAGAGGCAGGTTTGGTCTGAGAAGCAGAAGGTGTGACAGTCCCCCCTTCAGAGTCAAATGTGTCAACTTCCACATAGAATGCTTTCCCCATGACGACCTGAGAGACATGTTACTTTGGAAGCATCGGTCAGGGCAGTCCACTGAGGAAGCCCTGCCCACACTCAAGCCAGGGCTCAGTGGCTGTCCAGATGGAACATTATGGAGAGCTTATCTCTTACACAGATGCAGGACCCTCACACCAGGTATCCTGAATGCCCATAATAATGAAAGACCAAGGACATAAGCGATGTGACCTGGCTTTTCTAAAAACACAAGGATGAATCAGAAAGTATTATCTCGCTTTCAGTTTGTAGCCTGAAAGCTGTTGGGGGAAATACCCTCACCTAATGGCTCCCTGATAAATTGTAGACACTCTCAACAGGCCCTGCTAAGCAGCGACATTTCCAGATTTTCAGAGCAACTCTGAAACTTGAGTTTGGTGAAGCTCTGTTTGCTTAAATATGCAGCTGATCAAAGATAGTATTTTGACTTCCTTTCCAAATCTGCCTATAAGAAGAGATTAGCATCAGTTCACAGACACAGGAACTCTCTGGGCTCTTTAACTAGTGTTGGTGAAGGTATCTGCGTACTTCAAAGGAGAGTGACTTTAAAAAAAATTTATTTTCATTTCTATCACCTCCAACTTTTTTACTCTTGCATTTCTCTTTGTCTCTGGGTGAAAAGAAACAGTGGGTAAACAAACCGCTTGGTAGCTAAAACCAGCTTATCTGAGAGATGCAGCCCTGTGCCCGCCCCTCTGCTGCAAGTCACCTGCTTTACACACCCTGCAGCCCATCTGGGTTGCTTTTCTCTTTTTCTAAGAGGCAGTGAGCAGTAGCAAAGAAACATCACTCATTAGAGAAAGTGGTTTGGGGGAACCTACTTGAGCTGTGGCCTTGTTGAAAGTTGGCACTGGTACAGTAGGCTTCGATCACTTTCAGAATCTGAGCGTCCTCTTCCAGAGCAGCCGTACCTGTCAAGTGTAATGAATCGTGACTCCTCAGGGAGCTACATGCCTCTGGACCCTCGAAATGATGTAGTGCACTCGGGTGCTAGGCACTGGCTTCTCTGACCGGTGGCCTTAATGAAAGGCAGGAGAAAAAGCTGACCGGCTGGCATGGTGGAGCAGAGACACATCCACCTTGGGAAAGGGATGGGGCACCAGTGAGTTCAGCACCGAAAGTGGCCTGCTCCAGAAGCCACTTGGAGTTCGAAATTGGAGGGTCCTGTCAGTGCCTCAGAGGCTACAAGGCCAGCCCTGGGCTTGGTGCTGGCCTCAGTTCTCATCCCATACACCACACCCTTCCTTTCCATCAAATTTCAAGGCTCACTTTCTCTAGGAAGCTTTCCACCATTAATCCCACCCATTTTTTCCCAACCAGCCAGCCTAGCCACTGATTCTCCCTCTCATTCCCCCAACCCCCTCCAACTCATTCTAGAAATGACTGTGCACATCCAGGGGTGAGGTGAGGGGTAGGGGAAGCAGAAGCTGGAGTCCAGCAAAGATTTATCCAGACTGTATTTCGGACTGATACACACAGCTCTGTCACCCCTTGGTGATACATCACTTACTCCTTCATGTGTGTCCCAGAGTACCTTGTTCCCAGAGAGGCAAATGTGTACATATTGATTGGCTGACCGACTTTGCAGCCTGCCTCTAAACCCAGCCCTGTTTCTATATGCCAGCAGGCTGCTTCCTTGACTAACAGAGAACATCACTGAACATTAAAATTCCAGAGGATCTCAGGCTTTGGGCCTATTTAGTCGATCTCAGTAAAGGCAAGTATCTCAGGTGTCAGAAACTAAGAGGGAAGAAAAAAATGTATCCATAGCAAATGGGTCCCTTTAGTGGTTCTAAACCAGGTAGAGCCAAATGTTCAACATGAAAACTATATAGATGGTTTGTCTGCCTAAGACGACATGAAAAGCAGCAGGAGACAGCTTATTGCAAAATCTGAGAGGTGGCGGCCAAGCCTTCCCATGCATTTTTCTTTATGTCAAAGGCGATGCTGAGAACATACTGCTCGAATCCTCTTCTTTCAAAAAATTCCTCATCCATAACCAACTTTCTAAAAGTACGAAACACATACTTTTGCGGATGACATATTCCTCCTCCGATGGCTTTCTTTCGGTCTTTCTTTTGTGAAGAAACTTCTTCATCGTTTTGGGGCTTTTACCAGATTCCTGTAAGGATAGAGGTTTCTTTATGAATTAAAAATTTCCCCAAAACACAAATTAAAAAAGCAAATGAAATTAAATAGAATGGCTCTCTCTTATTTTTGACAGTCTCACTTAGGAGGGTATCAGGATTTAATACTATACACAATAAAAATGGTTCCAATGAACTCTAAAAGGTTAAATGAAACCGAGGCAATGCTATTATCCTCTCAATTGCCATAGAGAATTTATGCGGCTGCTTCTCCAGGAGGCCAAATGCCTTTAGGGTACCATCTGCAGAGAAAGTAATGGATGTCAATCCTAGAGAAATAACAGTATTTCCTAACTTGGTTTATATTCCCCACTGATACAGCTTTAAGGGAATGAAATAACAATTGTAACTATTAATGGGGTATGGACCGCTTTTTGAAGAGCTTCAAAACTATTTAAATAAATTCTCCTTAGCGACAGTCCCACAAAGAAGAATATCAATTTCCATTTGTGAGACAGGAAAATTAAGGCAGAGAGACTAAGTAAATTCCCTGTAGTCAGAGAGAAGAGCCAAATGAAGGATTTCCTGATAAATAATTTAGGGTTAGGCATAACGTACCTACAGCAAGCTTAAACATACATCTATAAAGTCATATTTTTAATTAGTAGAAAAAAGAGAGATGAATTATTGGATTTGCCTTTGCCATATGAATAACCAGCAGGTCTAAAAAGGTGCTCATTAAGTACCCAAGTAAACAGTGATCATCTTATTCCAATCTCCCATGCAATGTATATACAGGATGCATGGTTAACAATCACTACCTTAAAAATAACTGCAACAAAGAATTTAATTTCTTCCACTTAGCCTCAGTGATCCACTTAGACTTGAAAACAGACAGACATGAAAAACTCACATGTGACAAAAATAACAGGAAAAATAGAAACAGCATATAAAAAAACCCACGGAAAACAGACATTTTAGAGGCATTATAAGATGACATTTTCGCACATATTTCACAAGAGCCTACTTTTCTGAAGAAAGTACTTACATGTCAGAATTGTATCTTCATATTTTAGCCACCAATTGTAACAAGGGACAAAACAAGCATAAAGGAAAGCTTCATTCATCAAAGGTTACAGCACAGCATTATATGATGTCACTGTACGCCAAAGATATCGTTCTACCCTTACCTTTAAGATATAAGACATCCTCTAAAGTGAATATGTAAAGAAAGAGAAGATGAGCGTGAGAGGTCGATGGTTATAATGACCAAATCCATTTATCAATAATTCTAAAACAACATTTGAAATGTTAGTGTTATCATAAATTACACAGAGAGAATATCATCATGTTTCCCACATTAGTTTCAGATGCAATATCATCATGCAAAAGCCCAAGGAATACAGTTCTGTGCAGAAAAACAAATGCCGAAAATAACTGAAATACACATCTCCCAGCAGAAACAAAGTGATCATGCCTTAGTTTTAATGGATTAGTTCTGTGAAGGATTAAGTCAACTTTACCCTTCAAAGCTCACCTTAATTTGAACTTAGTAACTGACAATTACAAAATATCCATCATTAAAAAGGGGACTTAGGTAACTATGAAGTGGCACTCCTGGTTTAGGTAATCAGAGGAGAAAATTGGATAACTGCAGGAATCACCGGTCAATTTCCAAAGCCAACCTGTGGGGCTGTTTCCTGGCCAAATTCTGAATAGAGGTACATAATAAAGATTCGGCTCAAGGATTATTTCTCCTATCATGTCAGGTTGAAAGGATCAAAAAATCCTCCCATATCCAAATATTGTCCTACTTTTACTGCACTAAGAACTGGAGGCAACAATTAAGTGAAACAATTATATATATGCAGCATATATTTTTGTGTCAAGTGTGTGTTTTGATGAGTGACGCAGACTTAGCTCAACTTTGAGTTTTTGATTTAAAACACCATGCTTCACTTATGCGTCTCATAATTGTCACAGACTTAAATCTTCACTCGGTAAGACCTATTTAAAGAATAGTTACTAATAAATGAGGATCTTTTCCGAAAGCTGAAATGATGAGAAACTTGTTAGGGGAAAAAAAAAAACCACCGTTTGGATGGAAAAGGTAATGCTCCACACAGTTATGGAAGATAGTGACTGACATTTCCTGACTGCCACTTCTAGACAAAAAAAAAAAAAAAACCTTGAAATCCGCATTCTACCCAAATATCAGATGTCCTCTAGGGTTGTCCCTTAAAAGCCTCTTTTTAAAAGACACTCCTTTCACGAAATTCTTTTTCTCTTTCCACTGCAGCAAATAATTCAGACTTTCATAGTTCAGACCCATGGCTTGGTCCCATAAGACTTTTACTGATTTGGTTTAAGAGATCAAAATGATTCCAAATGCAGAATTGGGACTGCTTGGTTAGCAATTCAATGCTAATGAAGTAGCATTTGTTTGAGATGTGTGTACATCATGACCTATTTATAGAATTATCATATAATCATAAAGGCAAGCCAGAGGCACTCCAGGCGGAGACCAGGGAAACTCAGGCAGTGCACAGAAACCTTGTGGATATTCAAGAAATATGTGTAGATGGACAATGCGGAAATGGAAAATTAATTTTAAAAAATCACTGAGTCTAGCAATTCAAGATTGACTGACATGTATCACCTATCATCAATTCTAGCACATGCCCACAGAACTCTTTGTAATAAGCTACGAAATCGGCTTGTCTGAAGCATTTTATACCATATGTAGCAAAATTACCTCTTTATAACCTAGCGCTGCTGATGGTCTAAGTGGAGGCGCAGGTCGCAGACAACTTAAGCTCCACGGTTTTATAATTTGAGGAGGCTCCAAGGGTCCTCGGGGCTGTCCAGTAGAGCTAAAAGACTGGGAGAATGTCTGATGAGATGTTGGCAATCTGCCATCTGAACCCGACCCCCTGGGCCACACACTGAGAGAACAGCAATAGCTTCGTTGCATCCACAAAGGCAGCCCCGGAAAGGAAAAGATGGGAAAACAGTTCTCCACTTGGAGAACTGGCGCTTTCCAGTCAAGACTCTGGGGTCTCTAAGGAACAGCACAAAACTCACTCCACATCCCATGATCCTGCCCTCCCTCTGTCCTGGAATTTCATTCAAGTCAGGTGTTTTCTCCCCTCTAAGGGAGGAAAGTGGAGTAACAGTCAACATTTAATGAGTTTGGTCATGTGTGTGGCACTCAATTAGGCACTTAAATAGGTTATTTCCTAAGAAGAACTTAAGACAAACTTTAGCAAAGTGAAGTAACCAGCCAGCAATTGGCAAAGCCAAGATTTGAACCCAGATCTGATGCCAAAAGCCCTTGTTCTTTCCACCACACACTGTGCTCAAAACTGGAATTTGGGCATCACAGGTTTGAGTGTTAACAGACAACACAGCACATCTTCAATCTCACTCGGCAAGTACAGTAAAATCTCATCAATTCAAATTCCATGAACTCTAAATTTATGATAAAATGGAAGGAGACAACGCTCAAAGTTCACCCTTAAAGGTTACTGAGGGAACGTGATGCATAAATGAGATTGCATGCAGATGTTCAAGTACTCACGAAGGTAAACTATTTCCTTTGACTTAGCACGTTATTAACATGAACGTAATGGTTGCTGATTAAAATAAATCCTGTTTATCATTAAAACATCTTAGCAGGACTTCTGGCCAGAAAAACTTTGCTAGCAGTTAGTTGGAGTACCTTAATACTGTCAAACAAAGCTGCACACCTCTAAGTCAAACTCTGTTCATTGGGATGGGTCTCCCTCCATAACAAGAAACCAGAATTAGTGAGGTTTGACTGTACTTCAAACCCTACAAATACAGACTATGCAAAGGCTAAGGGCATGCTCACCACTTCTTGTAAGTCCTCAGCAGGCAAGATTTGACAAGAGACTCAATAATCCCTGGACAGGACAGACGGACTACTTACGGAATGAGCACTACAAGATGACGATGATGTTTTGGATAAGGAACTGCAAGAGGTGGGTCCTCTTATCAGCCTGTACAGATGCTCCAGCCAATCCTGGAAGTCCTGGTTGTTGCCGCAGTGGACCACAGTTCTCTCTACTATGTTACCTGCATCACCCGATTAGGAACATTTGGAAACAAAAGGCAAGGAGGAGCTTGAGCTTGCCTCATTCATAAACACACTTCATTGCAGCTAGGACTTGGGTGTCTATTTTCAGGCGTTTTCATACCTATGAGCTAACCCTGTTGAAACTTCTCTATCAGGAACAGATAAGCTCTGATAATAAAGTAAAGACATAAATGCTCATATCTGATTTATAAAACCATCCTGGATTTCTACCACTTACAGAATCTTGGAAGTAGTAGAAAACTTCACGCTAAACAAACTCACAATCCAAAAATGTAAGCACAGGGTCCATCTAGTTCATAGTCTAAAATGAGAATATTGTATTGCTTTACCCAATATCAAAGATGAAGCAAGATCCAACTAAGACTGGTTCCAATCTCTGGGCCAACACCAAATCTCAGGCTCCCTATTGGGAAAGAAGGGGGTAAAGCCTGCGGCCAGCATCCCAGTGTTAGCCATCGTGTCGTGTCAGTGCAAAAAGTGCAACCATCAGGTGGATATCAAACAGGTTTGGCAAAAGGGACAAGAGGCCAAAATGTCACGGAGCATTATGGAGGTGTGGCATTTTGCTCAATTTGTGAAGAAAGTTTCACGGCTTTTCAGCACTTTTTAAAAACACACCCAAATCTTGCTAATTCATAGGCTAGTGATAAAATGGCTCCTCTGCCACCAGGGAACAGACGACAGAAGGGAGAGAAAATTACATTTACATCGGTCCGTTTTGTTATTTCTTAGCTCTAACAAGTAGCTCTTATACAAGAGAAGATTGAAACTAATGGCAAAGCCGAGGCTTTTGAATGACCAGGAGGTTTCCCTGCTATCGCTGTAGACTAATTAACCCAGGAAATGGAATATGCTTTGCCATGCCCATGTAAAACTTGCTCACGGATTATATAACAGAAAATAATAGCACTTATTTATTTAAACCCCACTGCATTTCAAAAAGAGTTTGAAGTAGCTACATGAAGAAGAGAAAATTACCTACCAGTGATTTCAAATGTGTAGTCATTCCCTTCAATTTCATCTAATCTAGTCACCACCATTCCTGCTATTGGTATTTTTCCCTACCAGAAAAAGAATATCCCCATTAATTCTGTGGTTATACATGTCTCTGCTTATTTGTTAGATTTTCTGACCCTCTTAGGAATCACTGGTGAATTATGGAGAGACATATTTCTTTGGTCTGTCAATAGATAATATGTTTCCCCACTTTAAATTTTAATCAGACAAGAAAGCAAGGGGAAAATGGGGGTTGTGTTTTGCTAACACACCCTAAATCATAAGGTCAGGATTTAATCACAGTTTACTTTTCTAACACATTTTCCTGATAATCAGAAAACAAAGTAGAAACTCGAATTTCATGAAAATTAGTAATTGCTAGGCCAAGATAGGATATAGGCAACAGTAACTTACAGTACTCCGTGTTTTGGGAGCAGACTAAAGGAAGTTGAATTTCCTAAGGAGCTGAATGTCTTCCATCTCAGAAACTTGAGTCACGTGATGTGACTGTAATAAGACAACCATAGGGGCAAGCCTCAACTTTATATTTTCTCAGCAATAATGATATGATGTGGGCCTGGAAAATTCTGTTGCTCATTCATCTAGTTGCAGACTTCAATTTTTATTTACACATTCATAACCTAGCTTATAACCAGAGCAGTGGACATTCAGGATAAACTCATGCTAACACATACGCCTCTGAGAGAAGGAACATCTGCTCTTATAAACTGTTTAATTACATGAAGGGTCAGACAGAACATTCTGTCTTTTCTGGCTGGAGCTTTTAATGCTGGAGTGGAAATATTGCATCTGGATGGAAACCTGTTTTCATTACGGGTCTTGCTATTTGCTTTATATGAAATCTACTAACCTGATAGATAAAGCCACTCATCCGAGGACTTGCAGATAACATTATCAAGACACTTGAAAATAACATGAGGTACCGCTCCTCTTTTTCCTGAAGTGGAAGGAAAAAGATTAAATGAAAAATATAAATTGCACATTTTGCTTATTAAGAATTTCTGGAATCATTTTTGTAACATAGATCTTATATAAGGCAATGAAACACAGTGATTTTTTTTTTTCAGTACATGGGCCTCTCACCGCTGCGGCCTCTCCCGCTGCGGTGCACAGGCTCCGGACGCGCAGGCTTAGCGGCCATGGCTCACGAGCCCAGCCGCTCCGCGGCATGTGGGATCTTCCCGGACCGGGGCACGAACCCACGTCCCCTGCATCGGCAGGCGGACTCCCAACCACTGCGCCACCAGGGAAGCCACCACAGTGATTTTTTTTTTTAAAAAAAAAGGATACCCAACTTAAAAGTATAAAACGCATTTAATTTTACTTTGAAAATGGATATAGGCCCCCAGCTTATCTGTGTCCTTCCTATACATAACAGTTAAATACAAACAACCATGCTTGTTTCCCAAGCATGTAAGCCTGAAAAGTCACACAGTTAATGCCTTCCTGCCCAAGTTGCAACCAGAGCACAATGTAAGTCTCAATGTTCTCAAAGTGAAAATGATTTTACTTTGAAAAGTGGCCAAATAAAGGGGTTTTCAGGTGATAGGAAATTTATTATGCCCTAACATGTATGGTAAACTCTTCCTAAAATTACCGTTAATCAATAACTACACAATAATTATTATACCCATATAAAACAAAGAAGGAAACACTTTTTAAAATGGCACTAAAGGAAATTTTACACACAAAGCCTTCCCTGAACCCCTTAAACAGACATGCAGTGAGTAGATGCCAAAGATTGCACTGGGCTCGTGCATCCGGCCATCTTAGCTACAATTATCCTCATGCCTGGCTCCGTCTCCTTTCTCCCGCTTGAGAAGAGCAACTTTCAAGGCTAATTTTTCTAACAAGTGTTCTGCGTTCTCTCACATCTTTCTCTTGCTTGGTCTCATCTCCTGCTCTTGCTTCCAGCTGCCTCTCCTGTCTAACTGGCTTTTTCTGCTGCCTTTAGCATATGTACATCTCCTGTCCATTTCATAAGCTTTCACTTGCCCCTGTGGCTCCTTAGACATAACACCCTATTTCTTGACATTTTATTGCTAAATTACTTGCTGCCTTCGTTTTCTCTCCATTGATCTCTCTCTAACAGCACCCCTGCTGCTCTCTCAAAGTCTTCAATCACTGCCTTCTAGAGAAATCCAATGGCTTCTTCCCGGTCTCCATACTCTTTGACCTCTGACCCTTCTGCAGCACTCAGCAGGCTGACCATTTTCAAATGCTCCTCCTAGAATTTCCACGACACACCACACTCCCCTGATTCTCCTCTACCTTCTGCTTTGTCTTTTTTTCTTTTTTTAATCTTTTGGCCTCGCCGTGCAGCATGCGAGATCTTAGTTCCCCGACCAGGGATTGAACCCCAGCCTCCTGCACTGAAAGCGTGTAGTCTTAACCACTGCACAGCCAGGGAGTCCCTGCTTCGTCTTTTTCCGGCACTGATTCATCCTTGCTTTACCCAAGAGGTTTATCCCAAAGGTATGAAAGACTGTTAGAGTCGCTGCATTAACCTTCCACAGGGTATCTGCACTTTAAATGAGATTGCTTTTTTTTTCCAATTTTTTAATTGAAGTATAGTTGATTTACAATGTTGCAAGTGTACAGCAAAGGGATTCAGATACATATTCTTTTTCAGATTCTTTTCATTTTAGGTTATTACAAGATATTGGATATAGTTCCCTGTGCTATACAGTAGGTTCTTGTTGTTTATCTATTTTATGTATAGTAGTGTGTATCTGTTAATCCCAAACTCCTAATTTATCCCTCCCCGCTTTCCCCTTTTGTAACCACAGTAATGAATCTCTGACAGAGACCTGTCAGGGAGTAGAGGAAGATGTTTGGGGAGGGAGAAGACGATGGTAATACCCCATAAATCACACCAGGTGATGTAATCAACCTTCTTCCCCTACCCCGCCCCCTTCCTAAAAGACATAATCCATCGTCAGGCTTCCGTGCTTCTCTCTGGATATTTACTTCCCAAGAAGGCACATCTGTCAGGGGCATGTAAACCTCTGCCTCTAACTCTGACCTCCTACCCACATTTCTATACCGTTTCAACAGCTGCCTACAAGTCATCTCCTCCTGGATACCCACCATCACTTGAAAGTTACCAGGTCTGAAATGACATCCGTCATTTCCTCTAGCCTCTGGCTCACCACTTCCTACAGGCTTTCCCTTCTAAACACATCTCATATTTGCCCCTTAAGTTTCGTTCTCTCTGCCACCACCTTCCTGGGGGGTACTTACCACTTTCCAACCCAGATGGCCTGTCTCTAGCCCCATCCGCTCCAGTTTAGCTGACACACACAGCTGCCAGGTTGTCAGAAACACCCCTTTCGTTTCACCCCTGTTTCTCTACTACTCAGGCCTCGCATGGTTTCCTGCTGCGTCCAGCTGAACTATCCTTGCCTGACAGCCGAGGTTCTTCACAACCTGCCTCTCTCGAACCCAATGAATTCGCTCTTTCACTCTGCCCAGGATGCTTCCTCTGCTCCTAATAAACTGGCTGGCTCAGTGTGCTGAAGACAAAAGGCCACATCCCTGCTCTCTCCTGAGATAAGAATGACCTCTCCCTTACAAAATCTTCCCCCTCCCTCTTCACGGCCCCCTCCTCAAGTCCTATCTGCATACAGTCTTTTCTTGGTCTCTCCCTTCTCTGAACTTCTGTGGAATCTATTGTAGGGATGGCATGATCTGGCATTGACTATTTTGGTTTGTTTTCTAGTTGCAGCTTGGGTTTTAATCTGTCTCTAATGAGTTCTTTGAAGGCAGAGATCATGGCTGTTCTTTTCTCTTAACTGCTCCCGCAGCACCAAGCAGAGGGCTGGGCAAAGCACAGGTGCTCAGTTTCTGATGCGAAAAGTCTGAGCATTTGACCTTGATGGAAGAAGAAATAAAGGAAGAAATATATAAAAGACGGAAGAAAGGGTGTTGAGATTTGAAACCTCTTACCTCACATGTTCCATACTGCACCATTACTTGCGACATAAAGATCACATTCCCCAAGGTTTTAATATCCTCCCCTTCCCATGCCTGAATAGGTTCCGAAAGTATCTGCAACTCCAGCTGCTTTCTCTTTCTGAGATCTTGGCACTGCCCCTACAGAACCAAAGCAGAACATACTGAAATAGGAATTCTCCTGAAACAGACCTAAAACAAGGCTAAAGTAAGAAGCGGCTCTTGACTATCAGATTTCCGCTGAGTCCCTATTCCTCACCACGAGTCCCATCACCTGGTCCGTTCCGGACAGACGGAAAGATTCACTATCTTAAATCTCTAGCCTCCAGCCCCTAAACATTTTGTAAGGAAGAGCCATTTCTCATTTTGCAAAACATCAAGATAAAGTGATAGAAGGAAGGGGGTTGCCTCTCCCTCCCCACAAGGAGTAAGGGAAGACAAGTAGCAGAATCACATCAAACAGGACCAGTAGGTTCAGATCTGCTGCTTGGTGTCCCTGCTCGCTCCAGCTCCTCTCCATCTTGTCTACCTTTGCATAAATCGTGCTTTGTTACAAGGCAATTTTATTTTTCTAACTCAGTTTCCAACCAAGTGACATCTCACTTTACAAAATGACTCCAAGAGTTATCGAAAAAGAGAAAATTAAACTCCTTCTGCTGCAGTGAATCAAACTGATCTTATAATGAAACATAGGCACTGCCCTATACTTTGTTTTGGGACCAGTAGTAGATTGCTATGAAAAAGTACTAAGCTAATTTTTATCCCTAAAAGGATTGGAAAAAGAGATACAACTGAATTTCACAAATACAAACTGAAAATACAAGCTAAGAAATAACACGTGGGGTATGACTACTATATATTTGTATAGAGTATATACTATATACATATATATCTCACTGCTTCAGAAAATGTGAAGTTATCTTAAAATAATTTAACAGTATTCACTCCAAATCGAATATGAAAATAAGCATATGGTTAGTTATGTTCCTGTTTCCAAATGACTATCATAGTGTTTTGGGGCATGTTTTCTATAAAATCTCTGCTGCCCCTTTCAGGTAAATGGAAACTTGAGGAAATAAATTCATTGTACACATATTTTTGAGGCCTAGAATGGGAATAAGTATACTATAACCATCAAAGCAAGTTTTACAACATGTAAAATGATTAGAATGAAATATCATTTTTCAAATGAGACATTTTATACTCAATTTACATAGGGAAAAAAAGGGATCCAAATAAGTATAAATGCCATGGGTTTCAGTGGGCTGTTCCATTAGGGTGAACCATGTCAAACTGCCAATATTCCACCATTTTTTACCTACAACAGCAATTTTAACCTGATACCTTACACGCTGGTCTTCAACTTGCTGTTTAACTGTGGACACATCAGGTACAGATCTTTCGACAGCAATAAAAACGAGGTGATGGTGAATGTTGCATCACAACCTTACAGCAAGAATCAATAACTAAACGTTGATCCCCATCACTTGGAGGACTTCAGAAATGTCTAAAATTAAGCTCAACTTAATCAATCACCCCAAATAACCTTTTCTTTCCTCCTAAAATGCCACCAAGCAGTTTTACCTCAGTGGGTTCAAGAGGACATTAAGCCATTGTGCTCGAGATTCAAGATAAAAGGTAACTTTGATAGCACTCTATATACAGCAATTGTATTTTAGTCGCTTTTTTTTCCTTTTAGATTTGATGAAGGATTTCTTTTTCATATGCAAAGAATAGACTCACACCTTTGGGCATAAGTAGATGAATCCGGTATTGATGCCAATCAGTGAAGGACAAGTTGCACAGACATAAGGTGAGTAACACGGGGGTAAAGACAAAGAGACAAAAGGAAACCCCCCACCTACACAGCCATGCTTAATGTGGCAGAGACTTCAAATGTGAGTGCTTTACACCCTCAGCCTGGCAACCTTTCACAGGTAAGCATGATGTTTGGAAGACAACAGTAAATGAAACAATCACTGCGATACGGTCACTAGAGCTTATTGTTTCCACTCTAGAGACCTTTGCAGAAGGAAAGAAACATTACACACAAGTCACTCTTTTAGGAACAAAGCATACAAAATGGAGAGTTATAATTTTAGAGCATCACCTACCATGAGAGTTTTGAATGCTATGATTGCTTTCAGAATATCCTGGTGATCTGGATGCGTATCCTATTAAAGGAATACATTTTAAAACAATATTAAAGGAGAACAGAGCAGTGATTGCAGGGCTTAGGGGTGGGAGGAGGGTGTGGCTGCAAAGAGATCCAAAGAAGACATTTTGAGGGATGATGGAATTGTTCTGTATCGAGACAGTAGTGGTGGTAACTCGAATCTATACACATGTTAAAAGTCATAGACCTGTACCCCAAAAGAAAAAAGTCAGTTTTACCGTATGCTAACTTGAAGATTAAAAAATAAAACAGCATTTGAGCATTTGGAATCTCAGCACCTCTAATGATTCGGTGATGAAGAAATTAAGATGGCTGGGAACACATTATATATTTGGTAACAACATACTAGGTACAGTTATCGAGGCAAGAGTTCCCATTTGCCTTTTTGCTGTTATACCGAGGATAATAAATAATAATTATGTGGGAGGGGCATCATTAGGTCATGTTGTTAGTAAATGACAAGAGATAGGGAATTGTAGAAACATAGTGGTGGTTAGAGAGAACTCAATCCAATCTCATTTCCTACACCGTCTCCATCTTCTTTCAGCAGACTCAACATGGCAGCCGGGAAAAAATTCCAGGTCTCATACCATGTGCTCCTTCTTAAGCAAGCTGATTATATTTGGTCTGCAATTCCACGGTACTCACAACCCTGAAAAGTGGACAGGTTCAAAAATGGCTTTGAGGGATCCACATCTGCATAACTGTTTATTAAGGGAAAGTAGGGCTCCTTGAGGGAGATGTCCAGCTAACCTCTGGAATTCAGCTGCAGTAAAAGGAAGACAAAATCTGCTGTTCGATCAGCTTTGGGTGATAAAATACAGAGCTGAGTAGACTAAGGGTCTGACCCAAGCCAAGAGCAGCACTGCTTATGAAAAGAAAGGTTGTACTCCTTTATAAATGTATCCTTCCGCAAATCGGCTGATCATTGAGAAGTTCAAGTTCTACTCTGCCATGAGCCAGCAGCCATACTCAATGATCAGAAAGCTGGATAAAGTGTCTCACCAGATGGTGAACCTGTACTCAGGATACGTATTATTTGATGGTGGGAAACGAAAGGCAGCCAAAGGCAGGTGACCACCAGCACGCGGAGGAGGAGAGGAAACGGGCTCTGAGACAAGAAGGGCCAAGACAGAGGATGCAGGCAGTGGGAGCACCTGAGATTTTATTTCCTCAAATGAAGTGTCTGCTTGCACTTCAGCACTGAGCAGTTCCAGAAACTGGGGCCACGCGTTTCTGGATTTTTGTGATAAACAAGGAGGGGCAAACCACAAACGGTTCGGGGAACAGGTTTAGCTTTTGGAAAGCCATCCAGAGGTCAACACCTTCCTGCAACCTTTCTCTTTAAAGATAATCAAACCCTTTCAAACCTCAAAACCTTTCCCCAGACACAGGAAGAACAAGTAGGGTAAATGCAGCTTCACCCCTCGGGCCCTCCTCACCCATCCCCATCCCCCATGCTCCATCACACAAGAGCGGCTCAAGAAGCTACCCCTGCTGATGGGCTTTTAATAAAGAGGATTTAGGCTCTTGAGGCAAAAATATTCAATCCTCAGGCCTCATTGCAAATCTGAATATTTAGAAAAGGTGATACCTATGCTACAGCTATGCTACAGCTGTTGTAAGTAAACTGTGCATTTTTAAACAAAAAAATGTGAGGGGGCTTTGATGGAGATGTATGGCTGCGTAAACAGAGAAACTGAGACTGGACCCATTTATTCATCTTTAAAGAAATACCAGAATCTTCCATTGTAATCCAGAGTCATAAAGCTGAATGACCACAGTGCTCTAGGGATAAACATTCCTGTCTATAATGAAAAATGTTCTGTACATTTTCTGATGCTGTTCTGCTTTGTTTAGCTCCCACAAGAAAGCTGGTTCATATATCAGAGCAACAGAAGGTTTCTTGGTGGAAGATTTCTCTGTAGAACCACCATCTACAGATGAGAGGGCAGAAGCAAACCTAAGTCAACCAGTGAGCAGAGACTTGAGGAAGCAACAGGACCGGGGCTGGGAGAAGAGAGGGGAGGGAGAATGATCATGAATATTTAATAGTAAAGTATGGGTATCTTTCAGTTATTAGATGAATAAGTCCTGGGGATCTAATGTACAGCATGGTGACTGTAGTTGATAATACTGTATTGTATACTTCAAAGTTGCTTAAAAAAAAGAAAAGAAAAGAAAAGATCTTGAAAGTTCTCACTAAAAAAAAAAAGGTAGGTATGTGAGGTGATGGATGTGTTAATTAACGTGATTGTGGTCATGATTTTACAATGTATGTGTATATTAAATCATCACATTGTACACCTTTAAAAAATCACGTTGTACAACCTAAATATATACAATTTTTATTGGCCAATCATACCTCAATAAAGCTGGAAAAAATAAGTAAAAAAAAAATCTTCAGAGGGGGAAAAAAAAAAAGAATGTCCCATTCTTATTTTGCTGCATAAAGAGGAAAACTAAAAGCCCGGGAAGAGGGAAGACTGGATCAAGTAAATTTTGAAACCCAGGTCTTTTCTGAACTCCTCAGTAAGGCTAGTTTGGAGGCGGTACTGGCTGCTTCCTCCAGAGCAGAGGCTCATCCTTTGTACAGGAGCTTAAAATAGCTCGCCTTCCCTTACCTCCATATGCCGTTCCAACTCTTGCAAGAGAGTAACATACTTTTCCAGTCGCATGAAAGGTTTGCTGAGACTTGTTGTTAAAATGAGGATACCTGGGCTAGATGCACCTTGATTTTCCATAAATCGTTCCAGATCATCACTGGCAAAAGAACGAATATAGTTTTGTTACTGCTTAATATTCCATGTAAAGAGTTACCAACTGAACATGATTTTCCTGTATTTCACAGCATAGAAAACCAAATAAATTTTGGATCACCAGCACAAATGCTGTCCAACGCACTTCAACTCAATTCAATCAGCATGGCACACAGCACTGGGCTACAGTGGTGAACCAGGCACTTATGATCCCTGGCTTTATTTTCTCATCCAACAATTATTTATTGAGCATCTACTAAGTGACAGGCTCTGTTCTCTGCTGGGAATACAGCCGTGAAGAAAACCAAAACCCCTGCCCTTAAGAAGCCTGCACCCAGAGGCATGGGGCATACAATCTATCATATGACCTCAACGTCAGGTTTGAAAAAATCTTTTCTTAGTCACTGCAAACATTCTAGTTATTGGCTGATGAGATGCCAAGGGGAGTAACTCACCAAGAGCTCCCTATCACCGGCTGCTCCCTATCACTGGGACACCCATTGTAATGTGCCAGAATCAAGTCCTAAATTCAGATAGCAGCATGTTTGCATGTCTAATCACTTAGCCTAGGATCTGAAAACAGTGCAGCAGCCTACCCAAATAACTCAGCTTTAAAAAAAAAGAAAAGACTGTAGGGAATTCCCTGGTGGTCCAGTGGTTGGGACTCTGCACTCTCACTGCCGTGGGCCCGGGTTCAATCCCTGGTAGGGGAACTAAGATCTCACAAGCCGCGAGGTGTGGCCAAAAAAAAAAAAAAAAAGACTGTATTAATATCTTAGGAACCATGTTGTGCAAATGTCTAAGTCTAAGCCTGGGTTTTCTCTGCCCTTCAGCACCCTCTGGACTGTCTCCTTTCCACCAATAGGATACTGAGTCCTGGGGCTGCAAGATCATTTTAGTTTATATCTCTGCAACATAGAATTAAAGAAGGAAACCTGCCTTATCTCTTGACCCCTCTCCCTCCTTGCTCACCCACGCATATCTAATCCGTCACAAGCCTTCTTGTGCCTGTTTATTCCTTTCCATTCCCACTGCCACTGACTCAGCTCAGGCCTTCAGCTCTCCGGTCTAGTTCACTGCAATAGTCCAATGGACCCCCCAGCTTCCAGGATTTCCGGCTTGTGAAGCACCCTGCAAACCACCACTTAACTCCTGTTGCTTTCCTACTCAGGAACCTCCAATTGCCTGCAAGATCAAGTCTTAACTTTTTGGATTCCCACTGGCCCCACCAATCTTCTCATCCCTCTCCAAGAGGAACCCTCTACTACCAAATGATCTACTTATTCTCCTAGAACACATCTTCGACAGCGGTTCCCAACTGTGGCATGTTGCAAAAAGTTGTGTTGTGTTCAAAGAAACTTGCTATCAGTGAAAACCTACTAGGGGGTTTGGGGGTGTGGTGGGTTGCAGGTTACCCCTATTATAGATACTCTCCCTCTTCTTGGCTTTTGCGAGCAGGAGAGAAAAAGACATCGTTTCAGCTGTTACACAGCAACCTTGAGTCACGCAGAATCACAGGGATGTCACGGAAGCTAGATCTCATCTGAGTGGTCACATCTAACCATCAAGCCTACCTGTTTTGTCAGTTTTTGCAGTCTTGCTCCAGAAGCAGCCAAGGGGAGGGAAGTGCCCTGGACTTGAAATCATAAAACAGATTCAGTGACCCTGATCAGTTACCAACCTCAGCTGACTCATTTGTAAAGCAGAGATAAAACCTACTTCCTACTAAAATTGTGAACCTTAAATATTGGGGTTTATAAGACTAAAAATCTTTCATGCTAAGATCTCTGCATGCATTTGTTCTTATTTAATATTCACAACAACATTTCAACACAGGTGTTATCTTCATTTTACAGACGAGGAACATGAGACTCAGAAAGGGTGAGTGAAAGCAAGTAAATAGCTACGTTAAGGTTCATACCCAGGTCTGTTGGAAATCACTACTGTCTGATGCTTGATGTGGAACACAGCAGTGGCATGGACCATCTCTGAGGTCTAAACCATGAAAAAAAGGAGGGTGGGAGCTGAGCTGACTTGAATAATGCAGGGAGAACTTCTAGAAGAAATAGTGTTTTGGACCTAGAGATTATCATACTAAGTGAAGTAAGTCAGACAGAGAAAGACAAATATCATACGATACCACTTATATGTGGAATCTGAAATATGATAGAAATGAACTTATTTACAAAACAGAAACAGACTCACAGACATAGAAAACAAACTTATGGTTACCAAAGGGGAAAGGGGGTGGGGAAGGGATAAATTAAGAGTTTGGGATTAACAGATACACACTACTATATATAAAATAGATAAACAACAAGGTCCTACTATATAGCACAGGGAACTATATTCAATATCCTGTAATAAATCATAATGGAAAAGAATATGAAAAAGAATGTATATATGTATAACTGAATTACTTTGCTGTATACCTGAAACTAACACATTGTAAATCAAGTAGATTTCAATAAAAATTTTTAAAAAAGAAATAGTGCTTAATGCAAGCGACTAGGGAAACACAGGTTAACCTGCCTGTGGGTCAGATTTGGCTTAGACTAAAAAATGATCATCACATATAAAATATAATGAGGAAAATAACTCGAAGTTGGAGAGAGCATTTGAGTATGTAATTTTGAGAAAATCACTTTCCTAATTTCTTTTCAATTTGGTAAACGTCTTATTTTTTCCTTTCCATGAGTAAATAACTACCTGCATCCTCAACGTCCTACTCTAATTGATACAAGGGTTACAACAATTAAAAGCAAATGCTAACGTGTACTTTATTACTTTCCATGCAGCCTTCTAACTTCTAGGCTTGTTAAATATTACAAAAGAATTTAAAAAATTTTTTCAATATAACGTGAGATCACTATCTCAGAATAAAACACTGGCTATTAGGGAAAAAGTAACATTAGACTAGTGCAACAAAAGAACAAAACTGCCTTATAAAGCCACTGCCCATTATGATAAATAGATCCTCAAAGACACATTTTACTTAGCCAAATAAATTTAATGCACAAATTAATATCATACACAAATATAAAATGCAAATATATGTCAGTATACCAAAACACAATCTGTCTTTCAAATGCAGTTTTACGTTTTATACAGCCTGCTTGAAGTGCTTTTCAAGTTTAACAGGTTCTGTATATGTGATGTGATACCACAGAAGCAGTTTTCAATGTATGGATGTTGTTTGAAACTCAACATACCCCTAGAGAATGCATGGTGGATGGGGCTCTGGTATATTCTAGGTTGGGCTGGAAAACTGAAGGAAAGTGTCATACATTATAATAACGCTACAGGGCTTAACCATCTCATATAACAGTGTTTCTGCAGAATCTTTGCATAGATTTCCACTTTGAACGATGGTAACTCTAACTAGAGCAGCTAGAAAAGGACCAGATTTTCCCCTCTTTTCGCCTCACTCTCTCGCCACCAGCCTTTCATGGGAATCACCGTGGTCTGGAATGGGGAGGTGAGGCACGAGGAACTGGGAGGCTGGGCGTGGCCAGTGGAAAATCCCCGGGATGCCGCTCACACTGGGTTGGGTGGATCTCACTTAGCCCTTTTTTCACTGATCCAGTCCCAGAGACTAGGCTGCCTGCTTCCTCCCCACCACCTTTTGTTTGTGGTCAGTCTCACTTGCTCCCTTCCCTGGTTCCTCAAAGACAGAACAGAATCTGGCCTCAGAATTTTTCCTATGTGCTTCGTCCCGGAAGCAAGTACACAGCTCTGAGTTTTTCTCAAAGTCTTCATTGCTGACAACAGTGGTAAACAGAGAGTGAATAAAACTAACAAGAGGAAAAGAACACGTGGTGTTTGTGGTAGTCGCCGCAATAGAGCCGGAAGTGAGGTCCAGATCTGCCTCGGTGCTAACTCTCTCCTCCTCTCCCCGCTCTGTCTTTTCACGCCGCCGGGTTCCTCTCCCTTGTGAAAAGGATGGATGCCACAACGAAGCACGGGAGAGAAGTGGGTATTTTTGTAAGGGTGAAGTTTCTCCCAGGAAGAAATAAGAGCCACAGTAGCAAGCCAGAAGGGGAGAGAGAGGGGAAATCCCAAAAGACCTCACCCAGGGCCGAGCAAAAGACTGGGGCAGTCATTCAAATATATGTAAATATGGGGAACAAACATATCAAGATTGGGGTCTGCTTATATCTCCAAATTCAGATAATGCATCACTGCACTTTTCACAAGGCACCAACACACAGTCATACAATTTTCAGGCTGCGTCTGGTCTCACTGTCAATCGTCACAAGCATTTCTAGTATGGTACTGCTACCTGCCGGCCGAAATGAAGAAGTTCACCTAACAGGCTTGCTCTGACTCAGAGATTTTTCCCACCTCTAAGCGTCTACAGCTTTAGCAGAAATCCACCAATGTCCCTATTTCAGCTGAAACCTTCATAAAAACAGGATTTTAATCTGAATTTTCTGAGAATTTCACTCAAGTATGCTTTGCCTCTAGTATGTCAGCATAAATTACGACAAGATGCCTAGAAAATAGCTGAGATTATATTAGAAGCACCTCTGAGGATAACCCCAAGTATTTTAATTTAATTTTCATTCTTTACATGTAAATAAACCACTAAGGTAAAAATTCAGTTCTATGGGACTCCAGTGAGTCTTCCATCATGTCAAGGGATATTATAAAATTCTCCAAAAAAATCACTAATCATATATAAAATAGATAAACAACAAGGACCTACTGTATAGCACAGGGAACTATATTCAATATCTTGTAATAACTTATAATGGAAAAGAATCTGAAAAAGAATATATATCTATATCTATACATAGATATAGATATACATACATGTACACTGTACACTTTGCTGTGTACACAGATGTACATACATGTACACTGAATCACTTTGCTGTACACCTGAAACATTGTAAATAACTGTACTTCAATTTTAAAAAATCACTAACCAAAATCAAGCAAACAGGGTATAATAATTTCCCCCCAAAGTTGAGAATCTTTCAATTAACTGTGCAACAAACTTTAAATCATAATGTTTGAAGGAATCTCTACTGTTATTTATACTTTAAACTCCTAACATGGGTGAATGCAGAGTCAGTAGTATTTTAGTACACAGAATTACAACAGAAAATTCTCTAAACACTACAAGTCTGCCATCTGAGGTACACCCTTTCTTTCTGGTACTTATCCAGAATTGCTGTTCTCAGATCAGAAGAAAAAGAATACGTGCTCATATAAATGGCAAGCTAACATGATGGGATCTCTTTTCATTGGCATTAAGAAATTTACCCTTATCCACACAGGATGTTTACATAGCCATCACAGGAAAAATGCCTCTGAACCATATTTTTCTTTATTGAAGATAAGTAGTGAAGTATGAAAACATTCCTGGAAATAATAAAAACCAATTCAGGACTGAGGTTCCCTCGGGGGAGGGAGGGAGGAGCAGGAAATATTGAAAAGTATACACAGGACTCCAATTGCAGCTACAATTTGATTCTTAAGCTGAATGGTGGGTACGTGGGTATACTTTATTTTATCTCTGTTCTTTGTATGCTTGAAATACTGCATAATTTTTTTTCTAAAAAACAACAAGAAGCTGGTAGAAGATGAATAAAGCAGACATGGGAGGTGGCAGCAAGTACCTTGTGCTATATGCCGGGTACTTGGTATACATTATTTCATTGAATCCTCACACCAGCCCTGCAAGGTAGGTGATTTTATCCTCATTTTACGAGTGAGGAAGCTAAGGCTTAAAGATTAAGTGAATCCCCCTCGGTAACACAGCTTCTAAGTGGCAGAACTGTAAACTGAGACAATATAAAAGTGGGAAAAAGTTTTTAGGCTGACATCAAGGAGAGGCATGAAGGGGATGGTGGCATGAGATGCTATGTGGACCCATCCCCCGGGGAAACAAGCAGAGCTAGTGGAACCTATAAAAACAACCATTTAAAGTCTCTAGAAAGTGTTCCAATGACATCTGGTAACTGAAGAAAACATTTATTCAAGAAAATATTCTAAAACTCAGTAAGAACAGGGAGAGCTTGGTATTTGAGCCATGACCTACTCTCTCCCTCTCTCCCTCCTCCCTCCTCCTGGCTCAGTTTGCCAGAAGCCACTCCAGGCAAGTGTGGACAAGAGAGGGCTCCCTCTGCCCTCAACTCCCAACCCAAGGACACAATATCTCACTAGCGTATCTCAACTGCTTCAGCTCTGAGTTGAAGATGCTGAATGCCTAGTGAGTGTGGCTGAGAGGTTGGACGGAGAGGGAGGACGCAGGCTGAAAATACTGGCACCAAATTACCCTCACCCCAGCTCGCTTGCAGGGTAGAGGTTCTGTGCTGGGAAAGGTAAACAGAGAAGAACAGAGGCTACCGCCCTGCCCAGCACCCAGAGCAGTGGCTCAAAGATTTTGCCCGGGGGAGAGGCAGACAAACTATAGGAACAGTGAGCTTTCCTCAAAGGAATTGGTTCTAGTTGAAAAACAGTGTGGGGAAATTCAAGCCTAAGGTCTCTTGCAAAAGCAATGAAGATTTTGGTGGTAAGCAAATGAGAAAAGGCTGGTCCTCTTAATTAAGAACAACAAGCTACACAAGAGGCCAGCTAGGTCAGTAGAGAGAACCAGCAAATTTCAAAGACTGGTCTCAAAAAACTACCCCTAGAATAAAGAGCCCAGAAATAAACCCACAGGCCTATGGTCAATTAATCTTTGACAAAGGAGGCAAGAATATACAATGGAGAAAAGACAGTCTCTTCTATAACTGGTGTTGGTTAAGCTGGACAGCCGCATGTAAATCAATGAAGTCAGAACACTCCCTCACACCCTACAGAAAAATAAACTCAAAATGGCTTAAAGACTTAAATGTAAGACAGGACATCATAAAACTCCTAGAAGAGAACATAGGCAAAACATTCTCGGACATAAATTGTACTAATGTTTCCTTAGGTCAGTCTCCCAAGGCAATAGAAATAAAAGCAAAAATAAACAAATGGGACCTAATCAAACTTTAACCTTTTGCACAGCAAAGAAAACCATCAACAAAATGAAAAGACAACCTACAGACTGGGAGAAAATATTTGCAAACAATGTAACTGACAAGGGCTTAATTTCCAAAATATACAAACAGCTCATACAACTCAATATCAAAAAAACAAACAACCCAATCCAAAAATGGCCAGAAGACCTAAGTAGACACTTCTCCGAAGAAGACATACAGATGGCCAACAGGCACATGGAAAGATGCTCAACATCACTAATTATTAGAGAAATGCAAATCAAAACTACAATGAGGTATCACTTCACACAAACAGTAAATAAGAATGTTAATATAACAAATGCTATAAATATATCCTCACTCTCCTTTCTTCTCTCAGTTTCATTAATAGAAAATTATATTAATAATAACGATGGCGGGCTTCCCTGGTGGTGCAGTGGTTGTGAATCAGCCTGCCAATGCAGGGGACATGGGTTTGAGCCCTGGTCCAGGAGGATCCCAGCGTGCCACGGAGCAACTAAGCCCGTGCGCCACAACTACTGAGTCCACACTCTAGAGCCCGTGAGCCACAACTACTGAACCCGCGAGTCACAACTACTGAAGCCCGCGCGCCTAGAGCCTGTGCTCCGCAGCAAGAGAAACCACCTCAGTGAGAAGCCTGCGCACCACAACAGAGTAGCCCCTGCTCTCAGCAACTAGAGAAAACCCACGTGCAGCAGCAAAGACCCAATGCAGCCAAAAATTAAATAAATGAATAAATAAATAAATTTAAAATAATAATAATGATGGCAATGTATTATTGGGTTCATAACATATAGACATAACGTGTATAACAACAGTAGCACAAAAAGGAAAGTGGAAATAGAGGTATACCAGGAGTAACATTTTTATATCTCACTAGAATTAAGTTACTGTAAACATGAAGCAGATTCAGACAAGTTAAGATATATATATGGAAAGCCTCAAAGCTCACACTAAAAACATAATTCATGGGGGTGGGAGCAGGGATTGACTGGAATGGGCACAAGGGATCTTCTGTGACAGAAATGTTCTTAAGTTGGATTGTGGTGATGGTTGCACAACTCTATACATTTACTAAATGTAAGTTAAACAAATTGCTTAAAAAAGTAAAATAAAATAAAATAATTCAAAAAACCATAAAAGGACATTGGGTTTCAGCTCTGACATCCAAAGAGCTTAGAAATTATCATTACCATCCTCGCAACAAGAAAAACACTGAACAAACTGAAAATCAATTACTTTTCTTAGATCCACTGAGAATTGAGATCACAGGGAAAACCACCCCCCCCCCCAAATCTAGAAAGACAGGCAAACACAAAGAATTAGAACTGAGATCAACTTCCCTGAGGAGAAGCCACTGGAGCCAGTAACTGGTAGGACCACGCAAATGGAAACTGTGATGAACTGCAAGAGTCTGAGCGCGGACTAGCTTGACAATTAAAAACTCCCAGGGGGCTTCCCTGGTGGCGCAGTAGTTGAGAGTCTGCCTGCTGATGCAGGGGACAGGGGTTCGTGCCCCCATCCGGGAAGATCCCACATGCCGCAGAGTGGCTGGGTCTGTGAACCATGTCCGCTGAGCCTGTGCGTCCGGAGCCTGTGCTCCGCAACGGGAGAGGCCACAACAGTGAGAGGTCCGCGTACCGAAAAAAAAAAAAAAAAAAAAAAGCAGCATCTGCCTGCCAATGCAGGGGACATGGGTTCAATCCCTGGTCCCAGAAGATTCCACATGCCGCAGAGCAACTAAGCCTGTGTGCCGCAACTACTGAGCCCGCGTGCCACAACTACTGATGCCTGCGTGCCTAGAGCCTGTGCTCTGCAACAAGAGAAGCCACCGCAATGAGAAGTCCACGCACCACAATGAAGAGTAGCCTCCGCTTGCCACAACTAGAGAAAGCAATGAAGACCCAACGCAGCCAAAAATTAATTAATTTAAAAACAAAAAAACAAAAAACCTCCCAACAAAGAAAAGCCCAGGACTAGATGGCTTCACTTGGTGAATTCTATAAAACATTTAAAAATGAATTAACACTAGGGACTTCCCTGGTGGTCCAGTGGTTAAAACTCCACGCTTACACTGCAGGGGGTGTGAGTTTGATCCCTGGTCAGGGAACTAAGATCCCACATGCCCCGTGGCACGGCCAAAAAATAAATAAATAAATTTTTTTTTAAAAAAATGAATTAACACCAATCCTCCTCAAACTCTTCCAAAATAATTAAAGAGATAGAAACACTTTCAAACTCATTTTATGAGACCAGCATTACCCTGATACAAGAGCCAGAGAAAGACACCACAAGAAAAGAAAACTATAGGCCAATATCCTGATGAATATAGATGCCAAAGTCCTCAACAAAATACTAGCAAACCAAATGTAATAGCACACTGAAGGCATCATACACCATGACCAGTGGGAAATATACCTAGGATGCAAGGATGATTTGACATACAAAAATCAATCAATGTGATACATCACACTCAAAGGGCAAAAGATAAAAATCATATGATCATCTCAATAGATGCAGAAAAAGCATCTGACAAAAATCCAACATCCTTTCATGATAAAAACAAAAATGCTCAACTAATTAAGAATAGAAGGAAATTGCCTCAACATAAGAAGGCAATATATGAAAAGCACAGAGCTAACATCATACTCAATGGTGAAAAACAGAGCCTTTTCCTTTTAGATCAGGAACAAGGCACAGATGCCCACTTTGGTCACTTCTATTCAACACTATTCAACACAGTACTGGATGTCCTAGCCAGATAGGCAAGAAAGAAAAATAAAAGGCATCCAAACGGGAAAGGAAGAAGTAAAATGATCTCTGTTCACAGATGACATGATTTTATATGTAGAAAACCCTAAAGACTCCACAAAAAACTGGTAAAACTAATAAACGAATTCAGTAAATTTGCAGGATCCAAAATTAACATACAGAAATCAGTTGCATTTCTATACATTAACAATGAACTATCCAAAAAAATACAGAAAGAAAGAAAGAAGGAAAGAAATCTCATTTATTGATACAATAGCATCCAAAGAATAAAATACTTAGTACTAAACTTAACCAAGGAGACCAAAGACTTGTACACTGAAAATTACAAAACATTGATGAAAAAAATTAAAGAAGGAACAAACAAGTGTAAAGACATCCCATGTTCACAGATCAGAAGAGTTTATACTGTTAAAAATGCCCAGACGTCGAAAGTGATCTACAGATTCAATGCAATCCCTATAAATCCTCAATGGCCTTTTTTTTTTTTTACAGAAACAGAAAAAAAAAATCCCAGAATTCATATGGAACCAAAATGAACCCCAAATAACAAAGTTGGAGGTTTCACACTTCATTATTCCAAAACATATTACAAATCTACAGTAATTAAAACAGTATGGTTGGCACAAAGAAAGACACTAGATCAACGGAACAAATTAGAAAGCCTAGAAATAAATCTATGTATATATGTTTAATTGATCTTTGACAAGGGTGCCAAGAATATATAATGAGAAAAAAACAGTCTTCAACAAATGGTAATGGGAAAACTGAATATGCACATGCAAAAAAAAAAAAAAGAGACTGGAACCTTACCTCACACCACACACAAAAATCAACTCAAAATGGATTCAAGACTTAAACATAAAACCTGAAGCTCTAAAATTCCTGGAAGTAAACAGGAGAAATGCTTCCAAACATTGGTCTTGGCAATGATTTCTTGAATATGATACCAAGAGCACAGTTAACAAAATGAAAAATAGGGAGGTGGAACTACATCAAACTAAAAGGCTTTTTCACAGCAAAGGAAACAATCAGAAAAGTGAAAAGGCAACCTATGAAAAGGAAAAAATGTTTACAAATCATATATTTGATAAGGGTCTAATCTCCAAAAAAAATAAGGAACTCCTACAACTCAATAGTAAAGATACTAATAACCTAACTTAGAAGTGGGCAAAGTAACAAACACATGAAAGGATGCTCAACATCACTAATCATAAGAGAAATGCAAATCAAAAGCACAATGAGGGATCACCTCACACCAGTCAGAATGGCCATCATCAAAAAATCTACAAAAAATAAATGCTGGAGAGGGTGTGGAGAAAAGGGAACCCTCCTACACTGTTGGTGGGAATGTAAATTGATACAGCCACTATGGAGAACAGTATGGAGGTTCCTTAAAAAACTAAAAATAGAACTACCATACGACCCAGCAATCCCACTACTGGGCATATACCCTGAGAAAACCATAATTCAGAAAGAGTCATGTACCAGAATGTTCATTGCAGCTCTATTTACAATAGCCAGGACATGGAAGCAACCTAAGTGTCCAATCACAGATGAATGGATAAAGAAGATGTGGCACATATATACAATGGAATATTACTCAGCCATAAAAAGAAACGAAATTGAGTTATTTGTAGTGAGGTGGATGGACCTAGAGCCTGTCATACAGAGTGAAGTAAGTCAGAAAGAGAAAAACAAATACCGTATGCTAACACATACATATGGAGTCTAAGGAAAAAATAAAAGGTCATGAAGAACCTAGGGGTAAGACAGGAATAAAGATGCAGACCTACTAGAGAATGGATTTGAGGATATGGGGAGGGGGAAGGGTAAGCTGTGACAAAGTGAGAGAGTGGCATGGACATATATACACTACCAAACGTAAAATAGATAGCTAGTGGGAAGCAGCCGCATAGCACAGGGAGATCAGCTCTGTGCTTTGTGACCACCTAGAGGGGTGGGATAGGGAGGGTGGGAGGGAGGGAGACGTAAGAGGGAAGAGATATGGGGATATATGTGTATGTATAGCTGATTCACTTTGTTATAAAGCAGAAACTAACACACCATTGATAAGCAATTATACTTCAATAAAGATGTTAAAAAAAAAGAAGAGGGCTTCCCTGGTGGCGCAGTGGTTGGGAGTCCACCTGCCGATGCAGAGGACACAGGTTCGTGCCCTGGTCCGGGAGGATCCCACATGCCACAGAGCAGCTGGGCCCGTGAGCCATGGCTGCTGAGCCTGCACATCCAGAGCCTGTCCTCTGCAGCAGGAGAGGCCCCAGCAGTGAGAGGCCCACGTACCGCAAAAAAAAAAAAAAAAAAAAAAAAAAGTGGGCAAAGGGCTTGAATAGACATTTTTCCTAAGAAGACATACAAATGGTACATGAAAAGATGCTCAACAACACTAATCATCAGGGAAGTGCAAATCAAAACCACAATGATATTTTATAATAACTATAAAAGGAGTATAACCTTTAAAAATTGTGAATCACTATATTGTACACCTGTAACTTATATAATATTGTACAGAAACTATACTTCAATTAAATATTACATTAGTATTTGTTTGAGGAAAAGAGATACATGACCCTTACTACATGAGACTGTATACATTTAAGTAGAGAAGTGTAATAGTTACTGTAAACACACACACACACACACACACACACACACACACACATACAATGAGACATCCCCTCACATCTGATTAGGATGGCCATTATCCAAAAATAAATAAATAAATAAAGACAAATGCTGGCAAAGATGTGAAGAAGTTGGAACCTCTGTGCATTGTTGGTGGGAATGTAAATTGGTGCAGCCACAGTGGAAACAGTACGGAAGTTCCTCAAAACACTGAAAATAGAACTACCATTTAATCCAGCAATCCAACTTTTGGTTATTTATCTAAATAAACTGAAATCAAGGTCTCGAAGAGACTTTTGCATTCCCACAGCCAAGTCGTGAAACAACATAAATGGCCATTGATGAATGAATGGATAAAGAAATGTGGTATGCACATGCATACCTCTTTAAAGAGAAGGAAATCGTGTCATATGTGAAAACATGGATGAACTCTGAGGACATCATGCTATTTACCACAATAAAAATAGAAGGAAAAAAAGTGGAGGCAAAATGAAACTTCCTTAGGCAAATAAAAACTGAGGGAAACTGTCACCAGTAGACCTCCTATCAAATATTGTTAAAAGAAGTGTTTCAGAGAGAAGGAAACTTGGACCTACATGAAAAGGAAGAGTGTCAGAGAATAATAAATGCAGTTAAAATAAAATCTTTTTTCTTATTCTTAATAGATCTAATAGATACCTGTTCAAAGTAATAAAAGCAACAGTATATTGAGTGATTTTATGTTATGGATACATGAAATGAATGAGAACAATAAGAGATGAGGGGAAAAAATTTAGAATACTCTGTTATAAGGTACCTGCATTACCTGTGAAATGGTAAGTGTTATGTGAAAGTGCTGTTAGGTTAGCTGTAAATGGATATTACAAACTCTAGGGAAATCACTAAAATTTTTTCAGAAAAAGACAAAGAGAAGAAGAGAAAATGAAATCATATAAAATGTTTAACTAAAACCAGAGAATGCAGGACTTCCCTAGCAGTCCAGTGGTTAAGACTCCGTGCTTCCACTGCAGGGGGCAGAGGTTCAATCCCTGGTTGAGGAACTAAGATCCCACATGCCGGGTGTCACAGTCAAAATTAAAAATAATAATAAAACCACAGAAGGCAGTAAAAGGGGGGCAGTAAAGAAAGAACAAGGGAAATGAATAGAAAATGGTTACAAACATTTTAGATATTAATCCAACTATAACTATAATCACTTTAAATATGAATGGTCCAAATATGTCAGTTAAAGGACAGAGATTCTCAAAGTGGATTAAAAAAGCAAGACTCAATTATATATTGTCTACAAGACACAGACAGATTATAAGCAAAGGTATGGAAAATGAAATATTAACAGCAATCAAAAGATAGCTGGATTAGCTATATTAATTTCAGAAAAAGCTGACATCAGAACATGGAAAACTATCAGGGATAAAGAGAGAGAATTACAGAAAGATACAAGGGCCATTTCTCCAACAAGACAAAGCAATCCTTAACATGAATGCACCTAACAACAGAACATCAAAATACATGAGGCAAAAAAAAAAGTGATAGGACTTCCCTGGTGGTGCAGTGGTTAAGAATCCACCTGCCCACCAGTCCCCTCCACCAGGAAGCCTACACAAGCCCCTGAACCAACCTTATCCACTGGGGGCAGACACCAAGAACAACGGGAACTATGAACCTGTAGCCTGCGAAAAGAGACCCCAAACACAGTAAATTAAGCAAAATGAGAAGACAGAGAAATACACAGCAGATGAAGGAGCAAGGTAAAAATCCACCAGACCAAACAAATGAAGAGGAAATAGGCAGCCTACCTAAAAAAGAATTCAGAGTAATGATAGTAAAGATGATCCAAAATCTTGGAAATAGAATGGAGGAAATAAAAGAAACATTTAACAAGGACCTAGAAGAACTAAACAGCAAACAAACACTGATGAACAACACAATAAATGAAATTAAAAATTATCTAGAAGAAATCAATAGCAGAATAAATGAGGCAGAAGAGCAGATAAGTGACCTGGAAGATAAAATAGTGGAAATAACTACCACAGAGCAGAACAAAGAAAAGAGAATGAAAAGAATTGAGGACAGTCTCAGAGACCTCTGGAACAACATTAAACGTACCAACATTCGAATTATAGGGGTCACAGAAGATGAAGAGAAAAAGAAAGGGTCTGAGAAAATATTTGAAGAGATTACAGTAGAAAACTTCCCTAACATGGGAAAGGAAATAATCAATCAAGTCCAGGAAGCACAGACAGTCCCATACAGGATAAATCCAAGGAGAAACACGCCAAGACACATATTAATCAAGCTATCAAAAAATAAATACAAAGAAAAAATATTAAAAGCAGCAAGAGAAAAGCAACCAACAATATACAAGGGAATCCCCATAAGGTTAACAGCCGATCTTTCAGCAGAAACTCTACAAGCCAGAAGGCAGTAGCAGGACATATTTAAAGTGATGAAAGGGAAAAATCTACAACCAAGGTGACTACCCAGAAAGGATCTCATTCAGATTCGATGGAGAAATTAAAACCTTTACAGACACACAAAAGCTAAGAGAATTCAGAACCACCAAACCAGCTTTACAACAAATGCTAAAGGAACTTCTCTAGGCAGGGAACACAAGAAGAGGAAAAGACCTACAACAACAAACCCAAAACAATTAAGAAAATGGCAATAGGAACATACATATCGATAACTACCTAAAATGTAAATGGATTAAATGCTCCAATCAAAAGACATAGACTGGCTGAATGGATACAAAAGCAAGACCCGTACACATGCTGTCTACAAGAGACCCACTTCACATGTAGGGGCAACGTAATATATTAACAACCACTGAGTTCTACACTTTAAAATGGTGGATTTATGGTATGTGAATCATATCTCAGTAATGAATCAAGTAACCCAATTTAACAATAGGCGAAGGATCTGAGTAGACGTTTCCCCAAATGAAGGTACACCAATTACCAATAAAGCACATGAAAGATGCTCAACATCGTTAGTCATTAGGGAAATGCAAATCAATATCAAAATGAGATATCGTCACTTCATACCCTCTAGAATGGCTATAATCAAAAAGACTGATGATAACAAATGTTGGTGAGGATGTGGAGAAAATGAAACCGTCATAAATTGCTAGTAGGAATATAAATTGGTGTAGCCACTTTGGAAAACAGTCTCACAGTTCCTCTAAAAGTGGAATGACCCAGCAGTTTCACTCCTACGTATCTACCCAAGAGAAATGAAAACATAGGTCTACACAACGACTTGTACATGAATCTTCATAGTAGCACCATTCACAGTCCATATGTCCACAAACTGGTGAATGGAAGAACAATATGTATCCATACAATGAAATATTTTTCATTGTATGTATGGCAATTTAAAAAAACAATGTACTGTTAAGTGCAACAACATGGATGAACCTTGAAAACATTATGCTGACTGAAAGAAGCCAGACACAAAAGGCCATATGTTGTGTGATTCCACTTAAATGAAATGTTCAGAATAAGCAAATCCATAGTGACATAAAGTATTTTAGTGGTTGCCTTGGGCTGGCAATGGGGAGTGACAGCTAATGAGTATAGGTTTGTCTGGAGAATGATGAAAATCTTCTAAAATTGATTGTGGTGATGCTTGCACAACTCTGAATATACTAAAAATAATTTAACTGTACACTTTATTTTTTTAATTTTTTTTTGCTGTACGCGGGCCTCTCACTGTTGTGGCCTCTCCCGTTGTGGAGCACAGGCTCCGGACGCACAGGCTCAGCGGCCATGGCTCACGGGCCCAGCCGCTCCGCGGCATGTGGGATCTTCCCGGACCGGGGCACGAACCCGTGTCCCCTGCACCGGCAGGCTGACTCTCGACCACTGCGCCACCAGGGAAGCCTAACTCTCGACCACTGCGCCACCAGGGAAGCCTAACTGTACACTTTAAATGGGTGAATTGTATGGTATGTGAATTATATCTCAATAAAGTTACTATATTAAAAAAGAAACGGTAAAATTTTATTTCTTAAGCTGGGTGGTGGGTACATGTGTGCTCATTTTATGATAATTCTTTAAGTTTGCATTCAGATTATTCACTTTGTAGGTGAAATACATGTGTTAATAAAAACATTTTTTTTTAGAAGTCTGACAGACCTGGATTCTAATTCTGACTCAACCACTTAACAGCTATGAGTACTTGGGCAGATTACTTAAGCTTCTAATGTCTTATCTGTAAAGCAGAGATGATGGTAATAATAGTAACTCCCTCATAGGCTTTTACATCATGTGCCTGGCACATTGTCAGTGTTATTTTTAGCTCTAAGCAGTTGAGCCACTTGCCTAAATAATCCAGAGTCATGGCTTCTCTTTCTTTAAACTCCAACTTCCATATTTGCTATGCCACAAGAGTTCACAACTTTCATCAGGGAAGTAAAATTCACCTTCAAGTAGGACCTACTGAATTCTACCTTCAAAATGCCCTTACATAACAGTTCTATAAAGCCAATCAAGCTCCTAATGAACCAGGACAAAGCCAAAGTTTCCATCACTTCTGAGGGTTGTTGTCACCCACTGTTCCAGCCTGGGTCTGGGAGTACAAGTCAAATTAAGAGAAGAATAATCTTTTCAGTCTTGAGCAGCCTCCAGAATCATGTCGGTTCTGAATCTAGTCTCCGAGTTCAGTCATAAGAGACTCTGTGTGTTGGTCTTCCTATTGTCCCACCTGGATTCCTATAGCACATGGCTTCAAAGTCCAAACTGTGTCTTCAAGCCTATCCTACAGAATTCTGGCCCAGATGAATGTATCAGTGAATGTGTCAAGGGTGAGTCGTCAGAGTGTAAGGAAGGGTAGGAGAGATGTGAGCTTATCTGGGTCCCTTGTAAGGACTCTTAAAGGAGATACTGTGCTGCTGTTCTCCATGAATCTGAAACAATTTATATTCATGTATAATTGTCATCAGAGACCTTTGCTTAGAGTACCTGACACCCAGTTCACAGGGTTAGTTTCCTTCCACCTTTCCCTGCTGATACCTGCCTTTTAGCCATATTACTACTTGAGACTTCCTCTACCAGACAAAGGGAGAGTGAAAAAGAGATGAACCTAGGCAGCTTAGCTCTGCAGCAACTTGGATAAAACATTCACTGGGATGGGGAAGGCTAAACCATTGGCTCTGAATAGAATTTTACTTCAAGAAAGCCTTCCCTGACCCTTCGTTCACTCCACACTTTGATACCATGTTCAAAGTCTCACAGCTTCCTTTTAATTACCCTTTTCTAATACAACATGTTTACAACATTTAATTTCATGTCTATTTCTCTCAAGAGTCTATGCTCCATGAGGGAAGGGACCTTCTCTTCCTTGTTCACCACTGTATCCCCATCAGCTACTATAGGACCTTGCACATAGTAGGTGCTCAATAAATTATTTGTTGCATGAATGGACAATAAATCCATATAACAATGAATCAATTTCTGGTATGATGAATGGGGATAATCAAGAGTTCAGTGGGAGATCTTGGATTTCCAAATGAGGTAGTCCTGGGAAAGGATATCATTGCAAAGCAGCTTTTTGGGGAAAATGTTAATGATTTACCTGTGCTGGGTGAGTACATTTACAGCTGAAGGATGATTTGCACAGTAAGCCAGATACATAGATTTAAAATGAGGCATGAGGTTCAGTAGACAACCACCTACTTTGTGTTGGTTTTCTGGAAACCTGTAAGCAAAACAGGTGAAACACAGAATGTAAAATAGGAAACGGGATAAAGGAAGATGATTCCAATTAAACCTGGCAACACGCAAACCTTATGAATTCTTTTGCCAAAGTTAAAAAGAAACTTCTATATTATAACCATTTTATCTATGAAATGCAAGTTCTTGGCCACTGTTTTAAACTCTAGCCACCAAACATAGCTCCAATATATAGGGTCAGATACTTATTTGGAATTACTAGGGTTTTTTAAGATGCTTATTCAAATTATAATATTCAAATTTAGCCAGGCACACTAAATATACTCTTGACTAATTTGCATGAAGTTCAAGTACAGACAAAACTAACTGAATCCAAAAATGACACATCACAAAGGAGTATTATGTAGTCTTGGTGGCCTGGTGTTGCTAGGCAAGGTGACATCCAGATGTTTAGAATTACATGGCACCCATTTTAGTTTGCAGAAAAATCAAAAAAACACAAGAAAGAAAAAAAATTACTCGGAATTCCACCATTCAGAGATATTTATTATAACAATGTTGGCATATTCCTTGGACTCTCTTCTACATGTTTCCATATAAAATGAAAAGCAAAGATTACAAATCTAAATAGTAATCTGCTCTTCTCACTTAGTCACCATCTTTCCATACCAATAATATGGATCCCTATCAGCATTTGCAGTGGTTCCTCAGGTCTCTTTACAGGGGGTTCTCACCAGCTTCGTCCCTGGACAACCACCCGTGTCTCATTAAGCTCAAGAAACAGGCAATTGCCCCAAATTCCCTATAGACGATGAAAGTCACCAATTCTCCGAGATCCACTACTTGGAAAACGAATCTTGCTCCAGAAACATATTGCCTGATGATCATCACAGTTCATTCTGCACTTCAACGAGCTAGCTAGCCATCAATGCTGCGTTGTGGTTCACATAAAGATATTACTTGGGGCTTCCTTGGTGGTGCAGTGGTTGAGAGTCTGCCTGTCGATGCAGGGGACGTGGGTTCGCGCCCCGGTCTGGGAAGAGCCCAAATGCCGCGGAGTGGCTGAGCCCGTGAGCCATGGCCGCTGAGCCTGCGCGTCCGGAGCCTGTGCTCCGCAACGGGAGAGGCCACAGCAGTGAGAGGCCCGCGTACCGCCAAAAAAAAAAAAAAATTACTTAGAAAAGTAATTCGCAATGTACAAAAGAAAAATATCTAATCGATGACAAGGGCATCCTCCATGGTCGATTCAGACCTTATTTGTCAATATGATTTTTAAATAAAGTGAGAAATAACTGACCAGATGTAGAGTCCTGATAAGCAACTAGTGGGTTGACTCTGTGAGTACCACCACCTAGTAGATTTTCTCTGTACTGGGGCAATTTATCAAAGTTGGAATAAATGTATAAATGCATAATAACTGCATAAATATCAAGTGCCCCTACCTAAGACAACAGTTAAAAGAAAACAAAACACACCAAAAAACCCAATGTTGCTAGCTATCCTGATGGCGACGTGCGACACTTACTTTGAACATTCTTCCAAGGCTTGGCAGAGCGTCTGTTGAAACGTGCATACTTCCTCGAAGTTTCCCAATAAAGATGTAAATTCCACAGTACTCAGACTGAAAAATATATATATGTAGTTTCAGTGAAGAGAACTTGGGGATGACTCTAGTTATCTATCTCTAGTCTAGTTAGCTGATAGTTTGCTAGTAACTGGCAAATGGGAGAAGGGAAGCAATCCCTATACTTTAACTTTAGGTTTTTAATTGACACCAACTCTGATCTCAAGCAACTTTCTAAAGCTTCTTTCCTTGATTTCCCTTTTCCATAACAAGAATAATGATCCTAAAGAAAATGAGTGTTTATAAGGGACATTTAGGTATTTTACAAAGCAAGGAGTAAATGAATAACAAGTGCTTAACATCTAAGCATCTACAGAGAACAGATTGGTGGTCGCCAAAGGGGGGGGAGGGGGGTGGAATGGGGGTCAAAAGGTTCAAGCTTCTAGTTATAAAATAAGTAAGTCATAGGGATGTAATGTACAGCATGGTGACCATAGTTAATAATACTGTACTGCATAGTGGAAAGAGTTGCTGAGAGAGGAGATCTTAAAAGTTCTCATCACAAGAAAAAAAAATTTGTAACTGTGTGTGATGATGAATGTTAACTAGATTTATTGTGGTGATCACTTCACAATATATACAAATATAGAATCATTACACCGTACACCTGAAATTAATATAATGTTATATGTCAAATACATCTCAAAAAATATCTAAGTATCTAAATGGGTAGAATACATCATAGCTGGGAATAAGTGTAAAAACTTTTGAATACTCTCCTCTAGAGGAGCTGGGAAAGTTAATTGAAAGACATTACATGTGCTATTCATAAATCAACTAAAGGAAATCTTGAGCGGAAATAGGAGGGAAGAAAATAGTACTGATGTGTTTGTTTGCTTTTGGAATGGAATGGAGTCAAACACAAACTGAACCATTTTAATCCAGTGCCTCTGTACTAAGAATTTTCTCATCCTTTCTTCCCCTACCAAATAATAGGTGATAAAAACAAGAGCCAGCACTAATACAGCGCTTAACACTGAGGTAAGCATTTTACAAATAACAACTCATCTTAACCTTACAACAACTTTATGAGGTAGGTACTATTGCTGTCTCTGTTTTACACATAGGGAAATCTAGGCACAGAGAGGTTAAAGCAAATCAGCCAGAGTCCCAAATCCAGTGAACGGTGAAGCCAGAATTTGAACCCAAACATTCTAGCTCCAGAGTCCATGCTCCTAACCACTTTTTTTTTTTTTTTGTGGTACGCGGGCCTCTCTCTGCTGTGGCCTCTCCCGTCGCGGAGCACAGGCTCCGGATGCGCAGGCTCAGCGGCCATGGCTCACGGGCCCAGCCGCTCCGCGGCATGTGGGATCTTCCCGGACCGGGGCACGAACCCGTGTCCTCTGCATCGACAGGCGGACTCTCAACCACTGCGCCACCAGGGAAGCCCCTAACCACTTGTTGAGAGAAAACTTTTCTGAAGATTTACTTAAAAGGCCAATGTCTGCCACATGTTCTTTCTCCTTAATAATACAAGAGGAGGGTTTCCAGGAGAGTAATTTTTGCTGACAAAGAAAAGGAAGACCCAAAAAGACGTTACCAGTAACCCCTAGAGTATAAAAAGCACCCAGTTCCTCTGCTCTGATGCCCTCCTGAACCACAAGCTGGAAAACCCCTCTCATGGGTGTCAAAAGTGAAACCCTTTAGCCAGCTTCCCTGGCTGCTGTTCCCCCATAGCAGCAAGAACCTGACTGGGGGCTTATCTGGACCTTTCAGGATCAAACAATAAACAGTCCCCTTTGCTCAAATCACTTTGGGGTCTACAAGGCAGAACCAATGGGAAGTGACTAGAACTGCATTTTGAATTTCCTTGGGAACAGTGCAGTTCTGACTCGGGTCTCTCATCTCCTCTGCCGTGGCTCTTTTCTTTTCCTTTGACTATTTCTTGATTGCTAATCAGTCACTCCTCCATTTGAAATCTTACCATCTTCGCTGCCAGGGTTACCACTTCAGTTCCCCTCTCCTCCTCTGCCTGTCACCTCTAGAACACGGAACCACATTTTACTCGGTGGCAGGAGATGCAGTGGGTTGAGTCTGGCCACTGACTGACCGTGTGATGGGCAGGACAGTGAGCCTCTCTGGACTTTGTTTTTTTTTTATTTATTCAATGAGGATAGTCATTTCTTCCAGGGCACTAGACCCAATGATTCACTGAGGTTCCATTCAGCTCTAAGGGCTATGATTCACAGAGCACTTCATGTTTCACATAATAATAACAAAAGCCACTTTGTTGTTGATCATTTAAACTCTGACAAAACACAGGAATACAAAATCCTTTCATACTGAAGTAAGATTCCCATAGTGCCATGAAAATAACCGAGTAGGAAATTTAACAGGACATTATGCCTAAGCAAGCATTATTTAGGAAAAGGGAGAAAATAGTTAAATACATTAAACTTATTTAAGCCTGAAGCCAACAGTTTAGGCAATTGTTTGGCAAAAATAAACTCTTAAACTGAGGTACAAGAAGAAGTTTTTGTCCTCCATTCTATGTATCGACTGCTAAATTTACCATTTGACTTATAGATCATAATCTCCAGTAAAGTTTAATCCATTAAAATAAAAAACACACATAAATGCAGTTAGCTATTATTTGTTACATATGCCAGGCCTACAAGCACTAAAAAATGAACGGTCAATATTTTTCTTTTGTGAAAAGTAAGTTTTCAATTCAGGCCTTCAGATTTCTAAGACCAGGATAAGGTATGAATATTTTTAACGCCTCTTTCTCATTCACTTTTGCCTGGTGAAATACTGGCTTGAATTGCTCTTAGGAAGATTCACAAAATGCCACGCTTTTTCCATTCTGGGAGCGTGGGAAAGAGTTTCTGCCGTGGCAAGCCAAGGTCAGAGCGAGCACAAGAATTTCCAGTGTCTGTGCTTTCTGCATAAAAACACCAGCAAGTCCTTTTTCTGGAAGGTAAAACTAGATGTATCACTTCTAAAACGTACAAGATAAAAATGGTGACAGACAGAAAGGCAGATCGGCTCATTCCCTCCACAGCCAGAAGAGAAAGAAAGCCAAGCTCTCCAAAAGCTACATCTTGCACAATTTCTGTTGCCCTGACCATGTTCTTGGCAACCTGTGATCTGTGGAAATTCTTCTAAAGGGCAAAATCAATTATTCAGTGACGTAAGAGTAATGACTCCATCTACTGACATTATCTTGCTTTGCTTAGCGAGAGGTTTAAAATATAAATCTTACTTGTTATTGGACTGCAGCGGTCTTAAGTAAGTAACAAGAAGAGACTGAAGTTCTTTAGCATACTCTTTTTCAGTGTCCAAGATATTCTGTAACACCTATGGAGAAACAAAGGTCAAGGTATTGTAACTGTCAGAAAAGTCCAAGGTAAAATAGAGTTTTAGATCTTTTAACCAAATTATCAGGAAAAAAAAGTCCTATTTATTCAGCTAGCACTGTAAGTAAGGAGCACAAAATCTGAATGCACTTTGTTTCATTCTAGTAAACTACTCTAATAATTGCATGACAACTGGTTATACTGCATAACTCATACGAACACATTTTTTCAGAATTACCCATAATTGGAGGGGCCTTGCCATTTACACAGTACTACTCAGAATGCTTTCATGTGCTTTAAATCATTTTATCCTCAGCAAAGGTCTCAGCTAACAAAGGATCATCATTCCCATTTTATGGATGAGGAAATTGAGACCAGCTACCTCAAGACATAGAGATTCAGTGTCAGGATAATTTCATGATAACTGATGTCAAACATCAAAAAAGATTTTTTTATATTATGTTCTTGAGAAAATCTTTAGGTGACAAAATCTGAGGACGCTGAATTTTTAAGCAGTTAAAGCTGGCTTTTTAATAAAGGTAAAAAGTGCTAGTATGAACATTTCAAAGAGAAAAAGAAGCTGAAATGTGAGGAATTTAACAAGGAAAATGATGCTTACCAGTATTATTAATGATAGCCAAATGAAAATCCTATCGGCAAAACAACCAATGTACAGGTCCACAACTTCTCTGCCCCCACCAACCCTGGGGTCACACCTCATTTCCCAGCCTCTTCTGGAGGCAGCTATAACCTTTATTCTAGGCTCCTAGAGATCACCAAGTTAATATTTTGGTGTATTTTCTCTCATATCTCCTAATCCATTCAACACAAATTTACTGAGTGCCTCCTTGGTGCCAAAGGCCATGCCTGTCCTTAGGGAGTTTCTACTCTGTCTTCAGAGGGAGCCATTAAACACGGGCTCACAAGACAATGTGAAGCATTCTTAGCCAGGAGAAGCCCCTTAGCCTACCAATATGCCAGACATATACTCACAAGACAGTGCAAGATGATCTGCTATTGACAGGTGGAGTGGACAAAGCAATTGGAGGTCCAGGTAGCTGTGGGTTTTTTAGGAAACAACTGGACTGGAAGGTGGTCATCCAGGCTCTGCTACCAACGGACAGGTTGCTTCAGTTTTAAGGTTCATCTCAGATTGTGACATCTCACCTACCTCAGGGACCATTGTGAAGAGGTAAGTGTGAGACACTGTACAGGTAGGTGCTGGGTGAGCTGGGAAACAGTCCCTCCAATTTAAGGGGTTAAAAAAGGTTTCTCAATGGCAGCACTATTGATATTTCAGAGCAGATAGCTCTTTGTTGTGAGCAGATGCCCTGTGCACTGTAGGATGTTTAACAACATCCCTGGCATCTACCCACCAGATGTCAGTTGCATGCCACCCCCTACCCCATTATGACAACCAAAAATGTGTCCAGACATTGCCAGATGTCACCTGAAGGGCAATATCACTCCTAGTTGACAAGGACATAGGCCACAGTGTGGCTTCAAAAGCTAGGGCTTAAGTTGTAGCCCCTCCTCCCAGCCACTCATGTCTACTTTCAGTTTCTCTATTCCTCAGGGAGGAATGCCTACTCTCTAAAGGTGTAAGTGTATATTTAAGGGCCTGGAGGTACCAGTGCTCTGTGCAATTAATCCAGGAATGGAACAGAAATGTTACCCCTATAGAAAGTCGAAGCACAACAAAGGAAATTAGAAACTATCTTGAGATGAATAAAAAAGAAAACACAACATCAAAACTTATGGGATGAAGTTAAAGCAGTTCTTAGAGACTGTAAATAGCTGTGAATGCCTACATCAAAAAGAAGAAAGAGGACTTCTGGTTTCCAGTCCAGCATTTAAGGCATTTGGAAGTCATCACTCCATCCTAAAAGCAAGTAAACAGTTGAACAACTAGAAAAAAACTTTGCTTACATCTGTCAGGGAATTGAGGTCACAGGCAAAAATGGTACACTTAAAATTGGAGAGACAGAAAGGCAGATAGAGAATCATAACTTGCTGGACCAGAAGACCATGAGCAGAAGCCTCCGTGGGAAGTGGTATCAGGGTAGGAAAACCTGAACTGTAATTGATGAATTGCTGGGGGCTCAGTGCAGAAACATCTGAGAGTTAAAAACTCTAGGGGGTCCAGTCACAGAGGAGCACACCCACACTTCTGTGACATTTACCTCCAGAAGCTGTACCAGGTCATCACAATGAAGATAGGAGGAGAATCTCCCTTGTGCTTCAGGAGAGGGAAGGGAAAAGTAGCCATTTTGAAATTTACCAGAGCATTCTGTTCTTCATAACAAGGTCTGCCCTCAAGAGAGAAAGTATTTTACCAAACCCTAACCTATTGGGGTTTTATCAGAGCCTAATATACTTAGGGGAAGAGAAATACCCTACTCCAGCTCCCTCTAGCCATCCTGTCCTATCTAAGGGAGGGGAAAAAAGACTGAGAAACACTGCTGCAGTTCACAATCTAGGGACATAAGCTCATCAAAAGCCTGAGACCTAATCATAGGACTTGAGAACACTTCCCCTGACCCCATACCTTACCACCATATTACTAAAGGCCTATTTACTGCAGTTCCTCTTACCTAGTACATCACATCTGGCTTCCAACAAAAAATTACAAGGCATATGAAAAGGTAAAAAAACACAGTTTGAAGAGACAGAGCAAACATTAGAACCACAATCAGATATGGTAGGAATATTGGAATTATCAGACCAGGATTTTAATATAACAATGATTCATATGCTATGGGCTTGAATGGAAAAAGTAGACAACATGCAAGAACAGATGGGTATTGTAAGCAGGAATAAATACTGAGAAGGAATAAAAATGAAATGCTAGAGATCAAAAACACTCTAATAGAAATGAAGAATGCCTTTGATGGGCTTGTTAGTAAACTGGACCACTGAGGATAGAAGCTCTGGGCTTGAGGATGTGCCAATAGAAACTTTCAAAACTGAAAAGCAAACAGAAAAAAACCCTGAAAAATGGAACAAAATATCTAAGAACTGTGGGACAACATCTAAAGGTGTAACCTATGTGTGATGAGAATACCAGAAGGAGAATAAAGAGAGAAAGGTACAGAAGAAATATTTGAAACGACAATGACTAAGAATTTCCCCAAATTAATGTCAGACACCAAGCCACAGATCCAGGAAGCTCAGAGAAAACCCAGCAGGATAAATGCCCCCCCCTGCAAAATGTCCCCTAAGCACACCATATTCAAACTCCAGAAAAATCAAAGATAAAGAAAAAAAATCTTGAAAAAAGCCAGAGGATAAAAATACTTTACCTACAGAGAAGCTAAGATAAGAACTATACGTGACTTGTCAGAAAGCATACAAGCAAGAGTAGAGTGGTGTAAAATAGTTAAAGTGTTGGGGGAAAAAACCCCCACCAACCTGGAATTCTGTATCTTGTGAAATTTTCCTTCAAAAGTCAAGCAAAAATAGACTTTCTAGGACAAACAAAAATTGAGGGAATTTTCTGGCCAGCAGACCTGCTTTGCAAAAAGTGGGTTTTTTTTTTTTAAAGTTCAGAGAGGGATTTCCCTGGTGGTCCAGTGGCTAAGACTCCGTGCTCCCAATGCAGAGGGCCCAGGTTCAATCCCTGGTCAGGGAACTAGATCCCACATGCTGCAACTAAGAGTTCGCATGCCACAACGAAGATCCCACCTGCTGCAACTAAGACCCAGCACAGCCAAATAAATAAATATTTAAAATTTTTAAAAATTAAAAAAATTAAGTTCGGGTGGGATAGGGAGGGTGGGAGGCAGATGCAAGAGGGAGGGGATATGGGGATATAAGTATACGTATAGCTGATTCACTTTGTTATACAGCAGAAACTAACAGAACAATGTAAAGCAATTACACTCCAATAAAAATGTTAAAAAAATAAAATAAAAAATAAAGATCAGAGAGAAAGAAGATGTTATAGGTTAGAAACAGATCTACATAAAGAAAGAAAGCATGAAAGAAGGAATAAGTGAAGATCAAATAAAAACTTATTTTTCTGTAAATCAACTACACCTCAATAAAAAACTTTTATTTTTCTTCTTAATTGATCAAACAGATAACAGTTTGTTCAAAATAATAATAGAAACAATGTATTAGATTTTATATATATATATATATAAAATGCTTATGTGTGCTTATGTATAAGTGAAATGAATGACAGCAATGATACAAGGGGTAGGAAGGAGGGATTAGGAACACTTTGTTATTGTAAAGTACTTGCACTTGTACCTGTGAAGCAATACAGTGTTATTTGAAAGTGGACTTGGACTAGTTCTAAATGTATATTGCAAACTCTAGGGCAATCACTAAAAAAGTAAAAAAAAAAATTCTAAAACTACACAAGCTACCAAAACTGACTCACAAAGAGGTAGAAAATCTGAATATCTCTATAACAAGTAAAGAGATTGAATTAATATTCAAAACAACTTCCCATAAGTTAAAGCCCAGGATGAGATTGCTTTATTGATTAATTCTACCAAAATTTTAAAGAATTCACATCAATCCTTCACAAACACTTAAAATCCTGGAAAAGAAGAATGTACAAAGTTAGAGTGTATACTTCTCAATTTCAAAACTTACTAAAAAGCTTCAGTAACAAGACAGTTTAGTACTGGTATAAAATAGATATATAGACCAATGGAATAGAATTGAGAGTCCAGAAATGAACTCATGGTGAACTTATTTTTGACAAGAGTGCTGTGAACTTCCAATAAGGAAAGAAAAGTCTTTTCAAAAAATGGTTCTGGCTAAATGGGAAAAGAATTTGATAAAGAATAGATACATGTATATGTATAATTGAATCACTTTGCTGTACACTTGAAACTAACACAACATTGCTAATCAACTATACTCCAATACAAAATAAAAAGTTTAAAAAAAAGGTATATAAAAAGTGGTGCTGGGACTTCCCTGGTGGTGCAGTGGTTGGGAATCCACCTGCCAATGCAGGGGACACGGGTTCGATCCCTGGTCCAGGAAGATCTCACATGCTGAGGAGCAACTAAGCCCGTGCGCCACAACTACTGAGCCTGTGCTCTAGAGCCGGTGAGCCACAACTACTGAGCCCACGTGCCACAACTACTGAAGCCCACGCGCCTAGAGCCCGTGCTCCGCAACAAGAGAAGCCACCGCAATGAGAAGCCCGTGCACCGCAAAGAAGAGTAGCCTGCACTCTCCGCAACTAAAGAAGGCTCACGTGCAGCAACAAAGACCCAACGCAGCCAAAAATAAATTAAATAAATAAAAACAACCAAAAAACAAACACAAAAAACACATGTACCCTTTGATTGTGCAATCCCTCTTTAAAGAAAAAAAAAGTGGTGCTGGGACCACTGAATAACTACATACAAAGAAAGAATTTGCACTCCTACTTCACACCATATACAAAAATTAACTCAAAATGGATTCAAGAGTTAAAACTACAAAACTCTTAGAAGAAAACAGAGGAGGAAATCTTCCTGATTTTGAATTCAGCAATGGATTCTTGGATGACACCAAAAGCACAAGCAACAAGAGAAAAAATAGATAAACTGAAATTCATGAAAATTGAAAACTTTTATGTATCACAGGACATTATCAAGAAAGTAAAAAGACAACCCACAGAATGGGGAAAATATCTACAAATCATATATTTGAAAAGGTTCTACTATTCAGAATATATAAAGGACTCTTACAACTCAACAATAAAAATAATCAGTTAAAAGTTGGCCAAGGATTTAAATAGACATTTCTCCAAAGAAGATATACAAATGGCCAATAAGCGCATAAAAAGATACTCAACATAGTTAACCATTAGGGAAATGCTAATCTAAACCACAATACTACTTCACACTCATTAGGGTGGCTATAATCAAAAGAAAAAAATAGAAAGAACAAGTGTTGGTGAGGGTGTGGAGAAACTGGGACCCTCATACATTGCTGGTGGGAAAGTCAAAAATTGTAACTGCTGTGGAAAAGTTTGGCAGTTCCTCAAAAAGTTAGAGTTATTATATGACCCAGTAATTCCACTCCTAGAGAAATGAAAACATATGTCTGTGTAAAAATTTGCACATCAATTTTCACGGCAGCATTATAAATAATAACCAAAAAGTGGAAATAATCCAAAGGTCCATAAACAAAACCTGGTATACATCCATAATATGGAAGATTTATTCCGTCATTAAAAGCAATGAAGGGACTTCCCTGGTGGTCCAGTGGTTAAGAATCCGCCTTCCAATGCAGGGGACACAGGTTCGATCCCTGGTCGGGAAACTAAGATCCCACATTGCTGCGGGGCAGCTAAGCCTGTGCACTCTAGAGCCTGCGCACCACAACTAAAGAGCCCGCGCACTGCAACTACAAGCCTGCATACCACAACGAAGATCCCGCATGCCGCAACTAAAACCCGACACAGCCAAATAAATTAATTAATTAAAAAAATACTTTCCTTCTTTAAGAAAAAAAAATGAAGTACTGATACATTCTACAACATGGATGAACCTTGACAATATTATGCTAAAAAAGAAGTCAAACACAAAAGAACAAATATTGTATGATTCAATTTATATGAAACATCCAGGATAGGGAAGACCCATAGAGACGGAAAGTCGATTAGTGGTTGTCAAGGGCTGGAGGGAGTGACTACAAACGGGTACAGGGTTTCTTACTGGGGTGATGAAAATGCTGGAAAGTAAGATGGTGGTGATCATCACACAACTCTGTTAATTTACTAAAAATCAGTGAATTGTACACTTTAAAGTGGTGATTTTTGTGCTGTGTGAATTATGTGTCATTATAGTTGTTATTTTAAAGTCAAAGCACAAATTTCTCATCTGTTAATAGAAACTTTTCTGTTTTTTCTCTGACTCCAAGTCCTCATCCAGTAGTGTCCTTCCAAACTCAAATGTGTCCATTGTTAGCGGTCTCTGCCCAGCTGGGCTGCTGTTCATTGCAATGTGTTAAATAATCATTTATACTCATGCTCAGCACTAGGATTCATTTTTTTATTCTTAAAAATGGAGAGAGCTGCACTAGAATTCAAGAGTACCACATTGTATTAAGAGGTAAAACTCATACGCAGACTACCGTTTTAGCAACATTTGTCTACAGTATTTGTATTGGAGGAAAAAGAGGATGGTGGCCTGGCTTCCCACTTATGTTCAGGAGAGAATGAAGTCATCTCATCATCTCCTTTGTTCACATTTTTCTAAAGAGACCATGTCTGGTAATGAGCCATCTCACATCCTCAACCTTGCTTTCAAGCACTGTTGTCTGTAACTGTCACACTACCCAAAGTATAATGTCCATTGAAAAAGAAGAAAAACAAAGTAAAAAAGAAAACGAAACAAAACAGTCATTGCCTGAGGGAATTTTAAAATTAGAAAATTCACGGACATTATTTATATCAAAAAATGTGATTTTTAAGACAATTAAACATCACTGCTTTAATTCCATGGTTGCTATAATTCAACATTCCTCCCCCCATTGAAACAGTTTTATTATTTTAACTTCCTTTAAAATGCTATCACAGGTAGTTCCTTTAAGAGAAAGCACTAAGATGTTGCAAGAAAGGTGCCAACTGTCCTGCTCCAGTGGATTTATTTGCTAGGCGAAGCAGCACACTTTCTAAGGGTTCCATCTGTGCTGGAACCACTCATATGGGACAAACGGAGGTAGGAAGGCAGACACTCCCTGCTGCCTTTGAGTTAAGTTCTGGAGAGCTGAATGGAAACATACACTAAACTCATATTGTTGCAAGTCTTGAGGGTGGCTAAATGCTGACTTTACAAGCTAAATTGACACAAGTGATTAATGAGTCCTTCATTAAATAATGCAAAATTTGTTTGAATGATGATGCACCAAATAGCATTGCCCTTGCTGTGGTTTGATTAGTGGAAATGCTCATCAGGGTGGATGCCTGGGATTCTCTCCCAAATTCACTTGGATTTTTATTGCTTTCCTCAATCTCAGAAGACCAACTGATGAACTGCGGAGACTGGTTCTTTATTTTTCAGGCCACAGGGCATCTACTGTAAAAGGATAAAAAGGGAAGCAGACAGAGAAGGCTATGTGTTCCCAAACAGAAGGCCTCAGTGGTGAGTCAGAACGCAAACAGTTTGGCAGGCCAACCAACTTCGGAGCAGTACAATCTGATCGAGATGAAATCCACTCAAATACTAAAATGGACTGTGTCCAGACATTGCCTTTGCCTCTCTGACTCCATCTTCACAAGGACAACAGACTATCCTTTTGCTCAATTAACCTCTGACTAAATTCAGAATAAAACAGATGGTGAGAAGCCATAGAAAAAAGAGGTGGAGGCCTTTTGTACCTCCATCCTGGGCTATTGATTTTCCAGTAAAATATATTTCCTCCATTTCCTGGAAAGGCTTTAGAGTGAGTTCACTTTTATAACTCTGTTTTCCATAAGGGAACAAGTCATATAGGTCTGAAGAAATTATTTTAAGAGGCTAAAATGCATAAACAAAAGCTGGAAACAGAGATACATCCCACGATAAAGGAGGATTATAATGGCCCCAGGAAACCTTAATCTAAGCAAAACCATCATATTATAGGAATTCTGAGATAAGTATGATGCCTGCAAAAACGGGTTCATGTTGGTAAACTCCTAGAAGATGGGTAAAGGTAATACACTACGGTATTTTTGTCATATTTGACGTATATGGCAGAAGAGCTCGCCTGTTTACATTCAAGTGCAGTGATCAATTTCACCCCCTCCAGGTCCTTGGTTTTCACAAAACAAGCAGCACTCTTGCCCTGTTATGGACAGATTCTGCAAAACAGAGATGAACTCTGAAAACTCTTGTCACCTCCCTGACCTCAGATGGAAGATATGGATGAGTTAGGCAGGAAATGGGTAGGTAAAAAAGAATAGGGGATATAGAGAAGGAATAACTGGATAGATGTGTAAGGTAGTTTAGGCTGGTGGTTTTAAAAAAGGGAGGGTGCACAGAGGTTTTTTAGGGCAGTGAAATTACTCTGAACAACACTGTAATGGTGGATACGTGTCATTATACATTTATCCAAACCCATAGAATGCCCAACACCAAGAGTGAATGGTAATGTAAACTCTGGCCTTTGGTGCTAATGATGGGTCAATGTATGTTCATCAGTTGTCACAAATGTCCCACATTGGTGGGAGATGCTGATCCTGGGGGAGCCTGTGCATGTGTGTGGGTAGGTGGTATACAGGACATCTCCAACCTTTGGATCAATTTTGCTGTGAACCTAGAACTGCTCTAAAAAATAAAGTTTCTTTTAGAAGGGTAGATAAGCACTAGAAACGCAGAGAAAATTCAGGGTGGGAGCAAGTGGGTAAATAGATGAGTGAGAGAGAAAAGGGGGGTAAACAGAAGATGGGTGGCAGAAGCAAGAACTACAGGAGGCTTCCTGGGATTCTGATGTGATTGAACGGGTTTCAGATTTCTTCCCACCATTCCGACCGCACGGAGGTTCTGGTAAGACATCTGCCACACGTTACAATAAAGGAGAAGAAAGTTAGAAAAAATAAATAATACTGGCCCTTACTGATTATATTTTCCTATTTGGATGTAGGGAAATGTCATCTCTCACTTTGCAGCTAGATGCTCATCCCCAGAGTTCAGTACAGGCAGACCTCGTTTTATTGCGTTTTGCTTTATTGTGCTTCACGGATATTGTGGGTTTTCCACAAATGGAAGGTTTGTGGCAACCCTGCATCAAGCAAGTCTATTGGCGCCGTTTTTCCAACAGCATTTGCTCACTTCACGTCTCTGTGTCACTTTTGGTAATTCTCGCAATACCCCAAACTTTTTCATTATTATTATATTTGTTATGTGACCAGTGATCTTTGATGTGACTATTGCAAAAAGATTACAACTCGCTGAAGGCTCAGATGTTGGCGAGCATTTTTTAGCAATAAAATTTTTTTAAATAAGGTGTGTCCATTGTTTTTTAAGACAATGCCATTGCACACTTAACAGACTACAGTAAAGTGTAAACATAACTTTTATATGCACTGGGAAAACAAACAACTCATGTAACTCGCTTTACTGTGATGGTCTGGAACTGAACTGGCAATACCTTCGAGGTGTGCCTATATTAGGATTATTGTGAGTCTGGCCTATTTGTGGCAGCACGAGGGACTGCATTCTTACATTGGGCTGCACCAGTTGCAATAAATAAGAATTTCACCCTCCGAGAGGCATTTTGATGGGGATAGAAGAGAACGCAGTCCATTCTGTGACCTGCAGGGACAGACTGCAGGCACGCACATTCTTGCCTGGATGAATGTGCTCACAGGGTTCCCCCTGCCTGACTTCCCTTCCAGCTCTTCTCTGCTTATCTAAGTCCTGACATGGCGTCAATCCTCTCTCCCATTCAACCTTTCCCTTTATTGGTTCTCAAATTTTAGTTTAGTGAGTATCAGCTCACCTGGGGGGGATGGAGAGAAGGGGGCTGAGGGGGTGTTAAAAATGCTGTTTCCTGGGACCTATTGCCAGAGATTCTGATGTAACAAGCCAGATGTGGAGACCAGATATCTGCAGTTTTAACAGTCTCCCTGGGGGCTTTCAAATGCAAAAGATCCCCCAACCACATTTGGAGCAACTCATTTTAGGACAGTTTATAACTTGACATCACTGTCTGCCACGTGGCTTATACCATCATGTCTGTCCTGTCTTCCCAGTGAGACCATGGGTGCCAAGACCTAAGCACTGCATGCAAATTAAGCCTGACAACTAAGCTACATAGATTCCTCTTTCTTTTCTTTTCTTTTTTTTTAGTTTTATTGAGGTCTAATTGACAAATAAAAATTGTATATATTCAAGGTATACAACTTGATATTTTGATATATGTATACATTGTGAAATGATCACTACAATCAAGCTAATTAACACATCCATCACCTCTCACAGTTACCATTTTCTATTGTTGTGCTTATTATTATTATTTATTTTTTAATCCCTCCTGGCATGTAACATCAACTTACAATAGGCAAAGAGAGCCAATGAGAAGATTATTAGAAAAATAATTCAGAGAAAATGATATGCTTTTCCTCAGTAGTGAGAGTTTAACAAATGGCAGTGAATTCTGAGGACAATGAAGGAACCAAGGTCAGGAGCAGCAAAAGCCTCTAGGCTGCCATGTCCCTAAAGGATGAGCTAAACTCTCATTCAAAACAACGGGCCAGGAGAGGCCAAGCCTCAGTTAGATGCATTAAACATGCCCCTCTGAAGAAGGCAGGAAGGAAGGAAACTACTTTTTGACATGTACTGTTTACATTATCATTCAGTGCTAAATATTTTGTATTTTGTTGATGACTTCCTTTTAATCCAAGGTTTTTTGAGCTTTAAAAAAAAAATGCCTCATGGTAGATGCAGGTCTGAGTTGGGTACCCCATGCCACTTGTGATGACACCGGAGAACTTCTAAACATTTCAAAACTGATGTGCCACCAGAAGCATATCGAGGCCTAAACGGGGATGAAATCAGCAGACAATCCCTTGGAAACCTGAAAAAGGGGAGAGAACGTCTGCAGACTTGCAAATTCCAAGAGGTCTCTATCCTGCCCAAGTTTACAGGATACAACAGTTAATTTTATGTGTCAACTTGTCTGGGTCACGAGGTGCCCAGATTAAATAATATTTCTGGGCATGTCTGTGAGGGTGTTTCCAGATGAGATGAGCCTTTGAATCAGTAGCCTGAGTAAAGCAGATTGCCCTCCCCAATATGTGTAGGCATCATCCAATCTGTTGAGGGCCCATATAGAACAAAAAGGTGGAGGAAGGGAGAATTTGCTCACTCTACCTGACTTCTTGAGCTGGGACATCAGTCTTCTACCCAAGGACTGGAATTTACACCATTAGCTCTCCTGGTTCTCAGGCCTGTGGACTTGTACTGAACTACACCGCCATCTGTCCTGGGTCTTCAGCTTACACATGGCAGATCGTGGGACTTCTCAGCCTCCATAATCACGGGAGCCAATTACTTACAGTAAATCTCTTTATATGGATCCTGTTGGTTCTGTCTCTCTGGAGAACCCTGACTAATACACATGACCAAAATAAAGGAAGCATTTGGACTAGCAAGGACTCGCTGAATGCAAGAGCATAAGAACAGGTCTGGTCAGCGACAGTATTGTCAGGGTCTGAGAATAGAAAAATCTCCATGAAGGAGAAATAATGAAGAATACATAATTTCTGTTTAAAATAAACACACACACACACACACACACACACACACGTCATAGGCAATATATATGTATATATGCACACACGTGTGCACACACACGCACACGCACACACACACATAGACATCTACCTCAAAGAAAGATTGTCATGAGATTCACCAAGATGTTAATAGTGATCATCTCTGAGTGGTGGGATTACAGGTGATATTTATTTTCTTCTTTATACTTTTCCTGAACTGTCTGATTTTTTAAAAAATCATTGTTTACATAATGTTATGTAGTCAGAAATGAAATACTTTCTGTTTTTAAAAAAATGAAGTAAAAATCAGTCACTACTGCCCTTATAGTACTAGCAACAGAAAATGTCTACAATTAATGACTCTTAGAGAGGATAAGAGTTAATATAAGATCATATGGGAAATAAAATTTGTTACATTTTTACCAAAGAAAAAAAGATCAGATGGGGACGTCTTACATGTGGGTGAACTTGATTTTCCAGGTCTCCAAATACTGTGGGTGAGCTAGAATTATTTTGGTTTGTCTAAGGTATTCAACACAGATTGGGAGGGCAATCAGAACACTCAGAACATATTTTGAATTAGTTGCTGCTAAAAATTTGCCTAAATACTCAAAAATGTGAATTAGAAAAGAACACCAGCAATCAACCCAAATCCCTTCACATGCATATCTAGTTACAACAACATGTCTAACTGGTCTCAATAATTCAGCAATATTTACACCACAGCTCTACAGTTCCTTCCCAGGCCATCATGGGCTCTCCAAGACCTTCTGTTTTATTAAGTTTGGTTTGAGACGAAATCTATCAAAATTTAAATACATATATATATTTTTTGGCTCAACAATTTAACTTCTAGGAATCCACCTCACAGATCTTTATATACTTTGCCAAAGTTACACATATAGGATGTTCACTGCAGAATTGTTTATAATTGTGAGGAACTGGAAATAATGTACATGAACTCCAACAGGAGATGGGTGATAGAAACTACAGTACAGGGGCTTCCCTGGTGGCACAGTAGTTGAGAATCCACCTGCCAATGCAGGGCACATGGGTTCGAGCCCTGGTCCAGGAAGATCCCACATGCCACGGAGCAACTAAGCCCATGCGCCACAACTACTGAGCCTGCACTCTAGAGCCCACAAGGCACAACTACTGAGCCCGCATGCTGCAGCTACTGAAGCCTGCACACCCTAGAGCCCGTGCTCCACAACAAGAGAAGCCACCACAATGAGAAGCCCACGCACCGCAGCAAAGAGTAGCCCCCGCTCGCCATGACTACAGAAAGCCTGCGGGCAGCAAAAAGACTCAACACAGCCAAAAATAAAATTAATTAAAAAATAAAAAAGAAACTACAGTACGTCCAGAGTTGGTATATAGTATATTTGGGGTCTACATAACGCCCATAAGAATCACAGAGGTTAGTCTGCCTTGGATAATCCCAGCATTTTAAATTTGTAGACTCAGCAGAGGCAGAGAGAGACTGAAAGCAGAGCGATGGTGTGCTCCAGGTCCGCAGGGAGAAGCAGCTACGGTAACACTTTCACCTACCGTTTGACTGTGCCCTTCCGTTAAAAATTAAACCCTTGGGGGTCGCCTGGAAGCTAAAAGTGGTCAGAACCAGAGGCAGGGGGGAATTATGTGAAGGTGGTCAAAAGGTACAAACTTGCAGTTATAAGATAAATAAGTACTAGGGATGTAATGTACAACATGATAAATAGAATTGACACTGTTGTATGCTCTTTATGACAGTTGTTGAGAGTAAATCCTGAGGAGTTCTCATCAGAAGGAAAACATATTTTTTTATTTTTTAAATTTTGTAACTCTATGAGATGATGGATATTCAATGACTGATTGGGGTCATCATTTCATGATGTATGTAAGTCACATCATTATGCTGTACACCTTAAACTTACACAGTGCTGCATGTCAATTATATGTCAATAAAACTGGAAGAAAAAAAGGAAATAGAAGGTAAATAAATAATTGAAAATGATATAATGTTAAGTGACAACTCAGGACACAAATTGTGTATATAGTATGATTGCAACTATGTAATGATATATAGCTACATAGGTGTAGGAAAAAAAGGCATCAAAATATTGCCAGTTTAAAAAGAAAAAGTGATCAGGGATGAAGAGAGAAGGGAGCCTAGCTCTGTTGGGTAACGTTTTAACCTCGGAAGGTTAGAGGAAGAACAGTGACAAAATTATCCCCTATGATTATTGTCCAGGTTACCTATGAAGCTCCTACTTGATTTTTCATGCCAACTACTGTTCATGTCATCATTACAGAGCAAATTCACTGAAGAATGAAATTCCATTTTTTGAAACCAAATGTATAGAGAGGTTTAAAAACTGTTTAGGGACTTCCCTGTCAGTCCAGGTGATTAGGACTCCACACTTCCACTGCAGGGGGCACGGGTTTGATCCCTGGTCGGGGAACTAAGATCCCACAAGCCACATGGTGTGGCCAAAAATAAAATAAAATTTAAAAATAAAAATAAAAACTGTTTATCCATGGACACAATGAAAGGAGCACATAGTACAAATGCACATAGAGCATTGGGTGAAAAGTGAAACTGTACTTCAGCTGTGATGGGGAAGATGACAGGGATACTAGACAGGGAGACTTAGAGGTCATGATGACTTGACCTTTTCATTGCTGACTGGGCCAAGTCTGGAAAGGAGACATGGAGGAAAGCAGAGAGTAGATTAAGGAAAAGGATACGATTTCTTTTTCAAATGGGAACTTATTTTGAGTATTGCACATGCCCTATTTATAGCTAATATATTTTGACATATCTGTGTTCAAGCCAGAGCCATCTCATTCCTCCCTCTGTGCCAAAGGGCAGTCTTCCCTTTGGGCTCTCCTCAAGAACAAGGTTGATAATATTTCAGAGGCTATCGTAACTGGTTGATTGATTCTAAAATAAAATCACAGTATGCAATCACTTAAAACATATTGCATTAGAGGAACTTGGGAATTCACCTCCTAACTATCTGGTAAGGCTAGATCTAACTGCTAAATTTCCCCATAATGTCTACATATTAGCTGATTTCTCTTTTGCTGCAGTTTAGTAGACCTTGCTCTGAACCTTTGTGCTACCCTTGAATTTCTCAGTACAGTGGTTGTAAAACTTCTAGACATCTGTAACAAGCCTACAAATAAAAGAGCTCCACTGTCATTAGTGGAGACCCTTGCAATGCAACTTTCTCCAGTCTTCCACTGGTGTCGCCTCAACACATCAGTGGTTCTCCATGTAGAGAGTCAAGAAAGTTTTGGTTCATCATCTGAACACTCACCACAGTATAATAATTCTTGGTAAGTGGAGTAGTTTCAAATCCTTTGACAGCCTTGGGGGAGAGAGGTCTCTCTGTGAAAAAGACATTTAAATTATGTTAATATTATACAGGTGTAAGATGAACAGTTTATAACATAGGGCAACTAACATACTATAAATATTGTCAAGTGGAAGGCTCAATGGAAATGTACATTCCCAAATAAGTGAAAGTATAATCTTACTAAACTACAGCTGGTCAAGCTAGAGTTTCTTTTTTTTTTTTTTTTTTTTTTTGCGGTACGCGGGCCTCTCACTGCTGTGGCCTCTCCCGTTGTGGAGCACAGGCTCCAGACGCGCAGGCTCAGCGGCCATGGCTCACGGGCCCAGCTGCTCCGCGGCATGTGGGATCTTCCCGGACCGGGGCACGAACCCGTGTCCCCTGCATCGGCAGGCGGACTCTCAACCACTGCGCCACCAGGGAAGCCCTAGACTTTCTTAGTGACAGGGTCAAGGCAAGAATTTCAGTTCCAGTTTGGGCTGTTTCTTCACTCCAGTCTGCCTCTCCATTCAACTTATTCAAAACAGATAAGCAAAGACAATGCTAACCAAATATGTATATTTGTATCTTGCAACTTACTATACAAGAATAATAGCAGCCATCCTTTCTTAGGGCTGTCTATTGTGCCAAAAACAAAATAATCAGAATCTTTAATACACTGAAAACTAGCAGAAAATTCTTCTTTTATGTATCATTTTAATATCATTATGCTGTGCTATAAAAAGATGCCTTTATTTTACAAAGTTCATCTTACCCATATATACACTAATATGTATAAAATAGATAACTAATAAGAACCTGCTGTATAAAAAATAAATAAAATAAAATTCAAAAAAACAAGCCATTTAGGTTATAGATTCTCACTACACCTAATACCCTCTCTGAATTTTGCAAAGTGGTATTACTCAGGTACCAAGGGCCTAGAGAAGAAAGAAGATTTGGGAGAATATGCAGCATGTCCCTGCCTCTATATAAGACTTCTTGGTTTCACAGCCAAACACTAAGCTGCTTTAACACCCCCTAAGATTTTATTAGATAATTCAAATAATTTTAGTGCCACATCTCTATATGTGGTTTCTGATGAGTTCTATGAGTAAGTAAACACACACTTCTGTCATACAGTATTTAAAGAAATATAGTTTATATAATAAATACTATATCTAGTACAATAACCCACAATTTTATTAGAACTGAAAATCCTAAACAGGCCTGACTAGTTTTCAGAATATCCTATACTAGCCCCTCTCAAACACCACAGTACTCTGTGGCATATATTTACACTCTAAATGAAATAAATCTAGGGGCTTCCCTGGTGGTCCAGTGGTTAAGAATCCTCCTGCCAATGCAGGAGACAGGGGTTCGAGCCCTGGTCCGGGAAAATCCCACATGCCGCAGAGCAACTAAGCCCATGTGCAACAACTACTGAGCCTGTGCTCTAGAGCTCGTGAGTCACAACTACTGAGCCCACGTGCCACAACTACTGAAGCCCGTGCGCCTAGAGCCCTGCTACACAACAAGAGAAGCCACCGAAAAGAGAAGCCCGCGCACGGCAACGAAAAGTAGGCCCGGCTTCCGGGAAGATGGCGGAAGAGTAAGATGCGGAGATCACCTTCCTCCCCACAGATACACCAGAAATACATCTACGCGTGGAACAACTCCTACAGAACACCTACTGAACGCTGGCAGAAGACCTCAGACCTCCCAAAAGGCAAGAAACTCCCCACGTACCTGGGTAGGGCAAAAGAAAAAACAGAGACAAAAGAATAGGGACGGCACCTGCACCAGTGGGAGGGAGCTGTGAAGGAGGGAAAGTTCCCACACACTGGGAAGGCCTTTCGCGGGCGGAGACTGCGGGTGGCGGAGGGGGGAAGCTTCGGAGCCCTGGAGGAGAGCGCAGCCACAGGGGTGCGGAGGGCAAACCGGGGAGATTCCCGCACAGAGGATCAGTGCCGACCAGCACTCACCAGCCCGAGAGGCTTGTCTGCTCCCCCGCCGGGGCGGGCGGGGCTGGGAGCTGAGGCTCCGGCTTCGGTAGGAGCGCAGGGAGAGGACTGGGGTTGGCGGCGTGAACACAGCCTGCAGGGGGCTAGTGCGCCACAGCTAGCCGGGAAGGAGTCCGCGGAAAAGTCTGAACCTGCCGAAGAGGCAAGAGACTTTTACGTCCCTCTTTGTTTCCTGGTGCGCAAGGAGACGGGATTAAGAGGGCTGCTTAAAGGAGCTCCAGAGACGGGCGCGAGCCGCGGCTAACAGCGCGTACCCCAGAGACGGGCATGAGATGCTAAGGCTGCTGCTGCCGCCACCAAGAAGCCTGTGTGCGAGCACAGGTTACTATGCACACCCCGCTTCCGGGGAGCCTGTGCAGCCCGCCACTGCCAGGGTCCCGGGATCCAGGGACAACTCCCCCGGCAGAACGCACAGCGCGCCTCAGGCTGGTGCAACGTCACGCCGGCCTCTGCCGCCGCAGGCCCGCCCCGCACTCCGTGCCCCTCCCTCCCCCCCGGCCTGAGTGAGCCAGAGCCCCCGAATCAGCGGCTCCTTTAACCCCGTCCTGTCTGAGTGAAGAACAGACGACCTCCGGCGACCTACACGCACAGGCGGGGCCAAATCCAAAGCTGAGCCCTGGAAGGTGTGGGAACAAAGAAGAGAAAGGGAAATCTCTCCCAGCAGCCGCAGAAGCAGCGGATTAAAGCTCCACAATAAACTTGATGTCTGTGGAATACATCAATACAAAACGAATCATCCCAAATTGAGGAGGTGGACTTTGAGAGCAAGATTTATGCTGTATAGCTTTGCTTCCACCATTTGTCCCAGGGTTCTATCCGTCCGTTTTTTTTGTTTGTTTCTTTGTTTTAGTTCTTTTTTCTTAATAATTATGTTTTTATTTTAATAACTTTATTATATTTTATCTTATTTTATTTTACTTTATCTTCTTTCTTTCTTTTTTCCTTCCTTCCCTCCTTCCTTCCTTCCTCCCTCCCTCCCTCCTTTCTTTCGTTCTTTCTTTCTTTCTACTTCTATTAATTCTTTCTTTCTACTTTTTCTCCCTTTTATTCTGAGCCGTGTGGATGAAAGGCTCTTGGTGCTGCAGCCAGCAGTCAGTGCTCTGCCTCTGAGGTGGGAGAGCCAACTTCAGGACACTGGTCCACAAGAGACCTCCCAGCTCTACATAATATCAGACGGCGAAAATCTCCCAGAGATCTCCATCTCAACACCAGCACCCAGCTTCACTCAACGAACAGCAAGCTACAGTGCTGGACATCCTATGCCAAACAACTAGCAAGACAGAAACACAACCCCACCCATTAGCAGAGAGGCTGCCTAAAATCATAATAAGTCCACAGACACCCCAAAACACACCACCAGACGTGAACCTGCCCACCAGAAAGACAAGATCCAGCCTCATGCACCAGAACACAGGCACTAGTCCCCTAAACCAGGAAGCCTACACAACCCACTGAACCAACCTTAGCCGCTGGAGACAGACATCAAAAACAACAGGAACTACGAACCTGCAGCCTGCAAAAAGGAGACCCCAAACACAGTAAGATAAGCAAAATAAGAAGACAGAAAAACACACAGCAGATGAAGGAGCAAGATAAAAACCCACCAGACCTAACAAATGAAGAGGAAATAGGCAGTCTACCTGAAAAAGAATTCGGAATAATGATAGTAAAGATGATCCAAAATCTTGGAAATAGAATGGAGGAAATAAAAGAAACATTTAACAAGGACCTAGAAGAACTAAAGATGAAACAAACAACAATGAACAACACAATAAATGAAATAAAAAATACTCCAGATGGGATCAATAGCAGAATAACTGAGGCAGAAGAATGCATAAGTGACCTGGCAGATAAAACAGTGGAAGTAACTACTGCAGAGCAGAATAAAGAAAAAAGAATGAAAAGAACTGAGGACAGTCTCAGAGACCTCTGGGACAACATTAAACGCACCAACATTCGAATTATAGGGGTTCCAGAAGAAGAAGAGAAAAAGAAAGAGACTGAGAAGATATTTGAAGAGATTATAGTTGAAAACTTCCCTAATATGGGAAAAGAAATAGTTAATCAAGTCCAGGAAGCACAGAGAGTCCCATACAGGAAAAATCCAAGGAGAAATATGCCAAGACACATATTAATCAAACTGTCAAAAATTAAATACAAAGAAAACATATTAAAAGCAGCAACGGAAAAACAAAGAACACACAAGGGAATCCCCATAAGGTTAACAGCTGATCTTTCAGCAGAAACTCTGCAAGCCAGAAAGGACCTGCAGGACATATTTAAAGTGATGAAGGAGAAAAACCTGCAACCAAGATTACTCTACCCAGCAAGGATCTCATTCAGATTTGATGGAGAAATTAAAACCTTTACAGACAAGCAAAAGCTGAGAGAGTTCAGCACCACCAAACCAGCTCTACAACAACTGCTAAAGGAACTTCTCTAGGCAAGAAACACAGAGAAGGAAAAGACCTACAATAAAGAACCCAAAACAATTAAGAAAATGGGAATAGGAACATACATATCGATAATTACCTTAAATGTAAATGGACTAATTGCTCCCACCAAAAGACACAGATTGGCTGAATGGATACAAAAACAAGACCCATATATTTCCTGTCTACAAGAGACCCACTTCAGGCCTAGAGACACATACAGACTGAAAGTAAGGGGATGGAAAAAGATACTTCATGCAAACTGAAACCAAAAGAAAGATGGAGTAGCAATTCTCATATCAGACAAAATAGACTTTAAAGTAAAGACTATTTGAAGAGACAAAGAAGGACACTACATAATGATCAAGGGATCGATCCAAGAAGAAGATATAATAACTGTAAATATTTATGCACCCAACATAGGAGCACCTCAATACATAAGGCAAATACTAACAGCCATAAAAGGGGAAATTGACAGTAACACATTCATAGTAGGGGACTTTAACACCCCACTTTCACCAATGGACAGATCATCCAAAATGAAAATAAATAAGGAAACACAAGCTTTAAATGATACATTAAACAAGATGGACTTAATTGATATTTATAGGACAGTCCATCCAAAAACAACAGAATACACATTTTTCTCAAGTGCTCATGGAACATTCTCCAGGATAGATCATATCTTGGGTCACAAATCAAGCCTTGGTAAACTTAAGAAAATTGAAATTGTTTCAAGTATCTTTTCCGACCACAACGCTATGAGACCAGATATCAATTACAGGAAAAGATCTGTAAAAAATACAAACACATGGAGGCTAAACCATATACTACTTCATAACGAAGTGATCACTGAAGAAATCAAAGAGGAAATTAAAAAATACCTAGAAACAAATGACAATGGAGACACGACGACCCAAAACCTATGGGATGCAGCAAAAGCAGTTCTAAGAGGGAAGTTTATAGCAATACAATCCTACCTTAAGAAACAGGAAACATCTCGAATAAACAACCTAACCTTGCACCTAAAGCAATTAGAGGAAGAAGAATAAAAAAACCCCAAAGTTAGCAGAAGGAAAGAAATCATAAAAATCAGATCAGAAATAAATGAAAAAGAACTGAAGGAAATGATAGCAAAGATCAATAAAACTAAAAGCTGGTTCTTTGAGAAGATAACTGATAAACCATTAGCCAGACTCATCGAGAAAAAAAGGTAGAAGACTCAAATCAATAGAATTAGAAATGAAAAAGGAGAAGTAACAACAGACACTGCAGAAATACAAAAGATCATGAGAGATTACTACAAGCAACTCTATGCCAGTAAAATGGACAACCTGGAAGAAATGGACAAATTATTAGAAATACACAACGTGCCAAGACTGAATCAGGAAGAAATAGAAAATATGAACAGACCAATCACAAGCACTGAAATTGAAACTGTGATTAAAACTCTTCCAACAAACAAAAGCCCAGAACCAGATGGCTTCACACGTGAATTCTATCAAACATTTAGAAAAGAGCTAACACCTATCCTTCTCAAACTCTTCCAAAATATAGCAGAGGGAGGAACACTCCCAAACTCATTCTACAAGGCCAACATCACCTTGATACCAAAACCAGACAAGGATGTCACAAAGAAAGAAAACTACAGGCCAATATCACTGATGAACATAGATGCAAAAATCCTCAACAAAATACTAGCAAGCAGAATCCAACAGCACATTAAAAGGATCATACACCATGATCAACTGGGCTTTATTCCAGGAATGCAAGGATTCTTCAATATACGCAAATCAATCAACGTGATACACCATATTAACAACTTGAAGGAGAAAAACCATATGATCATCTCAATAGATGCAGAGAAAGCTTTCGACAAAATTCAACACCCATTTATGATAAAAACCCTGCAGAATGTAGGCATAGAGGGAACTTACCTCAACATAATAAAGGCCATATATGACAAACCCACAGCCAACATCGTCCTCAATGGTGAAAAACTGAAAGCATTTCCACTAAGATCAGGAAGAACACAAGGTTGCCCACTCTCACCACTATTATTCAACATAGATTTGGAAGTTTTAGCCACAGCAATCAGAGAAGAAAAGGAAATAAAAGGAATCCAAATCGGAAAAGAAGAAGTAAAGCTGTCACTGTTTGCAGATGACATGATACTATACATAGAGAATCCTAAACATGCTACCAGAAAACTACTAGAGCTAATCAATGAATTTGGTAAAGTAGCAGGATACAAAATTAATGCACAGAAATCTCTGGCATTCCTATACACTAGTGATGAAAAATCTGAAAGTGAAATCAAGAAAACACTCCCATTTACCATTGCAACAAAAAGAATATCTAGGAATAAACCTACCTAAGGAGACAAAAGACCTGTATGCAGAAAATTATAAGATGCTGATGAAAGAAATTAAGATGATACAAACAGATGGAGAGATATACCATGTTCTTGGATTGGAAGAATCAACATTGTGAAAATGACTCTACTACCCAAAGCAATCTACAGATTCAATGCAATCCCTATCAAACTACCACTGGTATTTTTCACAGAACTAGAACAAAAAATTTCACAGTTTGTATGGAAACACAAAAGACCCTGAATAGCCAAAGCAATCTTGAGAACGAAAAACGGAGCTGGAGGAATCAGGCTCCCTGACTTCAGCTATACTACAAAGCTACAGTAATCAAGACAGTATGATACTGGCACAAAAACAGAAAGACAGATCAATGGAACAGGATAGAAAACCCTGAGATAAACCCACGCACATATGGTCACCTTAACTTTGATAAAGGAGGCAGGAATGTACAGTGGAGAAAAGACAGCCTCTTCAATAAGTGGTGCTGGGAAAACTGGACAGGTACATGTAAAAGTATGAGATTAGATCACTCCCTAACACCATACACAAAAATAAGCTCAAAATGGATTAAAGACCTAAATGTAAGGCCAGAAACTATCAAACTCTTAGAGGAAAACATAGGCAGGACACTCTATGACATAAATCACAGCAAGATCCTTTTTGACCCACCTCCTAGAGAAATGGAAATAAAAACAAAAATGAACAAATGGGACCTAATGAAACTTCAAAGCTTTTGCACAGGAAAGGAAACCATAAACAAGACCAAAAGACAACCCTCAGAATGGGAGAAAATATTTGCAAATGAAGCAACTGACAAAGGATTAATCTCCAAAATTTACAAGCAGCTCATGCAGCTCAATAACAAAAAACCAAACAACCCAATCCAAAAATGGGCAGAAGACCTAAACAGACATTTCTCCAAAGAAGATATACAGACTGCCAACAAACATATGAAAGAATGCTCAACTTCATTAATCATTAGAGAAATGCAAATCAAAACTACAATGAGATATCACCTCACACCAGTCAGAATGGCCATCATCAAAAAATCTAGAAATAATAAATGCTGGAGAGGGTGTGGAGAAAAGGGAACCCTCTTGCACTGTTGGTGGGAATGTAAATTGATACAGCCACTGTGGAGAATAGTATGGAGGTTCCTTAAAAAACTACAAATAGAACTACCATATGACCCAGCAATCCCACTACTGGGCATATACCCTGAGAAAACCATAATTCAAAAAGAGTCATGTACCAATATGTTCATTGCAGCTCTATTTACAATAGCCCGGAGATGGAAACAACCTAAGTGTCCATCATCGGATGAATGGATAAAGAAAATGTGGCACATATATACAATGGAATATTACTCAGCCATAAAAAGAAACGAAATTGAGCTATTTGTAGTGAGGTGGATAGACCTAGAGTCTGTTCTGCAGAGTGAAGTAAGTCAGAAAGAGAAAGACAAATACCATATGCTAACACATATATATGGAATTTAAGAAAAAATATGTCATGAAGAACCTAGGGGTAAGACAGCAATAAAGACACAGACCTACTAGAGAATGGACTTGAGGATATGGGGAGGGGGAAGGGTAAGCTGTGACAAAGTGTGAGAGTGGCATGGACATATATACACTACCAAACGTAAGGTAGATAGCTAGTGGGTAGCAGCTGCATAGCACAGGGAGATCAGCTCGGTGCTTTGTGACCGCCTGGAGGGGTGGGATAGGGAGGGTGGGGTGAGGGAGATGCAAGAGGGAAGAGATATTGGAACATATGTATATGTATAACTGATTCACTTTGTTATAAAGCAGAAACTAACACACCATTGTAAGGCAATTATATTCCAATAAAGATGTAAAAAAAAAAAGAAATGTAGCCCCCACTAGCTGCAACTAGAGAAAGCCCGTGCGCAGCAACGAAAACCCAACACAGCCAAAAATAAATAAATAAATAAATAAAATCTATTTTAAAAAAAAGAAACCACTTAATAAAAATACAAGACAGCGATCATAAATGTTTAACAGTGTCACTACAGACTGTCTTCCCTACCCTCATTTTCTCCTTTGCTTCATTTTGTTTTATGTTCCATTTTTATCTTGCTATATTGTATGCTGCTTTAAACTCTTTCTGGGGACTTCCCTGGTGGCGCAGTGGTTAAGAATCCACCTGCCAATGCAGGGGACATGGGTTTGAGCCGTGGTCCGGGAAGATCCCACATGCTGCACAGCAACTAAGCCTGTGCGCCACAACTCCTGAGCCTGCACTCTAGAGGTCGCAAGCCACAACTACCAAGCCCGTGTGCCACAACTACTGAAGTCCATGTCCATAGAGCCTGTGCTCTGCAACAAGAGAAGCCACTGCAATGAGAAGCCACGCTCCACAACAAAGAGAATCCCCCGCTCGCTGCAACTAGAGAGAGCCCACACGCAGCAACGAAGAACAAATGCAGCCAAATAAATAAATAAAATTAATTAATTAATTAATTTTAAACCAACTCTTTCTGATGTATGGTGGAGTATAAATAACCAAATATTATCATCAGGACTTGATTTTTTTTCTTTTTAAAAACAATATTTTCTAGTTTTATATCTATTATATTCCTACCCTAAAAAATGCAAAATATAGAAAAGAAAAACCAACAATTAACCCATCACCCAGAGCTAACCATCATCCAGAGTAACATTTTGAAGTACGTCTTCCCATTCTTTTTTTTTTTTTTTGCTATTAAAATAGATTTTTTTTTATTGGGGTATAGTTGTTTTACAATGTTGTGTTAGTTTCTACTGTACAGCGAAGTGAAGTAGAGTTCCCTGTGCTATACAGCAGGTTCTCGTTAGTTATCTATTTTATACATATTAGTGTTCCCATTCTTTTTATACATGTGTTTGTGAACACACACACACAAACACACATAGATCTTTCTTACTTCGCCTACAGCTTTGTAATCCTCCTATTACAACATTATTTCATGAACATTTTCCCATTTAACTTTAATTTCTAATTTTTATTATATTTAAAATATCCCTTATGTTTATTTGGCACTTAACTGCTTTTAAGACATTTTATTTGATCTTTACAACTACCCTGTAAGGCAGAGATGATCTCGTTTTGTAGAGGAGGTCACTAGGGTGCAGGAAAGTGACGTCAGCTGCTTAAGGGCATGAATTTGGGAAATGGCAGAGCCAAGACTGAAGCCCTGGTGTGTCTTGACAAAAGCCTGTGCTCCTAACCAACAGGACGTCCAGAGATGAAGCTACTGAAGGGCCCGGTCAATGGCATGAGCAGTAGTTCCCCCCGGAGTTTAGAGGGATCATCAGTTTTATCTGGGATGGTCAGAGAAGACCTTGCTGGGCAGGGGGTACTTGATCTGTCCCTGGAGGGGAGCTAGAATTCAAATAGGCAGAGAAGACAGTAGAGAGTTTCCTAGGCAGGGAAGATGCCAGAAGCACAGCTGTAGAAATGGCAATGCTCAAGGCAGTACTGCTCCTGTGACAGTGAACTGTCCAGCTGGGCCGGGCTGGGTAAAGTGTAAATAAAACAAAAAGGCAACAATGAGGGCCAAATCTGGCACTCCTCAATGCCCCCAAACTGGGGCATAACCAGGTTTGGAAAGCTTCATGCAACTTCAAGGTCTGCCTGGATCCACATGGTGGCTTCACAAGGCTTTACTGGGTAAATTTGAGCAATGCAGAGCCACCCAGCCTATTACTTGAGATTGCAAATGACAGAGTCAGGAATTGAACCCAAGTATTGTACTGCCCAGCATGGTGTTCCCCCCAGCACACCATGGTTTTGCACTCGTAGGCATATTCAAAATCGACAGTTACCAAATTCTTTCCGGTTTTTATTAGGCAAGTTTTCTACAATGTACCCTTAATGCTACTTAGAACTCGGTTGTTTTGTGCAATTATGATGTAAACCAGTCTTGATAAAAATGAAACGTTCTAGAGAAACCAGCAAGATGTGACCACCTTTTGAAAGCAAGGCCAAAAGGAAGGGTAAACAGTAATGGAGAGCCTGCCAAGACAGAAGAGGAAAGGAAAGGCCACAGAAACTGGTCACTGTAACTGAAAAAAAATGTTAACTATGTGAAGTAGAACAGAGAAACATGAATTGAAAGAAAACAGTGGCTGCCACGGAGATTCCTGGGTGGCTGAACAAGATGCAAAAAGAGCTGGTGCTTTGATAAGATCAATAAAATTGTTAACAAGGATTTACTGTAGGACTTCCCTGGTGGCGCAGTGGTTAAGAATTCGCCTGCCAATGCAGGGGAAAAGGGTTTGAGCCCTGGTCCGAGAAGATCCCACATGCCACGGAGCAACTAAGCCAGTGCGCCACAACTACTGAGCCTGCGTGCTGCAACTACTGAAGACTGCGCCTAGAGCCCGTGCTCTGCAACAAGAGAAGCCACTGCAACGAGAAGCCCGCACACCGCAAGGAAGAGTAGCCCCCACTCATCGCAAGTAGAGAAAGCTTGCGCGCAGCAACAAAGACCCAACACAGCCATAAATAAATAAATGAATAAAATATATTTAAAAAAGGATTTACTGTATAGCACAGGGAACTATATTCAATATATTGTAATAACCTATAACAGAAAAGAATCGAAAAAAAGAATATAGATATATATACATATAACCAAATCACTTTGCTGTACACCTGAAACTGACACAATATTGCAAATCAAGTACACTTCAATAAAAAAAATATTACAGCGAAAAAAAAAATTTTAATAAAATAAAATTGTCAAACCTCTAGCAAGACTGACAGAGGAAAAAAGAGAGAAGACACAAATTACCAATAGGAGGAGTGAAGTAGGGGATATCATTACAGACTCTGGAGATGCCCAAAAGATAATAAAGAAATACCATGAACAACTTAAAACACATAAATTTGATAATTAGGTATGAAATGGAGCCAATTCCTCAGAAAACCAAAACTACCACAGTTCACCCAATATTAAATACACCATTTGAATAACCTTATAATTATTCTGGAAATTGAAGTTATAAATTTAAAACTGTGGAAAAAAGAAATCTCCAGGCCCATATGGTTTCAGTGGAGAGTTCTACCAAATGTTTAAGGAAGAAGCCATAGCAATTATTCCCAATCTCTTACAGAAAAAAAAGAGAAGGGATCACTTTCCAATTCATTTTATAAAGTCACTATTAACTACACTGACACCAAAACCAGACAAAGACAGTACAAAAAAGAAAACCGCTGACCCATACCCCTCATGAATTTCGATGCAAAAAACGATAACAAAGAATTAGCAAACAGAATTCAGTGATATTTTAAAAGAATTGTATACCATAGAATTCATCTCATGGATGTTGGTTAAATATTCAAAAATCAATCAATGAAACCCATGGTATTAATAGTCTAAAAAGAAAAATCACATGATAATAGCAATCGATGCAGCAAAAGCACAGGACAAAATTTAACACCCATTCAAGAAAAAAAAACTTCCAGAAAAAAAAAGGAATAAAGAGGAACTTCTCCAACTCAATAAAGAGCAACTATAAAAACCCTACAGCTAGCATCTTAACTAGCAGTGAAAGACCTAAGGCTGAATACTTTCCCCCTAAGATCAGGAACAAGACAAGGATGCCTGCTCTCACCACTCTCACTCAGCGAAGTGCTAGAAGGTCGGGCTGTCCCTGCAGCCTTGGTGTAGGATGGGGAATCGATACAAAGAGAAGAAGGAAGACATCTGGAAGGACAACCTTAGAAAGTCTTTAAAAATGTAGTCCAGGGCTTCCCTGGTGGCGCAGTGGTTGAGAGTCCGCCTGCCGATGCAGGGGACACGGGTTCGTGCCCCGGTCCGGGAGGATCCCACATGCCGCGGAGCGGCTGGGCCCGTGAGCCGTGGCCGCTGAGCCTGCGCGTCCGGAGCCTGTGCTCCGCAACGGGAGAGGCCGCAGCAGTGAGAGGCCCGCGTACCGCAAAAAAAAAAAAAAAAAAAAAAAAAAAAAACAAATGTAGTCCTTCCAAACAACTGGCCCCATGAAAAAAATTCAAGGGGTGGATGCAAAGAGAAAAACACCAGCACTAGGTTTCAGTGACTGTTTCTTGCCTCTTGTACCTCCTTTGCCCTCCACCACTGCCTACTCCCGCCACGTGCAGTCCTAGCTGAAACCCACCCTCGGCAACACGCAGAGAAGGAATAAGAATGTGGACGTTCAGAGGAGACAAGTCCAGTCCCTGGGGGTGGTTCAAAGTGACAGGAGGGGAGCAAAATTTGTCACCCCAAAATGTCTCTTTGGCATGTGGATTATTTTGAGCTGAAAACAATCAAGGCTCTAAAGACTCAGGAAGTCTTTCTTTTCACCACCCCCTTAGCTGGCTAGAGAATTTAGGTAGAGGGCCTGTTCCTGGAACAGAGCTATCAGCAGAGACATATGCAAAGAACGTGTGCTGGGTATGAGGGGGGCAACTCTCAGAGATCAGAGTCCACTCTGTGTCCCACTGTCTCTGTCTGGCCCAGCAAACGTTTATTTACCAAACATTTGCTTTTCCATCTCTATGTCAATTGCCCTCCCGCCCCTTTGAAGTCCCAAACCCCTACCCCCAACATCCTCTTTTGTCTTTAGCTGAAGTTGGCATTTAAGGTGAGGGTTTCACCATTTTCGCGACTTATTCAGTTCTCCTGGGTCTCTCCCATGTATACTTGTTATTAAACTTGGATTTCCTCCTGTTAATATCTCATATTGGCTTAGTTCTCAGACCAGACAGAAGAACCAAGAAGGGTTAGAGGAAAATTTCTTCCTCCCTGATATGACCTAACATGAAAACATAAACCTTTTACATGGTGTTTCTAAGGCCATTAAAAAACTGGTCAATTCAATTCAATCAGTGGAAAAAAAAAATCAGTCAACGTAGTGAAGAATTCAAAGGGCTTATTGTGGTGGCCTCTCCCGTTGCAGAGCACAGGCTCTAGGTGCGCAGGCCTCAGCAGCCGTGGCACGTGGGCTCAGTAGTTGTGGCGCACGGGCTTAGTTGCTCCGCAGCATGTGGGATCTTCCCGGACCAGGGCTCAAACCCATGTCCCCTGCATTGGCAGGCGGATTCTCAACTACTGTGCCACCAGGGAAGCCCAAACCTCCTACTTCTGATGTAAAGATCCCTTTCCCATTAACTCTCGATCCATTCCCCTCCCTTGCTGAGGTACAGATTCCTATGCCTGTTGGTGGTGACAGGTCAAAAAGAAATCTAGTGATAACTAGCTTTCTCTGGACATGAAGCATCTATGTGATACACCCAGAAGATTAAAACAGGAAGTCTAAATATAAAGCCCAATCCTAGTTTTGGATTTTAATAAGTAGGAAGAGTCATTTCTTAATCTGCCTTAATACAAATTTAATTAGCCATCTACCTAATCCCCTCACTTGACATCTATATTTACCTGAGAAGAAGTTTTAGAAGGATTTAATGATCCCTTAACTGAATCAGTTGCAGAAAACAGAACTTGCTTAAAATATCTGCTCCAATCATACTTGCCTCAATATTTTCTTGGCATGGACATTTTGCCAGGAAAATTTTAATGCAAAGTCCTGACAAAACATGTAGCCTCTCTCGGTAACAAAGACACAAATAAAAAAAGAGATATAGGGACTTCCCCGGTGGCACAGTGGTTAAGAATCTGCCTGCCAATGCAGGGGACACTGGTTTGAGCCCTGGTTCAGGAAGATCCCACATGCCGTGGAGTCACTAAGCCCATACGCCACAACTACTGAGCCTGCGTGCCACAACTACTGAAGCCCATGTGCCTAAAGCCTGTGCTCCACAACAAGAGAAGCCACCACAATGAGAAGCCTGCACACCGCAACAAAGAGTAGCCCCTGCTCACCGCAACTAGAGAAAGCCCACACACAGCAACGAAGACCCAACACAGCCAAAACTAAATAATTAATTAAAACTTTTAAAAAAGAGAGATATAATTTACTACCTTACTGATGTAGTGGCAGACATGACTTTGATGTATAAACAAGTTAATTTACAAGTTACCACTGACTTTGAAGAAAAGGACTGAAAATTGGATAAATGGCTAATTTTCTTATTTATAATGTATCTGACTCAAATGAAATAAAGGAGCAAGGGCCCTTAATATATCTTCTGTAGTTTATACAATGACTAAGTTATTCATACAAGTATTTTCCATGAAGATCCTTGAAAAAAATATTTTTAGTCAAAATCGTGTTTACTTTTCTCATGTAACAAGAAATTGACTGGTAACAAGGGCTTCCTAATGTCACCAGTGTCCGGGTTCCATCATCCTTGGTGAGAGGCTTTTATCATCATGGTCACAAAAACCTACTCTATCTTCAGTCTTAAGCTCATGTTGAAAGGTTTGTGTGTGTGTGTGTGTGTGTGTGTGTGTGTGTGTAAAACATTATACTCAAATATTCTATTTCTTAACTTTCTACACTATTACACTGGTGGTTCTGTAGGTCCTCAGAAATCAACCTCCTCCTGAAGAGAGGAAGAAGATGTCCCCAGGGCTTCGGCCATAATTATCTCTAGACAAAAGTTACAGTAGAATCTAAAACGTAAAAGGCCACTCCCCAAGGGCCAACTTCCAGAGCATGAAGTGCTCTTGTCAAGGGAAGAAAACACTGCACAGCTCTCCATGGCACAGCCATCTGCAGGGTTAAGGGCTGTCTGGGGCTAGGGTTGCTTCATTTGGTTTCTAAGACAATCCTAAAGAACCTGTAGTATCAGCCTGAATGGTAGCCCAGGCTACCATGAACAAGTATGTCAGAATTCCTGACTACTTGAGTGACCTCAGTGTTACACATCTGCCCCAATAGTAAGCAGATGGTTCCATGCCTGATTCCACTTCATAAAGGACCCAGAAGTTGTATGGCAGAGGAGTTTAAAACTCCAAATTGAAGGTTTCGTTTCTTTGAGCTAGGCATTTAACTTAGAAATCATTTTTTTAACTCTTTAAAAATAAATTTTCTTTCCTGAGCTTACATAGCAGTATGGACTTCGTGGAAAGAAATTCCAAAGTTGACAAGTATTTTCTAGACCAAGCATAAAACAGCACAACATTGAATTTATATTGTCCTTCAGCAGCATCCTAGGTAGGTTTTGGCCTTCTTACTGTTTTGTGGAGGCAAGACTTGGGTGGGAAAGAATTCAAGTCAGCAAAGACCTGGCACCTACTTTCCCAGCAAGACCTTTGCATTACACCTAGCTCATCTCTTCCACGGTCCCCTAAACTCGCTCTGCTCACCTACCACAGCTCTTTCATGGTTTTTGATCTCCCCAACCAATCACTACAACTTAGATTGTCCTTCTGGGCCTATCCACACAGTCTCTGTGTCTTTGAGGGTTCAGCTCAAGCCCTATCTCCTCCAGGAAGCCTCTCCCGACCTCTCCAGCCACCGTGTTCTCTCTGTCCACTGATGATCTGCTATGTATTTGACGCTTCATCATCCACCACTTCATACTGTCCATTGTCAGTTTCACCTGCAGCTCTTCTCTCTCTCCCGTGCTCCGAATCCATACTGCCAACCTGCTAGAAATCTTCAGAATGATGACTCGTTGGTGCCTCCACTCAACATGTCCAAAACAACTCATCATCTTCAGTACCAATTACCCCCCCAGCACGCACGCACACGCACGCGCACACACACACCCTTCTCCCATCTTCTCTATTCATGGAGTTCAGCATGTATGTCTAAAGCACTGCATTAGGCACTATGGAGATAGGAAGGTATACAAAGATGAATAATTTCCCTTTGACCTACATGTCAGGATGAGTTAGGCACCCCTCTTCTGCTCACCACTCTCCAGAGTACCCTGTATTTGGAAGTTATCATTCAATATGCTAATGAGATCTTCCCCTCACTAGACTATGGCAGGGCCCCATGAGGGCAAGGGGCATGTCTTAGGCTTCTGTGCCTGACCGGTGCCCAGGTCGGAGACTGATATCCTAGTCCTCTGCTGGCTGGCTAAGTGGATGACATCGCATGCCCTTAAGGAGCTCACCATCAAGCTGGACCCCTAGACTTGGCGTTATGCTCACCTCTTCCCTTTTCCTCATAGCTGATTATCAGCCAGTTTTCTTGATTCTATTTTCACAATATCTACTGCATCCATCCACTTTCTCTTCCTCTCCACTGTCGCCAAAGTCACCCACGCCACTATCTGGATTGCTGGGACCTCAGCAGTAGTCTTCACTGGTTTCCTCACATCCTCATTGGTTATCCCCACCACTTCCCTGCCATCCAGCCCCAACACCACCACTAGAAAGATGTCCCTAAACCACATGCAACCCCCTGCTTACAGCTTGTCATTGACACCCTTCTTAATGTAGGTCCAGCTCAAGGCCCCACCCCTTCTCTTCACTCACCGGACCCTCAGCCCAAATCCTCCTACCACCCACTCCATGCTTCCCTACTTCCCGGTTTTAACTTAGTGACTCCTTCTAACCCTCTGCCCATCATAAGCCTCTTTTCATCATTCAAGAACCAAATCAAGTGCTTTTTTCCTCTGAGGTTATTGTTAATCACATCGTTTCTTTACTCCTCCAACAGCTTCGTACGTAGAGCTTTGTCTGTGTGACTCTGTCCTATCCTGTCACAGTTGGTTGTGTACACACCTATCTTGACTACTAGACTGTAAGCTCCTTGGGGGCAGGGTCCATGAGGACAGATTTTTATAGCCCCCTCCCCACCAAGTACCCAGGAGATGCTCAATGAACAAGCTAAACAGAATTGAATGACCTTTTGATCCCTGGTCCGAGAAGATCCCACATGCCTCAGAGCAGCTAAGCCTGTGCGCCACACCTACTGAGCCTGTGCTCTAGAGCCTGCAAGCCACAACTACTGACCTGCGTGTCACAACTACTGAAGCCCGCATGCCTAGAGCCCACGCTCTGCAATGAAGAGTAGCCCCCACTCACCGCAACGAGAGAAAGCCCGCACATAGCAACGAAGACCCAATGCAGCAGAAAATAAATAAATAAATAAATTTATTTTTTAAAAAAAAGAATTGAATGAAGTGCCCCACAATATTCATTGATTTTACAAATATTTACTGAGCCCAACAACACAGAAAAAACATCTCTGCCCTTGTGGTACTTACATTCTAATGGTCGGATACAGATGGTAAATGAAATAAATAAGTAAATGTACACTATGTTAGATAGAAAGAAATGGTAAACAAAAACCTACAAAAGGGAAGGGGGATAGGGGCAGTGGGAATAGGGTTCAATTTTCTCCTGGGTGACCGGGGAAGGTGCTACCCTGAAGCCAACGAGTGAGCAAAGACCTGAAGTAGGTAAGGGAACCAGCTGTGCTGATATCTGGGGAGAGCATTCCAGGTGGAGGGACAGCAGGTGAGGCAGGAGCCTGTCTGGAACAGGCAACCAGGAGGCCAGTGTGGCTGAAGTGTGATGAGTGAGGGGGAGAGAGGTTAAAGAGAAGGCCAGAGGGGCCACCAGAGGCCAAATCCTGGAGGGCCTTGTAGGCTATTGGGAATGACCTTGCCCTTTACTCTTTTTGAGATGGGGAGCCATTATACTACTCAAGTTACACTTTGAAAGGATCACTCTGGATCTACTGAGTTTAAATTAGATTACAGGGGTGACAAGGACAGGAGCAGGGATGCCAGTTAGGAAGCTACCGCAATAAACTAGGTGAGAGATGGTCCATATTCTTCCAGTCTGAGGCCTTCCCTGACGAGCAGGCTTCCTGGCCCCAGCTAGCCAGACCTATCCTTGACAGTTGCATAGGATGCTTCTAAGGGTTAGGTTCCCTAGGTGCTCAAACTGGAGCCAGAAAGCTGCCAGGTGAGTCCTTAACTGAGTTGTAAACCAAAGAGAGTATAGGAAAATCTCTAAGGGAAGGGGCCAAAGACCAGGAGAAACAGCTCAGGGCAGTTGGTCCACAAGGCAGGGGCCAGACTATACGCTATAAGGCTACAAGGCATCTCAATAAGGGACACTATAAGGAGTGCGTGCTGTCTGTCTGCCCCCCACAACCCCTCAAACAATGCTTGGGGCTCCCAGGCCAGGAAGCAAGAGCTGTTCCTTTTAGTTTTACAGATGAAGCCAAGTTAGAGTGAATCTGTAAAATTATTTAGAGATCCTAATGAGATTACACAAATTGAAAGATGCAGCAAGGGGTAAAAATCGGCTGTGAAAATCATCAAAACCAAGGAAATTTCAAGCACAGCCTGTGAAAATACTTCAGGGCTCAACAGAAACGTCTCAATTCCCAGTAATATTGCATTGGCCAAAAAGTTCGTTCAGGTTTTTCATAACAGTGTAACGGAAAAACCCGAACGAACTTTTTGGCCAAGCGAATTAAAAACTGTTAAGACATCTACATATACGTATATAATTATAAATCTGTTACTAAACACTTATTCCATTAAAGGAAATGCCCCACCTTCACCCAACGCACAACACAGAAAAGCATGAAACTAAATTTTATCTCAAATGCTTTAGGGAAAAGCTCCTCACAGTGGTTATCTGGGGGAGGAGGTGAAGGAGAGGGGAATTTTTATTATCTACATTATCTATTTCTATAAGTTTTAACTTATTTACAGTGAGCCTATAATTTTATTAAATAATAGTATTAATTTTGAGGCATTAAAAAAAGCAATAAAGGGACTTCCCTGGTGGCGCAGTGGTTAAGAATCCACCTGCCAATGCAGGAGACATGGGCTCGATCCCTGGTCCAGGAAGATCCCACATGCCGCAGAGCAACTAAGCCCGTGTGCCACAACTACCAAGCCTGCGCTCTAGAGCCCGTAAGCCACAACTGCTGAGCCCACATGCCACAACTACTGAAGCCCACGCGCCTAGAGCCCGTGCTCTGCAACAAGAGAAGCCACCTCAACGAAGAGTAGCCCCTGCTCGTCGCAACTAGAGAAAGCCCGCACACAGCAACGAAGACCCAATGCAGCCAAAAATAAATGAATAAAAATAAAAAAATAAATTAATTTTTTTAAAAGCAATAAAGACATTAACCAAAGGAAAAAGTATACTGAGGCGCTAACTACTTAAAAGGAGCCCTTGGGTAAATAGCTTTGAAGAGTGAAGAGATATAATAATGTGAATAACTGAACCTTATTTTATCTGTATCGTGACTTTTTATAATGCTAGGGATTTATTTTTGGGGGGGGGATTTATTTTTAAATATAGGCAGGACCTAGTTTCTTTTTTTTTAATTAATTAATTTATTTTATTTATTTATTTTTGTCTGTGGTGGGTCTTCGTTGCTGCGCGCAGGCTTTCTCTAGTTGTGGCGAGTGGGGGCTACTCTTCATTGCGGTGTGCGGGCTTCTCATTGCGGTGGCTTCTCTTGTTGTGGAGCATGGGCTCTAGGCACGCGGGCTTCCATAGTTGTGGCTCGTGGGCTCTAGAGCGCAGGCTCAGTAGTTGTGGCGCACGGGCTTAGTTGCTCCGCAGCATGTGGGATCTTCCCGGACCAGGGCTTGAACCCATGTCCCCTGCATTGGCAGGCAGATTCTTAACCACTGCACCACCAGGGAAGCCCAGGACCTAGTTTCTTAAATAATAAAAGGGAAGTACATTACCCAAGCAAGTTCTAGAAAGATTACTGATGAGTGATTAGATTGCATTCTCTGGGTATCATTAATGAGTTAAGGGCAATCTTTTTCAGAATCAAAGTGGCCAGACAGCTTCCTGCAGTCCTATGATTATTATTTCTCCTACACATCTCTGAGGCATTTAGACTTAGGTCTGCTCGAAGAGCTTAGGGCTAAAAAAGGAAGTTAGCACATGACCTCTCTTATTGTTGTATTCTGCCATGGTGATCCTTAGAGTAGCAGGAAGGGCTTTGTACTATATTACACGGGCTAGAATTAGTAGACAGAAGGGGACATAGTTAAGGTGGAACAGTTGTCTGAGCTTTGAATTCTTTTGCTTTTTTAGGTTTTGCTGCCTTGATGTAGTCTAAGTACAACTTGGTTTCAAGATATCTAATCATAGATTTTTCCCAGTTCTGTTCTCGTCTTATTTTTGACATACACATACAAGTACAAACAATTCTGTTAACCAATGAAAACTACAAGATTTTTGGTCCGAAGACCAAGAAAGTACAAAAGTCACAGTCAAAAAAGCTTTGAAAAGATTGACTTACCACTGGATTTAATTTCTCGGACATAATTACTAGGGAACCAGCCTGTTCTCCCATTTAATGTGCCTTCCCACCAGCCTCCTTCTTCAACTCTAGTGACATAAATGATGTCCCCTTTACAGACAGACAGTTCATCTTCATTAGTCTGCTTAAAGTTGAATCTCGCCTTTACTATCAACTGGTGACTTCCATTTTCCGTCATCTCCTGGAGAAACACAAGTCACACCAGATTAGGCACTCATCTCAATGAGGCAGGGGCAGATATTCTATGAATTTAGGCAAATAAAGTAGGGTGACCAAGGATAAAACCTCAGGTCCATCTCAGTCTTGAGTTTTTAATTTAGGAATGGGCCTAACATGGGTAGGCCTTGGGGGAATGAGGGGAAGGGGATTAATAAAGCCCTCAAAATTGTAGGCAAACTTTTGCATTTGTGAGAATGTGTATTTTGGAGGGGGTCATAGCTTTTATTTCCTTCTCCCCCACCAATTATCTAAAGATACTTTTTTTTTTTTTTTTGGCCACGCTGCTCAGCTTGCGGGGATCTTAGTTCCCCGACCAGAGATCGAACCCAGGCCCCCTGCAGTGGAAGCTCGGAGTCCTAACCATTGGATTGCCAGGGAAGTCCCAAAAGATACTTATTTAAATGAGCCAGGAAACAAAGTAGAGTAATAAACTATCCCACTCTGCCTCTACCCAACACCCGAAGTCTTACATAATTCCGTGACCAAGATTAGGTACCAACCTCCTCTCATAAAATCTGCCTCCCCCTTCCAATTACTAAGAATATCTTAAATTGGCTAAGACTTATTCATATGCAAAGATCAAATATCTCACAGTTCCCTAAGTCTGGAGTTCTTAACCTGTCACATGTCCCTTTGAGAAGCTGATAGCACAATAAGCCTTGACCCAAAACACAGACCAGTAAGTTCACACACAGGAGATTTTACAGACAATTTGAGAGGGCCCAAGGGGTATGGAACCATAGAGTGTTCATCAGCTTCTGAAAGAGATCTGCAATCTCAAAAGATTAAGTGCTTTGGAAGTAATTAAAGTACTTTGGAAGTAATAGCTCATGAGGGCTTAAAGCAAGTGGGTGGATTTTGACAAGGAATAAAGGTCTCAAAAGAGCAGAAGCTAGGGCGCTCCCTCCCAAATGAAAGCTCCCATGGGGGGGTGGGGGGGGAGGGAGATGCAAGAGGGAAGAGATATGGGAACATATGTATATGTATAACTGATTCACTTTGTTGTGAAGCAGAAATTGGCACACCATTGTAAAGCAATTATACTCCAATAAAGATGTAAAAAATGCAAAAAAAAAAAAAAAGACCAAATGCAAAGATAACCGAGCTATCCCAATATAGGAGCTCTTCCTGGGCTCAACAGGAATGCAAATAGAAGAAGAAAATGACAGCGGCAATGATGAGAGCAAGTAATATACATTGATTGCCTTCTACGTGCCAGGCACTATTTAGTTCTCCTAATAAGCCCGGGGGAGAGGGGAAATAACAGCAAACTTCCCTCCGGAAGTCGCCCTAATGACTGACATTTGCATAGCATTCTCAGTTGCTCAGTTCTAGAAAGGGACAGGACTTTGGGGATTCAACCCCGATTTTCAGACTCTCTGCCCCACATGCCTTTGATTTGTTCCCATGGGCCAGCCTGAATTGGGGCGAGGTTCCAAATTCGTTTTCTCACAACGCCCCAAACAACAGGATGGCTATGTCACCACCTATGGAGATGTAACCGAGATAGCAATCGAAGTTTACAAATTTTAAAACAGGCAGGGGGAATTGGGGACCAGACTTACCACTGGCTTTGACTGCCTTTGCAGCCCTGGAGCTGTGCTAGAAACTGCTCCCTGTGGGTTTGTCTGAGAGCTATTAGCAGCGCTAAGAGAAGAGGAACGTCCACATGGCCTTTCTGAGAGCTGATCTGTGAAAAGAGGAAAAGGCACCGTAAAGAGAACCCCTTGTGTCAGAAAAACATCTACAGCTTAATATTATCTTTCACGGGACATTATCAAAGGCAACCTGATCATAATTCTAACTGCTCTATGATGAACATGCCGAGCTTATTTCATTCCCCACCCGCCCGCCTCCCTTTTTGGTGGCCAACTTCTTTTTCTTAACCTTACTGGCCATTGCTCTCCAGTAGAATGAAAAACAGCGACAGAACCACATTTTCTCTTAACCCATTTCCCTACAACTCTTCCCTCCTGAACCCGTTGCAACAGTATGCCCTGTTAGCCCAGGCAGAACTATATTGGGTACCAAACAGCTGTTTGTGGCTCTTATTACTTTGAAATATTTCAAATTTCTCGCTTTGTTTTTTGGCCTATAACTGAGTGGTTCTTTTCTTCCTCACATGGAACAGTCTGTGTGGCACATATAATGTAAAATCCCTCTTATGCCTGGGGGAAGGGGTGGGGAGAATGAGAATGAGAGAGAATGTGTGTTTGAGAAAGATGCAATCTTGATACTGGAATTATTTTTTAAAAAAAATCAAACTCAAGAGTCTTCTCTTCCTTGAAACCTTGTGAAATTCAATCAGCCCAGCGCTGAGCTGGGTGTTTTCAGTATGGCGAGAGCCGTACTAAAGGGAAGAGCTGGCTTCCTGACAAATTCAAATGAGGGTTCTTTTCCTCTCCATTTATTCTTAAAAGATATAAACTGCAAAAGTCTAAAGCCCAAACATTCCCGAGGCGACAAGCTCAGTATCCAAGTAATTTCCTTGATGCTGTGGGTTTTAACTTTCACCTCCTTGTATTTTATAAATATCTATGGCAAGGGAAGAGACTGTAAAACTTGCTAGGAGAGTTTGGCAAAGGAACATATAATTTGTATGGCATAATGTTCGAATTATACGATCCTCCCTGCCCAGAACTGGATAGTTGTCATGTGTGTTAAATATAGTTACTTGAATTAGCTGTACTTTCTGCTATACGCCTTGCAATAGCTCCAAAGCATTTTCTTCCAGAGAGCAAAAGAACAACTTCAGAGAAGTATTTTTACATTTATTGCTATTATATACAGCTCTTTTGACTAAAACTATAATTACTTGATAGCTTCCTAGATGCTCCAGCCTATTTGGCACTTGATTATATTGTCTGTTCCTGTTCTCTCATTGTTTCACGTGGGTACGTTGAGTCTCCCTAAATAGACAGTAATTTTCTCCAGGGCAGGGACCAAGTCTTACACTTCCTTTGTAGCACCTGGCAGTGCTGGGCACACAGCCTGTTGACTCTCTAACGGTTTGAGCATCAGGACCCGTGATGGAGCATCAGGGCTCTGGAGTCAGTCAGATGTGGGTCTGAATCCCAGGTCTGCTGCTTACTTTCTACTTGGGCCACTATGGGCCTGACTTTCCTTATCTGTAATACGGACCTAATACTAACAGGTCCCAGGCTTGTTTCAAAGATTGAATGAGACCACCGATGGCTTTTAGGACAGCCGAGACCCATGGTAAGGGCTCAACACATTTTAACTATGGTTATTACTGCCCAGCTGTAGGTAAGATACTATATCACGGAAGGAATGAAGTTATACTTTAAGGTTGTCATCATTTGCTTCGCATTTACTAGGATTTATATTTCATTCCGCCAACGTGATGCATACTAAACATTTAAATAAATGATGTTCTTTTCACTCACTATGAACCTGAGGTTTCATTTCCAGCACAAGGTTACTGAAGGGTTCCTTAACATGGACAAAGGCATACAGAAAACTATGAGAAAAAGTATGTCTCTGGCGGAGAAAGGGAAGTAACGGCTGCATTTTGTAAACTTTATGAAAAAGGGAACTGATATTTTTTCCTTTTTATTTTCTGTCTTGTTACACTCCACTGCCTATTCAATAGCTTTGAATGAAATTGTTTCTTGGTTCTTATTATATTAAGGGCATTAGAATAACCTCTGTGACAGTTATGTTTAAATCCTAAACTATGACAGATTAAAGTATCTGGCACCCATCAGGGTTTCTTTAGGGGGAGGAGAGAAGTCTGCCCCAATCGCACAATCCTGGCCATAGATAGTTGGCTCCTAGGGTAATCAGAGACATGTGAACCCAAATGTGTCACCCAGAACCCATCTGTCCCAAGCCCTGCTTACCTTCTGTTGCTTTGTTGACAGCTAAAAGAGTGCTCAGAACCTTGGAGAAATTGACCCCTGCATGAAGGTCATCAGGATCAAATACCTATGAGAAAGGAAATTGAAACTGTTAAGACACTGTAAGTATTCAACTCAACAAACCAAACTATCAGAAGGCCACTTCCTCTAGGTCTCAGGAGAAAAAAAAATGTAAAAGCCAAGACCCAAACCTCTGTATACCTTTGGGGGAGAAATGAAAGCAGCAGCTGAGCTGCCTAATGACATGTGGCGGGCCATCAGTGAGTCAGAGAGAAGCAGTAATGGGAAATGAGAGCCACGCCGAGTCCAGGGCCCACTAGGAAATGCACAGACCTGCTCTTCTGACCTGAGCCCATCAATACTCTCAGCCCAGCTACTGGAAACTCTGTGCTGGGTTACAGTCAATGCCCATCACCTACAGAAGGAGGGGAAGCCTTTGTAACACACTTTCCTCTGTACAGTTTATTCACTGTTCTCAGCCAGGGCACTGTCTGCAGGGCCTTCCTCTCTGCAGCCCATCCTCCCAAAGGCCACCCACTGGGTCCCAACTCCATGTCGCCCAACTTTCTGCCCCTTGACCTTGCCCCTCTCAGCTCATCTTCATGGACTTGACCCTTGGGCGGCCTAAGCCTATAGGTTCTTCCTGGCCTTAGGTGACTATTCCAGATACGACCTCTGACCTTCCTGGTATTGCTCAACTGCCAGCAGCAAAACATTAAAGAAATACAATATTTCACTTGGCCTGTCGCAACCACCATTCTGATATCCCACTGTCCCTAGGGAAGACACCAAGCAGTTGTTATTTGAAAGACAATTGTTAATTTAAAAATGTATTCAGGGCTTCCCTGGTGGCGCAGTGGTTAAGAATCCGCCTGCAAATGCACAGGACAAGGGTTCGAGCCCTGGTCCGGGAAGATCCCACATGCCGCGGAACGACTAAGCCCATGCGCCACAACTACTGAGCCTGCACTCTAGAGCCCGCGAGCCACAACGACTGAGCCCACATGCCACAACTACTGAAGCCCGCACACCTAGAGCCCGTGCTCCCAACAAGAGAAGCCACTGCAATGAGAAGCCTGCGCACCGCAATGAGTAGCCCCTGCTCACCAAACCAGAGAAAAGCCCACGTGCAGCAATGAAGACCCAACGCAGGCAAAAATAAAATAAAATAAAAATAAATAAATTTTAAAAATAAAATAAAATGTATTCAATATATTGTAATAACCTGTAATGGAAAAGAATCTGAAAAAGAATAGATATATAGATATATAACTGAATCACTTTGCTGTACACCTGAAACACTGTAAATCAACCCTATTTCAGTAAAAAAAATTAAAATTTTAAAAAATATAAAAATTAAAATGTATTCATTGTTTTAAAATGTATGGAGGTGTCTTCTAGTCTCATAAACGTGTATTTGAATCGAGAAGTATGCTCAAGCACAGGCACAACCTATTAATCTGCCAGCCAATGATGCCAATCTATATATATCTATAGGTAACCCGACGCCCACCTTCTGGATGGAAATACACCTTCAAAAAACATTTCATTCCAGGATGTCTAGAAGTTTGCACCCTTTTTTTTTCCCCAACGTGGTGATGGGAATAAAATGTACCTTTGCAGGTTGGACATGGTTGGTAATGAGCCTAGGATTTTGAAGGATCTGTCTTCCCGTCAGGTAGAGACATTTGCTCCATATCTAATCCTCATGTTTTCTGGGAGCCGCGTCAAGACCCAATTTTATCTTCTTTGTGTACATATTCTAGAAGACCTAAAATCGGTCTCTCGAATGAAAATATAGAGTATCGGGGCTTCCCTGGTGGCGCAGTGGTTGACAGTCCGCCTGCCGATGCAGGGGACACGGGTTCGTGCCCCGGTCCAGGAGGATCCCACATGCCGCAGAGCAGCTGGGCCCGTGAGCCATGGCCGCTGAGCCTGTGCGTCCGGAGCCTGTGCTCCGCAACGGGAGAGGCCACAACAGTGAGAGGCCCGCGTACCACAAAAAAAAAAAAAAGAAAATATAGAGTATCTATTTTTTTTCAAATTTGGGGGGGGCATCAGTATAAACAATATATGCAAATGTGTGCCCCTTCTGAGACTTAGAACTCTTTTTTTTTTTTTTTAATTTTTGCCTGTGTTGGGTCTTTGTTGCCGCACGAGGGCTTTCTCTATTTGCGGCGAGCGGGGGCTGCTCTTGGTTGCGGTGCACGGGCTCTAGGCACGCACGGGCTTCAGTAGTTGTGGCACACGGGCTTCAGTAGTTGTGGCACATGGGCTTCAGTAGTTGTGGCTCGCAGGCTCTAGAGTGCAGGCTCAGTAGTTGTGGCGCACGGGCTTAGTTGTTCCGCAGCATGTGGGATCTTCCCGGACCAGGGCTCGAACCCGTGTCCCCTGCATTGGCAGGCGGATTCTTAACCACTGCGCCACCAGGGAAGTCCCCACACTCTTTATTCATTTAATCAATGAATGTTTTGCATTCAAACTTAAAATGACTGAAGAGCCCAATCACATCTAAAAATGAAACACTAATACACTTCTAGCAAAGGGGGAATGTCGATATTACTAAAGAGTTAAATGACACTACGATCCAAATATGTTCCTGAATGCTACAATCTAAAATGCAAACGTTGAACTTCCCTGGTGTTCAGTTGTATTGGTACTTGGCTGAATTTGAGAACAAATAAACTGATCAGAAAATGAAACGTGCATCAACAAGAGGCACTGTGTCTGCTTGAGGGAAGTTGCCTGCACTATACACAGTTCCCTTTTTAGAAAACCTCAATACACTAGAATTTACCCACAGATGCTGTACTGAAGCACTCGGAACTCCATAGGAAGAAGTTGGAAGAGGCCTCTCGGGACCAGCAGAGAAGGCAATGCCTGAGGGTTATGATTTCCAAGCAGATGGAAGGTTAGATAGGACCATGAATGCCCTCTACGGCACTGCACCCTCACAAGCCTCACATGGAACAGTACCGAACATTCCACCCCAGACCTTTCTTCCATGCACTTGAGATTGGTCACCTACTAAAATAGAAATATTATTTGGAGGGAGTGCAATACTTTCAGCTATTATCAGTCTTTTACATCTTAGTGGAAACGAGAGGTGTGAGACCAAGTTTAGAGATGATGATGTGGAGAAAAACTAAGGGCACTGGCGCCCAACTGGGAAAAAGCAAGGGAGATTCCCCCAGCATGGAGAGGGTGCGGGCAGAGCAAAGAGAAGTAGATTCCAATACAAGCCACTTGCCTAGGCCTAATCCCAACCATTTATATGTGCAAAATGGAGAACCAATTCCCCTTTTCTATCTGCAAAGCAGTGGGATGGTTAAAAGGTGATGCAAATTTGTACTATGACGCTGTTATGCGACTTCACAATACAAAGTCCCGATGACACTCATCTCCCTATACTCAGTGCAAGCCTCACTCGCCTGTTTAGTGTCTCTGGTATGAAACTGAGTCCCAGATTAGCTGAACTTTCTTGATTCCTATTTTGGTGCAGAAGTTAGCTGCTTGGTTCCAGTTGGATCTGTGAAGGTCAGATGAACAGCAGGATTCCCTCCCTCCATTTACCACTACTGTGAGGCAGACAGGTAAGAAAGGATTGCTTCTTAGACTACAGCTCGATGGTTTCAAGGTCCCACACCTGCAATGGGATGAGGCAAGGTTCAAGTATAACAAATACAAAAAAACATTTACTTTACGCTGGGTAAGCAATAGGAGAGACAAGGATTAAAGTTCATACAAGATTTTTTTAAGTATTTACATAGAGCCAGCCTAAGGTCTAATCCTACATCGGCAGCTGAAATCAGACAAGGCATTTCATTTTTAGATGTATCCCCACATTTTTCCATTTTGGAGATCCACAATGACAGCAAAACCTATTTTCCATCCACTAAACACCAGGTGTTAATTCTGAACCATTGGGGATCTGCCAGTATAAACTGCACAGAAGTTAATATTTATATGGCTTTACAAATAGATCCTTTCTGGAGGAGTTTTCAGTTTCAACATGTATGCTATTTTATGACATTTTCCCTAAACTGAGAAAAGCAAGGAAGCACAGGAGAAGACACTCCCCCCAGCCACTTGGTAGTCCTACAGCTACGATTTCTTGACTTACCAAGCCCTTGCTATGCGCTATATGCTGACACCATGCTTGGAGTCTTCATTGCCCTTGATTCTCCGAGCAAGCCTGTAATGTGTGTACAATTATTTCCCCCATTTTATAGATAAGTAAACAGTGACTCAGAGAAAGCAGTTAAGTCACAAAGCAAGAAAGTGATGGAACCAATAAAAATACACAAGAAAGTGCTCCAAGAGGCATTTTAGCCCTGTATGCACATTTTATGTTTTCATGAGACATGAAAAAGATGAGAAAGAAATCTGTGAGTTTGCACACAAAAAGAAATCCCTTGCTGCTGTCGATATGTTTGTACACAAAAAGAAATCCCTTGCTGCTGTCGATATGAAATCCCTTGCAGCATCTGTACCATACGCAGTAAGTTTGTTACAACCTCTAAGATGACTTAATTCAACTAATTGTGACAAAGAGAAAATGGCCTATATGAGAAGACTGTCTCCCCAGGGGCTTTGCCTAACTCATGTGCTGTCCTTCTCATTTCAAGGGGCAGCCCTGACCCAGCAGGCACCTGGTCATGTTTGCCAGAAGGGGGTTAGGGCTGCTCTGAGTTACTTCTATTTGTTCATCTGGTTCCATCGTCCACATAAGTGAGGTGTTAGCTGCGGGGGGGGGGGTGCAGGGGGAGGGCGGCATCCAGCCCATGGTTATAGGACCAAGTGAAACCATTCCTCAGCATCGTGCTCTCAGCACCTGAGGTAACCAGTCACGGCCCCAGCCACATCCTTGTTAAGAGAAGAAGCCATACCGTATGCTAGTTCAGATACCTAGTGATGGGTGATGCCTGTGATGCCTCTAATGTCATGTGGCTTCAGTACCATTCAGTGAACTTCATTTAAAGTTAATATAGGGTTTGAAGTGATCACAATAGGCTCCATCACTCAACTATTAAAGTCTAATCAACTGCAAAGCAAGTGATTCAGTGGGACCACATGGACATAGCTTATGTTTCAGGCCCATTTTTTTTTAAAAATTCCAAATATTTCAGGAACATTCCATCTCTTCCTTGTTCTTACTGAATAAGATCTTAAATTAACTTAGCCCGTCTTGAATCACATTCTCTTATCCTCACAGCTGAGCACGCTGCCTCTGTTAACCCCTGAACTTGGGAGGAAATGTCATTACGTTGTGCGACAGAGAAAGCAAATCTGAGCTGCTTAGTCATATTTCACCGGGTGGCAGTGCTCCTGGCTCTGTGGACATGACCTGGGATGCTTCCACTCAGCTCCTACTAAAAGCAGCCACCAAGTCAGCAACAAATAATGCTCTCAGCTCAGAAACTGGACTCAATTCGCCACTGGTATTCCACTTACTAGAATACAGTGGATGGCATGTGTACCCTGCCTGGTTTTAAATAATAACTGTTTCAATTTGATATGGAGCAAACCCTGCTCTCTACTTCTCTCTTATTTCCTTCCTTTCTCTCCATTTCAGCAATTTAGGGAACAAGACGTGACTTATGCATGTAGCTGCAATAACATCAGTATACTGAAAAGAGCCCTGATGCGAGGGTCAGGAGACCTTGACTCCATCCCAGATTTGTCACTGCCGAGCAGTCGTGAGGACCTAAGGAAAGCAACACTACTTTCTTTGTGGCTCTGTTTCGCATCAGGACAGTGAGAGATGTCTTTGACCAAAGGAGCACAGGAAAAGGCCAGTTGGTCCATCATCCGAATAGGGGCTCCCAAAGGCAGCATCTCGGCTGGGTCTCCAGGGTCCAGAATCTGGCCTTCAGTTCTCAAGTCTCTTGAAAATGGACTTATATTAACCACATTCACAAAAGGCCAATGCATAAGCCAAAATGCCAATTTACTAATTAAAAAAAAAAAGAACCATTAAGAGGACTGGATACTCCCATTTTATGGGCCAGATCACTCTCTCCCAATAGAGAAATCTACATAGTAAGCCAAATTACAATTAGAAATTTGCTGGATAATACAGAATCAAAGCAAAGGGAGTCTGGGGTATCACGGCCTAAAATAATTATTACCTGTTTATAGTTGATTTTTTCAAAATGCCATTTTTTTTTACATCTTTATTGGAGTATAATTGCTTTACAATGGTGTGTGAGTTTCTGCTTTACAACAAAGTGAATCAGTTATACATATACATATGTTCCCATATCTCTTCCCTCTTGCATCTCCCTCCCTCCCACCCTCCCAATCCCACTCCTCTAGGTGGTCACAAAGCACTGAGCTGATCTCCCTGTGTTATGCGGCTGCTTCCCACTAGCTATCTATTTTACGTTTGGTAGTGTATATATGTCCATGCCACTCTCTCGCTTTGTCACAGCTTACCCTTCCCCCTCCCCATATCCTCAAGTCCATTCTCTAGTAGGTCTGTGTCTTTATTCCTGTCTTACCCCTAGGTTCTTCATGACATTTTTTTCTTAAATTCCATATATATGTGTTAGCATACGGTATGTGACTTTCTCTTTCTGACTTACCTCACTCTGCAGGACAGACTCTAGGTCCATCCACCTCATTACAAATAGCTCAATTTCGTTTCTTATTATGGCTGAGTAATATTCCATTGTATATATGTGCCACATTTTCTTTATCCATTCATACGATGATGGACACTTAGGTTGTTTCCATCTCCGGGCTATTGTAAATAGAGCTGCAATGAACATATTGGTACATGACTCTTTTTGAATTATGGTTTTCTCAGGGTATATGCCCAGTAGTGGGATTGCTGGGTCATATGGTAGTTCTATTTGTAGTTTTTTAAGGAACCTCCATACTGTTCTCCATAGTGGCTGTACCAATTCACATTCCCACCAGAAGTGCAAGAGTGTTCCCTTTTCTCCACACCCTCTCCAGCATTTATTGTTTCTAGATTTTTTGATGATGGCCATTCTGACTGGTGTGAGATGATATCTCATTGTAGTTTTGGTTTGCATTTCTCTAATGATTAATGATGTTGAGCATTCTTTCATGTGTTTGTTGGCAATCTGTATATCTTCTTTGGAGAAATGTCTATTTAGGTCTTCTGCCCATTTTTGGATTGGGCTGTTTGGTTTTTTTTATTGAGCTGCATGAGCTGCTTGTAAATTTTGGAGATTAATCCTTTGTCAGTTGCTTCATTTGCAAATATTTTCTCCCATTCTGAGGGTTGACTTTTGGTCTTGTTTATGGTTTCCTTTGCTGTGCAAAAGCTTTGAAGTTTCATTAGGTCCCATTTGTTCATTTTTGTTTTTATTTCCATTTCTCTAGGAGGTGGGTCAAAAAGGACCTTGCTGTGATTTATGTCATAGAGTTCTGCCTATGTTTTCCTCTAAGAGATTGATAGTTTCTGGCCTTACATTTAGGTCTTTAATCCATTTTGAACTTATTTTTGTGTATGGTGTTAGGGAGTGATCAAATCTCATACTTTTACATGTACCTGTCCAGTTTTCCCAGCACCACTTATTGAAGAGGCTGTCCTTTCTCCACTGTACATTCCTGCCTCCTTTATCAAAGATAAGGTGACCATATGTGTGTGGGTTTATCTCAGGGCTTTCTATCCTGTTCCATTGATCTATCTTTCTGTTTTTTTGTGCCAGTACCATACTGTCTTGATTACTGTAGCTTTGTAGTATAGTCTGAAGTCAGGGAGCCTGATTCCTCCAGCTCCATTTTTCGTTCTCAAGATTGCTTTGGCTATTCGGGGTCTTTTGTGTTTCCATACAAATTGTGAATTTTTTTGTTCTAGTTCTGTGAAAAATGTCAGTGGTAGTTTGATAGGGATTGCATTGAATCTGTAGATTGCTTTGGGTAGTAGAGTCATTTTCACAATGTTGATTCTTCCAATCCAAGAACATGGTATATCTCTCAAAATGTCATTTTTTAAATGGCCTATATATAAATTCGGGCTTTAACTTGCCACCACTGCCTCGTGGAACTTGAACTGCAATTGTGGACAGCTTTGACCATCTATGTCCTTTTGTCTCTGTGGATTTACATAGAGTCACTTTAGATAACTAATACGGGCTTCTAGATGACTTGGGCCTCATCTCATCCACAGCTAGGAAGTCAAGCTCCCCAGAGCTCCTGTAATAGGAGCAAAGACCTGGCGTAATTGTCACTGCTCACACCTCATCGAGAAGTCCCCAAATCCACTCCGGGATGGCTTCCTCAGCATCACTGACATCAACGTATCCCACCTTATGATCGCCATTCTTCCTTGTTAGCACTCACCTAGGGCAAAAACCGCTTTCTCCACAACAGAGATTTATCCTCAGTTGAGTAGCAAGTGTTGAGGAAAGTGGCGAATGAATGAGGAATGATACAGGCATCTTGGTGGGGATGGTCCCAGGATTAAAAAGAGAAAGAACAACTGGCTTTGGATAATCTCACCGAAAAGAGAGTAGGCATGAAGGAAAGGGAAAGATGAAATCTCTCTTGTCAATAGCATTTGCCAAGCCAAGGGTGGGAAGCCAGAGGCTTAGAACCAGCTGCCTCTCAGCCCGCTGGCCGCTGTGGCCCTTCCCCCGCCCCTCCTCCTGTGCCTCTGTTACTAGAGCCACACTGGCTGCCAGTTTTGAGGGATGCGGGTGGATGGGTGATGCCCCAGCTGCTGGAGCATCTGTGTGCCAGAGCTGGGGGCGTCCTTCCCAAGCTTCAAGCCACCACCACGTCGGAGAAGGGGACTTATTTCTTAGTTGTGAAAATTGGAATGAGGAACACATTTTCCCAGGGACATAGTGTCACCTGCACCACTTAGTCTCTATGACATCCACAGTTCAGCCACATTAGTTATTAAACTAGCCACTGTGGGCCAGCCAGAAAACAGAATCACCACGTAGCACCTTGTTTCTATGGGAAAATGTGTTCTGTGTTCCTAACAATAACTTAAAAACACATATTTGGAAAATAATCCATTTTTATACTGAAGAATGCCTGAACATGGGGTCCCAGATCAACATCCTCATCCTTATATTTCTTCCTTGTCCTTTCACGTAAAGGAGGAATTTAAAAAGGAGGAATTAAAAAGAAAAAAATACCCTAGACACTCCGAGTACTATTTATTTTGGAACTCCCCGTGATGAATCCAGCGACACGTGTGAAGACCATGAAAATAAGCTCAGAAAGTGTAACAGCTGACAGTTCCTGACTGTTTAACCATCCAGGCAGTTAAGGAGGAGACTCTCCTGTGAAGATAGGGTTCCTGCAGCCCCTGTTTTCCTAGGAGCCTCCTGCGATTTAGGGTTGGAGCCCGAGAACCTAGCAGAAGCAGCCGCTTCGGGACAACTTCCATGCACAGGAGAGACTGGTGTTAAATGAGCCCTACCCAAAGCTGAGGGAGGGAGGAGGGCAATGAGCACAGGAGCCCCTCCTCCAGCGGTCTCATCCGCTGCCTTCCTTAAAGTCCTCCACTGACTCACCCTCACCTCTCTTTCTTCTGAACAGCTACAGCCTTGCAGTCTGGGTAGATGCTGCACACATGCACTCTCAATCACCTACCACTGTAATATTCTGTATTTATTCTGTGAGGGTTAAGATTAGCCCTGGCTTTCCCATTGGAAAGCCAACTGTTTGCAGTGCAAAGGGTCCCCCAGCCCTGGTCCAGCATTCAACACATGAGACACTCGATAAATAGTCATTCATTGGTGGCTTGACGGAATGGACTGTCAGAGAAACTTAAATATAAATTGCACCTAGAATGTAAGCCCCACGAAGCCAGTTCTTTCCAACCTTTTTCACGGCTGGATCCTCAACGTCTAGAAGAGTGCCTGTCACATAGTAGGTGCTTGATAAATATTTGATGAGTTAATGAAAGTTTAGAAGCTCTCGCCAATTGGTGATTAATTATAATTGAGGAAAAGGCATTGCCGAAATTACAGTAAAGGCAAAAAGAAATATCATTAAGGAAGAAAAAAATCCATTTCCATGTGACTTTTCAGGAAACATCTGTTATCTAAAATAATATACACCTGTGCTCATCTGCAGACTGAAGCCCTGTGACCATGACATGACCAAAGATGCTTCAAACTCCATGGTGGTGGATTTCATTAACTCGTCTGCCATGCGATTACTGGCGTGTCCCAGGTAGCACAGGTTCCTTTTAAATCTCCTCCCAAAGCACCATGATGTGAGCACTATAGAGAAGGGACACTGGAAAGAACTGGGAGATGTTACTGTTTGGCTGGGCTGGGCTATCTTTTTTTTTTTTAACTGTTTATTGTAAAATAGCTTAAATGACAGCCACTAAGAGCCACATTCACCTGCTCATCCCTTGCTCTAAAAGAGGCTCTGAGTCCCAGCAGGGCACATGGGATGTGGCAAAACACGGCAAAGTAACCCACGAGAAGTAAGAAGAGGTGATAGGCAATTGGCAAGACTACAAATCACACACCTGAAGTCCCTCTTCCACCAGCTAATCCGGGTGGGAAGGATGTTGTACCAAAGTTTCTCCCACTTTCTTTCTTTCAAGATCACCTTCAACCATTCATTCGGCAAAGACTTTTGGCGCACTTTGCTTACGTCTCTATGTGAGTCACTCTTTCAAGTCTGCCCTTTTCAGAGATGTCCATCAATGCCTAACAGACATCAATCAACTAATTAATTAATTAACTAATTAATTTTCCTCCACCTGACCCCAAACAGGATCTGTGCCTAGGAAACCATCCAAACACAGGAAGGTGGGTGCTCGGGAGCTCAGATAGCCAAGCCATCAGGAATGGTGCTTTCAGTTAAAATCCACGTCTCTCAGCCTAAGGTAACCCAGCCTATAACTGCCTACAAGGTCAAGTCCACGCTCTTCGAGCCAGCATTCAAAGTCCTTCTCAAGCTGGTCCCACAACTAGCAAGCCCATCGTTTCTCATCATCACCTCTTTGTATGCCCCAGAATCCTTTGCTTCCTTCACTGTGCCTCTCTCTGCTATGCACACTTCTCCTTATGAAAAAGTTCCCTCAACCGTCTGAATCCTAGCAGTCCTTAGGAGCCCATCCTCCATCACTCTCTTCCATGGGGTCTTCCCCCAACACTACACCTCAGTACACAAAGGGCTTCTCTTTCTCGCAACTCTGTATTATGCTCTAGATTCTGGAAGCTTGGCTACCTAGCCATCCACTTCTACATGCTGTGAAACTCCACTATTTCCCATACACATGCTGCCTTTTTCCACAATTCTCAGTACTCACCATGTAGACAGTGCACAAGCACTTGCTGACTATTCCTCTTTCCTTTCAACCAAAAACTTAAGCAGCTATTTCTTCCACCAGAAACACCTGTCCTTTGGCCATACCTTCCCCAGAAGGAAAGACAGGGAGAAGGTAATTTTTTCCTGGTAGAACTTGATAAATCAGGGCTCATATATTTTCCATCACTTGGGAAGATAGATGCTTCTTTTTGAAGAATATGATTGAGAGAAGCAAAGAAAGCTGGCAAAGCATTTACCTCACCCAAAGGAAGTGAAGTTACTACCTGGGATCATTTGGAAGAATCAAAGTTACAGAGTCCTGGATGTGCAAATCTCATACGTGGACAGCCCAGTGAAATCGAGAGAGTTTGGGTAACATAAGGAATAAGAAGTGACCTGAGCACTGGAAAGGCAGAGAAGGTCTTCCAAATGACATCGTGGCACCTAATCTCTCATACCTTTCATTTTTTTTTTTAACTTTTAAAAACATGAAACAGGTGCTCCAGCTTGACATAAAGAAAGTGAGTAATACTGTATTAGGAAGGACCCAGCTTTCTTTTTAGCCTTATTTTCATCCACTAAAGAGTCATTTCTATGAATAAAGTCAGCTGTTGATAATGTACATATAGACTGTTAGATATGCAATCTATCTAAAATAAATTTTTAAAAATTCATTACCCATTCAACAAATATTTACTGAACACCTGGTATATGCCAGGCACTAATACATAAATTTGTTTTAAGATAAGAAATAAAAAGGATGCTATATAAAACCTAGCAAATAAAATCACCCACAAGTATACCAACTGTCAAACGTTGTTTTTCATTCTGTTCTCTTTGCTTGAAGATGATTTTTTTAATCCCCAATCAGGATTTTCCCCAATCCATTCCCAAATACCAGCATATCATCAAAGAATACAAACTGGTCATTTTACAGTAAAAATGCTGATTTACACTATCACAACACACATTTCTCCAAAGAAGTGGCTAAATTTCTTTTGTTAGTAAAATACCGCATTCTCTTGGTTTGCATACATTTCTCAGAAATTATTGGTAAGTAGCCCCAGTTTGCTGGAAACCTAGCCATGAAGAACAGACAAATTACAAGACAGAATGTTCCTCAGTGTTGAGGCCTGCTTCACAGGCCGGGCTCTTCATAAAAGCTGTTAAGAGCTTGACCCCTTCGAGATGCCTCTTAAAGTAATGTCCATGTGTTTCCAAAGCATAAGGAAACCTGTATGTTATTGTCTAGGGTGAGACAAGTCCTTATAACGCTTTCACTCACTGCTTTGCAAACTGCTGCATTTCCTCCCACCTTAATTTAATTCTTTCTCTTCCCTATTGCCCTATTCAATCCCTCAACTGACATGTCTGATCTCTGTAATAATATTCAAGTCCCCAAGAAAGTATAAAGCTGGGATTTTACTCTCTTTCTCTAAGCAGAACTAAGTTAGGAAGGTAAATCTTCTGCCAAGAAGTCAGTAAAAATGACACGTGACTATTATGTCATCTGGGGTGATCCACAGCTCTGAACCCACACACCCCTCTGTGTGGAAGGGTCCAGTTTGCCAGGGTATGACAAAGTGGGGAGCTAATTAGACAGATGTCTGGTGTTGTAAGTCCATCTTCCAGATGACAACAGAGGAAGTGGCAATGCCAAGACTGAAATGCAGATATGGAGCAGCTTCTGGACTGAGTGGACATACACTTCTTCTAAAAACGTAGGTAAGCAAAGGCCCTAAGCAATAGGCAAGTGCGCTCACTCTTCATTTGCAATTCAAAGGCCAGACCTTGTACTTCCTTTTGGTACTAACCCCAAGGTCATCACCAATGGCTCTGCATACCTTATGTTGTGCTGGCAATGTCTTCACCTCTCAGATTGATCCTGGGGGGTCGCCTCAGTGATAACGTATGACCAAATTAGAATGGGGCTGGAGTAGGGGAGAGTGGCCAAGATTGTGTGGTTTGAATAAAGGGCTGTATTGTGCTCTGTTGCCCCCAGAAACAGCCTGGATTAGAATCAACATTAAAAGCAAATTAAAGGGGTTTCCCTGGTGGTGCAATGGCTAAGAATCTGCCTGCCAGTGCAGGGGACACAGGTTCTATCCCTAGTCCGGGAAGATCCCACATGCCGCGGACCAACTAAGCCCGTGCGTGCGCCACGACTACTGAGCCCACGTGCTGCAATACTGAAGCCCGTGTGCCTAAAGCCTGTGCTATGCAGTGAGAGAAGCCACCACAATGAGAAGCCCGTGCACCGCAATGAAGAGTAGCCCCCGCTCGCTGCAACTAGAGAAAGCCCGCGCGCAGCAACGAAGAACCAACGCAGCCAAAAATAAATAAATTAATAAATAAATTTAATTAAAAAAAACAAATTAGAGTTGAGTTAGATTTAAAACAAGATAACTTTGACACCTCCCATCAGGAAGATTCAATTGATCAAATTTTGCAATAAAATGTCTTCCTTTTGGTATTATCAGCATACATTCAATCCAATTCAGAAACTATATTTTTCCCTTTTAAGTATTACATATCGTGGGGGGTTTTTTTGTTTCTTTTTGTTTTGTTTTTGTACAGAGGCAACTGATTTTTTTTTTTTTTTTTTTTTTTTGCGGTACGCAGGCCTCTCACTGTTGTGGCCTCTCCTGTTGCAGAGCACAGCCTCCGGATGCGCAGGCTCAGCGGCCATGGCTCACGGGCTCAGCCGCTCCGCGGCATGTGGGATCTTCCAGGACCGGGGCGCGAACCCGCATCCCCTGCATCGGCAGGCGGACTCTCAACCACTGCGCCAACAGGGAAGCCCGAGGCGATTGATTTTTATTTTCTCCCCTCGACTATGCCCAAATCAACAGGTTTATTACTTATTTCCTGGGAGCAAGGGGGAAAGTTTTTGTCAGTCATAACCAAAAACAAAAAACCATTTGTTGAATTGTTTAATTCAACTAAATCAGGAAGCATCTTGCTCTGGGGTGGATTTTTAAATTTCAAGCTATCGTAATTACAAAACAAATGCATTTGTTTTAAAAGACACACCAACTATTTCATCCAGGTAAATAAGAGAAACTGAAAATAACCTTTTTACACATTCTCCTAGTTTATGCATAGACTAGAAAAGAGTGAAAGGCTTTCCTGATTTTTCAAGTCCAAGAGGAATCCATCCAAACCGTTTCTATTATTAGCACACAAAAATGGTAGCTAAAGAAGTTACTGTGGTTAACAACTGAATAATTCATAGTCTCGGAAGAATTCTGTTGCTTTGTCTTCTCCAGTTCCTCTTTAGAACTGGATCCCCAAACATATTTCTAATCCTGAGTTGTTATAAAGGCAACCATATACAAATTCTTCTCAGCACTTAAAAATTGGCCACACTAAGCACTGAGAACTACAGCAAGACATTAAGCTGGAGACTTAATAGGAACTCTTATAACCAGTTCATGAAACTCTTAAGATTACACATATATTGTCAGAAATTAGAGTCACAGGTTCCAGTCTGTGTCCCATGGATATCACTGGGCTATAACATCACTGAAATTTAAACTGCCTTTATGCAGTCTTCCAAATAAAATATGTAAACACAGTAAATATGACCTACAAATAATTTTAAACACATTTCAACACCCTCTAATCTAAATTCAAATTATTTTCTATGAAGTGAGGCACTGAGAATTTCAAGTCTGGAAAAAGAAAAAAAACACTTCAATTAGTGAGTGAAAGAGGTTAATAATGTTGACAGGATGAACATTTCTGCTGTTCGCATGACAAGAGAGGTCAAGCCCGCCACCACTCTTCATCTAAAATTCCCAGAAACTGTCAACTTTATTTTGTCTTCAGAAGAGGGATGTTAAGAATTAGAAAATATGTGGGGATTTTAACCTTTGACTTTATTTTCCAGAAACGTTTTTCCAAAAACAAGCGATCTTTGCCAAATAAAGCACAGACCTGAGAAACAAAATGGGTGGATATTTTGTTCCTGGTTTAAGTTTCATCCTCGTCTAAATTCCCAATGTGGGAATTCCCTGGCAGTCCAGTGGTTAGGACTCCGTGCTTTCACTGCCAAGGGCCCTGGTTCTATCCCTGGTCGGGGAGCTAAGATCCCGCAAGCCGCATGGCGCGGCCAAAAGTTTAAAATATATATATTATATATATATATTACATATACCTAATAAGTGACTACCTCAGGTTAGTTCAAGTCCAAGACTCAAGCTCTTAGCCACTGTGCTACTATACTACTTCTCAAGAACAAAGGTTCCCTGACCGGGAATCAGACCCAGACCAAGGCAGAGAAAGTTACAAATTCTGGCCACTAGGCCACACAGCATGTGTTGGGTTGCCTGATCCCACACCAAAAAGGCCCTGATGGTTATGTTTGGCAGTCTGCTTTTTATAGTTTTTGTCTCCTGCTGATTTCATTGCTTCCATGTTACACATAGATATAGACTCTTTCTGCCATCGCCAGCAAGTCTAATCTAGAGCAACTTCTCTTCTCCCTTTATCACAACTTTCTATTTAAATGCTGCTTTCCAGTTTACAAAGTGCTTCCACATACCTTATCTCATTTAATCTAATTTGCTATTTCTAACCCGTTTGGGGATGAGCAACCAGATTACCCATAATTCCAACAGGCTTCAATAAATAAAAGTAATTAGGCTCTGAGTGAGGGTCTGAGGCAGTCTCCTAGGAATAAAAGTGCACAAGTCTAAGGACAAAGATGGGGCATCTCTTTTGCAGCCCGGAGCTTCCCCGACCATTCAGTCATTCTAGCAATCATTCATTTAATAAACATTAACTGAGCACCTGCTATGTGCCACGTTCTGTACTGATTGCTGGCGTTATATGATCAAGTTCTGGTTCCTGCCTTTGAGAAGCTCCAAGGCTAGTAGAGACGGAAATGTGTCCACAGATTACCATGGTGAGAGTGGGCAGGTAGCGAAAAGGTAGCTGGGCACAAGGGATTATGGGAAAATGGATGCTAACTGCCCAATCCAGCAGAGATTTCCTAGACAATCCGATGCTGAGGAGGTTCTCAGCTTGGGGGCAGACACTAGAGGTTGCTAGATGGCTGAACTCTAGATAAACCAGGGAAATAGTTGTCGACTCTGGCTGTGCATTAGAATCACCTGGGGAGCTTTCAAAACCAAATAATAACTTCAGAAAACTTTGGGGCAGCACTTACTCAAGCCAAACATATACACACCCTATGGCCCAGCAGTTCCATTCCTATGCATAAACCCAGCAGAAATGTGCACCAGAAGACATGCGCAGGGATATTCATAGTAGCATTGTTCATAGCAACTCCAAACTGGAAACAACCCAGATGTCCATCAACAGGTGAATGGATAAACAAAACAGGGGACATCCACATGGTGGAATACTACTAGCAATAAAAAAGAAAGAATGACATGGGGAACTCGTACAAATATTACCCTGAGTGAGAGAAATCTTATACAAACAGATACATACTATATGATTCCACTCATATAAAGTACAAGACAGAAAAAAAGGAATCTATTGTCTTAGAAGTCAGGGCAGTGGTGCCCACTGGTGAGGGGTAGTGACTGGGAAGGGGCACAAGGCAGGTGGCTTTTGAATGCTGATGATGGTGTGTTTCTTAATCGGTGTGCTGACTGTACAGATGTGTTCAGTTTGTAAGGATTCATCAAACTCTACTTAGGATTTGTGCAGTTTCCTGAATTCATGCTATATGGCAATAGAAAATTCGTTTAAACATTAAAAAAAAGAACAAGAAATACCAAGGCCTGGGTCTCACTGCAGACCAATTAACCCAAAAGCTCAGTGTGGGGAGATCCCAACATTTGTATTTTTTAAAAACACCGCAGGTGGCTCTAATGTGCAGCCATGTGTGCAAACCAAGGTTAGGCGTTCCTGTATTTATCAATAGCTCCTCAGGGGCGATAGCCTGGCACGTAGCAAAGGGAACAAGTTCTGAAGTAAGGTACATCAACAATTACATTCTGGCTCCATTTTGCCCTGGCAGTGTGTGGCATTTGTCTGGATCATCCCCAAACCTCAGCATAATGGGAACAATATCCCCTCCCTCCCAGGATTGTTGTGAGGATTAAATAAAATAATATACTTAAATCACCTAGCACAGTACCTAGAACATCGTAGGTGCTTGAGAAATGGTAGGTACTCAACTCCTTTTCCTCCTTCGTGTCTAAGTTCCAGTGATGAGCAGATTGCTGTTAACGAACAAAACTCACGCTCTCCAATTTCTCCTCCTGAATGAGTTTCTTTGTAAAGACTGAAGTAATATTATACTTGGGCTAGTGATGTCAAACGAATGTCGGACATTTCTGGGCCCTGGTCGCTCACTCTGTTCAGCACCTGCTACCCCCGAAAGGTGAACGGAGGGGCGGCAGACTGTAGGTAAATACAAACCACAGACTCTCCTTTGGAAAGCTTTGTCCCTGTCCTCACTCCTAAGAACAGCACCAGCCATGTGAGTTGGCAAAAAGAATAGAAAAAATTAATAGCTTGGAAGACATACCATCCATGAAATGTGCCAAATGAAACAGTTTTGTATAAAATGTCATGTTTTCATAAAAACAAACAAACAAAACAGAATCCTGGGCTGAGAGCAGGAGATTCAGGTGAGAGTTTTGATGATACCACCCGTCAGCTGTATGACTTTGCTTCACTAAACTTTTCTGTTTCTCTGGCCAATGAAAGTAATGCCATCTCTCCTACAGCCTTTACAAGGGCACAGTGAGTTTCAGATAAGATAAATAGAAAGCTTTCCAAAAACTGAAGCAGCAAAGAAAGGCAAGACTGGAAATTTACTTTTTTCCAAACTCCAATCACCAACCACCACCCTCCCTCCCCAAGACTGAGAACTCTCTGATATTAACTGCTCCAAGTGTACGCAGAGACTCCACCAGCCTGAAGCTCGCTTATGTAAGAAGAGACTGCAGCACTGCCTGGCATGTAGCATAATACTTTGCTTAAGAGAAATCCTTGGAAATGCCTCAGCTGAAGTACAAGGGCAAGTCCAGGCCTTACATTTTGGAGACAGGCGCTCTCAGTCACGGAACACCAGAACTGTGGCTCGAGCAAATGATGTCATCCGAGCTCCTCTTACCATGGTCAATGTCAAAAATTAAGACAGGAAGTTCAAGGACAAATTGTGGGGTTCCCAGGCAAATATAAGTTAGAAAAGCAGTTTGCACCTTAGAATCTTGCCTTAAAAGTTGTCTCCTATTCTGTAATGGTTTTTGGTTTATGTGAAGCTTTTCTTGACAAAAATATACATAGTTGCATAGAAAAATATATGCCCTTAGGACTCTATTTTTACTCCCACTACGCATTAAGAAAAAAAAAATCATGTGACTCACCCCTAGATCCGAAAACAATATCAAACCAAAATTTAAAATATAAGATTCTCGAAGAGACAGAGATAAACTTAAGGGCTCTCCACTCCAGAGCTAAGAAACGAAATCGCTCACATACCTGTTGGGTTCCTAAATGACTGGAAAATGAAAACTCGAAATTAACCACAGGCACGTTGAACACCTTGGAGACACAGGACTTTCCCCATCCACAGACCATTCCTGCGACAGACCTGTGTACTCAACACCGAAAATATCCCCAAATGTACAAATGCCGGGGGTTGAGGGGTGGGGGGAGGTCAAGTTAGTATCAAAAAAATAGTACTGTTGACTACCGCCCTGGTTCCGGGGGAAAGAAGGAATCCGGTCTGTTGCAAAGCTCGCGGCCAGAGGCGGACAACTCGCCCCTAAGTTTGGCGCTTCCCAGCTCTCCGCCCGCGGCCCCCGCCCCCGCTCCCCGCACCCCGGAGCTCAGAGCCCCGCGAGGCCCTGGCGGAGGACGGACCCCGCGGCCACGGCCCGGGGAGGAAAGGCGGCTCCTCTCCAACCGGGGTCCTTCGCCCCCACCCCAGGCCCTCGCGCGCTTCCCTTCCCCTGACGCCCTCGCCCCGGGGCAGGTCACCTGGCTCGGCCGCTGCCCGCTGCTCCTCCACTTGCTCGCTCGGTCCAGCCGCGCCGCCGCCGCCTTCGGGAAGCCGCTCGCCCTCCCGAGTCACGGGGCCGGCGAGCGGGCGGCCGAGCCCGTGCCAAGGCTGCGGGAACAGTTCCACCCGGCCGGAGCTGGGACCCTGCCCCGAGCGCGGCCGCCACCAGGGCGAAACTGGAGAGCTGGGCTCGGCTCTCCGGGGCGGGGAGGGGCGGCTGCAACTTTGCTCCTGGACGCGGGCGAGGAGGGGGCGCCCGTCTCCAAACTCCGTGCAGCGCCCGCAACCTCTCCAGTCCGGGGATTTTTTTTTTAATGCCCCCCTTTTTTTTAATATAAAGGGAAGCCAGATTCTTGCCCTCAAGTTCTTGTTTCCAGAGCGGCGGGGCCGCTGGGAGGGCGGAAAGCTGGGTGCGGGAGACGCGCCCCGCTGGGTGCGCTGGCGGCGAGCCGGTCGAGGGCGCGAGGGGCAGCGGCGGACGGGCAGCGGCTGCCCTGGGAAGCCGCCTTCGCGGCCGCTCCGGACCCTGCTCTCAGTACCTCGCTGGCCCCCTCCAGCCCGGCGCCCAGAGCTCGGGAGGAAAAGCGGCCTGGAGGGACGGGCCAGCGGCGTGGAAGCAGTGACCCGGACCTGGATCGCCGAAGTAGGAACTGGAAGTGACAGCGGCGCAGGGTAGGGCAGCAGCAGCAGCAGCAGCCGCCGCCGCCGCCGCCCGGGTAGCCGTGGCAGCAGCAGAAACCGCGGAGCAGCGGCGGCCACACTGCGCATGCTGCTGCCGCCCAGTTCGGCCCCGAGCCCCGGGCTGCCGCCGCCTGGCCTGTAGCGGGCCTCTGCCAGAGCCTCGGGTGGGAATCCCGGCCTCACAGAGCAGCCCTGCCTGGTGGCCCGCTTCCTCCTCCAGCCCCCGACGCAGCTCGGACCCCCCAAGCTCTTTGGTGAGCCGCTGAGACACCCCAGCAAGGAAGCGCTCTCCAGCGGCCCTCCACATCCCTCCTTTCCCCCAGCTGTCCTGGCTGCCCTTCCCGGACTCTCGGATAACAGGCCCCACATCAGATCGTCTCTTTGATGGAGAATGAAAAGGTTCGTGATAGATGGGAAATATTTCCGACCTTACTTGAAGTCCAGTTTTTACAGAAATACAATGCACTCGGTAGATTAGGATGGCCAGAGTCATGGGTGTCATTTGATGTACCTCACGGCAATTCCAGTAGGAGTGTCAGATTGGCTCAACAGAAAGAAAAAAAAAAAAAGACCAACAACTTACAAAATCCTCTTTAGTCTTCCCACTAGCTCAAATTGAGCGGCTAAATATACAAGGCTTTCCCCAGCGGAAACTGATGGAAACGGGCCAGTTAAAAACAGTGTCCAACAGTGAGACATTACCAATCACTACTCCAGTCTCTTCATTTGACAGATGAGTCAACCGAGGCCAAGGGAAGGGGACTGTGGCTTCTCCGAAAGAAGGTGGCAGGTTCAGGGTCTGAAGGAAGGTCTGCTGCTACCCACTGCAGCTACTGCTTTGTTGCCTGGCCTTCTGCCTCACTCCAGGCACTTGGCTCCAGGGAGGCTTTGCTCTCCTAGAGCCGGAGCTCTCTTACCGGAGATTTCGCCTTGACTCATGATGAGAGCAGCCCCTGGGAAATGGCAGATCGTCCATCCCACAGGCCCCACTTTGCGGAGGGCGCCCCTGCTGTTCCAGTGACAAGGCAGACAGCAGGCAGTGAGACGGAGGCAGTGAGACGGAGACAGGAGGGGGCAAAGAAAAAGCCATACTGATACCAGCTGATGAGAGAGAGGCAGAGAGAGAAGGAGGAAGAAAGAGAGACAGAAGCACTAACTGAGCCTCATATACAATCAATGATATCCTTCATGAACAAAACATCTTTTTTACAAAGTAGGGTTGGCCCAGGAGCAGAATAGGAGAGGGTAGGGTATCCCTGGCAATGTGTGGGTCATAAGGGTGGCAGGTGACAAAGCAGAAGTACCTGTTGGGGATGAGGCAGGGAGAAAGGCTGGCTGAAAGGAAAACCAGAGGACTAGAGCTGAGACACACCAGTCCTTCCTGGGGCTGTAGCCAGGACCATGCAATCAGAGAGGTAGCACCCTGGCCACTCTCAGATGATCGCAAGAACTGTATCTGTCTCTGATTCCCGCCAAGTTCAAACGCAGAACAAAGACAAAACTAGCATTGCTAGGACAGTGTTGTCAAGGGGCTTCCTGGTCACATTAGCGACACACTACCTAGACATGAGGATTCTTCCATATGTTCTGGAAGATTTTCTCTTGAGGCCTGAGTGTCCTCCCTGCCCCCTCCATTCTGTAAATAAATAAATAAGAAAGATGTATTTGTTTTGCAGAAAAGGAAATACAAATGAACTATAAAGGCATGAAAGATATCCAAACTCACTAGGAATCATGGAAGTCAAATTATAGCAATAAATGAAATACCATTTTCACCCAACGTTTTAGCAAACATTGAAGATAAATAATATCCAGGGCCACCAGGGACATGAAGAAGGCACTTTCTACACTATTGGCAAGAGTATAACGTCAGCATTTTTGTAGAGGAATTTGAGAGTATCAAATTTTCACATAGTAATTCCATTTCTATGAAGAAAGATGCATCAAGAATAATGACAGATGTGCACAAATCTCTATGTGCATCTACAACATGATCCATTGGTATTTATCCCAGGAATGCAAGATTGATTTAACAGATGAAAATTAATCAGTGTAACACAACATATCAGTACAATAAAGGACAAAATCAGTGGTCATCTTAACAGATGCAGAAAAAGCATTTGACAAAATCTGGCACCCTTTCGTGATAAAAACACTCAAAACCTAGGAATAGAAGGGAACACCTTCAACCTGATAAAGAGCATTGAAAACCCACAACTATCATGATGCTTAATGGTGAAAAATTGAAAGCTTCCCCCTAAGATCAAAAACATGACTAGGGTGTCCACTCTCATCACTTCCATTCAACACTGTATAGAAGGTTTCAGCCAGGCATATTAGTCAAGAAAATGAAATAAAAGGCATCCAGATTGGAAAGGAAGAAGCAAAAGTATCTCTGTGCACAGATGACATGATTTTGTACAAGAAAATCACACGGAATCCAATAAACTATTAGAACTAATGAACAAGTTAAAGTTGAAGGACACAAGATCAATATACAAAAATCAACTGTATTTCTATGCACTTGCAATGAACAACCCAAATATGAAATTAAGAAAAAAATTATATTTGTAGTAGTATCAAAAGGAATAAAATACTTTGGAATAAATTGGACCAAGGAGGTATAAGGCATGTACACTGAAAATTACAAAACATTGTTGAATGAAATTTTAAAGACCTAAATCAATGGAAAGACATCCTGTGTTTATGGATCAGAAGGCTTAATATTGTTCAGATGGCAATATTCCCCAAAGTAATATACAGACTGAACACAATCCTTATTAAAATTCCAGCTGGCTTTTTTGCAGAAATGGACAGACTTATCCTAAAATCTATATGGGCACACAAGGGATCCAGAATAGCCAAAATTATTTTGAAAATGCAGAACAACGTTGGAGGGCTCATGCTTTCTGATTTGAAAACTTACTACACAGCTACATTAAGCAATTCAGTGGGGGAAAGAATAGTCTTTTCAACAAATGGTGTTAAGACAACTGGATATCCACATGTAAAAGAATGAATTTGGACACCTATCTCACACCATACACAAAAACTAACTCAAAATGGATCAAATAACTAAATGTAAGAGCAAAACTTGAACACTCTTAGACGAAAATGTAGGAGTAAATCCTCATGACCTTGCACCAGGCAATGGTTTTCTTAGCTATGATACCCAAAACACAAGCAACAAAAGAAAAAAAGATGAATTTGACTTCATCAAAATTTTAAAACTTTGTGTTTCAAAAGATACTGTCATCAAAATACCAATGGCATTTTTTACAGAACTAGAACAAATAATTTTAAAATTGTGTGGAAACACAAAAGACCCCAAATAGCCAAAAAAATCTTGAGAAAGAAGAACAGAGCTGGAGGAATTATGCTCCCTGACTTCAGACTATACTACAAAGCTACAGTAATCAAAAGAGTATGGTACTAGCACAAAAACAGACACATTGATCAATGTAACAGAATAGAGAGCCCAGAAATAAACCCACACACTTATGGTCAATTAATCAATGACAAAGGCGGCAAGAATATACAATGGAGAAAAGATAGTCTCTTCAACAAGTGGTGCTGGGAAAACTGGACAGCTACTTGTAAAAGAATGAAATTAGCACATTCTCTAACACCATACACAAAAATAAACTCAAAATGGATTAAAGGTTGGATACTATAACACTCCTAGAGGAAAACATAGGCATAACACTCTTGGACATAAATCACAGCAATATTTTTTTGGATCCTTCTGCAAAAGCAAAGGAAATAAAAACAAAAATAAACAAATGGGACCTAATCAAACTTAAAAGCTTTTGTACAGCAAAGGAAACCATTGACAAAATGAAAAGACAACCTACTGAATGGGAGAAAATATTTGCAAATGATATGACCAATAAGGAGTTAATATCCAACATATATAAACAGCTCATACAACTCAACATCGAAAAAACAGACAACCAAATTAAAAACTAGGCAGAAGACCTGAATAGACATTTTTCCAAAGAGGAAATGCAGATGGCCAACAGGCACATGAAAAGATGCTCAACATCACGCTAATCATCAGGGAAATGCAAATCAAAACCACAATGAGGGGCTTCCCTGGTGGCGCAGTGGTTGAGAGTCCACCTGCCAATGCAGGGGACACGGGTTCATGCCCCGGTCCGGGAAGATCCCACATGCTGCGGAGCGGCTGGGCCTGTGAGCCATGGCTGCTGAGCCTGCGTGTTCGGAGCCTGTGCTCCACAGCGAGAGAGGCCACAACAGTGAGAGGCCCGCGTACCGCAAAAAAAAAAAAAACACAATGAGATATCACCTCACACCTGTCAGAATGGCTATCACGAAAAAGAACACAGATAACAAATGTTGGGGAGGTTGTGGAAAAAAGGGAACCTTCCTACACTGTTGGTGGGAATATAAATTGGTGCAGGGCTTCTCTGATGGTGCAGTGGTTAAGAATCCGCCTGCCAATGCAGGGGACATGGGTTCGAGCCCTGGTCTGGGAAGATCCCACATGCCGCGGAGTAACTAAGCCCGTGCGCCACAACTACTGAGCCTGCGTGCCACAACTAATGAAGTCCACATGCCCTAGAGCCCATGCTCCGCAACAACAGTAGCCACCGCAATGAGAAACCCGCGCACCGCAACAAAGAGTAGCCCCCGCTCACCGCAACTAAAGCCCATGCGCAGCAACAAAGACCCAATGCAGCCAATTAATACATTTAAAATAAATAAATAAACAAACAAATAAATAAATTGGTGCAGTCACTGTGGAAAACAGTATGGAGGTTTCTCAAAAATAGAGTTTTGTAGAAATGTAGAAAATGTAGAAAACATTATATATTAGGTTTGTAGATTAGGTTTATAGGTTTGCATATTAGGTGTATGTTAGGTTTGTAGGTTTGTATATTAGGTTTGTAGGTTTGTAGAAATGTAGAAAACAGTATGGAGGTTTCTCTAAAAATAGAACTACCACGTGACCCAGCAATTCCACTCCTGGGTATATAACCAAAAAAAGCAAAAACACGAATTCGAAAAGATACATGCACCCCAATGTTCATAGCAGCATTGTTTACAATTGCCAAGGTATGGAAGCAACCTAAGTGTCCATCAACAGATGAATGGATAAAGAATATGTGATATATTATACACACACACACACACACACAATGGAATACCACTCAGCCATAAAAAGAAGAAAATTTTACCATATGCAGCAACATGGATGGACTTGGCATTATGCTAAGTGAAATAAGTCAGACAGAGAAAGACAAATACTGTATTATATCACTTATATGTGGAATCTAAAAAATACAACACACTAGTGAATAAAACCAAAAAAAAGCAGACTCACAGATATAGAGAACAAGCTAGTGGTTACCTGTGGGGAGAGGGAAGGTGGGAGGGGCAATATAGGGGTAGAGGGGAAAAAAAGGGGTTATTATGGGATTATATGAAATCATGTGTGTGAAACTTTTGAAATTTGTAAAGCACTATAGAATTTAAAGGACTTTTCATTCAATAAAAAATAATTTTTAAAAATTAAGTTAAATTAAAAAAAAAGAAAAAGGGGAAAATTAGAAAAAAAAGAGAAACTATCAAAGTCTGGGAGGTGCTTCAGAGATACCTTTGTCTCCCAGGTGTCTCAGCAGACTTCCCTGACCAGTTGCTAGCTGTGTGATCCCCTAGAGACCCTAGGACACTGTAGCCATATGAGAACACAAAGATGGAGGTCACTTGCAGAGGCCAACTGGCCACCCAGAGGGTCAGAAGGCAACAGCTCTTTCATGTGGTCACTGTGCCCCACAACCAACACTCAAATTGTCAGTGTTCTGCTGCATCTCCAGCTTCATTTTTCTACATTTCCAAATTGACCATTTCAAGCTGCCACTCTTTTTTATATAAATAATAGTGTGTTCTTGGCAATAATCAAGCCCTGCTCTTCTTGCTTTTCATACATTAACAGTTTTACAGCGTCAACAAAAAAGTATTCAGCATGCCCTATACTAGGCACTGTCTGAGAGATACTCTAAAGTGACAAGATACGGAAACAATCTAAATACCCATCAGTGGGTGAATGGATAAAAAAAGATGTGACATATACACACAATGGACTGTTATTCAGCCATGAGAAAGGAGGACATTCTGCCATTTGCGACAACAGGGATGGAACTGGAGCACATTATGCTAAGTGAGATAAGTCAGACAGAGAAAGAAAAATACTGTATGGTGTCACTTATATGTGGAATCTAAAAAAGTCAAACATAAAAAAACAGAGAGTCAAATGGTGGTTACCAAGGGGTGGGGGTAGGGTATGAAAAGTGACGTTGTTTAAGGGTACCAACTTGCAAGGAGTAGCAAATAGGCCGTAGTGCTCTAATGCCCGCTGTAGTGAACACAGAGAACAATATTGTACTATACTTAGGTGATGTGAGCTACAACGGCAGTTATATTACAATATATAAATCTATCAAAGTAACACATTGTACACCTTAAATTTACACCATGTTGTATGTCAAATATATTCAATTTTAAAATAATTAATTTTTTTAAGTTTGCAAATATTTATGTTGATGTCTGTCTCCCTAGCTACTTGGGAGCTTGAGACTGGATGGTCAGTATTCTTGGCTGCTTGAGTACACACCAGCTTTGCTTTCAGTCTCATTCCTTATGTGCTGATTTTATTAGGCTTCCCTCGGGGTTCTAGGAGTGCCTTGGTATGGCTGCTATACACCCCTTACAGACATAATTTTGCTTTTTTTTTTTTACAGGCATAATTTTGTGTACAAAACTACCTAGTGATAACAGTGTGAGCAGCTATTATGCATGTCTTATGTGCAGTGACATATGAAGTGTGTTTTAAGTGCATTATTTCATTTGATCTTTAAAACAGTCCTATGCAGTAGTTATTACTAATGTCTCCATTACACAGATGAGGAAACTGTAGCAGAGAGAGGCCAAGTAACTTTTCCCAGAGTCACACAGTCAGAGTCAAGACTCTGACCCAAGTCTGTCAAACTAGAGAAGGTATGTGCTTAACCATGATGCCAGATATTGCCTCCTTACAATATTCATCTGATGCTCAGGCCAGCCTGAATTATCAAAAAGAAATCAAAATATGCCTGGTGCCTTTCATGTAAGAAATGAAAATTATGTTATACTTTTTTAGAAAGATTTGTATCCATAGTGGCTAAAAATTAATGGAGTAAGCATTAGTTATCAGAAAAATCCACTTATGTGAAATGACTCGTTCTCCAACAATGCCAGACATAGGAGGTGTTCCTTTTTTTCTTTTTTTTAAATTTATTTATTTATTTATTTTTGACTGTGTTGGGTCTTCGTTGCTACGCACGGGCTTTCTCTAGTTGCAGAGAGCGGGGGCTACTCTTCATTGCAGTGCACGGGCTTCTCATTGCAGTGGCTTCTCTTGTTGCGGAGCATGGGCTCTAGGCGCACGGGCTTCAGTAGTTGCGGCTCGCAGGCTCAGTAGTTGTGGCTCGCGGGCTCTAGAGCACAGGCTTAGTAGTTGTGGCACACGGGCTTAGTTTCTCCACGGCATGTGGGATCTTCCTGGACCAGGGCTCGAACCCGTGTCCCCTACATTGGCAGGCGGATTCTTAACCACTGCGCCACCTGGGAAGTCCCCCAGGAGATGTTTCTGTATCATCTAGTATTCTTAGAACCACAAATAAGCTCGGTATACCTTCTGACAGCTTCAGAGTGCATAAATCACTGGCAACCTCACCATGTTTTTATTTATCAAATAAAAAAGAAAATACCATGATCTGCTCATAGCAGACATGATTCCATAAGGGATATAGACTAGGTTACACCTACCTCAAAAGCCATACACACTCATGTGCCCATGCACAAACACACACACACACACACACACACACAGAGTGCTAAAATTTGGCAATAGGGAAATCTGGAATAAAATATTCAGAGACAAGCATAGCTTGATGCTATGGCTAACTTTAGGAAAAATTCGGAAGGAAGCAAAATTTATCTGGGGCAAAGGTACTTGTACTACTACTAATAGCTAACACTTGGAGAAGACTTGCTATGTAACACGCACTCTTCCGGGACACAAATTCATTGAAATCTCACACCAATCCTATGAGACAGGAGCTGCTATTCTTCCCATTTTACAGGTGGGGAGACTGAGGCAGAGAGGCATAGTAAAGTAACATGCCCAACGTCATAAACATACTAGTGGGAGAAAACTGAGATTTGAACCTGAGCAGTCTAATGTCCGAATCCAGGCTCAAACCACTACTAATGCTTCTCCACAAGTAATACTACTAATGCACATCCACACTTCTTATGTCCTTGATCCTGTGCTGAGCATTCTACATACATTACTTCATAGATCTTTGGAGGTTGGAGGCCTTAGCTCTAAATTATTATGCAGTATCTCATTTGATCCTTACCACAACCCCATAAGGTAGCTATTATTGTGTCCATTTTACAGATAGAAACACTGAGGCACAGAGACATTAAATAATTTGACACACAGGCGAAAGTATCACCTCCTTTTCAGCAACACCCCCTATACTTACTGTAAGGATCCACATAACATAAAAGAATGCAACGTAATTTAATTTACAATTTCTACCTCAGGGCCAGGTTCTTTCAAGGCCTCTGTTCTAAAGTGTTAGTGGGAAAAAGTGACAATAAGCTTTCCACTCTTCCCAACTCAGGGGGATTACAGTAACCCTCTGCAGCAGCCAGTGGCCTGCTTTGGGCTCCACTTAAGTAGGGACTCACACCATACAAGCTCTGGCACCGGAAGCCTGCTTTCAGGGCTTGGGTGCTATTTTTTAAAGGTACCATATTTTGGTTTGGTTTTGTTTTTAATTGAAGTATAGTTGCTTTACAATGTTGTGTTAATTTCTGTTGTATAGCAAAGTGATTCAGTTATACATATCCATACATTCTTTTTTATATTCTTTTCCATTATGGTTTATCACAGGATATGGAATATAGTCCTCTGTGCTATACAGTAGGATAAAAGGTACCATATTTTGCTCTTTTTTTCTTTTTTTTTTTGGTGGCATGCAGGATATTAGTTCCCTGACCAAGGATCGAACCCTTTCACCCTGCAGGGGAAGCTCAGAGGGAAATCCAGAAGGTACATATTTTGAATTTTTATTTTGTTTTGTTTTGGAATTGGTTTCTGGAAAAGACAAACTAGCAAGCCACGACTGGGGACCACCGATCTTAACCATGGTTTCCATAAAATGCTTCCTCTGTTTCACAGTGAAAATAAACCAAGTACTTTTACTACAACACCATCTTCATTAGAAGAGTGAAAAACGATGACCACGAGGAAGGCAACCTGGGTGGGCTTACCTCCACTTGAAGGGCTGCACATCCTTTCAGGAAGTCATTGACGTTGTTGGTGCAGTCAGCTTCAGTTTGGGGCTCCAGACAGTACTAGGGAAACAGAGTCAAATGTCACTTGGAGACTGTCATCACATGTGGGTCACATCATTGCATCGTTCACTGATAAGTAGATAAGCTAGGCTTTTTAAGGCGGGGCCAACATTGCTGTCAATCCAGGAAGAGAAATTAACCACTGAAGGAAGTGATGCAAAAATCTAAACGGTCGGTCTTGTTTCAAATGTCACGAAACCCTTAGTCCCAAGCCGTCTCTACTTACAAACTTTTTCTCATGCTTTCTGCCAAAGCGTAGTAATAGCAAATTAGAGAGACCCTGAAAGTTTTTTGATCCTGGTTCCTGCTTTCAACCTATTACCACCCTCCGTCCTCCTCGTGATAATTTATTAAAAAGTATACTTTCCCCTTCACTGTTCTCTACATTTGATCACATTTCTCAACATTTTCCCACCATTTTATCACTGTTTTTCAAGTTTGAGAAATTATAAGCAAAAGAATTGTACTCAGCACCGCATTCCCTGCTGACCTTAAGAAAATAATAGTAGGGCTCCACCTTTAAACTTACTTAAAGTGGCCACTTTTTGTTTGTTTGTTTGTTTTTTGTTTTTTTGGCTGCGTCAGGTCTTAGCTGCGGCATGAGGAATCTTTAGTTACGGCACGTGGGATTGAACCCAGGCCCCCTTCATTGGGAGCGTGGAGTCTTAACCGCTGGACCACCAGGGAAGTCCCAGTGCCCACTTTTTAAATCACATCCTCGTGACCATGGGTTTCCAACATTCACAATTTTGGATTTTTAAAAGAGAGTAAGGTTAGTTTCACTTTGAACACACGTTGCATTTGAAACATATATTTGGTTCCTATTGTTTTAACAGAATGTGTTGTAACATTTTGGATTATTTCTCCTGGTTGCTAAATAGCCTTTCTTTCTTTCAATGGATATTTTATTTCTTTGTGAAGAAAATCTACACTGAATTTAGTCATACCGTCAATAAACACCATCTGTATCTCTTATAAATCATCCCATTTTTTCCTCAGACTCACATGTACCCCAAGTTCAGAACATGTCCTCAGTACACAGGGAGGTATAACATGCATCTCTATGACAGAGCAAGCTCGTGACATGGCTGTTCTCCTTGTCCCTCACACCAGTGGCGTAACAGGTTTTTACCGTACTAATCTTTGGTGGCCAATTACTAAAGGATAACATTTCATTTTCCGACTTTTTCCAACTACAAAAACAGAAAGAAAGTCGAAGTCTTAGAAAGATATTAAAGTAGGAGCGTCCCGTGACCCAGACAATCGAAAATCTCCAGAGTGACATTATTGCTGCTCTCTTGTGGTAAGCAACCCCAAAGATACTGCAGATTTCCCTTACCTTTTCTATAGAGCCAGGCCTAAGTCTGTTGATCAGTTTGCATAGCACTACCCCATTTTTCAGTGAGGACTTCAAGAACTCCTCCGGATCACAGATGGTCTTTTTGGGGGAATCTAATACTCCCAAAGATATAAGCCATGTCACGATGCGTTCTTCTGGATTCATTACTGAGGACTGTACACTCCGAACAGCTCTCTGGGGCAGCTGCAAGGACTAAGCCACATCCGCGATTGCATCTGCTGTTGTCTTCCTTTTTACGAGTTCTCTTCTCGTGCTCGCAGCGCAAAGCTCTAAAAGAACTTTTCTTAGACAACGGTGGAAGCCACTCCAATTATGGGATTTGGAAACCACGGAGCTCACACTCAAAGATGTGGAAATAGAATGAATGGGGGGAAAAAGAGTCCTGGATAACACTGGGTTCCTTTTTCAAAATCTGCAAAACAAATTCATTGGGATTAAAAAAGAAGAAGAATACATACACACACACACACACACACACACACAAAAAACCAACGGGTGCAAGAGCTGTAAAGGAAGGAAGTGAGAAGGCTGCTGGGGAGGGAGGAGAGAGAAGGAAGCGAGTGCTCTGGGAAAACAGAGGTGAGCCAGCACTTCAGGGGACCTTAGAAATGAGATACTCATGGGCCAGTCTGGGAAGAAGCTGTCAATATATAATCTAGCCCCAGTGAAAATCTGGTTTCTGTCAGGAGGAAGATGCCAACTGGCTCTTAGGTCAGACAGATCTGAGCCTCGTGGGGAGCTGTGCTGGCACAACAAGGCTCAAAGAAGGTAGGCTGGGAAATTCTTCCAAGAAATGGCCACATGTCCTCACACTGTCTCACCGAGATGATATGTCACAATCGTGCCTTGCAAAACATGTTGAGTTGCACAGTGACAACATGCCGAGCAGAGGAAGATTGTGCCTGCTGTCAGCCATCACTGTGTATAAGCACAAGCTAGAAGAATGGCATTTTACTTTGCAGCCAAAAAGCTATGTTGAGGGAAATAGACTAAGGATAACATCTGACATCCTGTTTACTTGCATTCTTGAGTGATTCTTTTTCTGGACCTGGTTCCACTACACAATCCAGCTGCAGTACCCTTAGCAAAGGCTTAGACACAGTCACATCAATGGGTAAAAAGCACTTGAAAACAGAGCTTTTGAGAACAAAAGAACACTTGTACTCTGCCTACACTAGAGTCTAGAAAGTTGATGTTTCCCCAATAAGAAACACTGCCTTAAAAATCCTGCTCTGGGAAAAAACTGGTCTATAACAAGAGATCTGAACTATTCTTAAACATCTTCATAACCAGTTAAAATAGTCATATTATTGGGAAATGTATGATAAGGCCAACAGTATAGCCTCATCTGGGCAAATGCATGGTACTCAGCATTACCACCCTCTCCTAGTGCATGGGATCCTGCTAAGCTTCAGAATCTTTTCAACACAGTTTTAGGCATCTACTACCAAATAACCAGCTTAGATAATCCTGCTGCCTGTTTTCAAGGCTTCCCCTTCTTACCCTGTAGTAACACTTACCAGACTTTACTATTATCACTTGTCGATCTGTCTCCTCCACCAGAATGTACCCTCCCCTAGAGGAGGGGTCTTGTCTGCCTTAATGAACACTGTCCCCAGCAGAATGCCTGGTACACAGTAGATGTTTTAATGGCTTAAAACAAACATGTTTTCCTTGCTAATGATTATACTTTTACTGAGATATAATTGACATAATGAATTGCACATATTTAAGTTGTATGATTTAATGAACTTTGACATATGTATACATCCCGTGATACAATCACACACACACACAATTCAGATAAATCTTTCCATCATCCCCAAAAAGTGTTCTTGTGCCCTTTCAACCCCATCTTCCCTCCCTTCCCCCAAAATCCCAGACAACGAACAATCCCCTTTCAATCCCTATAGATTAGTTTGCATTTTCTAGAACCTTATATAAATGGATGCATACAGTATGGAACTTTCTTTTGTCTGGCTTCTTGCACTTAACATCATCACTTTGAGATTCATTCATGTTGTTGTGTCTATCAATAGTTCTACAAGAAAGATTTGACCTCCAAATATTTGGTTTGATATAATTATATTTATGAACAAATGAGGTATAGTCAATCAGAAGTTATAATTGACTTTTGACCAATGACCCAATCTATGTAATGGAAATAAAACCAAAATCCATGTGTTGATCAATAAAATTCTTAAATCTGACCTGCTTAAACATATTTTGATATGTCATTTGGCCAGTTTTCATGACTGCTTATCAAAATTGTACTCTATAGACAAACAAATCTGGCAGTATTATTGAGGTATCACTTACATTTTTTGGTGAAGAACAAAACCTGAGTAATTTCAGGAACCCAGTCCAGTCCAAAATAGCCTTGAGCCCACTGGGGTCATCAGGGTGAAAATCCGCCTCATTTTAGACACTGGCTATAGTAAATTACTGTAAATAATAATCAGAAAGGCAACTCCACCTCCTCAAGGCAGAAGAAACAGTTCTACTAGTATAAAGATTGGAAGTTAGGGTTGGTATGGTCAAATGTCAAGAAAGCAAGGCATTCCAGGACAGTAGCAAGCATACGGGTGAAATGACTAACCATGGAACACAGGGAAATGGAAAGGAGTTGATGAACTGGGGGAACAGAGTGGGGTGTTGAAAGACTGGAGATCACAGTGGCACAAAGCACAGGCTTTACACAAGAGTGTGAAAAAATAAAGTAAAATAAAACAAAACAAAATAAAATAAAATACTATGCAAAAGTTATCTTGTCAAGATTGGAAGAAGAAAATGGCAGAAGTAAAGGTGGAATAAATGTATCCTGGACTTGCATGAAATTGCATCCATGGCTCATTTAATTCAATAAGAAGCCTAAGTTTTCTCTTCCATTGTATGAATATTAGAGTCTATCCATTTTGATGAGCAGCATTACCTGCTCTCCTCCTGCTATACAGAAATCTATCAAACGTTTTACCTAAGCACACAACATAATACCAAATATGAAATCGATTCCATAGTAACCTTAAAATGTAGACATTGAACTTTCTGAAAAGATGTTTTAAGTCCAAGTTTTATGAACTGGAATGTAATTTTGAATTTCTATAATCTTCGTATTGTATTCCAGTAATATTGCCCAGATTGGTTAAAAGATGACCAGTATGGGCTTCCCTGGTGGCGCAGTGGTTGAGAGTCCACTTGCCGATGCAGGGGACACGGGTTCGTGCCCCGGTCCAGGAAGATCCCACATGCCACGGAGCGGCTGGGCCCGTGAGCCATGGCCGCTGAGCCTGCGCGTCCGGAGCCTGTGCTCCGCAACGGGAGAGGCCACAACAGTGAAAGGCCCGTGTACCGCAAAAAAAAAAAAAAAAACAAAACTGGTGACCAGTATGGGGATTTCCCTGGTGGCGCAGTGGTTAAGAATCCGCCTGCCAATGCAGGGGGCAAGGGTTCGATCCCTGGTCCGGGAAGATCCCACATGCCACGGAGCAACTCAGCCCGTGAGCCACAACTACTGAGCCCACACACCACAACTACTGAAGCCCACGCGCCTAGAGCCCGTGCTCCGCAACAAGAGAAGCCACCGCAATGAGAAGCCCGCCCACCGCAACGAAGAGTAGCCCCCGCTCGCCGCAACTAGAGAAAGCCCACGTGCAGCTACGAAGACCCAACGCAGCCAAAATTAAAAAAAAAAAAAGTGACCAGTATGTGCTCTATTTTGCAAACTGTATTTTTTGCACATTTTTTCAGGTTAAAATTATACATAGCTATCACCCAAAATAAAGTAGAACATAAATTATGAGCATATTTTTTAAAAAGAGCAAAGGTCTGTGGTTCTACTTCAGATCCTTAGTACCACACACCCTGGGCCACTGAACCTGCCTCCTCATTGGCTTTCCCACCTCCATCTTCTCATCCTAATGAACTCTCTGGCAGAGCACACTTTGGTTGATTTTCCAAAGCGCCTGTTTAATAGCGTAATATACCTGCTCAAAAACTCTCTAAGCCTCTCCACCACCTAAAACCACGATTTACAAACGACAATGTACAAAAATAATCACCTCTTGCGAGGGAGGGAGGAGAAAGGCATGACAGTGGAACCTGAGCCAAAATCGCTAATATTATATTAAAAATAAAAAGACCGGGCTTCCCTGGTGGCGCAGTGGTTGAGAGTCCGCCTGCCAATGCAGGGGACACGGATTCGTGCCCTGGTCCGGGAAGATCCCACATGCCGCGGAGCGGCTGCACCCGTGAGCCATGGCCGCTGAGCCTGCGCGTCCGGAGCCCGTGCTCCGCAACGGGAGAGGCCACAACAGTGAGAGGCCCGCGTAATGCAAAAAAAAAAAAGACCTACAGGAAATAAGGCAAATGTTAACATTTGTTAAAAGTGATTTTTGGGTACACTGGAACCTATTATATTACTTTCTTTACTTTTCTGAATTTGGAATATTCATAATTGATTTTTTAAATCTCCTGGGGCACTTGTTAAAAAGATTTGGGGGCTCAGTTCTCTAATACTCTAGTTCAGAAGATACACAATGGGAGAAAGGAATCTATATTATTAAAGCATCCCCTTGATTCTGAGGCAGGTGGACCAAGGTCACACTTGGAGGAACAAGTTGGTTTATAACCTTACACTCCACCAAAATTTCTGCCAACACCTGGGTCATTTCAATATTCACAAGAACAACAATACAACATCAGGACCACTCAGTTTCTTGACCTCCTGTACCTGTAATTGATATAGTACCTCTCAGCCCCTCTCTATGCTGTGAAAATGGATCTGGGGTCTTTCAATATATTTTCCCTTGCCAGATGGTGCGATATGAAGTTTTATCAGTAGATGGTGGTGGAAAGACCTGGCAGGAAGAAGGGGTTTTAATTGCTGTGTCCTGTGTGCTCCCCCCACGGGCTCCTGCCGAGACCACCCCCTTTGCTAGTGCTTGCCGTCTGTGCACTGGCTTCCTCAATGCACGGCGGGGAGCAGCTTCCCCTGGCACTACCCTTGGGTGGTTCTGTACCAAATTGTCTCTAGTGAGACACCTCCCCTGTGAACGGGAAACATCCTAGAGAGGCACATTTTCAGCAAGTTCCAGAGGGTGGATGTCCAGCAAGTTCCACTGACTCAGCACCACAGGCGACTCCTCTAACAAGGCCTGGATATCAGCTGTACAAGGAAAGAGGGGTTATCACCGCTCTATGGGTAGTGACTATTATATATTGTTTTTATATTGTCTGCTATTGTATATTATATCTGGTATTCCTAGAATTCCCTTTACTTCTCACTAGCCAATCTCTTATTATCCAATCCCCTATTATCGTTAATAATTCTTGATGTTAAACTTTTCCTCTTAAAATTCCCCTGTGGTTTCTCTGTCCTGATTGGACCCAGACTAACATGCGTCATCATCTTCGGTGAACACACCTCCACTTTAGCCAACCACTTGCAAGGTCACACCCTGTACTTTGTCATCGTATAAACTTCTCTGCCTCCTGAATCATGAATTCAAACACTACATTTTCTAACCACAAGCTACTGTCTTTCCAGCTTGTTTATTCAGTTACTCCCACTACAATTAATCCTTAGCGTCATAGGGATCCTCAAAGCATGGTTTTCCAAGATGATTATACAAATTTGCATTCCCACAAAGCAGGGTATGATTTCCCATTGCTCCATATCATAGCTAACACTCCATATTATAGACTTTTACATTTTCTTTTATTTTCGTGGGTGTGAAATTTACTTCTGTATGATTGCTAATAAGGTTGAGCATTTTTTCTTTTTTCTTTTCTTTTTTTTTGGCCACTCCGCACAGCTTGGGGGATCTTAGTGCCCCGACCAGAAGAAGCACAGAGCCCTAACCACGGGACCGGCAGGGAATTCCCGAGCATTTTTTCATATGTTGATTGGCCACACATATTTCCTCTTCTGTGAAATCTTGCTCATTTCTATTGCCCACTTTTTACTAGGTTGTTTGTCTTTTTGTTATTATAAAATTACATAAAATTTGTCATACCAGGAATCCCTGGCCACCCAGTGGTTGGGACTCCATGCTTTCACTGCGGAGGTGGGTGTGTGTGAGGGGTCCATGTTTGTTCCCCAGTAGGGGACCTAAGATCCCACAAGCCACATGGTGCAGCCAAAAAAAAAGTTTGTCATACCCTATGGACACTAAACCAATGTCAGTTATTTGTGTTTGCAAATATCTTCTTGTACTCCTGTCTTTCATTCTATAGTGTATTTTAGGAAACAGAGGTTCTTGATTTTTTAAATAAGATACTTTAGCTCACCCTCATGTAAAACAAATGCAGAATTTGGCAGTCCAAGGCTAGCATGCAGCTTCCTAGGCATCAGAGACCCAGGTTTCTACTCTCTAGTTACTTCACCATTTTTAGCTTCCCACCTCATAGTTCAAAATGACTCTTTGCATGAACTTGGATTAGGCAATGGTTTCTTAGATATCACACAAAGGCCACAAGCAACAAAAGAAAAAAATAGATAAATTGGTCTTTATGGACACTAGAAATTTTTGCGCTTCAAAGGACACCATCAAGAAAGTGAAAAGACAACTCACATAATGGGAGAAAATATTTGCAAACCATATATCTGACTAGGGACTTATATCCAGAATATATAAAGAACTCATAACTCAGTAACAAAAAGAACTAAAAATGGGCAAATTATCTGAATAGACATTTCTCCAAAGAAGATATACAAATAGCTAATAAGCACGAGAAAGGATGCTCAACATCATTAGCCTTCATGGAAATGCAAATCAAAACCACAATGAGATTCCAGTTCACACCCATTAGGATGGCTATGATCAAAAAGACTGACAATAACAAGTGCTGGTGAGGATGTGGAGAAATTGGAGCCCTCAAACACTGCTGGTGGGAATGTCAAATGGTGCAGCTGCTGTGGAAAACAGTTTGGCAGCGACACAGAATGTTAACATAGTTATCATATGGGCCAGCAATTTCACTCCAAGAGAAATGAAAACATGTCCACATAAGAACATGCACACAAAGATACATAGCAGCATTATACATAATAGCCAAAGAGTAAAAACAACTCAAATATCCAATTGAATATTATTCAGTCTATAAAAAGGAATGAAGTACTGAAACATGCTACAACATGGATGAACGTTGAAAATGTAAGGCCAACTGGCACGAGGCAGGGGAACACAATCAGATTCACAGGTTGCATCAGACCACCCAGTTCCAGAAACTGACCTGGAGACTTTCCAGACCACCCAGTTCCAGGAACTGACATGGGGACTTTGCACCCGACCCAGCCTTCCCGCCTTTTGAGGGGCGGGACTAACGGTCCCCCAGGATACCCGAAAAGACCGCCAAATAAGGAATACCCTGCGCCCTCCCAGATTCACCACACCCCTTTCCCTTCTTCGCCTATAAAATCTTGCCCAACCCTCGCCCGGGGGCGACTTCTCTGGCCCCTTTCTCTCGGACCAGTGAACCTCGCCCGGCAGCGCTCCCTAATAAAGCTCACTTGAAGCTTTCCTCTGTTTTGCGGTGCCGTTTGTTAAGATCCGACCTCACATTTGGTGCCGAAACCCGGGAGGGGTACCAAGCCCCCCAGGTTACCGCGCGGGCCGCTCCTCCCCTCCCCCAGGAGACAACCAGGGAACCTCTACTCATCCACCTGATCCGGCAGAAAACGGGGTAAGTCCCCCTCCCTTGTTCCCTCCGACCCTCAGAGTCCCTGCCCACCGGACTCCCTGTCCTTAATCGCGGCCACGTCAGGGATTCCTCCGTCCTCTCTCCGGGCCTCGGGCAACTGTGGAGACGTCCCAATCGCCTGACCGCCCTCCGACCTGCCGTGAATTGGAGACTGCGACCAGGGACGCCTCTCTCCCTCTCCACTCACTCAGGGACAGACTGGGGGTCATGGGAACCTCACAATCGAATCCAGATCCTAAGACGCCCCTGGGGTGTCTCCTAGCCAATTTTACAGCCCTCGGCTTCTCCCAAGATCTCCGTTGCCGACGGCTTATTTTCTATTCCACTGTGGCCTGGCCACAATATCCTCTAGACAATCAATCCAAATGGCCTCCTGAAGGGACTTTCGATTTTAACATCCTCCGTGATCTAGATAATTACTGACGCAGGATGGGCAAATGGTCCGAGGTCCCCTAAGTTCAGGCCTTCTGGTATTTGCGCTCCTGCCCCTCCCTTTGCGTCAATTGTTCTACCTCTCAAATCCTCCTTGCCAAACAGACATCTCCTCCATCCAAAACCTCAATCCCCTTGGATTCCTCCCCACTAACCGACCCTCCCGAATCTCTCGCCTCTCCCCCCTCCAGAGCTCCTCTCCAACCTCCACCCTACCCTGAAGCGGTCCCTCCTCCTCCCGAACCCGCTCCGGCCCCTCCAACCGTTCCACCGCCTCCCTCAACGGTTTCTCCTCCCACGCCCCTTGCTTCGCCAATTAGTGCACATACACGCTCTCACGACTCCCAAGATTCAAATCTCCTCTGCCCTCTGAGGGAGGTAGCAGGAGCGGAAGGATTAGTTAGAGTTCATGTTCAAATAGAAAAGCGATTAGGCTCCTTTTTTGCCGACTCTTCCCGCTACATCAAAGAATTTCGCTACCTCTCTCAAGCTTACGATCTAACCTGGCACGATATCTTTGTGATCCTATCTTCTACTCTGACCCCTGACGAGAGGGAAAGAATTCAAACGGCTGCCCGAAACCATGCAGATCAGGTTCACCTTACCGACAGCTCCATGCCTGTCGGAGCGACTGCCGTACCTGGCACCGACCCAGGCTGGACTTATCAGGATGGCCAAGATGGCCGCCGTAAACGCGACCTCACGATCCAATGCCTCCTGGCCGGCATGCAGGCTGCCGCTCATAAGGTAGTCAATTTTGAAAAACTAAAAGAGATAACCCAAGAACCTAACGAAAATCCAGCTATCTTTCTCAATCGCCTTACAGAGGCCTTAACTCTCTACACCCGGCTGGATCCCGACAACCCCGGCAGGGGCAGCGGTCCTAGCCACCCATTTTATCACCCAATCAGCCCCGGACATCCGAAAGAAATTAAAACGGGCAGAGGACGGCCCTCAAACCCCTATTCGAGATCTGGTAAAGATGGCCTTTAAAGTCTATAATGGTCGTGACGATTTGGTCGTGAGGCAGAATCCAGCCGACAGGCTCGGATGCACCAAAAGGTGGCCCTCCAAACCCAAGCTCTTGTAGCCGCCCTAAGGCCGGCCATCTCCCATGGATCACAGCATCCACGGGGTCCGCAAAAGGCAACCCCGCCGGGGGCCTGCTTGAAATGCGGAAAAGAAAGCCACTGGGCTCGCCAGTGTCCCAATCTCCGACCCCCTTCTAAGCCCTGTCCCAGCTGCGGGCTAACCGGCCACTGGAAGAGTGACTGCCCTACGACTGGCCCTCCCTCAGCGTCTCCACGCGGGGGGCAGGCCGACCCAACGGCATTACCACTCGAACTGCTGGGATTGGCTGACGACTGACGGCGCCCGGACTCGAAGACCCCCCATCACCCTCGCCGAGCCCAGGGTAACGCTACAGGTAGCGGGTAAGTCCATCTCATTTCTGGTGGACACGGGGGCTATCGATTCGGTCCTGCCTAACTATTCCGGGCCAGTTTCTCCTTCCCAGATCTCGGTCATGGGTATTGATGGCAAACCATCCTTCCCACTCCAGACCGGTCCACTCCCATGTCATATCGAAGGACTCCCTTTTACTCATTCCTTCTTACTCATACCATCCTGCCCAGTTCCCTTGCTAGGCCGAGATGTCCTTTTCCACTTAGGGGCCTCCCTCCAGCTGGTTAGACTTGACCCTAAGGTCCCCTCCTCCCAACTCCTGCTTCCTCTTCTCGGCCTGTCTCTAGAACCCTCCCCCTCCTATCCCCCTCTTCCAATCACACCGAACCCAATCAGTCCCCAGGTCTGGGATACTTGTAAGCCCATACATAATAGCAACACACCATTCCCCCGTCCTCATCCGCCTAAAGGACCTCTCCAAATTTCCATCAAGGCCCCAATTTCCCATCTCTGAGACTCACCTTAGGGGCCTACAACCTATTATCAGCAGACTCCTAAACCAGGGACTCCTTATCCCCACTGACTCTCCCTGCAACACCCCCACCCTGCCTGTCCTCAAGGCCTCTGGGGATTATCGCCTGGTCCGGGACCTCCGAATAATCAATGAGGCCATAATTCCTCTCCGCCCAGTAGTACCAAACCCATACACCTTGCTCTCCCATATGCCCCCATCCACAACCCACTTTACGGTTCTGGATCTCAAAGATGCCTTTTTCACTATCCCCCTACATCCCGACTCCTATTTCCTCTTCGCCTTTACCTGGACGGATCCGGATACTCATACTTCCAGTCAGCTCACCTGGACAGTTCTTCCCCAGGGCTTCCGCGACAGTCCTCACCTCTTCGGTCAGGCGCTGGCACGGGACCTCACTTCCTGCTCCTTACCACCAGCACACTCCTTCAATATGTAGATGACCTCCTCCTTTGTAGCCCATCTCTCAGCCTCTCAAGACAACATACTGCAGATCTCCTCAATTACCTTGGCTCTCGCGGTTATCGGGTCTCCCCAGCCAAGGATCAGTTATCTGTATCTTCTGTAACCTACCTGGGGCTCCACCTTACCCCTACCACAAAAGGTCTAACAGCCGACCGCACCCGGATTATCCGTGAACTCCAGCCTCCGGAAACAGCGGAGCAAATCCTCTCCCTTTTGGGCCTTATAGGATTTTTCCGACACTGGATCCCTAACTTTGCTCTCCTCGCTAAACCCTTATATCTAGCCGCTAAAGAAACCCCTCAAGGACCCCTCACCTCTCCTTCCGCCGTTCGACAGGCCTTTCTCACCCTCCGTAACGCTCTGATATCTTCTCCTCCCCTTTCTCTGCCCAACCCAAACAGACCTTTTCACCTTTTTGTGGATGAACGGGCCGGAATAGCCACTGGACTCCTTGCCCAGCCTGTAGGGCCTTCCTACCGCCCCGTGGCTTACCTCTCCAAACAGCTAGACCCAACCACGCAGGGATGGCAACCATGCCTTCGGGCCCTAGCAGCGGCAGCCGAACTGACCAAACAAACACTCAAACTGACTCTGGCCCACCCACTAACCGTGTTTTCCTCCCACCGGCTGGTCGACCTCCTAGGCCGCAAGTCTCTCTCCCTCCTGGGCCCCTCCCGCATCCAGGAGTTCCACCTTCTATTCATTGAAAACCCAGCTATTTCTCTTGATCTCTCCCCTCGCCTGAACCCGGCTTCCCTGCTGCCTCCTTGATTCAAAAACTCTCAGCATCTGTTACGGCAGCCGCCCAAATCTAGCTGATACTGGGTTTCTTTGCAACTCATCCCTCACGGTAAACACATCAGTTGAAGCACCACCAGGTATGTTTTTGTGGTGCAATGGTTCCCTCACAAAAGAGATCAATTCTTCCTCCCCCTTCCCATGTATCCCCGTTACTCTCGTCCCACAACTCACACTGTATAGCCAAGCCGAATTTTCCTCGCTAATCACGCCGCCCTTTACCTGACGAAAAAGAGCTATCTTTCTTCCTCTGGTCGCAGGCATCTCTCTCGCCTCCTCCCTGGTCGCTGCAGGCATCGGGGGAGGAGCCCAAACACACAGTGTCTCAACATCCCGTGACCTAGAACAGAAACTCCAGCTAGCCATCGAGGCTTCTGCCGCCTCCATCACCTCCCTCCAGCGCCGGATCACCTCAGTAGCCCGAGTTGCCCTCCAAAATCGACGAGCCCTGGATCTCCCGACGGCCGACAAAGGAGGTACCTGCCTCTTCCTACAGGAGGAATGCTGCTATTACATCAATGAAACAGGACTCGTCGAAGACAACGTAAAAGCCCTCCATCGCTTAAGAGAAGAACTCCAACGCAAACACCAACAGTCCGCCTCCCCAATTCCCGATTGGTGGCGATCCACCCTCTATACCCGGCTAACACCAATCTTAGGCCCCTTAATTCTCATCTGTATCTTGCTCACGTTTGCTCCCTGTTTTCTTAGGCTCCTTCGCAGGCGCATGGAGGAAGTCTCCCGGGTGGCCACAAACCAAATGCTCCTCGGTCCTTACACCTTGCTTCCTACAGAACCCCCCCACTGGTCTCCCCTAAGCCTCGGACCTCTGGTTGCCCGACTCCCCTTTCGACGCCCCCATTCAGCATGAAGTAGCCAGAGATCAGAACGCCACCCCATTACACCAAAGATGTCGGGATGTAAGGCCAACTGGCCCGAGGCAGGGGAACACAATCAGATTCACAGGTTGCATCAGACCGAAACTCTCCAGACCACCCAGTTCCAGGAACTGACCTGGGGACTTTGCACCCGGCCCAGCCTTCCCACCTTTCGAGGGGCGGGACTAACGGTCCCCCAGGATACCCGAAAAGACCACCAAATAAGGAATACCCTGCGCCCTCCCAGATTCACCACACCCCTTTCCCTTCTGCCCCTATAAAATCTTGCCCAACCCTTGCCCGGGGGCGACTTCCCTGGCCCCTTTCTCTCGGACCAGCGAACCTCGCCCGGCAGCGTTCCCTAATAAAGCTCACTTGAAGCTTTCCTCTGTTTCGCGGTGCCGTTTGTTAAGATCCGACCTTACAGAAAACATATGCTAAGTTAAAGAAGCCAGTCACAAAATATCATATATTGTATGATCTCACTTATATGAAATATTCAGAATAGGCAAATCCACAGAGATAGAAAGCAGAACTGCAGTTGCCTAGGACCAGGGTGAGAGTTGAGGGGAAATAGGGATTGACTGCCAATAGGATATGAGGGGGATTTGGTGGTGGTGGGGGGAGTGAAGAAAATATTCTACAATTGATTTGGTGATGGTTGCACAACTCTGTAAATATACTAAAAGCAATTGAATGGTATGCTTTAAATAGGTAAATTATACACTATCTTAATTATGTCTCAACAAAACTGTTATTTTTAAAAAGGCCATTGTGGGACTTTCCTGGCGGTCCAGTGGTTAGGACCCCGCACTCTCACTGCTGAGGGCCCGGGTCAGTCCCTGGTCGGGGAAGTAACATCCCACAAGCCTCGAGCTGTGGCCAAAAATAAATACATACATAATTAAAATAAAAAGGCAATTGTGATGAGCAAAAAATAAATAAATAAAAACGACTGGGCTCTAGCCATCATGTCTGCATTCCAGCCAGGAAGTCAGGATGGGGGACGAAAAATGAAACTCCCCCCTCCCCACACACAGTTTATTAGGCAAAATTTATAACATACTGAAAGATTGAAGGAATATGATGATCTCCTTTGTCCCCACCATCTAGATTTAATCACTGGTAACATTCTGCCATATTTCACTTGCCTATATAGGTGCAGTGACTATATTTTTTTTAAATAAACTATTAAATAAGTTGCAGACATCCTATCACTTCACCCTAAATACTTCAGCATGCCTCTCCTCAAATTAAGGACATTTTCAACATAACCAAAGCTCTATTATCACAATTAAGAAAATTAACAATAATTCACTAATGCCATCCAATTTTCAGTTCATATTAAGACTTCCCCGGGACTCCCTTGGTGGTCCAGTGGTTAAGACATCACCTTCCAATGCAGAGGGTGCAGGTTTGATCCATGGTCGGGGAGCTAAGATCCCACATGCCTCACGGCCAAAAACCCAAAACATAAAAACAGAAGCAATATTGTAATAAATTCAATAAAAACTTTAAAAAAAGACTTTCCCATTTATCCCTAAAAATGTCTTTCAGAGCTTTTTTTTTCAAAGCAGCATGCAATCAAGTTACCCCTATTCATGTCATAGAACTGAATTTGCTTCTAGGCAAAAATCTGAGTGACCATAGGGTTCGTCCCCATTTGTTTCCCTTCTCTTGGGATCAAAGTCCTGTGCTGCCTGTTGTCTCAATTTCTGGAAAGAGTTGTTTCATATATTCTGACTAGTTTTCTAGTTGTTTATACTGGGAGGACAAGTCCATACCACATAATCCTTCATGGGTAGAAGCAGAAGTTGGCTTAGTCTACTTTTAATTACGTCTTCTACATCATACAACAAATGAGACCTAATATAGTTTGTTCTTGTTAATTTATAAGGGCTTTTTAGATATTAAAGATATTAACCTTTTAGTATATATGTTTTAAATTGTTTCCTAGTTAGTATTTGCCTTTTAAATTTTATTAATTTCTTAGCAATTACTATACAGAAGTTTTAAATTTTGTATATAATTAAATATACCAATCTTTCCTTTTATGATGTACACCTTTTATATCATGCTTAAAGTTCTTCCTCAAGGTCACTTTAGAAATTTATCCTAGAGAAATAATGACAAGTTCGGAAGACAATAAAATCACAATCTACAGAACAACAACAAAAAAAAATTAAGAAATTAGGCCTCATCAAAATTAAGAATTTTGGGGACTCCCAGGTGGCGCAGTGGTTAAGAATCGACCTGCCAATGCAGGGGACACAGGTTCAAGCCCTGGTCCGGGAAGATCCCACATGCCACAGAGCACCTAAGCCTGTGCAACACAACTACTGAGCCTGCGCTCTGGAGCCCGCAAGCCACAGCTACTGAGCCCACATGACACAACTACTGAAGCCCACGCGCCTAGAGCCCGTGCTCCGCAACAAGAGTAGCCACTGCAATGAGAGGCCCACACACCACAGCAAAGAGTAACCCCGCTCACCACAACTAGAGAAAGCCAGCGCGCAGCAACAAAGACCCAACACAGCCAAAAGTAAATAATAAATAAATAAATAAAATTAAGGACATTTGCTCTTTGAAAGCCTATATGAAGAGGATGAAAAGACAAGCTACAGACTGGGAGACACTATTGCAAACCACAGATCTTATAAAGATCTACTATCTAGAATACATTTTTAAACTCTCAAAATTCAACAGTAAAAAATAAACAATCCAACAGAAAATGGGCAAAAGACATGCACAGATAGTTCATGAAACAGGATATGTGGATGGCAAATAAGCACATGAAAAGATGTTCAATATCACTAGCTACTAGGGAAATGCAAATTAAAACCACAGTGAGATCTCACTACACACATATCAGAAGACCTAAAATAAAAAACAGTGACAACGCCAAATGCTGCTAAGGATGCAGAGAAACTGGATCACTCCTACATCGCTGGTGGGAATGTAAAGTGTTACAGCCACTCTGGAAAAGTAGTTTTTAGTTTTTAGTTTCTAAAAAAACTAAACATGCACTTGCCATATAACTCAGCAGTAGTTATTTCTACTATTTTATCTTCCAGGTCACTTATACGTTCTTCTGCCTCAGTTATTCTGCTATTGATTCCTTCTAGAGAATTTTTGATTTCATTTATTGTGTTGTTCATGGTTGTTTGTTTGCTCTTTAGTTCTTCTAGGTCCTTGTTAAACGTTTCTTGTATTTTCTCCATTCTATTTCCAAGATTTGGGATCATCTTTACTATCATTACTCTGAATTCGTTTTCAGGTAGACTGCCTATTTTCTCTTCGTTTGTTTGGTCTGGTGGGTTTTTACCTTGCTCCTTCATCTGCTGTGTGTTTCTCTGTATTCTTGTTTTGCTTAACTTACTGTGTTTGGGGTCTCCTTTTAGCAGGCTGCAGGTTCGTAGTTCCTGTTGCTTTTGGCGTCTGCCGTCAGTGGGTAAGGGTGGTTCAGTGGGTTGTGCAGGCTCCCTGGTGGAGGGGACTGGTGCCTGTGTTCTGGTGGATGAGGCTGGATCTTGTCTTTCTGGTGGGCAGGACTGCATCCGGTGTTGTGTTTTGGGGTGTCTGTGAACTTACTATGATTTTAGGGAGCCTCTGTGCTAATGGGTGGGGTTGTGCTCCTGTCTTGCTAGTTGTTTGGCATAGGGTGTCCTGCACGGTAGCTTGCTTGTTGTTGAGAGGAGCTAGGTCTTGCTGTTGAGATGGAGATCTCTGGGAGAGCTTTCCCTGACTGATATTACATGGAGCCAGGAGGTCTCTGGTGGTCCAATGTCCTGAACTCGGCTCTCCCACCTCAGAGGCGCCGGCCTGACACCCGGCCGAGCACCAAGACCCTGTCAGCCACACAGCTGGATCCACATCAGAAGAGGAAGGAATAGGAAGGGGTTCCTCAGAACTAAAAGCCTCACTGTTGGCCTCCTGGCTCGGTCTCTGCAACATGTAATCCCTTACATCATAAGCTGATGGCCGGTCCAAAGCATTGCTCTCCTCCAACTGGCTTCCTAGTGTGGCTTCCTGAGTTGCCGTAGTCGTCGGCTTCGCAACAGCAACTGCCTCAGACTGGAAGTCTTAGTTTTTTGTTGTTACAATTCAATGGCTTCAAACAACACAAATTTGCTGTCTTACAGTTCTGTACGTCAGAAGTTCAACATGAGTCTCACTGGACTAAAATCAAGGTGTCAGTAAGGCTGTGCTCCTTTCTACGTGCTAGGGGAGAATCCATTTCCTTGCCTTTTCCAGCTTTTAGAGGTCACCAACTGCTATTGTCTGAATGTCTGTGTCCAACCCCCAAAATTCATCTGTTGAAATCCTAACCCTCCAAGGATGATGGTATTAGGAGATCAGGCTTTTGGGAGGTACTTAGTTCATGAGACTTCACCCCTCATAAATGGGATTAGTGTGTCATTTTTTGTTTGTTTGTTTGTTTGTTTTGGTTGCACTGCAAGGCTTGCGGGATCTTAGCTCCCCAACCAGGGTTTGAACCTAGGCCATGGCAGTGAAAGCGCCGAGTCCTAAGCACTGGACCGCCAGGGAATTCCCAGGATTATAAAGGAGGCTCCTAGTCCCTTCCACCATGTGAAGACAGTGTGAAGGCGGCAGCTATGAACCAGGAAGAGGGTCTTCACCCAACCATGCTGGCAACTTGATCTTGGACTTTCCAGCCTCCAGAACTGTGAGAAATAAATTTCTGTTGTTCTTAAACTACCCAATCCATGGCATTTTGTTATAAGAGCCTGAACACCATTCCCTGGCTTTTGGCCCCCTTCTCTGTCTTGAAAGCTAGCAACAACTGGTTGTCTTTATATCACCCCTCTGACCCACTTGTATGCCTCCCTCTTCCATTGTTTAAGAACCATTGTGATTAGATTGGGCTCACCTGGATAATCCAGGCTACTCTCCCCATCTCAATGTTCATACCCTTAATCCCATCTGCAAAGTACCTTTTGCCATGTAAGGTAACATTCACAAATTTCAGGGATTAGCACATGGGCATCTTGGTGAGGAGGGCATAATTTTGCCTAAGTTGGAGAAATAGGATTAAAAACAAAATCTCTCCAAACTCAGAAATCCCTTCCACAATGGTAGTAGAGAAAGAAGACCATTTTCGTTACTGAATAAGCATTAAACCAGAATGTGGTGTGGATCACAGGTAATCTATTAAGAGATCGCAAAGACTGAAAGCAATCTCACCATTTTGTATGGGCAGGCAGATACAACCTATTACATACATGGTTTTTTTTTGGCTGTACCACGAGGCTTGCAGGATCTTAGCTCCCCAACCAGGGATTGAACCCAGGCCCTCAGGAGTGAAAGCAAGGAGTCCTAACCACTGGAAAACCAGGGAATTCCCAGGAAATAATCTTTGAATATATCATACCTATAGTGAAGAGTTAAATCAGATTTTTTTTTTTTTTTGCTGCATTGGGTCTTTGTTTGCTGCACGCAGACTTTCTCTAGTTGTGGTGAGCAGGGGGCTACTCTTCGTTGCGGTGTGCGGGCTTTCATTGCGGTGGCTACTCTTGTTGCAGAGCATGGGCTCTAGGCACATGGGCTTCAGTAGTTGTGGCATGTGGGCTCAGTAGCTGCAGCTCGTGGACTTAGTTGCTCCATAGCATGTGGGATCTTCCCGGACCAGAGCTCGAACCTGTGTCCCCTGCATTGGCAGGCAGATTCTTAACCACTGTGCCACCAGGGAAGTCCCGAAATCAGATTCTTGATTTACACAAAAAAAACACACTTTTTACTCATACATTAATTTTACAAATTGTTATGAAGACTTTATTGCTTATGCTTTCAAATGATTAACTATTGACTATTACTTTGTAGTTCTTTATGAGTTCTTTCCCATTCTAAGCCTAGGGAGCAGCTTAACTCAGGAACCTGATCATTTAAATTTTTCATTAAGGGACTTCCCTGATGGTCCAGTGGTTAAGACTAGATGCTCCCAATGCAGAGGGCCTGGGTTCAATCCCTGGTCAGGGAACTAGATCCCACATGCATGCCACAACTAAGAGTTCATGTGCCACAACTAAGGAGCCCGTGTGCCACAACTAGGACCTGGCACAACCAAATAAATTAATTTTTAAAAAATTTTAATTAAGAGTTTTCCTTTTAGAAATTGAAGATGATGTAAAGAAATGGAAAGATCTTCCATGTTCTTGGGTTGGAAGAATTAATACTGTTAAGATGGGCATACTACCCAAAGCAATCTACAGATCTAATGCAATCCCTATCAATTTACCCATGGCATTTTTCACAGAACTAGAACAAATAATCCTAAAATTTACATGGAACCATAAAGACCCTGAATTGCCAAAGCAATCCTGAGGGAAAAGAACAAACCAGGAGTATCAGGCAATTGCTTCATCAGAGGTTTAATCCCCTCTGCAAAAACTGGAATCCACTGTCTACAACTTTTTTGTACCAGTCTCAAAATTATCTAAGTTTTTTTAGTGACTATTAGGTCTGCAAAATGGGCTGCCTCCTAGACTGTCACACTCTGTGGCCTACAGCTGACAACAGATGTCCTGTTTTACCTCAGATCAGCAATACTGCAATTTGTCTAGTGAAGCCTTATGTCCTTGTGAAGCAAAGAATTGTACCAAAGCCAAAGTATCAATTAGTTTTACATTGCTCCTTGGTTTCTGAGACTAGCAGCAAACCATCTACATTTTGAAAATTATAAATCCCTCTAGTGGAACAAGTTTCTCTGTTTTCCTGTAAATGACTAGGAAAAACAGAAGGGGAGTCTCAAAACCCTTGAGGAACTCTTTGCCATAAATACTGGACTCCTTCATAAGCAAAAGCAAGTAAAAACTTAGATTCATTCACTAGAGGAACAGAAAGAGAAAGGAAGGAAGGAAGGAAGGAAGGGAGGGAGGGAGGAAAGAAGGAAGGAAGGAAGGAAGGAAGGAAGGAAGGAAGGGAAGAAAGAGGGAAACGGGAGGGGGAGGGGAGGGATGTGAGCCATGGCTTATGGTAGAAGATGCTATTACAGAACTGGACTCCCTAGTAGCAATAGAGGTGTTAAGATTCTGGAATATGTGAGGTCAGGTGGTAGCACTTAAGCATCAGAAGCAAGGCGGGTATAATTACTGTAATGGGCAGCAAGGTTAGAATCTCATCAAAGTATGCCTGACCCACACATCTCAAATGAGATGATTCACAGAACACTGTGTTCTTAGGGCCAAGATAGAAGAACAAGGGTATTATGTGCTTCTACCTCTCTCACTCTGTGTGTGTGTGTGTGTATATATATATATATATATATATATATATATATATATATATATATTTTTTAAAAGATATATATATACACATATATATGTATATTTTAAAAGATTAAAAGTAAGCAGAAGTCTGAGGTTGCTATAGACTGAATGTTTGTGTCCCTGTCAAAATTCATATGTTGAGGGACTTCCCTGGTGGCACAGTGGTTAAGAATCCGCCTGCCAATACAGGGGACACGGGTTCAAGCCCTGGTCTGGGAAGATCCCACATGTGGTGGAGCAACTAAGCCCATGCGCCACAACTACTGAGCCTGCACTCTAGAGCCCACGAGCCACAACTACTGAGCCCACGAGCCACAACTACTGAGCCCACATGCCACAACTACTGAAGCCCGCGTGCCTAGAGCCCGTGCTCTGCAACAAGAGAAGCCACCGCAATGAGAAGCCCATGCACCACAACAAAGAGTAGCCCCTGCTCGCCGCAACTAGAGAAAGCCCGCACAGCAACAAAGACCCAACGCAGCCAAAAATAAATAAATTAATTAATTAAAAAAAAATTCATATGTTGAACCCTAATCCCCAATGTGAGGGTATTAGGAGGTGGGGCCTTAGGGAGATGATTAGGTCCTGAGGGTGGAGCCCTCATGAATGGGATTAGTGTCCTTACAAAAGAGACCCCATAGAGATCCCTCACCCCTTCTGCCATTTGAAGTTACAACAAAAAGTCGGCTGTGAACCAGGAAGTGGGTTTTCACCAGGCAACAAATCTGCCATCTCCTTGATCTTGGAGTTCCCAGCCACCAGAACTGTGAGAAATAAAATGTTTATTCTTTATAAGTCACCCAGTCTCTGGTGTTTTTACAGCAGGTCAAACGGGCTAGGACAGAGGTCAACTGCCCCAGTGGAAAGTCAGAACTCCATTCCCAATTTCCAGAACTAAGACAGTTCTCAGACCCCAAAACCCATAAAACGAAGGTGAGGCCATGTTCCCATGAAGAAGGACCCTACAACAACATGGCAAGTGTACCTGGTAGTGATTTCCCCAGTCTGTCTCCAAAAGGATCTATGACCATTTACTCAGCTGGAGAAAGTGGAATATACTTTTGAGGTCAATTGGAACCAGGAAATAAGTAGACACTAATACCCAGGAGCCCAAAGTGCTACTGTGGTTGCCCTGTTAGATGGGAGTTTATGAGGGTCAGGTAATAATAAGGAGATAAAGAGTACTGGCTCAGATCTGTCTCTGTAAATCCAGTAGTCATCTCCATGGCTCCCAGATGAATAATTGCAATGAATATATTAGCAGTTAGTAGAAATCTTACATCAGTTCCTTGATCTATAAAGTAAGAGGTATTGTAATAGGAAAGGCCCTATGGAAGACCCTGAAACTCCTCCCCCCAAAAAACCCTCCAGTGGCCAAAATGGTAATTTTTTTTTTTTAAATCACATCCTAGTCAAGGTGCAAAGATTAGTGTCACTATCAAAACATTAAATGATGCAAGAGTCATGATCCCCATCATATGCCCATTTCATCAGTCTGGCACCTGCCCAGTAATAGTCCCAATTACATTTACTGAGCTGGATGTGGTATCTTTACTAGAGCAGATTAACACAGCCTCTGGTAGGTAGTAGGTGGTCACAGATTTGGGCAAATATATTCTTTCACACACATCAGGAAGGGAAATCAAAAACAGGTTCCATTCATGTAGGACAGATACCAATATATATTCACAGTCTTATCCCAGGGCTTGTTATTTCTCCTGCCCTCTTTCATAATATAGCACAAAGGAAACTTAACCATCTGGATACTTCATAGAACATCATATTGGTCCACTATACTGATGGTGTCATGTTAATTGGATCTGATGAGCAAGAAGCAAAAGTACCGTGGATGCCCTGATAAGACACACACTCTAGAGAATCAGAGATAAACCCTACAAAGATTCAGGGGCCAGCCATATGAGTGAAGTTTTTAGAGATGTAACGTCTGGGGAATGCTGGGACATTTGCTCCAAACTGATGGACAAATTGTTGCACTTTGAACCTCCTACCTCTAAGAAAGGCTACAAAGTTGGGCCCCTTTGGGTTCGGAAGCAACATTCTGCACTTGGGAATACTGCACGGGTCCATTTATTGAATGAATTAGAAGTTTTGAATGGACCCCAGAGCAAGAAAGAGCTCTGTAGCAAGTCCAAGCTGTAGTAAACACAATCCTACCACTTGGGTCATATGATCCAGAAAGTTCCATGATTTGAAAAGGAGCTCCTGGCATGCTACTGGGCCCTAGAAGAGATTGAACACCTGAATTTGGGACATCAAGTGACCATGTTCCCAGAAATGCCCATCACGAGCTGGATTCTGTCAGATCTACCCAGTCACAAGGTTGGGCAGACCCAGCAGCAATCCATTCTAAGACAACATGGTACATCCAGCAGGACTAGGCTCAGTCAGAGGACACAAGGAAGCTGTAGGAACAGGTGGTCTAGACACTTACGTCACCCACCACTATTGCACTGGGGCCTCTCCCTCAAATCCCACCTACAGGCACATGAAAGGGAGCATCACTTACGACCAGCTGACATACAACGAAAGAGCTCAAACTTGGTTCCGGATGGGTAGGCTCAGTGTTTGGGTACAAGCTGAAAATATGCAGCTGCTTCCCTACCGCCCCACTCAAGGATGTCCCTGAAAGACAGTGGGGAGAGCTTTTGGTTGTACACTTGGGCATCCACTTTGTGTGGAAGAAGTGGCCTGAAATTATAATACATATTGGTTCACGGGCAATAGTGAATGGCTTGGTTTGTTGGTCAGGGGCTTGGATGGGAAAGATGGAAAGATTGGGGTCAAGGACGTCTGAGGAAGAGGCATGTGGGTGGACTTATGGGAATGGGCACAAAGTGAAGGTCTTTGTCTTTTCACGTTAACACCCACCAGAGAGCATCCATTGCAGAAGAATCCCACTAAATGACCAAGGAGACAGGATGACTTGGCCAGTTGATATCAGCCAGTCTGTCCTCTGCCACCCAGTCCTTGAACAATGGGGTAGGCACAGTGGCAGTGATGGTGGCTATGCATGGGCCCATCAGCAAGGGCTTTGCCGATGTACACATTGACATGGCCAAATGTCTAACCTTCCAGCAACAGAGACCAACACCAAGTCCCCAATATAGCACCATCTCTTGAGGATATCAATCAGTCTCTTGCTGTCAAAATGATTACATTTGACCCCTTCCCTTTGAAAAGGTCAACTGTTCATTTTGACACACATGCCAAGTGTGGATTTGCCTTTATCGGCCCACAGGCCTCAGTCAGCACCACTATCTGAAGGTTCACAGAGCATCTGATCTACCAACATATGCCAAATTCCTAGTCCCATGGGGAGAAGTAAGTGAGGGGCACAGAGAAGCCTGGAGTGTTACTTCAATAGATATGTCCCTCCACCTGCAACCTAGGGGAATAAGGAATAAGTAACCTCTTTGTCTTGGGTTGGGTTCCCCTGGAGCAGTTGCTGAAATGTACATTCAATTAACTTAAGGAAATGCTCCCAGGACAAACTAATAAGAGAATGGAGAAAGTGGGACGGGAAAGGGGAAGAAGCTAAACAGATGTGTACTTTCTGGCAACATCTTATGGAGGGTTGCTTCAGCGTGATGCAACAGGGGAACACTGAATGTAAATTCTGCCTCAGAGCTTGTCCTAACTTGAGGCAAAGAAACTACATTTTCCTACTCCCACAGCAGTCAGTCACTGGGCAAAGACCGTCAGCGGCTTGCAGGTGGGGAGGAAAGGGATTGTGTAAGGATGACTGTAAACTCACAGGCAATGCCAGCTCTCTGCGTGTGCAAGCAAAGCAGCTCCATTAACCCCAAAACAGGCTTCCAAGAGCATTAGAGACACAGATGCAGGCCTGTAGAAGCAAAGAGACACAACAGCCAGCAGAATGGTACTCACAAATTGTTAAAGGGATTGGAGGTATATGGAAAAACACTTGTTTTCCTTTACACACTCAGTACTAGTCACCAAATATGTGTGGGGTTTTCCCACACCAAGCAATTCTGCGACCCCAGCTGGGTGTCCTACAATTTAACTCAATTCTATCACTATCTTCAGGTAGATAGTGTCAGATCCAACAGGTTAATAAGGGCTCAGTCCCACAAGATTGTCCCCATGTCAGGGGCTAATCAAAAATCCAGGTTGTTACTTGTGCTTCTGACCGACAGGCTATAAATTGGAGGTTCCCACAACCCCCTACTCGGGTTTATTAATTTGCTAGAGTGGCTTACAGAACTCAGGAAAAGAGTTTACAGTTGACCCTTGAACAACACAGGTTTGAACTGCGAGTGTACACTTATACGCAGATTTTTTCAATAATAAATACGACCATACTACACCATCTGCCATTGGTTGTATCCGAGATATGAAACCTTGGATACGGAGGAACCGCCTGCACGGAGCAGATTTTCAATTGCTTAGAGGGTCGGTGCCCCTAACCCTCAAATGGTTCAAGGGTCAACTGTACTTACTATTATCAGTTTTACAACTTACAACTCAGGAATATCCAGATGGACAAGATGCACTGGGCAACGTCTGTGGGAAGGAATGGAGAGCTCATGCCCTCTCCAGGCATACATAACATTTTCCCAGTATCTCCACGTGTTCACCTGGGCAGCGCTCTAAACCAATCCTTTTGGGTCACTGTGGAAGTTTCATTCCTTAGCCATGAATGATTAAATCATTGGTCACTGGTGATAGATTAAAGTTCTACCCTCTAAGCACAAGGGTGGTTCCCCCGGCAACCAGCCCCATCCTTAGGGGCTTTCCAGAAGTCACCTCATTAACATAAACTCAGATGTGGTTCAAAGGGGCTTGTTGTGAATAAGAAAAGACACCTTAATCTCTCTTATCACTTAGGATATTCCAAGGGTTTTAGGAGATCCGTGCCAGTAATGGTGAGGAAAACCAAGTATATATATATATATATTTTTTTTAAACATCTTTATTGGAGTATAATTGCTTTACAATGGTGTGTTAGTTTCTGCTTTACAACAAAATGAATCAGTTATATATATACATATGTTCCCATCTCTCTTCCCTCTTGCGTCTCCCTCCCTCCCACCCTCCCAATCCCACCCCTCCAGGCGGTCACAAAGCACCGAGCTGATCTCCCTGTGTTATGCGGCTGCTTCCCACTAGCTATCTACCTTACATTTGTTAGTGTATATATGTCCATGCCTCTCTCTCGCTTTGTCACAGCTTACCCTTCCCCCTCCCCATATCCTCAAGTCCATTCTCTAGTAGGTCTGTGTCTTTATTCCTCTTTTACCCCTAGGTTCTTCATGACATTTCTTTTTCTTAAATTCCATATATATGTGTTAGCATACGGTATTTGTCTCTCTCTTTCTAACTTACTTCACTCTGTATGACAGACTCTAGGTCTATCCACCTCATTACAAATAGCTCAATTTTGTTTCTTTTTATGCCTGAGTAATATTCCATTGTATATATGTGCCACATCTTCTTTATCCATTCATCCGATGATGGACACTTAGGTTGTTTCCATCTCCGGGCTATTGTAAATAGAGCTGCAATGAACATATTGGTACATGACTCTTTTTGAATTATGGTTTTCCCAGGGTATATGCCCTGTAGTGGGATTGCTGGGTCATATGGTAGTTCTATCTGTAGTTTCTTAAGGAACTTCCATACTGTTCTCCATAGTGGCTGTACCAATTCACATTCCCACCAGCAGTGCAAGAGGGTTCCCTTTTCTCCACACCCTCTCCGGCATTCATTGTTTTTAGATTTTTTGATGATGGCCATTCTGACTGGTGTGAGATGATATCTCATTGTAGTTTTGATTTGCGTTTCTCTAATGATTAATGATGTTGAGCATTCTTTCATGTGTTTGTTGGCAATCTGTATATCTTCTTTGGAGAAATGTCTATTTAGGTCTTCTGCCCATTTTTGGATTGGGTTGTTTGGTTTTTTGTTATTGAGCTGCATGAGCTGCTTGTAAATTTTGGAGATTAATCTTTTGTCAGTTTCTTCATTGCGAATATTTTCTCCCATTCTGAGGGTTGTCTTTTGGTCTTTTTTATGGTTTCCTTTGCTGTGCAAAAGGTTTTAAGTTTCATTAGGTCCCATTTCTTTATTTTTGTTTTTATTTCCATTTCTCTAGGAGGTGGGTCAAAAAGGATCTTGCTGTGACTTATGTCATAGAGTGTCCTGCCTGTGTTTTCCTCTAAGAGTTTGATAGTTTCTGGCCTTACATTTAGGTCTTTAATCCATTTTGAGCTTATTTTTGTGTATGGTGTTAGGGAGTAATCTAATCTCAGACTTGTACATGAACCTGTCCAGTTTTCCCAGCACCACTTATTGAAGAGGCTGTCCTTTCTCCACTGTACATTGCTGCCTCCTTTATCAAAGATAAGGTGACCATATGTGCGTGGCCTGGGCTTTCTATCCTGTTCCATTGATCTTTCTGTTTTTGTGCCAGTACCATACTGTCTTGATTACTGTAGCTTTGTAGTATAGTCTGAAGTCAGGAAGCCTGATTCCTCCAGCTCCGTTTTTCGTTCTCAAGATTGCTTTGGCTGTTCGGGGTCTTTTGTGTTTCCATACAAATTGTGAAATTTTTTGTTCTAGTTCTGTGAAAAATGCCAGTGGTAGTTTGATAGAGATTGCATTGAATCTGTAGATTGCTTTGGGTAGTAGAGTGATTTTCACAGTGTTGATTCTTCCAAGCCAAGAACATGGTATATCTCTCCATCTATTTGTATCATCTTTAATTTCTTTCATCAGTGTCTTATAATTTTCTGCATACAGGTCTTTTGTCTCCTTAGGTAGGTTTATTCCTAGATATTTTATTCTTTTTGTTGCAATGGTAAATGGGAGTGTTTTCTTGATTTCACTTTCAGATTTTTCATCATTAGTGTATAGGAATGCCAGAGATTTCTGTGCATTAATTTTGTATCCTGCTACTTTACCAAATTCATTGATTAGCTCTAGTAATTTTCTGGTACCATCTTTAGGATTCTCTATGTATAGTATCACGTCATCTGCAAATAATGACACCTTTACTTCTTTAACGATTTGGATTCCTTTTATTTCCTTTTCTTCTCTGATTGCTGTGGCTAAAACTTCCAAAACTATGTTGAGTAAGAGTGGTGAGAGTGGGCAACCTTGTCTTGTTCCTGATCTTAGTGGAAATGCTTTCAGTTTTTCACCATTGAGGACGATGTTGGCTGTGGGTTTGTCATATATGGCCTTTATTATGTTGAGGAAAGTTCCCTCTATGCCTACTTTCTGCAGGGTTTTTTTCATAAATGGGTGTTGAATTTTGTCGAAAGCTTTCTCTGCATCTATTGAGATGATCATATGGTTTTTCTCCTTCAATTTGTTAATATGGTGTATCACGTTGATTGATTTGCGTATATTGAAGAATCCTTGCATTCCTGGAATAAACCCCAGTTGATCATGGTGTATGATCCTTTTAATGTGCTGTTGGATTCTGCTTGCTAGTATTTTGTTGAGGATTTTTGCATCTATGTTCATCAGTGATATTTGCCTGTGGTTTTCTTTTTTTGTGACATCTTTGTCTGGTTTTGGTATCAGGGTGATAGTGGCCTCGTAGAATGAGTTTGGGAGTGTTCCTCCCTCTGCTATATTTTGGAAGAGTTTGAGAAGGATAGGTGTTACCTCTTCTCTAAATGTTTGATAGAATTCGCCTGTGAAGCCATCTGGTCCTGGGCTTTTGTTTGTTGGGAGATTTTTAATTACAGTTTCAATTTCAGTGCTTGTGATTGGTCTGTTCATATTTTCTATGTCTTCCTGATTCAGTCTTGGCAGGTTGTGCCTTTCTAAGAATTTGTCCATTTCTTCCAGGCTGTCCATTTTATTGGCATAGAGTTGCTTGTAGTAATCTCTCAAGATCTTTTGTATTTCTGCAGTGTCAGTTGTTACTTCTCCTTTTTCGTTTCTAATTCTATTGATTTGAGTCTTCTACCTTTTTTTCTTGATGAGTCTGGCTAATGGTTTATCAATTTTGTTTATTGTCCCAAAGAACCAACTTTTAGTTTTATTGATCTTTGCTATCGTTTCCTTCATTTCTTTTTCATTTATTTCTGATCTGATTTTTATGATTTCTTTCCTTCTGCTAACTTTGGGGTTTTTTTGTTCTTCTTTCTCTAATTGCTTTAGGTGCAAGGTTAGGTTGTTTATTCGAGATGTTTCCTGTTTCTTAAGGTAGGATTGTATTGCTATAAACTTCCCTCTTACAACTGCTTTTGCTGCATCCCATAGATTTTGGGTCGTCGTGTCTCCATTGTCATTTGTTTCTAGGTATTTTTTAATTTCCTCTTTGATTTCTTCAGTGATCACTTCGTTATGAAGTAGTGTATGGTTTAGCCTCCATGTGTTTGTGTTTTTTACAGATCTTTTCCTGTAATTGATATCTAGTCTCATAGCGGTGTGGTCAGAAAAGATACTTGATACAATTTCAATTTTCTTAAATTTACCAAGGCTTGATTTGTGACCCAAGATATGATCTATCCTGGAGAATGTTCCATGAGCACTTGAGAAAAATGTGTATTCTGTTGTTTTTGGATGGAATGTCCTATAAATATCAATTAAGTCCATCTTGTTTAATGTATCATTTAAAGCTTGGGTTTCCTTATTTATTTTCATTTTGGATGATCTGTCCATTGGTGAAAGTGGGGTGTTAAAGTCCCCTACTATGAATGTGTTACTGTCAATTTCCCCTTTTATGGCTGTTAGTATTTGCCTTATGTATTGAGGTGCTCCTATGTTGGGTGCATAAATATTTACAATTGTTATATCTTCTTCTTGGATCGATCCCTTGATCATTATGTAGTGTCCTTCTTTGTCTCTTCAAATAGTCTTTATTTTAAAGTCTATTTTGTCTGATATGAGAATTGCTACTCCATCTTTCTTTTGGTTTCAGTTTGCATGAAATATCTTTTTCCATCCCCTTACTTTCAGTCTGTATGTGTCTCTAGGTCTAAAGTGGGTCTCTTGTAGACAGCAAATATATGGGTCTTGTTTTTGTATCCATTCAGCCAATCTGTGTCTTTTGGTGGGATCATTTAGTCCATTTACATTTAAGGTAATTATCGATATGTATGTTCCTATTCCCATTTTCTTAATTGTTTTGGGTTCTTTATTGTAGGTCTTTTCCTTCTCTGTGTTTCTTGCCTAGAGAAGTTCCTTTAGCAGTTGTTGTAGAGCTGGTTTGGTGGTGCTGAACTCTCTCAGCTTTTGCTTGTCTGTAAAGGTTTTAATTTCTCCATCAAATCTGAATGAGATACTTGCTGGGTAGAGTAATCTTGGTTGCAGGTTTTTCTCCTTCATCACTTTCAATATGTCCTGCCACTCCCTTCTGGCTTGCAGAGTTTCTGCTGAAAGATCAGCTGTTAACCTTATGGGGATTCCCTTGTGTGTTACGTGTTGTTTTTCCGTTGCTGCTTTTAATATGTTTTCCTTGTATTTAATTTTTGACAGTTTGATTAATATGTGTCTTGGCATATTTCTCCTTGGGTTTATCCTGTATGGGACTCTCTGTGTTTCCTGGACTTGATTAACTATTTCCTTTCCCATATTAGGGAAGTTTTCAACTATAATCTCTTCAAATATTTTCTCAGTCCCTTTCTTTTTCTCATCTTCTTCTGGAACCCCTATAATTCGAATGTTGGTGCGTTTAGTGTTGTCCCAGAGGTCTCTGAGACTGTCCTCAGTTCTTTTCATTCTTTTTTCTTTATTCTGCTCTGCAGTTGTTATTTCCACTATTTTATCTTCCAGGTCACTTATCCGTTCTTCTGCCTCAGTTATTCTGCTATTGATCCCATCTAGAGTATTTTTAATTTTATTTATTGTGTTGTTCATCATTGTTTGTTTCATCTTTAGTTTTTCTAGGGCCTTGTTAAATGTTTCTTGCATTTTGTCTATTCTATTTCCAAGATTTTGGATCATCTTTACTATCATTATTCTGAATTCTTTTTCAGGTAGACTGCCTATTTTCTCTTCATTTGTTAGGTCTGGTGGGTTTTTATCTTGCTCCTTCATCTGCTGTGTGTTTTTCTGTCTTCTCATTTTGCTGATCTTACTGTGTTTGGGGTCTCGTTTTTGCAGGCTGCAGGTTCGTAGTTCCCGTTGTTTTTGGTGTCTGTTCCCAGTGGCTAAGGTTGGTTCAGTGGGTGTGTAGGCTTCCTGGTGGAGGGGACTAGTGCCTGTGTTCTGGTGCATGAGGCTGGATCTTGTCTTTCTGGTGGGCAGGTCCACGTCTGGTGGTCTGTTTTGGGGTGTTTGTGGACTTATTATGATTTTGGGCAGCCTCTCTGCTAATGGGTGGGGTTCTCTTCCTGTCTTGGTAGTTGTTTGGCATAGGATGTCCAGCACTGTAGCTTGCTGTTCGTTGAGTGAAGCTGGGTGCTGGTGTTGAGATGGAGATCTCTGGGAGATTTTCGCCGTCTGATATTATGTAGAGCTGGGAGGTCTCTTGTGGACCAGTGTCCTGAAGTTGGCTCTCCCACCTCAGAGGCAGAGCACTGACTGCTGGCTGCAGCACCAAGAGCCTTTCATCCACACGGCTCAGAATAAAAGGGAGAAAAAGTAGAAAGAAAGAATTAGTAGAAGTAGAAAGAAAGAAAGAAAGGAGGGAGGGAGGAAGGAAGGAAAAAAAGAAAGAAAGAAGATAAAGTAAAATAAAATAAAGTAAGATAAAATATAATAAAGTTATTAAAATAAAAAAATAATTATTAAGAGAAAACAAAAAGCAAAAAAATGGACGGATAGAACCCTGGGACAAATGGTGGAAGCAAAGCTATACAGACAAAATCTCACACAGAAGCATACACATACACACTCACAAAAAGAGGAAAAGGGGAAAAAATCATAAATCTTGCTCTCAAAGTCCACCTCCTTAATTTGGGATGACTCGTTGTCTATTCCTGTATTCCACAGATGCAGGGTACATCAGGTTGATTGTGGAGCTTTAATCTGCTGCTTCTGAGGCTGCTGGGAGCGATTTCCCTTTCTCTTCTTTGTTCTCACAGCTCCCAGGGGCTCACCTTTGGATTTGGCCCCGCCTCTGCATGTAGGTCGCCGGAGCGCGTCTGTTTTTCGCTCAGAAAGGACGGGGTTAAAGGAGCAGCTGATTCGGGGGCTCTGGCTCACTCAGGCCGGGGGGTGGGAGGGGCACGGAGTGCGGAGCGAGCCTGCGGCAGGAGAGGCCAGCGTGACGTTTCACCAGCCTGAGGCGCGCCGTGCGTTCTCCCGGGTAAGTTGTCCCTGGATCCCGGGACCCTGGCAGTGGCGGGCTGCACAGGCTCCCGGGAGGGGAGGTGTGGATAGTGACCTGTGCTCGCACACAGGCTTCTTGGTGGCGGCAGCAGCAGCCTTAGCGTCTCATGTGCGTCTCTGGGGCCTGGGCTTTTTGCCACGGCTCGCGCCCGTCTCTGGAACTCCTTTAAGCAGCGCTTTTAATCCCCTCAACTCACGCACCAGGAAACAAAGAGGGAAGAAAAAGTCTCTTGCCTCTTCGGCAGGTCCAGACTTTTCCCCGGATTCCCTCCCGGCCAGCCGTGGCGCACTAACCCCTGCAGGCTGTGTTCACGCCGCCAACCCCAGTCCTCTCCCTGCGCTCCGACCGAAGCCCAAGCCTCTGCTCCCAGCCCCGCCCGCCCCGGCGGGTGAGCAGCCAAGCCTCTCGGGCTGGTGAGTGCTGGTCGGCACCGATCCCCTGTGCGGGAATCTCTCCGCTTTGCCCTCCGCACCCCTGTTGCTGTGCTCTCCTCCGCGGCTCCGAAGCTTTCCCCCTCCGCCACCCGCAGTCTCCGCCCGTGAAGGGGCTTCCTAGTGTGTGGACACTTTTCCTCCTTCACAGCTCCTTCCCACTGGTGCAGGTCCCGTCCCTATTCTTTTGTCTCTGTTTATTCTTTTTTCTTTTTCCCTACCGAGGTACGTGGGGGGTTTCTTGCCTTTTGGGAAGTCTGAGGTCTTCTGCCAGCGTTCAGTAGGTGTTCTGTAGGAGTTGTTCCACGCGTAGATGTATTTCTGGTGTTTCTGTGGGGAGGAAGGTGATCTCCGCGTCTTACTCTTCCGCCATCTTCCCGGAAGTGACAAGTATATATTTCTTATTGTAAATCACAATATGTCTGGAGGGGATCTAGGCAGAACAACAGTAACCACTACACATCCCTAACATTCCTCACCTTTTTTAAAATATACGTTCATTGGGAATTCCCTGGTGGTCCATGGTTAGGACTCTGAGCTCTCACTGCCGGTTCAATCCCTGGTCAGGGAACTAAGATCTCACGAGACGAGCAGCGTGGCCAAAATATATATATATTTTTTCTTTATTGATGCATATTTTACATATCATACAATTTACTTATTGCAAGTGCACAATTCAATGATTTTTGGTAAATTTACCAAGTTGTGTGACTATCACCATAAATCCATTCTAGAACATTTTCATCACCCCAATAAAACCCTGTTTACTGTTAGTGTTTGTTCCCATCATGAGGCACATGCAACCACTTTCTGTCTCTATGAATTTGCTTGTTCTGGACAGTGCAAATAAATGGAATCTTACAACATGTGTGATACAATATGTGTATCAGTATATGTAGATACAATCTGAAAACTTTTGTGTCTGGTGTCTTTCACTTAGCATAATGTTTTCGGGGTTCATTGGCATAGTAGCATGTATCAGTACTTCATCAATTTTTATGCGTGAATGATACTCTACGGTATGGGTATATCACATTTTGCTTATCAATTCATTAGTTAGTGGACATTTGGTTTGCTTCTACTTTTTGGCTATAATGAATCATCCTGCTTGGAACATTCTTGTACTAGTCTTCTCTTGGGTATTCATTCACCCTGGGAAATAATTTCTGGATCATATGGTAAACTTATAATTAAACATTTTAAGAAACTGCCACACTGTTTTCCAGTGTACATTCTGCCCCATGTACATTCCCACCAGCAATTTATCAGGTTTCTCATTTCTCTGTATCTTTGCCAATAATTGTTATCGTCCACCTTTTTTATTTTAGCCATTCTAGTGGATATGTGATGTTATCACATTGTGTTTTTTTTGTTTTGGGTTTTTTCTGTTTTTGTTTTTGTTTTTTGGCCATGCTGCATGGCTTGCTGGATGTTAGCTCCCCTGATCAGAGATTGAACCTGTGCCCTGGTCAGTGGAAGCACCGAGTCCTAACCACTCGACCACCAGGGAATTCCCTTGCATTGTGGTTTTTGGTTTTGTTTTTTTTTATTTTTTGGCTGCATTTGGGTATTCTTTGCTGCGTGCGGGCTTTCTCTAGTTGTGGCGAGCAGGGGCTACTCTTTGTTGTGGTGTGAAGGCTTCTCGTTGTGGTGGCTTCTCTTGTTGCGGTGCACAGGCTCTAGGTATGTGGGCTTCAGTAGTTGTGGCACGTGGGCTCAGTAGTTGTGGTTCACGGGCTGTAGAGCGCAGGCTCTGTAGTTGTGGCGCATGGGCTCAGTTGCTCCACGGCATGTGGGATCTTCCCAGACCAGGGCTCAAACCCGTGTCCCCTGCATTGGCAGGCAGATTCTTAACCACTGTGCCACCAAGGAAGTCCCCTTATTTTTTATTAAACACATATTTTCTACTGTCTCTTTTTCATTCATTTGTTAAATAATTTCTCTATTTTTTGAGTTATTTTTCTTAGTGGTTGCTCAAGTCTTTTGTAGTAACCTACATATTACTTTTTGTGGTTCTCTTTATTTTTTCCTGTGGTTTCAAATTACTGTTTGGTGTCATTTATTTGCTCTAATATAGTTTCATTCCTTCTCCCCTCCATCATGATACTATTATATACATCACATCTTTATATGTTAAAAGCTCTAGAATAAAAAAAAAGCCCAAGAATACAATTTTATAAGTTGTTTTAAAAATCTATTCAGATGAGAGGAGAGAATATAACACATATAATTTCTGCCTTTTTATAATTGCCTACATAATTACCTTTACTATGCTCTTTGCTCCTTTGTGCAGATTTGATTTAATCTCTGGTATCAATTCCTTTCAACCTAAAAATTTCTTTTGATAGTTCTTTTTTAATTTAATTTATTTATTTTTGGTATTTCTCGTAAGGTAATTATGCTAGCAATACATCCTCTCACTGGTTGTTTATCTGGGAATTCGTTTTGCCTTCAGTTTTTGTTTGTTTAATTGCAAAATGATCACAATAAATCTAGTTAACATCCATCACCGCACATAATTAACATTTTTTTTTCTTGTGATGAGAGCTTCTAAGATCTACTCTGTTAACAATTGTCTTCAGTTTTGAAGAATAATTTTTTCTGGATATAGGACTTTTGCTTGACAGATTTTTCTTTCAGTACTTTGAGTCTCATCCCACTGCCTTCTGGTGGTCGTTGTTTCTGATGAGAAGTCAGATATAAAGGCACAGGTTTATCACATGTGCAGATTCACGAAACCATCACCACAGTCAAAGTGTAGAACTGTTCCATCATCACAGGGTTCCTCAAAACGTTCCAAGCCCCATTCCCCAATCCTTAACAACTTCTAATCTTTTTCTCATCTCTATAATTTTGTGATTTTAAGAACGTTCTATAAATGAAATCATATATTATGTAACGTTTGGGATTGACTTTTTTCACTTAGCATAATGCTCTGGAGATTATGTAGTTTGTGGCATGAATCAAGTTCATTCTTCTTCATTGCTGCATATTATTCCATGGTATGGAGGTAGCACATTTCGTTTACTCATTCACCCATTGAGGTGCATTTGGGTTACTGCCAGTTTGGAGCTATGATGGATAAAGCTGCTTTACACATTCCGATACAAGTTTCTCTGTGAACATAAGTTTTCATTTCTCTGGGATAAGTAGTCAAGAGTATGCTTGCTGCATCATATGGTAAGCGTAAGCATAATTTTAAAAGAAACTTTTAAAATGTTTTCCAGAGTGGCTACACCGTTTTACATCACCACCAACAATGTATGAGTGATCCAGTTTGGGCACATCTTCACCAGTATTTGGTGTTATCACAATTTTTCATTTTAGCCAAGCTGACAGGTATATAGAGATATCTCATTGCAGTCTTAATTTGTGTTTCTCTAATGGTTAATGATGTTGGCCATCTTATCAGTGCTTACGTACCATCTGTTATTTTCAGTGAAATGTCTGTGCATATCTTTTGCCTAATTTCTAATTAGGTTATTTTCCTGCTTTTGAATTTTGAAAGTTCTTTATATATTCTAGATACAAGGCCTTTGTCAGATATGTGGTTTGAAAATATTTTCTTCCAGTCTTTAGCTGGTCTTTTCCTCCACTTAACAGAGTCTTTTGCAGAGCAAAACCATTTTATTTTGATGAGGTTCAATTTGTCCATTGTTTCCTTTAAGGACTGTGCTTCTGTGTCGTCAAAAAAAGCTCTCCACTTAGCCTTAGGGCCCAAAGATTTTGTCATATTTTTTTTCCTAAACGTTTTATAATTTTACATTTTATATTTATGTCTGAGATTCATTTGGAATTAACTTTTGAAAAGGTGTGAGGTTTAGGTAGATCAAGGTTAATTTTTTTGCCATAGAGATGTCTAATTTCTTCAACATCATTTGTTCAAAAGGCTATTGGGACTTCCCTGGTGGTGCAGTGGTTAAGAGTTCACCTACCGGGCTTCCCTGGTGGCGCAGTGGTTGAGAGTCCACCTGCCAATGCAGGGGACGCGGGTTCGTGCCCCGGTCTGGGAGGATCCTGCATGCCGCGGAGCGGCTGGGCCCGTGAGCCATGGCCGCTGAGCCTGCGCGTCTGGAGCCTGTGGCTCCGGGAGAGGCCACAACAGTGAGAGGCCCGCGTACCGCAAAAAAAAAAAAAAAAAAAGAGTCCACCTACCAATGCAGGGGACACAGGTTCGATCCCTGGTCCAGGAAGATCCCACATGCCGCGGAGAAACTGAGCCTGCACTCTAGAGCCTGCGAGCCACAACTGCTGAGCCCGTGTGCCACAACTACTGAAGCCCACGCACCTAGAGCCCGTGCTCAACAAGAGAAGCCACAGCAATGAGAAGCCCGCACACCACAAAGAAGAGTAGCCCCCGTTCTCTGCAACTAGAGAAAGCCCGCACGCAGCAACGAAGACCCAACACAGCCAAATATAAATAAATAAAATTTTTTAAAAGGCTATTATTCTTTCTCCACTGAGTTATTTTTATGCCATTGTCAAAAATCCTTTGGGCATATCTGTGTGGGTCTATTTCTGGGTTCTCTGTTCTCTTCCATTGATCTATTTGGCTATCCCTCCATCAATACTACATTGTCTTGATTACAGTAGCTATGTATTAAACCTTAACATCAAATAGAGAGATTACTCTCACTTTACTTTTTCAAATTTGTTTTAGGTATTTTAGGACCTATGCCTTTCCATACAAACTTTAGAATAAGCTTATATGTGTCTGTGTCAATTTATATTATCATATGATGTTATTCCTTAGTCTGTTGATACAGCAGATTATGTTAATTTATTCTTGAATATTGAACCAATCTTGTATTACTGGAATAATCCCACTTGGTTGTGGTGTATGATTCATTTTGTACGTTGCTAGACTTGATTTGCTAATATTTGAGTATTTTTGTGTCTAACTTCGTGAGAGATATTAGTTTATAATTTTCTCTTTTATGCTATCTTTGCCTGATTTTGGTATCACAGTAACACTGGTCTCATAAAATGAGCTAGGAAGTGTTCCCTTGTCTTCTATTTTCTTGGGGAGATTGTACAATACTGATGTTAATTCTTTAAATCTTCGGGAGAATTCTCTGGTAAAACAATACAAGCATGGAGATTTCTTTTCCTTTTTTTAATAATAAATTATTTATTTATTTAATTTTGGCTGTGTTGGATCTTCGTTATTGTGTGCAGGCTTTCTCTAGTTGCAGCGAGCATGGGCTACTCCTTGTTGCGGTGTGCGGGCTTCTCATTGTGGTGGCTTCTCTTGTTGCGGAGCATGGGCTCTAGGCGCATGGGCTCCAGTAGTTGTCGCACACGGGCTTCAGTAGTTGTGGCTCGCTGGCTCTAGAGCACAGGCTCAGTAGTTGCGGCGCACGGGCTTGCTTGCTCTGCGGCATGTGGGATCTTCCCGGACCAGGGCTCAAACCCGTGTCCCCTGCATTGGCAGGCGGATTCTTAACCACTGCGCCACCAGGGAAGTCCTGGAGATTTCTTTTTAAGGAGTTTTTTTAGTTTGTGAATTCACACTTCTTTCCTGGTGAAAGGACTATTCAGATGATCTCTTTTATCTTGGTTGAGTTTTAGTACAGGCACACCAAATTCTACTGTTCTTCACTTTATTGCGCTTTGCAGATATTGTGTTTTTCACAAATTGAAGGTTTATGAGCATCAAGCAAGTCTATCGGCACAATTTTTCCAACAGCATTTGCTCACTTCGTGACTTTGTGTCACATATTAGTAATTATCACAATAGTTCAAACTTTTTCACTATTATATTTGCTATGGTGATCTGTGATCAGTGATATTTTATGTTATCATTACAAAAAGATTGACTCACTGAAAGCTGAGATAATGGTTAGCATGTTTTAACTATATATATATATATATATTCTTTTTTTTTTTTTTTTTTTGGCTGCACCACACGGCTTGCAGGATCTTAGTTCCCTGACCAGGGATCAAACATGGGGCTCTGGCAGTGAGAGAGCGGAGTCCTAATCTCTGGACCACCAGGGAATTCCCCTAGCGATGAAGTATTTTTAATTAAGGTATGTACATGATTGTCTTAGACATAACGCTATTGCACACTGTATGGTCAGGCCACTCAAGATGGCTGTTCTCTTGCTTTCTGTACATCCCCTGCCCGACCAGTGCCTGCTTCATCTACACCCTAAGCACATGACTGACCTTCTTACATACTTGCCCCAGGCCCCAGCTAGTGACTGTTCTTATCAAAGGGGCGGTGAGGGGCGTGCCCCTCTGCTAGTTCCCCTGGTAACCCATGATCCAATCTGACGTCAATTCTCCCTGTAATTGGCAATCTCCCCTCCATCCGCTGCACACGGTGGGGTGTTGCTCCAGAACCTTGCTTCAGACATGTAAGCTCCCCCATCCATCAAATGAGTGATGTCTCTGTCGCTGCCTCTGGCCCCTTTCTTTGGTCTTGCAGCTGGGCAAGCACAGGGCTTGTAGGCTGGCGAGGTGCAGCCCAACACACATTTAATAAACACAGTATAGTGTAAACATAACTTTTCTATGCACTGGAAAACCAAAAAATTCGTATGACTCTATTACGATATTTGCTTTATTGTGGTGTCTGGAACCAAACCTGCAATATCTCTAAGGTAAGACTGTACTGTTACTAGGGTTCTCCAAAGACACAGAACCAACCAGATATATATAGATATACAGAAAGAGATTTATTATGAGGAAATGTCTCATGTAATTATGGGGGCTGGGAAGTCCCATCTCCATCTGCAAGCCCAGGAAAGCTTGTGGTATAGTTCCAGTCCAAACCTGAAGGCCCAAGAATTAGGGGAGCCAATGGTGTAAGTCCCAGTTCAAGTCCAAAGGCCTGAGAACCAGGAGCACAGATGTCCAAGGGCAAAAGATGGATTTCCCAGCTCAAGTAGAGAGCAAGTTCATCCTTCCTCTGACTTTTTGTTCTTTTCAGGCTCTGAATCTATGATGCCCATCCACATTGGTGAGGGCAGTCTTCTTTACTTAGTCTACCAATTCAAATGCTGATCTATTCCAGAAACACCCTCACAGACACACCCAGAAATAATGTTTTACCAGTTATCTGGGCATCCCTTAGCCCACTCAAATTGACACATAAAATTAACCATCACAGGTACCTTGGGGTTTTGAAAGAGTTGGTACATTTCTTCTGTTTTCAAATTTATGAGTGTCAAGTTGTTCCTAATATTCCCTTTTTCATCTTTTCAGTGTCTGTAGGATCTGTAGTTCTAGCCCTTGTTTGACTCTTGATATTGGTATTTATGTCTTTTCTTTTTTTATCTTTGTCAATCTTGCTAGAGGTTTATCAATTTTATTGATTTTTTTTGGAGAATCACTTTTTGTTTCATTGATTTCTCTATTGTTTTACTGTTTTTAATTTCAGTGATTTCTTATTATTTCCTTCCGTCTGTTTTCTTTGGTTTCATTTTGCTTTTTGTTTTCTAGTTGCTTGAAGAAGGGAACTTAGATTATTGATTTGAGACCTCTCCTCTTTTCTAATGTAAACAGCATTTAGTGTTATAAATTTCTCTTTGGTGGGATTGTAAAATGGTGTAGCCACTCTGGAAAACACTGTTGTGTTAACATGGTAAGCAATGAGTTACCATATGACCCAGCAGTTATTACCCAGCAGTTTCACTCTGAGGTATATACCCAGGAGAATTGAAAACATGTTCACACACACACAGAAACCCACACAGCATTATTTATGGCAACCAAAAAGTGTAAACTACTCAAATGTCCATCAGTCGTTGAATGGATAAACAAAATGTGTTATGTCCATACAATGGAATATTATTTGACAAAAAAGAAAGTTCTGATATATGCTACAACGTGGATGAACCTTGAAAATATGTTAACTCAAAGAAGCCAGTCACATAGGGCTACATATCGTATGATTCCACTTACATGCAAGTAAAAAAACAGGCAAATCCATAGAAATAGAAAGTAGATTAGTTATTTCTAGGGCCTGGGAGCAGGGAGGAATGGGAAGTAACTGCAAATAGGTATGGGGTTTCTTTTTGGGGCAATGAAAGTATTCTTAGATAGTGGTAATGGTTGCACAACTCTGAATACACGAAAAGCCACTGAACTGTACACTTTAAAGGCGTAAATTCTATCTCAATGAAGCTGCTGTATATATATAAAAAAATTTCCCTTCCAGCACTGCTTTAGGTGAGTCCCACATATTTTGATACGTTGTATTTTCATTTTCATTCAATTCTATGTATTTAAAAAAAATTTTTCCTTTGAGAATTTCTTTTTGATCCGTGCGTTATTTAGCAGTGCTAAAGTTTTACTTCTATGTGTTCATTGATCTTCCTGTTGCTTTTTCTTTGGCCGTGCCCTGAGGCATGTGAGATCTTAGTTCCCCAACCAGACCAGGGATCAAGTCCGTGCCCCCTGCAGTGGAAGCGCGGAGTCTTACCCAATGGAGTGCCAGGGAAGTCCCTCCTGTTGTATTTCTGTTATTGATTTCTAGTTTGGTTCCATTACAGTTAGAGAACATACCCTGTGTGGTAGGCAGAATAATGGCCCCCCAAAGATGTCCATGTTTGATCCCCAGAACCTATAAATATGTTATATTTCATGGAGAAAAGGAGTTAGAGTTGCAGATGGAATTAAAGTTACTAATCAGTTTACATAAAATAGGGAGATTATTCTGGATTATCTATGTGGGCCCAAACTAATCACAAGAATCCTAAAAACTGGAAGAAGGAAGCAGAAAAAGTCAGAGAGATGCAACATGACAAGGACTCCAGCTGCCATTGTTGACTCTGATGGCGGAGGAAGGGGGATACAAGCCAAGGAATTAGGTAGCCTCTAGAAGCTGGGAACATCCCTCAGTTTACAGCCTACAAGTAAACATGGACCTCAGTCCTGTAATCACAAGGAAATGACATCTACCAATAAAGCAAATGAGCAAGAAAATGGACCTTCTCGAGCCTACAGAGAGGAATGCAGCCATCCTAACACCTTCATTTTAACCTGACGAGACGTGGACTCCACCTCCCTGTGTTGCAGTCAGGAAAGTGTCCCAGGCCAGAAAACTGGAGTGAATATGCAGCTCGCCTCGTGCGTTGCCCTTTTCTCCGGGATTGTACTCTTGTGATACTTACTGAGCAATGCCTGAAAATAGCTGTCTCCTTATACTTTGTCCAGTTTTACGGTTGTTTATGGTGAGAAAGTAGGTTCAGTACCAATTACCTCATTATGGTCAGAGGTGGAAGTTGTTTTGTTTACTTTTCTGTTACACTTTAGTTTTTTTAAATGTTTTTTAAAAGTTAAAGGAAGATTACTACAACACACAGGTAGTTGGACTCCTCAGGAATGAAGGTTTAGGTTATACCACCAAGTAAAATACCATTAACTGAGGTAAAAGGGTATATAAAATGGATCTCTTAGGGAGAATATAAATACCAATTATGGCCCTGTGACTAGTTACCTAAGCAAGGGTTGTAGATTCCACTTGAATTTTGTCCCATGCTGTATGAACTCTTGTTTCCTCCCAATACTTTATATAGAATGTTTGGGGATAAATTTAACATTTTTAGTTCATATCTAGGAGAATATAGAAGATCCCAGAAATTCTGCATTTGGAGTTGAATGCAATTATTCAGAAAACTTTGGGTTGTCTTTCTTTGGGGTTGGCCACGGAGCAGTATATTTGAGGACATGTGTAAAATAGTCAAAGTGTGTTAGGCAGAGAGACATTTTTAGAAGAGTACATAAGGGGAGAAAAGTGTTTTCAATCAGTCAACATATTCGTTGAACTCCTACTCTGCCAGGCTTTTGAGACCCATCAATAAACAAACAGGTAAAGTTCCCTGATCTCACGGAGGTTATATTCTAACAAGGGAAGACCGAAAATAAGTAATGGATATAATAGGTATATAATATAGTATGTAAGAAGGTAATAAAAGTTATGGGGGAAAAACTAGAGCAGGGTAATGGAGTTCAGGCCTGCTGGGCATTGGGAGATGGGATGGGCAGATTGCAGTATTAAACAGGACAGTCAGGAGAGGCCTCATTGAGGGGTGAGATGAGCAAAGGCTTGAGGAAGAAGAGAGTTAATCAAATGGATGTTTCGGGGTGGGGTGGGGTTGGGTGGAGTGGATCAGAAGTCCAAGTCAGCCCTATTAGGTTCTCTGCCTAGGGTCACTTAAGGCTAATACCAAGGCATTGGCTGGGTGGGGCTATTAAGGTTCTGGGGAAGAATCAGCTTCCAAGCTCATTTGGGTTGATGGTATTATTTAGTTCCGTGTCCTTGCTGGCTGTCAGCCTGGGGCTGTTCTCAGCTTCTAGAGGCTACCATTATTGCTTGACACGAGTCCCCTCCATCTTCAAGCAAGTACTGGTACATGAAATCCTTCTCATGTTTGAATCTGACTGCCTCTTTTGCTACCAGCTAGAGAAAAATGTTTTGTTTTGTTTTTGCGGTACGCGGGCCTCTCACTGTTGTGGCCTCTCCCGTTGCGGAGCACAGGCCCCTGGACGCGCAGGCTCAGCGGCCGTGGCTCACGGGCGCAGCCGCTCCGCGGCATGTGGGATCTTCCCAGACCGGGGCACGAACCCGTGTCCCATGCATCGGCAGGCGGACTCTCAACCACTGCGCCACCAGGGAAGCCCAAAATCTCTGTTTTTAAAGAGCTCATGAGATTATATTGGGCCTACTCAGATAATCTCCCTTTTGGTTAACTCAAAATCAACTAATTTTTAAAAAATGTTTATTTATTTATTTAGCGTGTGCCGGGTCTTAGCTGCGGCACGTGGGATCTTCATTGCGGCATGCATGTGGGACATAGTTCCCCAACTGGGGATCGAACCCTGGCCCCCTGCATTGGGAGTGCGGATTCTCACCCACTGGACCACGAAGAAAGCTCCGAAGTCAGCTGATTAATAAACTTAATTATATCTGCAAAATCCCTTTTACCATGCAACGTAACAATCGTGACTGTGACATATCATATTCAGAGTCCTGGGGATTAGGCAGGGAAATTTGGGGGGCCATTTTGGAATCCTGCTTACCACAGACACAAAAACAAATAGAAAACCTGAATAGACTTATATCTACTCAAGAAATTAAATTTTCAATAAAAAAAATCTCCCCACAAAGAAAATTCCAGGCCCAGCTGATTTCATTAGTGAATTCTATCATTTAAGGAAAAGACAGTACCTATCCTGAACACACTCTTTCAGAAAACAGAGGAGGGGGGAATTCCCTGGTGGTCCAGTGGTTAGGACTCCTCGCTTTCACTGCTGAGGGCCCGGGTTCAATCCCACAAGCCTCTCAGCAAGGCCAAAAAAAAAAAAAGAGTAGAAAACATTTCCCAATTTATGAGACTGGATTTACCCTTCACACCAGTTATAAATTTATTGCCTCTCAGCTCCAAATTCACTCTTGTTGCTCCTTCTATGAAAATGAATCTGAGCCTTTAGATTCTTCCTTTGCCAACTGGCATAACATTATGTAAAAGGAAAGCTTTCTTCCTCTATACTACTACTCTCAATACCTCTGGCCACCAAATGCGTGGGTATTTTCCCACATTGACCTATTCTCTGACAACAGCTGGGTGGCCTGCAATTCAATTCAATTCTATCTACCTGGAGTTAACGTCAAATTCCACAAGTTAAGACCTCAGTCCCATAAGACTGTCTCCACTTAAGATGCCAATCACAAGTCTGGGCCTCCTGTACTTCTGACTGATCAGCTGTAAACCAGGGGTTCTCACCACCCCTTCCTCCAGTTCAATAATTTGCTAGAACAGCTCACAGAACTCAGGAAAGTGCTTTACTCACTATTACCCATTTATTATAAAAGGATATAACTCAGGAACAGCCAGATGGAAGAGATGCATAGGGCAAGGTACAGGGAAGGGGCATGGAGCTTCCATGCCCTGTCGGGGCACACCAGCCTCTCAGCAACTCCACGTGTTCACCAACTGGAAAGCTCTCGCGTTAAGCCTGTGGTTAGGGTTTTTATGAAGGGTTTGTTACCGTAGGCTGATTAAATCATTGGCGACTCCTCTCCCCTCCCTGAGGTGAGGGGGTGGGGCTGAAAGTTCCAGCCCTCTCAACACCCAGTTGGTTCCCTGGCAACCAGCCCCAAACCCTTAGGGACTTTCCAAGTCATTTTATTAACATAAACTTGGGTGTGGTTGAAAGGGGATTGTTATGAATACCAAGAGACAATCTTTTTACTTTTACTACTCTAGAACTATTTTAGGAACTGGGAACAAAAACAAGGATTACAACAAAAGATGCCCTTTCCACCTTTATCACTCTGGAGCTATTTCAGGAGCTGGGAATGAAGACCCAAATATGTGTTTACCATATCACAACATCACATTAGGTTTTGTCAGTAAAGGACACTGGAGAGATTGCAAGAGGAAAAAGGGCTTTGCCTCCTGGTTGAGGTAGGCTTGCTTGGCAGGCTCCGGTAGCATGTGCTTCTACAGCCTGGGCAGCTTCTCCTGGTGGAGGTGGGCATCTCCCGCTTCAGGCCCTTACTGTGCTCACAGGTCCTACAGTGCGCCATGGGCGGCAGCTTCCCCAGAAACTCCCCTCCCTGGTCAGTTTTATAGCCAGAGTACCACTGGTGAGACACCTCCGTTAAAAGCCCTAAGGGATAGACTTCTAGCGAGTTCTGTGGGTGGGACACCACAGCGACTTCCCTACCATTCAACAAGCCAAAGCTATGCCTCTCCCACAAGGTCTAGATTTCAGCCCCGGGGTGATTATTATGTTATTCTCCTATTGTATCTGGTATTCCTATATTCTGAAGAGTTCTCTTTAAGTAATCCCTCATTATCCTATCCATATTAAATAATTCTTTATATCAAACCTTCCCTGTTCAAAGTAATGTGAAGTTTCCCTCTCCCGATCGGACTGAAATAAATACTGAATTGGCCTAGAGATGGACCCTGCAGAGTGACAACTGCAAACCCACAAAAACAGGATTTGGGGATTGGTTTGTTCATGGCTTTGGGCTTGAGGGCAGTGCTCCTTGCAAATGAGAAAAAAAAAGGATGCTAGCAATCCGTGGCCTGCAGGGACAATCACAATGAATCAAGTGCCAACTGAAGCAGTGCTCCGGAAGCTCAAGTAGCTGCTGCACCCAACGGTTATACCAGGAATGATGACCATCAGACTCTGCTGTTGGGTGGGGTTTTCTGAGTTCATCCGAGTGCTGGTCCTGCAGTATCTGCAGAAGTAAGTCTCTCTCTGCTTAAAAATCCTGTGATAACTTCACCTGGGGCAGATTCCTTGAAAGGGAATGGTATCCTCCTTAAGATCCACCACAACCACTTCCAACTGCCATTAAACCCATAACCAGGGTCAAACCTCAGGATGCTCCAGGCGGCCAGATACACACTACAACCCAGGGAGAATAGCTTACACACCAAACTGGGAGAGTGGATAGGCAAAACTGGGGATGCACACCTTCAAATGCTATACTAGTTAGAAGCAATGGACTAGATATGTATTTGCAACATCTTCAGATCTTCAAAACATGGTGATGAGAAGTTGTAAGAAACAGTTAGATATACAATACCATACCATTTCATTTTAAACATATGCATATAAAACATTGATATACATTCAATAAGAACACATACAAACAAAAAGGATATTTATTAAATGCATTATAATGGTTGCCACTGGTGGGCAGGGAGTGGGAATAAAAAAGTGAAAATAAAATGAGAAGGGTCTTGTGTGGACTAATCACAATTAACAAAAATTGAGATGATTCAGGAGAGAAAGAAGGAACATTGGCTTGTAGTAGAGACCTTCAGTCCTTGACAAGATGCTGATCTAACATAAGGTGCTGGCTCCCTCCAATTCCAGCCCTGAAGATGACACACATAAGGAAAACTGACAGATAATGACGAAATCTCCTACTTATGCAGCATTTACCATGTACCAGGCACTCATTTAATCTTCCCAGCCAATGCTATATTATTAACCCTATTTTACAGATAAGAAAACAAGTACAAAGAGATTAAGTAACTTGCCTAAGGTCACACAGCTGGTAATGCTGGAGTTGGAATTCTAACACAGATAGTCCAGATAAAACTGAGGAATACCCAGACACTGGAGAGCGCAAGTCTGGGACGGTGCTGGAGATCAGGGGCTAGTGGCCTAAAATGAAAGAGGGGCGAGCACCACGGACAAGAGAGGCCAGAGGGGACTTCCCTGGTGGCGCAGTGGTTAAGAATACGCCTGCCAGCACAGGGGACACAGGTTCAAGCCCTGGTCCAGGAAGATCCCACATGCCGCGGATCAACTAAGCCCGTGTGCCACAACTACTAAGCCTGCACTCTAGAGCCTGAGAGCCGCAAGTACTCCTGAAGCCTGCGTGCATAGAGCCCATGCTCCACAACAAGAGAAGCCACCGCAGTGAGAAGCCTGCGCACTGCAATGAAGAGTAGCCCCTGCTCACCGCAACTAGAGAAAGCCCGTGCGCAGCAAGGAAGACCCAACGCAGCCAAAAATAAATAAAGAAATTTATATAAAAATGGATACACATTAAAGTGCAGTAATGGGCCTAGGTATATATGGTTCCTACAGATACTGAGGTAATTCAATGCAAGAGTAGTCTTAGCAACAAAAGGTGCTAGAATAAATTTAAGTCCATATATTAAGAAGTAAACTTAAACCCCTACCTCACCATAAAAAAAAAATCAATTCAAAATGAATCATAGACCTAACAATTTAAAACTACCAGACTTTGTAGAAAAAAGGAAAAAAATCTTCATTACCTCGAATTCAACACGTCCGAAGCAATAACCATGTTTTTTTTTTTAAATATTTTTTTTATTTATGTATTTATTTGGCTGTGCCGGGTCTTAGTTGTGGCATGCGAACTCTTAGTTGCAGCATGTGGGATCTTAGTTCCCTGACCAGGGATCGAACCCAGAGCCCCCTGCATTGGGAGCGTGGAGGATTAGATTTAATTTGCTCATAAGAAAATAAGAAAATAAAAGGCAAGACAGACTAGGAGAAAATATTCATAACTCATGACAAAGACCTTGCATCCAGAATATACTGAGAATTTTATATTTAAAAGAACTGTTGAAATGGACAAAAGACTTGTACAGTTTTTCAAAGAACGTATAAAATTGGCTATAAGAACATGAGAAACTACCGAATATGAAATAGAATGTGAGAGATTAGATCCTGGAACAGAAAGAAGACACTACAAGATTTGTGAAACTTCAATAAAGTCTAGTTTAGTTCATTGGTACCAATGCTAATCTTAGTTTTGACAAATACACCACGCTTACGTAAGATAATAAAGTTAGGGCAAACTGGGTGAAGGATATACATGAACTCTGTTACCTATGCAACTTTTCTGTAAATGTAAAAATCATCCCAAAATAAAGTTTTTTAAAAAGTGCTCAGCATCATTAGTCATCAGGAAAACGCCAATGAAAATCACGTGATACCACCCCACCCATCCACTAAAATGGCTGAAATGGACCAGATCAACAGCAGCAAATGTTGGAAAGCAACCAGGACTTTCATAAATTGCTATGAGAGCACAAGATGGCAGTCACTTTGAGTAAAATATTTGACAGTTTCTTAAAATTAAGCATATATCACCTACCCTATTACCCCATCAATTCCACTGCAAGGCATTTCTCCAGGAGAAATGAAAATATGTCTAAGACCTACATAAGAATATTCAGAGCAACATTATTCCTCATAGCCCAAAACTGCAAACAGCTCAGATGTCCATCAATAAAATGGATAAACTACACTGGAATTCTACCCTGCAACAAAAAGGAACAAACTACCAGTACAACTATATGGATAAGTCTCAAACATGCTGAAAGCTAAACACAGAAGATACATTGCTGTAGGATTTAACTTATACAAAGTATTAAAATATGCAAAAATATCCTACACCAATAGAAACCAGGTCAATGTTGTTTCTCTAGGGGGTGGGAACTTCCTGGAGGGCAATGTTCTGTCCTGATGTCCAGGTTACCGTATAAAACTAAGTATTTTTCAAGACTAATCAAACTGAACATTTGACATCTATGCATTTCACTGTAAATATTTCAATTCAAAAAATTTAAGTGCTACTCATTATTCATTGGATATACAAATTTAAACCACAATGATACAATGTACCCAGTAGAATGGCTAAATTTTGAAACACCAGACATCGATGGGGTCGAGTAACCAGAACTCACATTGTTAGTGCTAATAGAACTTTGGGAAAATCGTCTTGGCAATTTCTTATAAAACTTTCTATCTTACAACCCAGCAATTTCATACCTGTTTTCATCTCTAATCATGTAGACTTGCATGAGAACATTCATTCACAGGGACTTTATTTGTAATAGCCAAGAGGTTTGAAAAAGCCCAGGTTTCCAGCAATAGGTAAACCGTACTTTGCTCATACTCATATGCGTACACAACATGGCTGATCTCAAAAGCACTTTGCTTAATGAAAGCCTTATAGGACCCATATTTTTATTGCATTTATATTCAAGAACAGGCAGTTCGTCTTTAGGGGATAGAGGCCAAGAATCGTCGAGCAAGGGCCACAAGGTAACTTGCTGGGGTGACAGCAACATTCTCCACTTTGATTGTATGTAAGCTTTTACCAAATCTCATGGTACACTTCTGGTTGAAATTTCAGAATTTATGAACATTGAGCTTGTTATTGTTATGAATGCCCGTTTTCAGGTCATTGACATGTGCAACTGAACAAAAATTGATGTGATGTGATGGATTTTAAGTTTTTCTGGAACAACTGGTATAGAGCTGAGGTTATTTAAAGAATGACAGTACTAAGGCTTTTTCTGCAACCCTAATGCTCAGCTAACACTGCTTTTCCATGTGATGAGTTCCTTCAACTGGCTATATAGCCCAACCACAATACCCTGTTTTACATGCTTATAAAAGTTAATACATATATCAGGACCCACAAAATGAAGGCTGCCAGCAGTGGTCTGGCCCACCTCACAAAGGTAAACCTAAGTCAGCACACACTTACAGGAAAACACCCCATCAAGGTGACCTTTAACATACACCCATCACAATCCTCCAACTTTAGCTAGCTCACCTTCCCCTAGAAAACAGGACCCCACAGCCAATGATGCCTACTCTGTGAAACTCTTGCCCCAAATGCCCTGGGAACAGTGCTTTGCTGCTTGTGAGCCACTGCACTCCCGACCCATCGACTGTTCTCCCTTAAATAAAGGACAATTGTCACTAAACTAGTTTTATCAAGTGCAAATGAACACGAGTCAGATGTACATAGAACAGTAAAGAAACTTACCAATGAAGAAGTACACTAATCATTAAAGAGTTGGTCTGAAGGGGGACTCTGCCAAATCAAAGTAACCAACCTGCCTTCTTCCCAGGAGCCAGCAGGAAATATCAAAAGCACTACAGTACATCTTTTGTACTTTAGCTTCTAGTTCTTTGGTGTTATTGCTCCGATTTCAGGGTAAGGATTAAATGAAATCATCCGAATTACCTTGATACCTACCTGAAACTCCCTCTCCTAATGAAGGAAGCCTAGCCATAGGATACCCTCAGTGACTATGTCCCCTGGCAACTAACTGCAAGGGCTAACAGTGCCTGAGAACTAGGGTTTGGGGGAGGGGAACATGTGGAGATCATTGTTTAAAAGCCAAATGAATCCCTTATTATAAAAAAGAACCCAGGGCCACAAGAAAAATGCATGTTAAGTTTTATTAAGGTTCAAATACAAAACATTCCAAAAAGAGAAAAACCATTATACCTAAGTTCTATATTCAACTACCAGTTAAACAAGAAAAACATGTTATTCTGTTTCTTTTACAACCAGTATAAAGCCAGAAGAATCAAGACAGATTCTTTTTCCAACAGGAGCAGAATTAAATCTGCTGGGTCAACAAACTATTTGCCAAACAGCTGTCTGGTCATTAAGCGTTCTTCAATTTAGTATTCATGTTTACTATGATTAATCTCTATGTTCTACACTTATCTTCAAGATAACCTAAATAAAATCTCAAGAGCCAAAAGGTCCACGGAAGCATAAACCCAAGTATTTAGATTACAGAATGACTGAGGAAGACAGCTATGTAAGTGCAGTGGTTTTTTAAATTTGGTCAATACCCTGATGGTCTGTGATTAGAAGAGCCCATCAAAATGAGGGTTAAATTTCTTGATTATTTTCCATGATTGCAAATGTTAAACATGATAGTACTGATATTTACTAGGTAAAAATTCAGAAGGTGAGTTGGTTTCTCCTAATCCAACAACTCAAATCTGTCTCCTTTGAGAACATTAGCTTTTACACTATTGGCTCTAGTCTCCAATGCAATAAATGACAAAGCTGTACTGTATCTTGATTTGTTTCTAAGATATGAAGTGGGGTGAGGGGTAAAGTAGGCTTACAAAATAACTTAAAAAAAATAGCAAAAGCCAAATGGCCCAATTTTGTTTCCAGTTCTTAAGAAGTGTGCTTTTGAGCATTTTATGTTTCCAGTTACTTTAGTTTCCAGATATTAGCCTTCCCTTTAGTTTAAGACTAAATCTCACTCCTGGATAAACTAACACAAAGAAATATTTTACCTGCTGAAAATCAGACACTTTACTGGATAAAGTCACCTCTTATGCCTTTCATTTTTCTAATCCGACTTTCTGACAATCAGTGGTAATTAGGAAGTTCTAAATTGCAGTTGTCTCTATGACTTTGGCTAAAGGAAATGAAAGTCAAAGCTGTAAAATCTACATAAAGAACCATGAAAACTTCCTGACTACCTCCACTTACCAATTTCTTTAATTGCTCCCCTTTCTCCATCTGGTCAATTACTTATTTTAAGTAACTGCCACTCCCTAGTTACAAGTGCTAACCAACGTTGATGCCTTCCTTAGATCCACAGGAACCCTGGAGGGCAAAAATCTTGTCTGCACCAAACCAATTCTGATGAGTACTGCTTATGCAACTGTTGTGCCTTAAGGACAATCAGCATTCTTCTGCTTCAACAACTCTGTAAAATGAAAAGCATGTTATCACATCACAAAGTATTTACTGTTTTATACTGGAAATTACTGGCCCCCCCTTACCTATTCCTTAAATACATTACTTTGTTGCTTTAACTGGCAACACGTATAACATTTGCTTTAAATTACAAGCTCAAAAAAGCAACCATAAAAACCTATAATTCCTGTAAGCATCACTTTGGTAATGAAGACAATAACTATGTCATCATTTTACTAATAAAATCGTTACTCAAACTAGGGACTCGGTGGCAGCTGCATCTGTTCACCCTTCAGCCAGTCTGTACTGTGGCCAATCAAACAATCAGGAACTGATGAAAAGGGTGTCATTTAAAAAACGCACAGGATAAAATTTGAACCTCATACAAGTTAAGTCTGCTTACACGACAAAACACTGACTGTAAAGCTCCAGCCAACAACTGCTTCTGAAAACAGTATTAGCAAGCTGTATGCATTCGATAGAGCTACTAAAAGCATTGCATGACTGAGCCACTCATGGAAATGTGCCTGGTTAAGATAACGTCACCCCACATTTGGACGAATAATGTGCCAGGTGTTACACATTAGAGCACTTTTTATCCTTGTAATCCAAGCATTAGATTATCCCATTACAAGTAACTTGCCAATATCAACATATGCAACATGGCAAAGCTGTAGTATTTAAACCTACAAAGGTCACTGCTTTCAGAACTTACCTTAGCATTGCATTTCTCTTGCTGCCAGCTTTATCTATTGTGAATCAATCAGCACTCCATGACCATCATGACCATGACCAAAATTCTCAACCTGTAAAAATTAAACAGGTAACTAGTTATCCCTCTTAAGGAAATTCTTCAAAACTTGCCTATAACTGCCCCCTTTTCCAGAAAGAAAAGGCAAGTTCAGACTTGCAGCTTAACGTATTTCATGTTCTACTATTTCTCTTAAGTGGTGGAAGCTTCACTGGCTTGGGATGGACTGGAATGGCTTAAATGGTTAAGTTGCATGGCTTATGGATCCCCATTCTGTTCCAATGGTGCACTGCCATGTTAAATCCATAAGTTGAACGGACAAAACTTATTTGAAGGAATAAGTGCAGTGTAAGGATTTTTAGTTGGAGGTCTTCAAGTTTACTATATTCAAGAGCATCTTTTTCAACTTCATGGCTGGACCTGGGTCATGCTGCCTCAGGTTTTGCTTTTTAAAGACCACTTGCAATAGATTTTCTCCATACAGTGTAGTTTCACAGAACTAAAAACAAGTCAGGCATCCAACTAAATGTCAGGTTTGCAATGGCTTACAGGGGTAAAGAGAGGGGGACCCCAAACTTAAGCCATTTCCTACATTGACTAAAAGAATAATTTGAAAAATGTTAAAACATGAAGCATGTTTAAAGGTCTTCATCAAAAATAGATTTAAAAAAATACCCCCTCCCAAGCCCCAGATCGCTATTGGTAAACAACAGCTGTATTAAGGCCTTTAAGTGTCATACATGCTTTTAAAAAAAATCCAAGTGTTGAATTTGGAGGACTTCTAATATGCTATCGAACACTTTGTTTTCCAAAAGTTTTTTTTTAATCTAGAAAGCATTTCCATTGCCATGAGGTACAGTATGTTTCACTGTACTATGAGGAAGGTAAGTGTTCAATTTCGACTTAGACGGAAAAACTAGTTTGCTTTGCTTACCATCTTTGCTGTTTCACAGGCATTTGATGCTTTAAATCTGATGTGGAATGCTGATAGATTCACTTTTTAGAAGTCATAAGCCTTTGAGAAGTTGGAGATAACTTCATTGCTTATCTATTTTCTCCTTTGCAATCAAGCTGTTCCTTAAAAGTGAGACACTACAGAGTTGCAAAAATTTGAAACAGTAAGAGCAAGCATCGTTTGCAGCTTCATGGTTGGTTTTGGCCAAACTTTTTATTTAGTATTCTGTAGTTGCTTAACACACACTTAAATGGTCTTATTGGGGAGGGGGAAAGGGGAGGTTCTTGTAGATTCCCAAGGAAATGTCAGAAAAGCAAAATATGGCCAGCACTATCCATTTGCTTTTTTGGGTTTACTGGGCGAATAGCATTTTCCTTACAATATAAGCATCTGATCTCAGGTTTTTCATACTGAGAACATTGAGATTTCAGTCTGAAGACACTCTGAAATCCTAAGAGTAGCATACCCCGAACCACCCTCTAATAGCTAGCTTGTTTGTATAGGCAGGAGGAGTCATCTCTCCATTTTAGATGAATAGATATTTTGTGAAAGATCTTAGAATTGCTTGCCTCATCATTTACTGGGGAAAAATTCATAGAAAGTGGCCTTTAGGGACACTTTTACTTGGAAAATTACAATACTAGTACACATGTCAAGTCTTAACACACTTAACATTTGCTCGTTGAAAGCAATTTCATAAAATCAAAGATTAAACATGTTTTACTCTTTTTTCCTCACAAGAACATAAAAATTATGGAAGGGGAACTTAACAGGAAATTTAAAAAAGGTAACACAATCTTTCCTTTTAGTAGTCCTTGGGTAGTTATGATAGAATAGGTTCCACTTTTGTTTGTTTCTTTGAACAGGGATTTTGGTCCAAAGTTTTGTTTGTTTTTAATATCTGCTTCTGCCTCCCCCTCTATCAGATCGGCTTCCTCCACGGCCACCACCTCTTGGTGCTCCGCGGCTTGAACTGCTGTAGGAATCTCGTGGAGGAGGGTACCCCCTTTCCATAGAAGGGGGAAGCCCTCTTTCTTGTCTGCCAACCCGATCACGACCACTTGAGTAGAGATCACTTCGGCTGCTTGAGTAACTGTCTCGACTTCCACCATATCCGTCACGTGAGCTGCTGTAATCATCATAGCGACTGCTTCCACCATAAGATGGCGGGGGCCCTCGTGTAGGTGGAGCACTACGTGAGTTACCTGCAGGGTCAATGGTCAGGTAATATGGCAACACTATAAATTGTATATATACAACATTTAAATCTGAATTTACAGAATTCTTGTATTAAACGTTTACTTTCTCAACTGGGAGGTTTTAAACTCTGCCATTGCTGGCCATTAACAGGGATTTGCTCATCTGCTGAGATACGGAAATGGATGGGTTTTAATGTTTGTTTGAAAAGACTGAAGACGGTGTATTTCAAGAGGATATTCCAGACAGCTTGTTATTTTATAGTAGACACTCAGCCACTTTCCAGTGATAAGTTGCAATTTTGAACTGTAGACTTTCCTTCATATTGCAATGGTAAACATTTGATCTTGTTAATAAAATTTTTAATTGTATTTTCACTGTTGGGGGAAAACACATAAGGCTGCCAATTTAAGCAAGCAAAATCCCCTCCAAAGCAAGCCAACAGCCTCAAAAAAAAACTTAGAAAAAACAAAAGCCCCTCACAAGACTAGGAAAAGCCCAGCTGATTAAGTTACCCCCTTAAAAGCAAGCAAACATCCCTTTAAAAGCAAGCACCACAACAGCCTAATAAACTGGCTCATGAACCTAAAAACTCAGGCTGGTGATATTCAAAGACCCTCAACCAAAATCTTACCATAACTCTCATATGAATCTCTGTAGGAACCTCCACTTGGATGATCTGAATAGTCACGATCACGACCATAGCCATCTCTATCACTAAATTAAAGAAAAAAATGTATTACAAGCCCCAGAACATCAATTTTTACAGCAAAAAAATTTCTTTTACATCAAGCCATGACAGCAACAGCAAAGTCACTTACCTATAGCCTCTTGATGGATAGTCATCACGTGAACTGGAATGACCATAATCACGGTAAGTATAATCTCTTGGTGGTGGTGCATAATCTCTTGTATCACGAGAACTTGGGTAATCTCTGCTTGAATAGCTAAAGAAACAAAAGTAACTTGGTTCATATTTTTGATGAGCTCTCCCCTTCAACCTTAATATTAGAGACAAAAACTACTATGCTTTTCTGTTACCTGTCTTTAGTAGAATATCCATCATCTCTTGGGGACAAATAAACATCTCTACGAGAGGGCAGGGGTTCCCTTCGAGGTGGACCTCCATAACTATCTCTTCCACGTGATACAGGAGCTTAAGGAAAAACGTCCATTTTAAAAACATACCCAGTGAAAAGTCAAAACGTGAATTTACATTCAGGCAATGAAAAGCAGTGATTCAACCAAATATGACAATATGGATGTAAATGAGGAAATCCTCTTTAAAACTTCTTATGTACACCAATCTTTTCAATGATCTAGGTACAGTTTTAAGCATCATTTTTAGGATTCGCCTCTCAATCCTTCCTTGTGTTATGGTGGTAGGATAGACTGTCATAAATGGACCATTTACCTCTTCCTCCCATTCCACTGCTGCTGCGAACTGGTCCTGAAGGGGCAGATCTTTTAGGAGGAGGACCCCCACTTCGTGGCGGTGGTCCTCTTTTTACTGGAAGTGGTCCCCTGGAAGAACTCATGTTAAAATTCATGGAATAACCACCGTCGTCTACATTAGAACAACAACAAAAAGAAAATCATGTTAATATAAGTACTAAGAAAAATCGATAGTTTTCTTTGCTTAATCAAGAATATGACCATTTCTGTTTAGCTGGGGAATCTTGAGTTCTCACTCATGCGTGACTGAGCATGAGAACTGTACAGTGTATATAGAGTATACACAGAAACTACATACAAGGAACTATACAGTAGTCATCTACTTAAGTCTGCATAGATTAGCAAAGTAGACATGAAGGGCTCTCCTGAGGGTTCAAGTTACTTCAAAAAAATATATACATTGTTTCATTTTCATATGACCAACACCTAATACCTATCAAAATTTTTCTGCAAGTGTTTTTTTCCTACAGAATGAATTCACCTGGATAAGGAATAGCTAATTGTTAATTAGTTCAAGACACTGTAATTTAACTTAGGATAGCTTCTATGTTTTCCTTAAGCCAATCACTTTGGTAGATGAACAAGTGTTCTCAATTTCAAAAGCTAGGGCCTTTAAAATACTTTTTAACCAAAGCACACACTGGTGTGTTTACAGTTCCTAACTTATACACCAAGCCTAAAGTAAACCTAAGTCATTACCCATGTGCCCTCCACGTGAGGGAGGTCCCCTGGTTCCTCCACTTCCTCCTCTTCCGCCTCTAAGGCCTCTTGGAGGGCCTCTGCTTCTTGGAGGTGGAGGTGGTCCACGTCTACCACTTTCAAATGATGGTTTAGTGGCTTGTTCTACCTTGATGGCTTTTCCATCTAAGGACTAAATAATATCAGTGGTTAATTATGGAAATTTAAAAAAAGAACTTGCAGATCCACTGTGACACTAGTATGTCCTTCAAAATGCTGTACCTTTCTGTTTAGCACTTAAATGCCTAGTCTTTTAAGATAACTGCTTATTTGAACTAAAACCTACGGTGGATCCACTGTACTGCTAGGTCGGTAAAGTTTAAAAACAATGCCAGACAATGACCAACTTATTAAGACAAATAACCAAAAACAAAAGCCAAGGATCCCAGACGAAGTATAATTCCACATATTCTAAAACGGAAAGATTCTTGTCAAGAATACACTTTACAAAATTTCGTTCTAAAATTACAAAGGGCTAGGATAAGAGGGTCCTGGAAAAGTATACACTCAGTAAAATTCAAGAGCTGCCCTAGACCAGACTTGAATAACGTGCTATTTTACGTACTAGGAAACATGGTATTGTGCAGACAGTCTCACCTTTCCATTCATGTCTCTCGCTGCATCCTTAGCATCTGCTGGGCTTTCAAAGGTGACAAAAGCAAATCCTCTAGATTTGTTGGTTTCACGATCTTTCATCAAGAGAACTAAAGTAGTTTTCAGGGGGAAAAGGAGTGTTACTCTATTTCAAACGGAAAAACAAAAGTAAATCTGTAAAAAGAAAGCTCAGAACTTCTTAGAGGACAAAGCACATTCTCATTTCATATGATCAATGCAATCAAATTCATCACAGCTTACCTTTTTTAAAAATTACAATAACCCTGCATATACTGTCAGATAACTCACCTTCCACTATTCGTCCATATTTGCCAAATACTGCTTCAAGAGCTTTCTCATTTGTTTCTGTATTGAGGCCACCGATGAAGAGCTTTCCTGGGCGATCTGCTTCAACCATTTTTTCCCTCTGGTGAAAGTCTGTTGGAAAAAAAGTGTTAACCCTCCCTGGAAAAGTTTACCCAACATGTGTACCGGGGCTCATTTTTCTTGTTTACTAAAAATCATTCCTTAATAGCATAATACACAGAAAGCAATTTTTTCTAAGCCTTACCAGGGAACCAATTTAATTAGTTCAGTGATAACTGTTTACATTAAAATGGTTAAAAAAGCCAACTTAAGGGAATTTCCTGACGTCCAGTGGTTAGGACTCTACGCTCTCACTGCCGAGGGCCCAGGTTCGATCCCTCGTCAGGGAACTAAAATCCCGCAAGTTGCGCGGCACGGCCAAAAAACAAAAGCCTACTTAACTAATGCCTTTATCCTTAATCCACTTTGGCAGTCTTAACCAAGTAACTACAACATTTCAAAAAGTGAATTTTAGCGTTAACACTAGATTTGTTGCCTTTTAAAAATTCAATGATCACATCCCAATTACCCTAATGATTTTTTTAAACTGACTCAGTCAAGGTCACAGGCCAAACGTAGGTCCGTAAGACCAAGCCCTCTGCCAAGAACTTTGCCTTTCATTGGGATTCCCTAGTAAATCTAAGGACCAATTTAAAGTTTTAATCAAGTTATGACTCCCCTTCTTCACCGGCCCCTGCCCCGCTCGCTAGGTTGTTGACTTTTTAAAAAAGTGTCAATATCATCGGATACAAAGTAACGGAACGTGGAAGCGCGCACTGTAACACTAAGCACTCCATGACTGCAGCGGAACCCAATTAAAACCCGTCATTAAAAACCGCGTGGAAAACACAAAATGGCGACACTTGGATTCAGCCCAGAACAACCGCCGCCGGTCAGGGGAGTAACTTTTCCCACCAGCGGAGGCTGAGAAAACTCAAATGGCTTCCGCTCCAAGGCTGCCAATGAACAAGGACCCCGCGCAAAAGTGCAAGTGCCCGCCCGGAGCGCCAGCGCCATCCCAATGCAGGTAGCGACCACGGAGGCGCGGTCCCTCCTCGTCCCGCTCAGGCCCCGACCTCCGCCACCTCCCGCCCCCAGAGGCGACAGCCAAACTTTCTGCAGAGGTACACTACGAAGTGGCACCCCAGCGTCTGCTCTCCTTCGACACTCCCAGGTTTCCCTAAATAGGTCGGCACCTCTGGGTTCTTAAAATGGCGCCCGCCACCCCCATCTCCAAGGAGGTAATCCCAAGTTCTAACGTGGCAAGAGTGAACGAAAAACAGACTGTAAAGGAGAGGACTCACGTACCGGAGGGGTGGCAACTGTTTCAAGCTCCTACGAGCTCGCCGATCGCGGCTTCCTAGCAGCTCAGCACGCGGGAGGGTGGTCGATCCGGAGAAAGGAAGTGAGAAGCCACTCGCACTACTGCGCAACGAGGGCGAACAAAGGAGACAGCAAACTTTATACTGCCCGGGAACGAGGCTCAAGGACCCGGATGGAGGCGGAGCTTAGAATTTAAAATGCGAACGGGTGGGGAGCGGTTCCCAGCTTCCCCATTAGCTGCCTCCGCTGTTAATCACTGTTCGCTCCTCCCCTTTTCCTGGGCCCTCAGCTCTCCAGCTGGCCCCGATTTCTAACCGTTTTCCCAACCCCCACCGGTGCTCCCCAAACCCGCGTTTTTGCTTTCCGCTAAAATGGTTCAACGGGCTTCATGTAAAAAAGAACTGAAAATTTTTGCGTGTTCTGGTGGGCCAGGCATGGTGCTAAACATTACACCCATTAATTCTCAAAACAACGTTGATGAGGATAGAATTATGCCAGTTTTGCAGAAATGAAAAACAAAGAAGCTTAGAATTATTGTATTAAAAATACATTTTCCCCAAATATCTTTAACAAGAATTTTTAGTGAATGGGGAAAATTCTGATAAATAAGTGTGAGGCGGGGGAAAAGAACTGTATTAAAGAAACAGATTATCCGTTTACATAGAACAATTACTGAGCATCTACTAAATGGCGGGCAGGCTCTGGGCTTGGCCGTAAGGGTACAACCCAGCAAAGCGAGACAAGGGCAACGCGCCTCATTGGTAAGGCTGCCAGATTTAGCAAATGAAATACAGGATGCCCAGTCAAGTTTGAATTCCAGATAACAAATACTTTTTTTCAATATAAGTAGATCTCAATATCATATAAAGTAAACTTATTCACTGTTTATCTGAAATTCAAATGTAACTGTGTTGTTTCTTTGTTTCCGGTACGCGGGCCTCTCACTGTTGTGGCCTCTCCCGTTGCGGAGCACAGGCTCAGCGGCCATGGCTCATGGGCCCAGCCGCTCCGCGGCATGTGGGATCTTCCCGGACCGGGGCACAAACCCGTGTCCCCTGCATCGGCAGGCGGACTCTCAACCACTGCGCCCCCAGGGAAGCCCGTAACTGTGTTTTTTATCTGCCAATCCTACTCGTGGAGGGGATTACAAAAATTTTTTATTTTCTAATTTCTTTACAAACTAAAGAGAACATTTAAATACAATTAACAAATAAAACAATTGCATCTTGTGATTAGTGCCAGGGAAGAAGTAAACTCAGGGCTTTGATGGACAACATTTGGGAGACCAAATTCGATTTAGCCCTCAGGGAAGGTCTATCTGAAGAGGTGGCTTTGGAGATCAGCTCTGAAGGAAGAAAAGAAATCCGCCTCGGGAAAGCTGGGGTGGGGGTGGGAGATCTGAAGCTTTTCAGAGAAACAAGCGCCAAGTGGAGGGAAAGAGGTTGCATGTATCAAGGGACAGAAAGGGATCCAGGGCGACCGGAATTTAAGGGGCATAAAATGAGGGAGCCAAGGTAGGCAGAACATTCGAACCCATTAAAAGATTGCAGGGGCCTTCCCTGGTGGCGCAGTGGTTGAGAGTCCGCCTGCCGATGCAGGAGACACGGGTTCGTACCCCGATCCGGGAAGATCCCACATGCTGCGGAGCGGCTTAGGCCGCTGAGCCATGGCCGCTGAGCTTGCGTGTCCGGAGCCTGTGCTCCGCAACGGGAGAGGCCACAAGAGTGAGAGGCCCGCGTACCGCAAAAAAAAAAAAACAAAAAAACAAAGATTGCAGGGGTAAGTGTGGAAGCAGGGACACCACTGGGGCTGTGTGAACAGACCAGGAGAGAGAAGACAGTGCCTTGAATTAGGGTTCAGCAGTGGATCTGGGGAGGAAGGAACAATTGCTAGGTGTATATGGCAGGCAGCATGGACAGGATTTGCTAATGAATCAGATGGGAGAGCACTGGGGTTGAATTCAAACAACAGGGTAAGTCATTATGGATGACTATCTGGTATTAATAGGTGGTGTCATTTATCAAAATGGCTGCAAAGGAGCAAGTTTGGGAATGTGGGCGAGAGTGAAGAAATCTGATGCTCAGACCAGAGATCAGGGCTAAATTTGTCGCTTTAGAAATAGTAATAAAACTCATCAGAGTTAATGAGACCACCAAAGAAGAGAATACAATGGGGAAAAGAAAAGAAGTCTGTATTAATTACTAAAAAATACATGTGGAGAGGAAAACACTAGAAGGAAATATGCTAAAATGTTACCAGTTTATCTTGGGGGAGGGGTAGAATTTATGGACAATTGTCACTTTTCTTCTTCACAGTTACAGTTACTCTGCCATGGTGAATTATGGTATATGCCAGGCAGGTGGTAGTAAATGATGCTCAGGTCGTAGGTAAAAGCTCCAAGGAGCTTTGGAACCAGCTTTGAATTATGAACATTAATGGAGGGAATAGTACTCAGTACAATAAGAATATTTGTCCTTTTTTCTTTTCCCAGACAAATAATAACAAGTAAAGCAAAAGTCACGTCCACTTGCCTTCAGAATGAGTTATGTAAATTATTGAGTATAGCGATAGTTGGGGATTGGCCACGTTGGCAAAAAGCACTTAAATGCTCGCCTCAGCAAAGGGAGTCTGCACCCCCAGGCAGAACTAGGAGAAATCCCTCCTCCTGGGCCAGCAGGTGCTCTTTCTCTGTCTCACATCCAGGCAAAAGGACTAGAGGGCCACTGCCGGACTAGGGGAGAACGGGGCTGATTTCTACCATAGATGTCCCTGTCCCCCTGGGTCTCGAGAAGGAAATGTGCCTCCCAGTGGAACAGATTACTCTGGTTTTTGCAGTTCGTGCTCAGGAATGTGGGAGGTGGGGAGTGGAGTGCTCTAGACTAGGGGGCCAGCACTTCCAAGGACCAGAAGAGAAAGGGAGGGGGTGGGGAATGGCTAGTTGAGGAATCTGTAGGAGAGCATCATTATGGCTGTAGCTTAGAATCTAGAGGTGAGACACAGAGGACAAAGCAAGTACCTGGAGAGGGAGGCAGAGGGCCTACTGACCGGATCAGAGGGCACTGGAGAGGGGAGCCTTTTTAAGAGGTAAAGCAAGATAATCAGATTTCATCTTAAAGAGATCACTGTGGCTGCAATCCAGAGACTGTACAGGGGAAGGGAGGGGCAGGAAGCAGGGTGTTGCTGATGTAGTCCCAAGAGAGAGGGGATGTGGGCAAGCTAAGTGTGAGCAGCTCTGGCCAACAGGCAGTCGGGTAAGCAGGTCTCTCACTGCCCAAAACTAATCTCTGAATCCCATCCTTCCCCTTCATGTATCTTCTAGATTTTTCCCTTTACTTCTTTCTTTCTATTTACTCCTTTGGATTATCATTAAGTATAGTTATAATTTTCTTTTTACTCTAATTTTTCCTTTGCCTCATTGTTGCTCTCCAGATGCCATCTCAATGATTGACCAATGGTCTGAGTCCAGTGATCTTACTTCTCCACTAGGTATCCTTGGAATATAATCAGTGCTAAATAAATGTCGGCTGAATGAATTACAAGCTCTTTTTATCCTCCATGTTACTTAGTAAGAGATGGGTGTATAGTAAGTGTAAGGCCAACTGGCCCGAGGCAGGGGAACACAATCAGATTCACAGGTTGCATCAGACCGAAACTCTCCGGACCACCCAGTTCCAGAAACTGACCTGGGGACTTTGCACCCGGCCCAGCCTTCCCGCCTTTCGAGGGGCGGGACTAACGGTCCCCCAGGATACCCGAAAAGACCACCAAATAAGGAATACCCTGCGCCCTCCCAGATTCACCACACCCCTTTCCCTTCTTCGCCTATAAAATCTTGCCCAACCCTCGCCCGGGGGCGACTTCTCTGGCCCCTTTCTCTCGGACCCGTGAACCTCGCCCGGCAGCGCTCCCTAATAAAGCTCACTTGAAGCTTTCCTCTGTTTTGCGGTGCCGTTTGTTAAGATCCGACCTTACATTTGGTGCCGAAACCCGGGAGGGGTACCAAGCCCCGCGGGTTATCGCGCGGGCCGCTCCTCCCCTCCCCCAGGAGACAACCAGGGAACCTCTACTCATCCACCCGATCCGGCAGAAAACGGGGTAAGTCCCCCTCCCTTGTTCCCTCCGACCCTCAGAGTCCCTGCCCACCGGACTCCCTGTCCTTAATCGCGGCCACGTCAGGGATTCCTCCGTCCTCTCTCCGGGCCTCGGGCAACTGTGGAGACGTCCCAATCGCCTGACCGCCCTCCGACCTGCCGTGAATTGGAGACTGCGACCAGGGACGCCTCTCTCCCTCTCCACTCACTCAGGGACAGACTGGGGGTCATGGGAACCTCACAATCGAATCCAGATCCTAAGACGCCCCTGGGGTGTCTCCTAGCCAATTTTACAGCCCTCGGCTTCTCCCAAGATCTCCGTTGCCGACGGCTTATTTTCTATTCCACTGTGGCCTGGCCACAATATCCTCTAGACAATCAATCCAAATGGCCTCCTGAAGGGACTTTCGATTTTAACATCCTCCGTGATCTAGATAATTACTGACGCAGGATGGGCAAATGGTCCGAGGTCCCCTAAGTTCAGGCCTTCTGGTATTTGCGCTCCTGCCCCTCCCTTTGCGTCAATTGTTCTACCTCTCAAATCCTCCTTGCCAAACAGACATCTCCTCCATCCAAAACCTCAATCCCCTTGGATTCCTCCCCACTAACCGACCCTCCCGAATCTCTCGCCTCTCCCCCCTCCAGAGCTCCTCTCCAACCTCCACCCTACCCTGAAGCGGTCCCTCCTCCTCCCGAACCCGCTCCGGCCCCTCCAACCGTTCCACCGCCTCCCTCAACGGTTTCTCCTCCCACGCCCCTTGCTTCGCCAATTAGTGCACATACACGCTCTCACGACTCCCAAGATTCAAATCTCCTCTGCCCTCTGAGGGAGGTAGCAGGAGCGGAAGGATTAGCTAGAGTTCATGTTCAAATAGAAAAGCGATTAGGCTCCTTTTCTGCCGACTCTTCCCACTACATCAAAGAATTTCGCTACCTCTCTCAAGCTTACGATCTAACCTGGCACGATATCTTTGTGATCCTATCTTCTACTCTGACCCCTGACGAGAGGGAAAGAATTCAAACGGCTGCCCGAAACCATGCAGATCAGGTTCACCTTACCGACAGCTCCATGCCTGTCGGAGCGACTGCCGTACCTGGCACCGACCCAGGCTGGACTTATCAGGATGGCCAAGATGGCCGCCGTAAACGCGACCTCACGATCCAATGCCTCCTGGCCGGCATGCAGGCTGCCGCTCATAAGGTAGTCAATTTTGAAAAACTAAAAGAGATAACCCAAGAACCTAACGAAAATCCAGCTATCTTTCTCAATCGCCTTACAGAGGCCTTAACTCTCTACACCCGGCTGGATCCCGACAACCCCGGCAGGGGCAGCGGTCCTAGCCACCCATTTTATCACCCAATCAGCCCCGGACATCCGAAAGAAATTAAAACGGGCAGAGGACGGCCCTCAAACCCCTATTCGAGATCTGGTAAAGATGGCCTTTAAAGTCTATAATGGTCGTGACGATTTGGTCGTGAGGCAGAATCCAGCCGACAGGCTCGGATGCACCAAAAGGTGGCCCTCCAAACCCAAGCTCTTGTAGCCGCCCTAAGGCCGGCCATCTCCCATGGATCACAGCATCCACGGGGTCCGCAAAAGGCAACCCCGCCGGGGGCCTGCTTGAAATGCGGAAAAGAAAGCCACTGGGCTCGCCAGTGTCCCAATCTCCGACCCCCTTCTAAGCCCTGTCCCAGCTGCGGGCTAACGGGCCACTGGAAGAGTGACTGCCCTACGACTGGCCCTCCCTCAGCGTCTCCACGCGGGGGGCAGGCCGACCCAACGGCATTACCACTCGAACTGCTGGGATTGGCTGACGACTGACGGCGCCCGGACTCGAAGACCCCCCATCACCCTCGCCGAGCCCAGGGTAACGCTACAGGTAGCGGGTAAGTCCATCTCATTTCTGGTGGACACGGGGGCTATCGATTCGGTCCTGCCTAACTATTCCGGGCCAGTTTCTCCTTCCCAGATCTCGGTCATGGGTATTGATGGCAAACCATCCTTCCCACTCCAGACCGGTCCACTCCCATGTCATATCGAAGGATTCCCTTTTACTCATTCCTTCTTACTCATACCATCCTGCCCAGTTCCCTTGCTAGGCCGAGATGTCCTTTTCCACTTAGGGGCCTCCCTCCAGCTGGTTAGACTTGACCCTAAGGTCCCCTCCTCCCAACTCCTGCTTCCTCTTCTCGGCCTGTCTCTAGAACCCTCCCCCTCCTATCCCCCTCTTCCAATCACACCGAACCCAATCAATCCCCAAGTCTGGGATACTTCTAAGCCCATAATAGCAACACATCATTCCCCCGTCCTCATCCGCCTAAAGGACCTCTCCAAATTTCCATCAAGGCCCCAATTTCCCATCTCTGAGACTCACCTTAGGGGCCTACAACCTATTATCAGCAGACTCCTAAACCAGGGACTCCTTATCCCCACTGACTCTCCCTGCAACACCCCCACCCTGCCTGTCCTCAAGGCCTCTGGGGATTATCGCCTGGTCCGGGACCTCCGAATAATCAATGAGGCCATAATTCCTCTCCGCCCAGTAGTACCAAACCCATACACCTTGCTCTCCCATATGCCCCCATCCACAACCCACTTTACGGTTCTGGATCTCAAAGATGCCTTTTTCACTATCCCCCTACATCCCGACTCCTATTTCCTCTTCGCCTTTACCTGGACGGATCCGGATACTCATACTTCCAGTCAGCTCACCTGGACAGTTCTTCCCCAGGGCTTCCGCGACAGTCCTCACCTCTTCGGTCAGGCGCTGGCACGGGACCTCACTTCCTGCTCCTTACCACCAGCACACTCCTTCAATATGTAGATGACCTCCTCCTTTGTAGCCCATCTCTCAGCCTCTCAAGACAACATACTGCAGATCTCCTCAATTACCTTGGCTCTCGCGGTTATCGGGTCTCCCCAGCCAAGGCTCAGTTATCTGTATCTTCTGTAACCTACCTGGGGCTCCACCTTACCCCTACCACAAAAGGTCTAACAGCCGACCGCACCCGGATTATCCGTGAACTCCAGCCTCCGGAAACAGCGGAGCAAATCCTCTCCTTTTTGGGCCTTATAGGATTTTTCCGACACTGGATCCCTAGCTTTGCTCTCCTCGCTAAACCCTTATATCTAGCCGCTAAAGAAACCCCTCAAGGACTCCTCACCTCTCCTTCCGCCGTTCGACAGGCCTTTCTCACCCTCCGTAACGCTCTGATATCTTCTCCTCCCCTTTCTCTGCCCAACCCAAACAGACCTTTTCACCTTTTTGTGGATGAACGGGCCGGAATAGCCACTGGACTCCTTGCCCAGCCTGTAGGGCCTTCCTACCGCCCCGTGGCTTACCTCTCCAAACAGCTAGACCCAACCACGCAGGGATGGCAACCATGCCTTCGGGCCCTAGCAGCGGCAGCCGAACTGACCAAACAAACACTCAAACTGACTCTGGCCCACCCACTAACCGTGTTTTCCTCCCACCGGCTGGTCGACCTCCTAGGCCTCAAGTCTCTCTCCCTCCTGGGCCCCTCCCGCATCCAGGAGTTCCACCTACTATTCATTGAAAACCCAGCTGTTTCTCTTGATCTCTCCCCTTGCTTGAACCCGGCTTCCCTCCTGCCTATCTCTAGCACCGGGGGTTTTCCATCCCATTCCTGCCCTCATGTCATAGAAGCCTTCAAACCACCAAGAGAGGGACTCTTTGACACCCCTCTTTCAAATCCGGACCGCACTCTCTTTGTGGACGGTAGTTCGATATTCGGTCCTGACGGACGCCAACAGGCAGCCTACGCAGTGGTAACTATCTCAACTATTATCGAGGCTAACAGCCTCCCAGAAGGAACGACTTCCCAAAAGGCTGAACTAATCGCACTTACACGAGCCCTTAACTTTTCCAAAGACCAAAGGGTTAACAGCTACACAGACTCTAAATATGCCTTTCTCATTGCACACAGCCACTCAGCACTATGGAGGGAACGCGGATTTCTGACCACTAAGGGATCCCCAGTGCTCAACGCTTCCCTCATTGCAAAACTCCTGGAGGCCCTCCAGCTTCCTGAAGATGTAGCAATTATCCATTGCAGGGGTCATCAACTCCCATCCAACCCAGTAGCACAAGGTAACTCGAAGGCCGATTGCGTGGCCCGAGAGCTTGCAAAAGGGGATCCTCCAGGTACACTCCTATTTTTCACCAGTCCTACCCAACCCACATATACCCCGCACGAGGAAGCTGCCTTACTATCAAAAGGGGGACACAAAGACAACAAAGGATGGATTTTTATAGACAACAAAATTGCCCTACCTCTGGCCCAAGCAGCCGGCCTCCTATCAGACATCCATAAATCCTTACACATTGGTCCAAAAGCAATGTTCCGTTTTTTGGACCCCCTCTTTCATCTGCCAGGACTTAGAGAGGCCATCTCAAAGACTCACATGGCCTGCCAAACCTGCGCATCCGTCTCCCCACAAGGAGGCCTACGGCTCCGAATTCCTACACACCAGATGCGTGGACATCAGCCTGGTGAAGACTGGCAGATCCACTTTACCCATATGCCCCGCTGCAAACGCTTCCGATATCTGCTCACTCTCATTGACCCCTTTTCAGGTTGGATCGAGGCCTATCCAACAACTCGAGAAACGGCAGACACAGTCGCCACCATCCTGCTTCAACACATCATCCCCCGATTTGGTCTGCCGGTCTCCATTCAGTTGGATAACGGACGCGCCTTTGTCTCTCAGGTGGTTCAACAGGTATCAGAGGCTCTCCAGATCACCTGGAAACTCCACATCCCCTACCACCCCCAATCATCCGGTAAGGTTGAACGCGCCAATGGGATCTTAAAAGACCACTTCACCAAACTGTCCCTTGAGGTCCGTGTCTCATGGCCCGACCTGCTTCCTCTAGCCCTTACCCGAATCCGAGCCTCACCTCGGACTCCTACTGGCCTCAGTCCATTTGAACTACTTTACGGCCGCCCTTTCCTCCTTCACGACCTACCAACCCAGATTCCACCCCTAGCCTCCTACCTTCCCTATCTCTCCCTGCTTCGCCGCCTTCTCCGCGAACACGCTGACCGTCATCTACCGACAGTGACTGTCTCTAAAACTTCCTCTCTCCGTCTACAACCCGGCGATAGCATCCTCCTCAAAGAATTACACCCTCAATCTCTCAAGCCACGGTGGACGGGCCCCCATACGGTGATCCTCACCACCCCCACGGCAGCTAAACTCTTGGGACACCCCTCCTGGTACCATGTTTCCCGCCTTAAAATGGCCCCAACTCCAGAGACTTGGACGGCCCTTCTGCAGGGTCCCACGAGACTACGGCTTGTCTGTCACCCTGTCTCTCCTCCTGCTGCTCCTTCTGCCACCCAGGACTCACCAGATGTCCCTATGGCGCTTCCATGTCCATGGGACATGGCAAGCTAAAGGTAGGACCCACACCCGAGTCCTGGGCACGGGAGACTGCCAACCAGATGGGTGCCAGGCCTTAGTAACAGTCCAGATCCCCATCTCTAACACAGAAGGTGTTCCCCTGGGATGGTCCACCCCCGCTGTCTGCTTCACTTACGATCAGACCCAAGACTACTGTCAATGGTGGAATGAGACCTATGGGGGGTGCCCCTATCACTCATGTAACATCCATGTGGCAAAACTAGATACCAGGAGCTCGCTCCGACAATCCCACCTGCTCACCACAAATGGCAAGGGTCAATTATTCATCAACATCAAAGATCCCTGGGACACAAGATGGGTAAAAGGAGTACAAGGAAAAATCTACCGATGGGCAACTGATGCCTACCCTGTGGGCTCTATCAGGGTCTTTCGCTCATATATCAGTTTGATTCCCAAAGTTATCCAACAGTTGAGCGAACAAGCCACTGCCATCCAGGAAACAGAACAAGCCCTAAGACACCAACTACCTCACCCCGAACACAAAGAGGATCCTTTTTCTTGGTTGACCCTCGTCCGTCAAGCAGTACAGATACTCAACCACACAGGAATAGGTAACATCTCCGACTGCTTTCAATGTGCCTCGCTTGGCCGGCCACCCTCGGCTGCTGTCCCACTCGACCAGCCCTTCAATTCTACTTCCCACACCTCCCAAAACCCACCTTTTTCCCTGTTAAAAGTCCCCATATTCCTTGATTCAAAAAATCTCACCATCTGTTACGGCAGCCGCCCAAATCTAGCTGATACTTGGTTTCTTTGCAACTCATCCCTCACGGTAAACACATCAGTTGAAGCACCACCAGGTATGTTTTTGTGGTGCAATGGTTCCCTCACAAAAGAGATCAATTCTTCCTCCCCCTTCCCATGTATCCCCGTTACTCTCGTCCCACAACTCACACTGTATAGCCAAGCCGAATTTTCCTCGCTAATCACGCTGCCCTTTACCCGACGAAAAAGAGCTATCTTTCTTCCTCTGGTCGCAGGCATCTCTCTCGCCTCCTCCCTGGTCGCTGCAGGCATCGGGGGAGGAGCCCTAACACACAGTGTCTCAACATCCCGTGACCTAGAACAGAAACTCCAGCTAGCCATCGAGGCTTCTGCCGCCTCCATCACCTCCCTCCAGCGCCGGATCACCTCAGTAGCCCGAGTCGCTCTGCAGAATCCACGAGCCCTGGATCTCCCGACGGCCGACAAAGGAGGTACCTGCCTCTTCCTACAGGAGGAATGCTGCTATTACATCAATGAAACAGGACTCGTCGAAGACAACGTAAAAGCCCTCCATCGCTTAAGAGAAGAACTCCAACGCAAACACCAACAGTCCGCCTCCCCAATTCCCGATTGGTGGCGATCCACCCTCTATACCTGGCTAACACCAATCTTAGGCCCCTTAATTCTCATCTGTATCTTGCTCACGCTTGCTCCCTGTTTTCTTAGGTTCCTTCGCAGGCGCATGGAGGAAGTCTCTCGGGTGGCCACAAACCAAATGCTCCTCGGTCCTTACACCTTGCTTCCTACAGAACCCCCCACTGGTCTCCCCTAAGCCTCGGACCTCTTGTCGCCCGACTCCCCTTTCGACGCCCCCATTCAGCATGAAGTAGCCAGAGATCAGAACGCTGCCCCATTACACCAAAGATGTCGGGATGTAAGGCCAACTGGCCCGAGGCAGGGGAACACAATCAGATTAACAGGTTGCATCAGACCGAAACTCTCCAGACCACCCAGTTCCAGGAACTGACCTGGGGACTTTGCACCCGACCCAGCCTTCCCGCCTTTCGAGGGGCGGGACTAACGGTCCCCCAGGATACCCGAAAAGACCACCAAATAAGGAATACCCTGCGCCCTCCCAGATTCGCCACACCCCTTTCCCTTCTGCCCCTATAAAATCTTGCCCAACCCTTGCCCGGGGGCCACTTCTCTGGCCCCTTTCTCTCGGACCAGTGAACCTCGCCCCGGGAGCGCTCCCTAATAAAGCTCACTTGAAGCTTTTCCTCTGTTTCGCGGTGCCGTTTGTTAAGATCCGACCTTAGCGGGACGGGGGTGGGGGTGGGGGATGATTGATTTTTCAATAAATTGTGTCAAGACAATTAGAAAGTTGTTTGAAGGGGAAAAAATCCAGATTCATACCGCACTTTTTACTTCAAAATAAATTCCAGCTTAAAGGTTTAAATGTAAAACCACTGAAGTACTAGAGGAAAAATGGGTAGACGCTTTTATAATCTTGTCATGAGGAACATCCATCCTTTCATTCATTTAACAAATATTTATTCAGTGCCTATTATGTGTCAGCACTGTTTTGGGTGTTGGGAATACATCAGTGAACCAAAAGACAAACGTCCCTGCCTACCTGAAGCTAACATTTTAGTGAGGAGGGCTAGACAATAAACAATAAACCAAATAAATTATAAAGTGTGTTTGAAGATGAAAGACTCTAGGAAAGCAATAGAGCAGAGTAAGAGGGGGAGGGTGTCAGGAGTACGGGAATGGAAGGGTGCAAAATTAAAAGGGTGGATCAGAGTTGGCCTCAACCAAGAATGTGACATGGAAGTAAAGATAAAGGAGGGAGAAATCCAGCTGGGGGAAGAGCCATCTTGGGAAAGAGCATGCCAGGAAGACTGAAGCATACCTGCCCCATTCTAAGAACAGCAAAGAGGCCAGCGTGGCTGAAACTGAATGAGCAAAACACAAGAGTAGTAGAACCTAAGGCTGATAAGTAGCAGAGGGGCCAGATCATGGAGGGTTTTGTAGGCCATTGGTAAAGACTTTGCCTTTGTTGAGGAGGAAAAATAATTTTCCCTCTACTCTTCTAGGTTCTTGACTAAGACCACCCCCCAAAAATAAGACATTAATAGGGGCTTCCCTGGTGGCGCAGTGGTTGAGAGTCCGCCTGCCGATGCAGGGGACGCGGGTTCGTGCCCCGGTCCGGGAAGATCCCACATGCCGCGGAGTGGCTGGGCCCGTAAGCCATGGCCGCTGAGCCTGCGCGTCTGGAGCCTGTGCTCCGCAACGGGAGAAGCCACAACAGTGAGAGGCCCGCGTACCGCAAAAAAAAAAAAAGACATTAATAGAAGAAAAACAAACAGAAGTTTAATAACATGCATACCTCCTGTATACATGGGAGATAGCCGTGAAAACTGAGTAATTCAGGAAATGACTCAAGCCATCATTTTATTTTTAAATTGAAGTATAGTTGATGGACAATATTATATGTTACAGGTGTACAATATAGTGATTCACAAGTTTTAAAGGTTATAATCCATTTAGTTATTGTAAAATATTGGCTATATTCCCTATGTTATACAATATATCCTTGTACCTTATTTTATATATAACAGGTTGTACCTCTTATCCCCTACCCCTATCTTGCCCCATCTCCTCAAGCCATCATTTTAAATACCATCTTCAGCTAAAAGAGACGTTGTAGGAGCCGGTTATGGGAGGCTATCAAGCAAAGCACAATAAACAAGAATAGGGTTGTGATGCAGATCGAAATTATTACGTTCTCCATTGATAAGAGTTTCTAGAGATAAAACCATCCTCCTCTTCCTGGTATAGAGAGGAAGACACACAAATGGAGATTTCCCTTATAAATGTAAATATCTCTTACGAAAGGGTAACTTTTCGATTTTCAAAGCTTCTCCTGTGTCTGCTGTTTCTTAAAAATAGTCAGCTCGAAATAATCCTCATGCCAAGGAGGCATATTGTGACTTTGAGGTGGTCAGTTCTGCTCCCCTTCACCTTTTTTTTTTTTTGCAGTACGCGGGCCTCTCACTGTTGTGGCCTCTCCCGTTGCGGAGCGCAGGCTCCGGACGCGCAGGCTCAGCGGCCATGGCTCACGGGCCCAGCCGCTCCGTGGCCTGTGGGATCTTCCCGGACCGGGGCACGAACCCGTGTCCTCTGCATCGGCAGGCGGACTCTCAACTACCGAGCAACCAGGGAAGCCCTCCCTCTCACCTTTTACTGTGATTGAAATCAGGAGCCATTGTAGGGTCTTGAGCAGAGCAGGGACACATCTGTCTTACCCCAGAACAGGATCCCATTGTTGCTCTGTACAGGATACACCGTAGAGAGTGTCAACTGAAAAAAAGTACATAACCTAAAGGTTGAGAATTATGTTTTATTTGGCAGAATTTCGAGGACTTAAGCCCGGAGGACAGCTTCTCAGATCTCTCTGAGAGACAGCTCCAAAGAGGTAAAGAAGGAGCCAGGATATATAGGAGTTTTTTCAACAAAACCCAGGTAGTTGGAACATCAAAAGATTACTTTTAATTAAAGAAAACCAGACATCCCAAGTTAATGAATTGAGCGTTTTTTCTGTGTATGGGAAGATGCAAGAGTCTGGGCTCATTGAAATCCCTTCGATATGTACCTTAACTATCCAGGGCCAATATCCTGTTCTTTCCCATTCAGGGTGCACTTTTGGGGTTGGCTAAAGATCCTGCACACAAAACTAAGACCCGGTGCAGCCAAATAAATAAATAAATATTTTTTAAAAAGCTATTGTAATAATGCATGGATGGTGGGGACAGCAGTGCCTGTGGTGGTGAGAAGTTGTCTGATCCTGCATGTATTTTAAGGGTAGAACCAAAAGGACTTCCTGACACAAAACCCAGATGGCATGAATGAAAAGACTGATTCATTTATCTATAAAAACATTCATTCATTCTCTAACTGCTTTGATGGCTCATTCATCTTTTTTTTTTCAAACTGCAAACTAGGGAATTCCCTGGTGGACCAGTGGTTAGGACTCCACGTTTCCACTGCTGAGGGTGCAGGTTCGATTCCTGGTCAGGGAACTAAGATCCCACAAGCCACGCGGTGTGGCCAAAAATAAATAAATAAAATAAACTGCAAACTAAATATGTTCAACAGTGGTTCTCAAAAGCCTTTGTTATTTCTGTAACTTTATTAAAATTAAAAAGACTAAATATATATAAAATAACAGAAAACTAGGACCTCTATCAGATTTATTAGCTGTGATAATAGGCATTATTTGTAATTATATATTATAAATTAGAAATTACATGTAACACATAATTATAACAAAAACTTTAGTTTTGAAAAAAGTTTTATTCAAGAACTTTCTAGTCCAGCATTTTTTTTACTTGACATGTATTCACACATACACACACAAATAATACAGGTACATAACATTTTTCTGAACGATTCAAGAGTAAGTTACTTGCATAAAGCCCTTCACCCCCAAATATTTCAGCGAGCATTTCCTCTAAATAATAATATTCTCTTACATTTACACAGTAGAGTTTTCAACTTCAGGAAATTTAATATTGATACAATATTTTTATCCAAGCAAACAACGATATGCCAATTTTTTAGTTGACCTAATAATTTCCTATGTAGCATTAATTCTTTTTTTTGAATATTTGAATTTTATTTTATTTTTTTTATACAGCAGGTTCTTATTAGTTATCCATTTTATACACATCAGTGTATACATGTCAATCCCAATCTCCCAGTTCATCACACCACCGCAACCCCACGTGGCTTTTCCCCCTTGGTGTCCATACGTTTGTTCTCTAGCTGTGTCTCAATTTCTGCCCTGCAAACCAGTTCGTCTGTACCATTTTTCTAGGTTCCACATATATGCATTAATATATGATATTTGTTTTTCTCTTTCTGACTTACTTCACTCTGTATGACACTCTATATATTCATCCACGTCTCTACAAATGACCCAATTTCGTTCCTTTTTATGGCTGAGTAGTATTCCATTGTGTATATGTACCACATCTTCTTTATCCATTCGTCTGTCGATGGGCATTTAGGTTGCTTCCATGACCTGGCTATTGTAAATCATGCTGCAGTGAACATTGGGGTGCACGTGTCTTTTTCAGTTATGGTTTTCTCTGGGTCTATGCTCAGTAGTGGGAGTGCTGGGTCATTAGGTAATTCTATTTGTAGTTTTTTAAGGAACCTCCATACTGTTCTTCATACTGGCTGTACCAATTCACATTCCCACCAGCAGTGCAAGCGTGTTCCCTTGTCTGCACACCCTCTCCAGCATTTGTTGTTTCTAGATTTTTTGATGATGGCCATTCTGACCGGTGTGAGATGATATCTCATTGTGGGTTGTTTTGTTTTGTTTTTTGTTTTTTTTTTTGCGGTACGCGGGCCTCTCACTGTTGCAGCCTCTCCCGTTGTGGAGCACAGCCTCCAGACGCGCAGGCCCAGCGGCCATGGCTCATGGGCCCAGCTGCTCCGCGGCATGTGGGATCTTCCCGAACCGGGGCACGAACCCACGTCCCCACGTCCCCTGCATCGGCAGGCGGACTCTCAACCACTGCGCCACCAGGGAAGCCCCGGGGAAGGGCTTTTAAAGGCAAGGTGAGGGAGGGGGTGGCGGGATACCTGATCAGCTTATGGACGTTCTTCTGACTGGTTGGTGGTGAGGTAACCAGGTGGTATTTCGGGAAGGAGTCAACATCATCAACCTTCTGGTTCCAGTGGTCTGGGATCTACACGCTGGTGGTCAGCATGCCCTTACCTTCTTCCACCCGGTGGGGGTCTTAGCATCTGCAAAACAACTCAGGGATATGACTCAGGGTATGATCTATAGCCCTTGAGGAGCAACTAAAGTTCCATGACTTTCTCTTATGGCTAAACTCTTATTATTTTGTGTTGCCTATCTGTTTTCCTCTGCTTCTGCATTTTCTCACTTCTATGATTATATTTGCCCTTTGGAACTCGGGGAAGGCCTAGGAGGCTAAAGCTTTTCTAAAGACAAGAGGCGGGGGACACAGGGGGTCTACCCCCCAGAAGTCTCTGCAGGGTTCTGCTCTGTTTCACAGGGATCAATCCGTGCCCTGCCCTGGCCGGGAGAGGGCCGCTCCCTCCTCCCTGGGCCCCCTCTTGCTTTCAAACGTGACCTCACAGTCTGGGAATGGTCTACGCCCCCAGAGTGGGAGTCCTAGCCCCCAGCCTGGGGCCAGGCCCAGAGTAGGCCTTGGTGAAGGTGTCCTATGAGTGGCTGGGAGCACGTGGTTCTCCCACCCCAGGGCTGGGGACCCAGCAGGTCGGCACCTGGGGGACCAGACTGGATGGGATGCAGCCTCAGCCTGGGCCTCCCCTCATCCCTCCCCAGAGCGAAGCGGTGGAGATAATGGATCAGATCGTGCACTGGGTGCGGGAGGACCCCTCTGGGCTGGGCCGGCCCCAGCTTCCTGGGGCCCCGGCCGCGGAGTCCATGGCGGTGCCCATGATGCTGCTCAGCCTGGTGGAGCAGCTCGGGGAGGCCAACGACGAGCTGGCGGGCAGCTACGCGGAGCTGGGGAACTGCTGCGCTCGGAGGATTCTGCGGCATGTGCAGGTGGGGGCAGGGCAGCAGGCGGACGGCGGCCGCCAGACAGGGTCTGGGGAGCTGGGGGGCAGGGCGACCCCCTATGCCCCACCCCCGGGGCGCCTCCTCCGCCCGCACCCACCCCCGGAGCCAGGCGCCGATGGCTCCCTTTACAGACAGGGAGATGGGGCAAGGTGCGGCCCAGAACCCTCGGGAAGGGAAGGAGGGCCCCGGGGGAGCCGGGGTGGGTGCCAGAGCCCCAGGCACGTCAGGGAGCAGGAAGCCTGGCCAGACTCAACTTCGTCCCAGGCCTCTGCACAGCCCAGTCCCCCTGGTCTCAGCCTCCGCTCAGTGCCTTACGCTCCCCACGTCAGGGTCCCAGGCCCAAAGCAAGGGTTAGGACAGGTCCAGACCCTTGGGAGTGAATCGGCTCCTCCTCCAAAGCCCCTCTGAGCGAGGCCACCCAAGCCTGCAGATCAGGAGGGATGGGGGGTGGGAGGGCGCGTCTTTCTTGTTGGATGATGGGGCGGGGGTCAGGGGGTGCTGAAGGCCAAGCTACCTTCTACTTCCCTCTTGGCAGAGGGGTGGGCAGGCTGTGCTGAAGAATGTGTCAGAGGATGGCGAGGGGCTTTCTGGCTGCTTGGGGAGACACCAGAACCCAGGTGAGGGGCGGGGTGGGCTGGAGGGCGGCCCGGGAGGAGGGGGGCGCTCAGCCTTGGTTCTGGACTCCAGATGCGGGGAGTGCCCTCCTCCCTCCGCCCTCAGCTCACCAAGGACCAGGCAGGGGAGGGGGGACGGGCCTCCCACGCTGGCGTGTCAGCAGCAGGAGGGTGACTCTGGGGCAGACCGGCAGGGCTGGGGGGCTCAAAGCAGGCCCCACAGTGGGGCAGAGAGGAAGGGAGTCAGCGGTCAGCACAGCGCTTGAGCCCCCCGCCTGGGGGAGGACACGCGGCCTGCCTTACCCGAGCGCTCACCAGGCCACACGCTGGAAGCTGGCTGGTTCCTGCTCCGTCACGCCATCCACAGAGGTGACCCCAAACTTCGAGCCCACGTTATCGACAAGTTCCTATTGTTGCCTTTCCGCTCTGGATGGGAGGTCCAGAGCGGAGGTCTCTTCTACTTCCAGGGTGCTGATGGCCTATGCCCCACCCAGGTGGGAATGTACCTAGGGCTACATGGTACTAGCCTGTCGAAGGCTTTCTGCCCAGGGAGGTGCGTGTTGTCATCACCCATTTCAGAGAGGGGGACCCGGGGCTCAGAGGAGTGAACCTGCCTGGTGTGACCCCAGTGGGAAGCTCGACTCCTGTGCCGGTGGCCCTCAAGCTCACATGCACAGGGAGGCCGTGAGGGAGCGCAGGCCATGCCCACGCGGAGACACATGGCCCTTCATCTTGGAAAGGCTCTCTGAGTGACCCTAAGGCATCAGCAGTGGGAGCAGCCGGGGTTTCGATTCCAGGGCTCAAGGGGCACCCACCCCAGCCCTGCCCTTTGGGAGGGGCTACTTGGGCTACATCTGGCTCAGGAAGCTAGTCGCGATCTGATGGGCGGTTAAGGCCCCCAGAGACGTTCATCCCGTGGTTAAGCTCCAAGAGCTTGGGCCAGATGGAGTCTGAGCCAGGGCCCGAAAGATGGGGGTGACTCTCCTGCTGAGAGGGGTGGTGGAGTGGGGTCCAGGGCTCTCAGATGCCTGCCTCTGCTCTGCTCTCAGCTGGAGTGGGCCATGAAGCTCTGGTGGCCGCACAGCGAAGCCATGATCGCCTTCCTCATGGGCTACAGTGAGAGCGGGGACTCTGCCTTGCTGAACATCTTCTACCAGGTGGCCGAGTACACTTTCCGCCAGGTAAGTGCTGCTTCCTGGTCTCAGCGGTGTGGAGACCGCAGGCACGGCACACCCCCTCCTTCCCCCCCTCACCGGACGTGTTCCCTCAGTAGGTCTGAGAGTTCCTGGAAGTCCCGGCCCTGGTGCTCTCTGTTCAGTCAAGAGAGTGGCCGCTGCCCCACTGGAGCTCACATTTGGTGCTGGTGGGACCGACCATAAACAAGTAAACCAGCAAACATAGATGGTGATGAGAGCTCTGGGAAATAAAGCAAGGTCAGGGGACTGGGGGGCTAGTGGGAAGGAAAAAAGCTGGGGCTTCAGGAGGGGAGGCCAGAGGGCACTAGGCGAAGGCAGGGAGACTGGGCTGTGGCTGTCATCCTGGCTAGTGAGTGGGGGCCTGGCCCGGGGTGGGAGCTGCAGCGGCTCAGGGGTCAGAGTGTGGTCGAGTGGGAGAGGTGTGGGCTGGCCACGTGAGGCAAGGTAACCTTGGAGTACAGAAGGAAAGGAGAAGAGGGAATAGGCAGGCCCAGCAAAGGAGAGAGAATCATCTGCGAGGTAGGAAGGAAGCCAGCCCCCCCGCCCCCCCGCAGAGGCCCGAGTGCCGTGAGCAGAGTGATGAGCTGTGCCAGCTGCTGCCGACGGGCACCTCGGGTGCTGAGCCTGATGGGGAATGAAGGAAGATTCCCGATGTGTTTCTAAAGCCACGACTCACTCCATTAGTAAACCCCAGTACGGGAGGCATTACAACAGGGGGGTCTTATTCTGAGGTCTGTGGGCTTTGAAACCTGAGAGAAAATTCCACCTTTATTTGCACTAACCTCTAACTGAAATCCAGCATTCACGTCCATCATGAATGAAAGCAGTGAACCACAGTATTAGCAGTGTCTGACTTTGTCACCAGTAGAAATTCCAAATGTGTTCGTGTTATGCTGTGGTTAGAGAGGCATCTCCAAGTACTGCACACGCTTGTCACTGCTTCCAAACACGGGAGCCACAAGACCAGAGGCGATATATGTTAATATTGAATGCATTCATAGAGAACATGTGTTCGAGGTGATCGCTCTTAACTGCATAAAGTGAAATTTAAGGAATACATTTTCAAGAAAGAGAGATTGTATCGAACAATCACAAAAGTTATAAACAACAGGTAATTCACTATGCACTAATCGTCATAACAATACAGAAAGCAAAAATTCAGACATCCATGGAAAGGCTGGACAGGAAAACAGTCAAATCCTTTGTTATCTTCCCATGTCATATCCAGTAGCCAAATAATAAGTAAGGACATGGGTAATGTCACTGGAAAGATAGAATGAACAGATACAGAACTAGTTTTCCCTCCTATGAAGAATACACCTACTCATAGGTCCCCATTTAAAAAGACATTTTTGGTAGTGGACTTCAATGTCACTGATTTATTCTATGGTCCTTCTGAGAAGGGGTTCCACTCAGGTCTCTATCTGGGGAGGAAGGGCCTAGGCCAGGGCTCTGAGGTCTATCCTGGAGCATCTGGAAGGAACTGGGCAGGAGAGGAGCGAGGAATTTGGAAAGGGTCAACAGAGCTGCTGGGCAGGGGCAGGCTTCAGGTGGCTCCGAGGGAGGGGGAGATGTGTTTGGGACCTGTGGTGAGCAAGGGAGAAGTCAGACCTCTGTACGGGATATCTACAATGTAGCGCTATCTACAATCTCATCCACTGCAAGACAGTCCTGTGAAGCAGGGAACAGGAGCTCCAAAGGAATAACTTGTTACAAAGTTACATGGTAGGTCAGCACTTCCTCAGGGTTCTGTTTCTTTTTACATATTTTTTTTTAAATTATATTTATTTACTTTTGGCTGCGCTGGGTCTTTGTTGCTGCGCGCGGACTTTTCACTGCGGTCGGTAGCTACTCTTGTTGCGGAGCACCGGCTCTAGGCGCGCGGGCCCCGGTATTTGTGGCGCACGGGCTCTAGAGCGCAAGCTCAGTAGTCCCAAGCAGGGTTTTTGTTTTTGTTTTTGTTTTAAATTCCATCTTGCAAGGTTTCATCTCACAGCCTGCGGCCCCTTCCCCAAGTGGGGTAACTAGCTGCAGGCTCAAAACTCCACCCCCACCCCCACAAAGAAAAAGGAAAAGCCCCTTGCTTTCATATTTGTCCAGGAGGCGGGACCTCATTTAAGAGCACTGATTCTGGAGCCGGGGGTCAGCCCGGGCTCTGACCCCGAGGTAGCGGTTTAGTGGGACCGGTGAACGCCCCTTTCCCAGGCCTGTGGCATCTGGGCGGTTCCTGCAGGCGCTGCCTGTCACTGCCTCATTGTTATTGCAGTTTCGCGATCCCGAGTACGGGGAATGGTTTGCCTACCTGAACCGAGAAGGGAAGATCGCCCTCACCATCAAGGGGGGGTCCTTTCAAAGGTGAGTGGGGGAAAGGGCGGGGCCCAGGGGCTCGGGGCACTCGGCTGCCCACGGCCCTCCCAACCCGCCGTCCCGCCTCTCCCCGCAGGCTGCTTCCACGTGCCGCGGTGCCTCGCCATGTGCGAGGAGATGCTGAGTGACCTCCTGAGCAGCCTCGCCCTGGCCTCGGCCCCGGCCCCGGCCCTCAGCGCCCGGTCTCCGCCCGCCGACCCCGCCCGCCGAGGCGCAGAATAAAGCCAAGCCTGCTCCACTGCCCGTGTGTGTGAGCGTCTGTGGGGTGTCGGGTGGTGGACCAACCACCACCTTTGGCTGGAGAGCACCTGCTCGCCCTGCCAGTGACCCGCCCCGCGCGCTGGACCCTCCCACCCTGCCAACAGGCCCGCCCCGCGCCGGGGTCCGCCCGGCCATTGGCCCGGCCCGCCCCGCGGAGAGGCCCCAACCCGCCCTTGGCCCTCCCTGCGCATGGCCGAGCGGCCGGGAGGGCGGGCCCGGCGGGCGGGCGGGCTCGGCGGCGCGCACTTCCGGCCGGTGGTCGGTTCTGGCGGGCGCGTCATCTTCTGGCGCCGTCCCCGCGATCCCAGACCCAGCCACGGACCCAGCCACGGACCCAGCCACGGACCCAGCCCCAGCCCCAGCCCCAGCCACAGCCCTGCCTTGGCAGCCCCGGCGTCTCTTCGGAGCGCGGTGGCAGCTGACTGCGTGTTCACGACCCGCTGGGAGCCGCGAGTCCCGCCGCCATTATGAACATCCGCAATGCGAGGGTGAGGGGCCGGGGCCGGAGGCTGTCCGCGCCGCGTGGGAGCGGGGCCCGGTGGCCGCGTGCGCGTGCTCCTGAGGGGCCCGGCCGATCACCGGGCCAGGCGCCCTCGGCCGCCCGGCGCGGAAAAGTGAAGGCCACGTCCCCGTGGGGCTGGATCTACGCGAAGAGGAGGCCGGGGGAGCCAGGGGGGCAGGGCCGGGGCTGCGAACTCTTTCTTTCTGGATGTCGGGTTTCCGTTGGATGGTGTCGGGGAGCTTCCTGGAGCTCAACGTTCATTCCTGGAACAGTCAGTTTTTGCACAGCGGCTGTGGGCCAGGCCTGTGCGGAGACAGTCCCAGCGCCCGCCCAGCTCTGTGGGGGGGCGGGGGTCGCTGAGTAGACAGCAGGGTTCTAACACGACCAAGGCCTACTTAGTCACCGCAGCCCCCGGCCTGACTGCATTCCACTGCCCTCCTGTCCCGCAGCCGGAGGACCTGATGAACATGCAGCACTGCAACCTCCTGTGCCTGCCCGAGAACTACCAGATGAAATATTATTTCTCCCATGGGCTTTCCTGGCCCCAGGTGGGCAGCTGTTGAATTTGGGGATGAGGGAAACCAGGCCAAGGAAATTCCACCCTGGGTCGGCTTGGGACGAGCTGGCGAGGTCGCACAAGGTCGTGAAGAGTCCGGGGGGCGCATGGGTCAATGAGGCCCTGAGTGTTTCCGGCTGGGGTGGCGGGAGATGGATAGGAGGCGCCTTGAAGAGGGGCGAAGAACAGGGCCAAGGTAGGGGCAGTATTCCCACCTGTGTCCGTCCACTTCTTCTGGGTTAAGGAAAGGGCACGGTGTGATGTGGGAAAACCAAGCCACTTGGCCTGGAGGTCAGGAGCTGTCACTGAACTCGCTGCCCGATGGGCTTCTGTCATGCACACAGCGACAGGCAGGCGCTGGGGCCAGGTGTCCGATAAGGGCGCCTCCAGCTCTGACAGGAACTTGTTTTCTGCCATCTCTTTCTTCCTGTCACCCAGCTCTCTTACGTCGCTGAGGATGAGAATGGGAAGATTGTGGGGTATGTCCTGGCCAAAATGTGAGTCACCAAGGACGGAGGGACAAGCTTGGTGCCTGACCTGGGGGTGGGGGGAGGAGGGACACCGACACCGCACGCGTCTGATGGATGCTGCCTGGGTTGGGTTGGGTTGGGTTTTTTTGTTTCGTTTTGTTAATTAATAGATTGTTCCTTTAGTTCAGTTTCCTCTCACATTAACATCTTGTGGCACATCTGTTACAATGGGTGAACCGATACTGTTACATTATTGCAGAAACCCATAGTTACATTGTTTTACTCTGAGTTCTACGTTCCATGGACAAAGGTATAACAATGTATCCGATACTATAGTATCAAACAGAGTAGTTTCACTGCCCTCCCTCCCTCCCCTCTCCCCGGGAACCACTGATCTCTTTACTGTCTCCATAGTTTCGCCTTCTCCAGAAGGTCATATGATTAGAATCATACAGTGTGTAAACATTTCAGACCACCTTTCACTTAGTCATATGCATTGAAGTCTCCCCCCACGTCTTTTCATGGCTTGAGAGCTCCTTTCTTTTTAGCACTGAACAGTATTCCATTGACACTGCACATGTCTTTTGGCTGCTGCCTGGGGTTTGGAGAGTCCTGGCTCTCCCCCGTCCCGGGACTGGACGCACTTCGGGGTTCACGCCTGGCCCCTCTCCTTTCTTCTTGCTCTAGGGAAGAGGGCCTGCACAACGTGCCCCATGGACACATCACCTCGCTGGTGCGTAGGGCCCACCCAGGCTCTGGTGGGGGTGGGGGCGGAAGTTAGTTGGAGCCACCCTGAGGTCCCACCTTTCTCCCACCAGGCTGTGAAGCGTTCCCACCGGCGCCTTGGCCTGGCTCAGAAGCTGCTGGACCAGGCCTGCGGAGCCATGATCGAGAACTTCAATGCCAAATACGTCTCCCTGCATGTCAGGAAGAGGTGGAAGCCAGGGCCGAGGGAAGGGGGGTGGGTAGGGGGATACTGTCTGTTTTGTTGGTTTTGTTTTGAATTTTCTTTTATTTATTTTTATACAGCAGGTTCTTATCAGTTATCTGTTTTATACATATTTGTGTATATATGTCAACCCCAGTCTCCCAATTCATCCCACCACCATCAGCGGGGATACTGCCTCGATGTGGATCCTGGGCTGCCTTGGCTTTTGGAGAAGATCGGGAAGTGGGCTTAGTGGGGAGGGGGACCAGGAGGAGGGGCAAGACCTGGATGTGCTGTCCCTGCCTGGCCTCGTCTGTACAGCTCAGCAGTGCCTTATTCCCCTGCAGTAACCGGGCCGCTCTGCGCCTCTATTCCAACACCCTCAACTTTCAGTAAGTAGATCTACATTTTTCTCATGGAGTGGGATGGTCCCCAGGTCTGGCTTATCCAGGTGGCTGAGATGGGCTGAACTACCTTCCAGGCAGGGGCGTGAGGGCGGCTAGGGCTAGCTGAGATGGGGGAGCGGGCCGTGGACAGCACTCTTGGGGGCAGAGCACCTGCCTGCCGTAGGCTGCTTGAGGCATGTCGCGCTTCCGGAGGACGCTTGGTGTTTCTTGCTTGATGCTGGTGGCGGCTATGCTGGAAGGGCAGCACGGTGAAGAGGTTCGGAAGCAGAGACAAGGGCCCAGGGCAAGAACAGAAGCCAAGGAGCAGAACTGAGTGACCAGGCACCCAGAAGCATCTAAGCGGGACCAGAAGAAAGGATAAATCTGAGCACGTCCGCACAGGAAGGGCCAGTGGCAAGAGCAGCGGAGGGATCTAGAGCCCTGGGTGTCCTAGTGGATGAGGCTGGGTCCACTCAGGGATGTGGCAGTCTCTGTGTGCCCAGCGCAGGACAGAGAGAGCCTAGCAGGGAACTGCTCTGCCCAGTACATTGTGGTGAAAGCTGCTGGAAAGTGAGGCTGAGGTGGGCTGTCCATGGAGGGCCCACTGAGACAGCGTCAGCTTCAGCTTGGTGGGGGACGAGGAGGGACTGTTGGGAAGGCAAGTGGCCTCCGGGCTGGGTATTTGAGGCAGGATCTTTGGCCTGGATGCAAATGCCTCTGGTGGTTGACAGTTCTAGGGTCTTAAGGCTGGCAGGGCCGTTCTGGGCCATCCAGACTGGCTCCCTTTTCAGTGGCAGGGTGCCCAGGTCTGCATACACACCTCCCAGCGCAGGCTTGGCCCCTGAGCTGCTCGGGCTAGGGGCCACGCTGCCTGGCAACGACCACCAAGAACAGAGGCCCAGGCAGCAGCACCTCTCCCCGGTTCCAGTTGTTAGGTATACGAGCCAGCCATGCATGCCCAGGAAGTGACAGGGAGCAGGGCGGGGAGGGGAGGGGAGGGGACTGCCAAATTCAGGGCTTCAGTTCACAGGAAACCACAGACACAGATCCTTGGTGGCCGGGTTAGGGACGAGGGGCAGTGGCAGGATGCCAGGGGTGGGGGGGAATAAAGGAGCTGGGTGCTACTTACTGTTGGAGACAGCAGAGGGAAGACCATGTTGGAAATGTCTCCCAAAGGGTCCTTGGGGGGCAATGACACCCTGCCCCGCTAGCAGATGATGCCAGAAGGCTGAGGAGAATTGCCCCCGATTTGGGTTGCCCTCCTTCTCTCCACCTGCTGCCCCCAGGATCAGCGAAGTGAAGCCCAAATACTATGCAGATGGGGAAGACGCATATGCGATGAAGCGGGATCTCACCCAGATGGCTGATGAGGTAAGAGTCCTGCAGGTAAGAGTCCTGCGGGGCCAGGGCCGCGGTCCCCAGGCAAGGCGAGCAGGGGCGGCCTGGGACAGTTGGAGGCTGCGTCGCCAGGAGTCCTGGCCCTCCTCACCTTAGCTTCCGTAGCTGGCAGGCGGGGAGCCGGACCTTGGCAGGGCCTTAACGAAGGCCATCGGCCCAAGATTCCATTCTCCGAGGAAGAAGCCTGTCCTGCCCAGAGGCTGCTGTGAGAGGAGAGGGAGGAGGCCCCTAGACGTGCTGAGAGACGCGGGGCCTGGGGATGGCTGTGGCTGGCCTCCAAGGCTCAGGGGTCAGACAGAACCGGGCTGAAGAGAAGTCAGGGTTTTGCCCAAGGCTCCTCAGGGGCCAGGGCCGTTCAGAGGGCTCCATGGCAGCCTCGTGAGGGAGCTGTGATCACCTCCACTTTACAGGAGAGGAAACAGGCCCAGAGGCCTGTTTAGGTCTTCTGTCCATTTTTGGATTGGTTTGTTTGTGTTTTTGTTGTTGAGCTGCATGAGCTGCTTGTAAATTTTGGAGATGAATCCTTTGTCAGTTGCTTCATTTGCAAATATTTTCTCCCATTCTGAGAGTTGCCTTTTCGTCTTGTTTATGGTTTCCTTTGCTGTGCAAAAGCTTTGAATACATGTTTGTGTGTATATGTCCCATTTGTTTATTTTTGTTTTTATTTCCCCTTTGTTTATTTTTGTTTTTATTTCCATTACTCTAGAAGGTGGATCAAAAACGATCTTGCTGTGATTTATGTCAAGGAGTGTTTTTCCTATGTTTTCCTCTAAGAGTTTTATAGTGTACGGTCTTACATTTAGGTCTTTAATCCATTTTGAGTTTATTTTTGTGTATGGTGTTAGGGAGTGTTCTAATTTCATTCTTTTACATGTAGCTGTCCAGTTTTCCCAGCACCACTTATTGAAGAGGCTGTCTTTTCCCCATTGTATATCCTTGCCTCCTTTGTCATAGATTAGTTGACCATAGGTGCATGGGTTTACCTCTGGGCTTTCTATCCTGTTCCATTGATCTATATTTCTGTTTTTGTGCCAGTCCATATTGTCTTGATGACTGTAGCTTTGTAGTATAGTCTGAAGTCAGGGAATCTGATTCCTCCAGCTCCGTTTTTTTCCCTCAAGACTGCTTTGGCTATTTGGGGTCTTTTGTGTCTCCATACAAATTTTAAGATTTTTTGTTCTAGTTCTGTGAAAAATGCCATTGGTAATTTGATAGCGATTACATTGAATCTGTAGATTGCTTTGGGTAATATAGTCATTTTCACGATGTTGATTCTTCCAATCCAAGAACATGGTATATCTCTCCATCCGTTGGTATCATCTTTAATTTCTTTCATCAGTGTCTTATAGTTTTCTGCATACAGGTCTTTTGTCTCCATACGTAGGTTTATTCCTAGGTATTTTATTCTTTTTGTTGCAGTGGTAAATGGGAGTGTTTCCTTAATTTCTCTTTCAGATTTTTCATCATTAGTGTATAGGAATGCAAGAGATTTCTGTGCATTAATTCTGTATCCTGCAACTTTACCAAATTCATTGATTAGCTCTAGTAGTTTTCTGGTGGCATATTTAGGGTACTCTATATATAGTAGCATGTCATCTGCAAACAGTGACAGTTTTACCTCTTCTTTTCCAATTGTATTGCTTTTATTTCTTTTTCTTCTCTGATTGCCATGGCTCGGACTTCCAAAACTATTTTGAATAATAGTGGTGAGAGTGGACATCCTTGTCTTGTTCCTAATCTTAGAGAAAATGCTTTCAGTTTTTCACCATTGAGAATGATGTTTGCTGTGGGTTTGTCATATATGACCTTTATTATGTTGAGGTAGGTTCCCTCTATGCCCACTTTCTGGAGAGTTTTTATCATAAATGGGTGTTGAATTTTGTCAAAAGCTTTTTCTGCATCTATTGAGATGATCATATGGTTTTTGTTCTTCAATTTGTTAATATGGTGTATCACATTGATTGATTTGTGTATATTGAAGAATCCTTGCATCTGTGGGATAAATCCCACTTGATCATGCTGTATGATCCTTTTAATGTGCTGTTGGATTCTGTTTACTAGTATTTTGTTGAGGATTTTTGCATCTATATTCATGAGTGATATTGGTCTGTAATTTTCTTTTATTGTAGTATCTTTGTCTGGTCTTGGTATCAGGGTGATGGTGGCCTCATAGAATGATTTGGGAGTGTTCCCTCCTCTGCAATTTTTTGGAAGAGTTTGAGAAGGATGGGTGTTAGCTCTTCTCTAAATGTTTGATAGGATTCACCTGTGAAGTCATCTGGTCCTGGGCTTTTGTTTGTTGGAAGATTTTTAACCACAGCTTCAATTTCATTTCTTGTGATTGGTCTGTTCATATTTTCTGTTTCTTCCTGGTTCAGTCTTGGAAGGTTATACCTTTCTAAGAATTTGTCCATTTCTTCCACGTTGTCCATTTTATTGGCGTAGAGTTGCTTGTAGTAGTCTCTTAGGAGGCTTTGTATTTCTGCAGTGTCTGTTGTATCCTCCTTTTTCATTTCTAATTTTATTGATTTGAGCCCTCTTCCTCTTTTTCTTGATGAGTTTGGTTAATGGTTTATCAATTTTGTTTATCTTCTCAAAGAACCAGCTTTTAGTTTTATTGATCTTTGCTATTGTTTTCTTTGTTTCTATTTCATTTATTTCTGCTCTGATCTTTATGATTTCTTTCCTTCTGCTAATTTTGGTTTTGTTTGTTCTTCTTTCTCTAGTTCCTTTAGGTATAACGTTAGATTGTTGATTTGAGATTTTTCTTGTTTCTTGCGGTAGGCTTGTATAAATAAAAACTTCCCTCTTAGAACTGCTTTTGCTGCATCTGATAGGTTTTGGATCGTCGTGTTTTCATTGTCGTTTGTCTCTAGGTATTTTTTGATTTCCTCTCTGATTTATTCAGTGATTTCTTGGTTATTTAGTAACGTATTGTTTAGCCTCCATGTGTTTGTGTTTTTTACATTTTTTTCTCTGTAATTGATTTCTAATCTCATAGCGCTGTGGTCAGAAAAGATGCTTGATATGATTTCAATTTTCTTAAATTTACTGAGGCTAGATCTGTGACCCAGTATGTGATCTATCCTGGGCAATGTTATGTGCGCACTTGAGAAGAAAGTGTAATCTGCTGTTTTTGGATGGAAGGTCCTATAAATATCAATTAAATCTATCTGGTCTATTGTGTCATTTAAAGCTTGTGTTTCCTTATTAGTTTTCTGTTTGGATGATCTGTCCAGTGGTGTAAGTGAGGTGTTAAAGTCCCCACTATTATTGTGTTACTGTCGATTTCCTCTTTTATAGCTGTTAGCAGTTGCCTTATGTATTAAGGTGCTCCTATGTTGGGGGCATATATATTTATAATTGTTATGTTATATCTTCTTCTTGGATCGATCCCTTGATCATTATGTAGTGTCCTTCCTTGTCTCTTTTAACGTTCTCTATTTTAAAGTCTATTTTATCTGATATGAGTATTGCTACTCCAGCTTTCTTTTGATTTCCATTTGCATGGAATATCTTTTTTCATCCCCTCACTTTCAGTCTGTATGTGTCCCTAGGTCTGAAGTGGGTCTCTTGTGGACAGCATATATATGGGTCTTGTTTTTATATCCATTGAGCAAGCCTGTGTCTTTTGGTTGGATCATTTAATCCATTCACTTTTAAGGTAATTATTGATATGTATGTTCTTTTTACCATTTTCTTAATTGTTATGGTTTTGTTTTTGTAGGTCCTTTTCTTTTCTTGTGTTTCCTACTTAAAGAAGTTCCTTTAGCATTTGTTGTAGAGCTGATTTGGTGGTGCTGAATTCTCTTAGCTTTTGCTTGTCTGTAAAGCTTTTGATTTCTCCATCGAATCTGAATGAGATCCTTGCTGGGTAGAGTAATCTTGGTTTTAGGTTCTTCCCTTTCATCACTTTAAATATGTCATGCCACTCACTTCTGGCTTGTAGTGTTTCTGCTGAGAAATCAGCTGTTAACCTTACGGGAGTTCCCTTGTATGTTATTTGTCATTTTTCCCTTGCTGCTTTCAATAATTTTTCTTTGTCTTCAATTTTTGCCAATTTGATTGCTCTGTGTCTTGGCGTGTTTCTCCTTGGGTTTATCCTGTATGGGACTCTCTGTGCTTCCTGGACTTGGGTGGCTATTTCCTTTCCCATGTTAGGGAAGTTTTCGACTATAGTCTCTTCAAATATTTTCTCGGGTCCTTTCTCTCTCTCTTCTCCTTCTGGGACCCCTATAATGTGAATGTTGTTGCATTTAATGTTGTCCCAGAGGTCTCTTAGGCTGTCTTCATTTCTTTTCATTCTTTTTTCTCTATTCTGTTCCACAGCAGTGAATTCCACCATTCTGTCTTCTAGGTCACTTATCTGTTCTTGTGCCTCAGTTATTCTGCTATTGATTCCTTTTAGTGTATTTTTCATTTCAGTTATTGTATTGTTCATCTCTGTTTGTTTCTTCTTTAATTCTTCTAGGTATTGGTTCTTTAATTCTTCTAGGTCTTTGTTAAACATTTCTTGCATCTTCTCGATCTTTGCCTCCATTCTTTTTCCGAGGTCCTGGATCCTCTTCCCTATAATTATTCTGAATTCTTTTTCTGGAAAGTTGCCTACCTCCACTTCATTTAGTTGTTTTTCTGCGGTTTTATCTTGTTCCTTCATCTGGTACATAGCCCTCTGCCTTTTCATCTTGTCTGTCTTTCTGTGAATGTGGTTTTTGTTCCACAGGCTGCAGGACTGTAGTTCTTCTTGCTTCTGCTGTTTGCCCTCTGGTGGATTAGGCTATCTAAGAGGCTTGTGCAAATTTCCTGATGGGGGGGACTTGTCTAGTCCATCTTTAAATATTAGAGTTTCTTCAGTCTCATTGCTAGAGCCTCTTGTTTATTCATTCTTTCCTCATCCTTTAGGTAATCTCACCCATTCTGAGGGGGTCCTCTACAATACTATCTCTATAGCCTCAGGCTGGGGATTTTTTGTTTTGTTTTGTTTTGTTTTTTTGCTGCACCTGCGGCTTGTAGAATCTTAGCTTCCTAACAAGGGATTGAATCTGGACCCCCTGAAGTGCAAGCGTGGAGTCCTATCCACTGGATCACCAGGGAATTCCCAGCCCCAGCGTTTATATTATCTGTGCCAGATCCCTCCCTTGGGCTCCTCAACTTGCATATCCAGCTTCCTGTCTGACGTCACTACTCAGCTGCCCCCAATTCATTAATTCATTCCGTTGCCAAATATCCACTGGGTACCTACTCTGTGTTGGTCACTATGGTAGGGAGTGTATACAGTGCTGAATAAAATGCACTTGGTCCCTGCCCTCATGAAGTTTACATTTAGTGGTGGGGGTGTGAGAAAATAAACAAGAAAACAAACAAAAAATAGTGAAATCCACTACTTTGTTTGAATTTTATTTTATTTTATTTTTTAAACAGCAGGTTCCTATTAGTTACCTATTTTGTACATCTTAGTGTATATATGTCAATCCCAATCTCCCAGTTCATCCTACCACCACTCCCCACCATCACTTTCCCCTCTTGGTGTCCATTCGTTTGTTCTCTACATCTGTGTCTCTATTTCTGCCCTGCAAACTGGTTCATCTGTACCATTTTCCAGATTCCACATATATGCATTAATATAAGATATTTGTCTGAAAACCACTATTTTTTGAATAAAGTAAGCTGCAGTAATAGAGAATGTTTTTAAAAATGTGTGTGCAAGTGTAGGAGGCCTACTTACAATAGCCAGGGAAGATCTCCCTGGAGGTACTGTCATGGAAGCTGAGAGTTCAAGGATAAAAAGCAATCACTCATGGGAAGAACATTCTAGATAGTAGCAACAGTATGTGCAAAGGCCCTGCTGAGGAAAAGAATGAGAAGTATGTGAAGAATTTAAAGGAAGCCACTAAGGCTGGAATATGGTGATTTAGGGAAAACAATGACAGTTAATCTAGCCAGAAGGTTAGGAAAGTGTCAGATTATCCAGGATGCTTTAAGTCATAGGGAGGATTTGTGGGGTTTATGCTAAGAACAGTGGGAGCCACCGAAAAGCTTTAATCCAGGAGAAGCACTTGAGCTGATTGGTATTTTTGAAAGCTGACTCTGGCAGCTCCGTGGAGAATGAGTCATAAAGGGGCAAGCATGGAAGCTGGAAAAAGGACTTTAAGGCTGTGTGAGCTATGGTGTGGCTTGGACTAGGATAGGGGTTGTGGACAGGGTGAAAAGTGGATAGATTAGAAAGATAGTTGGGGGAGTTCCCTGGCGGTCCAGTGGTTAGGACTCAGCACTTCCCTGGTCAGGGAACTAAGATTTCCCCATGCCCCATGGCATGGCCAAAAAAAAAAAAGGTAGTTGGGAAGTTGAAACAGTGCAGAAGAGTCTACCTAAGAACTAGACCCTGGTGCTAGAATGTCTGGTTTGAAGCCTGGCTCTGCTACTTCCTAGCTGCATGGATTCGGGCAAATCCATAATTTCAGTGTCCTTATTTATAAAATGACTATAATAATAGTAGTTATAGGAAGTATCAGGATGAAATGAGTTAATATACATAACATTTCTTAGAGCATAATAAGCATGATTGATATTAAGTGTTAGCTATTAATATTAATGATGCATTGGTTATGCAGGGTGAGGGAGGAATCAATGGTGATGCCAGATTTCTAGCATGAGCTGCTGGATGTCTTCTTGAGACACTAGAGTAGCAAAACTTCAGTCTTGGGTAAAACTGATGTTTTACTTTCTCCATGTCTACTGGAAAAAGTCACACAATTGGGCAGATTGAGCCTATTGTAAAATCCATGATCATAGACCTCAAATGAGACTTCAATATGGCCCAGGAATTTTACTACATATTTTTGGTCAATTCACTCACCTTCCTTCTGCAACCATTTTTTACAACTTTCTCCACTCTCCTCTAACCTCCTACCCCAGCACCACCTCCCACCTGCTCCCACACGTTCAATATTTGACCACAACTCTTATTTCATAGAGAAAATAGAAGCCGTTAGATAGGAACTCCCGTCATCTTCTGGTGACCAAACACACGTATCTTACCCATCTCTACATCCACCCTACCTTCCTTTTCCCCTGCTACATAGGATAGTGGTTCCCAAAGTGTAATTAATTCCCCAGAACAGAACAGGAGAGTCAACAGTGCCTGGGAACTTGCTGGAAATGCAGATTTGTAGACCCCACTTCCAAATCTATAGAATCACAAACTCTGGTGGAGGAAGGGGCAGCAACCTGTTTTAACAAGCTTTCCAGGGAATTCTGATGCACAAACCAATGCAAGAGAAGAATGACGCCTCTTCTCATTGAAGGCCATTCCTTTACTTGTGCTTGGATGATGTCCTCCCCTGCTTTCCTGGGAATTTTATGTCATTATCTCTTTTTCCTCATGTATATTCAACCTCTCCTTCTCGACTGGAGCTTTCTCATGCACACTAAAACATGCTCTAACACAACATTGTAAATCAACTATACTCCAATAAAAATTAATTTAAAAAAACAAAACAAAACAAAAAAATAAAACATGCTCAAGCCTTTCTCACATACAAAACTGTCTCTTTCAATCTTTCATCCCCTTCTGGCTACCACAGGATAGTTTTCCCCCCCTCCACAGCCGAACATCTTGAAAGAGTTGTTGCTGGTGTGGGATAATGGGTAGTCAATAGTCTTATGAGACTCCCACTGCTGGTGGGAGGGAAGATTGGTACAGCCATTTGGGAGGGCAGTTTGGTCGTACAGTAACTATTAAAATATAAAAAGTGCAAGCAGTGTCTATTAAAATTTAAATGAGCATTCCCTTCTTGTTGCCTTCTTTGACATGGTGAGTGTATATAAGGCAGTTTTCTGCAGAATTGTGAGCGACTGGGGAAAAATTAGAAACAACTTAAATGACTATCAGTATAGGAATGCCAAATAAATTATGATACAGTATGTAATATCGGTAGTGCATTTATTAAAATAATGAAGTGGCTCATTCTATACATCATGTTATACTATATAATATATGTTTATGTAAAACATATGCACATGTATATATATGTGTCTACATTAAATTATGTTATTATCTATAACATTAATATGTTAATACCCAGAAAAAGGCCAGGAAGGACACACCAAACGAATAACTATGGTTACCTCTGAAAGGTGAGGAAGACGACCAGGATTGGTAGCAGCAGTCAAAGAGGATTTTAGTCCTGTCTGTAACGTTTTCATTTTTTAAAGGAAAATATATTTATGTATTATATAATTAAAAATCAAATAAAAGAAAAAGTTGTCAAAAAAGAAAGAGTTATCTATACCAGCTACTCCATTTTATCACCTCTCACTCAATTCTTAACCCACTCCAATCTGGCTTTTATCCAGGTCATTTCCCTAAAATAGCTCTTTCATGTCGGAAATGACATCTGTGTCACCACATCTAAAAGATAAGATGTTTTCTGCTATTTTACTTGGCCTTTTTTTGTTCTTGGCCACTTTCTCCTTGAAACACTCTCTTCCCTTGGGCTTCCAAGCTCTTTTATATTTAACAACATATTCTTCTGGCTTTCCACCTACATCTCTGCCTGATCTCTCTCTAACAACTCTGCAGCTTGCCTATCCTTCTCTACTAGACTACAAATTTGTTGAATTTTTTTCAAAGACTTGCCCTGGATCCTCTTCTCTTCTCATTCTGTACTCTCCCAATAAGTGATTTCTTTTATCATCCATAAGCCATCAACTTCCAAATTTGCATCTCCCATTCCATGGCTATATGTTCAGCTGCATGTTTGATATCTCAATTTGTAACTCTCCAGTCTCCTCAAGTACAATAGGTCCCCCCAAAACCCCTCTTAATCTCTCTCTATCCCCTTAAATCTAGTCCTCTTTCAATATGCCATGCCTTAGTGAATGGTTCCACCATCCATCCAGTTGGGCAAGCCAGAGACCAATGAATCTGCCATGACACTTCCCTTTTCTCTCTCTCTCTCTTTTTTGGCCACACCGGGTGGCATGTGGGATCTTAGTTCCCAGACCAGGGATTGAACACCGAGCCCGCTGCATTGGCAGCGCAGAGTCTTACCCACTGGACCACCAGGGAAGTCTGTGGTGATCATTTCTCAATGATCCCTGTAATAAAGGAATATAGGTACCCTTTTGATAACAAGTTGATACTGGTGCAGAAATACAATTCAGTCAGAAACTCTAGTATCAGGGAAAAAACTAAAACTCTCCATTCTCACCATATCACAGAGCATATAAATTATAAGAATAATTACTCAGATGGAAAACTTAATCTTCAAAGTGTTAAGCCTGTGAAATCAAGCTATTTCAATGGCTGCCTTGTACGAAAGTGGTAGGTGTGGATAAAAGGAGAAGATCCAGAGTTAACAATTGACTAAATGGGGGAGGCAGACAGAACTTTAATACAAAGTGAAAGTGACAAATCACAAGTATACACAGGGTGTAGTGGGAGCACATACAAGGGGCACTTAATCCAACTCTGTGGTATGTGTGTGTGGTGTGGTATATATGCGGAGTGGGGGGCTGTCAGGGAAGATATGCTAGGAAAGGTAACTTTCCACATTAACTGAAATATACAAGCAAGATTTCAGCCAAGCAAAAGGTGGGAGAGGGGGGTGGCAGGGTCTGCAGAGGCTACTATACCAAGGAACAGCAAGGATCAATTTGTTTAGAGACTAGAGAGAACAGCCTCTTCGTGTAACTGAAAGTAGTTCTTTGGAGCAGGATCAGAGAGTAGATTGACTATGGGAGTGGCATCTCCATCCTCCACCCTCCTCCCCTGCACTAAATTTTGATGCTGGAGTGGTGTATGTATGTGAGGGCGAAGGGTTAGGTCATGCAGGTCTTCCCGAGCAAAGGCAGAGTTTGTACTTAATCCTTAGGGCAATGAAGAACCAGGACAAGATGTTTTCCACTTTTTATTTCAAGATAATTTTAGATTTACTGAAGTGTTGCAAAAGTAGTACAGCAAGGTCTCATTCACTGAACTTCCCTTAACATAAACATCTTACATAACCACGGTAGAATGATCAAACTAAGAAATCAAGGTTGGTACAATACTATTAGCTACACTATAGACTTCAATGGGATTCCACCAGTTTTTCCACTAAGGTCCTTTTTTTTCCAATCCAGGACCCACATTGCATTGAGCTGTCCAGCAAAGGATTTTAAAGAAGAGTGTGACGTGATCACATTTGCAATGTCAGTTTGAGAGAAACATATTTAGATTTTGGGCAATGGGGAAGGAAAAAGTGAGTCAAGTTAGGAAGCCCAGGGAATAAGCTAGTCTGGCCCTGTTGGCACCCTATGAAAGTTATGATGTAGCCTCTGGAGCTGACACACTGGCCTACCATGGCACATTTAGTTTCCTTTCTGATGTTCCGATATGCTGATTTAGAAACATGGTTTAACTAGAGCATGATTCCACTGGATCACAGTATTCCTTTGTTCTACTACTCAATTTTGGTATGGACACATTGAAGTGAACTGGAAAGAGGATGGGAACTGCAGCTTGGATGTTTTTAACTCCAAATGGTTAGAAACATGGGGGAAAAATAACTATTAAACACTTAGTAGTTGCATTTTCTTTAATGTGGCCTGAAGCATCTGCTTCTGTGAAGTGCCATTCCTTGTGTTTCCCTTTACAAAATTGTCTGAGTGACACTGCATGTCACGAATTGCATGGTTAAATCTCTCTATGTGCCATTGTCAAAGATAGCTCCGAACTTGAGATTTATATGCTTTGCTCAATTCTTTACTTGCTTGTTTCTGGAACATTCTTAGTTGATGTAGCTGGAAGCGTAACAGCTACGTTATAAAACGTAATGTTATAAAACAGCTACGTTATAAAACTTTTTTATTACCAGACATTTTTCACTTCCTTTTTTTTTAATTTATTTTTTTGGCCCACACCATGTGGCGTGTGGAATCTTAATTCCCTAACCAGGGATCGAACCTGGGCCCCCTGCAGTGGAAGCACAGAGTCGTAACCACTGGACTGCCGGGAAAGTCCCTCTCTTTCTTTCTTTTTTTAAAAAAAATATTTATTTATTTATTTATTTACTTTTGGCTGGGTTGGGTCTTCATTGCTGTGCATAGGCTTCCTCTAGTTGTGGCGAGTGGGGGGCTACTCTTCGTTGCAGTGCGTGGGCTTCTCACTGCAGTGGCTTCTCTCGTTGCGGAGCATAGGCTTTAGGCACGCAGGCCTCAGTAGTTGTGGCACGTGGGCTCAGTAGTTGTGGCTCGCGGGCTCTAGAGCACAGACTCAGTAGTTGTGGCGTACAGGCTTAGTTGCTCCGCAGCATGTGGGATCTTCCCCGGCCAGGGCTCGAACCTGTGTCCCCTGCATTGGCAGGCGGATTCTTAACCATTGCACCACCAGGGAAGTCTTTCACTTTCTTTTAATACCATTATTTTTAAGAACTATATTAGATATCAGGAGACCTGCTTTCTAGCCTTGACTTGGTCATCTATTAGCTGTGTGACCTTGGACGAGCAAATTAACTTCTCCTGTTCTCAGTTACTTCACATTAAATAACTACCCTGCCAACCTCATATAGTCAGGTAAAATAATGGATGGACACAAACTTTGCAAACTCTACTGCTACATAAATAAAGGGGGTATTATCCTCGTTATCTACATTTACTCACATCTCTTGATTGCATCCTCTTTTGATTTCCAAATGAGGTAAAACATATAAAATGTCTATGACAGTGTAAGTGAATTCATTCATTAATTCATTTTTTCATTTATTCTGAATTTATGTATTATGTTCTAAGTGCCCAGATCTTCACTATGGATTTGAAGATCAGCAGGAAATGGATCCTGTGCTCTAAAGCTTACTTTCAGTAGAGAGAGAGATACAAGTAGGCAAATAAAATTAATAAAGTGTTTGTTCTTTACTTTTCCACCAAATACTCGTAATGGCACAGGAGAGAGAACCCGTGTCTCCCTGGAGTTTGGGGCATAGCCTACATTAAGAAATTAATTTCTTTGAAATGGAAAGATAACCCATGCTCTTGTATTGGAAGAATTAATACTGTTAAAATGGCTATACTACCCAAAGCAATCTACAGATTTAATTATCAAATTACCCATGGCATTTTTCACAGGACTAGAACAAATAATCCTAAAAATCATATGGAACCATAAAAGGCCCAGAATTGCCAAAGCAATCCTGAGGAAAAAGAACAAAGCAGGAGACATAACCCTCCCAGACTTCAGACAATACTACAAAGCTACAGTAATCAAAACAGTATGGTATTAGCACAAAAACAGACATATGGATCAATGGAACAGAATAGAGAGTGCAGAAATAAATCCACACACCTATGGTCAATTAATCTTTGACAAAGGAGGCAAGAATATACAATGGAGAAAAGACAGTCTCTTCAGCAGTGTTGGGAAAGCTGGACAGCCACATGTAAATCAATGGAGTTAGAATACACCCTCACACCACACACAAAAATAAACTCAAAATGGCTTAAAGACTTAAATATAAGACATGACACCATAAAACTCCTAGAAGAGAACATAGGTAAAACATTCTTTGACATAGGTTGTACTAACGTTTTCTTAGGTCTGTCTCCCATGGCAAACATTCTCTGATATACATTGTACCAATGCTTTCTTAGGTCAGTTTCCAAAGGCAATAGACATAAAAGCAAAAATAAACAAGTAGGACCTAATCAAACTTTAAGCTTTTGCACAGCAAAGAAAACCATAAACAAAACCAAAAGGCAACCTACGGACTGGGAGGAGATATTTGCAAATGATGCAACTAACAAGGGCTTAATTTCCAAAATATATAAACAGCTCATAGAACTCAATAACAAAAAAACTAAACAATCCAAACAAAAAATGGGCAGAAGACCTAATTAGACATTTCTCCAAAGAAGACATACAGATGGCCAACAGGCATATGAAAAGATGCTCCACATCACTAATTATTAGAGAAATTCAAATCAAAACTACAATGAGAGTACACCTCACACTGGTCAGAATGGCCATCATTAAAAAGTTGACAAATAACGTGCTGGAGAGGGTGTGGAGAAAAGGGAACCCTCCTACACTGTTGGTGGGAATGTAAGTTGGTACAGCCACTATGGAGGACAATATGGAGGTTCCTCAAAAAACTAAAATTAGAATTAGAGTTCTGTCCAGATATATGCCCAGGAGTGGGGTTGCTGGATCATATAGCAACTCTAATTCGAAAAGATACATGCACCCCAATGCACTATTTATAATAGCCAAGACATGGAAGCAACCTAAATGTCCATCAACAGATGAATGGATAAAGAAGATGTGGCATATATATACACACACACATATATATATACATATATATACACACAATGGAATACTACTCAGCAATAAAAAAGAACAAAATAATTCCATTTGCAGCAACATGGATGGGCCTAGAGATTATCGTACTAAGTGAAGTGAGTCAGAAAGAGAGACAAATACCGTATATCACTTATATGTGGAATCTAAAATATGACACAAATGAACTTATTTATGAAACGGAAACAGACTCAGACATACAGAACAGAGTTGTGGTTGTGAAGGGGGAGGGGGGTGGGAGAGGGATGTATTGGAAGTTTGGGATTAGCAGATGCAAACTATTACATATAGAATGACTTTATAAACAACAAGGTCCTACTGTATAGCACGGGGAACTATATTCAATATCCTGTAGTAAACCATGCTTGAAAAAAATATGAAAAAGAATATCTATATATCTGTCGACCTATCTATCTATATATATATATATCTGAATCACTTTGCTGAACACCAAAAACTAATACAACATTGTAAATCAACTATATTTCAATAAAAAAATTATAAAAGAAATTAATTTCTTTGAATTTTCTATTTTAAAAGCCTTACAAATTTGCATTCTACACCACAGTGTAGTCCTGTTTATTTTGTTATTGCTTTTTTTACACAGCAACCAGCCAAGTGGGGTTTATTCGGTAAATACAAGCCTGACTCAATATTTTAAAATCAATGTAATGCATCATGTCAATAATCTTAAGAAGAAACACAAAATTGCATCAATTGATGCCAAAAAATTGGATAAAATTCAATAACCAGTCATGATAAAAATTTTCAGCACACTGGGAGAGAAGGGAACTTTGTTAACCTGATAAAGGGCAGCTACAAAAAGCCTATAGTTAATATGCTTAATGGTGAAAGACTGAATGCTTTCCCCCTAAGATGGAGAGCAAGGCAAGGATGTCCATTCTCATCACTTCTATTCAACATTGTATTGGAAATCCTGGCCAATAGAAATTGAAAGGTCCCTGTTTGCATACAAGATGAGAAGGTGTACAGGGCTGGCTGGAGATGGCAGGCAGGCCTTACTCTTCTGTAAGACGTGGTCAAATTGGCTCATGGTGGGAGGGGGGCTTTGGTGTTGGGGAAAACCAGGCCTGCCTAGAGGATTACTCCCACAAGGCTGCTCTGGGGCTTCTGCATCTTCTAGGGTTGTGGGGAAGCAGAAACAAACTCTTAGAGCCCCTGTAGCACAGAGAACATGCTGTATCTCTGGGACCAGCAGTGGGCCAGAGCGGGTGATAATCACACACTGATGACATCAGGAGGGCTGTATCTTGTTGCTGACAATGGGGACGTAGCCTTCGGTGATGCTTTACTTCTTGAGGTTAACAGAAAACAGCCCTGCAGGGAGTTTTAATGGAAGACTTCAATGGCACTACTGGAGTTGTAGAGGTTGAGGATGGTGATACGCTGACCACTGCTCTTTCCTGCTTCTCAAAATCTCTGGAGAGTGCGGGGAGGGGCGGGGCCAGGCGTCCTGCTGGTGATGTGGGTGGCACTCCTCCTCCAGGGAGTGCCCAGAACCTGCCCCCTCGCTTAGCAGGATCCTGCAGGCGCTTGGCAGTCTGCCCAGTCCCGAAGCAGATTACGCCTGCTGGGTCCTAGCACGTCTTCTAGATGTTCGGGCCCAGGCCTGAGAGACTGGAGGAGCATCCAGTTTATTTTCATTTATACTCTTTTTCATCCAAAGGCAGGCCGGAGAGAGGTGGTCACGCAGTGGTGAAACACAAAACTTTTACTCAAGCTCTGGTTACTTCCAACCATGACCATTCTCTCGCTTACTAGCTCCCTTCTGGTCCTCTTCTCAAAAATGGTTCCCCTTCTGATCGTGTTATCCTGTTTTCCAAATCTTTACAGGGATGTCTCCAGCTCTTTTGGTCAAGTTCAATCTTTTTTTAAAATAAATTTATTTATTTATTTTTGGCTGCGTTGGCTCTTCGTTGCTGCACGCGGGCTTTCTCTAGTTGCCACAAGCGGGGGCTACTCTTCCTTGCCGTGCGCAGGCTTCTTATTCCAGTGGCTTCTCTTGTTGTGAACACTGGCCCTAGGTGCGCGGGCTTCAGTAGCTGTGGCATGCAGGCTCAGTAGTTGTGACTCACGGGCTTCGTTGCTCCGCGGCATGTGGGATCTTCCAGGACCAGGGCTTGAACCCGTGTCCCTTGCATCAGCAGGCGGATTCTTAACCACTGCGCCACCAGGGAAGCCCCCACGTTCAATGTTTTTACTAACAACTCCCCTAATTCTGATCGTTGGTACATTTTCTCCATTCCTTTGTCCTACAACTTTTTCTACCCCTCTAATCCAGGAGTTAACTCGCTAAATTTCGACCTGCCTCTGCTATTGGCCAGTTAGCTGCCTTTGTTCTGTCTTGAATTGCCCCCCTGCCAATCAGCAGAAGATGCAGACCTTTTGGAGCCAGGGAACTTGCACAGAAAGGCCCTTGGGGAGGCGCACACGTCTCAGCATAAACAAATGACCTCTTGTTCTCCAAAGCTCTTGAGACACAAGGAGGAAAAATAATACGCTCTTCTACTATCTTTGTCCTATGATACCTACAATACTTTCTAGGTCCAAGTACAGGCACTTTGCATTATAAGACAGCACAAGGAGCAGAAGGTAAGGGCGACAAGGATTCTTACAGAGGTCGCAAAATAAGATCCCTGCCGCTTAGAGAAAGAAAACTTTAAGAATCTTAAGAGCAACCCCCTTTCTTCCCCTCTCTCTTCTTCAGTTTTTTTCCCTTTCTTCCCCCTTCCCCAGACCTGCACCGTCCAACAGAAATATAACTAGAGCCACATACGTAATTTTAAATGTTCTAGTAGCCACACACAAAAAATAGAGGGAGGGATAAATTAGGAATTTGGGATTAAAAGATGCACACTTATTATAAAATAGATAACAAGGACCTACTGTATAGCACAGGGAACTATATTCAATATCTTATAATAACCTATAATGGAAAAGAATCTGACAAAGAATAGCTATATACACATATGTATAACTGAATCACTGTCTTGTACACCTGAAACTAACACAACATTGTAAATCAACTATACTTCAATAAAAAAACTTAAGCCACAAAAAAGAAACAGGTGGAATTAATTTTAATGTTTTATTTAATGCAAGAGACTCCAAATATTATCATTTCAACATGTAATCAATATGAAGTTGGAAAGGTTTTGCATTCTTTTTACCGTGCAAATTCTTTGAAACCTAGTATACAATGTACACTTACAGACATCAGTTTCGTACTTGCTGCATTTCAAGCGCCGGATAACCACCACACTGGGCAGCAAGGCCCAGGAATTCCCCTCCGCCCACCCTGGCAGCAAGAACTGAAGATGGCGGGGCGGTAACCCTGCTATTGGTACTAAGAGAGGCAAAATCAGGAGGACGCGAGACTGTGATGCTGGGAAGTTGAAACCTCTCAGGCTGCTTCCCTCCTCCCCCACCCCCCGCCCCCCGGACACCGCGAGGCAGCTCTGAAGGCTGCGCGCGCGAGGAACCGCCAGAACCGCGGGAAAGTGCTGGGCTGGGGATGCTGGGAGGACGGAGAGGGAGGTGGGGGGAAGGGAGGAGGGGTGAGGGGCGGTGGAAGGCGCGGCGGGGACCCGCACGCATGCGTGCTCCGCGCGCTCACAAAGCCAGCCAGGCCGTCTAGCAACCGGGCTCCGAGCCAATGTCTCGCCCGAACAAGTGGCCTTCCCTGGAGTTCTAGTCCCACCAGCCGGTCTCGGCTCTTCCCTGTCCGTCCACGGTTCTTCCTTATCATTTCCGCTTCTCCCCTCCACTGGTTCCGATCTCGTCCATGGTGTGTGTCCTCAAGCGCTGAACCGGCTCCTAGAATGTGTACTCGTGGTTTCCGCCTGGGAACCAACCTCTGTCGCCTGTGGCCCACCCTCCCCGGGCTCAGGTGGCTGCTGGGGCTGGGGCTGCTCCCGGGGCTTAAGGCCGCCCGCTGCGCGGCTTTTTATCTTCCCGCGTTGGCTCAGGTCAACTTCTTCGAGGCAGACTGAGAGACTGCTACCTGCAAGGTGAGGACTAGAGGGGGTAAGTGAGATGTGAGGGGAGGCTTCGGGTTGCAGTATGGGGCACACCGGGGCCGACCAGTGCTGGGAGCTCTCAGACTCTGACCCAGAATGCCAAAGCCCCCTCTGTGGGTGTGTTTCGGGGTCTCAATCGCTGAGCCTCGCACTTGGCGGATCCGGACCTCTCTTTTTCCCTGATCCTCTTTCCCTCCCTCTTGGCTCCTCCCACTTCGTCTCTTTTCCTCTAACTCCCTCTCAGCTTCTCTTCCGCCCACCTCACAGCTCCTCCTTTTGCGCTGTTCTCTCCGCTCCTTGTCCGCGGTCTCGGGCTTCTTCCTTTCCACTCCCTCTCGCCTCCACCCCCTCGCTTCCCCTCTTCCCTCTAGGCTCCGCCCTCCCTCTCGGCCCCTGCCTCTTCCCTTATCTTGGTCCCTCTAGTTAGTTCCTGCTCCGGCTCTGTCCCGCTTACTCCCTCTCAGCCACTCCCCCTCCCCTTGGTTCCTACCTCTCCCCCTTCCAATTGGCTGCTCCTCCACCTCTCAACTCCTCCTCCATCATAACTCCTCCCCTCCCCCTCCCGCTCGAAGGTTCTTTCCTCTCCTACTCTGTGTCTTCTCCCTCTCTCCCACTTCCCCTCCCTACTGTCCCCCTTATACTGAATATAATCTGCCTTTCAAGATTCACACACTCACTAGGTCTTCCTTAGATATAGTCCTACCATGTTTCTGTCACCCCTCACTCCTGTGGTCACACACTTTTACCTCCTTCTTGTTAATTCACGTTGGTTTCTCCTGGGCCCTCGCCGCAAACAGCAAGATAATATTGTTTATCTCTCAGACTTGTGAGAATAAAATGAGACAACGTATGAAAAGCACTGACAAAAACGCCTGGCACCTGGTAAGCCTTAAATAAATGGTAACCATTATCATTATGAGTTTTCTCTAGCCAGAGATTTCTGGCACAATTCCTCTTCCGCATGTCCACCAAACCCCAATAATTTTTTGACTCCCTTCCTTGGCAGTCTTCTTTTTGTAACTGTAAACTCACTCTAAAAATTTTTTTTGGCAAGTAATCAATTCAAAAAGTATTAATGAATAGTAAGACTTATTTTCTGACCTCAGTTTGCCCAGTCGAGTGTGTGCGGTAATGTTCTCTTAGAAGGAACCACACAGGCATTACAGAGTTGAGAACAGTGCAAGGTGTGGTTTGACTATAGACTTAGCCAAGTTGAAAGCTGGGGTTTTTAGAGGCCAGTTCTAGGTGCAGCAAACTTGCTCTTAATCCTGGAGCTTGCCTTTTCCTGTGAGAAGTATTGATGGTGGTGTTTTGAGCCATGATCTTGTGAAACACGTGTAACTAAGAAATAGCATTTAAAAATTACTTTACACCTGCCTTTTCTCTGACTGGTAATACCTAGTGCTGGCTCTTTATTTCAGCAGGCTTCCTAGCAAAGAAATATAATCTTTAACGAATTTCTTTCTTTTCTTTCTTTCTTCCTTCCTTCGTTGGGTCTTTGTTGCTGCACGCTAACTTTCTCTAGTTGCAGTGAGTGGGGTCTACTCTTCCTTGCAGTGTGCGGGCTTCTCATTGTGGTGGCTTCTCTTTGTTGCGGAGCATGGGCTCTAGGTGCGTGGGCTCAGTAGTTGTGGCACATGGGCTCAGTAGTTGTGGCTCGTGGGCTCTAGAGCACAGGCTCAGTAGTTGTGGCACACGGGCTTAGTTCCTCCACAGCATGTGGGATCTTCCCCGGCCAGGGCTCGAACCTGTGTCCCCTGCATTGGCAGGCGGATTCTTAACCACTGTGCCACCAGGGAAGTCCCAAGTTGAACATTTAAAAAACTGACTTGTGGAAACTCTTAAATAAGGAAACTAGTTCCTTGTTTGTGGCATCCTTTTTCCAAGTTTGTCAGTTGTCTTTGGTTTTGCTTATTGTTTTTTTTTTCTTTTGTCGTTTAGAAAAATTGGCTTTTATTCTATTTGTCAAACTTTTTATGACTTCTGAGTTTTGTGCCCTATTTGAGAGATCTTTACCATACCAGACAAGGTTATAAAATAATTCTCCTATGGTTTTTTTTTTTTTTTGCGGTACGTGGGCCTCTCACTGTTGTGGCCTCTCCCGTTGCGGAGCACAGGCTCCGGATGCGCAGGCTCAGCGGCCATGGCTCACGGGTGCAGCCGCTCCGCGGCATGTGGGATCTTCCCAGACCGGGGAACGAACCCATGTCCCCTGCATCGGCAGGCGGACTCTCAACCACTGCACCACCAGGGAAGCCCTCCTATGGTTTCTTATATTACTTCTATGGTTTTAATTTTAACATTTAAATAAGATTAACATTTTCTGCTGTAATATATGAGAGGAGCCCTCTTAATTTTTTTTTCAGATTGTTGACCAGTTGTCTTAACACCATTTATTGATTAATCTATCTTTTTTCCACTTGATTTGAGAAACTATGAAGGTTCTTATAAATATAGTAAGCTCCAAGTATGTATTTTATTTATTTTTAAAATTTTATTTATTTATTTATATTTATTTTTGGCTGCATTGGGTCTTTGTTGCTGTGCGTGGGCTTTCTCTAGTTGTGGCGAGCAGGGGCTACTCTTCGTTGTGGTGCACGGACTTCTCATTGCAGTGGCTTCTCTTGTTGCAGAGCATGGGCTCTAGGCACGCGGGCTTCAGTAGTTGTGGCTCGCGGGCTCTAGAGCGCAGGCTCAGTAGTTGTGGCGCACGGGCTTAGTTGCTCCGTGGCACGTGGGATCTTCCCGGACCAGGGCTTGAACCCATGTCTCCTGCAGTGGCAGGCAGATTCTTAACCACTGTGCCACCAGGGAAGTCCTGCATTTTAAAATATAGTTGAAATCTTATGTACTTTGTCAGTTTGGGGACTCTAGATGAGAACTATTATCTTTAATTATCTGCTGTCCTTTAGAAACCTTTGCCTATTCACCTTTATAAAACTATAACTCATATATGTTGCTATTGCTAAATTTCTGATTAGATTTCACTAAGTGTAGATACAATTCTCTTGTTTACAGAGTTATAGTAAGGTTATTTACATGTGTTCTCAAGTGTGATAACTTTCCATGTCCTTGTCTTTAAAAAAGAAAAATCTAACCACATGGTATAGATGATAGCAGATGTTCAATCTTTTAAAAAGCAGCATATGAAATTTTGAAAAAGAATTACCCAAGTTCTGCTGTTTTAGTGATTTAAAAATTCCTGTCTGGTAAATTATCAAGAGCACAGCTGAGATCCAGGGAAGTAAGCAAAAGCGTCCTGTGAAGAGCCAGAAGAGATGTTATAATGTTCATGAACTAACTTCATGCTCTCAGACAGTCTTTTTGACATAGGCTTTTTTTTTTGGCCTTGCTGTGCGGCATATGGGACCTTAGTTCTCTGACCAGGGATGAAACCGAGGGCTCCAGCAGTGAGAGCACTGAGTCCTAACCACTGGACCGCCAGGGAATTCCCTCCATTTAAAGTTATTATAGGACTTCCCTGGTGTCGCAGTGGTTAAGAATCCTCCTGCCAATGCAGGGGATATGGGTTCGAGCCCTGGTCCGGGAAGATCCCACAGGCCGTGGAGCAACTAAGCCCGTGCGCCACAACTACTGAGCCTGTGCTCTAGAGCCCACGAGTCACAACTTCTGAGCCAACGTGCCACAACTACTGAAGCCCGCACGCCTAGAGCCCGTGCTTTGCAGCAAGAGAAGTCACTGCAATGAGAAGCCTGCACACTGCAATAAAGAGTAGCCCCCGCTCGCTGCAACTAGAGAAAGCCCACGCGCAGCAACGAAGACCCAGCACAGCCAAAAATAAAACATAAATAAATAAATTAATTTTTTAAAGTTATAAAATATTGGTTATATTCCCTGTGCTGTATGATATATCCTTGCAGCTTATTTCTTTTATACACAGTAGTTTGTATCTGTTAATTCCCTACCACTATCCTGCCCTTCCCCACATTCCTCTCCCCAGTGGTAACCACTAGTTTGTTCTCTATATCTGTGAGTCTGTTTCTGTTTTGTTATATTCATTCATCTTATTTTTTATTTTTTAATTTATTAATTTTTTTTCTTAGCGGTACGCGGGCCTCTCACTGTTGTGGCCTCTCCCGTTGCGGAGCACAGGCTCCGGACGCGCAGGCTCAGCGGCCATGGCTCACGGGTGCAGCCGCTCCGCGGCATGTGGGATCTTCCTGGCCCGGGGCACGAACCCGTGTCTCCTGTATCGGCAGGCAGACTCTCAACCACTGCGCCACCAGGGAAGCCCCATCTTATTTTTTAGATTCTACATATAAGTGATATCATACAGTATTTGTCTTTTTCTGTCTAACTTATTTTACGAAGCGTAATACCCTTCAGGTCCATCCATGGTGTTGCAAATGGCAAAATTTCATTCTTTTTTATGTCCTTTTTCACATAGTTTTAACAAATCTTATCATTTATTACACACATTGAGGGCTTACCTTATAGCAGATTAGGGGGAAAAAAGAAGGGAGAAAAGGCATAATGACAGCTGACAGCCAAAATGAAAGAGAAACTCTTTACAAAAAGAAAGGAAACTCTTTACAAACAAGTTTATGTTCTTTGGTAGGGGTGGAGGAGTGTGGGTAGCAGGGGTGTAAATAGTTATCTCTTGCCATTCAGTTTTGGGACAAATAGCTGTTCTCATCTCATTTGATACTGGAGATGTCACAGAGTCAAAGCAGGTGCAATGATTGATGCTCAAAATGACCCTGAATCATCAAGGAAGGTTAAATTGTGATCGTAATGTTTTGTTTAAGATAGGAAAGAGTGAAGTGTATTTTAGAATAATTCTTATAAAAGTGGTTACAAAAGTGCAAAAAAAGCACTTATGCAGGTAGCTTTAATTATTTCCAGTTCTTAACTTGAGTTGCATGGACTCTAGGGGCCCTATGAAGCCTCTTAAAGCTGAACAGGGAATTTGGTGAATATGTGTGCTTTTCTGGGGTGAGGAGCCATAGCTTTCATCCTGTTCTCAAAGGGTTCTATAATTAAAAAAGGTTAAGAATGGCTGAGGTATCTGAAAAATTTACGTATTCAAAGACCCCGATGATGCCAGATAAATGAAATGTTATGAATTTATAGCTATACTGTTTTAAAAATTTATAACTGTACTGTGTTATAAATTTATAACACTGTGCTAAGTTATAAATTTATAACTATACAGTTATAAATTGATGGGAGCAATAGACCCAATTACCTTTCACTTACTTCATTATGTATTTTGCAAGTGCTACCTTATATTACTTTGTATTAGTAATGATTTTTTTTTCCCTTCTTGTAGTCATCAGTAGCACTATTTGTAAATAGATTGGACTCAGTGGAATCTGTGCTACCTTATGAGTATAATACGTAAGTTGTAAGTATTATAATTATATCCAATATAATTGATATAATTGTGATTAATTTATATCATAATTATGATATAATTGTGTTAAAATGTGCCTTAAGTTTTTTTGTTTTTTTTTGTTTTTTCTGTGGTACGCGGGCCTCTCACTGCTGTGGCCTCTCCCGCTGCGGAGCACAGGTTCTGGACGCGCAGGCTCAGTGGCCATGGCTCACTGGCCCAGCCGCTCCGTGGCATGTGGGATCTTCCCGGACCGGGGCACGAACCCGTGTCCCCTGCATCGGCAGGCAGACTCTCAACCACTGCGCCACCAGGGAAGCCCGCCTTAAGTTTTGAAAGTTAGTGAACGAAAGCCCTGAATATATTAAGAAATGTAGTGGTAATTTTATAATAAACTTAACAGAAAAAATGATTAGAATAGAGAGCTTTCAAGGTGAGACAAGTGCTTAAAAAACTAGGAAGTTGCCATACTCGATTTTTCTTTCTAAGAAAGGAAAATTATAAATTTACTACACTTTGAACTTGAAAAAATATCTTTGCAGAGTTGTATCTTATTTCTAAAATATCAAATACTAAGGTAGGTTTCTACTAAGGTTTTTAATGGATGAAGGTGCTTAGTTTAGTAGTGAGTAGTTATTATAAGATTCAGTATGATCATTCATTTGAGAATAACAACAAATGATGTACTTCTTAGAAAAAATGATTGTAGTTCCCTTTGGTATTACTTTATTTCTACTAATTAAGCAGAAATAAAATCAGGTCTGATTTTTATTAAAATACCAGGTGTAAATGTAGGGTGTTAGTATGAGAATTTAAAACATTACAGAGGCCTACCATTTATTTTATCTTCGACCTAAGCCATTTTACATTCAAATTTACTTAAAGGTAATTGTAATTCTTTTCACCTAGTAACTATTTGATTTGTGAGTATGTGGGAATGTGTTTGGGGGTGTTTGTTTTTTAATTCCCCTTTGATCAGAATTGATAATTACAGTTTCTAAATGTCCCACGTTAGAATCAGTACAGACTTTAAGCCATTGTTTCCTTATTTGTGCTTATATGTAATTTGAAGTTTAATCCTAAAAAGTGTTGTTTTCTTTTTGATTGTGATTACCTGCATTACGAAAGTCAAGAGCAGTACCATGAGCATTTAAAATAATGAATTCATAATTATCAGAGGTTAAACAGTTTAAAGAGGAACATATAATGAGGTCTATAAATCATAAATAGAAAGATTCTGGGTCATATTTTTAGAAGAATCTACCATTAAAAGTGGAGAGGCTAGATAAATTATAAGGACTGATTTCTTTGCTGATTTTTTTTTTTACCTTACTTGAACCTCTTTTTTTTTTTTTGACTTCTGTCAAGACTCCGGAAAGAAAAGCCCTTCTGAAAATCTTGGACAAGTACTATTTGGAGAACAAATAACATCATCTCCTTATGAGGTTATTCAGTTGATCTTATTTTAAATCTTATTTTAAAATGAATCTTCTCAAAACTGACTACGTATACAGCCATCCCTCGGTATCCATGGGGGATTGGTTCCAGGACTCACTGCAGATACCAAAATCCACATATGCTTAAGCCCATAGTCAGCCCTCCACATAGGCAGGTTCCACATCTGCAGATTCAACCAACCACGGATCGTGTATTAAATTTTACATTTGCCATCCACGGTTGGTTGAATCTGCGGATGTGGAACCCATGGAATCAGAGTGCCCACTGTATATTTATTGAAAAAATCTGCATGTATCTGAACCCGGGTAGTTCAAACTTGTGTTGTTCAAGGGTCAACCATAATTGCACCAGAGTCTTTGCTTTAAAAGGAGGTAAAGAAAGAGGAAAGGAGGTAGAATCCGGCGTTGCCAGAAGAATACATTAATACAGTTGGCCCTCCAAATCCAAGGGTTCCGCATCTGAAGATTCAACCAACCTGGAATCGAAAATATTTGGGGAAATAAATTCCAGAAAGTTCCCAAAAGCAAAACTAGAATTTACATAGCATTTACATTGTGTATTAAGTATTATAAGTAATGTAGAGATGGTATGAAGTACAGCTGACCCTTGAACAACACAGGTTTGAACTGTGTGGGTCTACTTATACCCCGATTTTTTTCAATATATGATCTGTGGTTGGCTGAATCCCTGCATGTGGAACCTGATTCAGAGGAACCATCTATGTAGAGGGCCAACTATAAGTTACAGGTAGATTTTCAACATCAGGGAGGGTTGGCCCCCTAACCTCTGCATTGTTCAAGGGTCAACTGTATAGGGGAGGATGTGTGTAGGTTATATGCATAATATACTCCACCATTTTATATGAGGGACTTGAGCAATGGTGGATTTTGGTATCTGTGGATTTTGATATCCTTGGGAGTTCTAGAACCAATCCTCCACTGATACTGAGGGATGACACTATATGCTCTTTAAGCTATTTGCAGTAGTTGGTGGTTCCACACAAAGGTTTTACCTTTCAAGTTTTATTTTTGCTTCATAAAAAAAGTTTAATTTTTTCTTCTTGCATATTTTGGGTAGGGTGATATAAGTAGATGTAATTGGACTCTCAGTGTCTATTGATATTGCCCTTGATACCTTAATAGATATGGGGATAGAGTAAGGATGTTTTCAAGAGCAGTCATGGTTATGAAGGCACTAACTTTTTTCTTCTTTTTTCTCAACTTCATTGAAGTATAACTGAAGTACAATAAACTACACGTATTGAAAGTGTATAATTTGATCAATTTTAATATATGTGAAACCATCAGACGTTAGCTTGTTTTACAACTTTTTATTTTGAAATAATTACAGATTCACAGGAAGATACAAAAAAATGAACAGGTAGGTCTTGTGTACCCTTTACCCAGGTTTGCCCAATGGTAACATCTTGCATGACTATAGTACAATAGCAAAACCAGGGAATTGACGTTGGATGATGCACAGACCTTTTTCAGATTTCACTAGTTTTACATGCACTCTTGTGTGTGTGTGTGTGTGTGTGTGTGTATGTGTGTGTGAGATGCAGATTTGTGTACACACCAGCACAGTCAATACACAGCATAGTTCCATCAGCACAAGGCTCCCTCATGCTGCCCATTTTCTGTTCTTTTTCTATTTAGTTTTCAAAATTCTTTGTATATTCTATCAATAGTTATGATTCCTTTATTGCAACAGTAGTTTGCAAATAGTTTCTCCCAGTCTGTGACTTGTGTTTTCGTCTTCTTTATAGGGTCTTTCACAAAGCAAATGTTTTAAATTTTATGTGGTCCAGTAATCAAGTTTTCCTTTTATGCATCATGCTTCTGGTGTCAAGTCTAAGAAGACTTTGCATAGCCTTAGGTCCTGAAGACTTTCTTCTAAAAGTTTTATAATTTGACTTTATTTAAGTCTGATCTATTTTGAGTTATTTTTTGTATTAAGGTGTGAGGTCTGGGTTGAAATTCTCTTTTTTTTTGCCTGTAGATGTGCAATTGCTTCAGTACCATTTGCTGGAAAGACCTTTTCAGCAATTTCAGTTCTTACTCCACTTACTTGCTTTTACATCTTTGTGAAAAAATCACTTGGGCCTAGTTGTGTAGGTCTATTTCTGGGTTCTCTATTGATGTGTTCCATTGGTCTGTGTGTCAGGCATTCGCTTTTCGATGATTAAAGTTGCACACAATTCCCCTGTGGAGTACCATTATCCTAAGAGAAAAGTGCGCCTTTTCAAGTAATGCTATCCTTTGGACGGAAGAAACATGACAGTTTAGTTCAGTTGCCAATAAGGAATTTTAGGTTTAATATTTGTATGATTTCAGGATATGAAGTGTTAAATTTTCATTGTTTATTCTTATTGTTTTCTGATGAACCACATTGGCACTTCATCTTGATAATCTCCTGTAGCTAGACTTTGTAAACAAGAGGTTTCATATTAAAAGTATCAAATATTTTATTATCACTTTTTTTGGTAACAGCTTTATTGAGAGATCATTCACATACCAAATAATTCACCAACTCATAAGTGTCCAATTCAATGCTTTTTAGTATACTCATGGAGTTGTGTAACCAGCACTATAACCAATTTTATTATCAGTTTTAAGTGAAGGGTTGTAGATCAGGGTAGTTTTTAGAAAGCTACAGTGGATTTTATTTATTTATTTATTGGCTGCACTGTGAGGCTTGCGGGATCTTAGTTCCCCAACCAGGGATGGAACCTGCATCCCCTGCAGTGGAAGCATGAAGTACTAACCACTGGACTGCCAGGGAATTCCTGCTACAATGGATTTTATACCCCACCATTTATAATACTGAAGAAGGCAAATTCTTCTGTTTAGTGGTGAAAGCAGTGTGTGTGTGTATGTGTGTGTGTGTGTGTGTGTGTGTGTGTGTGTGTCTACTGTAATCATTTTAGGTATGAACTGAAATGTAGAGGAGATAGTGCTGAGAATGATGGCATACTGAAGTCTCTGAAGAAAAGTTTTATTTGTAAGATAAAGTGCTTGTTTTGTGACAGTTGATTTATACAATTTAGTCAAATCTCTTAATATTTTTAATTTTCTTTCTTAATAGTTTTAACAAGACAGAAACGTGTAAAAGTTTGTGTAAAATCTTATGATACAGCAAATGAAAATCAAAAGAAAAAGCTGTCCATCTTTGTCTCTTGTAATAGTCTTTATTTTAAAGTCTTTTTTTTTTCTTTTTTTCTGCGGTACGTGGGCCTCTCACTGTCGTGGCCTCTCCCGTTGTGGAGCACAGGCTCCGGACGCGCAGGCTCAGTGGCCACGGCTCATGGGCCTAGCCACTCCGCGGCATGTGGGATCTTCCTGGACCGGGGCACGAACCCGTGTCCCCTGCATCGGCAGGCGGACTCTCAACAACTGTGCCACCAGGGAAGCCCTAAAGTCTATTTTGTCTGATATGAGAATCGCTACTCCAGCTTTCTTTTGATTTCCATTTGCATGGAATGACTTTTTCCATCCCCTCACTTTCAGTCTGTATGTGTTCCTAGGTCTGAAGTAGGTCTCTTGTAGACAGCATATATACAGGTCTTGTTTTTGTATCCATTCAGCCAATCTATGTCTTTTGGTTGGAGCATTTAATCCATTTACATTTAAGGTAATTATCGATGTGTATGTTCCTATTACCATCTTCTTAATTGTTTTGGGTTTGTTATTGTAAGTCTTTTCCTTCTCTTGTGTTTCCTGCCTAGAGAAGTTCCTTTAGCATTTGTTGTAAACCTGGTTTGGTGGTGCTGAATTCTCTTAGCTTTTGCTTGTCTATAAAGGTTTTAATTTCTCCGTTGAATCTGAATGAGATCTTTGCTAGGTAGAGTAATCTTGGTTGTAGGTTCTTCCCTTTCATCACTTTCAGTATGTCCTGCCACTCCCTTCTGGCTTACAGGGTTTCTGCTGAAATATCAGCTGTTAACCTTATGGGGATTCCCTCGTATATTATTTGTTGTTTTTCCCTTGCTGCTTTTAATATTTTTTCTTTGTATTTAATTTTTGACAGTTTGATTAATATGTGTCTTGGCATGTTTCTCCTTGGATTTATCCTGTATGGGACTCTCTGTGCTTCCTGGACTTGATTAACTATTTCCTTTCCCATATTAGGGAAGTTTTCAACTATAATCTCTTCAAATATTTTCTCAGTCCCTTTCTTTATCTCTTCTTTGTCTGGGACCCCTATAATTCAAATGTTGGTGCATTTAATGTTGTCCCAGAGGTCTCTGAGACTGTCCTCAATTTTTTTCATTCTTTTTTCTTTATTCTGCTCTGCAGTAGTTATTTCCACTATTTTATCTTCCAGGTCACTTATCCGTTCTTCTGCCTCAGTTATTCTGCTATTGATTCCTTCTAGAGAATTTTTAATTTCATTTATTGTGTTGTTCATCATTGTTTGTTTGCTCTTTAGTTCTTCTAGGTCCTTGTTAAAAGTTTCCTGCATTTTCTCCATTCTATTTCCAAGATTTTGGATCATCTTTACTATCATTACTCTGAATTCTTTTTCAGGTCGTCTGCCTATTTCCTCTTCATTTGTTTGGTCTCGTGGGTTTTTACCTTACTTGTTCATCTGCTGTGTGTTCCTCTGTCTTCTCATTTTTCTTAACTTACTGTGATTGGGGTCTCCTTTTCGCAGGCTGCAGATTCATAGTTCCTGTTGTTTTGGCTGTCTGCCCCCAGTGGCTAAGGTTGGTTAGGTGGGTTGTGTAGGCTTCCTGGTGGAGGGGACTGGTGCCTGTGTTCTGGAGGATGAGGCTGGATATTGTCTTTCTGATGGGCAGGACCGCATCCGCTGGTTTGTTTTGGGGTGTCTGTGACCTAATTATGATTTTAGGCAGCCTCTCTGCTAATGGGTGGGGTTGTGTTCCTGTCTTGCTAGTTGTTTGGCATAGGGTGTCCAGCACTGTAGCTGGTTTTTGAGTGGAGCTGGGAAGATGATTTGCTTTAATCATCGAAAAGCAAATGCCTGACACACAGACACAGATGATACATATAGATGGAGAGATATACCGTTCTTGGATTGGAAGAATCAACATTGTGAAAATGACTCTATTACCCAAAGCAGTCTATAGATTCAATAAAATCCTTATCAAACTACCACTGGCATTTTTCACAGAACTAGAACAAAAAATTGCACAATTTGTATGGAAACACAAAAGACCCTGAATAGCCAAAGCAATCTTGAGAAAGAAAAACAGAGCTGGAGGATTCAGGCTCCCTGGCTTCAGACTATACTACAAAGCTACAGTAATCAAGACAGTATGGTACTGGCACAGGACCAGAAATATAGATAAATGGAACAGGATAGAAAGCCCAGAGATAAACACATGCACATATGGTCACCTTATCTTTGATAAAGGAGGCAAGAATGTACAATGGAGAAAAGACAGCCTCTTCAATAAGTGGTGCTGGGAAAATTGGACAGCTACATGTAAAAGAATGAAATTAGAACACTCCCTAACACCATGCACAAAAATAAACTCCAAATGGATTAAAGACCTAAATGTAAGGCCAGACACTATCAAACTCTTAGAGGAAAACATAGGCAGAACACTCTATGACATAAATCACAGCAATATCCTTTTTTACCCACTTCTTAGAGAAACGGAAATAAAAGCAAAAATAAACAAATGAGACCTAATGACACTTAAAAGCTTTTGCACAGCAAAGGAAACCATAAAGAAGATGAAAACACAACTCTTGAAATGGGAGAAAATATTTGCAAATGAAGCAACTGACAAAGGATTAATCTCCAAAATTTACAAGCAGCTCATGCAGCTCAATATCAAAAAACCAAACAACCCAATCCAAAAATGGGCAGAAGACCTAAATAGACATTTCTCCAAAGAAGATATACAGATAGCCAACAAATACATGAAAGAATGCTCAACATCACTAATCATTAGAGAAATGCAAATCAAAAGTACAATGAGGTATCACCTCACACCAGTCAGAATGTCCATCATCAAAAAATCTATAAACAATAAACGCTGGAGAGGGTGTGGAGAAAAGGGAACCCTCTTGCACTGTTGGTGGGAATGTAAATTGATACAGCCACTATGGAGAACAGTATGGAGGTTCCTTAAAAAACTAAAAATAGAACTACCATACGACCCAGCAGTCTCACTCCTGCACATATACCCTGAGAAAACCATAATTCAAAAAGAGTCATGGGGCTTCCCTGGTGGTGCAGTGGTTGAGAGTCCGCCTGCTGATGCAGGGGACGTGGGTTTGTGCCCCGGGAAGATCCCACATGCCGTGGAGTGGCTGGGCCCGTGAGCCATGGCCGCTGAACCTGTGTGTCCAGAGCCTGTGCCTTGCAACGGGAGAGGCCACAACAGTGAGAGGCCCGCGTACCACAAAAAAAAAAAAAAGAAAAGAGTCATGGACCACAATGTTCATTGCAGCTCTATTTACAATAGCCAGGACATGGAAGCAGCCTAAGTGTCCATTGGCAGATGAATGGATAAAGAAGATGTGGCCCATATATATAATGGAATATTACTCAGCCATAAAAAGAAATGAAACTGAGTCATTTATAGTGAGGTGGGTGGACCTAGAGTCTGTCATACAGAGTGAAGTAAGTTAGAAAGAGAAACACAAATACCGTATGCTAACACGTATATATGGAATCTAAAAAAAAAATGATCATGAGGAACCTAGTGGCAGGACGGGAATAAAGATGCAGACCTACTAGAGAATGGACTTGAGGTCATGGGGAGGGGGAAGGGTAAGCTGTGACAAAGCGAGAGAGAGGCATGGACATATATACCCTACCAAATGTATAACCGATAGCTAGTGGGAAGCAGCCGCATAGCACAGGGAGATAAGGCCGGTGCTTAGTGACCACAAAGAGGGGTGGGATAGGGAGGGTGGGAGGGAGGGAGACGCAAGAGGGGAGAGATATGGGGATATATGTATATGTATAGCTGATTCACTTTGTTATAAAGCAGAAACTAACTCACCATTGTAAAGCAATTATACTCCAATAAACGTGTTTAAAAAAAAAAACAAAAGAAAAAGGTGGATTTCTTTTTTTTAAAATAAATTTATTTATTTATTTTTGACTGCGTTGGGTCTTTGTTGCTGTGCGTGGGCTTTCTCTAGTTGCGGCGAGGGGCTACTGTTCCTTGCAGTGTGCAGGCTTTTCATTGCTGTGGCTTCTCTTGTTGTGGAGCATAGCCTCTAGGCATGCAGGCTTCAGTAGTTGTGGCTCGAGGGCTATAGAGCGCAGGCTTAGTAGGTGTGGCTCAAGGGCTTCGTTGCTCCGCAGCATGTGGGATCTTCCCGGACCAGGGCTTGAACCTGTGTCCCCTGCATTGGCAGGTAGGTTGTTAACCACTGCACCGCCAGGGAAGCCCAAAAACTGGATTTCTTGAAGAGAGGAATATAACTGAATTATCAACATCACTGTTGTGTTTGGCATCTGAAATCACATGACTTAATTTTTCACTTCCTTTCAGAAGTAGTTTTAGTAACTATTTAATATCTACTGAAATTGTATACTATTTTTTGTGACTTGAGTTTGATTAAAAATCTGAACTTAAATGTGTGTAAGATGATGTTAGTATTGCTTGATTTGAAATGCTTTTTAAATCTTTTCCTTAAAAAATATTTATATTTAGGATTATTGATAATATGCCAGTGATATGGTGTCATGATATGGAAGATGGAAAAAAGTACTGCACACCAGGATTTCCAATAGGATGTTTTATTACCCAACGTGGCATATTGAAAGATGCTTGCATTATCCATGTAAGTATTGAGAACTTACTATAGAAATATAAGAATGTTGCTTCATTTACAATTTGCTTTCTATTATAGTCACTTAACAAACATGAATGGGACACCTACCATCTTCTTGGTTTTGGGCTAGGTGTTGGGGATACAAAGACAAGTGGTCCCTGCCCTCTAGAAGTTCACAGTCCTATGTAGGGAGATAGACTTGTAAGCAAATCGCTGTGATAAAATGTTATGTGCTAGGAGACTAAGGGGCAGTGAGGATATAATGGAGGGAATGAAAAAGTATTTGGCAGATGAATGGGTGGGTGAGCGTTTCTAGTAGGGAAATCAGTGTGGTCCAAAGCTTGGAAGTCTGAAACAGCATACTGTGATTGGGGGACTGTGAATAGTCGAGTGTGTTTGTGACGTAAGATTTGTGGTTTGGGGGTGCAGGTAGAGATGAAGCGCAGAAGGGGGGTGGGGGAATTCCCTGGCGTTCCAGTGATTAGTACTCCATGGTTCCACTGCAGGGGGCCCAGGTTCAATTCCTGGTTGGGGAACTACGATCCTGCATGTTGAGCCGCAGGGCCAGAAAAAAAGCGGGGGGCGGGTAGGCAGAAGCCAGATCATGGCAGGAGGTCCTGTATGCAATGGTAAGGAAAATAGCATTGAATGCCTGTTATGAGCCAGGAGCAATGTTATATCACTCTATATACAGTGACTAATTTAACCCTTAGAATAGCCCTGTTGCTAGAATCTACTACTGCTGTTTTACAGATGATGAAATTCAATCTCAGAGACGGTAAGGGACATGACTAGGGTCATACCGCTAGTAAGTGGCAGACATAGGACTCCAACTCAGATCTTCTTAATTTTATTTATTTATTTTTATTGGGGTATAGTTACTTTACAATGTTGTGTTAGTTTCTGCTGTACAGCGAAGTGAATCAGCTATATGTATACATGTATCCCTTTTTTTGGATTTCCTTCCCATTTAGGTTACCACAGAGCACTGAGTAGAGTTCCTTATGCTATACAGTAGGTTCTCATTAGATATCTATTTTATACACAGTATCAATAGTGTATATATGTCAATCCCCGTCTCCCAATTCATTCCACTGCCCCCTTTCCCCCTTGGTATCCATACGTTTGTTTGTTCTCTATGTCTGTGTCTTTATTTCTGCTTTACAGATAGGTTCATCTGTACCATTTTTCTCGATTCCACATATATGCGTTAATATACGATATTTGTTTTTCTCTTTCTGACTTACTTCACTCTGTATGACACTCTCTAGGTCCATCCACCTTGCTAGAAATAACTCAATTTCATTTCTTTTTTATGGCTGAGTAATATTCCATTGTATATATGTACCACATTTTCTTTATCCATTCATCTGTCAGTGGACATTTAGGTTGCTTCCATGTCCTGTCTATTGTAAATAGTGCTGCAGTGAACATTGGGGTGCATGTGTCTTTTTGAGTACACCCAGTAGTGGGATTGCTGGGTCATATGGTAGTTCTATTTTTAGTTCTTTAAGGAACCTCTATACAGTTTTCCATAGTATAGTGGCTGTATCAATTTACATTCCTACCAACTGTGCAAGAGGGTTCCCTTTTCTCCACACCCTCTCCAGCATTTATTGTTTGTAGATTTTTTTGATGGTGGCCATTCTCACCAGTGTGAGGTGATACCTCATTGTAGTTTTGATTTGCATCTCTCTGATAATTAGTGATGTTGAGCATCTTTTACTGTGCATCTTGGCCATCTGTATGTCTTTGGAGAAATGTCTATTTAGGTCTTCTGCCCATTTGTGGATTGAGTTGTTTGTTTTTTTGATATTGAGCTGCATGAGCTGTTTATATATTTTGGAGATTAATCCTTTGTCAGTTGCTTCATTTGCAAATATTTTCTCCCATTCTGAGGGTTGTCTTTTCGTGTTGTTTATGGTTTCCTTTGCTATGCAAATGCTTTTAAGTTTAATTAGGTCCCATTTGTTTATTTTTGTTTTTATTTCCATTTCTCTAGGAGGTGGGTCAAAAAGGATCTTGCTTTGATTTATGTCAGAGTGTTCTTCCTATGTTTTCCTCTAAGAGTTTTATAGTGTCCGGTCTTACATTTAGGTCTTTTTTTTTAAAAAAACATTTAATTAATTAATTAATTTTATTTTTTGGCTGTGCCGTGTGTTAGTTGTGGCATGCGGGATCTTCATTGTGGGCATGTGGGATCTTTCATTGTGGTGTGCAGGCTTCTCTCTAGTTGTGGCGTGTGGGTTTTCTCTTCTTTAGCTGTGGTGCACGGGCTCCAGGGCACATGGGATCTGTAGTTTGTGGCACGCGGGCTCTCTAGTTGAGGTGCATGAGCTCAGTAGTTGTGGCCCGAGGGCTTAGTTTCCCTGCGGCATGTGGGATCTTAGTTCCCCGACCAGGGATCAAACCCATGTCCCCTGCATTGTGAGGCAGATTCTTTACCACTGGACCACCAGGGGAGTCCCTACATTTAGGCCTTTAATCCATTTTGAGTTTGTTTTCGTGTATGGTGTTAGGGAGTGTTCTAATGTTATTCGTTTACATGTAGCTGTCCAGTTTTCCCAGTGCTACTTATTGAAGAGACTGTCTTTTCTCCATTGTATATTCTTGCCTTCTTTGTCATAGATTAGGTGACCATAGGTGTGTGGGTTTATCTCTGGGCTTTCTATCCTGTTCCATTGATCTATATTTCTGTTTTTGCACCAGTACCATACTGTCTTGATTACTGTAGCTTTGTAGTATAGTCTGAAGTCCGGGAGCCTGATTCCTCCAGCTCCATTTTTCTTTCTCAAGATTACTTTGGCTGTTTGGGGTCTTTTGTGTTTCCATACAAATTATAAAATTTTTTGTTCTAATTCTGTGAAAATTGCCATTGGTAGTTTGATAGGGATTGCATTGAATCTGTAGATTGCTTTGGGTAATAGAGTCATTTTCACAATATTGATTCTTCCAATCCAAGAATGGTATATCTCCCCATCTGTTTGTGTTCTGTTTGATTTCTTTCATTAGTATCTTATAGTTTTTGTTCTAATTCTCTGAAAACTGCCATTGGTAGTTTGATAGGGATTGCATTGAATCTGTAGATTGCTTTGGGTAATAGAGTCATTTTCACAATATTGATTCTTCCAATCCAGGAAAGGTATATCTCCCCATCTGTTTGTGTTGTCTTTGATTCCTTTCATTAGTATCTCATAGTTTTCTGCATACAGGTCTTTTGTCTCCTTAGGTAGGTTTGTTCCTAGGTATTTTATTCTTTTTGTTGCAATGGTAACTCAGATCTTTTTATCTTGGAAGTCCCAATCACACTGTTTTTGAAATCTGTCTTGTGGTTTTCAAACTGTTTTCTACTGGGCCCTAGGGTAATAGAAGTGTCTTGGGGCTGCCATGGAGGCTGAATCGGCATGGAAGGGCTCAACCAGGAAAGCATTGCTTATAATCTGTGTTACATGTGGAGACTTGACGTGGTTCAGCAATGGGGATGAAGGGGGAGACTCGATGTGGATCAGCAGTGGGGATGAAGGGGAAGGGAGAGAGAGGAGCAGAGTATGCCTGCCAGGTTTCTGTTTTGGTGTCTAATTGGTGGTGCCCTTAATTGTTTCTTTCCAGAGAAAAGGGCAGTGCTTCTTGAATTTCAGTCATTCATGCACCACCTTGTTGATTTTTGCCACATCTGAGGCACCTGTTTTATTATTTATCCGCCATTTTTTTTTTGGCTGCGCCGCATGGCTTGTGGGATCTCAGTTCCCTGACCAGAGATTGAAACTGGGCCCTGGCAGGGAAAGCCCAGAATCGTAACCACTAGGCCACCAGGGAACTCCCTATTTACTCATAATTTAACTTAAATTTATTTAGCAGGAAATTACAGAAATTACAGGCTTAGTGTACTACTTATATATTTTATTCATCTATTTTCAAGTAACTAGATTAAAAAGTAGAGTACAGATTATTTCACCTACTACCTAAAATTATCTCTTATATCCCCAGTGATATGTATTTCTCACAATGGGAAACATTCACATAGGGAATGTGGGAGGAAAAGCAGCAAACAACTGCTTAATTGATAATTCTTTTAAAGTAAGGGAAAAGTGGCAGAAGACAGGAGTTAATGAGTAGGAGAAATTTGCATTAATATAGTCTGTGTTTGATACTCTATATGGAAGTCTATATGGAAATTTTTTTTTTTTTTGGCTGCACTTCCCTGCTTGCGGGATCTTAGTTCCCTGACCAGGGATTGAACCCGGGCCCTCGGCAGTGAAAGAACAGAGTTCTAACCACTGGACTGCCAAGGAATTCCGTGGAGTTGTTCTTTGGAACCATTTAAAGACCACATCTTTGAAGGTCTGGGGAGAATAAATGGACCAATAGGATGAAAGAGCCCCAGTTGGCCAGAGTAGCAGTAACTTTCATCAACATTTGTGGGTTGCCACCCTAAGATTACCAAGGTTAAGTGAAACCAGCAGTTGTCTTTTGTCATCCCTTTTATATATAGAGGAACGCTTTCTTGAGAATTTTCTCATTCATTTTTATTTTAAGGATTTTTTTTTTTTGGCCACACTGCACCGCATGTGGGATGTCAGTTCCCCAACCAGGGATTGAACCCGTGCCCACTGCGGTGGAAGCATGGGGTCCTAACCACTGGACTGCCAGGGAAGTCCCTAAGGATATTTATTTTGGATAGATGTTGATGTCCTTCTCCTTCCCCCCTTTACAGGCAGACTTCCTTCCATTGCAAACTTAAAGCTGTAGGGAAGTTTCAGAAAAGTTGTTTATAGTGTTATAGTGTGATTCATCTTTTTTGCAGGACTAATTATATCAGCTATTCTCAAAGTGAGGTCTGGGACTCTCTGAGAACTTTTCAGGGAGTCTGCCAGGTGAAAACTATTTCCATAATAATATTAAGATGTTTTTTGCCTTCTTTACTCTCGTTCATGAGTGTACAGTGGAATTTTCCAGAAGCTATGTGAAGTGTGATGATGTCATCACTCTAAAGGCTAATGGAATGTGTGCTTCTGTACACTTGTGTTTTAAAATTTTTGCATTTTAAGTTCTAATTTGATCACTATGGGTAGATATAACCCTCATAAACAAAAACTCTTTAGGGTTTTTCATAATTTTTAAGAGTAGGAGTCCTGAGACTAAAAAAGTTTGAGAACTGCTGAATTAGGTATTTAGAATCAAAGTGGCAAATATGGTTGTCTTATCAATAAAAAGTTTTAAATTCATTAAGTACACTAGCATTGTACGAACACCACCACGATGATTACAAAAGTAATACCTGTTTGGGGACTTCCCTGGTGGTCCACTGGTTGGGGCTCTGAGCTTCCACTGCAGGGGGCCCAGGTTCCATCCCTGGCTGGGGAACTAGGATCCCTGCATGCCGTGCATTGTGGCCAAAAAAAGGGGGGAAAAAAGTAATGCATGTTTGTAAAACCCTCATACAACACAGAGGTATAAAGAGTATGAAGTGCAGTCTTCATATAATCCTCCTCAATTTTAATAGATTCTTTTTATGTATATGTAATTTCTTAATCTAAGTGAGATTGTAATATATATGTTTTTGTAATCTGCTTCTTTGTCTTTACTTAGAAGTTTATAATGGACTTCTTTCCATGTTCATTTTGTATATTATGTATATATACACACACATATATACAGAGAGAGGCAATACAAGAACAAGAAAATGATTATACTTTTTAATAGTTTCATACTATTCCATTGTATGGATGGATTGTAATCTTTTATCCATTCCATCATGATTAGCTGTTTTCAATTTTTGTTATTAATGATGCTGCAGTGAACATTCTTTTACCTCTCTGAGTCTCACCTGTAAAATGGGAATAAGGATAGTATATATCACATAGGATTGTTGTGAGGATAAATAGGATAAGACTTGTAAAGTTCTTGGAGCAGTGTCTGACACATAGTAGGCACTCAGTAAATGATAGTTATTATTGTGCAAACCTCTGTGTACTCTTTTCTAATTATGACCTTAGGATAAATTCATATAAATGTAATTGCTGGGTCAAAGGATATGGACTTTAAAAAAAACCTTTTCGTTGTAAAATACAGATACAGAAAACCATACAGAACAAATATAAAGTGTAATGAATTGTTATAAGGGGAACACCTTTGTAAACCCCAGCCAGATCAAGAAATAGAATTTGGGGCTTCCCTGGTGGCGCAGTGGTTGAGAGTCCACCTGCCGATGCAGGGGACACGGGTTCGTGCCCCAGTCCGGGGAGATCCCACATGCCGCGGAGCGGCTGGGCCCGTGAGCCATGGCCGCTGAGCCTGCGCGTCCGGAGCCTGTGCTCTGCAAAGGGAGAGGTCACAAGAGTGAGAGGCCCACGTACCGCCAAAAAAAAAAAAAAGAAATAGAATTTGGCCAGCCACCCCAGAAGGTATCCATGTGTCCCTACCCAGTTACAACACTCTTCCTTCCCCTAAAATAACCACTATCCTAAGTTTTACCCTAATCACTTCCTTGAGTTTCTTTTATGGTTTTGTCACCGAAGTCTACATTCCTAGATGCTATAGTTTAGACTTGATCATTTTATGTATCTTTTTTCAGTGTTTTTTGTGAGCATTTTCAAATGCACAAACAGTTGAATGAATTATATAGTGGACACTTATAAACCCAGCACCTAGATTCTATAATTAGCATTTTCTGTGTTTGATTTGTCACCTTTCTATCCATTTGTCCATTCCTTTATTATTCATCCAAACAATGGTGCATTTTCCTCTGTCCCTGATTCCTTCAAATTGGTAGATGGATCCAGCGGCTTGATTAGATTCAGGTTTGATCTCTTTGGCAAGATAAAGTAGTGATGTGTTCTTTCATCAGGAGGCACGTGATATCACCAGAATGTGGCACATTTGTTACAATTGATGAATATTCATTGATACACCATTATCACCCAAAGTCCATAGTTTACATTAGAGTTCACTCTTGGTATTGTACGTTTTATGGGTTTGGACAAATGTATAATGACATGTATTCATTGTTATAATATCATACAGAGTAGTTTCACTGCCCTAAAAATCTTCTGTACTCTGCCTATTCACCCCCCTCCACCTGATGTCTTTTGTTTCTCTCTTTTACTATGATAAGTGGATCCATTAATTCCTTAGAGGTTGCTGAGGCTGAAGAAACAGGAGCTGCAGAGTGAGCATTCATCAACCAGGAAACAAAACCCTTTTCTCTTGCAGTGTCTATCCAGCGCCCTCTACTGATAAAGCTTCATTCAGTGTCAGGTTGCGAAGGAGAACTATTTAAAATATTGAAAGGGCCCAGATAATTTTCACAGAGGTCAAAGAGCATGAATTTGGGGATGAGAGGCAATAAATCAATAACTGGCACGCCTTACATGCCTGTACTACAATACTCTGATGAAAGAGACCCCTTGCCTATCTCCAGAAATCTCTGTGCGGCTCTCCTCTCTCTGGTAATCTGCCCCACAAAATCTAGCCCCCTTGGCCTCTCTGGACTTTGAACTTTGTCTTCTCAACTGGGAGAGATTGCAGGGCTCTGCTTGAGTACCCTTTCCCTGCACCACAACCTGGAAATCCTCTCTGGGAAGGAAGCGTGAGGCTTCCCCTTCTCTGGGTGATCACTCTTTTAATGTTCTTTGTTGTCCAAGGTCTGAAAACTGTTGTTTCGTATATTTTACCCATTTGAAAAAGTTGTTTAAGGTGAAAGAGTAAATCTAGTCTCGTGTTATTCAATCATGTCTGGAGGAGGAAGCCCAGCTCTCTTGCTTTCTTTTTGCATACGTTTGCTTCGTGTAACTTTGCCTATCCTTTCATTTTTAACTTTTCAGACTCTTTTAGATGTGTCTCTTTTATACAACATGTTGAGTTTTGCTTTGTGATATCTTCTGAAAAATCTTTTCCTCTTAATAGGTGAGTTAAGCCCATTTACATGTATTGATATGACATTTGCTTTCAGTTCTGTTTTATTACATTTTCTTTACTATTTTGATATTTCACATTTTATTGATTCTAAGACTCATGTTTCCCCATATTTTAACATTTATGAAATCAAGATGTGTCTTCCAGTTGATGGCATGTTAAAGGTTAATTGACAGTGTTTCTTTGTAGCAGTACATAAAATAATGATTTTTAAAAAAAATTTTTAAAAATTATTTACTTAATTAATTTATTTTTGGCTACATTGGGTCTTCCTTGCTGTGTGCAGGCTTTCTCTAGTTGTGGTGAGCGGGGGCTACTCTTCGTTGCAGTGCATGGGCTTCTCATTGCGGTGGCTTCTCTTGTTGCGGAGCACGGGCTCTAGGCGTGCGGGCTTCGGTAGTTGTGTCATGTGGGCTCAGTAGCTGTGGCTCGCGGGCTCTAGAGCGCAGGCTCAGTAGTTGTGGCACATGGGCTTAGTTGCTCAGTGGCATGTGGGATTTTCCCGGACCAGGGCTGGAACCCGTGTCCCCTGCACTGGCAGGCAGATTCCTAACCACTGTGCCACCAGGGAAGTCTGTAACGATGTTTTATAAGTGATGGCATTTTAGATTCCATGAAATATAATATTTATTTGAAAAGTCTTTATGTGGTCTACATTTTTATTGTTGTAATTCTTCTAATATTTAAGGTTTGTATTTCTGTTATAGCCCTTTCATTTATACCTACTTATTAGTCACAGTTTTTTGGTTTTTTTTTTGGCTGTGCCACACAGCTTGTGGGATCTCAGTTCCCCGACCAGGGGTTGAACTCTGGCCGAGGCAGTGAAAGCCCAGAATCCTAACCAGTAGGCCACCAGGGAACTCCCAGTCACTTCTTTCTTTAGGGGGTGTTATGCAGTTTCATGATTCTGTGTCTGGTCATGGATTTTTGTTTTGCTTTTTTTTAAAAAAAAATAATTATTTAATTAATTTTTGGCTGCATTGGGTCTTCATTGCTGCGTGCGGGCTTTTCTCTAGTTGTGGTGAGCGGGGGCTACTCTTCGTTGCGGTGTGCGGGCTTCTCATTGTAGTGGCTTCTCTTGTTGTGGAGCACGGACTCTAGGTGCATGGGCTTCAGTAGTTGTGGCACATGGGCTCAGTAGTTGTGGCTTGTGGGCTCTAGAGCGCAGTCTCAGTAGTTGTGGCACACGGGTTTAGTTGCTCTGTGGCATGTGGGATCTTCCTGGACCAGGGCTCAAACCCGCGTCCCCTGCATTGGCAGGTGGATTCTTAACCACTGCGCCACCAGGGAAGTCCCTGTTTTGCTTTGTTTTTAATCCTGTTTGTAATTCCTTAAGTTTCCTGGATTGGTGCCTTTTATCAGTTCCGTAATTCTCAGCCATGGTGAGATATTTTCTTTCCTTTTCAGACTCCAATTAAAGCTATGTTAAATGTTATTTTCTCCTCCATGTCTCTCTTTTGCTTTTTTTAAAAATAAATTTATTTTATTTATTATTTTTGGCTGTGTTGGGTCTTCGTTGCTGTGCGTGGGCTTTCTCTAGTTGCATTGAGAGGGGGCTGCTCTTCCTTGCAGTGTGTGGGCTTCTCACTGCAGTGGCTTCTCTTGTTGCGGAGCACAGGCTCTAGGCCCGCAGGCTTCAGTAGTTGTGGCTTGTGGGCTCTAGAGTGCAGCCTCAGTAATTGTGGCACACGGGCTTAGTTGCTACGTGACATGTGGGGTCTTCCTGGACCGAGGCTCGAACCCATGTCCCCTGCATTGGCAGGCAGATTCCTAACCACTGTGCCACCAGGAAAGCCCCTCCTCCATGTCTGTTAACTTCCCTTCTGTATTTTCCACTTTTTTCCTGTGCTATGTTCTTCTGGTCTATCTTCTAGTCTATAAATTCTCTTTTCACTTGTTCCTTTTCTTAAGAGAAGAGAATTTCAGTAATCATCTTCTTATTTCTACAAGTTTTGTTCTTCAGATCTGCTAGGTCATTATTTTGTACTTTTCTGTTTCATGCACATGCTTTCACACTTGTATTTGATGTCTTTAAAATATATTAAATTTGGTTAATTTTAAATCTGCTTGTGATCATTTCTGGAACTGAACTCTTTACAAGTTGGTTTCTGCTGATTCTTGCTCATAATTCCTTTTTTCCTTGTATGCTCCATTTTTTGGACTACATATTTATTGTTCTCGAAGATTGTTTGTGGAGTTTCTTTGAGTCCTAGGGTCGAAGTACTTTCCTCCAGAGAGGATTTTCCTTTACTTCCACAAGGAGTCTTTGGGAAATACCAGTCTGGGACCACCTTAAAGCAAATTCATAACTTGAACTTTCTGGGGCCACCATGATGATGTGAATCCAGCCTGCAAACCTATATCAGGGCTGGTCTGTGGCCACAACTTTTTAAGGACAGTTTTATTTCTCTCCCCCCACCTCTGCCTTGTTCTGTTTAGCTTCAAGGCCTTCTTCCCAATAGTCCATTGGGACTATAGGAGCAGGTTCACTTCTGGCTCACCTTTACCCTGAGGATGTTACTTTTGGAGGGGGTGGGTGGTCTCAGCTTAATGTGCAGAGGGTCTCATATTAGCCTTTTCACCTGGGAGGGCCTTCCCTGAGTTCCCGCCTCCTCATCCCATGAAGCTACCCAAACCCAAGTTCAAGTTTGCCCAGCTCAGCAGGTGACCTCAGGGCAATAGTAGCATCAGTGCTCCCTTACCCAGCTGACCTCTCTGGCTTCCTACTTTCCCTTAGAATTTGGCATGGTAGTTCCTTACTTTCTTGTCACCTCATGTTGCTTTTTTTCTTTTTTAAATTTTAAAGACTTTACCTTTTTAGAACAGGTTTAGGTTCACAGCAAAATTGAGAGGAAGGTACAGAGATTTCCCATCTACCCCCTGCCCCACCCATGCATAGTCTCCCCCATTCTCAGCATCCTCCACCAAAATTGGACATTTGTTAAAACTGATGAACCTACATTGGTCCCTCACATCATAATCATCCAAAGTCCATACTTTACATTAGGGTTAACTATTGGTGTTGTACATTCCATGCTCATGTTTCTTTTAAGGAGATATTTGTTATATTTATCATTTGTAGTTTTTAGCAGGAGATTTGGCCCAAATAAGATTGGAATTGGAAATCTAGTTAAAGTTTTAAAGCATAATTTTAATATCTAGTAGGAAGGAAACTAACATTTAATGACTTCCTTACTCTGTGCCAGGTGCTGTGCTAGGTCTTTCTGTATAATTTCTCACTTAATCCTCAACAATTTTATGAATTAAGTGATGATAGCCCCATTTTACAGCTAAGAAAACTAAGGCCCAGAAAGACTCACGTACAAAAGATAGTATGTGGCAAAATCTGAATTCTATCCCAATGTTTCTTGATCCAAATTTTGATCTCTTTGTACCATACCAAACTGCCTCATATTTTTTGAGCATCTACTGGATATTAGCTCTGAGGATATATTTGAGAAGTGCCTGACACATAGTGGTTGTTCAAAAATATTTGTTGAGTGAATGAATGATCCAGACAAAGTTCATAGGCTTGTGATCTACTGGGGAACACAATTTACTAGGGGATGTAAACATGTAAATACACTGAGTACAATTTGATGTGGTAAGTGGCAGAGATATGAGCTGAGTGCTATGAGAGCACAGAATAAAGAATTCTCTTTAGTAATTTTTCAGATTATAAGTAGAGGCTATGGCAGCAGATGAGTCTGGAGAGACAAGCGGGATTCAGATCCTGAAGGGCCTTGTTACCACTTTATCTGTCAGATTGAGTATGCGTGACGGTGGTTGAAATGCTTTCCATGGGCAGATTTAACCCTCACAGCATTCTGTTATGATTTCTACAGTATAGGTTCGGAAACCAAGACACTGAGAGGTTAAGCAACTCTGCCAAGGTCACACAGGCCAGCACATGCCATTCCTGAGCTTTCAACCTAGCCAGTTTGACTGTGGAGTCTTTAACCCCTATGCTGTGCTGCTTCTATTAGTATGTATCACGCACATACCTCTGTACCAGTACATGCTCTACTAGCTGCATTTTATTTCTCTGTATGTTTATACCATCTTTCATTTAACTGTACTGATAGACATTTTTGGTTGTTTCTAGGTTTTTGCAATTATGGACAGTATTGTGGTGAGCAGTACTTACTTTCCATCCCAAGCTGATTCTGATACACCGCCTCAGGATCACTCGTACCGTCTTCTTTATCATCACTGTACTAAATGATCTCTAAATTTCCTTCAGGTCTATCACTCTCAATTCTGAGATTCGTCGTAATCTAGAAGTCCTGCATGTTGTAGATTACTCAACATGGTAATTGACAAGGCTGATTTGTACTCATTCTCTGAAGATTGAAGGCCTGGGTGACATAATAGCTAATATTTAGGCTTTCTATGCCAAGCACTGCACTAAGTACTTTACATACATTATTCTGTTTAATCCTCTCAAAAATCTTATGGACAATCCTATCATTGTCCCCAATTTTAAAAAGGGGAAACTGAGACTCAAAGAGGTTAAATGACTTGTCTGTGATCATATAGCTAGTAAATGGCTGTCTGATTGCCAAGTTCATATTGTTAACCCTTATCTTAGTTTGCTAGGGCTGCTGTAACAAAGTACCACAAAATGGGTGTCTTAAAACAACAAAAATTTATTGTCTCAGAGTTTTGGAGGCTAGAAGTCCGAGATGAAGGTGTCAGCAGAAGTGCTTGTTCCTTCTGAGGGCTCTGAGGGAGAATCTGTTCCATGCCTCTCTCCTAGATTCTAGTGATGGCCAGCAGTCCTTGGCTTGTGGCTGCATCCCTCCATTCTCCTCCTCTGTCTTTACATGGCCTTCTGCCTGTGTGTTTCTCTCTCTACATGGCCTTTTCCTCTTTTTATGAAGACTCTGGTTATATTGGATTAGAGCCCACCCGAATGGCCTCATTCATCTTAAATTGATTTTTGTCTTACAGAGACCCTATTTCCAAATAAGGTCACATTCACAGGTACAGTGGGTTAGGACTTAAGCCTGTCTTTTGCGGGGGGGACACAGTCCAACCCATCACAACTCTTATACAAAAACTGCCCCCCAAATCCTTATGGAAAAATAGTCCCTCACTCTCCCTTAACCACTGGTTCTCAAAGTGTGTTCCAGGACCAGGAGCATCAGCTTGTTAGACATACAGAATCTCAGGCTTCACCCTAGGCCCAGCAAGTCAGAATCTGCATTTTAACAAGATCCCTGGGCAATTTGTATAAACTTTCAAGTTTAAGAAGAATTGACTAAGATAATTATCTTCAGATATAGTTGTGGCTACTAGGGAGTGAACTAATGAATACTTCGCTGGTAGAGAGAGTTTCACTCCGTTTTTATCTGTTTGATGCTTCTGATTATAAATGTAGATATATCCTCATTATACAAAATTTCATAAGTACAGAAAAATCTAAAGAAGTAGAGGAAAAATTATTGCCTATAATCTCACTACCCAGAGGCTCCACAGTTAACATTCTGAAACACATCTTCCTTCTCTTTTTTCTTGCTTCATTACTTTTACCATAAATAAAGCCCAAACTCATTTTGCGGTACGTGGGCCTCTCACTGTTGTGGCCTCTCCCGTTGCGGAGCACAGGCTCCGGACGTGCAGGCCCAGCGGCCATGGCTCACGGGCCCAGCCGCTCCGCGGCATGTGGGATCCTCCCGGACCGGGGCACGAACCCGTGTCCCCTGCATCGGCAGGCAGACCCTCAACCACTGCGCCACCAGGGAAGCCCAAGCCCAAACTCTTGATAGGCTTAAACTTTAAGTACTGATAACACTTTATTAGTTTATTTGTATTACTTCATAGTTTTGTGTGGTTAAAAATCCAGCGATGCATGCATTTGTGAATTTTACATTTGCAATATTATTCCTTTGTAACAACTATTTAAAACTGTAGAATTAATTAACATCTTAATTTTAGGCCAGATGCTCAGGGCTGCAGTTTTTATCTTATAAAAACACATTTACACTTCAGTATGCTTAATTTATAGCTTGATTTTTTTAGAAGTAACATATCCCATTTTCATTCCGTGATTAGATTTTATATTTTTTAGTTTGTAGGAAAAGTTCAAACTTCTTTCAAATTTCTTTATCTTTCTGCAGTCTGAATTCAACAAAAGTAATACTTTCTACCTCTTCAGCCATGTCGATATTACCATTACATATCACGGGGAAAGTGAAACAAATTGGGGTATTGTAAGATTGGTTATTGCTAGACTTGATCCCAAAAGGTAATTATAGAATCTCTTTCTAATTAGTTCCATTAATTTAAAAATTAATTCAAAATGTAGAAGATCTCACCAGAATTTTTATCTTTAGGATACATGTGTGATATAACCTTAGACATAAAGTTTGAAAAATCAAATAGGCAGGGACTTCCCTAGTGGTGCAGTGGTTAAGAATCCACCTACCGATGCAGAGGACACGGGTTCCATCCCTGCTCCGGGAAGATCCCACATGCTGCGGAGCAATTAAGCCTGTGCGCCACAACTACTGATCCTGTGCTCTAGAGCCCACGAGCCACAACTACTGAGCCCACGTGCCACAACTACTGAAGCCTGCGCGCTCTAGGGCCCGTGTGCCACAACTACTGAGCCCGCATGCTGCAACTACTGAAGCCCGTGCACCTAGAGCCTGTGCTCCACAATGAGAGAAACCACTGCAGTGAGAAGCCCATGCTCTGCAACAAGAGTAGCCCCTGCTCGCCACAACTAAAGAAAGCCTGCACGCAGCAATGGAGACCCAACGCAGCCAAAAATTAAAAAAAGAAAAATCAAATAGGCAATTTTATTTCATTTAACCTATAGTAAACATCTGAATAACATGTAATGTGAGGAAGAACTGACAGATCTGGAAGAGAATTGACTTATTGAGGGTATCTTAACTCTCTTCTTTAGTTGCTGCCATATGACAAAGAGATTAGATTAAGATTTGTGTTTCTTCAGAGGACAATTCTAGTACCAGTGGAGTCTATTAGGCAGGTATCAGCTGGGTATAAGGAAGAATCTGCTAGCAATTAGAGCTCTCTAACATTTGAATAAGCAACCTCAAGAATTAGTGAGTAGTTAATCCCTACACGTTTGTAGGAAGAGCCTAGATGACCCAGCTCTTTGAGATTTCATAATTAGGCACCCAGCATAGTGTCTGGTCCCTAGTAAGTGAGTGGTCCCTAGTAAGTGAGTGCTTAATGTCTGGTCCCTAGTAAGTGAGTGTCTGGTCCCTAGTAAGTGAGTGCTTAATGAATTGTAAAGGACAATTCTGTATTGGGTAAGAGACTGGACAGGTGACCTTTAATGTTCCAACTTTAAGATTCTTTGAAACTGTAGGATAAGAATAGTACTCTTCAATTAAAAGAGATAGAGGGGGAATATATCATACAGTGTATCAAATCATGATCCATATGGGCAAAATATTATAAAACCTGAAATATTAGGATGGGAAAAGTGATCCTTTGAAACTTATGTGAAGTATATTAAAGGAGGTAAGTGTGGTATGGTTTTCTGAACACAGAACAAGGAATTTGTTTTTTTGTCTCATCTCTGCTGGTTCCATTTTGGAAGTCAACCCTAAGTTCATCGACATGAATCAGACTTCATTGTTTTTAAGCCTACTGGCCTATTTTACTTTAGCCAAGGTTGTTCCATCTGTCACAGCTGATGGCCAAAGGGAAAGAATAGTTAGAGAATGTACTGTGCCAAGCTTTTGACCATGGGTAGGTTAACTTGATCTCTCATAGGTTTAAATTTCCTCATCTGCAATAGGAGAGGGCTGAATTAGGAGTTTTTAATATAGATACTGATGCATCAAACCCAATTTTTATTTTATTTTATTTTTTAAATATTTTTAATTTTTATTTGTTTATTATGAGTGATATTTAGCATTGTTTTACATGTTTATAAACTATCTGTATCTGTTCCCAGTTTTTATTGATGTGTATGTTTTTGGGCAAAGGCGTCCGTACATTTCATTAGATAAACAGACCCCAAAAGATGAAGAACACCGGTACTTTCCAACTCTGATTTATCTTAGTAAAAAGATATACTTTTTAAATTAGTGGCTACGTTAAAAATTTTTGAAGATTTATTTCATAAGGTGTTGCAGAGAGGAAATAAAATAAGGATTAAAAGGATCAGGACATATTTATGAATAACGGGGTAAATAGAGCTACTAAGAGAGGCCAGGGAATACTAACCAAGAGCGACCGCCCACGCTTCTTTGTGTCTGTCACTTCTGATATCTGGGAACAGAATTTTAGGTTGATGGGCTGTGAGGTCTGACTCAGGATGGCTACTCATGTTGAAAGTCATTTGGGTAGAAAGGTAGTAAACATACAAAGTATGATACAGGAAGCTAATCTCATCAGCTATATGAAAATCACATTTAATGCTTATAATCACATCTCATATTCTCAGGCTCGGATAGAGTAAAAAAGCCAAGAAAATCACTTTCTAGAGCTGCATTCTATACTGCCCATAGTAATAGCGTATGTATGCATGCAATAAAACTTTTATCTAATCACAGTAAAGCTCATTTATCTGAGCCCCCTGAGAATGACTGTGTTAAAATTCATCTTTTTCAGAATTAGGCAATAGACGTGGTCATAGACGTGAGTTAGGCCTAATGGTTTTCTGGGTCTAGAGTCTTGTGTTTTCTTTCAGGTTCTGTACTTTGTTAATTTCCCTGATGGTTGCTATAACTGATCATCTCTTTTTCCTTAAAACACCTGCTGCATTTGGCTTTTGGGTTACCACTTTCGTGGTTTTCTCCTGTTTTACTGGTTGCTCATCAGTCTTTTCATTTCTCCAACCTATTTTTTTTTTTCATTTTTGGCCTCACCACGCAGCTTGTGGGATTTTAGTTCCCCGACTGAACCTGGGCCCTTGGCAGTGAGGGCATGGAGTCCTAACCGCTGGACAGCCAGGGAATTCCCTCATTTCTCCAACCTCTTAATGTCGGAGGGCCCCAGGACTCAGTCTTTGAGCTTTGCCTCTTCTTTATTTATACTCACACCTTGGCGATCTTACCCTGTCTCATCGCATCAGATACCTCAATGACGCTTAGGTCTCTAGACTTGTATATCTGGCTGTTTACTTGACCCGTCCACTTGGATGTCTAGTAGGCATTTCCAACTTAACATGTTCCCAAAAGAGCTTCTAATCTTCCCTTCAAATCTGCTTCTCCTGTTGTCTTCTGCATCTTAGTAAATGGCAACTACATCCTTCTAGTTGCTCAGGCATCGCCCTTGATTCCTCTTTATCATTCTTCACTTATACCCTATAACTAGTCCAACCCTTTGGCAGATCATGGGCTTGAATTTTTTTTTTGGCTGCATCACGCGGCTTGCAGGATCCTAGTTCCCTGACCAGGGATCGAACCCGAGTCCACAGCAGTGAAAGCCCTGTGTCTTAACCACTGGACAGCCAGTGAATTCCCCATGTGGCTCTATTTTTAAAATATTTTCAGAATCCACCACTTCTCATCACCTTCACCACTATCAGCTGGTCCAAGACATGGTTATATCTCACATGGATTGTTGCAAAAACCTAGTTGGTCTCCTTGCTGCCAGACGTGTCTTCTCACAGTCTGTTCTCAGTACAGCATTCAGAGCATTCCTTTTTAAATTTCAGCTCGTGTGAATCCTCTGCTCAGAGCCTTCCAGTGACTTCCCGTCTTAGAGTAAAAGTCAAAGTTCTGAAAATGGCTTGTAAGGCCTTATACAACCAATATATAAGGTCAGTGGTTAAAAATAGGGCTTCTACCTTGATTAGAGATCTTAGCACAATTTTTGCTGCATCATCTCTCATATGAAATGCAGAGCTTTCCTGTACTGGGTTCAGGACCCATACTTAAACAGTGAACCTTGATACGCATTATCATGCAGTAATTTAATTTTTCTCTTTAATGTTAAGTTTTGATCTGTAGCATTAACAATTATTATTTCTCTAATTCATAGCTGTTTTTTTTTTTTTTTTGCGGTACGCGGGCCCCTCACTGTCGTGGCCTCTCCCGTTGCGGAGCACAGGCTCCGGACGCGCAGGCTCAGCGGCCGTGGCTCAGCGGCCATGGCTCACGGACCCAGCCGCTCCGCGGCATGTGGGATCCTCCCGGACCGGGGCACGAACCAGCGTCCCCTGCATTAGCAGGCGGACTCTCAACCACTGCGCCACCAGGGAAGCCCTCATAGCTGTTTTAAATTGTATTTTGGCTTTAAGTAGAATGCATTCATCCTACAAACACGTATAATATAAGGGCACATTATGTACCAGACAGTAGGGTTACAGGAATGAATAAAAAGAGGCACACACCAATAACCTTTGCAATCGTGAGCGAGTGGTTTTATTGTGCATATACACGTACAGATAACAATCCCATAAGGGTTACATATTATTCTTTAGACAGAAGCCAAGGGGTAAACTGTATGTTGAGTAAATAATTCAAAATGGAAGCATCATGGTTTCTCCTTGTGATTTTCTATCACCCTTTATTCCTCTTTTACTTTTCAAGTGACAGAAGAGTCTCTATTTCTGACCAGGCATTTGCTAGCTTCACCAGTCCTGTCTAGTTTCAAACTTCTCTAGTTTTTGTTTTCCATCTTCTGGTTTTAGTAATGATTCTCTTTTTCAAACACAAAAGGTTCACATAGATTATATACTCAGTACCTTTCATCATTAAGCATGGCATTTTACACACAGTAGGCCCTCAAATCTCTGGGTGCTTATAAATATGATTTCTGCATCATCTATTTGATTTTCTAACTCTATAGCTAAGGTTACAAGATAGTTTTCTGTTTTAGTATATAGAAAGGGGAATGCAATAAAAGATGAAAAATAAAGCCATTTGCTAATAGAAGGATTTAAAAAAAATCTATCCACAGGCAAAGAGAAGGTTCTTAAGTATTGTGTTTTGGGCAGTATACTGAGTCTTATTTGTGTGTTAGGGACATTTAGAAACAAAAATATTTTAAATCGTAAAGAGTTTTAAATGCAGAATATAATGAAAGGCCTATTCTTTTTTCAGCCTTCTATTGTTAACGTGCCTGAAGAGCCATGAATCAGAAATTTACGATGTCAGTTTGGTATAAAAATTCCTTTCCCTTCCTTTTTTCCCTCTCTTTTATTAGCTATAAACATTCAGATGAAAACCACCTAACTTGTGATGGACCCCCTATGGAAATTCCTGGAGAATATACAGATAAGTTGAATGTAACCTACACTTACTCTGTGAAATTTGAAGTAAGTATTCCATGCCATCATCTTATTTTTTTCCCAAATCAAGTATATAAATATCATATATTTCATTAGTATTAAAACCTTAATTTGTGTCAATTTAAAGTTGTGTAACACAGCTTAGGAGCCCAAGAAAGTAGGTAAGTTCTTTATGTTAAAACTATTCAAAAGACAATAATTACAGGAATTGCTGTATTCAATCTACTACATTTCAGGTACCTTGCCCAGTACTTTACTTTCTCATACTTCATACTGAGGTTTGAATGAGGTACATGGGTAACCAGAGGGGTGCAGTGAGACCTTCAAGGAAGAATATCTTGTGGAAGAGACACAATCTATCTATTGTAGTGAAAAGGGATGACATATTGGACATTTGGACTGACCTACAGTTCAAATTGGGGCTTGGCCACTTACTAAGCTGCATGAGCATAGGCAAGTCATGTGATCTCTGAGGCTTGAGTTCTTCTCATGTCATTTCATCCTCATTTTAAGAATATATAAAGCCCTTAGCATGACACAGAGTAGGTCCTCAACATATAACATTCATTATTATTTGTACATCTGGAATTTTTCCTTTTTTAAATAGCTATTTTTATAAAGATGGTATGTATTTTTGGTAAATAGATAGCTAGGTAGATAGATTGACTGTTAACATTCTGGTGAACAATGTATCAGCTCTTCGAAGCGTTTTCCAAAGAGTTTTCTGTAAACTAGTTCTTTCATATTTTATTTATTTTAGCTTGGTATTTTAAAAGGTGTTATGTGAAAAAGGGATCTATGATGAGGTTACTTTGGATAATGCTAGCTTAAACAACGTTAAAACAATGGCTTTATGAGTATCCAGTATGTTAAAAAGCATTGTGAATTTTCAAAAGATGATTGTAATATGCAGCATTTCATAGACCATGGCAAGAACTCATGGGGATATAATTTTCTGTTGAATATTTAAGGAAAACACTGCATGTGGTGCTAAAATGTGTACATCTTTGTACAAATGGGATATTACATGTGCTATTTTCACTTAATGTGTATGTCATGGACATCTTTCCAGGTCAATAAATATAGAGTCACAGCCTTCTTTTTATTGACTACATAGTATATTTAACATACAGGCTGTAATTGACTTATTTAGTGCTATATTGATAAAAACAACCCAAATGTCTAATTTTTAATTATTATAAACAATGTTTTAATGAGCATCCTTACTTTTTTTTGTTTTGTTTTGTTTTTGTTTTTGCTTTGCGGTACGCGGGCCTCTCACCGCTGCGGCCTCTCCCGCTGTGGAGCACAGGCTCCGGACGCGCAGGCCCAGCGGCCATGGCTCACGGGTCCAGCCACTCCGCGGCACGTGGGATCCTCCTGGACCGGGGCACGAACCCGCATCGCCTGCATCGGCAGGCGGACTCTCAACCACTGCGCCACCAGGGAAGCCCATCCTTACTTTTTTATTTGTCTGATTATCTCCTAGACTAAAATTCCTAGAAGTAGGATTATTTAGGTAACAGGGTGTGCACATTTTGATAATACCTTACCAAATTCTTTTGCAGAAAAGTTGCTAGGCCTGAAGATCTGCTGTTTCCTCACACACTCAGCAATACTAGATTTTTGTCAGTTTTAAAAATCTTGCTTCAGAATTTTAATTCTGTGAGTATAACAAAGGGAGGTAGATTCATACTAGGCACACTCCTAAGGATCCAATATATAAACCAGAACACCAATTTTGTAATTTATGCGAAGGAATATAAATGTCTAGTGGACCACACCATTCATGTCAGCTGGTTAGCCCATCTGCTTATAATAAAGATATATGAGAAAGCAAATATAAATAGAATAGAATAAATAGAAAGTTTCTTGGTGAGTATAGGACCCCAGAGCAAAAGTAAGAGAGTATTAAAAGATGATATTCAGGTGCACTAGTGCTATGCTTGCCCATGGACCAGATACCTGGCTCATATTCATGGGTCAGGTACTCTTAGCCTTGGACAGTATTAGAGGTGCTTCTCCAGAAGATGAACTTTGGAGCTTTCCTTTCATAGGGAAAACTTTTTATGACTATGTAGATATATGCATTTCTCTTTATAGTTTTTAAAGGTTATACATCATATTTTTGATTCAGCTTTCATTATACTTGATTTTATATAAGGCTTATTTCTTATGGCTTTAGATTTGATTTCCTGAGACAAAACCCTAATCACCTTATTTGGGATTAGGTCTCAAATCTCTTTGAACACTTACAAATTGTGCTTGGTTTGTGTCATTTCTATAGATGGCCTGACAGCCATTATAACACGATTCTTCCTAATCTCATTCTGAAAGCAATTCCAGTTTGGGGATGCCTTGCTTTTGTCCCTATGTATCACCTATAAAATGTTATCTCCATTTTATAAATGAGGATCCTGAAGCCCAGTGAGCTGAAGTAATTTTCTCTGGATCGTAGCTAGCAGGAGGTGGAAGTGATATTCAAACTCAGGTCTGTTTGGCCCCAAACTCATAGTTTTTCCACTATTCCATTCTGGCTTTCTATATTAAAGGTCTATTATATTTTCTGCCTACAGAGTTACTGTAAAGAAAATGAGAAACGTTTATGTTAGAAATGTGTGTGTGTGTACTTTGAATCATCCAGCTAGAGGTCAGGCTTACTTGATCCTACATCCTGCAGTTTACCCACAGTACAATTGGTGAAAACAGGCAATTTACTAGTCCAATAAGTATAGTCCAGTCTTCTAATCTCTGGATGAAACACAGAAGTGTAATCTGGGGAAAGGAATGAAATACACCCTGAAGAAATTAAAATAACCTTTCCCCAGTGATTGAGAATAGTATTCCAAGTCTAAGCTATTATCAGAAGTTGATTGAAGAGCTGAAACCCTTATACATTTTTATCACTTATCAGTTGGCTATTAAAATTTTAAGTATAGGATGGTAACTAGACTTATGGTGGTGATCATTTTGAAATGTATAGAAATATTGAATCACTATGTTGTGTAACAAGAACTAACATAGAGTTGTGGGTCAATTATACTTCAAAAACAAACAAACAAACTCATAGAAAAAGAGATCAGATTTGTGGTGACCAGAGGCAGGGGATGGGGGGAGGGGGGAATCACATGACGGTGGTCAAAAGGTACTAGGGATGTAATGTACTCCATGGTAAATATAATTAACAATGTACGTTATATATGAAAGTTGTTGGGAGTAGATCCTAAGAGTTCTGATCACAAGGAAAACATATATTTTTTTTTCTTTAATTTTGTATCTACAGCATATGAGATGATGGATGTTCACTAAACCTATTGTGGTCGTCATTTCATGATGTATGTAAGTCAAATCATTATGCTGTACACCTTAAACTTATACAGTGATGTATGTCAATTATATCTCAATTAAACTGGAAGAGAAAAATAACAAAATAAAAAAAATTTAAGTGTAGGAATGCTTCTGTTTACAGTAAAAGCCAAGGGAAGGCACATCTAAATTGAAGTTTAGATTCATGCCAGGAGCCTGCATGGTATGGTGTTAGTGGTCTGCCTGCCTGTCAGGAAGTAACTGTGGCAGTCAAAAGAGCTGAAGTGCAAGTTCAGATGCAGCTATACCAAATGGGGGTTTTGGGGAATTGCCTTATTTGAGGTTAGGTCTCAACTCCTTGTTCTTTAAGTTTCCTTAATCCTGGGAGGTATTCCAGAAGAGGAGTTTTTCCTTTCCCATTGAAACTCATTTAGGGTGCTTAGAAGGCTCTTGGCTTCCAGACGTGGTACAGTGGAAAGAACCAGACACACCCAAGGTTTGAATCCTGGTTTTGACCTTTCCTAGCTGTGTGAACTTCGGTAGGTTACACCGAGTCTATATTTCCTGATCTGTAAAATGGGGCTAAAATAGTTACCTCACGTGACTGCTGTCAGAGATAAGTGAGCTAACATATAAAATATTTAGCTAGCCCGTAGTAGACACACAATGTTTCCTATCCCTTCTCTCAGATACAGGAGCACCTGATTTACTAATGTTTTATACAAGAGTAGCTCATGTATGCAGAGTGCACTTACACAGTGAGAACGCACCAAGCCACAATATTCTTTTTTTTTTCTCTTTAATTTCTTTTAACCACAATATTCTTTACCTGAACACCAGAAAGTTGCTGTTATAGTTGTGGGGAGGGCTCCAGGAAGAGTGGTGATGGATATCTCTGATGGTGCTGTTTCTTTATTTTCTGTCTTGGGTTTGGGTTGAATTTTTTTTTTTTTTTTTTACCCAGTGATAATCGTACACGTCAACATTTCTCAAAGTGCATTCCCAAGAATACTAGTCAAATAAGTTTGGAAAATGCTACTTTCTACCGTCTCCTTTCTTAGCTTCACAAAGCACATTAATGTTTAAAAGTCTCCTAATAAAGAAACCTTTGACTGAGTCTAACTCAGCATTTTATAATTGTCTTTGACTATGGAGTACCATTCTGGAGTACCATTTATATCCCGCTGCAGATTCCACATTGTGTACCCTAGGTGTACATGGTTGTTGTGTCTCATAGTAGTTTACAAAATCCTATTGAACTAGAAATTTTTATTTTTAATTTTTTTAAATTAGAAAAATTTTTATTGAAGCATAGTTGATTTACAATATCGTGTAAGTTTCAGGTGTACAGCACAGTGATTCAGTTATACATATATATATATATATATTCTTTTTTAGATTCTTTTCCCTTATAGATTCTTTTCCCTTACTGCTTGATGGTGAGTATAGTTCCCTGTGCTATACAGTAGGTCCTTGTCAGTTATCTATTAAAAAGAAGAAAAAAAAAAAGAACCTTCAGAAGGAACCATCCCTTGCCAACTCCTGGATTTTGGACGTCTAGCTTCTAGAACTGTGAGAGAATAAACTTCTGTTGTTTTAAGTAAAAAAAAAAAATTATAGTAGTTATTCATGTTCATTGTAGAAAATATAGAAAAATCACAAAATGTGAATAAAAGTCATTTAGAATACCACCACGTGCTGAGAACTACCATGAAAATTTTTGTGTATGTAATTAAGAGTGATAATTCGAAATCAGACAGCTGGGTGCAGGTTTTTTTCCTCTAGTTGCGGCAAGCGGGGGCTACTCTTCTTTGCAGTGTGCGGGCTTCTCACTGCGGTGGCTTCTCTTGTTGCGGAGCACAGGCTCTAGGTGCACGGGCTTCAGTAGTTGTGGCACGTGGGCTCAGTCGTTGTGGCTCACGGGCTCTAGAGCGCAGGCTCAGTAGTTGTGGCACACGGGCTTAGTTGCTCCACTGCATGTGGGATCTTCCCTGAGCAGAGCTCGAACCCGTATCCCCTGCACTGGCAAGCGGATTCTTAACCATGGTGCCACCAGGGAAGCCCGTATATAGTGTCTGTATAGCATTTTTTTTGATAAAGAAATATCTTACATTCTTCTTTCTTGAACTAAGTCTTTGAAATCTGGTGTGTGTTTTACACTTAGAGCTGATCTCACTTAGGACCGACCACGTTTCAAGTGCTGAATAGCCACGTGTGGCTAGCTGCTGCCATCTTGGCAAAGATCTAGACCTCCACATTTTCAGGGACTGTCCCCTTTGGTCTGTGCTTCTACTTGTTTTTCACCTTTTGTTGCTTCTCACTCTCAATACAGAAAATCCCACCAGGTCCTGTGACATGGATTGATCCCAGGCACCTGGCTGGGTGAACTACAGTCTCTCACCCTCCTGCAGACTGCAGAAGCCTTCCACAAAGACAGTCTCGGGCTAGGGGAGGGGTAGGTGTGATCCTGACACAGGGATGGGGCGGGGCTGGGGGGCCTGGCTGGAGAAGCTGAACACGTCAAACGACTTACAGATGTCAGTGCCATATAGCAGCAATGGCGCCTGAGCCACCTGGGTTGCGATCTCCATCCTCCTGTGCCGCCTCTCCCACCTTAGTGCAGCCACCTGCAAACTGCTGTTAGGATGCAGAGCTTGTGGTCATCGGCCGAGTTGTTGGCCTGAGCCCCTGGTCAGGCAGCTACTGGCCACGGAAAGGTTCAGAGGCAAATATAGCAATTTTTAGTTATAAAATTTTGTCTTTTTGCTTTTTAATTGAACATCTTATGTACTTTATGTTTTCAGAAAATAATACATGTTCCCAAGTGGGTACAAAGTTTGGTGTTTATATAACAATTTTGTTCAGAAGTTATTGAAGGATGGGACCATAAAGATTAACATTTGAGTGAAGACCTTTTATTCATCCATTTATATAACAAATATTTATTGAGGGCCTATTATGTGCCTAGCATGGGAATTTTTATAAAGTACCTAGTTTAACTGTTATTCACAATAGTCCTCTGAAGGCAGGTACTATTTTAAATCTCCATTTTATAGACTATAGAACTGAGACTCATAGAGATAAAGTTACTTGCCCAAGGTCACAAATGTAAAGGATTATAAGTCTAGATTAGCTTGACTACAGAATCCAGGCTTCTGACACAGTCTCTTTAATACATCGTGTGAGATTAGAATGGGAAGGAGTTATGGTGGGTGAATTGACCAAGAAGACTTTATAAGAGAGAGGCCTTTAGCTAGTCCTTGAAGGATGCTGAGGATAATTTGGATAGAAGGGGTAGAAGTGTGCAAGGCATTCTGGGAAGGCCTATAAACTGAGTTAAAAGACCTGGCATTTAGGAATCTGGAGAGGAGCTTTAGGAAGGGCTTTTCAGGTAAGAATGTACATGGTGTATGTGGGGAACAGTGAATAGACTTGTCTGATTGAAACAAAACTTTTTTCATTTGTTTGTTCATTCAGCAACAGGCAGTAAATGCACTCCACGTGCCAGGTGTTAAGCCCTGGGGTATATAAAGGCCAAAAAGATTCAGTCTAGTACCCCAGACTTTAGTTGTTTATATAGTATTGGTAGAAAGGTTAGAAAGATAGGTTTGGGCCAGATTTTGAATGGCTAAAGTATTTCTATTCACCATATTTTACTTTAGAAACTTACTGTTTTTATACCACCAACCAAAGATGTTTTGGTTTCACTCTAATCACATTAATTTTAGCTGTGTATCTACGTATGTGAGTTATATAAGCTTTAGTCGTGGGCTAGCTTGGGACCCTAGCCACATACATAGTTGTGTTTTTTTTCAAAATGCATTCCTGATTTTCAGGCACCATAGACCAATAACTGAATTGAGAATCAGAGAATTTTGGTGCTGGTTTGCTTCAAACTCATACTGTGACCTTGAGCAAGTTCATTTTCCTTTCTGGACTTCAGTTTCTGCATAGTGAAGTGAGGGAATGGAGCTGGATCAGTAGTTCTCAACCCTATCAGACCGATGTCCTCTTTTAATAACAAATGTTTTATCATTCTCCCTTTACTATTGTAAAATTATATTAATAGATACTAGATAATTAAACCTGACTTACACATAGTTTCAATAGGCATCCATATAGCACCCTAACTATAATATAAAGGAGAAATAAAGATAAATTAGTTTTTAATAAAATAATGTATGTTTCAGTATATATTGCAGTCATTGTCAGATGCATGCACCTATGTGTATAGTCATTGTAAACATGACATCTACGAATGCATATGGCTATGAGAATATTGTACATTGATGGCTCAAATATCACATCTTTCTAAAGGATGCCATGATTTTCTCAAATGTTGATCAATTTTGGTGAAGTTTCAAGCCAAACATAGTACCATTTTCCCTCAATTTACATGGTAGTTGCATTGCTGGGGGAAAAATCAATGTATATTAAAACTATGTAAAAATACTTTATCTGTAAAATGAAGTTAGAATCTAGGCGCAGATAATCATAAGCAGTTTTTCACTCACATGAATGTTGGATGGGGCTTTTAGAAGTTCTTCTCAATTCTTTGTGTGGGTCTCCTGGTGCCAAGCAGGACGTCTGGCCTTCTATTCAATACTATGCTGCTAAATACCAGTAGCATCCCCACACCTTTTCATTATGCCCCCTAGAGGGTGCTGCTCCCCCTGTTGAAAACAGCTAGACTAAAAGAAGCTGTAGTTACCCGCCAGCTTGATTCTTTGATTCCCTGCCTGTATTTTTACCGAGTGAAACCCATCATGTGCTGTGTCCTGAATCAAGAATTCTCGTCTATATTTCTACATTTGCTTCTTGTGACTTCATTATAAATAGCATTAAAGACCTGCTTACCTTGTATGCATTTATGACAACTGCTATGTCTTATAAAAGATTTTGAAACTCTGGGATGTAGAATACTTCATTAATATTAAATGGATTAAAAAAATGGGTTCCACCATTTAGTTATCTTTTTGCATTTGTCATTTTGTCTCAAATGTACCTTAGGATTTTTTTTTTTTTTTTTTGAGGTATGCGGGCCTCTCACTGTTGGGGCCTCTCCGTCTCCGGGGCACAGGCTCCGGACGTGCAGGCTCAGCTGCCATGGTTCAGGGGCCATGACTCATGGGCCCAGCCGCTCCGCAGCATGTGGGATCTTCCCGGACTTGGGCACGAACCCGTGTCCCCTGCATCGGCAGGCGGACTCTCAACCACTGCGCCACCAGGGAAGCTCGTACCTTAGGATTTTAAAACGATTTATTTTCTTATGGAGGAGTAGTATGTGTTGTGGACTGTTATTTCCAGCAGGTGGCAATGTTTGGTGCAAAAACTACTTGATTTAACAACTGCAGATTTTCTAGGCTCTCTTTGTATTTAAAAGCCAAACTTCATAGTGCATATTTGAAAGTTTCTCTCATTTTTTTTACATTTTATTTTTTCTTCCAGTTTTATTGAGATATAATAGATACACAGCACTGTATGAGTTTAAGGTGTACAGCGTAATGATTTGACTTATGTCATGAAATGATGACCACAGTAAGTTTAGTGAACATCCATCATCTCATATAGACGCAAAATTAAAGAAATAACAAAACAATGCTTTTTCCTTGTGATGAGAACTCTTGGGATTTACTCTCTTTAACAGCTTTCATATATAACATACAGCAGTGTCAATTCTATTGATCATGTTGTACATTACATTCCTAGTACTTATTTATCTTATACCTGCAAGTTTGTACCTTTTGACTGCCTTCACGTAATTCTCCCTCTCTCCGTTCTCCGCCTCTGGTAACCATAAATCTGATCTCTTTTTCTATGGGTTTATTTGTTTGTTTTTGAAGTATAATTGATCTACAACACTATGTTAGTTCCTGTTACACAACATAGTGATCCAATATTTCTATCCATTTTAAAATGATCACCATGATAAGTCTAGTTACCATCTGTCACCATACAAAGGTATTACATAATCATTGACTATGTTACTCACCCTGTACATTTCATACTCGTGATTCATTTATTTTGCAACTGGAAGTTTGTGCCTCTTAATTTCCCTCACTTATTTCACTCCTTTTTATTTATTTTATTTTTTGGCTGCGTTGGGTCTTTGTTGCTGTGTGCGGGCTTTCTCTAGTTGCGGCGAGCGGGGGCTACTCTTTATTGTGGTGCTCGGGCTTCTCATTGCGGTGGCTTCTCTTGTTGCGGAGCATGGGCTCTAGGTGCGTGGGCTTCAGTAGTTGTGGCACGTGGGCTCAGTAGTTGTGGTACATGGGCTCAGCTGCTCCACGGCCTGTGGGATCTTCCCGGACCAGGGCTTGAACCCATGTCCCCTGCATTGACAGGTGGATTCTTTTTTTTTTAATTTTTAAATTTTATTAAACATATATATTTTTAAATTTTATTTTATTTATTTATTTATTATTTTGGCTGTGTTGGGTCTTCGTTGCTCCGTGTGGGCTTTCTCTGGTTGGCGGTGAGTGGGGGCTACTCTTCGTTGTGGTGTGCAGGCTTCTCATTGCGGTGGCTTCTCTCGTTGTGGAGCACAGGCTCTAGGCGCGCGAGCTTCATTAGTTGTGGCTTCTGGGCTCTAGAATGCAGGCTCAGTAGTTGTGGTGCACGGGCTTAGTTGCTTCGCAGCATGTGGGATCTTCCCGGACCAGGGCTCGAACCGTGTCCCCTGAATTGGCAGGCGGATTGTTAACTACTGTGCCACCAGGGAAGCCCCTTCACTCCTTTTTAAAAGGCTTAATATGAGTTTACTTGCTTAAGGTGATGGACAGTCTGGTGAAGAGATGCATGCAATTCAAATTTTGAAAAGTTAAGTCACATTTTAGTATAGGAACAATATTTTAATAAAATGGCTAAGATGAATCCTTTCATACAATGAGTATTTATCCCTGGATTTGTCAGTTCTATAAATTCAGAGTTTCTTATAGGTTTAAAAAAATAGTTTATTTCAAAACAATTTCATACTACAGAAAAATTGCTAGAATAACACAAAGAACTCCCGTAGTTCTGTTAACCAGACATCCCAATTGTTAACATTTTACTTCATTTGCTCCATTGTTCACTCTTCTTTGTGTGTGTCCATTATCATTAGTCTTTCTGTGAATCTTTTGAGAGCTAGATGTTGTCTCATTACCCCTATACCCTCCAGAGTATCTTTCCCTAAAACAAGGTCACCCTCCTACATAACTAGCATACAACCGTGCAAACCAGGAATCAATATTGGCATTACATTACCATCTGATTCACATGCATCCATTCAGATTTCACCAGCTGGCCAACAATGTCACTTTTCTCCTTTCTGGTTCACTATCCTATCCAGGATTACATGTTATGTTTAGTTTTTGATCTCCTCCAAACTGGGCCAGTTCTTTAGTCTTTCCTTGTGTTTCATATTCTTGAAATTTTTTTAAAAAAATTATTCATTTTTTATTTATTTATTTTTGGCTGTGTTGGATCTTCATTGCTGTGTGTGGGCTTTCTCTAGTTGTGGCGAAAGGAGGCTACTCATCGTTGCGGTGTGCGGGCTTCTCATTGTGGTGGCTTCTCTTGTTGCGGAGCATGGGCTCTAGGCGCACAGGCTTCAGTAGTTGTGGCACGAAGGCTCAGTAGTTGTGGCTCAAGTGCTCTAGAGCACAGGCTTCAGTAGTTGTGGCACGTGGACTCAGTAGTTGTGGCTCACGGGCTCTAGAGCGTAGGCTCAGTAGTGTGGTGCACGGGCTTAGTTGCTCCACGGCATGTGGGATCTTCCCGGACCAGGGCTCGAACTCGTGTCCCCTGCATTGGCAGGCAGATTCTTAACCACTGCGCCACCAGGGAAGTCCCTCTTAAAATTTTTGAAGAGTACAGACCTTACAGTCTGTAGGATGACCATCAACCTGCGTCTGTCTGATGGTTCTTCATGACCAGGCTCAGGCCATGGATTCTCGACAGGAAGACCACAAAAGTGATAGCTCACATCAGTAGACACATAATGTCAACCTGACCTTTCATGGATAATGTTAACCATGATCACCAGGTCATCAGGTGTCAACTAAAATCCATTGTTCAATTAAAACCCATCATTTCAGTTTTTTTTTAAAGCAGTGTATATTGGCTTGCTTCATACCCACCCCCAAACTTCAGAAAAAACACTTAAAGATACCTAATTTTAAATAATAAGTCATTTCAAACATAACTTGGTAAACTTGTACCAGTGTTTTCCTTTTGCTAAGAGCATGCCATTAATTTAAGGGGTAATAATACTGCATTAATGGTTTAAATGTTTACTGGGGATTATCACTTAAGATCATTTATTGGGGATATTTTATAAGAAAGCTATTGAAAGGTTGAGTTTGACTGCACACCAGCAGAAACAGCTGGTGATTATATTTTCTTGTGTTTTGTTCTGTACTGAGCACTACAATATTAAAACAACTTTTATAAATTCATTGCTAAAATATTTCAAAATGCTTAACATACAAAAATGTAAAATATTAAAATATTCTATAAGAAATAATGACTGAAATTGAATACTGTTTTCTAATTAAACAAAATACCCTAATAATAAACCTATTTGCAGGAGGTGGATTTTGTGTGTTGCAGTGATGCAAGTTGTCTTTTAGTTCAAATGTTGAGTTCAATTTAAATAATAATATTGATAATACTTGTATGTGGTGAAGACTGCAAACCATATAGAAAATGTATAAGTAAAATTCGCCCTTCCTTTAGTACCCTCCCCCCAATTTCTAGTCTCTCGCTCCAAAAGTATAACCATTATTTTTTCTTCCAGAAAAATGTCTGCATCTACAAAATATGAATATAATTTTGTGGGGGGAATGGAATCTTGCTGTACATAACTTGTCCTACCATATACTTTTCACCTTTCTTTTTTCGCTTAATGCTATTTCATAGACATATTGTCACCTATAGATGCACATCATACCTTTTAATGGTTACGTAGTATTCCTTAGCATGGATTACCACAGTTTATTTATTCCCATTCTGATGGGAATTTTTGGTTGTTTCTACGTTTTTAAATTTACAAACAAAACTACAGTGACATTACGTATACCTTTGTAAGCATGGTATGAAGTTGCAGTTAAGACGAAAATGTGGTCTGGACAAAAGGAAATGAAGTATGGGGTGGATTTAGGGTTACAGAAAAATAGTAGCGAAAAGGTGCTATATCTGGTGAACAGCAGTAAGCTAAAATTATTTTCTAGTCCCTTTTGATTCCATGAAGTTAGCAGTAAAGAAATAGAGAAAGTACAGGCAAAATAACTTTCTGTCTGTTTTAGGATTATAACCAGTAAAAAGTCAGTTAAAGTTTGGTCATGTGATTTTGTATTTTTGTTTTTAGGAAAGCAAACATATCAAGTGGGGTTCTAGATGGGATTATATTTTGGAGTCCATGTCTCATACCAGCAGCATTCCGTGGTTTAGGTAAGCACTTTATGAAATAAAGAATAAGTAGCTTCCCGGTAGGAAATGTATACAAACACACACACACATACATACATATATGTATTTTAAAAATTATTTTGTCACCAGAGATGATCTTTTTTTCCTTTTAGTTTTGTTGAGATATAATTGACATACGGTACTGTATGAGTTTAAAGTACTGTATGATTTGACTTACATTGATGACCACAGTAAGTTTAGTGAACATCTATCATCTCCTATAGATACAAAATTAAAGAAATAGAAAAAGATTTTTTCCTCATGATGAAAACTCCGAGTATTTACTGTTTAACAACTTTCATACATAACGTACAACAGTGTTAATTATATTAACCATGTTGTACATTATATCCCTAGTACTTCATCTTATAACTGCAAGTTTGTACCTTTTGACCACCTTCATCCAGTTCCCCCTCCCCCCACCCCCGTCCAAGATGATCTTGAGTGACATTTTTTCTTCTCTGTGGCTAAGTTCCCTTCTCCTTCCTCTCCCCCACCTCTCCACATATGCAAAGAGAAAGAAAAAAGGAAAATCTGTTTTAAATATACTAATGTTTATGCTGGGGGGAAGGAGAAGGCTGAGATGTCCTAGAGATAAGATGTCTGCACGTAAAGAGTAGTCCATGCTGGGAAGTAGGCAGGATAGGGCTGTGGCTGTGGACACTGTGCAAAAGATGGAATGAAAACAGGAGAGACGCTTTCATTTGTGGGGTCAAAGTCTGAGCAAACTAGAGTGTAAGAGAGAGCAGTAACCAGCTGGGGTGGAGGAAAGTCAGGATGTCATGAAAGACTGGGAAGAGAGCAGAGAAAGATGAAAAGATTGAGAAACCAAAACATTGCAAGTGGTCAAGGCAGGTCATATAGACGAGAGGACTGTGTTGAGATAATGTCTGTGAGTGAAGGTGGATTCATTCTCCACATATTCTTTTTCATCCCTATTAGGGTGCCAATCACTAGGAGAGGCTCTCAGACATGGCGGTGCATAAGGCCAACAGGCTTCTGCTCGCAGGAAGCTTATATTCTAGTGGATTCAGAGTGAAGGGACTTGATTCCTCAGGAGTCTTCAACAGGACAGACCACAGAGTTAGGAGTCCTTCATGACTGTGGAAGGAGTAGTTTCAACATGAAATCGAAGGATGGACCAACTGAGAACGTGATGATTGGGGCTGTCATAAAGCGCTGACAACGAGAGTAGGATCTTCAGTTAGTGACTTAGGAGACTGATCAGAGAAGCCGGCGAGAAATAGGTGAACCTGTGTATGTAGTATTTTTTTCCCGTTATCCTCATATCCTATAATAAACCAGTTTTGGATGGAAGAAGACTGTAAAGGTAAAGATGAAAGTAAGGAAAGGTGTGATTCTATGAGTATGGTCTTCTGAGGTGATGATTTTCCTTATATGCCATTGCCTTTATTTTTAAAAAATTTTATTTTATTGAAGTATAGTTGATTTACTGTGCTATTGCCTTTAAAGTGAGAATGGCACCCCCTTCTCCTCCTGTTTCTATCCTTATTCTTCCTTCTCCTCTACCTCCTTCTCCTCCTCATTATTATTATCATATTGTAGCTTTTCTAGAAAATCTTCTGTTTGGGCAATAGTCCAGGTCCCATTTTGTCACACCACCCAGAACTCTCTTCAGATAAACTTTATTTACTTATTATTTCTTTAAAGATTTACTTATCATTTATTTTATTTATTATTGGCTGCATTGTGTCTTGGTTGTGGTTTTCTCTTCTTTAGTTGTGGTGCATGGGCTCCAGAGTGCGTAGGCTCTGTAGTTTGCGGCACACAGGCTCTCTAGTTGAGGCGCACGAGCTCAGTAGTTGTGGTACGTGGGCTTAGTTGCTCCACGACATGTGGGATCTTAGTTCCCTGACCAGGGATGGAACCCACATCCCCTGCATTGTAAGGTGGATTCTTTACCGCTGGACCACCAGGGAAGTCCCTGGATAAAATTTATTTAAATGCTTTCTTTGAAGGGGTTGTGAAAGCGAAGGGCATCCAGATAGATTGTGGGGCTAATCTCTAGTAGTATTAATGTTTATAATGTAACAATAAATGTACTTTAGTTTCTGTCTCAAGCTAATTTACTTATGACATTTAACAGATATTTTAGACATTATCTTAATGGCATTTTTCTAAAACAGTGCTGGCCTTTTCATAGATTCTGGTGAAACTTTTTTGATGTGTCTGGATTTGTCTGGGCAGTGGGATGGCAGAAGGTCTTGATTTTGATTTGGGCATAGATTTTAAGATTCAGTTTTGGAAACAGTATGTAAGAGATGGTAGGTAAGTGGTCCATGGGGTCTTTACCCTGAAGCTTGATAAAGACTTGATAGAGTTAAAAGCCTTAGTCCATCAGCTAAGAAGTCAGTCAGTCAGTCATCAATTCAACATTGATTCCTGAACTTCCATTCTCAGTTTCATGTTCTGGAACTACGTCTGTGTTCCTGATCTTATTCATTTCCCCTTGTTTCTTTTTGGGAATGTACTCTTACAAAGTTCTAAAATAACCTTAAGAATAGTGTTGCTTCTACTGATTTATTTGTAATGCACATTTGTGATAGAGCTGTTTTTTTTTTTTTTTTTTTTTTTTTTTTTTTTGCGGTACGCAGGCCTCTCACTGTTGTGGCCTCTCCCGCTGCGGAGCACAGGCTCCGGACGCGCAGGCTCAGCGGCCATGGCTCACGGGCCCAGCCGCTCCGTGGCATGTGGGATCTTCCCGGACCAGGGCACGAACCCGCGTCGCCTGCATCGGCAGGCGGACTCTCAACCACTGCGCCACCATGGAAGCCCTGATAGAGTTTTGTTTAAAAAAATAATTATTTATTTGTTTTTGGCTGCGTTGGGTCTTCGTTGCTGTTCGCGGGCTTTCTCTAGTTGCGGCGAGCAGGGGCTACTCTTTGTTGTGGTGCGCAGGCTTCTCATTGAGGTGGCTTCTCTTGTTGCGGAGCACGGGCTCTAGGCACACGGGCGTCAGTAGTTGTGACTCACGGGCTCTAGAGCACAGGCTCAGTAGTTGTGGTGCATGGGCTTAGTTGCTCCGTGGCATGTGGGAATCTTCCCGGACCAGGACTCGAACCCGTGTCTACTGCATTGGCAGGTGGATTCTTAACCACTGCGCCACCAGGGAAGCCCCTTGTGATAGAGCTTTAAGTTCATTTAATATATTGATGTATTCAGCCTTTGATCCACATTTAACCTTAGAAAACTGATCGACATAATGATAATTTGAATGTCTTTCTTTTACGTGTGCACACATTTTCTTTTTAGTATTCAAATAAGAAACTTGAGATTTAACTTCTCTTTTTCCTTCTTTATGTTTTCTAGTATTGTGAATTCCATTGTTATTGCTGTCTTCTTATCTGGAATGGTGGCTATGATCATATTAAGGACTCTCCATAAAGATATTATCAGATATAATTAGATGAGTTTTCCCGTAAGTAAAATTGCACATATTTGATTCAGCAAATATTTGAGTGCCTGCTTTGCCCAGTTCTCAATGTTATATTTCTACTTAGAGTGTAACACCTTGAATACAATGCATTTTGATGTCTAGTAATTTTGCATATTATGCTGAATCGAAGTACAGAGTGTTGTGTTGATTCTTAAAAAGTACAGGTAAGTTTATTAGAGAGTTATTTGCTATCAACTCTTTGGTTATATTCCTTTTCATGTTTCTGACCTTTCAAAATATCATTATTTAAGATTTTCATTAATTTGCAGCATGAGATAAGTATACGAAACACTGCAAAATACTACAATTTAGGGTAAATTTAGTTTTATCAATTTATACTGTTTTGACTCTTGTAATCATTTGTGTATTGATGAACGTTTAATTTCTATAGAATTGGTTGAATCTTTTTTTTAAAATTTATTTATTTATTTTTGGCTGCGTTGGTCTTTGTTGCTGTGCGCGGTCTTCCTCTAGTTGTGGTGAGCGGGGGCTACTCTTTGTTGCAGTGCGCGGGGTTCTCACTGTGGTGGCTTCTCTTGTGAAGCACGGGCTCTAGGCACGCAGGCTTCAGTAGTTGTGGCACACGGGCTTAGTTGCTCCGCAGCATGTGGGATCTTCCCGGACCAGGGATTGAACCCTTGTCCCCTGCATTGACAGGCGGATTCTTAACCACTGCGCCACCAGGAAGTCCCTTGGTTGAATCTTTTATGTATGTTAAATCGTGTTGCTTTCTTCATGAAAATCAAGCCAGTTGTGTCCTTTATATAGTTAACACACTCCCTCCAATGCAAAACTTAAGGTAAGGGAATAGCTCATTTGTATGGCAGGGTCACATACCTGCCAGAGACCTAGTGTAACCAAAATGAGCCATTGGTTTCCAGCTAGTCTGTCTCTAGAGGAAAATTCATTTTTCTCTAACTTTCAGAGCTCTTGTAACTTTCTGTCCTAGTAACTCCCGTGTTTATTAAAGACTTTCTCATATGCAGGAAGATGCCCAGAAGGAATTTGGTTGGAAGCTGGTTCATGGGGATGTATTCAGACCTCCAAGGAGTAGAATGTTGCTGTCAGTTTTCCTGGGTCAAGAGCACAAGTTTTGATTATGACATTTATTACTTTATGTGAGTAATCTCAGATCAATATGTGTCTTCTTCAACATTCTTAGTGAGCTGCTAACATATGTTAAACTTTGATTCATGTGTACAAAAGGACTTTGAAAATTCTACCCTAAAGTTTAAGGAAATGTGTGTTTTATAGTACTTATATTTCTTTCTTCTCAAATTAAGGATATGAGTCTGAATATGTTCCTATATCAAGGAACTTTCATAGCTTCTTCAGTTTTGAGTAATTTATTGTAATGTCCAATACACTTGTTCCTTGCTTTGCAAGGTAGATGCGTTCTTGAAAATCAGCATGTGGGTAGAATCATATTTTAAATGAACTCAGGGAGTTATAATTCAAAGACTAGCATTTTGAAATGCTATGGCAAGCCTGAGTGCTGGTCTTTAAATGTATAAGCGCAATGGCGTCGTTAGTAGGCTTACAGTGGCTGAGGAACTCTGGCTGCCTTCATTTAGCAACTAAAAATGGAGTTTGTCAGTTTTTGATAACCAGAGTGCTGATTTTCACAAACAAAGCTGCTGTAAATAAATGGCTTATTAGCTGTTTCAGATGTCAGTGATAATTTCAAAATTTAGCTCTTAAGGTTATATTTTCCTGAGACCAAGTCTCACTTTGATATTTTCCCCCTTACCTTGAATAAAAGGAAACAGAAGGAAATTTTTGTGGGAAAAATGATTTGCTGTTTATGCAGTGACTACTGGAATAGGGAAGGGGAAGATCTTTTGTTTAATTTTGATTTAAACAGTGAGATTAAAGGCTAAATTGAAAACATATCATTTGCCTTGTATGGAAAATCAGACTTTTTCATTAAGAAAAAATTGTCAAAAAAATTAGCTAAGAGAATAACATCAGAGAATTTCCTTGTATGCTGTTTCATAAAAATATCTTCATAAGGTTGTCTTTATTATAAAGTCCTATGTGCTTTTGAGGCCATTATTGTCACTGGTTTGATATTTCTCTTTTGTGCCTTTAGTTCTGGCTTGCCTTGGTTTCCTTTCCCTTGCCAATCGAGGTGCTTTAATGACCAGTGCTATTCTGTTATGGGTCCTTCTGGGAACCTCTGCTGGATACGTATCTGCTAAGATGTATATGAGTAAGCATTGCAACTGTTATTATTCCAGTAAGTTGGTGTGTTAAATGTAGAAATTAAAAAGCTGTAAAATTAAAAATTCAGAAATTGCATGGGGAATTTTAGCTGACCTAGTGAAATGTAGTTGTGTGTTAGTTACTATAAAGTATTTGTAAAGTGGACTAAATCCAGTTGCTCCAGTAACTCTTCTGTCCTTTACTTCCTCAGCATTTAGAGGTATTAAGTGGAAGACAAATTTTTTGCTGACGGCACTACTGTGTCCTGGGTTAGTATCTCACATTCTCTTTTCTCTATGCAATTGTACCCTTTCTTACACTTTTTTTAAAAATAACTTTATTTATTTATTTATTTTTGGCTGAGTTGGGTCTTCGTTGCTGCACACAGGCTTTCTCTAGTTGTGGTGAGTGGGAGCTACTCTTTGTTGCGGTGCATGGGCTTCTCATTGCGGTGGCTTCTCTTGTTGCAGAGCGTGGGCTCTATGCATGTGGGCTTCAGAAGTTGTGGCACATGGGCTTCAGCAGTTGTGACTTGTGAGCTCTGGAGCGCAGGCTCCATACTTGTGGCGCACAGACTTAGTTGCTCCACAGCATGTGGGATCTTCCTGGACCAGGGCTCGAATCCGTGTCCCCTGCATTGGCAGGCAGATTCTTAACCACTGTGCCACCAGGGAAGCCCCTTTCTTATACTTTATCTTGGAAAAATCATTTTACACGATAATGAAGAGTAGAAAGGAGTTGAATGACCACTGTTTTTTCTGTGGCTGCAGCTTTCTTTTTCTGGTATATCTGCATTCTTTTCATCTTTCTGTACATCTTAAACCCTAGTACAAAGAGATGGCGATGGTGCTGCGGTATTCCATTTTGATCTTTGTTTTTGAAGCAGGTTTCATAAATGCTCATCTCAGTTATGCATCTTGCCTTATATATCATGTTAGAGTGGCAATTTATACACTACATTGTGTTATTCTCTTCGTCCTTGCCTTCAGTGATTATTTCTTCATGTTTCACCTAGTTACTACAGTGTCATTAGTGACTACAGTCCCCAGGCACAGTCATGGTCAGAGTGGGAGTCGGGGTGGTGCTGCACAGTGGCCATAATGGCAGCTCATCCAGTCCCCTAATTATAGAGATGTGGAACCAGTGTGTTCAAGGTCACACAAGAAGTCAGTCATGAAGCCCAGGCTGTATATAACCGAACGCACCCCTTACATCCCGTCCAGTGCTCTTCCCATAATACCTCACTGATAAGGTGCTGACTTGCTTAAGGTTTTATCTCCAAATTCTTTAATATGTTTTTTCTTAGTCAGCTTGGGCTGCCATAACAAAATACCATAGACTGAGTGGCTTAAACAACAGACATTTATTTTTTCACGGTTCTGGAGACTGGGAAGCCCAAGATCAGGGCATCAACAGGGTCGGGTCCTGGTGAGCACTCTCTTCCTGGTTGCTGCTAGCTGCCTTCTTGCTGTGTCCTCACATGGCAAGGGAAAAGAGAAAGAGAGAGAGAGAACTCTTTGGTGTCTCTCCTTATAAGGGCACTGATGCCATCATGAAGACCGCACCCTCATGACCTCATGTAAACCTTATTACTCCCTAAAGGCCCCATTTCCAAATACTGTCACATTAGGGATTAGGGTTTCAACATATGAATTTTGGGGGACACAATTCAGTCCATAGCAAGTTCCATTAAAAAAATTCTTTCCTTGATATGTTCTGAAGGACAAGTTTTTTTTTTTTAAGGAAAAATTAGTGGATCATATCTTAACTGTTATGTGGTCCTTTAATTTTCTTTTGTTGTAAAATTCCCATGTCCTTGATGCTAGAGTGTGTCACAATAGTGGAAGTCCTATAATGAAACTTATACATAGTAAATTCAGTTATATTATATACTAATTAGTGACAAAATGAGAACAAATGCTCTGTGACTGAGTATAATGCCATAAACAATTCAATGCAGCGATAGATGATATATTCAGTAGGCTCATAATCTTTTATCTACATGTGGCTTGTTTTCTCCTAAACTCCAGGGTCGGGAGTTTCAATATCATTGAAAAGACTGAACATTATAAGTTTACACATCAAATACATGTACCGCAGTTTTTGACTTATTTAAAATAAGGACAATGCACTCCCCTCCCCCTTACCACCTTGAATACAGCCATCTGCTTTTTCTATAACTCTTTTCAAGGGAACTAGAATGGGTGGTCTTTCCTGAGGTGAATGCTTTAATATATTTATGTAAGAAAGCAATGTCCTTGACAATATTTCAGATTATTTGTTGTTTCAAGTTCAAGACTCAGATGAATCTGAAATTGAATAACTTTGGCAACAAAGTGCCATTGTGCTAAAGTCATTATACTGGATTGTCATGCAAGGGATATTGCAAGCAAGAACTAGTCAATAAACCATGTACTATTCTCTTCATTATTTAGTTACTCATTCAACATATTTATTGTGTTTTTAAAAAATTTTGTCTTGTTTTTGTTTTTTACTATATTTAATGCATTATGCTAGGCACTGTAGAGGAAATAAATGTAAATCTCCCCTGAAACTGCCTTCGTGGCTTCAGATGAATAATAATGGCCCATTTTTCATCAGACAGATGTTCCATCTTATTGTAAAAAGAAGTTACGTCATTGAAATAGAAAATATAAAAGAATTAGAATATGCTGTGTCACTAAGCTTGATTAGCTAAACTGAACAATTAATGTCTGAAAAGCATTAGCATTTGCAATGCACTATGAGCTGTTTTTATCATGTTTTCTATGGGATCAATTTTGAAGAATGTTTTACACAGAAAAATTTAAAAATTAGAGTAGGAATCCATAATAACATGGCTCAGGGTTACATGGGCTATGAAATGATGCAGGGGCAAACCACTTTTGTGAAAATAAAATTTTTTTTTAATTTGAAAAGCAACTGTTAGCAGTGGTTGTCTCCTGGGTGGCTGGGGGACAAGAGTGAGAAGGAGACTATTTTATACTTATTTTTCACTGTTTCTCTGTTTCTTTTTATTTTTCACATTGTGTACCATATGCATGCATTACCTATTTTTAAATAATTTAATTATAAACAACAATAACAACAACTCATAACCATATTTTGAAGTGGAGAGGTAGCATTAGAGGCTACCGGCATAGGCTTTAGAGTCAGACACACACACACACACACACACACACACACACACACACACACACACACACGCACCCTATGCTCTATACACATAGGGGTCCATTTCCCAATTCTGCCCCTTTCTAATTAATGAGGCCTTGAGTAGGTTGTGAATAATGCTGCAATGAACATGAGAGTGCAGCTATCCCTTTGAGATCCTGTTTTCATTTCCTTTATATATATACCCAGAAGTGGTATGGCTGGATCATACGGTAATTCTATTTAAAAAATTTTGGTGAACCTCCATACTGTTTTCCTTAGTGCCTGTACCAATTTAGATTCCCACCAAGAGTGCACGAGGGTTCCTTTTTTTCCACATCCTCGCCAACACTTCTTATCTCTTGTTTTTGGTGATAGCCATTCTGACAGGTGTGAGGTGATATCTCACTGTGGTTTTGATTTGCATTTCCCTGATGATTAGTGATGTTGAGCGTCTTTTCATGTGTCTGTTGGCCATCTGTATGTATTCTTTGGAAAAGTGTGTATTCAGGTCCTCTGCCTATTTGTCAACCAGATTGTTTTTTTGCTATTGAGTTGTGTGAGTTCTTTATATACTTTGGATGCTAACTCCTTATCACATATATGATTTGCAAATATTTTCTCACATTCTGTAAGTTGTCGTTCCATTTTATTGATTGTTTCTTTTGCTGTACAGAAGGTTTTTAGTTAGATGTAGTTCTGCTTCTTAAGTTTTGCTTTTGTTGCTTGTGCTTTTGGTGTCATATCCAAAAAATTGTGTGAAGACCAGTGTCAAGGAGTTTTGACCCTATGTTTTCTTCTAGGAGTTTATGGTTTCAGGTCTTATGTTTAAGTCTTTAATCCATTTTGAGTTAATTTTTTTGAGTGGTATAAGATAGGGATCCAATTTTATTCTTCTGAATGTGGTTATTCAGTTTCTCAACAGCACTTATCAATTTCTTGGCTCCCTTGTCAAATACTAGTTGACAGTATATGCAGGGATTTATTTCTGGGCTCTTAATCCTGTTCTATTAGTCTGTGTGTCTATTTTTATATCAGTACCATACTATTTTGATTACCATAGCTTTGTAGTATAGTTTTGATTACCATAGCTTTGTAGTATAGTTTGATGCCTCCAGTTTTATTCTTCTCTCTCAAGATTGCTTTGGCTATTCGGGGTCTTTTGTAGTTCCATACAAATTTTACGGTTGCTCTTTCTATCTCTGTGAAAAATGCCATTGGAATTTTTCAGCTGCTAATCTACTAATCTAATTTCTGTCTCTATGGACTTGCCTCTTCTGGACAATTTCATATAAATGGAATCATAAAAAGTGTGGCCTCTTGTGTCTGACTTCTTTCACTTAGCATAATGTTTTCAGAGTTCATCCACGTTATAGCATGTATCACTACTTCATTCCTTTTATGATTGAACAGTATTCCATTGTATCAATATACCACTTTTTGTTTACCCATTCATAAGTTGATGGTCATTTGGGCTGTTTTCACCTTTTGGATAATATGAATAGTGTTGCTATGAACATTTGTATGTGATGTTTTGAGTGAAAATATGCTTCCAATTCTACTGGGTAGATACTGGGTATATACCTGGGAGTAGAATTACTGGGTCATATGGTCACTATGCTTACTATTTTGAGAGACTGCCAGACTATTTTCAAAAGTTGTTGTACCATTTTACATTCCCACCAGCAATGTATGAGGGTTCCAATTTCTCTACACCCTCGTCAACACTTGTTACTGTTTTTGCTTATAGCCATCCTAATTATTATGAAGTGATCTTGCATTGTAGTTTTAATTTACACTTTTTGATGACTAATGATATTGAGTATCTTTTCATGTGCTTATTGGTCATTTGCATATCTTCTTTAGAAATATGTCTATTCAAATCCTTTGTCCGTTTTTAAATTGGATTATTTTTCTTTTTATTGTTGAATTGTAAGAGTTCTGTATATATTTTGGTTACTAGTTGATTATCAGGTATATGATTTGTAAATATTTTCTTCCATTCTGTGAATTGTCATCTCAATTTCTTGATAGTGTTCTTTGAAGTGCAAAACTTTAAAATTTTGATGACATTCACTTTATTTACTTTTTCTTTGGTTGCTTGTGCTTTAGGTGTCATATTTAAGAAGCCTAATCCAAGGTCATTAAAATTTATGCTTGGGCTTACATGGTGGTGCAGTGGTTGAGAGTCCGCCTGCTGATGCAGGGGACACGGGTTCGTGCCCCGGTCTGGGAAGATCCCACATGCTGTGGAGCAGCTGGGCGCGTGAGCCATGGCTGCTGAGCCTGCGCGTCTGGAGCCTGTGCTCCGCAACGGGAGAGGCCACAACAGTGAGAGGCCCGTGTACCGCAAAAAAAGAAAAATAAAATTTATGCTTATGTTTTCATATAAAAGTCTTCTAGTTTTACATCTTAAATATAGGTCTTTGATCCATTTTGAGTTAATTTTTGTATATGTGTGAGGTAGGGATCTAACTTCATTCTTTTGTACATGGATATCCAGTTGTCCTGACATTATTTGTTGAAAAGACTCTTCTGCTCCAATTGATTTGTCTTGATTCCCTTATTGAAAATGAAGTGTCCATAAATCTGTGGGTTTATTTCTGAACTTTCACTCCTGTTCCATTAGTCTATATGTCTATCCTTAGACCAGTACCCGTAGTCTTTTTTCCTTTTTTTTTTTTTTTTTTTTTGCAGTACGCGGGCCTCTCACCGCCGTGGCCTCTCCCGCCGCGAAGCACGGGCTCTGGACGTGCAGGCTCAGCGGCCATGGCTCACGGGCCCAGCCGCTCCGCGGCATGTGGGATCCTCCCAGACTGGTGCATGAACCCACGTCCCCTGCATTGGCAGGCGGACTCCCAACCACTGTGCCACCAGGGAAGCCCATTTTTTCCTTTTTTTATAAGTTTGTCGCTCCTTTTTGTGTATTTGTAATCTCTGAGATTATCTCTAATCTATTTATTTATTTATTTATTTTTGTATGTGTTGGGTCTTAGTTGTGGCACGTGGGGTCTTTTGTTGTGGTGTGCAGGCTCTTCATTGTGGCACATGGGCTTCTCTCTAGTTGTGGCACATGGGCTCCAGAGCACGTGGGCTCTGTAGTTGTGGCATGTGGGCTCTCTAGTTGTGGCACACAGGCTCAGTTGTTGTGGCACATGGGCATAGATCCCATGGCATGTGGGATCTTAGTCCCCCAACCAGCAATCGAACCCGCATCCCCTGCATTGGAAGGTGGATTCTTAACCACTGGGCCACCAGGGAATCCCACCCATAGTCTTGATTTTAGTCTGTAGCTTTTAATACATTTTGAAATTAGGAAGTGGGAGTCCTCCAGCTTTGTTCTTTTTCAAGATTATTTTGGCTGTTCTGGAACTTTGCATTTCCATATGAGTTTTAGGAAGGGCTTTTCAATTTCTTCAAAAAGCTGACTGGGATTTTGATAAGACTGCATGGAATCTGTAGATCAATTTGGGGGATATTGCCATCTTAACAATATTAAGTCTTCCAATTCATGAATACAGGATGTCTTTTCATTTATTTGGTCTTCTTTAATTCCTTCCAATTACATTATACTTTCGGTGATTTCAGAACTGTTAAATTTATTGAGACTTGTGTTATGGACTAACATATGGTCTATCCTGGAGAACGTTCCATGTACACTTGAGAAGAATGTGTATTCTGCTGTCAATGGGTGGAGTGTTCTATAGATGTCTGTTATGTCTAGGAGGTTTACAGTGTTGTTAAAGTCTTTCATTTTCTTGTTGATCTTCTGTCTAGTTGTTCTATCCATTATTGAAAGTGTTTATTCAAGTCTCCAGCTATCATTGTTGGATTGTCTGTTTCTTCCTTCAGTTCTGTCAGTTTTTGCTTCATATATATTTGGGGCTCTGCTGTTAGGTACATATATGTTTACAATTGTTATATATTCTTGATAGATTGATACTTTTATTGTTATAAAAGCCCTTCTTTACCTCTCATAATGCTTTTTGTCTTAAAGTCAAATATATTTTGTCTGTTAGAAGTATAGCCACTCTAGCTCTCTTTTGGTTACTGTTTGCATGATATATCTGTATACAGTTGACCCTAGAACAACATGGGGACTAGGGGCCCTGACCACCTGCACAGTCAAAAATCTGTGTATAACTTTAGAGTCAGCCCTCTCTATCCACGATTCTGCATCCATGGATTCAATCAATAGCAGATTGTATAGCACTGTAGTATGTATTTATTGGAAAAAAAATCCATGTATGAGTGGACCCGTGCAGTTCAAACCCATTTTGTTCAAGTGTCAACCGTATGTAAAATCCTTTTACTTTCAATCTGTTTGTGTCTCTGAATCAAAATTGTGTCTCTTGTAGACACGATATATTTATTTGGATCATTTTTGGGGGGTTCCTTTTGCCAACCTATGCCTTTTAATTGGAATATTTCATCCATGTACATTTAATGAAATTATTGATAAGGTAGGATTTACATCTGATATATTGCTATTTTCTTTCTATAAATTTTAGGTCTTTTTTGTCCCTTCATTACTGCCCTCTATTGTGTTAAATAGATATTTTTAGTGTACTATTTTTATTCCCTTGTCCTTTCTTTTACTATTATTTTGAGCTTCTTTTTAGTGGTTACGTTATGGGTTACAATTAATGTCTCAATTTACAGCAATCTAGTTCAGATTAGTACCAACTTAATTTCAATATTATTAAAAATATTATATGCTCGTATATAGCTCCTTTCCCTCCTCCCTCCTTTGTGCTGTTATTGTCATACAAATTACATCTTAATGCTTTGTATGCTCATCAACACAGATTTATAATTACTGCATTATGCAGCTGTCTTTTAAATTTGATAGCCAAAAAAGGAGTTATAAATAATATTTACTAATATCATTTACTAATATTATTACCTTTCTAATCTTAGGCTTCTTCATCTGCAGTATGGAAATAATAGTATTATCTACTTCATATGGTTGTTATGAAGATTAAATGGGATAATGTATTAAAGCATTTGGAACAGTGCCTAGCACATAATAAGTGCTTAATAAATGGTAGCTGTGGTTATTAGCTACTGTTTTCTTCTATTATCATGCCTTTGCTCAAGCTATTCCATCTATTTGTAATCCCTTTGTTCCAATTTTCCAATGACAAATTTCTGTTCATTCTTTAATTTCTAGCTCAAATACTACCACTTTCATGTTTTGAAATTGTACAATGTCTATTACCATTATTACAACACTTACAACAGTATTTCTTAGATTGGAGTTATTTGTGATATGTCTTATCTCTCATTTTACATTCAAAGACTCATGAGGGTCAGTACTATGTCTTACTCATTTCTGTATCTTTCACAGTGTGTAGCCCAGTGCCTTGTATGAAGTATGAGTGCTTATAGAGAGTAAGTGCTCAGTAAATGACTGAATCATAAATAATTAAAAATGCAAGACATATTCAGTTTCCTAGTTCTGTTAGTAGAACTGAATGCAGTTTAAAAGCAACAAACCAGGCATGATACAAAGAACATGTTTCCCTCAAGAGGTTTAGGGGCTCTCTTAGGTACATGAGAGAGGGAATCATAAGGTACTGGGATTCATATTTCTTAGAATGTGATAGGGTACCAGGGAATTTCAGTGCCTCGTGGCATATACATGGACAGTAAAAAAATGGATTTGATATTGAGCTGCATGAGTTGCTTGTATGTTTTGAAGATTAATCGTTTGTCATTTGCTTCATTTGCAAATATTTTCTCCCATTCTGAGGGTTGTCTTTTCATCTTGTTTATGGTTTCCTTTGCTGTGCAAAAGCTTTTAAGTTTCATTAGGTCCCATTTGTTTATTTTTGTTTTTATTTCCATTTCTCTAGGAGGTGGGTCAAAAAGGATCTTGCCGTGATTTATGTCATAGAGTGTTCTGCCTAATTTTCCTCTAAGAGTTTGATGGTGTCTGCCCTTACATTTAGGTCTTTAATCCATTTTGAGTTTATTTTCGTGTATGGTGTTAGGGAGTGTTCTAATTTCATTCTTTTACACGTAGCTGTCCAGTTTTCCCAGTGCTACTTATTGAAGGGGCTATCTTTTCTCCACTGTATATTCTTGCCTCCTTTATCAAAGATAAGGTGACCATATGTGCGTGGGTTTATCTCTGGGCTTTCTATCCTGTTCCATTGATCTCTATTTCTGTTTTTGTGCCAGTACCATACTGTCTTGATTACTGTAGCTTTGTAGTGTAGTCTGAAGTCAGGGAGCCTGATTCCTCCAGCTCCATTTTTCTTTCTCAAGATTGCATTGACTATTCGGGATCTTTTGTGTTTCCATACAAATTGTGAAATTTTTTGTTCTAGTTCTGTGGAAAATGCCAGTGGTAGTTTGATAGGGATTGCACTGAATCTGTAGATTGCTTTGGGTAGTAGAGTCATTTTCACAGTGTTGATTCTTCCAATCCAAGAACATGGTATATCTCTCCATCTATTTGTATCATCTTTAATTTCTTTCATCAGTGTCTTATAATTTTCTGCATACAGGTCTTTTGTCTCCTTAGGTAGGTTTATTCCTAGATATTTTATTCCTTTTGTTGCAATGTTAAATGGGAGTGTTTTCTTGATTTCACTTTCAGATTTTTCATCATTAGTGTATAGGAATGCCAGAGATTTCTGTGCATTAATTTTGTATCCTGCTACTTTACCAAATTCACTGATTAGCTCTAGTAGTTTTCTGGTAGCATCTTTAGGATTTTCTATGTATAGTATCATGTCATCTGCAAACAGTGACAGCTTTACTTCTTCTTTTCCAATTTGGATTCCTTTTATTTCTTTTTCTTCTCTGATTGCTGTGGCTAAAACTTCCAAAACTATGTTGAATAATAGTGGTGAGAGTGGGCAACCTTGTCTTGTTCCTGAACCCAATCCAAAAATGGGCAGAAGACCTAAATAGACATTTCTCCAAAGAAGATATACAGATTGCCAACAAACACATGGAAGAATGCTCAACATCATTAATCATCAGAGAAATGCAAATCAAAACTACAATGCGATATCATCTCACACCGGTCAGAATGGCCATCATCAAAAAATTTACAAACAATACATGCTGGAGAGGGTGTGGAGAAAAGGGAACCCTCTTGCACTGTTGGTGGGAATGTAAACTGATACAGCCACTATGGCGAACAGTATGGAGGTTCCTTAAAAAACTAAAAATAAAACTACCACGTGACCCAGCAATCCCACTACTGGGCATATACCCTGAGAAAACCATAATTCAAAAAGAGTCATGTACCAAAACGTTCATTGCAGCTCTACTTACAATAGCCACGACATGGGAGCAACCTAAGTGTCCATCAACAGATGAATGGATAAAGAAGATGTGGCACATATATACTCAGCCATAAAAAGGAACGAAACTGAGTTATTTGTAGTGAGGTGGATGGACCTAGAGACTGTCATACAGAGTGAAGTAAGTCAGAAAGAGAAAAATAAATACAGTATGCTAACACATATATATGGAATCTAAAAAAAAGAAAAATATGGTCAGAAGAGCCTAGGGGCAAGACGGGAATAAAGATGCAGACCTACTAGAGAATGGACTTGAGGACATGGGGAAGGGGAAGAGTAAGCTGGGACAAAGTGAGAGAGTGGCATGGACATATATACACTACCAAAAGTAAAATAGATAGCTAGAGGGGTGGGATAGGGAGGGTGGGAGGGAGGGAGATGCAAGAGGGAAGAGATATGGGGACATATGTATATGTATAACTGATTCACTTTCTTATAAAGCAGAAACTAACACACCATTATAAAGCAATTATACTCCAATAAAGATGTTAAAAAATGGATTTGAATTTAAATGGAGAAGCAGTTAAACTAATGAACATATGCTTCCTAAGAGAAATTGAAGAAAGTAAAATTATTTATTTATTTATTTATTTATTTATGCGGTACGCGGGGCTCTCACTGATGTGGCCTCTCCCGTTGCGGAGCACAGGCTCCGGACGCGCAGGCTCAGCGGCCATGGCTCACGGGCCCAGCCGCTCTGCGGCATGTGGGTTCTTCCCGGACCGGGGCACGAACCCGTGTCCCCTGCATCGGCAGGCGGACTCAACCACTGTGCCACCAGGGAAGCCCTATTTGATTGTTTTTTAAAATAAATTTATCTATTTATTTTTGGCTGCATTTGGTCTTTGTTGCTCTATGTGGGCTTTCTCCCTAGTTGTGGCGAGTGGGGACTACTCTTTGTTGCGGTGCACGGGCTTCTCATTGCGGTGGCTTCTCTTGTTGCAGAGCACGGGCTCTAGGCATGCAGTCTTCAGTAGCTGTGGCATGTAGACTCAGTAGTTGTGGCTCGTGTGCTCTAGAGCACAGGCTCAGTAGTTGTGGTGCATGGGCTTAGTTGCTCTGTGGCATGTGGGATCTTCCTGGAGCAGGGTTCGAACCCATGTCCTCTGCACTGGCAGGTGGATTCTTAACCACTGCGCCACCAGGGAAGTCCCTAAAATTATTAAATGATGTCCTATTCCTTCATGTAACCCCTAAAGCAGTAGGTAGAAAAGGGAAAGAGTCAGCAGAGGTTGATTGGCATGTACTCAAATTTTAAAATTAGAAGTAGAAAGTTTGAATTCCAGTACTCAGTATTAGGTGAGTGACTTTGGATAAGTCCTATAACCTTTCTGATTGTCCATTTGCTTACTTGTAATGCTTGTGTCACAGAGTCATTTAGAGAAGTAAATGAACTAATGGATTGTGAAATTGTTTTGTGAGCTACAAAGCATTTTTAGTCACTCTTTTCTTTTCTGTTCCTACTCTTCTATGTCTATCATCTGCTATAGCATTTCCTATGTTGTAATTTATTTGTTTATCTCTGTCTCCCACTAGACTGAGCTTTATCAGAGCAAGGATTTTTGTTTTATTTATCTTGGAACACCAGGGCCGAACACATAGGTACTCAATAAATGTTTAATGAATGTGTGAATAAATGTTTCGAGTAGGAGGTGGACCCAGGTTACCTTTTAAGTTTCCTTTTAGTTTTGTTGTTTAAGATTCCATGAAAAGGTCTAGAAATAATTAGAGATTGACAAAGGAATTCATACTTAGAATATAAAAACATGAAATTGAAGGGCAGTTACAGAATCATTAAACACATATCAACATTCTAGAGTGTACTTTCAAAAGGGAAATTGTTGAGACGGGTTAATTGAGTTTATGTATAAGAAGGGAGGTTATGATTTGTCAAGTGAGAAGTAATTTTTCTGGCCATAGAAAGATAACAGCTGAAATGAGTCTCTCCAAAGCTAGGAAATGTGGCAGAGGAATATCGTGGCTAAACAAATTCATTACAGCAGAAAGGTATTAAAAAACATTTGAAGAAGTATGGTTAAGTCATGGGAAACTAGACTCCCTTATTGAGATGCCAAAAACTGATGAGACATAAGGTGGAGCTTTTGTTGTTGTATATGTTGTTGTTTGAAAGGACTGGAAACTACATCTCCAACAGGAGCAAAGTATGAATAGATATGTTTACTGAAAAAAGTGTTGATAGACAGAAGAGACCGTGAACACAAGGGGGAAAGGCTGGAGTAGACGTAGTAAAATGAAAGAACAAATGACTGAAGGTTTAGAAAGGACCAACTCACTTATAATGAGAGAGGGGGAAGCATCCAAAGCAGTGATCCTAAGTAAGAAATTGAAAATACATCGTAAATATGAAGGCAGCCTTAAAATCCTAAAATTAGAATGGACCTTGAGAGAATTTACAACTGAAGAACAAAACCAGAGATTCTCTAAACAGTAGACCTCAAAGCCTAACCTGGTTCAGCATGAAGTGGCTGTCACCACATTCCCTGGCTCTGATCTTTGACAAAATGTTTGGGGTAGGAGAAGATAGACGTGATTGGTCAAGTTGGTTCCTACCATAGAGACTTTATTATAGCACAGTGGAATGGAGAAAGCTTGCTCTTAAAAAAGTCATACACATCTGATTAAGAATCCCAGCTCTACCTCTTATCAGCTGTTCAATCTTCAGCAGATTACTTAATATCCCTAAAATACATTCAGAAAGAACTCTGTCTATCCAAATAACTTCTGTTTTTCATATACCTGGGTTGATCATTAATTTTCCTTTTTTTTTCCCTGTTCTTCATTTCTTTCTTTTTTAAAACACTGCTTTCTAAGACATTTCATCAGCTTTATCGTCCAGCTCTTTTATTAAGGTTTAAATTCCTCTTGTCATTTTTTAAAAATTGAAGTATAGTTGATTTACAATGTTGTGTTAATTTCAGGTGTACAGCAAAGTGACTCAGTTATACATACATACACTCTTTTTTGTTGTTCTTTTCCATTATGGTTTATCACAGGATATTGAATATAGTTCCCTGTGCTGTACAGTAGGACCTTGTTTATCCATCCTATAGATACCAGTTTGCATCTGTTAATTCCAACTCCCACTCCTACTCTCTCCACACCCCTCCCCCTTGACAAGTATATATATATATATATATATATATATATATATATATATATATATATTTTTTTTTTTTGTGGTATGCGGCCTCTCACTGTTGTGGCCTCTCCCATTGCGGAGCACAGGCTCCGGACGCGCAGGCTCAGCGGCCATGGCTCACGGGCCTAGCCGCTCCGCGGCATGTGGGATCTTCCCAGACCGGGGCACGAACCTGTGTCCCCTGCATCGGCAGGCGGACTCTCAACCACTGCACCACCAGGGAAGCCCGGCAAATATATATTTTTAAAGCAAATCAAACTGGACACCATTCCTGAAAACGCCTCCTACACTATGCTGGAATTTAAAAGGACTTTTAATAACTTCAAGCCCTATCTGCACTACATGTGAGGCAGCCTTTAAAATTTCTTTACCTCCTGTACTGAAGGCCAAGAAAAAGAAATTGAAAATATCTGCATGATAGTAAAAAATTTTCCCCCATTACTTAGAGCTATTAATAGAAATTGTACGGCAGAATCTTTATTAGGAAGGCTGTGAAAAAAATAAAGATGTGTGTAAGATAATTTTAATGAACTTTCTTACAGGAAATATTTGTAAAACTCTTTGTTTTAAATGAATACTTGTCTGTCTTGAGGCTTTTTTTTTTTTTTAAAGCACTGACTAATTTAATCCTCACATCCACGGTGGCATTGGTACTTTTGTTTTTAATTAATTTATTTATTTTTGCTGTGTTGGGTCTTCGTTTCTGTGCGAGGGCTTTCTCTAGTTGCGGCGAGCGGGGGCCACTCTTCATCGCGGTGCGCGGGCCTCTCACTATTGTGGCCTCTCTTGTTGCAGAGCACAAGCTCCAGACGCGCAGGCTTCAGTAGTTGTGGCTCATGGGCCTAGTTGCTCCGCGGCATGTGGGATCCTCCCAGACCAGGGCTCGAACCCGTGTCCCCTGCATTAGCAGGCAGATTCTCAACCACTGCGCCACCAGGGAAGCCCCTGACTTGAGGCTTTTAATAGTCCATTTCATTCAGTCTAGGATTCTAAAATCTTTTTTTAAATTTAATTAATTTTATTTATTTTTTGGCTGTGTTGAGTCTTCGTTGTTGCGCGCGGGCTTTCTCTAGTTGCGGCGAGCGGGGGCTACTCTTCGTTGTGGTGCACAGGCTTCTCTCACTGCGATGGCTTTTCTTGTTGCAGAGCACGGGCTCTAGGTATGCGGGCTTCAGTAGTTGTGGCACGCAGTCTCTAGAGCGCAAGCTCAGTAGTTGTGGCACACGGGCTTAGTTGCTCTGCGGCATGTGGGATCTTCCTGGACCAGGGCTTGAACCCGTGTCCCCTGCATTGGCAGGCGGATTCTTAACCACTGCGCCACCAGGGAAGTCCCCTAAAATCTGTTTTTAATATATGTATTTTCTTAATTGTGTTCACTATATTGCATATTGAGTTTTTCAGTGGTATATTATTCCACACCTTATTTATTTTCTGCTAGACTCTTGAGCTGCAAAGATGAGTGGAATGTAGAAATTATGTCCTGTAATAAACTGCTATCTTATTATATGGTATTGAGTTTAAGCTCCAGCTCAATGACTGGGTTTATACAGTGTGATGTAATATTCTTCTAGGGTTTAACGTAGTAATTTGTTATATCCTTCCCACCAAAAGAGTGTTCTGACATTCACATCAAGTATGTTTATAACATTTTCCTGAAATCATAACGTTTTCTGATGACTTTTCTCCCCTAGTATCCTCTTTGCTGACCTCTTCATCATGAATCTAATTCTTCGGGTGGAAGGGTCATCAGCTGCCATCTCCTTTGGTACCCTGATAGGTATCCTCACAATGTGGTTTGGAATTTCAGTACCACTAACATTTTTTTTTAAACAAGTTTATTTTCTTTTTTTTAAAAATTTTATTTATTTATTTTTGGCTGTGTTGGGTCTTCGTTTCTGTGCGAGGGCTTTCTCTAGTTGCGGCGAGCGGGGGCCACTCTTCATCGCGGTGCGTGGGCCTCTCACTGTCGCGGCCTCTCTTGTTGCGGAGCACAGGCTCCAGACGCGCAGGCTCAGTAGTGTGGCTCACCGGCCTAGTTGCTCCGCGGCATGTGGGACCTTCCCAGACCAGGGCTCGAACCCGTGTCGCCTGCATTGGCAGGCAGATTCTCAACCACTGCGCCACCAGGGAAGCCCCCACTATCATTTTTGGGTGCATACATTGGAAGCAAGAAAAAGGTAAACTTTAAAAATACTTCTTTTGACCATTGAGTGATGTCTGAAATAATACCTCCATGTGTGTAGACTATACATGGAATGGAAGATGTACCATTGGAGAAAATGACAAAGAATAATCATTTAGGGATAAAAGACTTCTACAAATTGTAAATGAAAGACAGTAACACTTTAAAAGGCATTCTTTAATGTATTTCTCATTTTATGGGTTGTTTATATTTCCCTCTCTCTCTGATGGGCAAAATTAAAAGGATATATTGTAGGAAGGCTGACTTTAAGAAAGTCAGAAAAATAATAAGACTATATAGTTGGGGGAAGAAAGCTAAGATACAATCCAAGAAATGAGGCTGTTCAGTTTACAGATCTTTTTCTTTTCCATTATGGTTTATCCCAGGATATTGAATATAGTTCCCTGTGCTATACAGTAGGACCTTGATGTTTATCCATTCTATATGTAATAGTTTTCATCTAATCCAGTTTACAGATCTGAAGTTAGCCTATTCCACGTATAGGGAAAAGGAGCCGTATACCAAAAAGACTAAATGATGCCACACTGCAAAAGGGTTGTATTGTAAAGATATAGCATGAGTTTGCAGGGGAGAAATCAGACAAAACAAAACAGGAGGTGGAGTTCCACAGAGAGCAGAAAAAGAAAATTTTCTGAAAGCTATTGACAAATTTTCAGAGGCAAATTATTAGACAAATTCTAAGAGAGAACTTTCGGACATCATATATTATTTCATATTTTAATAGTCACTAGTAAGTTTTGTCCAATCTCTCCCTTGAAATTTGTAGGAAAAGATAAACATCCTTATTGTTTGGCTGTGTCCTATCTAGTATGCTGGCCACTAGACACCTGTGGCTTTTGAGTACTTGGAATGTGGCTAGTCTGAATTATGTGCTGTAAGTGTAAAATACACACTGGTTTTCAACCACTTAGAACAACAGCAAGAGGAATGCAAAATATCTGATTAATAAGTTTTATATTGATCATAAATTTAAATGATAGTATTTGGACATGTTAGATCATTAGATCAGATAAAATATATTAATAAATTAATTTTACCTGTTGTTTTTTTTACTTTTTAAAATGCAGCTACTAAAAAATTTGATACTGCATTTGTGGCTTGCATCATAGTATTTCTGTTGCACAGCATTGGTCTAGCCTCTGCCCACATAACTGCTCTTGGAAATCATCAGATTCAAGATTGTGTATTTTGATGGTATCTGTATAAATTTACTTCAGTTTTGTTTCATTCTGATTTTCATTTCATTTATTTTCGAGCAGTTTAGGTATCCAGTTTGCACAAACCAGATTCCCCGTCAGATTCCTCAACAGACTTTCATTAGAAAAGGCCAAGTCTTTGGCCTCATCATCAGTGGCATTTTACCTTTTGGCTGTATTTTTATTCAACTCTTTTGCATTCTAAACAGTATTTGGTGAGTATTGTATCTTCATAATCTCAAAAATATTAAATGTTAATAAGTTAATTTTTTATATGTCAAAGAGGTTAAATTCTGGTGTGGTAAAACTTTATTTGCTACCCTGTTTTATCCAGGAAATAGCAATCTGACCTGAGGGAATTTCCTAGGAAACTAAGACTTAATTCACAAAATTATAAAGCTACTTTTGGATGGAAATGTCTCTAAAGATTTCCTTTTTGGAAATGAATAACCTCTTTTTTTTGTTTTGCGGTACGCGGGCCTCTCACTGTTGTGGCCTCTCCCGTTGCGGAGCACAGGCTCCGGACGCGCAGGCTCAGCGGCCGTGGCTCACGGGCCCAGCCGCTCCGCGGCATGTGCTATCTTCCCGGACCGGGGCACGAACCTGTGTCCCCTGCATCGGCAGGCGGAATCTCAATCACTACGCCACCAGGGAATCCCTTAATAACTTCTTTTTAAGCCTTTCCAGGTGACTTAGAAAAGTTGGTCTCAAACTGTACTTCTTTGAGATTTTGCAAGGGGTGGGATGGGGGTGTCCCTTGGAGGGAGGTACGTAAAGATGGGAAGGGGCAGCTCTGATTTGTATCTGTTTTCCATACTGGCCTTCCATGCAAGATTTCATTTAGAGTTTCTCTGCTAAAAATAATTTGGAGACCACTGATTTTGGGTCTTCATCTGTACTGAGCTATAAGTAATGGTTTTCTATTTTCCTTTCTGTCAACTGTTAGTTCTGATGTCAGATGCCTTTTCCTTATAACTTTCCTCTTTTTATCTGCTACTTTTAATCTGTTGCAGTTTAAGAAGTCTAATAGCCAAGATAGTTAGAGATGCATGTGAAGTAAGAACAGGTACTCTCTGATTAAAGTGCCACAGCTTTAGTGCCCCTGCTTTGTGACAGCTATTTCAGTTGCTCCAAGTCCCTTTTTTTCTTACTTCCTGATTCTTGACAGCATTTTGGTTTCGGGAGTTGGCCAAGTGGGGTGTTACTGTGGAAGGATTTTTGGAGAGGGGGCAAAAGCACCATAAAATGAAATAAGATAAGATAAAATAAAATAAATAAAATGCAGTCGCCAACTGTGTGTGTTTATAACACTTTTGTCCCAAAGGAATCTTCTGGACAAAACTTTGAAGTCCTTGGAAATTAGGCTTAATCACGTACATTAATTGCTCACCTTTTAAACAGCATTGTGTCAAAATTGTTTAAAAGATAAGCAATAAAATCTGTTACCTTGTCAGCAACTAAATATTTAACATGCTGCGATATAGATTACAGTAACCAAATTTTCCAGATGTTTTTGATGGAAAAGTAACTTTAAAGCAAAACTGAAAGATTCTTTAGATGAGTTAATTTTAAAAAGTTTTTTTAACTTTTTACTTTATATTGGAGTATAGTTGATTAACCATGTTGTGATAGTTTCAGGTGTACAGCAAAGTGATTCAGTTATATGTATACATGTATCTATTCTTTTTCAAGTTCTTCTCCCATTTAGGTTGTTACAGAATATTGAGCAGAGTTTCCTGTGCTATGCAGTAGGCCCTTGTTGGTTATCCACCTTAAATACAGCAATGTGTACATGTCAATACCATATTCCCTAACTATCCCTTTCCCCCCACCCTTTCCCCCTGGTAACCCTAAGTTCGTTCTCTAATAGATGAATTAATTTTTGTTTCAATGAGAAACAGCACGCTTGTTGTGTACAACTTTGTATGTATTTATTAACTCTAGAGATGATTCTCTCCTACCTCCATCCTTCATCCTCACTCCCAGGTGTATATCTTACATGAGGTTTTAAAATGGGATATTGATCAGTTCACCAGTTTCTTCTTCTCTTCAGAAGGCTTTTTAAAATGTGTATTTCTTATCCCAATTTAGTCAGCTTGCTCTATAATAATGAAAGAAATTACTTCATTCCTTCGAAGTTTGACCTAAATGTAATCCACACATAGATGTTTTTAAAGATGCATGTTTGAAAGTATATTTAATAGAATTATGTGTGTCATGCTATAAAGACCTATTTGGGGAAGCTACCTGTCAACAGACCTCCAAAAGCAAAATGGCGTGTGTTTCTGTGGTTTTCTGTTGTATAATGTAGTCACTGGTATTTATGGCATTTACAACCTTCCATTTCTAAAGAGAAAGCATGTTTTTAAATGTGTATAGAGAAAATTGATGGGTCTCAAGTGAAAACTAAATTATAGGATCAGAGAAATATGAGTAAGTAGCAACACTGATTCTGACGAGAGAGGATATGGCCAAACTCTGAAGCTGTGTAGGTAAAGGAATATATATATATATATATATACACATATATATACTCGATACTACATGGATACTACATGGATTTGATGATACTGCATGGATAGATGAAGGTTTGGAATGAAAAGCCCAAGGTGAGAAAAGTGTGTGACAGTTTACTGTATAGAGCTGGACGGATCTTTTTGTGTGTATTGTTAAGTTAAAGGTTATTTTAAAGCTGTAATTTTTCTTTTCAGGTCTCATCAGATGTACTTCATGTTTGGCTTCCTTTTCTTAGTCTTTATAATTCTCCTGATTATTTGTTCAGAAGCTACCGTTTTGCTGTGTTATTTTCATTTGTGTACTGAGGTAAAGACATAGGAAACAAATGTATCTGAAGCTTTCTAAACTTGCATTACTGGAATTAGAGGTCTGTGTTGAGAAAGGAATTGAAATAAATGTTAACTGCATGGTTTCTATAACTTGGGATCACTTTTATATTGTGTTTTTCTAATGACACATTTTAATTTTAATGCATCTATCAAGTTAATGCTACTTTGATGGAAAATTTTCAACAGAAAGCAATTTCTCTCTGGCTAGTTACTATAATTGCTGCGTCATATTCAGTTAACATAGAAAAATATAGGGAACTGATTTGATAGTTTAGACATATAAAAGATCTGGTTCGATGATGTTTTATTTTTAACAATTAAAATTTTCTTGCAGCTTAGGCCAGGATTGCATTTTATGGGTTTGAGATTGCTGCTAAAGGCCCTTTCTCTTTCATTTCATTGCCTTTTGGTTACCATGGGCATAAATAATTCTTTTTACCCCATGCCATCCCCAATTTTTTCCTGATGTCATTTTGGATAACTAAGCTGGTGGTGAACATGTTTTCTTTTTTTTTTTTAAGTTAATTAATTAATTATTTTATCTTTGGCTGTGTTGGGTCTTCGTTGCTGTGCACGGCCTTTCTCTAGTTGCGGCGAGTGGGGGCTACTCTTTGTTGTGATGTGCGGGCTTCTCATGGTGGTGGCTTCTCGTTGCAGAGCACGGGCCCTAGGTACGCGGGCTTCAGTAGTTGTGGCACGTGGGCTCAGTAGTTGTGGTTCACGGTTTCTAGAGCGCAGGCTCAGTAGTTGTGGCTTGCTGGCTCTAGAGCACAGGCTTAGTAGTTGTGGCACACAGGCTTAGTTGCTCCGTGGCATGTGGGATCTTCCTGGACCAGGACTCGAACCCATGTCCCCTGCATTGGCAGGTGGATTCTTAACCCCTGTGCCACCAGGGAAGTCCCTGAACATGTTTTCTTAAATCCCCTAAATCCCTCTTATTTTGGTAGTTTAATGTGACTCTCTAAAGGTGACAAGAGAGTTTAGGGAATGATTATTATATACATGATGTCTTAGAGCATTTTTTTCTTGAGCTATAAGAATAAAGGTAAAAAATATATAATTATGTATATATTATACTTAGCTACTCATTCATTCTGTGGTACATTTTGTCATAGAAAATCTGCAACAGTCATTAATGAAACATACATTGATAGGCATATAATGTGTATATTTTTATTCCTTAGAAAATGTTTTGGGGGCCCCCAAGACCACCCACATGTTTGGTGACTCACTAGAAGGACTCATGGGACTCAGAGTATAGATGTCTTCTTGGCTAGGGTTTGTTACAGCAAAAGGATACACAACAGGATCAGCAAGGGAAAAAGACACAGGTGGAACCTGGAAAAAAATCCATGTGCAGTCTTCCTATGCTTTCTCTCCCTCATGAGGGGACACACCAAGCATGCTCCTTTCTCCAGCAGTAAAAAAATGCAGGAATATATGTGCAACATGTCTGCCCAGGGAAGCCCATTAGAGACTTAGCATCCAAGGTTTTTATTGGGAGCTAGTCACATAGGCACCCTCTGCCTAGCAACTCCCAAAATTCCAGACTCTCAAAAGGAAAGCAAGTGTTCACCATAAATCACAATGTTTGTACAGTCTAGGTAGAGCAAACCAGTCTCATCAGTCAGGGAATGATTAAATGCCAAATTCCCAGACATAAGCCAAGAGTCAACCTTGTAAGCAGACCCTTCCAAAGATAGCAACCTCAGACCTGCTATGTTAACTCTTTTCTGCACACTTTATCCCCTTGGCCCTTGACCACAGTGCCTTTATGGTAAAATTACTATCAGGAAGCGCCCATGGGACAGGATGAGACTAACCTGATTATTGACCTCAGTCATGCCTCCATGGGTCCTGAATTTAGCCAGTTAAAACAAATCCTATTAACCATAAAGGTCTGTCTTAGAGAAACAAACAGACTTATAGAAAAAGAGATCAGGTTTGTGTTGACCAGAGGCAGGGGTTGGGGGGAGGGAGAATTGGATGAAGGTGGTCAAAAGGTACAAACTTGCAGTTATCAGATAAATAAGTACTAGGGATGTAATGTACAACATGATAAATACAATTAACACTGCTGTATGTTATATATGAAAGTTGTTGAGACAGTAAATCCTAAATTCTCATCACAGGGAAAACATTTTTTTCTGTTTCTTTAATTTTGTATCTGTATGAGATGATGGGTGCTCACTAAATTTACTGTGAAAATCATTTCATGATGTATGTAAGTCAAATCATTATGCTGTATAACTTAAACTTAGATAGTGTTGTATGTCAGTTATATCTCAATAAAAATCCCAATAAAACTGAAATGGTAAAAAAAGGTCTATCTTAAATTTCTATATTAACCTTTTTTTACCTGGCCTGAGGCATCAATTCAGGCCCAGCACAACTCTGGCCAGTAAATTGAAGCTGACCTGAAAGCCTTCCAGGGCTGAGGCAGCATCTGCAGAGAAAGGATGCACACATTAGAAGTACAATCCCCGAGGGCACATATTGTCCCCCTGGAAACCAAGAGTTTATCATTGTTAGGGCTCCCCAAGCAGGATGTACATTAGTCAGACAGTACATATTATATTAAATTTCTTATAAAACTTCCCCCTTTATTTCTTTTAATCCATAATCCTACAGAGCCTATTTTATGTTTCTTGTTATTACAATAATTGCTAACCCATGGATAGTTAGAATTTCATCTAAAAATTTGTTTTTTCAACCTCTTTTTGCAGGATTATCATTGGTGGTGGAGAGCCTTTTTTACCAGCAGTTTTACAGCTGTTTACCTTTTTTTGTATGCAGTTTATTACTTCTTTACCAAACTTCAAATCACGGGCATTGCAAACACCATTTTGTACTTTGGGTACACGATGATCATAGTCTTGATTTTCTTCCTTTTCACAGGTAAGCACAGAATTACTTTGTGTATTTCAGATTCTCTAAAAAGACTTGGCGATAGCCATAATATAATAAGCATCAATTAACAATTAATGGAAGGAAGAGGGAACAAAGTCATCATGTTCGTTTTTATGCTTTGGAGATAAAAGATTGCAAAGCCCGGGGAGCTGGAGGGACCTTATGTACTTAGCTGTAAGACTGTCTCTTGTGAATGTTTTTAAACAGTAGGGATGTGTTCCAAAGCACAGTAAGGGTTATGTGTAATCACCTTTGACTAGCTCCCAAGCATAAAAAATTAACCGACTTGAATAACTTTTAAATGAGTAAAATTAGATTAAGTCAATGTAAGCAATTATAGGTGAGGAACAAGATGTATACTTCTCAGGATTACTCATTTGGGATTGTTATTTGGGTTCCACTGTGATGGAAACTTTTGTTTAAATTAATACTTGAAGCAGGTGAAAAAATGGCATGGTTTCTAAGATGATCCTGTTGGAGAAATAATGAAGATGGAGAGCTTTACTCCCTTTCTAACCCAAGGGAAGCAGCGGTCCACCTCCACCTGCCTCACTTTTAAGTTCTGGTTTTAGCTCAAGTCATATCACTTGTGTAGATAAGTTTGGAACATTTCAAATATTTTTCTCCAATTTTAACTCTCAGCCTCAACAAATATGGAAAAATTAACAATGGAAGTTTGTCAGAAATCAAAGCCTTAAGACACATGTAGACATTATCTGAGAAACTGGGCATCTTGGTTGGTGGCTTCTTTCTGTGCTTTTCGTATACTGCTGCTCTCAACTCCTCAGTAAAGAGAAGACTGGGCAGGGCTTGTCTCATCTCTCAGCCACCAGAAGTTCTATTTAGGGACCTCCCTGGCGGTCCAGTTGTTGGGACTCCGCTCTTCCACTTCCACTGCACGGGGCCCGAGTTTGATCCCTGGTTGGGGAACTAAAAAAGTTCTATTTAAAACCGAAGGCTTGGGCTTCCCTGGTGGCGCAGTGGTTGAGAGTCCGCCTGCCGATGCAGGGGACACGGGTTCGTGCCCCGGTCCGGGAAGATCCCACATGCCGCGGAGCGGCTGGGCCCGTGAGCCATGGACGCTGAGCCTGCGCGTCCGGAGCCGCAAAAAAAAAAAAACAAAAAAAACCCGAAGGCTTGAGAGTGTCTCACCATTCTAGTCTACCAGCCCCCTCATGTTTGTTTTTGAGGTTTTTAAGCTTTTTACTGAAATATGCCTGCAGAAAAGTGCACACATCATAAGTGTAGAGCAGTGAGCACAATCTGTAACTGACACCCACGTTAATAAACAGTACGTGATCTGCACGCCCAAAGCCACTGTTGGGCCTCTTTCCATTCACCTTTCCCAAAAAGCAACCACTATCCTGACTTTTAACAGCATCGGTTAATTTGGCCTGTTTTTGATTTGTAGGTAAATGGAATCATACGAGATCTACTATTTTAAGTCTGGCTTCACTGGGGTCTGGTTTCTTTTTCTCAAGATTGTTTGTGAATTTCATCCGTATCGCTGTGCCTACGTGTCGTCTCTGCCCCTCGCGTGTTCTGTTTTGGGTTTCTCCCCTTGTGAGTTACTGGCTTTTCTATTTGTGTAATGTGCAGTTAGATGGATTATGTTTTCTTTTCTTCATTACCTAACACTTTGACTCAGGCTGCCTTTTTCTGGGAGTCTTATATTACAACAGCTTCTTTCAGAAGTTAGATGTCATCCCAAATGGTCACATTGCTGACAACTCTGTGCCCTTTGGTTGGCTCCACCACTTGAATTGCTTCTGTCACTAATATGTGACTCTCCAAGGCTCTCAGTGGTCTCTTGCCAAATCTAAGGCCTTTCCCTGGTCTTCATCCTCCTTGGCTTCTTAGCTAAACACTACTCAACACCTATTCTGTGAAATTCTCCCAGCATCATTGGCATTCTTCTTCTTGTACCACGCTGTGAATTCTTTTGTTTTCCTCCCTCTTCCTGTCACCTAACTCTAGCCTTTATCAAGGGTTCAGCTTTCAGCATTTCAGTCCTTTCTTTCTACACTCTCCCTTTTAGAGCTTATTTAGTCCCAGGGCTTCACTTATCTCCTCAGTGCTGACAGCTCCCAAATCTGTATCTCTAGTCATAACCTCTCTCCAATTATATTCTGAACATTTGCATGTCGCATTGGTACTGCCAACTCGACATGCCCCAGAAAGTGAATGTAGCACTTCCTTTCCCCCCAACTGACTCATCTTAATTTCTCTCTTCCTTTGACCATCATGTCTAATCTCTCATCTCCTTGGCATATTTTGCAGGAATTCTTAACATAGCCCTTCCATGCTTTATAATTAATTACAACTCCCCTATTTATTCTTCTTCAGAAGCTTCTTATTCTGTTTTACACTGCGCTAGACCCTGCGCTAGGTGCTGGGGACGTAGTGGTGAAGAAGACAGGTAAGGTCCCCTGCTTTTGTGGATCTTATGTTTTAATGGATGGGGGACAAAGAAGGAATTATGGGTTTGATGAGCTTTGTGAAAGAAATGATATTGAAGAAGAGGTGGATAATCAAGTGTTTCAAACAGAGGTGACAGCATGTTCAAAAGTCCTAAAGTGAGAAGGAGTATGACATCTTCAAAGAACACAGAGAAGTTCAAGATGGCAAGAGAAGGAAGGTGGCACTAGGTGGCAATAGTGATTAGAGACATAAGGAGCTAGCAGATCTTACCAGGGTCTTAAAAACTCTACTGTACTAGGGAATTTAGATTTTATTGTAGGAATGATGGGAAGTTGAGGGGGTTTAAATAGGGAACTAATGTGATAATATCACTCTTCTTATTTGAAAGCTTTAATACTGCCATACTTCTCTATCAAGGTCTAAACTTACCTTGGTGTTTGGGCTCCTGTTCTGCCTACTCAGCGTATTTTCTAAACCTCTTAAACTGAACCATTTACTGAGTTTAGGCGTGTCTCCTCCTGACTTTTTTTTTAATATATATTTAAAAAAATTATTTATTTATTTTTGGCTGCATTGGGTCTTCGTTGCTGCGCACGGGCTTTCCCTAGTTGCAGCGAGCGGGGGCTACTCTTCGTTGTGGCACGCGGGCTTCTCATTGCGGTGGCTTCTCTTGTTGCAGAGCACAGGCTCTAGGTGCACGGGCTTCAGTAGTTGTGGCTCGCGGGCTCTAGAGCGCAGGCTCAGTAGTTGTGGCACATGGGCTTATTTGCTCCACGGCATGTGGGATCTTCCCGGACCAGGGCTTGAACCCGTGTCCCCTGCATTGGCAGGCAGATTCTTAACCACTGCGCCACCAGGGAAGCCCTCCTCCTGACTTTTTTAGCATGTCTCCCCACCTAACTTGGAATCTCCTTGAGAACAGGGACCACATCGTATGCCTATTTTATATCTTTTATAGCGCTAAGCACATGGTTCTTCTTGAATTACATAGAGCATGAAATAGAGGAGATACCATTATGGTATAATGTTTCCCTATCTATTTTATTTTATTTTAAATTAAAAAAATGTTTAGATTGAAGTATAACTGACATACAACATTGTATTCGTTTCTGGTGTGCAACATAATGATTTGATATTTGTATATATTGCAAAATGATCACCACAGTAAGTCTAGTTAACATCTGTCATCATACACAGTTACAAAATTTTTGGAGTAAATGAGAACTTTTAAGGTTTATTCTCTTAGCAACTTTCAAACATGCAGTACAGTATTATTAATTATAATCACTATGCTGTACATTACATCCCCATGTCTTATTATAACTGGAAGTTTGTACCTTTTGACCCCCTTCACCCATTTTGCCCACATCCTCTCCCCACCCTCCAGCCTCTGGAAACCATCAATTTGTTCTTTGTATCTATGAGCTTGGTTGGTTTTGTTATTTTTTACTAAGATCCCACATGTAAGTGAGAGCATGCGGTATTTGTTTTTCTCTGTCTGACTTATTTCACTTAGCATAATGCCCTCAAAGCCCATCCATGTTGTCACAAAAAGCAGGATTACATTCTTTTTTATGGCTGAATAATATTCCATTGTATACATATACCACATTTTCTTTATCCATTTATCCATCAGTGGACACTTAGGTTGTTTTCATATCTTGGCTATTGTAAATAATGCTGCAGTGAACATGGGGTACATGTATCTTTTTGAGTTAGTGTTTTCATTTTCTTTGGATAAATACCCAAGACTGGAATTGCTGGATCTTACAGTAGTTCTATTTTTAATTTTTTGAGGAACCTCCATACCATTTTCTATAGTGGCTGCACCAATTTACATTCCCATCAACAGTGCACAGGGTCCCCTTTTCTCCACATCCTCGCCAGCACTTTTTATTTCTTGTGTTTTTGATAATAGCCATTCTAACAGGTGTGAGGTGATATCTCACTGTGGGTTTGATTTGCATTTCCCTGATGATTAATGCTGTTGAGCATCTTTTCATGTACCTCTTGGCCTTCTGTATGTCTTCTTTGGAGAAACGTCTATTCAGATCCTCTGCCCATTTTTTTGTAATAAAATGCTTACATCTATTGTAACAGCCCTAAAATCTTTCTGGAGGGTGTATATTTTTTTTCCTTTCCAGTTTTTTTGAGATTTTTATTGAGATATAGTTGACATACAGCACTGTATACATTTAAAGTGTACAGCATAATGATTTGACTTACATAGTCATGAAATGATGATCACAGTAAGTTTAGTGACTATCCATCATCTCATATAGTTACAAAATTGAAGAAATAGAAAAAAATTTTTTTCTTCTGCTGAAATTTACTTTCAGCAACTTTCGTATATAACGTACAGCAGTGTTAATTATATTTATCATTGTACATTATAACCCTAATACTTATTTATCTGATAACTGAAAGTTTGTACCTTTTGACTGACTTCATCCAATTCCTCTTCACCCACCCCTCACATCTGGTAACTACAAATCTGATCTCTTTTTCTATGAGTTTGTTTGTTTGTTTGTTGAAGTATAATTGACCTACAGCACTGTGTTAGTTCCTGGTACACAGCATAGTGATTTGATATTTCTATCCATTTCAAAATGATCACCATGATAAGTCTAGTTACCATCTGTCACCATACAAAGATTTGCATAATCATTGACTATATTCCCCACACTGTACATTTAAGCCCATGACTTATTTATTTTGTAACTGGAATTTTGTATCTCTTAATCTCCCTCACCTATTTCACTCCTCCACCTACCCCTCCACCCCTGGCAACCACCTGTTTGTTCTCTGTATCTATGACTGTTTCTATTTTGTTACGTTTGTTCAATTGTTCCATTTTTTAGATTCCACATACAAGTGAAATCTTACAGTATTTGTTTTTCTCTGTCTGACTTATTTCACTTAGCATAATACCCTCTAGGTCCATCCATGTTGTCCCAAATGGCCAAATGACAAGATTTAATTCTTTTTTTTAATGGCTGAATTATATATATAATATACATATATATATATATATATATACATACACACACAAACATATACCACATCTTATTTATCCATTCATCTATTGATGAGCACTTAGGTTGCTTCCATATCTTGGCTACTGTAAATGATACTTCAGTGAACATAGGGGTTCATATATCTTGAATTAGTGTTTTTGTTTTCTTCGGATAAATACCCAGGAGTGGAATTGCTGGATCATGTGGTGGATCTATTTTCATTTTTTTCAGGAATCTCCATACTGTTTTCTACAGTGGCTGCACCAATTTACATTCCCACCAACAGTGTATAAAGGTTCCCTTTTCTCCACACCCTCACCAACACTTGTTATTTGTTATCTTTTTGATGATAGCCATTCTGACAGGTGTGAGGTGATATCTCATTGTGGTTTTGATTTGCATTTCCCTGATGATTAATGACATTGAACATCTTTTAATGTGCCTGTTGGCCTTCTGTATGTTTTGTCTTCTCTGGAAAAATGTCTATTCAGATCCTCTGCCCATTTAAAAAAATTTTTTTTATAATTTTTTTGTGATGTAGACCATTTTAAAAAAAAGTATTTGTTGAATTTGTTACAATATTGCTTTTGTTTTATGTTTTGGTTTGTTGGCTGCAAGGCATGTGGGATCCTAGCTCCCCGACCAGGGATTGAACCCTCACCCCCTGCACTGGTAGGCAAAGTCTTAACCACTGGACCGGCAGGGAAGTCCCACTCTACACATTTTTAATTGGATTTTTTTGGGGGGTTTATTGCTATTGAGTTGGATGAGGTTTTTAAAAAATATATTTTGGATATTACCCCTTATCAGATATATGATATGCAAGTATTTTCTCCCATTCAGTAGGCTGCCTTTTCATTTTTGTGGATGGTTTCCTTTTCTGTACAGAAACTTTTTAGTTTGATGTAGTCCCACTTGTTGATTTTTGCTTTTGTTGCCTTTGCTTTTGGTGTGAAGTCCAAAAAAATCATCACCAAGACTGATGTCAAGGAGCTTACCTCCTATATTTACTTTTAGGAGCTTTATGGTTTCGGGTCTTACATTCAGGTCTTTAATCTACTTTAAGTTAATTTTTGTGTCCAGTTTCATTCATTTGCGTGTGACTGTCCTGTTTTCCCAACACCATTTATGAAAAGACTATCCTTTCTCCATTGTATATTATTGGCTCCTTTGTCATAAATTAGTTGACCATATATGTGTGGGCTTATTTCTGGGCTTTCTGTTTTGTTCCATTGAGTTACGTTTTTTTTTTTTTTTTTTTTCGGTACACAGGCCTCTCACTGCTGTGACCTCTCCTGTTGCGGAGCACAGGCTCCAGATGTGCAGGCTCAGTGGCCATGGCTCACGGGCCTAGCTGCTCCACAGCATGTGGGATCCTCCTGGACTGGGGCACGAACCTGTGTCCCCTGCATCAGCAGGCGGACTCTCAACCACTGCGCCACCAGGGAAGCCCTATGTATTTGTTTTTATGCCAATACCATACGGTTTTGATTACTATAGCTTTGTGATATAGTTTGAAATCAAGGGATTGATACCTCCAGCTTTGTTCTTGTTTCTCAAGATTGCTTTGGCTATTTGGGATCTTTTGTGGTTCCATACAAATTTTAGGATTGTTTGTTCTATTTCTGTGAAATTACCACTGGACTTTTATTTTATTATTATTATTTTTGACCATGCTGTGCAGCATGTGGGATCTTAGTTCCCTGACCAGGGTTCAAACCTGCGCCCCCTGCATTGGAAGCACAGAGTGTTAACCACTGGACCACCAGGGAAGTCCACCACTGGACTTTTGATAGGGATTGCATTGAATCTGTAGATTCCTTTGGGTAGTGTAGACATTTTTACAATATTAATTCTTACAATCCATGAGCATGGAATATCTTTCCATTTATTTGTGTTTTCTTCAATCTTTCATTAACATCTTACAGTTTTAAGTCTAGGGGTCTTTCAGTTTCTCGGTTAAATTTATTCTTAGGTATTTCATTCTTTTTGATCAATTGTAAATGGGATTGTTTTCTTAATTTCTCTTTCTGATAGTTCATTATTAGTGTATAGAAATGCAACAAATTTCTATACGTTGATTTTGTATCCTGAAGCTTTACTGAGTTCATTTATTAGTTCTAATAGTTCTTTGGTGGAGTCTAGAGTTTTCTATACATAATATCATGTCATCTGTAGATAGTGACAGTTTTACTTCTTCCTTTCTAAATTGGATACCTTTTATTCTTTTTCTTGCCTAATTGTTCTGCCTAGGACTTTCAATACTCTATTAAATAAAAGTGGTGGGGCTTCCCTGGTGGCGCAGTGGTTGAGAGTCCACCTGCCGACGCAGGGGACATGGGTTCGTGCCCCGGTCTGGGAAGATCCCACATGCCGTGGAGCGGCTGGGCCCGTGAGCCATGGCCGCTGAACCTGTGCGTCTGGAGCCTGTGCTCCACAATGGGAGAGGCCACAACAGTGAGAGGCCCGTGTACAGCAAAAAAATAAAAAATAAAATAAAATAATAATAAACCAGTACATAGATTAAAAAAAAAAAACAATTTAAAAAATTAAAAAAAAAAAAAAAGTGGTGAGTGTGGGCATCCTTGGCTTGTTCCTGATCTTAGAGGAAAAGCTTTTCACTTTTCACCTTTGAGTATGATGTTAGCTATGGGTTTGTCATACGTGGACTTTATTATGTTGAGATACGTACCCTCTATACCCGTTATCATTATGTAATGCCCTTATTAGCTTATTGCAGTCTTCTTTTTAAAATCTATTTTGTGTAAATATAGCTACCCCAGCTTTCTTTTGGTTTCCATTTGCATGGAATATCTTTTTTTTTTATTCCCTTCACTTTCAGTCTGTGTGTCCTTATGTCTGAAGTGAGTTTCTTATAGGCAGCATATAGATGGGTCTTGTTTTTTATCCATTCCAGCCACTGTATGTGTTTTGATTGGAGAATTTAGTCTATTTACATTTAATTATTGATAGGTATGTCCTTATTGCCATTTTGTTATTTGTTTCCTGGCTGTTTTTTAGTTCCTCTGTCCCTTTCTTCTTCTCTTGTCTCTTCCTCTGTGGTTTGATGACTTTCTTTAGTGGTATGCTTAGATTCCTTTCTCATTATCTTTTGTATATCTCTGTAGGTTTTTGCTTTGCGGCTACCATGAGGCCTATATATATTGGATTGGCCAAAAAGTTCGTTCAGTTTTTTTCCATAAGATGGCTCTAGTAGTGCTTAGTTGTCTTTAACTTCATTCGAAACAGTTTTGTTAGATTGTATTGGGACAGCTGTCATATCAGCGTGCATTTAAAAAAAAACTTATCAAAATTGCGTTTTGGGGGACTTCCCTAGTGGTCCAGTGGTTTAGAATCCGCCTTCCAATGCAGGGGACGCAGGTTCAATCCCTGGTTGGGGAACTAAGATCCCACATGCTGCAGGACAACTAAGCCCGCATGCTGCAACTACTGAGCACGTGAGCCACAACTAGAGAGCCTGCATGCTGCAACTACAGAGCCCACGTGCTCTGGAGCCCATGCAACACAACTAGAGAGAAGCCCATGAGCCGCAACGAAGATCCTGCATGCTGCAACTAAGACCTGACACCGCCAAAAATAAATAAATAAATAAATAGTAAAAGAATCTAATGTTTTGTAGCCATTTTAATATGGAAGATGGAAGAAAAAAAAGCAACATTTTCAGCATATTATGCTTTATTATTTCAAGAAAGCTAAAAACGCAACTGAAACACAAAGAAAGATTTGTGCAGTGTATGGCGAAGGTGCTGTGAATGATTGGACATGTCAAAAGTGGTTTGTGAAAAAAAAAAGTGGTTTGCAAAGTTTCTTGGTGGAGATTTCTCGCTGGATGATGCTCCATGGTCAGGTAGACCAGTTGAAGTTGATAGTGATCAAATCGAGACATTAATTAAGAAAAATAAGCGTTATACCATGTGGGAGATAGCTGACATACTCAAAATATCCAAATCAAGTGTTGAAAATCATTTGCACCAGCTTGGTTATGTGAATCGCTTTGATGTTTGGGTCCACACATGTTAAGTGAAAAAAACCTTCTTGACCATATTTCTGCATGCGATTCTCTACTTAAAAGTAATGAAAATGTTCCATTTTTTAAAACAAATTGTGACGGGTGATGAAAAGTGGGTACTGTACAATAATGTGGAACGGAAGAGATCATGGGGCAAGCGAAATGAACCACCACGAACCACACCAAAGGCCAGTCTTCATCCAAAGAAGGTGATGGTGTGTATATGGTGGGATTGGAAGGGAGTTCTCTATTATGAGCTCCTTCTGGAAAACCAAACGATTAATTCCAACAACTACTGCTCCCAATTAGACGAAATGAAAGCAGCACTCGACGAAAAGCCTCCGGAATTAGTCAACAGAAAACGCATAATCTTCCATCAGGATATCAAGACCACATGTTTCTTTGATGACCAGGCAAAAACTGTTACATCTTGGCTGGGAAGTTCTGATTCATCCACCGAATTCACCAGATATTGCACCTTTGGATTTCTATTTATTTCGGTCTTTACAAAATTCTCTTAATGAAAAAATTTCAATTCCCTGGAAGACTGTAAAAGGCACCTGGAACAGTTCTTTGCTCAAAAAGATAAAAAGTTTTGGGAAGATGGAATTATGAAGTTGCCTGAAAAATGGCAGAAGGTAGTGGAACAAAACAGTGAATACATTGTTCAATAAAGTTCTTGGTGAAAATGAAAAATGTGGTTTTTATTTTTACTTAAAAACCAAAGGAACTTTTTGGCCAACCCAATAACAACTTATGACAGTCTATTTTAAGTTGATAAGACCCTAAGTTTGAAAGCATTCTAAAGCTCTACATTTTTACTCTCCTTCTATGTTTTATGTCTTTGATGTCACATTTTACATCTTTTTATTATGTGTATCACCTAACTTATTTTTACTACTTTTGTCTTTAACATTTATATTAGGTTTTTAAATTTTTTTAATAATTAAAAAATTTTCCTGCCCCTTCACCTTTCTACTAGCTTTATAAGTGATGAATCCACTACCTTTACTAATATATATTTACCTTTACCAGTGAGATTTATACTTTCATAAGTTGTCTTGTTACTAATTTGTGCCCTTTCTTTTCAGCATAAAGGAGTCCCTTTAACATTTCTTGTAAGGCCAGTTTAGTGGTGATGAACTACTTTAGCTTTTGATTGTCTGGAAAACTTTTGTTATTGAATTAATTTTTATTGGATGATAATTGATTTACAATGTTGTGTTAGTTTCTGCTGTATAGCAAAGTGAATCGGTTATACATATACATATATCCACTCTTTTTTAGATTCTTTTCCCATATAGGTCATTACAGAGTATTGAGTAGAGTTCCCTGTGCTATACAGTAGGTCCCCATTAGTTATCTATTTTATATAGTACTGTGTATATGTCAATCCTATTCTCCCAGTTTATCCACCCCCACCCCGGAAAACATTTTATCTCTCATTCAATTCTGAATGATAACTTTGCCAAGTAAAGTATTCTTGGTTGGATTTTTTTTCTTTCATCATTTTGAATATATTGTCACTCCCTTCTGGCCTGCAAAGTTTCTGCTGAAAAATCTACAGATAGTCTTATGGGGGTTCATAACAAGTTGTTTTTCTCTTGCTGCTTTTAAGATTCTCCCCTTGTCTTTAACTTTTGACATTTTAATTGTAATGTGTCTCAGTGGGTCTCTTTGGGTTCATTTTATTTGCAACTCTCTGGGCTTCCTGGATCTGGACATCTGTTTCTTTCCCCAGGTTAGGGAAGTTTCCAGCCATTATTTCTTCAAATAATTTTTCTGCCCCTTTCTCTCTCTCTTCTCCTTTTGGAACTCCTATAATGCAAATGTTAGTCCACTTGATGGTGTCCCATAAGTCCCTTAAGCTATCTTCACTTTTTTCATTCTTTTTCTTTTTTGCTCTGATTAGGTGAGTTCCTCTGCCCTATCTTTGAGTTTACTGATCCTTTTTTCTGTTTCATCTAGTCTGCTATTGAACCCCTATAGTGTATTTTTCAGTTGAGTTATTGTATTTTTCAGCTCTGTGGTTTATGTTTGAAACTTTCTTATATTTTCTATTGATACATCTTTGTTGGAATTCTCACTGTATTCATCCATTTTTCTCCCGAGTTCTGTAAGCATCTTTATGACCATTACTTTAAATTCTTTATCAGGTAAATTACTTAACTTTGTTTCCTTATGTTTTTTTTTCCTGAGGTTTTCTCTTATTCTTTTGTTTGGAACATATTCCTCTGTTTCTTTGTTTTGCTTGACTATGTTGGTTCCTGTGTGTTAGATGAAATAGCCACCTCTCCCAGCCTTGAAGGGTTGGCCTTGTGTAGGAGATGAAGCTCACTGTTGAAATCTGCCCTAGCTCTTGATTGTCTCTCAAACCTTTGTGATCATCCAAGTGGCCTATTTTATTTATTTATTTTTATTGGAGTATAGTTGCTTTACAATATTGTGTTAGTTTATACTGTACAGCAAAGTGAATCAGCTATACATATACATATATCCCCTCTTTTTTGGATTTCATTCTCATTTAGGTCACCACAGAGCATTGAGTAGAGTTCCCTGTGCTATACAGTAGGTTCTCATTAGTTATCTACTTTATACATAGTATGAATAGTGTATATATGTCAATCCCAATCTCCCAGTTCACCCCGCCCACCATATCCATACATTTGTTCTCTAAGTCTGTGTCTTTTATTTCTGCTTTGTAAATAAGATCGTCTATACCAGGGGTCTGCAGCCTGTTAGGAACCGGGCTGCACAGCAGGAGGTGAGCGGTGGGTGAGTGAGCAAAGCTTCTGCTGCTCCCCATCGCTCGCATCACCTCCTGAACCACTGTATCCCAGTCCCCCCCACCATCGTCTGTGGAAAAATTGTCTTTCACGAAACCGGTCCCTGGTGCCAAAAAGGTTGGGGACTGCTGGTCTCTACCAGTTTTTTCAGATTGCACATATATGCGTTAATATACAATATTTGTTTTTCTCTTTCTGACTTACTTCACTCTGTATGACAGTCTCTAGGTCCATCAGCCTATTTCATTTTTAGTAGCTCCTAGTAGTTGAGGGTGTGCCAAAACCTTTCGGTGTCTCCAAGGGGAGGATCTCAGTCAGCACCGAGATTCAGACTGATTGAAAGCCAGACCCTCAGGCAGCCCCTTTTAAAGAATAGACATAGGGCTTCCCTGGTGGCGCAGTGGTTGAGAGTCCGCCTGCCGATGCAGGGGACACGGGTTCGTGCCCCGGTCCGGGAAGATCCCACGTGCCGCGAAGCGGCTGCGCCCGTGAGCCATGGCCGCTGAGCCTGCGCTTCCGGAGCCTGTGCTCCGCAACGGGAGAGGCCACAAGAGTGAGAGGCCCGCGTACCGCAAAAAAAAAAAAAAAAGACTAGACATATATCTTCTGTGGAACTGCAAGTGTAAACCCCACTGGCTCCCTGAACCAGGTGATCTGGAGATGTCTGCCGGGCAGCAGTCTCAAAAATCAGGGCTCCAGATGAGTGTATAAGCTCCTTTCTGGGAGGCACTGGTGAGCTGTAGCAAGGTAGAGGGAGAGTGCAAAGGTGATGTTCCTCAGCGTACATTCCCTGAGAGCAGCTCCATAGCTTCCAGCTGTGTGCCAAACCTAATGCCTGTCCCTAAGGCCGAAGATTTAGGAGTAGCAAGTAGGCCTCCTTCACAAAAAGCCTGTGGAGGTCTTTCAGTCTGCTGTCTGTGTAGTGCCCTGGGGGTGGTAGTTGCCAAGGACTGTCTTTCCAGTTGTTTCTGTCCCATGGGACCGAGGAACACCAGCCCTTCTGGCCACCAGAGCCAGGCGATCAAGGGGTATCCCTGGGAGGCAGCTGCAAAAACCAGGGCACTAAATGTAAAAACTGGGGCACCAGACTCATATAAGAGTTCCCATCCTCCAAAGTCTCAGGGAAGGTTTACAGTCAGCCCTAAGATATGGGCTTAATTAGAAGCTTGCCCCTCAGGCTGAAGCTGTGATGATAAGGTAATAGGAGCCCCTGGGTCTGTTGCCTCTTGCTGGGCCCATGGAGTGGTAGCTGTTTAAGAACTCTTTCTCCATTGGTTACAGTCCTGTTGGACGTGTGAGCATAAGCCCCACTGCCCACCAGAGCCGGGCAATGCAGAGGTGTCCCCTGGCAGCAGCTGCAAAAATCAGGGCACCATATGTAAAAACTGGGGTGCCAGATGTGTGTAGAAGTTCCGCTCTGGGAGATACAGCACTCTGGAGTATGGCCAGGGGAGAGCATGCAGAGGGCACCCACTGAGTGGAGCAAGGCAAAGGGGAAGTGCACAGATGGCACCCACAGAAAAAAAAAAGGGAAAAAAATGAAAGTAAAAGAAAAAGAAACCAAGAAGAGAAAGGAGAATGGGAAATAAAATAAGAGGTGAGGGAGATGGCACCTGCTGGCTTTAGCAAGGCAGAGGGATTTGGAGGAAGATGGTGCCCACTGGCTGAAGCATAAAGATGACACCTGCTGCAAAGAAAGGAAAAAATAAAAGAAGAAAAGATGGTACCAGCTAGCTTACGTAGGCATAGGGAGAGCAGAAGATGGCACCCACCAGCCTCTGTCCCTGAGAGTATCCCAGCAGGCCCCATCCCTTCAGACCAATGCTTTAAAATTAGCAAAGGAGTCTTTCACATCAAGTCTGGGTGCCTTTCAAAAGGCTGCTTCTGTTCTGTGCCCTGGAGCCGGTGAGTCTGCGTGTGGGCCCTTTTTTTAAAAAAAATTTTTTAGTGGAGTATAGTTGCTTTACAATGTTGTTAGTTTCTGCTGTACAGTAAAGTGAATCAGTTATACATATACATATATCCTGTTTTTTTTTTAGATTCTATTCCCCATATAGGCCATTACAGAGTATTGAGTAGAGTTCCCTGTGCTAAAAAATAGGTCCTTATTAGTTACCTATTTTGTATAGTAGTGTATATATGTCAATCCCAATCTTCCAATTTATCCCTCCCCACCCTTACCCCTGGTAACCATAAGTTTATTTTCTGCATCTGTGACTCTATTTCTGTTTTGTAGATAAGTTTATTTGTACACTTTTTTTTTAGATTTCACATATAAGCAATATCATATATTTGTCTTTCTGTGTCTGACTTACTTCCCTCAGTATGACAATCTCTAGTTCCCTCCATGTTGCTGCAAATGGTATTATTTCATTCTTTTTTATGGCTGAGAAATATTCCATTGTATGTATGTACCACATCTTCTTTATCCATTCATCTGTTGATGGGCACTTGGGTTGTTTCCATGTCCTGGCTATCGTAAATAGTGCTGCAGTGAACATTGGGGTATATGTATCTTTTCAAATTATGGTTTTCTCTGGATATATGCCCAGGAGTGGGATTGCTGGATCATACGGTAGCTCTATTTTTAGTTTTTTAAGGAACCTCCATGTTGTTCTCCATAGTGGCTGCACCAGTTTACATTCCCACGAGCAGCATAAGTGGGTTCCCTTTTCTCCACACCCTCTCCAGCATTTCTTGTTTGTAAACTTTTTTTTTTTTTTGCGGTATGCGGGCCTCTCACTGCTGTGGCCTCCCCCGCCACGGAGCACAGGCTCCGGACGCGCAGGCTCAGTGGCCATGGCTCACAGGCCCAGCCTCTCCACGGCATGTGGGACCCTCCCGGACCGGGGCATGAACCCACGTCCCCCGCATCGGCAGGCGGACTCTCAACCACTGCGCCACCAGGGAAGCCCTAAACTTTTTGATGATCGTCATTCTGACTGGTGTGAGGTGATTCTTCTTTGTAGTTTTGATTTGCATTTCTCTGATAATTAGTGATGTTGAGCATCATTTCATGTGCTTTTTAACCATCTGTATGTCTTCTTTGGAGAAATGACTATTTAGGTCTTCTGCCCATTTTTTGACTGGGTTGTTTTTTTTGATATGTAGCTGCAGGAGCTGTTTGTATATTTTGGAGACTGTGTGTGGGCCCTTAAGAGCCAAACCTCAGTTTGTATCAGCCCCTTGGGTCTCATGGGTGTGAGCCCTGTTGTTTTTCAAAACCAAATGTTTGGGGGGTTTATTTACAGGTGCCAATCTTAAAGGGTGGAGCGCTCCATATAGGGTATGAACGCTTTGCTCCTCAGAAAGAAGCTCCAGGTCTTGAGTTCCTTTCCAAATGTGCGTCACCATGCCGGGTTTGGGGTTTATGGTGAGATTGTGTCTCAGCCTTTCCTATCCCCTTTGATGTGGTTTCCCTCTCATTTGCCCCATGTGAAGAGGTCTCTCTGACAGGTTTTTTCAGTGGCATTTGTTCCATATATTGCTGTAGATTTAGTGTGTCTATGAGAGGAAGTGAGTTCAGCATCTTCCTATGTCACCATCATGAATCAGAGCAAATTATTTTTCATATGGAGGGAGAGAGAGAGAAAAAGAGATCTCCATATCTATTTTTAAATTAAATCATGGGTAGGAGAAACCTCCAAAGTAAATCCTGGTTATTGTTCATATCAGGAAAAAAAAACTGTTGTTTAAGAAGCCCTCTCTGCGTAAGACTCTTTTTTTTTTTTTTTTTTTGCGGTACGCGGGCCCCTCACTGTTGTGGCCTCTCCCGTTGCGGAGCACAGGCTCCGGACGCGCAGGCTCAGCGGCCATGGCTCACGGGCCCAGCCGCTCCGTGGCACGTGGGATCCTCCCAGACCGGGGCACGAACCCATGTCCCCTGCATCGGCAGGTGGACTCTCAACCACTGCGCCACCAGGGAAGCCCTGGAGACATTTTTGATTGTCATGACTGGGAGGATGCTAATGACATCTAGTGGGTAGAGGCTAGGGATGCTGTTAAACATCTTATGATGCACAGACCAGCCCTGAACAACAAAGAATTATCTGGCCCAAAATGTTAATAGTACTGCTGTTAAGAAATCTGGTCTAGAGTGAACTGTTTTTGGACCTCACTTTTATTTGGGAGTTAATGCTATTTTCAAAATATAGTTTTGTTCATCTCAAGAGAACATGTTTAGAGTCTGAGACTCTGAGCCACCAATCACTGTGCAGTAATTGAAGCCAGTGTGATGCAAAGAGTTTCTAGGATCCAGAAGAAGTATCAGCCGGGTGCAGAGTGCTTTTCTGTTGGCTTTCTCACTGTCTATGCTTTGAATACATTTTTATTCACTAAAAGAAGCGAGTGAAGTTCAATGTATTTTGAGAGTGTCTACCGTATAATATTGTATCACTAAAGTGAAGAATGTTCTCACACAGTGCAAGATGAAATACACTGTATTGAAGGAAAAGTCCAATTATCTTAACACACAAATGTTAGCTGTAGCGGGCCTTTTGTGCTTTATTATACCAAGTTGTCTCTGTCTTATTAAAAATTTCAATTCTAAAGGCCAAAAGATCAACAAGGGATAAAGATATATTAGTGCTAATTGTTAACCAACCAACAAATATTTACTAAACTACTTCTTTTATGGGCTTGGCAATGTGCTAATAGGGAATATGGAAACATACATTTATCTCACTTAATTTTCACCTAATTGTCTGATTATTATGAGGTGTAGGTCATGTTATTCCCATTGCATGTATGAGGAAACTGAGGCTCAGAGAGATTAAGTGACTTGTTCAAGGTCACTCAGCTAGTAAGTGTGGGAGCTGTGATTCATTCAAACCCAGGTTGGTCTGACTCTAAAGTTCATTCTCTTAAACACAACTCTCTATGTCCTCCTTAAGAAAGAGGTACTTTCTTTGAGGTGGGGCTAAACCAGCCACCAAAGGATGCCTGCGGAATCTGCTCTGTGGGCCTCTGTTTGATCAGGTGGACTTCCTGTAATTGGGAGAATGAAGACAGGTGCATGTAAAGCAATGAAGTATTGCCCTCAGGAATAGATGATGAAAAGAGACTATCCCAAGCCTTTTCCATGCCCCTTCAACCCTTCCAGCCCTCCTTTAAAAAAAATAGAGGCACATCCTTCCAATTTTTCCACATTATTCTAGGATAGAGGGAGTCAAGGCCAGTGTAATCTCTGGGATAATTCCATTACTTCTTTAATTCCAGCTGATTTTGATTTCAGCTTATATTTACGGACCAAAGTGCCAGGTGCTATAGGAGTTAACAGGACAGAGTGTTCTCTATTCTCAAGGATATTGAAAACCTCAGGGTCTTATCATTTTTCCCAGTGCAAGTAGTTACAGACCTATTCTAACCCTGGGCCCTGTGGTAGCCAGTATTCTTCTAGTTTTGAGCATCATACTAAAAAATTTCAAAGGAAGGGAAGTATTCCTTTTCCCCAGAGGTAAGCAAAAGCTGCATTCTCTGGCATTCTTGTCTTGTGCATTTTATGTTCTCTGGCATCTCATACCTGAGTTGATTTCTTACTCCCATCCTCAAGCATTTCCTGTCCAACTGCTGCTTACTCTTTGAGGTATTTTTCTGTACAAAGCAGTTCTTGGTCATCTCAGCCCGTATTGATTATCTCCACCCTAGAACAGTCAGGGCAGAACTGACTTTAAGTCCCAGCTGTACTGCTTATTGGCTGTGTGTTGTAAGGCAAGTCGCTTTACTTCTCTGAGCCTCCATTTCTTTATAGAAAATAATAGCACCTATCTCAGAGTGATCGCACAGGTGAAACACTTAACTTGGAGCCAGGCATATAATAAATATTTAGTAAATATCAGCTATTATCATTATTATTGTCATCATCGTCATTGTCACTGTCTTGGTCATGAACAAATTTGTTCATCTCACTCTCTGGTTTATGAATCTTTGCTGGCTCCCAGTTGCCTATGGTATCAAATCCAAAGTTCTTAACTTATCATTCATTATCTGGCCCCCACCTACTTTTGTGGTCTTTTCTCCTATATGCTCTTTTTAATATTCCCTTAATTTTCTGATCACTCACCCTTAATGTTCCAACCCCTCTGCCATGGTTCTCACTGTTCCTTAAAACTGCTGGGGTTTTAGTTGTTTCAGGCCTTTATGGGTACTTTCCCCTCTATCTGGAATAGCTGTCTCCCATCCTCAAATGCCTCTGAATCCAGCTTTATAGCACATTCTCTATGATGCCCTCTCCAAGTTCCTGCCATTTATTCATCATTCATTCATTCATTCAAGAAGAATATAGTGAACACCTACTGTATGTCATGCACTGCCCTAGAGGCTGGGGCTTTAGCAGTGATCAAAATCCCTATCCTCATGGAGCTTACATTGCTAAGCAGTTAATTTAAACAGTTCAGTTTAAGAGACATTTGTTGTCCACCTACAATGTACCCAACACTATGCTATGCACTGGGGGCACAAAATTGAGTAAGACTTCACCCCTAGCCTCAAGGCTATCATCTGGAGAGAGAAGACCTCTAAACAGATCATTTCCACGCATCGTGGTAAGGAGCCTAATAGAGTTAACCTGGAGTTTTGTGAAAGCACGGAGATCTTCAGGTAATTTGGGGTTGGGGAGTTTAAAATTTAAGGCATCAAGAAGGCCTAAAGTGGCGGGCCAGGGTCTGATCCTGGAGGGCCTTGTGGGCTGAGACTAAGGAGTTGGAATTTTTATCATATATAGTCGTCATTTTCAGACTTGGGTGTGCCTTACATTCACTTGTGGAAATTATTTAAAACTACCTAAAACCAATAAATCTGATGCCCAGGGCCTATCCCAAAGCCCCTGAATCAGAATCCTTGCTGATCTGTATTTTTAGCAGCTTAAAAGATTTCTGATACCCTCCGGGGTTTAAGTACTTTTGCTATGGGAAGCTATTAAAGGTTTGTAAGTAGGGACCTGGCAATCAAACTTGTGTTTTGGAAATATCACAATCACTCTGACAGAGAATGGATTTGAGAGGGATACTGGAAGTGAAGACAAGCTAGGAGACAGTTTTCTAGATGAGAGATGAAGAGAGTGTGACTTAAGACCCAATGGCTACGGAGATGGACAGATGGATGGAGGGGATGGATTCAGAAGATTCCCATAAAAAAAAAATCAATGCCAATTATGTCCTGGAAGTGATAATAAAGTTTTTAGAGAAAAGATCACAGAAAACATTAATTTATAAATGATAGAGCATCGAGCTCGGAAAGTAAACATAAACAATCAAGGAATCAGTGAAAACTACGTTTACCATCTCTGATTTTTATTTTCATAACAAATTATACAATTATGCAAGAATGAATATAACATATGTTTATACATTATATTAAATTGTATCTATTAAGAGTTTCTGCAGTAAATAACACCACTTTCTTCCAATCCTAACAATAACGTGCACGTGAAAAAATGTGGTTTAATATGTAATATGAATTCTGGTAATATTTTCATCCATTCGCTGGCACTTTTAATGGGTGTGAATCTGAATTCTCTGAATCTCTGAAATCTCAGTCTCCTCTTTAGTTCTAAAACTTGTTATAAAGATGTTTTCCTATGTATGTAAACACCAAAACAAAAAATTTCACAGGTTACCAACTGAAAGGGGGAAAGCAATTGTATTCTGTTATCACAGTAAGTATTTAGTTGAGGAAAAGAAGTATTTAAATAAGCATGTAAATAAAATATTTTCACTTCAAAAAAAATTCCACGTTCGAATTGGCAGGTCTTGGTGACTGATAAGATGTGGAAGCGAGAAAGACAAGGGGTTAGGGGTCCTTTCCAAGTCTCGGACTGCGACCTCTGTATAAATAGTGATATGTTGTGCGGCCACTGACATTGTTCCCCACCAGAGCCCCGTTTTCTATCCTTTACATTACCTGGCAAGTGCCGGGCCCAGAGAAAGTGCTTACTGAATACTGAATCAAATGTGGCTGAGGAGAATCAAGGTCCCCAAGACCCTTTCCTCCAAACACACTTTCTCTTTATTCCTCTGTGCAATGGCTTTAATTCCAGCTTTAGGAAAATCTTTTCGGCATGTGTCTTATTCACAGCTGCCAATTCTCAAATTAATGTATATTGGAATTTAGTCCCCAAAGTGACTGTGGAAAGCTCTTTAAAGGTTTGTTTGTATCACATTGCATAGAAATGTGATAGACTTTCAAAATGTTTTATTTAGCTAGTTTCTTCTTTTTCAAGTGCACATGACTACTTTGGGAAAGCCCTGGAGGAAATGTGTATTGGATGCCAGTTCTAGATCAGACTGTGAATTTTTTTCATTATAGAATTGCAATTAGAGAAAGGACAGGGGGAAAATGGGTTTCTCTGCTTGTCTTGGACTGCCTCATTCAAGATCCTGTGGTTGGATTGTCTTTTTGTTATGTATCACCCCACCTAATGAAAAAAGGTTATGAGGTTTAGACAGAAACTAGGACACTTCTAGTATTGGTTTAGTACTTTCTCTGTCCTGAGGGAAAAGTAGGCAAAGACACCAAAGTGATAATTTTCTCCCGTTTTGTCCCATCTCCCTTTTTCTACCCTCAAGTTGTAGTACAAGCAATTGAGCTGTAGAAAAAAATATTTTAATTTCTCCAGATCCTTTACGTTGCTTTTAACTTGTGTGGTACGGTGGCCCTTAGGAGAGAAATTTCCACACCTCTCTCCATACTTAAGGGAGGAAGACAGGCTAGCCCAGAGGTTCTGAACCATGGTTGCATGTTAGGACCTGGGGAGATTTAAAAAACTCTTGACACTCAGGCTGCATCCCAGATCAATTAAATCAGCATAGCTGGGGGGGTTGACCCAGGCAATAGTATTTGTTAAATCTCCCCCGGTGATTCCAAGCTACAGGTGATGTTGAGGACTTCCACACTAGTCAAATAAATCCCATGTGAACATATTTTTCAAGCCCCAGATCAGAACATCAGTGACAGCTATCATTTCTTGGGTGCCTCTAATGTATTTTACCCTTTTTTTGTCAGGTCAAGCCTGTTAGCTGGGCAGGGATATGATTCCTTTTCACTTATGAGGCACAGAGGAGATAGGTATCTTGCTCTACATCATACAGCTAAGTGTCTGCCTAACTCCAGATTCTTTAGCTCAGCCAACTATCAGAACAATGTGAGGGTTGATGGAGTTTTGTTTTTCGGGTAGGAGACAGTTTGGTACTTTAAATAGAGCATCAAAAAGTTGAGAATTCATAGACATTTTAATGATTTATGGGAATAATATGCAGCAAATTGAAATCAGGAGTGTTTTAGATTCAGAGACATATGTTAGCTATGCACCTGAACCTTTGAAGTTGTTGGATTCAAAAAAGGAAGCCAAAAGTAGGAATAGGTATTATTGTCCCCATTTTTCAGCTGAGAAAACTGAGGCTTGGCAAGACTGTCACTTGCCCAAGATCAACAAGTAACCAACAGAGGAGATTTGTGTCCCTCCAGAGCCCATGGTCTTATCGCTGTACCATACTGACTCCTGACAAGGAGCTTTGTAGGATGGGAGGGAAGTGGCATGATGGTATATAGGATGGAAAGTTATTCTATTGATAAATTTAGCAATCGGCATAGAAAAAGGTAACAAACCCTGCCTAAAGCTTTCTGTGATCTTGTTATTAAGATGTTTTCTTAGATGACTGAATTGTCTTAGGGTGCCCCATTTAGACTATGGGATTTGGAAATCTTATTAGAGTTTTCTTCAATTAAGTCATTAGACCTTAATGTCATCTGAAGATTTATTTTTATAGTATGAACATCAATGGAATTCTATGTTAAAGAAAAATTTGTCCATAATCATGTCACCCTAAGATATAAAGGTATCTTCTTTTGTTCATGCTCTGCTGTAGTCGACAGGTTTAGGCTTATGCAGTGTTCTCATAGGTGTGATGCCTGGGAGCTCTTTGAGGTCTGGCTTTTTTCACCTGACACCATATTATAAATATTGCCCCATGCTGCTTTATATGTCTTTATATTTGTCATTTTTGATGCCTATCTTATTTCATCTTGGTTCATCGTTTAGGTAGTCATCTGTTTGGGGGCATTTTAACTTTTCAATGTTATAAATCAGTGTTATGAACACCTTTTGCGTGTAATTTTTTTTCTTCTATGGGATCATTTCTTTAGGATAAGTCCCCAGAGATGGGCTGTTTCTCAAGCTTAATTATGCAAAACTTTGATTTAGAAAACTAATATATTCTCTGAGTATGTAAGTAAATAGATTATTCCTGCTTTTGCTACGTAGATAATGGTTATTTACATTGTCTAAAATTGAAGCAAGTTATACAAAGTTTATTGTGTTAGAAAGTAGCCTTGGGGGCTTCCCTGGTGGCGCAGTGGTTAAGAATCCGCCTGCCAATGCTGGAGACACGGGTTCAATCCGTGGTCCGGTAAGATCACACATGCCGCGGACCAGCTAAGCCCGTGCGCCACAACTACTGAGCCTGCGCTCTAGAGCTTGCGAGCCACAACTGCTGAAGCCAGTGAACCACAAATGCTGAATCCTGCGCGCCTAGAGCCCGTGCTCCACAACAAGAGAAGCCACCGCAATGAGAAGCCCGCGCACCGCAACGAAGAGTAGCCCCCGCTCGCTGCAACTAGAGGAAGCCTGTGCGCAACAAAGACCCAACGCAGCCAAAATTAGTAAATAAATTTATTTTTTTAAAAAAGAAAAAAATAACCAAGAAAGTAGCTTGCACTCTTTTGATCCTTTTTGAAATAGAGAACTTAAGTTACTCATTTTTATTACTTTGCTTTGGTTAGAGACCTGCAGTGTTCAGTCAAATGGCTTCTCACCCTTTTCCAGGTGACTGCCTCCAGCCCCGCTGCTCATCCTCTTTGCTCAGCAAGAGAGCCTGGTGATTTTTATTTGATAAAGTCCGAGTCTGGAGATTTAGAGAATGAGTGCCCCACCTCAAAATGGACATGCTTTGCGGTTTCTTTTTTTTTTTTTGCGGTATGCGGGCCTCTCACTGTTGTGGCCTCTCCCGTTGCAGAGCACAGACTCCGGACGCGCAGGCTCAGCGGCCATGGCTCACAGGCCCAGCCGCTCCGCGGCACGTGGGATCTTCCCGGACCGGGGCACGAACCCGTGTCCCCTGCATCGGCAGACGGACTCTCAACCACTGCGCCACCAGGGAAGCCCCGCTTTGCGTTTTTGAGAAAGCTAATTTGATGTTCTATAATGTCTGGTTAACAAAGATATTTTTCATTTTGTTTCAGGGACACTTGGATTTTTTTCCTGCTTCTGTTTTATTACTAAAATCTACAGTGTGGTGAAAGTGGATTAAAGAATGTCCCCAGAGGCTTCCATGCACATCACCCTTGCTTTTGAATATATATCTGTAGCTATATGAACATCTATAGAGATATATATGTATGCTTCCAATTGCATGTTTTTAATATCTATCAATTTAAAAACCTCATTGTCCGGCCTCAGTTTGTATGACACAAAATACGATTGTATGGACAAAAAAAAAAAACAGGTTGGAAGGTAGGTTCATTCTAAGTAATATTTTCCTGAAACAATACCATAATAGGGTTTGATTTAAAGCAATTAGAACAAAGGAAGCACATTTCCTTAAAAAATTAAAGTTGAGTAGACTGGATTTTTGGATGAAAAGTTTTTTCCTTTTTTTCTTCTTCATCTGCTTAGAGCATCTGAACTACTGTCAAATAACTCTTAGGTAAAATGTGAAATTTTCCAATTTAAGTTGATTGTACAAACTATATTACACCTTTGTATCTGGGTGATCACTTAAAAAATATGCATTGGTTTAACATATAGAATTTATGGAATACCAGATACTGCTGTCTTATTCCTCAATTAAATCGGCACATTTCTGGTTGTTGGTTGTCTTTTTTTGTTTGCTGCCTTTGGAGGCTGAGAATGTGCAAGTGTGACTTAGTTGTGTGTAGATACAAAATCTTTGGAGTCAATTTTCTTGGATTTCTTTGCTTCTACTCGACAATAGTCCGGCGTTACAACTTCCCAAATTATGGGAATTTGTATTGCAAGCATTCTTTGAGCTTGCAGTTTGGGGGGAGCAGTCATGAAAATCATACATTGTTCTGTGATAAATTTTATTGATAAATATTGGTCTTATTGAGGTAAACGTTTGAAAACTATCTACACATACCCTTCAATTCATGAACGTTCTCAAAGCCGCCCTCAAGCTGAGGAATACGTGTTGGTGGGTGCAGGGAGCAAAGAGGTGGTGTTGCCCTTGAAGGGGAGTCCGGAATGAGGAGGGACAGGGTCAGGGGGCTGCATTCTGAGAGAGTGGGAGACGGAGTAAGAGCTGACTAGTTGCCTCAGGGAAGAAGAAACTAGTTCAGTAACCAGTAGTAGGCCTTCCTCTGCATTGGAAGGAGCAGGGTTGTGATGGGGCCTGGAGCAGACTGGAAGGGGTGGGGGGGGAGGGAGTGGCTACAGAAAGTCAAAGGTGTCTCTTGACAGTGGCATTTTCAGATCCTCTCAACCCTCTTTTTTTTTTTTTTAAATGTTGATCTGCTCTAGGGATCAGCCCTTGGTTCTTTAAAAGAAGATGTTGGGGGTAGGAGTTTATTCATTTATTTATTTATTTTTGCTGTGTTGGGTCTTCGTTTCTGTGCGAGGGCTTTCTCTAGTTGTGGCGAGCGGGGGCCACTCTTCATCGCGGTGCGTGGGCCTCTCACTGTCGCGGCCTCTCCCGTTGCGGAGCACAGGCTCCAGACGCGCAGGCTCAGTAGTTGTGGCTCACGGGCCCAGTTGCTCCGCGGCATGTGGGATCTTCCCGGACCAGGGCTCGAGCCCATGTCCCCTGCATCGGCAGGCGGATTCTCAACCACTGTGCCACCGGGGAAGCCCCCTCTCAACCCTCTTGCATTCAGTCTCGGAATCGAAGGCCGAGCCCTAAACCCTGCCTGAGAGGAGGAACTTCTCTGAGGCGACAGATACCTTGGAACCTGGCCCCTTCTCTAAATACTGTGCACTAAGCAGTGTTCCAGCTTCGGGGGACTCTGCTCCCACCATGTTTGCTGCCTGATAGTTTGATCGGAGCTCACGAGCTCACTTGCTTGCACTGGTGGTAGTAGTTTTCTAGATGGTAAATGTATTTCTGCAGCACGAGAAGGTCATCGCCTGGACGTTGTTCATAAACCAAGGTTAAAGGCGACCACGGGCGGGTCTCATGGCAGCCGTCTTTGAACATCTCGAAATAACAGCGCGTAGGTGTGAGTATTTAGATTTTGGAGTGAAAAATGGAGAAGAGCACTTTCCTTTGATTGAAACAGGGATGAATAGCTCCCTGAGCCTCCGAGCGAGCGTGGAAGCAGGAGGGCGCAGCTCCTTGCACCACTGCTGATGAGATTATGGGAAGAAGGGCTACTAGTAGGTCAAGCACATGGACTTGAGAGGAACTAGTGGGCTCTTAAGTTTTAGGCATATTTGCTTATCTCATCTGTGCCCGGTGTTTTCATATGTCATGGTTGGTGTTAGAGGCTGCGCCAGTTTCTTAAACTGGGGCTTGAGAGAACATGCTCCTGCCTCTTGTTGTGTAAACCCTGGTGAGTCGGGACTCAGGGTGTATGTGTGTGTGGGGGGGGAGGGGTGGGTGACAACGGTGTTGGTGTGGCTGAATTGTGCCGAGGGAGGTGTCCTGGTCATGAGTAGCAAGACGGAAGGGCCAGGAGCCCGGTGGGGGTGAGCCAGGTGCTGGGCAGCACTGCTTCCTAAAACAAAGCCTATTCAGCCCAACCCCCCAAACCTCATGGCCTTGAGACTAAGGCTGGCATTTGGGAGCCCCGCAAACCGCCTGGCCCCATTTTTCCACTCTGCCCACCCATCCCCACTTTGTTGTTTTTTTTTAAATGTTATTTTGTATGAGAGCATAGTTGATTAACAATGTGTTAGTTTCAGGAGTACAGCAAAGTGAATCAGTTATACATATACATGTATCCATTCTTTTTCAGATTCTTTTCCCGTATAGGTTATTAAGGAATATTGAGTAGAGTCCCCTGTGCTCTACAGTAGGTTCCCATTAGTTATCTATTTTATACATAGTAGTGTGTATTAATCCCAAACTCCTAATTTGTCCCTCCTCCCACCTTTCCCCTTTGGTAACCATAAGTTTGTTTTCCAAGCCTGACCACCCTCACTTTGGAATCCTTTTTATTCACAGAGGACTCAGCAGATTCCCCTCTTCCAGCAAGCCCCTCAAGATGACTCCCCCCTCCCACTGCATATTCCTTATATTGGAATAGTGCGATGTGAAGCATTGGAGCCCATCTGTTTCATTCTGCTGCGTACTACAATTAGTTTCCCCCGTTTCCTCTGTTCCAGCAAAAGAGAAGGGATCGAGAACTAGTTATGTGTCTCCCTCTCTTATGTGTTTTCCATGGAGCTTGGCATAATAACCAGATACACGCATTAAAATTAGACTTTATTCAGCATATTTAAGAAGAATATACCAAGGACAGATTAACAGCACCTATTTAAGAAACACAAACATTACTTAATAATATTTAGTTAAACCACAAACATCAATCTCTCTGTATTCCCCAAGCAGGAGTCCGTTATTCCTGTCCAGCAAGAACATGTACTGTAACCATTTTAGAAAGGATCCAATTAAAGCCAACCAATATGTGAAACCTTGTCCTTGGGCAGAGTCTCCGAGACTACTGACCCGTGTAACAGTAATGGTGTATGAATTTGACTGGGGTGTGAAGGGGTTTCTCTTCTTGCTGGGGGGAGGAGGATTAAGTCCACCCCTTTTGTGCACCCGAAGGTAAGTTGTGCCAGTGGGAACTTGGCCCCAGGATTGTCGTTTGGCAATCCTTTGAAAAGGCACTTTTAAATTACAAATACTTTTTGATAAGGAAAAGGAAAAATTCAAATTCAAAATTTAAAATACTAAAGAAAACTGTTTATTGACTGAATGCATTTTCCTCCTGCTTTCAGTCTCAAAAACAGCACATAAAATTTGGTATTAAAGGCAGTTTTAGAAATTATTCAATATATATAGCTTTCAGCTTTAATATTTTTATTCTTAAAATATAATAAACTCATCTCATAGTTCTCTTTTCTTGTCTGATGCAAATGCCGTTGCTATACGATTGTAATTCTCAAACATCTTAGCTGTGACCCCCGGAGGAGTCCCACTACTTCTTTATGTATTTACCCATCTATGCTCTCTTATCTCTCAGGCAACCGATCAAAGAAAAAAAAAAAAAAAAACTAAACAGAGCAGCCTTTTTCTGGTTTTTGGTGCTGCTCTGGGAGGGCAGGGATGGTGGCAATATAGATCTGCTCAATGCAAACCCTGCCAGTTCACAGTCAGGCACTGGTTGGATCTTGAGACTACATCATTCTTTCCATCCTGCTAACAGGACTCCAATAGCCTGTCCTGGGGCCTTTGCTCTTTAAGGATGAAAGGATTGTCTTTTTTGATTCTGCATTCTATACAATGAATGGAAAACAGGCGTACCAGTGCCAAGCATGTTGTGGAGAACTGCCAGCGAGGACTTTGGCCAAGACGATTAAGTCACAGTAATGACCAACTGTACCAGAATAAGTTCTCACCTGTTGTATATTATACCAGGGATTTAAGGAATGAAAGGCACCACTTCCTGCCACCCCACCTTGGAGCCTCTTATACATCCTGCAGTATACACTTTAAAAAGAAAACTTTACACACAAATATACTATGTTCTACTTCAGAAACTGACCAAGGTGTGGGTCACAAATAGAATTCTGCATGCATTTTATTAACTAACTTTACATGTACGTACTACCCAATTTTGAGGGTGACACTATCTACGGACACATAAATCTAATATCTAGCACCTTATCTCCAAGAACACATATTTTATATACAGTAATAGCTTACATTTAGAAGAATTACTACAGAAAGGAATACACCACTGAAACAGACAAAAATACCAAATTTTTAACATTAAAGTTGTAGCACAGATGAAGGGAGGGGGGAATCCACTCAACTTTGAAGCACCAAACTAAAACCAATCTTGTTTTTGCCTGTATTTTAGAACAAGAGAGATCCAGTAACGAATCCTTGGTCATAGCAAACCTCTTGTGAGTGTACAAGTTACTGTGTTTGCCCCTTGGTGTGTACACTCTGAGATATGCAAGCTTTGAGAGGCGGTGATGGGAACATCTGACACCCATTGGTGACCTTCATTTACCTTGAGGATTCTTATTCTACTTACCAAAGAGCAGTGAACTTTAGCTATGGATTTTAGCCCTCCTAGTTCTTCCTTCAGCCAGTCTTGCTGCTTTTAGCAGAAGACTGCTGTAAGCAAGCTGGGCCTTTGCCGTAGAGGAAGAGATTGTAAGTAACTGGAAAGAATTTATGACAAGAGCCTCTCTTCTTTTTGACTTTTAGGCTATGATCTGTTCTTTGTGGTTCACTGCTTCTGTCTCCTCATGCCTAAGCTTGGAGGGGCTTTGAGGGGGCCAGGAGCACCTGTCTGGCCCACAGAAAATGAGAGAGACACAGATAAGGACTGAGAGGGTTAAAAGCCATGACGGACCAGATTTTCTCTTATCATCTTGGTAACTGGCTCACGGCCAACTGTTCCTTTAATCTTTTGTCTGCTCTAGGGGGAAAAGACATTTTGCTTAGAGAAGCCTCTCCTGACAGCCCGAGGGTTTGTCTTAAAGAGGAATACAATAAAAAAGACATTATGAGGGGAAAACACTTCTTTTGATTTTTTTCCTCAAAATATGGGGGAAGGCAGTTATGAGAAAAAAATACAGTCCACTAGTTGAAATTGGTACTCTCTGTTTTATCCCAACAACCTCTGTGGGTTTTATCTTGGAGCATTCAAATTACCAGATGATGGCATAATTTTTCTCTTCCAAACCGTGTATTTCAGACATTTTAAAGAGCATTTTGGCAAAGTCTAAGAAAGAAAGCCAGTTTAATCTTGTATATTACTCTTCAGGTAGTATGAAAAAAATCTTTTGAAGTAACTTTACCTAGCTTAATTGGTTAATTACATAGAAAATAAGGCAATATCAGGCACCTTACAATTTTATAGGTACATTTTTTTTAGTGTTTTTCTTTTTTTTGCTGAAATAATTGGACAGTATCTACAGGGTTGAATGTGCTCCCAAAGATGTGTTGTAGTGTGTGTTTTTTGGTATGAGGTGCCTACCTCCTCCTATTATAAAATGGCACTTTTCCTTACCTGTTGAATTTGAAGTAGGTATCCCCTCATCTCTAAATTGGATTGGAGTTGGGGAGGAGACAGAAAAATACCTTTAATCCTATTGCTCACTTCGGTCCTTCCCTGCTGCCACGGGCCCCTGGGTCCCCGTGAACCTGTCAGCTCTGGGTGGGCAGGGATGAACAGGGGTGAGTGAGCCCACAGAGCTTCAAGCACGGGATGTTCCTGAAGGGCCAGCACAGCGGGGGCAGGGGGAGTGAGGCGGGTGAAGGCAGTGGGCATGATGGCGGGAGGTGGGGGGGTTGGGGGGGTGGGGGGGTGCGGAAGTGTAGAGGACTTCCGGGCAGCTGGTATTTGTGGTGCCGTAAGAAGATGGGCCCTCACAGTCACAGAAGCCAGGGGCTTGCTCCTTATTACTGCCTTCCCAAGCTCGTTGAAATTGGTGTGTGAGTCAAAGCACCTGCGACTCCCTGGCAAACTGGAGGCTCTATTATTCTTAACTAAGGAAATCATTAAATTGGAAACCACATCATTTCAAAGTCTGGTTCGTCTGGCTCCTGGACTTTAATGGGATTTTTACTGCGCATATGAAGTGGCCTTGGCAAAAGAATACCTCCTTTAAAAACATTTAGGGAAAGCTATTGCACATGAGGATCTGTGAGGCTAATGATGACTTTTGTGTGTGCTTTCAGATTTTCAAATGACAAAACAGTATGTGCAGTAAAACCTCATTAAGTTGATAGTGTTTTATTCAAAACAGCATAAAACTTGAGGCAGTTGCTATCTCCAAGCTAACTAGAGGCCCTATTGTTCATTAAGAAGGACATGTCAGCAAAGCGGAATGCTCTGAATTCAAAGGTCCTCTTTTCCAGTTCCCTATTTTCAAAAGGTTTTCACCTTTGAAAAAGCCAATTTGCTATGAGAATGAACAATGACTAAAATAGGGCAAAGAGGAACTTGCAAAAGGAAATCGGTGAGCCTTGGTGCCCTGGAGGACGTTGTGTGTGCCATTACACGAACTTACCACACTCGGACAGGTTCTGCTTCCACTTTGATTTGGGATTTTGGCAAACAATTTTCTGATACACTTTGAAGGGGCTGAGCTTTAAAAATAAAACAAGAAGTTCAGTTTCAACAAAATATTTGGAGACACTTATGTCTGAAATCCTGTTTCCTACCCAGGTAAGCATTTCTACTCAGAGGACAGGCTATAGCAACCTCGAACTCCTTTGACCATGAAAGATCTTCAAGGCAATACCCCTCCCCGCATAGAAGGACTGGTCACACGGGCCATTTCTTCACCCAGATATCCTTTGAGGACAGGTCGATACAAGAGTTTGGCAATAAACTGGTATCATAAATTTATGACTATTAATTCACTTTATATGTTTTGGTAGAAAAATAAATGATTTGCAAAGGTAAACTTCAGCCCCCACGTCTTGTCTGAACCACAAGTTCCAAATTAACGGGGTTGAAATCAATAGGATTTTCGTGGATATAGCGAACTGATGGGTCAGCTCAATGTTATTTGGGTCTACCCTGCTCCTTTCCTAAATTCTGAACATGGCAATGCCAAATTCCCATGCAGACTTATTCACAGCCCCAATACACTGCTGTTTACCTCTCCCCCTTGAGATGCTCATGTTGGAATCTGTCAGGAGGAAGAGATAAAATATAAGTGAGCTTGGCTTTTAAATGAACGAAATTTGAGTTCTAATACAGACATGGTCATCCCAGAAGAATGAGACTAAACTCTGAATATGGCCATCTTTGTGTACAACCACCGGATTAACCACTTTTTTCAATCAAATACTCCTTCCTCTCCCTCCACCCATATTAACACTGGATTTCTGCTCGAACACATGACTGACCATAGAGTTGCTTTAATTTGATCTTCAGGTGGATCAAAAATACCGTTTTGACCATTTTTTGGTTCCACGTCATTTGGTGATGTCGATATGGTCTGTGCCCTCAGAAATAAACAAGTATATTCCCACCCAAAGTGATTTCGGGGTTTGGGATTTGAAAACTCTTCCTCTGTATTGACCCTAGGGATAATTTAGATATTGTAAAGATTTTTCCCAAAGTGATATATTTCAACAGCAATAATTAGGATAAGTCTGACCTGAACGCTTTGATTTACGATTGTCTGGAATAGGTCAGATGCTTGCCAGGTATTGAGAAACCATTCTGTCATTTCTGACTATACTTCTCTCCCACATCTGCGGAGAGCTTAAAGGCTTTAGAGAGAGCCACAGGTGGAAAAGATGCATGGGTGTGCCTGGAGGAAGGAAAACGTTTATCCTGCCTTACTTTCACCCCATGAGGAGATCATATGTCTTGTCTATGATCTCATGGACACAAAAAAGAGATTTCTAGTGGGCACATCACTCTTGATTGGCAGTGTGAGTTTTGTAGGACTCTGGCCACGCCTAGTTGAATTTCTTTTTTTTTTTCCTGGAAATACTGGAGATTTGGAGGATTCTTATGAGCATCTCAATTTGATCACAAAAGGGAAAATTGGAAAATGGTGGCATGATTTCGGTCCCACTATTATTCAAATAGGAGACAGAAAATAGTGTCACATGACAATTTTCCACTTGCATGAGACAATTTTGGTCTCAGCCCATGCACAAACCCAGGATTTTATAGAAAAAAGTCAACTGTTTAACCCCACGGATGTGTGTGATTTCTCTATCTTCTCCCTTGGACTTAGCTTTCCATTTCAAACATGCCCTATTATCCTCTTCCACTTTTCTGGATCCCTTTAGAGGATCTAGAAACCTTCTTGGTTTTTAACTGCACAGTGCCCTTAGATTCCGTAATAGCCTTTGCACCAGATTCTGGGGGCCCTTCAGTCTAGAATTTGTCTCATATGTTGATCAGTCAGTCAGGTCATGCTTCCTGGGCTCCATGAATGACTTGCTCCATTGCTTTTCTTTCCCTTGAACATGGGCTGTAGCCCTTGCCCATGAACTCAGAAGTCCTTAAGTTCACCAGTATCATCTTCCTTTTCCCCCAGAGCAAAAGTTGACACATGGTAGCTCTGGGGAGACAGACAGAATACCAGGCATGGGTCCAAAATGGATAGCCCTTGTTGCTTTAAGAAATTTAGAGCCTAATAACTTTTTTGGGGGGGGGGGATATTTCAGTCAGAATCCTCAAGTCCATTCTTTCAGGGGCACATTTTTCAGGGAAGACCCCAGTTCCTACCTCTTCCATATATTTATCTACCTTGTTGCGAGAGGGTGTGTGCAGAACCTTTGCCTGGAATGGTATGGGTTGGCATTAATGCGATTGTGGATGGTCCATTTAAGAGAAAGCTGCTCCTGTGTTCTGTGGACAGTTCAAGGTTTACCTTAGAACCAACTTCAAGGTGAAGTGGCAGAATCATGAGAAGGGATGATCTTGCCTTCAGTTCCACCCTCGGTGCCGGCTTCGGTTCCGGGCAGGTCTGGGTGGCTGTCTTCTTTGGGGGGCTTCTCCTTGCAGAAGAACTTCTTCAGCATATCCTGGATCTCCTTCTTGATGGTCTTGTGCATGTAGCCATAGATGTAGGGGTGGATGCAGCACTGCAGGAAGAAAAGCCAGATAATTATGGTGATCACCCACTGGGGTACCTTGGTTTGGACATCCACCCACACGGCCAGAACCGCTAGAAAGCAGTAGGGCCCCAGGGACAGCACGTAGGAGAAGATGATGAGGAAGATCACTTTAGCAGCTTTGCACTGGTAGCACCTGGGCAGAGGGGGGTCACTGGTGCTGTTTCGATGACTGACTGGGAGACTCTCTGTGATGTTCACCGCCTCAATGTCATCCTCGCTGAAATGGATGTCATCCTCACCAAACTCCATGTCATCTTCACCCAAGTCAATGTTGCACTGGGTGACCTCTAGGCGGCCCTTGTCTGCCTTCTTGCTGCTCTGAATTTTGGTACTGCCTTCGCCGGCCACCAAGCTGCTTTCTCTGACCTCCTCACTGCCCTTGGCCTCCACGCTCCCCTCACCGGTCTCCACGCTCCCTTCTTTGGCCTTCCTGCTGCCATCCTTGGCTTCCACACTGCCCTCCTTGGCCTTGACCTCACCTTCATCCTGGCAGTGGAACTCGCTCTCACCCTGGAACTCAACCTTTTTGTCTCCCTCTTCGTCCTCATTCTCCACGTGGTCCTTGGCTCGCACCTCCAAGCTGTGGCTCTTGACGCTGTAGAGCAGAGCGTGCTGCCGGCGGGCTGCACCGAACACCACAGAGTAGCAGGCAATCATGACAATCAGCGGGATGATGACGAAGGACACGACGCTGAGAATGGTGTAGCTGGGGCTGGCCCCCCAGATCATGGAGCAGAGGGCATTGCGCTCATCAAAGGCAGCCTGGCCCCAGCCATAGAGTGGGGGTGTGCTCTGCAGGATGGCCACGATCCAGGTGCCGTAGAGGAGCATGTAACCCCGGCGCGGGGTCATCTTGGCCGGGTAGGAGAGAGGGTGGATGATGGACAGGTAGCGATCCACCGACACCACGACGATGGTGTTGACGCTGGCAAAGGCGAACAGGTGAGTGAGGCTAACCAGGGCGGTACAGAAGTGGCTGTTGAGGGGCCAGAAAAAGGGCACGGAGGTGGCCACCACCCAGGGGGCCACGAGTGAAATCTGCAGCAGGTCAGTGACGAGGAGGTTAAAGATGAAGCGGTTGGTCACCTGCAGCAGCTGCGGCTTGCGCTGCAGCACGAGCGCCAGCACTATGTTGCCCACGAAGGAGGCGGTGAGGAAGATGAGCAGGACGCTCGAGCGGATGATGCCGTGCGCCAGGCTGATGGGCATTTTGGAGAGGGGCACGCACGTGTGGCTGCTGTTGTTTTCGCGCGTGCTGTTGGTGCAGGTGGACGCCATGGCGGCGGCGGGGGCGGGCGGGAGGCAGGTGCAGGCGCGGAGCGGGCACCGGCGGGCGGCGAAGGGGCGCACGGACCACACTCACCGCCTAGGCTGGGGACGAAAGAAACACGCGGGGCTGGGTTAGTCCCCCTGCCGGGGAGGAAGAGGGGCGCTTCCGCGCCGGGCAGCGGCGCTGCAGGACCCCGGCCCCGGGGCCCTCGCGCGGCTCCAGTCCGCGTTCGGGCAGTTTCTATGAATCCTTTTCTTACTCTGGGTCTCTCTGCCTCTCCCTCTGGGGGTCTCCGAGTTCCCCCGACCCCCACCCCTGTGTTCCGCTGGCGCGCGCGCGCGCGTTCTCTGCGCGTCTCCCACACTATCTGGGGGTCTCGAAGTTTGGGTCTCTCTGGAGGTCTCTCCGCAGATCTCTCCGCTAGCTCTCCTGCTAGCACATGCGCGCGCGCTCCGTCCCTGCCTGTTTACATGTGTCGATTTGTGTCTTTCTCTCCAGTGTCTCTCACTAGCGCACTTTTCCTGTACCTTGTGTGTTTTGTGTGTGTGTGTGTGTGTGTGTGTGTGTGTGTGTGTATCTCACCGGTTTTCTCTGACTCTCTCACCCCTGTCTCTCACTCTGTGGCCTGTCCCTATTTCTCAGTCCCTCGCTAGCACGTGCGCACTGTCTGTCCGTCTCTGCCAGTCTGTCGTTCTCCTCTCACCTTCCTTTCTGTTGATCCCGTCTCGCCCTCCCACTCTCGGTCGGCTTCTCCGTCTCAGTTTCTCTCTGAGTCTCTTTCGCCAGCGCACTTTCTCTTTAGCTGTGTGTGCGTGTCTCTGTCTCTCGTCGTCTTTCTCCCAGTCTTGTCCCTGTCTCTCCCTCCGTCTCTTTCTGATGCGCTCTCGTCTCTGTATCCCTGCCTCTCACTGTCTCTGTCGCTCGCTAGTGCGTGCGCTTCTGCGTCTTCCCCTGATGCTGTCTCGTCTCTCCATTTCTCTCTCACAGTCTATTTCCCTGACAATCTCTGTGGGTCCCCAGTGCACCTGTTCAATATCACTCGCTGAATGTGTCTCTGACCGTCTCCATGTCTCTCCAACTCTCCTGTTACCATGTCTCCCTCGGATTCTCTCTCTCCGTGTCTCCCGTCTCTGGTTGCTCTTGCTCTGTCTTTCTCAGCTCCTCTCCCCTCTGTGTCTCTCCCTGTCTCCCCCCTGCGGCTTCTGTCTCCCCATGCGTTAAGTTCTCTCTTTATCGTGGTCTGTGTCTCTAAGTGGGTCTCTGAAAATCTCCTTGTCTCTCCTGATTATCTCTGTCTCTGCGTTGCTCAGACTCTCTCCAGCGCGTGCACTTAAAGGGAGTCGGTTTCTCTGTCTCTCACTCTCTCCCGGGGGCTCTCGCTAAACACTTCCCTTGTGTGTTTGAGTGTGTGTGCATCTCTGTCTCTCTCCATTTTTCTCCGACGATCCCTCACCTCGGTTTTTCTCTGGCTGGATCACTGTCTCTGATCTCTATCTCTCTGTCGACTTTATTTTACCATGGAAACCAGCTGCCACCTTGGCCACCGCGGGCTGTGGCGGATAAACCTCCCAGTTTCTCAGCAGCGCAGCCGCGGCTGGAGGCAGGGAGGATGCCTACTGCGACCGCCCCCCCCCGCGCCATTCGGGATCCTCCCTGCATTCCCAAGCCCACCCGGCATCGGCGGCGGCGGGTGTAGGGACGGGTGAGCTCGGGTAGAGCGGGGGAGGAGGCAGGGGTTGTGGGGAGAGAGCGCGCAAGAGATTGAGAGGCAGAGAGAGAAAGAGAATGAGAGAAAAAAACGAGAGACACAGAGAGACAGAAAGAGATAAGAGACAGAATGACAGCCACACAGAGAAACAGAGAAAATGCCAGAGAAAAGAGACCTAGAGTCAATGAATGAGCCAATGAGACAGAGAGACAGAAAGAGAATGAGAGACAGGGAGAGACGGAGAAAAATCATCAAAGAGAGGATAAGAAAAGAGAGGATGGGAAGCAGAAAATGTGAGAAAGAACGAGGAAACATCGAGAAGATGGGGGGGAGTGGGCGCGAGGGAAAGTGCGAGGGAAAACGCGAGGGCGAGGGGCCGGCCGAGGGGAGGCGAGAAGGAGCTGCGCCGGGGGCCTCCGTGCGGGGCAGCGCAGGCGCCGTCGGGTGGCGGCGGACAGGGCGTCCCGGGCGCCGGAGCGCGGGGCCGCGCGGGGCGCAGGGGCCGCGGCGCGGGGAGCGGAGCCGGGCCGCTTACCTGTTGCTGCCGAAGGCGTCGCGCCGCGGGAGCTGCGTGCCTGTCCCTTGGGACTCGGCGCGCTCGACCGGGCGGCCTCTCGAGGCGCCGGCGGCCGCGAGCTGGCACCGGGCGGCTGGAGCAGCGAGAGCGGGGCGCCCGTGCCCGCCCGTCCGGCCGGCGCGGCGCGCTGCGAGCTCTGAGCGGCGGCGGGGGCGCGCGGCGTCTTAAGGCAGCGCGGGGCCCTCACCTTGCGGCGCCCCCCTCCCCCCGGCCCCCGCCCGCGCAGCTGACGCACGAGGCCGCGGGCGCCCGGAGGGGCGGGCGGCACTGCGCAGGGCCCGCTTAGCTATTCTCACCCCGCATCAACGCCCCGGGCGGTCCGAGCTCACTGGAGACCTCAGAGACTGGGGATCGTCAACGGGGCTGATTTTCCTAAATGCCATGCCTTTGTAGCCCCCGGATTTCGGGCCAGGGCCGGGCCCCAGACCTGCACAGTTCTTCTGAAGAGAAGCAGAAAGCTGGGCCGGGCCCTGGGGCCTTGACCTTGGAAGACCCCCACACACACCCACCCCCCTCAAGTATGAACCGCCCCTGGGCCCGAGAGAGGAAGTGACTTTGAAATCACCGATTTGCCACAATTTTCTCTAGCTCCCAGCAAGAGCTAAACGGCAGTTCCTTTCCTCTAGGCCTTGGGAGCATTTCCTCTAAGACAAGCTGCTTAATTATCCACTTTATTATTTGATTGAAGTCTGTCTGTAAGTCAGTCTCTCTCTCTCTGTCTCTCTGTCTCTCTCTCTCTCTCTCTCTCTGTGCCAGATACTGTGGTAAACTGTTTCCACAGAGAATACCGCCGAATCCTTCCTCCAGCCTTGTGAGATAAGTACTGCTATTATCCTCATTTTACAGAGACAGAAGCAGAAGCCAAGAGAGATTACCCTACTTGCCTAAGTTCAAGTAAATGTTGCACCTGCTCTATTAACCAAGACTTTCTGGACTCTCCCAAACACGTACACATCGAGTGTTTGCTCTTTACCAGGCAGACAAACACCAGAATGTAAGCTCACCTGGCCCCCAGAAGGGAGGGTCGTGTCCAGGAAGGTGGCCCAGACGAGGGGTCATTTGCATCTGGTTTCCAAGGGATAATGAAACCTTTTCTAGGCATGACAGAAGGGGAGAACTGTTCTTCTAGAAGGAGATGCACGGGCAAAGAGGCCTGCAGGGGAGAGCTGGGTGCCAAGAGAGGCTGCAGCATGGTGAGTGCCAGCAGGTGAGATGGAAAAATGGGGTAGGGGCAGCTCCTCATGGGCCTTGAATGTCGGTCTGGGGACTTTGGACTTCATCCTGAGATCCCTGGAGGGCCTTTGGGGATTTGCTTTATTATGCAGTTTCCAACATGCAGAAATATGATGAGAATAATAAAATATCCCCCCCCCCGTTGTTCTCACCATCCAACCTTAACAACGATAAATATTTTGCAATTATTGTTCATTGATTTTTAAAAATTTTTTTGAAGGAGGTTTAATAAGTGAAAAAAATCAGGGTATAAAATTAGATACTTTTTCTTTTTTTGGCCGTGCTGCCTGGCTTGCGGGATCTTAGTTCCCTGACCAGGGATCGAACCCGTGTCCCCTGCAGTGGAAGCGTGGAGTCTTAACCACTTGACCGCCAGGGAAGTCCCCTAAATACTTTTGTTTAAAAAGGCCTATATATTTTTTATACATGAATTCAGAATATGAAGGCGCTTAACCCAATATGTTAAAGTTATCAACTAGTGTATGATAAGATTAGATATGATTTTAAAAACGATTTTCATTTTTCATTGGTGGTTTTTGTGCAGGGCGATGTGGTAAGATTTCTGTTCTTCCAGGGTCTAGAAGCAGGGCTGGGTCGGGGGGCGAGCTGTTGAATGGAGAAAGAGCAGGAAGGAGGCTGTGGCAGGAGAGAAAGACAGTCTGGACAGGTCACAAGGAGGGAGCCGAGCAGAGACCCATAGAGAGGCCAAATTGACAATGGGGAGGGATAAGGGCAAGGAGGTGTTGGGGAGGGTCTAGGATGACACAAGATTCTGAGTTGGTTGATGGGCCTGATGGAGATCCGCCCCCTCCCCCCTGCACCCCATGCCTTTGGATAGGGAACAAGGCAGGTGTAGAATCAGGCCCCAGGATGCTCTTTGGATTTCAAGTCCTACCATTTGCTGTAGATCACTTGTCTTTTTTTTTTTTTTGTCTTTTTGGCTAATCCTGATTTTATCTTCCGAAGTTTGAATGGTATAAACCTAGTCGTTTTTCTTGGAGACAGTTTCCATGATAATCACTCACAGTTATTAATTCCTAGCTTCACACTGGCCATGGCGCAGAATCCTGGGTGGCACGCACTGTCAAGTGACAGTTCACTCAGACTCCATATTTTAGAATCACTTGGGAGGCTGTCAAGGTGCGAGAAATGGCCAGAGACAAAGGCCAGTCCAGTCCATCCTGCTCTTTCCTCCTTTTTCACTGTGGTCCCAAGAGTTCCCTGGACTGCTGGGATCCAGCAGGGCACAGGAAGAAAACCTCTAGGTACATGTTAAAGGTGGGTGCCTCAGAGAGGTGGCCTCATGGAATCTGCAGCCGCACCCCTGAGTGCCACGGGACATGATGGGGAGCAGAGGAGTCTGAATGCGATGAGGCCTCCGCAACCAAAGCCAGCCTGCCTGCAGGAGACAGTACGAAAGGCTAGGGAGCCCTGGGGAAGAAATATAAGCCACTTTTCTGTACAGGGAGTTGTTTGAGGGTTGTTAATCCTCAGGTGTCTGTTTCCTCTTTTTTTCCCTCCAGGCAGGAGTAGAGTTGGTGTCCTTGAATTTCAAAGGCATGCAAGTATCAGCACCCCAAGTGGAGGTATGTGGGGGCCCTTGGGGAATGTGGATTTGGCTTCAGGCCCCGCAGGCTCTGATTCTGATGGCCTTGGGAGAGCCCTTCAACTGACAAGCTTTGTTAGATTCTGGGGAGGTTCTTTGGGATGAGACAGGGAGAGTTTGGGATGATGGCTCAAGAAGCCACCTAGTCCGTTTCCCTACCTTCATAGTTCTGTAGCAGCAGAGGTAAGATCAGGCAAATGGTATTAATGGGGCAGGGCTGGAGGGCAGGAAGCTACTAGAAAGGCTCTAGGGCCTGATGACAATCACAAGCTGCAACACCAGCCAGCAACGTGCCAGCCTGGTTTTCCCAGACTTGTTCACCTCATCAGACTGCCCCGATGCATGTACCAACTGCCAGGTGAGGGAAGTCAGAGGCCCAGGACCCAGCCCGATATTGGTTCCAGTAACAATGGGAGTGCAAGAGTCCTTGAGCACCTGCCGCATGCCAAGCCCTATACTTGCTTTATCCTATTTAATCCTTGAGGAGACTCTACAAGTTAGAGATTAATACAGTATTTTTAGAATCCAAGACATCATATACCATTAAGAATAAAAAGCTGCAAATTTAACCTTCACACCACTGCTGGCAATATGCATCTTGATTTTAAAGATGCTAAAATGCGAAAAGAAATGTGCTTTAGAATCAATGTATGCCCGTACCCTCCCTGTCCTTACAGAGGGGTTAAGTAACTTTACCCAAGGTCACACAGCAAGTAAGTATTGGAGCTGAGAGGTAAAACTTGTTCTGACTCCAATGCAGGGGCATTTCCTAGGCTGCTTCTTGGAAGGGTCAAGAGGCAAGACAGGAAGAAAGGCTCCCAGAGACCCAGCCCAGATAAAAATTTTGAATCCAGATGAATTGCTAAAATTGTGGGAAGACAAATGCAGTTGCAGTGATAATGGCTTCTTTTTGTAAGATACATGGTTCCCATAGGTGGTGAAATGACTAAATTAGCCAATCTAAATTCTAAGTCACACTCCTTCCTGCATAGTGAGTTCATAATAAGTCAGTGGGGAAAAATATATGGTTTTGTTCTGGAGTGCCTACCCACGGGGGTATTTTAAGTTTTTCAGTGTTATGAGCTGCTCTGGTATTCACTTTAGTCTAACCCTAGGGGTTGTGTTTGCAAAATTCACTTGAAATTAAGTACCATTTGGGTGTGAGCTAATATTGCCCACTTTGTGGGCTTGGGCAGGACAGAAGGTCTAGATTTCAAAGCTATAACTATCCAAATAAAATGGTTTGGAAGAGAAAATCAGCAGAAAATAACTGAATGGAATAAAAATAAAGAGCAGGAGACCTGATTTCTAGTCCTAATTCTGTGGCTAGAATTAGGTGTGTGACTTTGGGAAGATCTGCTCCTCTGTCTGATCTCAGTTCTGTTAATCCACCAAATTTGGTGGGGTAGGTGTTAGGTAATTTCGAAGGATCCTGTCAGTTTTTGACTGATTCCATCTATTTTATATCTGGGTGTTATTAAAAAATCCCCAAACTAATCCAACTCAACTATTTAAAAACTGAAAGCTGGACCTCTGCTTCTGGCTGTGAAAGAGTAACAGGGACTGGATTTATCCTTCCACCTTAAACTAAAAAAGTGGGCAGAATATATGGAATGATAGTTGTCACACACTGGAAAACAGGAATGCAGGACAGTGGTCTTCAAGAAAAGGGAAACAAATGAGGTGAGCCCTACAATTGCCCCAGTTTACTACCTAGAGAAAGTTTACCAGCTGGGAACCCAGGCTGAACCTAGGCATCTGCCTAAACTGAGGAGACAGAGGTCAGAATTCAGGGAGGTAAGTAAGAGTGGCAAGAATTTGCAAGGTAATGTACCAGAGAGGAGCCTCCCAGAGAGAGAGAGAGCTCTTGAGAACTGTAAAAGGTACCCCTCAAATCTTTGACTACATGTGAGGAAACTACCCAAGGCTGGGGAAAAAATGACTCAAAAGGGGTAGGTGGAGTGATTTCTAGAGCTCATACAGGGCTGGGAATAGTTCAGTTTCTCAATAGCCAGAGAGAAGAAACTTCATAATGTACAGGGCATCAGACTGAGTACTCAGAGAGGATTGCCTCAGCAGTGGAGCCAAGTTAACCTTAGTGTAAAGTTTGTTCTGGTCCCACATAGCAAAGCTTAAAAGCAAGCTTTGAAAGGGTTGAACTGTTTCCAAGTATCTTTACTGTAACTCAAACCAAGGCTCAGAAATATTTAACGGAGTACAAAAATCTCTAGCACACAACAAGGTAAAATTTGCAAAGTCTGAATTCCAATAAAACATTAAAATGTGTGCAAAATAGGAAAATATGACCCATACTGAGAAGAAAAGTCCTCTAATAGAAATAGACATGGATGGGGATGGAAGAAGGTATTCCACGCAAATGGAAATTAAAGAAATAGACATGGATGGGGATGGAAGAAGGTATTCCACGCAAATGGAAATCAAAAGAAATAGACATGGATGGTGGAATTGGACGACAGACAGTAAAATGGCTTAAAAATATATTTCATATATTTAAGAAGGTAGAGGAAAGCATAGGCATGTCAAGGGGAGACATAGAAGATAGAAAATAGATTTAAATCTTACTTCTAGAGATAAACAATATAATTTCCGAGATAGAAATACAATGGATAACATTATTAGCATGTTAGACACTGCAGCAGAAAAGTTTAGTGAACTTGAAGACATAGAAATAGAAACTGTCCAAAATGAAACACAGAGAAAAAAAGATAGAAAACAAAGTAAGCAGAGAAACAGTGAGCTGTGGGACAATTTCAAGTGGCCTAATATATGTGTAAGTGGAGTCCCAGAAGAAGTTAGGGAGACAGAAATATGATTTGAAGAGATAAAGGCTGAAACTTTTCCAAATGTAATAAAAACGATAAGCCCACAGATCCAAGAACCTCAACAAAACTCAAGCACAAGAAACATGAAAACCATACGAAGGCACATCATAATACTCCCTATTTCTCCATAAATCCTTGCCATATAGTTGATGAGGATGTTTGGAAAAACTATAACTTTCATACACTGCTTTTGGAATGTAAAATAGGACAGCCACATTGAAAAAGAGTTTGGCTGGTTAAGAAAATATTAAATATACACTGACCATATAACCTAGCTTTTCCACTCCTAAAAGAAATGAAAGCCTTTGTCCATGCAAAGATGTACATGAATGTTTACAGCACCCTTATTTGTAATAGATAAAAACTGGAAGCAACTCCAGTGTCTATCAACAGGTGAATGGTATATTCACACCTCGGAATACTATTGGGTTGGCAAAAAAGTTCATTTGGATTTTTCCACATCTTACGGAAAAACCCGAACAAACCTTTTGGCCAACCCAATACTTAGCCCAAAAGAGAACAAATTGTTGATATAGATGACAACATGATGAATTTCACAATAATTATGCTGTGAAAGAAACCACACAAAAAAGAGTATATACTGTATGATTTCTGTTACAGAAAATTCCAGAAATGCAAACTAAAGCGACATAAAGCAGATCAGTGGCTGCCTTGGAGCGGGGGAAGGGAGGGATGGGGTATGAAGAATCTTTTGGAGATGACACAAATGTTCACTATCTAGATGGTGGTGATGGTTTGTGATGTATGCCTATGTCAAAACTCATCAAGTTGTGCTCTTCAGATATGTGCAGTTTAATCTACATGTATTAGACCTAAATAAAGCTGTATGCAAAAATAAGTCCCTGAGGGGAAAAAACCCTGAAGCGAATGGTTTGTGTGTCCAGGATCCCACCTCCAGCATTAGAACACTCACCTTTCTCTAAGGGAACCATCAGGCGTCCCAGCACCCCGTCTTGGCTCTCATCAGTGTACCGTTGTGTTTTAGTAATCGGTGTTCTTGCCCCACCTTCCCTCTGTGATGGGAACACAATGTGAACTCTTCCCAAATGCTTACAGAATTGTGTCCATCCCTTCATGGCAGGCTAGCAGCTCTCATTTACTGAGGATTTAACAGTGTACCTTGTACTTGAACTCTCCCAGATCATTTAATGAGCACTGCGATCATTTGCCTCACTTTATACATGGGGAACCAAAGGTTTGGAAAGGAGCTGTGGCTTACTCAGAGTCACTCTGGAACAGGCAGGGCTAGAATTTGAATTTAGGACTGACTCTGAATTTACAGCCTGGGTGCTTAGCTGCTACACTGTTTTGCTTCCCTATCCTAAGCAATTCTTTAAAATGTAACACTGATATGTGAGGAACTTTATATGCCTTATCTCATCTAATTCTCCAACAATCCTGTGAGGTGGGTATTGTTAATATTCCTTATTTTATAGATGAGAACACTGAGGCTTAGAGAAGCTAAATAATTTGCTCCAAGTCACCCCAATAGCATACGGATAACTTCAGAGCCCACTCTCTGTAGCCGCTTTGCTTACTGTCACCCTCAGGGCAGGAAAGACTTAAACCCTCTCATCTTTGGAACCGCACTTAACTCTTCTTGAGTCAACTTGCCCAAAGGCTCTAGAGTTTCACAGCATAACTTTGGTGCAGTGTCAGGTGCCAGGAGCATTGGAACGGCCTACCGCGTTCTACAACACGTATTCCTTGAGTGGAGGGCTTGGGTGGCTAGAACCAACGTATCACTGATTAGTATTGAATATTCAAAGTACCAAACACTTCAAACCTCCCATGGCTCTGCATTAAATATTAGGGGCTGTGGAGTTTTCAACAGCGAATTTGTATTTTGTTTTTCATTGAATTAAGACTTGGAAGTTTGATTCAAAGCAATGAGTTTGATGGAAGTTAAGAATCAGAAGGGAGCTGCGGAGCCTGTGGGTTGACCAGAGAGACAGTTCCTCAAGCGTGCTCAGGTGCCTTCCTCGAACTGTTAGTGTTGCTTTTTGGCTGTAGACATGGGGCCAAAATGCCTTAAAATGGAGTTGACAGAAAATAGGATTATGTTTCTACGTTTAGGAAAATATTTCTGCCATGCTCAGATATCAGCATTAGAGGGGGAGAAATCAACCTCTTCAAGCCAAACAGTAATGACCATATAAATTTTAGAGCTGTTGCCCAGAGGAGTGCAAAGGGTGGCATTTTTCTGGAAGTTGCTCATGTGAAATTCTTTAAAAAGAGTGTTCTGTGGTACAGTGTAGTAGAGACAGTCTAGAGACAGTCTGAACTGGTTTGTGAGAGCTGGTGTACTGGTTTGTTCCGTTTTCAGGAATTTTGCAAGTGATGGTTAAAAATTAAATTACATAAACATACAGTTAAATGAACTACATTCAAAAAAAGGTAATAAATACTCAAAACACATCACTTCCTAATTGTTTCATCACCTTGACTATTATCTGTTATCTTGAGATTATTTAAGTCCATTGTATGTGTATATCGCAAATACTTTATTATACTGTAATGCCACACATCTCTGCACAACTCCACGTTGACTGACATCACATTGGTCACCTGAAATTGCCCAAGGGAGTAGTTTTACCACGGAAATCATCAAACACTGCAAATTAGGACATTTTTCTCTGACAGCCAGATGTTAAACCTTTACTGACACATCACTGTCTGTAGAACACATTATTTTTATCTATATAGCTTTATAGAGATATAATCCACATGCCACACACCCACCTAGTGTACAACTCAACTGATTGGAGTATATTCACACATATGTGCAGGCATCACCGCACTCAATTTTGGAATATTTTCATCCCCTCAAAAAGAAGCCCTTTAGCTAACAGCCTCTTATCCCGCATTCCCCACTCCTTAGCCTTAAGCAATCACTAATCTATTTTTTGTCTCTAATTTATTAGATTTACCTGTTCTGGACATTTCATATAAATGGAATCATATAATATGTTGGCTTTTGTGACTGGCTTCTTTCACTTAGCATAGTGTTTTCAAGGTTGATCCACGTTGTGATGTGTGTCAGTACTTCATCCCTTTTTATGACTGAATAATATTTCATTGTATGGATATACCACCTTTTGCTTATATCTTCATCAGCTGATGGACATTTGAGCTGTTTCTACCTTTTGGCTATCATGAATAGCGCTGCTATGAACATTCATGTCCAAGTTTCTGTTTGAACATCTGTTTCCAATTCTTTTGGGCATACGCCTAGGAGTGTAATTGCTAGGTCATATGGTGATTCTGTTTAATTTATTGAGGATCTGCCAAATTGTTTTCCACAACAGCTGCACCATTTTACATGCCCACCTGTAGTGTATTGGGATTCCAGTTTCTGCACATCCTCACCAACACTTGTTATTCCCCCCAACCCCCCGCTGTTTTTAAATTATAGCCATCCTGGTGGATGTGAAGTGGAATCTCATTGTGGTCTTGATTTGCATTTCCATAAAGACTAGTGATGTCAAGCATCTTTTCATTTGTGTATTGCCATTTGTATATCTTCCTTGGGGAAATGTCTATTCATATTCTTTTGTAGAGCACTTTTAAAATATCTCTACTCCTCATAACAACCTTGGAAAGTATGTGTCATGATTCCTATCTTACAGTTGAGGTAACCGAGACTCAAAAAGATTAAGCAACTTGCTTAATTTGTACACAGCCAGAAATGGAGGGAAGTGTGAATGTGTCTGGCTCGAAAACCTGTACTCCCTCCATTACACCACACTGTTTCCAAGACCCTTGATCTGTCCACTGATACGTCAGTGCTAATACTCTTGTCCAGTGGCCGTGCTCCTGGTGAAGTCCTCTGGCCTGGGTTCTAGTCCCAGCTCTGTACCTTGGCCTCCATATCCTCATCTCTAGCTGGATGACCTCTATGCCACTCCATTTGTCTAATAGAAGAGTTAGCCCTTTCATTTTGGACGCAGATGTCCCAAGGATTTGTACAAAGGAGGCTTGATTGCTCGGTGTGTTATTTTGAGTGGTTAATGGGATTCTTTTTCTCGGAGCATTATGTTGCACTTGCCTACACCAATGCTCACCTGCTTCTTTTCAGCCCACTCACCCAGCCTCTCAGCATCTTCTGCAGTTTAATCTAAAGAGCTTAACATATTACTACCCAGAAGGGCTGGGTGTTGCCTGGAAACGTGAAGTTTTTACTAGCCTGACTTTCTATTTTTTTAAACATCTTTATTGGAGTATAATTGCTTTACATTGTTGTGTTATTTGCTGCTGTATAACAAAGTGAATCAGCTATATGTATACATGTATCCCCATATGCCCTCCTTCTTGCGTCTCCCTCCCACCTTCCCTATCCCACTGCTATAGGTGGTCACAAAGCACCGAGCTGATCTCCCTGTGCTATGCGGCTGCTTCCCACTAGCTATCTATTTTACACTTGGTAGTGTATATATGTCCATGCCACTCTCTCACTTCGTCCCAGCTTACCCTTCCCCCTCCCGGTGTCCTCAAGTCCATTCTCTAGTCTATGTCTTTATTCCTGTCCTGCCCCTAGGTTCTTCAGAACTTTTTTTTTTTTTTTTAGATTCCATATATACGTGTTAGCATACGGTAATTGTTTTTCTCTTTCTGCCTTACTTCACTCTGTATGACAGTCTCTAGGTCCATCCACCTCACTACAAATAGTTCAATTTCATTTCTTTATATGGCTCAGTAATATTCCATTGTATACATGTGCCACATCTTCTTTATCCATTCAACTGTCAATGAACACTTAGGTTACTCTGTATGACAGACTCTAGGTCCATCCACCTCACTACAAATAACTCCATTTCATTTCTTTTTATGGCTGAGTAATATTCCCTTTTATATATGTGCCACATCTTCTTTATCCATTCATCTGTCGATGGACACTTAGGATGCTTCCATGTCCTGGCTATTGTAAATAGAGCTGTAAGGAACATTGTGGTACATGACTCTTTTTGAATTATGGTTTTCTGAGGGTATATGCCCAGTAGTGGGATTGCTGGCAGTTCTATATTTAGTTTTCTAAGGAACATCCATACTGTTCTCCATAGTTGCTGTTTCAGTGTACATTCCCACCAGCAGGGAAAGAGGGTTCCCTTTTCTGCACACCCTCTCCAGCATTTATTGTTTGTAGAGTTTTTGATGATGGCCGTGCTGACTGGTGTGAGGTGATAGCTCATTGTAGCTTTGATTTGCATTTCTCTAATGATTAATGATGCTGAGCATCCTTTCATGTGTTTATTGGCAACCTGTATATCTTCTTTGGAGAAATGTCTATTTAGGTCTTCTGCCCATTTTTGGATTGGGTTGTTTGTTTTTTCAATATTGACCTGCATGAGCTCCTAGTGTATTTTGGAGATTAATCCTTTGTCAGTTGCTTCATTTGCAAATATTTTCTCCCATTCTGAGCGTTGTCTTTTCGTCTTGTTTCTGGTTTCCTTTGCTGTGCAAAAGCTTTGAAGTTTCATTAGGTCCCATTTGTTTATTTTTGTTTTTATTTCCATTTCTCTAGGAGGTGGGTCAAAAAGGATCTTGCTGTGATTCAGGCCATAGAGTGTTCTGCCTATGTTTTCCTCTAAGAGTTTGAGAGTGTCTGGCCTTACGTTTCGGTCTTTAATCCATTTTGAGTTTATTTTTGTGTATGGTGTTAGGGAGTGTTCTAATTTCATTCTTTTACATGTAGCTGTCCAGTTTTCCCAGCACCACTTATTGAAGGGGCTGTCTTTTCTCCATTGTATATTCTTGCCTCCTTTATCAAAGATAAGGTGACCATATGTATGTGCGTTTATCTCTGGGCTTTCTATCCTGTTCCATTGATCTCTATTTCTGATTTTCTGCCAGTACCATACTGTTTTGAGTACTGTAGCTTTGTAGTATAGTCTGGAGTCAGGGAGCCTGATTCCTCCAGCTCCGTTCTTCTTTCTCAAGATTGCTTTGGCTATTTGGGGTCTTTTGTGTTTCCATACAAATTGTGAAATTTTTTGTTCTAGCTCTGTGAAAAATGCCATTGGTAGTTAGATAGGGATTGTATTGAATCTGTAGATTGCTTTGGGTAGTAGACTCATTTTCACAATGTTGATTCTTCCAATCCAAGAATATGGTGTATCTCTCCATCTGTTTGTGTCATCTTTGATTTCTTTCATCAGTGTCTTATAGTTTTCTGAGTACAGGTCTTTTGCCTCCTTAGGTAGGTTTATTCCTAGGTATTTTATTCTTTTTGTTGCAGTGGTAAATGGGAGTGTTTCCTTAATTTCTCTTTCAGATTTTCCATCATTAGTGTATAGGAATGGAATAGATTTCTGTGCATTAAGTTTGTATCCTGCTACTTTACCAGATTCATTGATGAGCTTCAGTAGTTTTCTGGTAGCATCTTTAGGATGCTCTATGTATAGTATCATGTCATCTGCAAACAGTGACAGTTTTACTTCTTCTTTTCCGACTTGGATTCCTTTCATTTCTTTTTCTTCTCTGATTGCTGTGGCTAAAACTTCCAAAACTATGTTGTATAATAGTGGTGAGAGTGGGAAACCTTGTCTTGTTCCTGATCTTAGAGGAAATGGTTTCAGTTTTTCAGCGTTGAGAATGATGTTGGCTGTGGGTTTGTCATATATGGCCTTTATTATGCTGAGGTAAGTTCCCTCTATGCCTACTGTCTGGAGAGTTTTTATCATAAGTGGGTGTTGAATTTTGTCGAAAGCTTTTTCTGCATCTATTGAGATGATCATATGGTTTTTCTCCTTCAATTTGTTAATATGGTATATCACATTGATTGATTTGCATATATTGAGGAATCCTTGCATTCCTGGGATAAACCCCACCTGATTATGGTGCATGATCCTTTTTTTTTTTTTAACGTTTTTATTGGAGTAAAATTGGTTTACAGTGGTGTGCTACTTTCTGTTTTATAACAAAGTGAATCAGTTTTACATGTACATATATCCCCATATCTCTTCCCCCTTGCATCTCCCTCCCTCCCAGCCTGCCTATCCCACCCTTCTAGCTTGTCACGAAGCACCGAGCTCATCTCCCTGTGCTATGCAACTGCTTCCCACTAGCTATCTATTTTACATTTAGTAGTGTTTATATGTCCTTATGTACACTACCACTCTCTCACTTTGTCCCAGCTTACCCTTCCCCCTCCCCGTGTCTTCAAGTCCATTCTCCAGTAGGTCTGCATCTTTATTCCCGTCTTGCCCCTAGATTCCTCATAACCTTTTTTTTTTTTTAGATTCCATATATATGTGTTAGCATGCAGTATTTGTTTTTCTCTTTCTGACTTACTTCACTCTATATGCCAGACTCTAGGTCCATCCACCTCACTACAAATAACTCAATTTCATTTCTTTTTATGGCTGAGTAATATTCTGTTGTATATATGTGCCACATCTTCTTTACCCATTCATCTGTCGATGGACACTTAGGTTGCTTCCACGTCCCGGGTACTGTAAAAAGAGCTGCAGTGAACGTTGGGGTACATGACTCTTTTTGAATTATGGTTTTCTCAGAGTATATGCCCAGGAGTGGGATTGCTGCGTCATATGGTAGCTCTATTTTTAGATTTTTAAGGAACCTCCATACTGTTCTCCATAGTGGCTGTATCAATTTACATTCCCACCAACAGTGTGTGAGGGTTCCCTTTTCTCCACACCCTCTCCAGCATTTACTGTTTGTAGATTTTTTGATGATGGCCATTGTGACCAGTGAGAGATGATATCGCATTGTAGTTTTGATTTGCATTTCTCTAATGATTAATGATGTTGAGCATTATTTCATATGTTTGTTGGCAATCTGTATATCTTCTTTGGAGAAATGTCTGTTTAGGCCTTCTGCCAATTTTTGGATTGGGTTGTCTGTTTTTTTGATATTGAGCTGCATGAGCTGCTTGTAAATTTTGGAGATTAATCCTTTGTCAGTGGCTTTATTGGGAAATATTTTCTCCCATTCTGAGGGTTATTTTTTCATCTTGTTTATGGTTTCCTTTGCTGTGCAAAAGCTTTGAAGTTTCATTAGGTCCCATTTGTTTATTTTTGTTTTTATTTCCATTTCTCTAGGAGGTGGGTCAGAAAGGATCTTGCTGTGATTCATGTCATAGAGTGTTCTGCCTATTTTTTCCTCTAAGAGTTTTATAGTTTCTGGCCTTACATTTAGGTGTTTAATCCATTTTGAGTTTATTTTTGTGTATGGTGTTAGGGAATGTTCCAATTTCATTCTTTTACATGTAGCTGTCCAGTTTTCCCAGCACCACTTATAGAAGAGGCTGTCTTTTCTCCATTATATATTCTTGCCTCCTTTATCAAAGATAAGGTGACCATATGTGCGTGGGTTTATATCTGGGCTTTCTATCCTGTTCCATTGATCTCTATTCCTGTTTTTGTGCCAGTACCATACTGTCTTGATTACTGTAGCTTTGTAGCATAGTCTGAAGTCAGGGAGCCTGATTCTTCCAGCTCCGTTTTTCCTTCTCAAGGATGCTATGGCTATTCGGGGTCTTTTGTGTTTCCATACAAATTGTGAAAATTTTTGTTCTAGTTCTGTGAAAAATGCCAGTGGTAGTTTGATAGAGATCGCACTGAATCTGTAGATTGCTTTGGGTCGTAGAGTCATTTTCACAATATTGATTCTTCCAATCCAAGCACATGGTATATCTCTCCATCTATTTGTATCATCTTTAATTTCTTTCATCAGTGTGTTATAATTTTCTACATACAGGTCTTTTGTCTTCCTAGGTAGGTTTATTCCTAGGTATTTTATTCTTTTTGTTGCAGTGGTAAATGGGAGTGTTTCCTTAATTTCTCTTTCAGATTTTTCATCATTAATGTATAGGAATGGAATAGATTTCTGTGCATTAATTTTGTATCCTGCTACTTTACCAGATTCACTGATTAACACATATATATGGAATTTAAGAAATAAAAAAGCTCTAGTACTTTTCTGGTAGCATATTTAGGATTCTCTATGTATAGTATGATGTCATGTGCAAACAGTGACAACTTTAATTCTTCTTTTCCAATTTGGATTCCTTTTATTTCTTTTTCTTCTCTGATTGCTGTGGCTAAAACTTCCAAAACTATGTTGAATAATAGTCGTGAGAGTGGGCAGCTTTGTCTTGTTCCTGATCTTAGTGGAAATGGTTTCAGTTTTTCACCATTGAGGACGATGTTGGCTGTGGGTTTGTCATATATGGCCTTTATTATGCTGAGGTAAGTTCTCTCTATGCCTACTTTTTGGAGGGTTTTTATCATAAATGGGTGTTGAATTTTCTCAAAAGCTTTCTCTGCATCTATTGAGATGATCATATGGTTTTCCTCCTTCAGTTTGTTAAGATGGTCTATCACATTGATTGATTTGCGTATATTGAAGAATGCTTGCATTCCTGGGACAAACCCCTCTTGATCATGGTGTATGATCCTTTTAATGTGCTGCTGGATTCTGTTTGCTAGTATTTTGTTGAGTACTTTTGCATCCATGTTCATCAGTGATATTGGTCTGTAGTTTTCTTTTTTTGTGTCATCTTTGTCTGGTATCGATATCAAGGTGATGGTGGTCTTGTAGAATGAGTTTGGAGTGTTCCTCCCTCTGTGCTTCCTCGACTTAGTTAACTATTTCCTTACCCATATTAGGGGCGTTTTCAACTATAATCTCTTCAAATATTTTCTCAGTCTCTTTCTTTTTCTCTTCTTCTTCTGGGACCCCTTTAATTCGAATGTTGGTGCGTTTAATATTGTCCCAGACGTCTCTGAGATTGTCCTCAATTCTTTTCATTCTTTTTCCTTTATTCTGCCCTGCAGTAGTTATTTTCACTATTTTATCTTCCAGGTCACATATCCGTTCTTCTGCCTCAGTTATTCTGCTCTTGATCCCTTCTAGAAAATTTTTAATTTCATTTATTGTGTTGTTCATGATTGTTTGTTTGCTCTTTGGTTCTTCTAGGTCCTTGATAAATGTTTCTTTTATTTTCTCCATTCTATTTCCAAGATTTTGGATCATCTTTACTATCATTATTCTGAATTATTTTTTAGGTAAACTGCCCATTTCCTCTTCACTTGTTAGGTCTGGTGGGTTTTTACCTTGCTCCTTCATCTGCCGTGTGTTTCTTTGTCTTCTCATTTTGCTTAACTTCTTGTGTTTGTGGTCTCCTTTTCGCAGGCTGCAGGTTTGTAGTTCCTGTTGTTTTTGGTGTCTTCCCGCAGTGACTAAGGTTGGTTCAGTGGGTTGTGTAGGCTTCCTGGTGGAGGGGACTAGTGCCTGTGTTCTGGTGGATGAGGCTGGATCTTGTCTTTCTGGTGGGCAGGTCCACGTCTGGTGGTGTGTTTTGGTGTGTCTGTGACCTTATTATGATTTTAGGCAGCCTCTCAGCTAATGGGTGGGGTTCTGTTCCTGTCTTGCTAGTTGTTTGGCATAGGGTGTCTAGCACTGTAGCTTGCTGGTCATTGAGTGGAGCTGGGTCTTGGCATTGAGATGGAGATCTCTGGAAGATTTTCGCCATTTGATATGTCATGGAGCTGGGTGGTCTCTTGTGGAGCAGAGTCCTGAACTTGGCTCTCCCACCTCAGAGGCACAGCCCTGATGCCTGGCAGGAGCATGAATATCCTGTCATTCACACGGACCAGAATAAAAAGGGAGAAAAAAAGAAAGAAAGAAAGATAAAGATAAAATAAAATAAGATAAAATAATAAAATAAAAGTTATTAAAATAAAAAGAAAATAATTATTAAAAATTTTTAAAGTAATTTAAAAAAAGAAAGAAAGAAAGAACAACCAAACCAAGAAACAAATCCATCAATGATAACAAGCACTGAAAACTGTACTAAAACATAAAACCAAAAAAAGAAACCTACAAAAAAACGGACAGTCAGAACCCTAGGAGAAATGGTAAAAGCAAAGCTATACAGACAAAATCACACACAGAAGCATACACATACACACTCACAAAAAAAGGAATGGGGAAAAATAATGAATCTTGCTCTCAAAGTCCACCTCCTTAATTTGGGATGATTCATTGTCTATTCAGGTATTCCACAGATGCAGGGTACATCAAGTTGATTTTGGAGATTTAATCTGTTGCTTCTGAGGCTGCTGGGAGAGATTTCCCTTTCTCTTCTTTGTTCTCACAGCTCCTGGGGTTCAGCTTTGGATTTGGCCCTGCCTCTGTGTGTAGGTCTCCTGAGGGCGTCTGTTCTTCGCTCAGACAGGACGGGGTTAAAGGAGCCGCTGATTCAGGGACTCTGGCTCACTCAGGCCGTCGGGAGGGAGGGGCACAGAGTGCGGGGCGAACTTGCGGCCCCAGAGGCCGGCGTGACATTGTTCCAGCCTGAAGCGTGCCGTGCGTTCTCCTGGGGAAGTTGTCCCTGGATCACGGGACCCTGGCAGTGGCGGGCTGCACAGGCTCCCCAGAAGGGGGGTGTGGATAGTGACCTCTGCTCGCACACAGGTTTCTTGGTGGCGGCAGCAGCAGCCTTAGCATCTCATGCCCGTCTTTGGGGTCCGCACTTTTAGCCGCGGCTCGCGACCGTCTCTGGAGCTCCTTTAAGCAGCGCTCTGAATCCCCTCTCCTCGCGCACCAGGAAACAAAGAGGCAAGAAAAAGTCTCTTGTCTCTTCGGCAGGTCCAGACTTTTCCCCGGACTCCCTCCCGGCCAGCCGTGGTGCACTAGCCCCCTGCAGGCTGTGTTCACGCCGCCAACCCCAGTCCTCTCTCTGCGCTCCGACCGAAGCCCGAGCCTCAGCTCCCAGCCCCGCCCGCCCCGGCGGGTGAGCAGACAAGCTTCTCGGGCTGGTGAGTGCCGGTTGGCACCGATCCTCTGTGCGGGAATCTCTCTGCTTTGCCCTCCGCACCCCTGTTGCTGTGCTGTCCTCCGCGGCTCCGAAGCTTTCCCCCTCCACCACCCGCAGTCTCTGCCCGCGAAGGGGCTTCTAGTGTGTGGAAACCTTTCCTCCTTCACAGCTCCCTCCCACTGGTGCAGGTCCCATCCCTATTCTTTTGTCTCTGTTTTTTTGTTTTCCTTTGCCCAACCCAGGTATGTGGGGAGTTTCTTGCCTTTTGGGAGGTCTGAGATCTTCTGCCAGCGTTCAGTAGGTGTTCTGTAGGAGTTGTTCCACATGTAGATGTATTTCTGATGTATTTGTGGGGAGGAAGGTGATCTCTGCGTCTTACTCTTCCGCCATCTAGAAGCTCCTCCTCTGATGTATGATCCTTTTAATGTGCTGTTGGATTCTGTTTGCTAGTATTTTGTTGAGGATTTTTGCTTCTATGTTCATCAGTGATAGTGGCCTATAGTTTTCTTTTTTATGTAACATCTTTGGTTTTGGTACCAGGGTGATGGTGGCCTTGTGTAAAGAGATTGGGAGTGTTCCTTCCTCTGCTATATTTTGGAAGAGTTTGAGAAGGATAGGTATTAGCTCTTCTCTAAATGTTTGATGCAATTTGCCTGTGAATCCATCTGGTCCTGGGCTTTTGTTTGTTGGAAGATTTTTAATCACAGTTTTAATTTCAGTGCTTGTGATTGGTCTGTTTATATTTTCTATTTCTTCCTGGTTTAGTCTCAGAAGGTTGTGCTTTTCTAAGAATTTGTCCATTTCTTCCAGGTTGTTCATTGTATTGGCATATAGTTGCTTGTAGTAATCTCTCACGATCCTTTGCATTTCTGCAGTGTCAGTTGTTCTCCTTTTTCATTTCTAATTCTACTGATCTGAGTCTTCTCCCTTTTTTTCTTGATGAGTCTGGCTAATGGTTTATCAATTTTGTTTATCTTCTTAAAGAGACAGCTTTTAGTTTTATTGATCTTTGCTATCGTTTCCTTCATTTCTTTTTTCATTTATTTGATCTGATCTTTATTATTTCTTTCCTTCTGCTAACTTTGGGTTTTTTTTTTTGTTCTTCTTTCTCTAATTGCTTTAGATGTAAGAGTAGGTTGTCTATTTGAGATGTTTCATGTTTCTTGAGGTAGGATTGTATTGCTATAAACTTCCCTCTCAGAACTGCTTTTGCTGCATCCCATAGGATTTGGGTCATCGTGTTTTCATTGTCATTTGCTTCTAGGTAGTTTTTGATTCCCTCTTTGATTTCTTCAGTGATGTCTTGGTTATTTAGTAGCGTATTGTTTAGCCTCCATGTGTTTGTATTTTTTACAGTTTTTTTTCCCGTAATTGATATCTAGTCTCATAGCGTTGGGGTCGGAAAAGATACTTGATACAATTTCATTTTTCCTAAATTTGCTGAGGCTTGATTTGTGACCCAAGATATGATTTATCCTGGAGAATGTTCCATGTGCATTTGAGAAAAAAGTGTAGTCTGTTGTTTTTGGATGGCATGTCCTGTAAATATCAATTAAGTCCATTTTGTTTAATGTATCATTTAAAGCTTGTGTTTCCTTATTTATTTTCATTTTGGATGATCTGTCCATTGGTGAAAGTGGGGTGTTAAAGTCCCCTACTATGTGTTACTGTCGATTTCCCTTTTTATGGCTGTTAGCATTTTCCTTATTTTCTGTGGTGTTCCTATGTTTGGTGCATAAATATTTACAATTGTTATATCTTCTTCTTGGATCAATCCCTTGATCATTATGTAGTGCCCTTCTTTGTCTCTTGTAATAGTCTTTATTTTAAAGTCTATTTTGTCTGATATGAGAATTGCTACTCCAGCTTTCTTTTGATTTCCATTTGCATGGAATATCTTTTTCCATCCCCTCACTTTCAGTCTGTATGTGTCCCTAGGTCTGAAGTGGGTCTCTTGTAGACAGCATATATAATGGTATTGTTTTTGTATCCATTCAGCCAGTCTATGTCTTTTGGTGGGAGCATTTAATCCATTTACATTTAAGGTAGTTATCGATATGTACATTCCTATTACCATTTTCTTAATTGTTTTGGGTTTGTTATTGTAGGTCTTTTCCTTCTCTTGTGTTTCCTGCCTAGAGAAGTTCCTTTAGCATTTGTTGTAGAGCTGGATTGGTGGTGCTGAATTCTCTTAGCTTTTGCTTGTCTGTAAGGGTTTTAGTTTCTCTGTCGAATCTGAATGAGATCCTTGCTGTGTAGAACAATATTGGTTGTAGGTTTTTCTGTTTCATCACTTTAAATATGTCCTGCCAGTCCCTTCTGGCTTGCAATTTCTGCTGAAAGATCAGCTGTTAACGTTATGGGGATTCCCTTTTATGTTATCTGTTGCTTTTCCCTTGCTGCTTTTAATATTTTTTATTTGTATTTAATTTTTGATAGTTTGATTAATATGTGTCTTGACATGTTTCTCCTTGGATTTTTCCTGTATGGGACTGTCTGTGCTTCCTGCACTTGATTAACTCTCTCCTTTCCCATATTAGGGAGGTTTTCAACTATAATCTCCTCAAATACTCTGTTAGGCCCTTTCTTCCTGTCTTCCTCTTCTGGGACCCCTATAATTCGAAGGTTGGTGCATTTAATATTGTCCTGGAGGTCTCTCAGGCTGTCCTCAATATTTTTCATTCTTTTTTTTTTTATTAGGCTCTGCAGTAGTTATTTCCACCAGTTTATCTTCCAGCTCGCTTATCCGTTCTTCTGCCTCAGTTATTCTGCTACTGATACCTTTTAGAGAATTTTTAATTTCACTTATTGTGTTGTTCATCATTGGTTGTTTGCTGTTTAGTTCTTCTAGCTCCCTGTTAAACGTTTCTTGTATTTTCTCCATTCTATTTCCAAGATTTTGGATCATCTTTACTATCATTACTCTGAATTCTTTTTCGGGTAGACTGCCTATTTCCTCTTCATTTGTTTGGTCTGGTGGGTTTTTACCTTGCTCCTTCATCTGCTGTGTGTTTCTCTGTCTTCTCATTTTGCTTAACTTACTGTGTTTGGGGTCTCCTTTTTTGCAGGCTGCAGGTTCGTAGTTCCCGTTGTGTTTGGTGTCTGCCATCAGTGGGTAAGGTTGATTCAGTGGGTTGTGTAGGCTTCCTGGTGGAGGGGACTGGTGCCTGTGTTCTGGTGGATGAAGCTGGATCTTGTCTTTCTGGTGTGCAGAACTGAGTCCAGTGGTGTGTTTTGGGGTGTCTGTGAACTTAGTATGATTTTAGGCAGCCTCTCTGCTAACGGGTGGGGTTGTGTTCCTGTCTTGCTAGTTGTGTGGCATAGGGTGTCCAGCACTGGAGCTTGCTGGTTGTTGAGTGAAGCTGGGTCTTAGCATTGAGGCGGAGAGCTCTTGCTGATTGATATTACGTGGAGCCGGGAGGTGTCTGGTGGTCCAGTGTCCTGAAGTTGGCTCTCCCACCTCAGAGGCACAGGCCTGACACCCGGCCGGAGCACCAAGACTCTGTCAGCCACATGGCAGTGAATGTGGCGGTCTCCATTCTGAAGTCAGATTATGAGGGTCTGTAGTAGCTGTTCAGCTAGAACAGGATGACTTGGGAGCATTTTGTCTATGAGACTGTCTCCAGCAGCCGGTGGCTAAAAGAGTAGGTCTCCACATGTGCTGCCAGAACCCTAAACGTTTATATAGAGGTCTTCACTGGGTTCAGTCCCGGATTCGGTACAGATGGTCTCAAGAACACCTTACTCTCTCAAGGCTGTGTGCTTGAAACAGCGCCTAAGCCTGAGGGTCTACAAGCTGCAGGAAGACGAGACCGCCTGGGGCGGCCTGCAAGCCGTGATTCTTGCCACAAACCCTGCTTCTGTCGTCATGGAATCCGGCTTCCCCCACCGCTCTGCAATGAGTTCACTGAAGCTTTGTCTCTGTGCTGAGGAGATTCATGCTACTTGAGTTGCCCAAAGCCATAGAGCACATAAATATTGGGGCTGGGGTACAAACCCAGCAAATATGGCTCCAAGGTCTGTGTTACCCAACGAGAGTGGGGAGGCCACGCACCTAAACGCCTCACCCCCGCGAGGCGCCTCCTCAAACCCACACTGCCGCAGGAAGAGTCGCCCGCGCCGGCACTCCTGCACAGCCACATAAACTCCTCTCAGCGTTAGAGGCTCGTGTTTTCTGTCTAGCATGGGGTTCCGATCCTACCAGCCCCCGCGAATGAACGTGGAGCTACAGGCGCTCGGAGGCTGGCACTGTGGCTGCGCTGTGGGAAGCAAAGCCTCTACCCTTTGCCTGACTTTCTTCCACATGACTTTCGCCTAAGTCAGTTAAGATAGATCTCTCCATCAGTTTTTTGGGGGAGGCCATGGTGTCTAGACTTCTCAGAGAAAATCAGGTTTATCTCTGTTTCCTGTCCCTGTGCCCATCGCTTATCCATGATATGACGGTACCCTGACTCCCATGGTGGTTTGGAACTATGTCAAAATCTTCTGTTTTCACATTCTCTTTTTTTATCCATGCATGATTTTAGTGCTTAAACGTTTCTGATAGATCGGCCAGGCATGAATTCATCTTGTGTAAACGGTTTTCCAAACGGTCATTGAGCTCATCCTTTGTTAAAAAATTATGTGTTGCCAGCCCATGACCCGGGATCTCTTTAGGACCATTATCAGTGGAACTTGTACTGGCAACGTGGCAGCCTTGTTGTGGGGGCCGTTGGTGAGGACAGACTGCACCTTCTGGCCTAGTTTCATGGAGACACTCTGCCCCTGAGTCCTAGTGAAGGGTGCACATTTAGGCCATTCTGCAGGCCTTGGACATCCACAGCATTTGCTACTATGTGGTCTCATGACTTGGACACTTCCAGTGGGAGCTGGGGAGCAGACATCCCAGTGATACCCTGCTTGGTGTTTGTTCACTTCTTGGCCTCCCAAGCATGGCTGTTATCCCAACTGTCAGTTGTCCCCACTGATTTTCTTGCTGGCATTCTTCTTAGATTAGACCTCAAGAGGCTCTTAACTTTGGCTTTCAGGTATCTCGCGTGGTTCCTCTTCAGTTCCTCTGGTCCCCCAGAGTTTTAGTTTGCCTCTGCTCCACCACTTTTGGGGAGCGTCTTTGTCCTCTTTGCTTGAGCCACCTTTCCATTTGAAGAAGGAGATTTTATCATGCTGCTCATCTCTCTCTTACTTGGCTCCTTAGTTGCCCAAAGATAGTTCTTTCAATGTCTCTGATATTTTGGATTCTTGGTGCACATTGCCCTAGATTTTCAATAAGATGTTTTCTAAACTATCTACATGCCTCTTGTGGTTATTGCCATACTTAACTCTTTCACATTCTTTCCTAACGAATGCTCACATTTGGTCAGAATGAAGTAAGTCAGCCTGTGGTGGATTTCTTTGGCTTTCCCTCTTCCACTGGGATGCTGGCCCTGATTATTCCGGGATCAACATTTTAGGAGCCTTACTCAAAATGACCTGATCAGTATCTCTTACTAATGATAGGCCTCCATCTTCCATAGCGGCCTAGGGTGAAGGGAGAGGATGGATGAAACCGATAGGTGCTATGTGGCAATATGGGGTGTCAGAGAACCTGGCTTCTAGCCTGTGTCAGTCACAGTTTTCTTGTATGATAGTAGGAAGGCCATTTCCCTTCTCTGGGCTGTTTCATCCTTTTAATGAGAGGACTGGCCCATAGGAAGGACAGGGGTGTATAAATGTGGTCCCAATGATTCAATTTCCATTACTATGTTTTCAACACGCACCCCTGTCCATGAGTAAAGAGTTAGATTCAGATCGAGTGAGCCTTGGGCAAGATTGTTGGATCCTTCTGGTATCTGAACCCTGGAATCAGGATTTAGATCAGAATTGGTGGCTGGGACTGGGCTATGTGGCGCTGGAGAAAAGGGTCCCAAACTTCCATTCTCTGTTTCATCACACCTAGCCCTGTACTCTGGCTCTTTAATCTTTTCGATTAAAGGGGTGGGGTGGGGATTTCTGTTGACCAAGCGTAGTGTTTCTTTGAGTACAGTGATGCTGAACTTTTTTGTTTCTGAATAAGGGACCCCTGAAACTAATGAAAGAAACTAATGAAAGCTAGGGACCCTGTCCACCAAAAAATGCATGTACACGGACACACACACACACACACACACACACACACACACCAATTGGAACCCAGTTGTAGGGGGTTCATGACCTATGAAGGCAGTCCATGCAGTCTGGAGTCTAGGGATCCTTGGTCACTAGCTCCTGCCCTAGAAGGTGGCTCCTGGCCAGCACTGAGCTCAGCGTCCTCCCTTGCGGCTTGGTTATGCTCTGAGTTCATGGACTAGGACCAGTGTGGGTGATCAACAAACCACCAGAATTGATCCAGAGCCTTGACTGTGTCTGGAAGGAGTCATTTTCCCTTGGATAGTAATTCTATAGCTGAGAAGTTGTGCTAAGCCCTGCTAGCAGTAAAAAGGAGAAGGAATGAAGGCCAAGTGGGCAGATTCTCATGGCATCTCAGGTCAAGGAGCTTTCTGTGATGGGAGGCTTGCTGGTGGATGTAGAATCACCGGGAAGTGCTTCTGTGGCTGGCAAATGGGGAAGAGAATCCATTGCTTTCTATTATACCAGCCAGAATCTATGAAAAAGCAGACCAGTGGAGAGTAAGCTAAAAGCTCAATTGAGAGTGAAGTTATGTTCCAATGCAAGGCAGTGGTTTGAATGAGGGTGAAGAACTAATGGATGAAATGAGTAGACTCAGAGAGCCAGTGACCTAAAAAAGCAGCAGCCTAAGGAAAAGTAAATGGTATAGGAGGGGGAACATTCTTAGGGAAAACCTCTCTCACCCTGATATTTTATTTCTTGATGGGGACATGATTTCCTCTGGGAGAGCTTGCTCATCTGTGCCAATGGAGCTGTGGGGACATGTGAGGGGAAAGCTGGGATCCAGAGAGTGGAGATTAGGAGTTGGGCAAAGAGCACTTCAGTGCGTGCAGATTCGTCCTTAATGTACCTGGGTTTGGTCCATTTTGAAGCAGAATGTCCTTTCTGAAGACTGGGTTGAGTGCTGGCTCTACACACCCACCATGGTGAGCAGTAACTGTCTAAGAGGTGGAGCTTGTGAAACAGCTTTGGCTAGACTGGGGTACCATCAGAGAAATGCTCCTTTGGGGCTCACAGGCAGAGGAAAAAGGGGTCAGTTAGTTGGAATTTATCGTGTCAGTCTTGGGCATCTGTTTGACATCATGAATTTACCCCTGGCATTGACCCAGCCAAAGAGCTGGAGTGGCAGCTGAAGTGTAACTGTGGCAGGAGGAGAGTCCTACTTTGCCTGTGGCGTATTCAAGTGGGACAAGCCAATGGGGCTTGGGGGCTGAATAGCTTTCTTTGCTCAAATGTAGCACTTTCCCTGCCTAAGGCAACATGCCGTTTCTGTGGGTGGTTGAAGGTACGCTCATGGGGTAATAGCCAAGGAAATGTTTATAATCAACCACTTCAGAGGCGACAGGAGTGACCTGCTGCTAACAGACCACTCACCATCACTTACTTGCCCCACCACAAGAAGGCAGAGAAGTTTTGTTTTCCTCCCTCCCTCCTTCTTTCTTTCTCTCTTTCCCTCCCTCCCTCCCTTCCTTCCTTCCTCCCTCCCTCCCTCCCTCTCTCTTTCTCTCTCTCTTTTTTTTTTCTTTCTTTCTTTCTTTCTGTCTCTCTCTCTCTCTCTCTCTCTCTCTTTCTTCTTAGACCTCTCATATCATCTTTATGGTCAAGGACTTTTGGGAGAAAACTTTGAGAGTAGGTTACCAGGGAAAAGGTGCTGAGGAGGGGTGCCGGGCAAGCTGAATTAATGACCACTGTAGGTTGCTGGGGATTCCTTGGCTTTCTTTAGGTTCACTCTTACGTTTGTGGGCCCTTGAGAAGAGTTTGACTTGTTCTTTAACCTTTGCCATCCAATGCTAGGCTGGGGTCCATCCCATCACTTTTGTTCATTCTTGTTTGACAGGCCATGCTCTGGGTCTCAGACTCAACTGCTAGAGCTGCATCCAGGAGGGGCAGTTCCAGAAAGGTAACACATTCTGTTATGTTCTGTGGGCAACAGGAGTGGGGGCCAGATGGGACATGCTAGCGTCTGACTCAACTTTCACTTCTAGCGCAGAGCCTATTCCACAGCCCTCTCCTCAGATATATACATATCAGTGTGTGTGTGTGCACTTTTCTTCCTTCCTTCCTCCCTTCCCTTCCCTTTCCTCCCTCTGTCCTTTCTCTCTTTCTTTCTTCCTTCCTTCCTTCCCTTCTTTTCCTTTCTTTCTTGGTTATTTGGACCAAAAATGGATGTCTGACCCAAGAGTGGTCCCTACCAAGGCTGGCACCAAGGGCTTGGCCTAAGAGTGGCCTTGGCAATCAGTCAGACCATGCAGACAGTGCCCTCTGGGATTTGGACTAGAGAATGTTGAGAGGCTTGGTCAGTTGGTCATTTGAGGGGCACAGGCAAGAGAGCAGAGACACCATGAGAGATAATGTGACACATGAGAAAGAGAAATGGCGAGAGTAGCAGGTCCCCAGAGAAGCCTTAGCTCCTGATGACTTTCAACTTCCAAATTCCTCCTCTCACTTTTTAATTATTTTTTACTGTGGAAGTTCTCAAACATATGCAAAATTAAAGATGATAGCTTAATAAACCCCATACACCAATCACCCAGCTTAAGCAATTATCATGGCCAATCTTGTTTCATTTAATTCCCACCCACTCCTTCTTCCTCCCATCCTCTGGAGCACTAAAAGCAAAACAGCTTTTATTGAGGCATAATTTACGAACTATAAAATTTACCCACTTTAAGTGTAAAACTCAATGGCTTTTAGTAAATGTACAGAGTTGTACAAATATCAATCACAACATCCAGTTTTAGAACATTTTTTATCACCCCCATAGATATTCCTTGTGCTCATTTTCCTGAACTCTCTTTCTCACCCTGAGCCCCCTGCAATGACCAATCTGCTTTCTCTCTATATAGATTTGCCTTTTCAGGACATTTTATATAAACGGAATCATACAATATGCAGCTTTTGCTTCTAACTTCGTACACTTGGCATAATGTTTTTGAAGCTGTAGCATATATCAGCAGTTCGTACATCTTTTATTGCTGAGTAGTATTCCATTGTATGGATATATCACATTTTGTTTATCCGTTCACTACCTGATGGGCATTTGGGTTGTTTCCACTTTTTGTCTATTATGAATAATGCTGTTGTAAATATTCACCCCTAGAACATTTTGAAGCAGACCTCTGATATTATCATTTCATCTGTAAATACTTGGTTATGTATCTCTAGATCAAGCACAGGAGCCTTAAAAAAACCCAATCATAGACACAACGCCATTGCCACATGTAAAATAATTAATAATAATTCTTTAATACCATAAGCTATCCCATGAGATTAAAATTTCCAATTATCTCTTAGATGCTGTAGGATTTTTTTAGTTATATGTTTTGTTAGAGTCAGGATCTAAAAAAGATCTACACATTGCAATTGCTTGATATGTATTTAAGCTTTTTTATCTACAGGTTTCCCTATATCCTCTCTCCTTCTCTCTCTCCAATTTATTTGTTGAAGAAATGAGATCATTTGTTCTGTGGAGTTTCCCAGAGTCTGGATCTTGCTGATTGCATCCCTATGATGCCTTTTAACATGTTCCTCTGTCCTTTGTATTTCCTGTGAATTGGTAATTGGATCAATGTTTGATCAGGCTCTCGTTTGCCTTTTGGCAAGACTTCTTCAGAGATGGTGCCATGTGCTTCTGTCAGGAGATGCACGATGTCCAGTCATCTCGCTCTTTGTGATGTTAGCAGCCACTGGGGATCATTAACTAGAACGAAGCCTGAATGAGACTCTCTTTGTCCTTTTCTACCCAAAGCACCTAGCTAGCCTGAGGAACTCATGTTCAAGCTGAGGCAGCATGGTGGGGTGGATCTGGAAACTCTGAAGCTTCTGTGTTCATTTTGGAAGGAACTGCTTGGGTGGCATACCTGGTCTAGCAAGAAGTCCCAACTCTTTAGGCCTTCCTCTGTGTCTTATTTTGGGCTGCTATAACAAAACAGAAATTAAACAGTAGAAACTTATTTCTCATGGTTCTGGAGGCTGGAAAGTCCAAGATCAAGGCAGCAATAGATTCAGTGTCTGGTGAGAGCCTGCTTCCTGGTTCATAGACTGCTGTCTTCTCACTGTGTCCTCACATGGTAGAAGGGATGAGAGAGCTCTCTGAGGTTTCTTTTATAAGGGCACTAACCCAATTCATGAGGGCTCCACCTTTGTGACCTGGGCACCTCCTAAAGGCCCCACCTCCAAATACCATCACATTAGGGGTTAGGATTTTGACATATGAATTTGGGGGGAGGGACACAAATATTCAGTGCATAACACTTCATCTCTCCAGTTATTGGGTCCTGTAATATACATACTGCCTCGTTGCTCTCCCAGTTTCCAGCACCTCCCCCCATTCCATCTTTTTCTTCATGTTTCCTTATCAATTCTTGCTTCCTCCTCTTCACTGCCCATTTTTCCATTCCTTATCAGTGACAGCCAGTTTGGGTACTGCATTATGAGTGAGAGGGAGAGATAGCCAGCCCAGCACATCTGATTGCTACACAACACTCTAAGCACGTTCTGGCAAATGGTGGAGAAGATGGGAATTTTCCAGACAGTGGTGTTTCCTATTAATATTCATTTGTATTTGGCTTTCTATAGCATAGATGAGTACCTGTTATCAAAATACAGGTGTAAAAGAAATGTGAAACAGGGATCCAAACAAGAAGAGAGGACACAATGAACATTGCATTTTGCAAAGGAAATAATTCACATTTTCACAATTACTGTTGTCTTGTTATAAACTCTACCTGTCAGCAGGCCTCACTGTTTCAAATAAACAAACCCCAAAACTAGAAGAAAAAGCAAACAGGGGCACCTTGTTTAGTTGGTGGAAAGTGATAGATGTTGCAAGCAGAGATGCAGCCATAATTCAATTTCACAAGTCCCCGAGAGCTGCTACATGCTCAGTGCTGACATGGCCTCTGCTCCCATGGTTCTCGCCAGCTCTCTGGGGAGATGGACACACGTGAGAGAATCAGAGAACAGGAGATGGAAACAAGCAAGTCACTACAGGATGGCTCCTACATTAAGTGCTGGGGGGAGCTCACAGGCAGAAGAAGCTAATGTGGGCTGAAGGAGCTGACACAGGCTTCTGGAAGGAGGTAGGACCCTGGCATCAGCAGCTCATACCAGTGTGCTTGGTGATACCTCTGGACCACTTGCTGGATGCTTTTCCATTCCTCTGTGCACAGAAAGCAGATCTTGCAAATGCTGGCAAGAGCCCATGCCTGAGAGTCTAAAAGACTCTGGGTGTCTGGGGCCACTGTGGCTCCTGGTGTGTGCAATCACTTCCTAACTCAAGTGGGGAAGGCTTTCTTCAGCGAGGCTGAGGTACAGCATTCAAAGGACACTGGAGGAAGGTTTGGGGGTTATTTCCAAAGTGAAAAAGGATTAGAGCCAGGATTATCTTTACGAACTCATATACATACTTTTAGCTCCAGTATTTCTTGCTGGCTTGAAGGGGTGTGTAAGCAGTCATTTGGCCAGCTGTGTTCCCTATCAGGGAGGTGGTGTGGACGGTGAAAAGGACGTGGTTTTTGTATGAACTCGGACAGATTCTATACCCCTTCTGAGCTGCAGTTTCCGCATCTGTAAAGTGAGGCTAAGGATGCCTTGTGGGATTGTTTTGAGGATTAAATAAAATGATTGATGTGAAAGTACTCAGAGCAACAATGGCAAATAGTAGGCGCTATTTGGATAATTGTGATGCAGTTCTGTGCATCCCTACAGGACGCCCCCTTGGTGTGTGGCACCTTGCATCTCGGAGTTGGGGTCTACCTCAGGACACAGCCAGCTCTAAGGGATTTGTGAGGTGCGGCAGGATAGGGTCTGACGGCAATTGCTCATCCTCAGCAGTTTAAAAATGACATTTGCTTGAGCTCCCGTAGGTGTTATGGATGCTTCCCCCTCCTTCATTTGCGTTTTGCTGGGTTGTCATCAGATGTTATCTGATCGGATGTTTCCGAGAAGGGCAGGCCCCTCCCTGTGGGCTGCAGAGGGAGGCCCAGGGCCGCGCGCTACCGGGGGCGGGGGAGGGCCGGTTGTTCAGGCGGGCGGGCAGGCAGGTGAAGACTCGCTCCTGTCCCTGCCCTCCCGGAGGCCCCCAACTCCCCGCCGGTGCCCGGCTCGCGGCGCAAGCAAGCTGTGCGCATGGCGCCCTCTGGTGCCCCGGAGCGGTCACTGCGCGGGTGCCCGCGCCCCCAGCCCGCCCCGACCCAGAGAGGATGATTGCGAAGATCCCTGGTACCGCCGCGCGCCTCCACCTCCCTTCCCGGGTGTCCTGAGTTCCCCCTGGACCACAGAGCGCAGACCCAGGGGCGCTCCGTGTCTTTTATTTCTTTAGCAAAACTGTGCCTAAAACGGGGCGCTCTCTGGGCGCTAGACCTTTGCCCCGAGGGCGCCGTCTCCTCCCGATGGCGACTCCTGCAGGAGAACACAGCCCGGGTTCCCACCGCGCCCCCTCGGGACCGCGGTGCTCGTCCTGTTCAGACGGTGCCACTACCAGCCCCCATCCTGCAGCGCCCAGGTCGCTGCCATCTGCTGCCCTCGCCACCATTTGCGTTTGGGGAAGCACTCGGAGGAGAAAGGGGGGTTCTCCCTCTGGTCACCAACTGGGAACTAAACGTAATCTGCAGCCCCGGGAAGCCGGGGAGATGCCCGCGTGTCAGTGGAACGCGGCGCTGCCGTTTAGAAAACCCTGTATCTGATCAGACGTAGAAATGGATTTTCACCCCCGCGCAGCTTCAGTCGATGTCTCAACAAACTATTAAGTAAACGGGATTTAACAAAGGGAAAATAAATTTGCGAGGGCCTGCTGTGTCGAAATGTGGGTTGCTATCAGCACCGGCGTTTAATCAGGACTGAATTATTAATACGTGGACGAAATTTATAGTGCATCATTAACACTTTTGAAAGACAGCATTCCAGGCGTCGTCTACCTCTTCCTTCTGCAGATGTGGATGGGATTCAAAAAGTGTGTCTGGATCGCCTGCGCATTTTGAACTGCAATCTAATTATCATTCATTTCTGAATTTGGCCATAGGGCTTGTAACACCAGCCTTCATTTCCCCCTTGCTCGGTGTTCTTAATGCCACGGAGATTTCTCTCTGCTCCCTCGTAATGAATTGTATTATTGAATAGCAGAGGCTGGGAGGCTATGTATTCATCCTTTAAAGTGTTAAAATGTTTTTAACGGCAAAAGTAAGAAGAAGAATTATTATTGTCTCAATTATGGTATTCTCTTACTTGAGTTTTTTTCTCCCCTCTCCTCTCCTTTTATATAAACTCGGCAGGACAGGTTTATCACAAGTAGAGTGTTCCAATTCAGTACCCATCACCAAATGTGTTTTTTGTGAAAGGCAGATCTGTAAGAGGTTGGAGAGAGAAAATGATAAGAGAAATAAAATTGCAAGAAACAATTGCATGTCACTTTTAAGAAAACCCAAGGCTTACAGGAGCACTCCCATTGTGTGGGTCTTCTTAAATGTGCATTTATCTTCTTTTTCTTTTTTCATCACCTGTCCTCTATATTTTTAATTTTATTGTTGCACATGTGCAAAGTTCAAAGCTCAAACTTGATTTCTTCTGCCGGTGTTCAAACGCTTGCTCTTCTGTGTAACTGTGCAACCTCCTTGCAAGGGGAAAATTTGGGAGGGAATACCAGGAGAAATATTGAAGAAGATTCCCACTGCTCAGGACTTAGCACAGGCCTATATACCTCTGGTTTAGTGGGATGTGAGCTGGACCCCTGAGAGAAGGAGACAGAGAGCCAAAGGGGCACTGCTTTGTTTGTTTCATGTACTTGGTCTTCTTGGAAGATGGGGTTGGTTGGTGGACCTCAGGCTGGACTCCCAGAAAGGGCCATTGGATATTTTCATGGTGTTATTAGCACTTTTCAAGGTGGGAGGAATGGAGGGAGTGGCCTGGGCCCCTGTGACCCTGCCTTTGATCTCCAGGCCTGATGATGGGGAGCTGTGGCAGCCTGAGGCTGCAGGAGTGCTGGGGGCAGCTAAGAGTTAAGCTGGGGATCTCAGTTGCGAAGAGCGCTAGTACTGCAAGGGTTCCCCTCTGATTCTCAGCCTCAGTTTCCTCATACGGAGAAGGGGGATGACAACCTGTAGGGCTGAATGGGGATCAGAGGGGGTCATCCAGTGGACAACTCATAGGAAGCGTCCAAGTTATTGTAGTGCTTTCTGCTTTGTTGAGAATGTGGATCCTGAGAAGCCTTACAGGTGTGTGGAGGGGGGGAGGGGAGAAGCAGAGGGAGAAAGAAGTCTTCCATTAGAATTCCTTCCACATGGGAATAGCAAAGCGCAGTGACTCTAGGAGAGAGAGAGGAGTACTTATGTTCAAGAGGGACTAATGTCAGGGTGAACATAGTGATGGAATGGAAATATTTCTGAGTTTATAAAGCCATGGACAAGGCTGGATTAAAGAGCTGAGGACTTATCTCAAAGCTGACAGGATGCTGAACAATCATCAAATCTACCAATAAGGTAGAAGGAAAACAATCTCCAGAAAAATGAGAAGCACTGAAACCAGGGCAAGAAAAATGGAAGTTAGACCCAGAAAGAACTCTGTGAGTGAGGGCTGTGGTCAGTGTTTGGCAAAGGGAGAAAGCGAAATCTCGTTGTGCGGAAATACAGTATCTCTGCAGAGCCCTGCCTGGGAGCACAGCGTGGCTGACAAGTGGGCGGTGCAGTGGCTGGCTCTGGAGGCGCCTTTCCACACAACATGCTCACATGAATACAGATTTCTCCTTTCTGTTTTCATCGGAAGCTGAAATTGATATCTTCTGTGGAGGATTAGACTGCAAAACAGCCATTTCCAGAATCGAAGTTCCCCCCTTTCCTGAGCAGCGCTAGCAGCCCTGGAATGGCTTTTATTTCGAGGGAAGCTTTTTATTCATACACTCATTTACAGACACACACCAAATGCCTGACCATCGGGAAGATTTTATTTTATTTTATTTTATTTTATTTATTTTTTGCGGTACACGGGCCTCTCACTGCTGTGGCCTCTCCCGTTGCGGAGCCCAGGCTCCGGACGCGCAGGCTCAGCGGCCATGGCTCACGGGCCCAGCCGCTCCGCAGCATGTGGGATCCTCCCAGACCGGGGCACGAACCCGTGTCCCCTGCATCAGCAGGCGGACTCTCAACCACTGCGCCACCAGGGAAGCCCCATCAGGAAGATTTTAATTTTCACAAGGCGACAAGCAGTTTTGGTTGCCATGGCATTTGTCAATATCATTTTCACTGTATAACCTCTTACAGACCCTTCATTTCTATAAAACCTACTCAGGATTTCAATCCTACTACAGTTACTTTTTGTTGTTGTTGTCGGCCAAGTGTGTCACGGTTATCGTATTAACAAAGCTTTCTTGGGCAGCGCTGACTCTCCTTTTCAAGGATTAACAATACCAGGCTAGCTGTGACTTTGCAGTTTTCTAAAACTCTTTATCAGGATTTCTGTGCAGGTGATGACTTTGAATGTTGCATTCTTTCCTGCCTGGCTAGAAAAGTAAGCTTTTGCAAATATATTTAAGGGGAAATTAAGCTGTACCTAAGTGGGAGTGGGGGAGGTATGTGACATGTTATATAAGCTTCTAAAATGTCTTCTTTCCTCATGGATACAGTGGCAAAAATCCCCCTTTGTGACTAGAAGTCAATTACTTCTGGAGGTGCGGTTGGCTTTCATCAGAAATGGGATGGTACATTTTCTATTAGTTATTAATTGATAGAATCTCTGTTTTGTGGTTGCCCTGAGGAGGATGGAATCAACTCTTTGCCTCAGATTGGTTTTGAAGTCAAGGCTGATGATATCATACATGTGCCAGGATGGAATGAAACAGCCATTCCATCGTGAGGCTTTCTGGGGCAAGCAGGGCAGGCTCCCAAGCAGGTCCATTTAACTTGAATGAAGGAAGAGGCTAGTGGTTTTATTTGGTTTCATTGTGATTAGGGCATGGGGTAGGGGTGAGGGTTCCCTGAGATTTTGATGGCTTGAACTTCCCTGCTGGCACGAAAGGAGGGATCACCTGGACTTTCTTCTGGGCTTGTGCAAACGTGGGGCAAAAGAGAAAGGGGAGGTGGGGCCGGAAAGCCATCAGCAATCAAACATAAAACGTGGAGTCATAATCTTTATTACAATTGATCTCTGATGTTTCACTGATGACTGAATTGTGCCATATTTCATTTCATTGAATTTGAACTTGTTTAAGTAAAGCCATTATGGTACTCTATGAGGCCTGCAGCCTGAGACCAGTGAGGGTCATGAACGTTCCTTTGGATACCTTGTTCGAGAGCCCAGCATTGTGTATTCTGAGAAGTGAGATGAATGCCTCGTTCACTATCAGTGCTGTGTGGAACTCTGAAGAGGATAAGGAATGCCTTGCTGAGACCTTGTATTGTAGCGTTAAATGCATGCAAAGACATGTGTGACCTTGATTTATATTTCCGGTATCTGTGAGGCAATAAATTCCCAGAGTTCTTTACCCTAAATAGGCAACCTTGGATAAGGAATTGTTGCAGCCATTGGTCAGACCAGGCGGCCAGACCATTGGCAGTGGCCCAAGAGTCTGTAAAAAAAAAAAATGCAGATGGGACCGATTGTTGGCCAGGGTATCCTCTAGTGCTAAGATGATGGCCTGCAGTTGGGTCAATTTTGATGACACTTGGGTCCTGTCCCTGATTAGGGACATCTAGTTTAGATGATGAACAGCAGCGCTGCTATCTGTAAAGTGTACAAACTCCCTTTTCGGATCTGTAGTTGATCCCAAGGGGCTCCTCAGGTGATTGTTGAGTCTGGGACAGGGGTAGTCTCCTTCAGCACCGTTGGATCTGTCAGGCGCCTGAGGACAGAGACGGCCACACATTCCTATAGGTGGGATATGCCAGAGGGCCCAGGTTTGGCCCCATCATGTAAATATCATTTTCATTTCAATAAGGAGGGGTGCCGCTGCCATGATCAAAAGCATCCCGGGCAACTGGGTGCAGAGAGTCTCCTGCGAGAGCCTCCGTCTTCAGAAGGGCCCTGTATGCTCAAATAGCCAGCAGTTGTTGCTCTAATGCATGTAGCGTGGGGCTGAGGCGAACAGTTTTTGCACCAGAAAAAAGAAAGGTTTTTTACGTAGACAACTTGTAGCCATCCTAGGTGGTCAAGAGACTGCAGAAGGCATGAGAGGAGGTTGCTGAAGCCTCTACAGTGAAGGACTCTCTGGAAGACACTAATGGAATTGCCTGTTGTCTTGCAGTTTGGACACATTCTAGAGCCTTTTGTTGGTGGGAACCTCATTCAACATGGGCTGATTTGCAAGTAACAGCATAAGTGGGCTTAAGTAAAACTTGTAAACAAAGAACACGTCGCCTTGGGAACCCAAAAGTGTCTAAAAGTTGTTCAGCTTGTTTGAGTGATGTGGGTGCTGAAAGGGTCAGTAGTTGTTTCTTGACAGTGTCAGGGTGGAGTGGCCCTTGGCTGGCCAAATGATTCCCAGGAGTTTAACCAAATGGTGGGGCCTGCTTAGTACTCGGTGTGGGGCAGTGGCTCATCCCCTCTTGTGAGCTCCTTTGTGAATTTTTTTGTGTCCTGAATGAGTGTGTCAGATGAATCCCTTCAGAGGAAGGCGTCATCAGTGGGATATTATACCTGTGCTCCTAAGGAAAGTTGGATGCTGTTGAGATCTTCCCTGCAAAGATTGTGTGCAATGGCAGGGTTGTTGAGATACTCCGTGTGTAGCTGGGTCAGGTGTATTATGTCTCTTTGAAGATGAGGGCAAACTTCCGCTGAGAGAGTGTGGAAATAGCCGCTGAATAGAGCACATTCACCAAATATTTAATAGCAAAACATTTTCCAGTTGTTGATTGGTGGATTGGATCCAGTAATTTCAATAATATTAGTTATGAGAGCTGTGTAGTAAAGAATTTAATCTTGCCCGAAGACAGGTCCAACCTTTGCCCTCAGCTTCTTGGAGTTAATATCTAAGCCCTTGAAATGCCATGCCTGATAGGAATATCTTTGTTTGTCTCAGGGCCTTGGGCCACACTAACAGTCTGATTTAGTGTGGGAGCTTTGGGTCATGGGGTATCACTTGACTTCTGGAGGGGCTGGAGATTGAGGTCAGTCACATGGATGGCCAGCCAGGTTTATGCAATCAAACCCCAATAAAGACTCTGGACTCAAGGCTCAGGTGAGCTTCCCAGATGGGCTATACTCCATGTGTATTGTCACATACTGGTGCCAGGAAAGGAATGCTGTCCATGACTCTGTGGAGAGAGGACAGCTGGAAGCTCCACATTTGGAACTTTCCTGGACTTGGCCCCATGTATGTCTTCCCTTGGCTGATTTTAATCAGGGAGGAGGTCCGTGTGGTTCTGTTTCTGTCACACCAGTTGTAAATACCAAATATTTAATTTTATTTCAATTTATTACTCATTGGATTGGAGCATCCGTGCCCACTGTGGGATATGTTAGGGCAATGGGCCCTGTGACTGTGGGGAATTTAGTCAGGGCAGCGGTTCCGATGGTTAAGGTGAGGCACACCATTTCTCCCTATACTTGATGTTTGGTAATTCCCTAAGAGTATAGAGGATACCTTGTTTAAATTTAGTGAGACTTACAGGTACAACTGTAATTTGGGCCCCAGTATCAATTAAGGCCATGAAAGTTTGCCAATTGGTGCATTTCAGCAGACGTTAAAGTTCATTTAGAACCTGTTTGAGAAGTGCAAAGCCAATCAGCAAACTTTTACCTTTCTGTTGCATAAATCATTTTCGTACGATCTGGATATACGATTGGGTCAAACTGCAGGCCTCTGTTTCAGTTTCTCTCCTCCCCCCGCCCCACATCAATTTTTTTTTTTGGTTTCTTTTTGTTTGTTTGTTCTGGTCGTTACTGGCTATACCTTGTATTGGAGGACCCCTCTCTACCCTGGTCATGTTTATAAATTTCTTCCTCCAGAGAGTCCCAAATCAGTATTATCAGGGTTAGGGACCTTCCTTATGGCAATTATTGTTTTACTGGGTCTAGACACTCTGGGCTTAAGTTGAGTCTGAATTAACCTCTTGGTGTGTTGATTAGATGTGGCACTCAGTAGGACCCAGAGTCTTCTTTGATCCATTTTACAATCGTCTAATAAGGCGATGGTGTCCTCTGGTTCTTTAAGAGGGTTGGGAACAAAGCATTAAGGATGCTTTTCATAAAGGTCTATGCCACAGGGGCACCAGGGGTGTTTTCCCCTATTGGTGATCAAGATACTCGTCGCACCAGAGGCATTTAGGGTCCTAATATGCCATCTGATTTTAGGAATGTGACCTCAGCACTCCACGTGACAACTGTTCTTCTTTACACCAGTGACCACCCGTGACCATCATATTGCACATTATCAGTCTTTTCCCTGGACACTGTATAGAATAGGACCAGTGCCTGGTTGAAATATACACCCAACAATCACAGGGTGAGAGTCGTTCCCCTGAGTCTCGCATCAGTCATAGCTTGTGCAGGAATTGAGACACGTGACTCAATCTGAGACAGGTAGGTCCACGCTGAGATACCCAACTCAGGGCCACTTTAAGAAGGGTCCCAATCCCATAGCCTTGGCCCTAAATGCAAAACTTCTGGCTTGGGTAGGTTAAATCAGTGACCGAGGCTTGCTAGGGCTTATTAAATGCGGCAGCAACTCCAATGCAATCTCACCAGCAGGCAGCAGCACAGTTCAAAGAGCACGCTAGGCAGCAGGCAGTAGATAGCAGCTCAGAGTATATCTGCCAGCAGGATGTGGATCCAGGTAGTTCACTGAAAAACAACAGAAGAAAGAGCTCCAGGAGGTGTCGGGCATCTTTTAGACGATACTGCTCTCAGCACCAACTGTCTTGGAGTTCCTCCATGGAAGGGCAGTATCATACCCCCTACCCCCCACCCCAGATTGGTTCGGATATTGAGGTGATGATGTCACACATGCACCAAGAGGGTGTGAAAAGGTTTATTATTCATATCACGAGGCTTTCTGGGGAGAGTAGGGCAGGCATTCAAGCCCATCCACTTGGCTTGAGCGAAGGAGCGGGTGAGTGGCTCTGGTTTTTAGTGTGGGTAGAAGATGGAGCCGTGGTGAAGATTCCTGCACGTGGGTTGGGTTGGGGTGTTTCGGGTTTGAACTTTCTCACCAGCACCGGGGGAGAGAGTGCCCAGCCTTTCTTATTGGCTTGCTAGATGGGGGGGCAAAAGGCAAAAAGGGGAAAGGAGCTTGAAAGCTGTCAGAAGTCAAATATCAAAAATGGAACTTGACTTTTTGTTACCATCTTCCTGTCACTTCAGATGATATATTGCATGCACGAATACAGTTAATGGGAGAGTAAGATCAATAAAATGATGAACTTCAAGGGAAAATATCACATATTGAGTTCAAAGGAAATCAGTTGGGAGATAAAAATGATCACACACCATAGAAGCAAAAACAGAACTCTGGAATGAAATGACTTTGGCCAAGGCTAAAGAAAACGGAGCACTCCTTGGCTGTGCCGTGGTCAGTTCCTGAGGGCCCCCAAACTATTAAGAGAAAGTAAACACCTAGCATTATCCCATTTAATACGTTTTCAAGGAAGGTCAAGGTTTTAAAAAAGTTCTTTGTTTATACTTAATCCTCAAGCTCCCTGTTTCCCTGACTCCTTTCTTTCCCTAAGCTAGTCAACCGACTTTTGGGGTAGCCGAATTGCTCTCTCTCAAGCTGCACTCTCCAGTATGGTAGCCAGTAGCCATGGATGGCTGTCAAGCACTTGGAATGTGGTTAGTATGAATTGAGTTGTGCTGTAAATGTAAAATACAAAGACTTAGATTTTGTATCCGTTACCTAGGGCTGCCGTAACAAAGTACCACAAATTGGGTGGCTTAAACAACAGAAATCTATTTCCTCCTAATCTGGAGGCTAGAAGTCTGAGATCAAGGTGTCAGCACGGCTGGTTATTTCTGAGGGCTCTAAGGGAGAATCTGTTCCCTGCCTCTCCCCTAGCTTCCAGTGGTTTGCTGTCAATGTTGGGCGTTCCTTGGCTTCTGCTATGTCACCCCAACCTCTGCCTTTGTCTTTACTTGGCCTTTTCTCTTTGTGTGTGTCTGTCTCTGTGTCCAAGTTTCCCCCTTTAATGAGGATAACAGTCCTATTGGATTAGAGCCCACCCTAATGACCTCACCTTAACGTGATCATCTGTGAAGACCCTCTTTCAGATGAGGTCATAGTCACAGGTACTGGGGGTTAGGACTTTAACATCTTTCTGAGAAATTCAGTTTGACCCATAACCGATTTCAAAGACTTGGTATGATAAAAAGAATGTAAAATATCTCCTTAATAATTGGTTTGTTAATTACATGTTGAAATGACAGTAATTTTGATATATTGGGCTAAATAAAATATACTATTAAAATTAATTACACCTCTTTCTTTTGGCTTTTTAAAATGTGGCTGCTAGAAAAATTTTAAATGATCTCTGTGACTTGCATTTGTGGCCCAAATGCTATTAGATAGGACTTCTCTATAGCAGAGATTGGCAAACTATGGCCTAAAGACCAGATCTTGCTCACTGTCTGATTTGTAAATAAAGTTTTACTGGAACCCAGCCATGTTTATTCATGTATGTATTGTCTATGGCTTCTTCCTTGCTACAATAGCAGATTTGATTAGTTGTGACAGAGATCATACGGCCTGCAAAGCCTAAAAACTTACGATCTGGCCTCTTATAGACAAAGTTTGCTGACGTCTGCTCTAAACAATGGCTCTGATCCTGTCACTGCCCTGCCCCAGAAGCAACAATGTGTCTCTGTTGCTTATTGGAGACCCTTCAGCCAGACCACCCTGGCTCCCCATATGCCTCACCCTTCCCACTGATCATCAGAGGAAACTCTTTTAGACCAAAGGGCTGGGACCATGGCTCCTCTTGTAAACCCTGCACTGCTTAGCCACTGCTTGGCACTCTAGGGCCATAAAAGATGTTCTAGAATTAACTGCAAATGTTACAGGCACTTGGTTAGCAGGTAGGGTGTGGGGAAAAGTGAATCTGAACAGAGATGAGCTTTACTAGACTTTTGTCGCCTCTCATCAGATGTGTGAAGGAAAACCCACATCCAAGTGGTTCCAGGTTCTACCTGCAGGCACTGTAGGGCCCCATTGGTTTGAGCTACTAGTGCTGCTTTTGATAACTGCAGCTATCATTTACTGGGAGCTTACCAGGTGCCAGGCTTTTTGCTAAAGGCATTATTTCATGTAATCTTCCCAAGCCGAGAGTTTGGTACAGTCAGTTCTGCTATAAACTCTAGTTTTGAAAAATGTGCATTTGTTCTAATGCGATTGATGTATTAGGGAGCAATTTGAGCATAACATGGACTTCGTGCTTGCTTATGCGTGATCTCTTCCACGAGAAATTCTTGGTGAACACGGGAAACTGCACGCAGCTGAACTGAGCCACATGGTGGTACGCAAAGCGTGTGCATGCAGGCATGTGCGTGCGCTCGTGCACACACACACACACACACACACAATTCAAACGTCCACCAGCTCTCTTAGTTCACTGTGTGTGATATGAACCACGCCCGCCCACATCTGCTTTATAAATTTCTGTTCGCTTCCAGATCACCCTCCACCACGGCACAAGAACTCACAAGCTGCAGCTCTCCCAACAGCTGCTTCCACAGGTAGATATCAGGTCTTTTTAAAGTGCCACCTTTATTGTAGTATTTATGTATTTCTTAACCATCTAACGTGTAAAACGGTGATACACCACATTGCTGCAGAACTGACTGTACTATAATTACTCCCATTTTGCAGGTGGTAAAACTGAGGTCTCAAGAGGCAAAGTGATTTGTTCAAGATAACACAGCTAAGAGATTTGGGAACTGACTTTTAAGTCCAGATCTCTCTGATTCCATAACTTAAGCTCTTAACTACCCCACTGTATTGACTTACAGCTTATAAAATAAACTGTAATTTTGGCTGTAAAGTTTTTAAATCAAAAATTGGAGAGGTCTGGTGGAAAGTAGGCAAAAGCCTTTAGTTTACTTCTTGTGATGCTTTTGTTTGTTGTTTTTCAAGGATGTAACAACTAGACCTCAGGGTTTTGTTGCTTTCCACATTTCTCCAATTTCATTACAGAGGATAGGAGGGTGGGGGGATATTGGGAAGAGCGAGTGAACAGGAACCTCTTATGGAGGGCTGGACAGGAAATCAATTCTCTCCTTGCCTGGAGATGCAAACATAATGGAAAGATCTGGGCGTCATAGGAGACCATAGAGTGAGTCAGCAAATCAATGCTGGTTTGTTTTTTGAAAGCTAATGTGATGCTGTGATGTGTAATAATAACAGGCATACAACCTGCAGGAATCATAAAATAACTCCTTAGCATTGATCAGGGCCTTATTAAAGTGGTGTGATCAGCTTGGGGTCTGTAACTGAAGAGGGAACTGAAGATGTCACAGAGGAAAGAGTGCTGTTGTGGTTTGTCCCTGAATCCTGCATGCTGCAAGGACTCTGCACACGGACTCCCCCCACCCGCCCCCCAGCTGTCGCAGTGGGTGTTGCAGTGATGCCATACTGAGCCTATAGGCTCTGTGAGTGAAAGATTGGGGTGAGGCATGGTGGGGGGATGGTTTGCTGGGAGGCAGAGAGTGTAGGGGCAAAGGCAGAGCAAGGGGTTAGACCAAGGTAAGCTAGAAAGCCTGAGACTAGGCAGGCTAGCTGAAGAGGGATACAGCCAACTCCAGTCTCAGTCAGGCAGCATTGTTTACACTTAAACAGCTGGGAGTCAGACGGGTTTGGCCAGGGGGGTCAGAGGACACTGCTAGGTTAGAACTACAGGGGGGTGAATCTGCCCCAGGTGGCAAGTGTGAGGTCAGGACCAAGGGCTGGACTTGATCGTTAAGAACTCCAGAGTTCTTGGTTGGTTAAAAATGGAATTCTTGATTTAAAAACACCTGAGTACAAAAGCAATGCATAATTATTGTAGGGAATTTGGAACATAAAGCAAAGCAAAAGAAGAAAGTACCACTCCCTTTTTGTCCTATCAGCCAGAGACGAGGTACTGGTAACATACTGGTGTTTTTTCTCCTAGTCTTTTTTTCCCCTATGTGTGCTAAAGTACGCATGAAGTAGTACTACATTGTCAAAGAGCTTAGGCTATGGAATCAGACTGCCTGGGTTTGAATTCTAGCTCTGCCATTTATTAACTGTGTGTCCTTGAATACAGTTACTTACCCTTCCAGACTTTCAACTTCCTCATCTGTAAAAATCGGCACAGTGCCAGTAACTGTCTCAAAAGGACTGTGGTAAGAATTAAATAGGGTATGTACACCATGTAAAGCTTTCACATAGAGCTTGATACATTGTGAGCATTCAAACATATCAGTCATTCAATGACTATTATATGTGACATAATATATTATACATATGATGTTTATTCATAATAGTGATTATTATTATTATTTTTACATCTTTATTGGAGTAAAATTGCTTTACAATGGTGTGTTAGTTCCTGCTTTATAACAAAGTGAATCAGTTATACATATACATATGTTCCCATATCTCTTCCCTCTTGCGTCTCTCTCCCTCCCACCCTCCCTATCCCATCCCTCTAGGTGGTCACAAAGCACCGAGCTGATCTCCCTGTGCTATGCGGCTGCTTCCCACTAGCTATCTGCCTTACGTTTGGTAGTGTATATATGTCCATGCCACTCTCTCACTCTGTCCCAGTTTACCCTTCCCCCTCCCCATATCCTCAAGTCCATTCTCTAGTAGGTCTGTGTCTTTAATCCTGTCTTACCCCTAGGTTCTTCATGACATTTTTTTTTCTTAAATTCCATATATATGTGTTAGCATACGGTATTTGTCTTTCTCTTTCTGACTTACTTCATTCTGTATGACAGACTCTAGGTGCATCTACCTCATTACAAATAGCTCAATTTCATTTCTTTTTATGGCTGAGTAATATTCCATTGTATATATGTGTCACATCTTCTTTATCCATTCATCCGATGATGGACACTTAGGTTGTTTCCATCTCCTGGCTATTGTAAATAGAGCTGCAATGAACATTTTGGTACATGACTCTTTTTGAATTATGGTTTTCTCAGGGTATATGCCCAGTAGTGGGATTGCTGGGTCATATGGTAGTTCTGTTTGTAGTGTTTTAAGGAACCTCCATACTGTTCTCCATAGTGGCTGTACCAATTCACATTCCCACCAGCAGTGCAAGAGGGTTCCCTTTTCTCCACACCCTCTCTAGCATTTATTGTTTCTAGATTTTTTGATGATGGCCATTCTGACTGGTGTGAGATGATATCTCCTTGTAGTTTTGATTTGCATTTCTCTAATGATTAATGAAGTTGAGCATTCTTTCATGTGTTTGTTGGCAGTCTGTATATCTTCTTTGGAGAAATGTCTGTTTAGGTCTTCTGCCCATTTTTGGATTGGGTTGTTTGTTTTTTTGTTATTGAGCTGCATGAGCTGCTTGTAAATTTTGGAGATTATTCCTTTGTCAGTTGCTTCACTTGCAAATATTTTCTCCCATTCTGAGGGTTGTCTTTTCGTCTTGTTTATGGTTTCCTTTGCTGTGCAAAAGCTTTGAAGTATCATTAGGTCCCATTTGTTTATTTTTGTTTTTTTTCCCATTTCTCTAGGAGGTGGGTCAAAAAGGATCTTGCTGTGATTTATGTCATAGAGTGTTCTGCCTATGTTTTCCTCTAAGAGTTTGATAGTTTCTGGCCTTACATTTAGGCCTTTAATCCATTTTGAGCTTATTTTTGTGTATGGTGTTAGGGAGTGATCTAATCTCATACTTTTACATGTACCTGTTCAGTTTTCCCAGCACCATTTATTGAAGAGGTTGTCCTTTCTCCACTGTACAATCCTGCCTCCTTTATCAAGGATAAGGTGACCATATGTGCATGGGTTTATCTCTGGGCTTTCTATCCTGTTCCATTGATCGATCTTTCTGTTTTTGTGCCAGTACCATACTGTCTTGATTACTGTAGCTTTGTAGTATAGTCTGAAGTCAGGGAGCCTGATTCCTCCAGCTCCATTTTTCGTTCTCAAGATTGCATTGGCTATTCGGGGTCTTTTGGGTTTCCATACAAATTGTGAAAATTTTTGTTCTAGTTCTGTGAAAAATGCCAGTGGTAGTCTGATAGGCATTGCATTGAATCTGTAGATTGCTTTGGGTAGTAGAGTCATTTTTACAATGTTGATTCTTCCAATCCAAGAACATGGTATACCTCTCAATCTATTTGTATCATCTTTAATATCTTTCATCAGTGTCTTATAATTTTCTGCATACAGGTCTTTTGTCTCCTTAGGTAGGTTTATTCCTAGATATTTTATTCTTTTTGTTGCAATGGTAAATGGGAGTGTTTTCTTGATTTCACTTTCAGATTTTTCATCATTAGCGTATAGGAATGCCAGAGACTTCTGTGCATTAATTTTGTGTCCTGCTACTTTACCAAATTCATTGATTAGCTCTAGTAGTTTTCTGGTAGCATCTTTAGGATTCTCTATGTATAGTATCATGTCATCTGCAAATAGTGACAGCTTAACTTCTTCTTTTCCGATTTGGATTCCTTTTATTTCCTTTTCTTCTCTGCTTGCTGTGGCTAAAACTTCCAAAACAATGTTGAATAAGAGTGGTGAGAGTGGGCAACTTTGTCTTGTTCCTGATCTTAGTAGAAATACTTTCAGTTTTTCACCATTGAGGACGATGTTGGCTGTGGGTTTGTCATATATGGCCTTTATTATGTTGAGGAAAGTTCCCTCTATGCCTACTTTCTGCAGGGTTTTTATCATAAATGGGTGTTGAATTTTGTCGAAAGCTTTCTCTGCATCTATTGAGATGATCATATGGTTTTTCTCCTTCAGTTTGTTAATATGGTCTATCACATTGATTGATTTGCGTATATTGAAGAATCCTTGCATTCCTGGAATAAACCCCACTTGATCATGGTGTATGATCCTTTTAATGTGCTGTTGGATTCTGTTTGAGAGTATTTTGTTGAGGATTTTTGCATCTATGTTCATCAGTGATATTGGCCTGTAGTTTTCTTTCTTTGTGACATCCTTGTCTGGTTTTGGTATCAGGGTGATGGTGGCCTCGTAGAATGAGTTTGGGAGTGTTCCTCTCTCTGCTATATTTTGGAAGAGTTTGAGAAAGATAGGTGTTAGCTCTTCTCTAAATGTTTGATAGAATTCGCCTGTGAAGCCATCTGGTCCTGGGCTTTTGTTTGTTGGAAGATTTTTAATCACAGTTTCAATTTCAGTGCTTGTGATTGGTCTGTTCATATTTTCTATTTCTTCCTGATTCAGTCTTGGCAGGTTGTGCATTTCTAAGAATTTGTCCATTTCTTCCAGGTTGTCCATTTTATTGGCATAGAGTTGCTTGTAGTAATCTCTCTTGATCTTTTGTATTTCTGCAGTGTCAGTTGTTGCTTCTTTTTCATTTCTAATTCTATTGATTTGAGTCTTCTCCCTTTTTTTCTTGATGAGCCTGGCTAATGGTTATCAATTTTGTTTATCTTCTCAAAGAACCAGCTTTTAGTTTTATTGATCTTTGCTATTGTTTCCTTTATTCCTTTTTCATTTATTTCTGATCTGATCTTTATGATTTCTTTCCTTCTGCTAACTTTGGGGTGTTTTTGTTCTTCTTTCTCTAATTGCTTTAGGTGCAAGGTTAGGTTGTTTATTCGAGATGTTTCCTGTTTCTTAAGGTAGGATTGTATTGCTATAAACTTCCCTCTTAGAACTGCTTTTGCTGCATCCCATAGGTTTTGGGTCATCGTGTCTCCATTGTCATATGTTTCTAGGTAATTTTTTATTTCCTCTTTGATTTCTTCAATGACCACTTCGTTATTAAGTAGTGTATGGTTTAGCCTCTATGTGTTTGTAATTTTTACAGATCTTTTCCTATAATTGATATCTAGTCTCATAGCGTGTGGTTGGAAAAGATACTTGATACAATTTCAATTTTCTTAAATTTACCAAGGCTTGATTTGTGACCCAAGATATGATCTGTCCTGGAGAATGATCCATGAGCACTTGAGAAAAATGTGTATTCTGTTGTTTTTGGATGGAATGTCCTGTAAATATCAGTTAAGTCCATCTTGTTTAATGTATCATTTAAAGCTTGTGTTTCCTTATTTATTTTCATTTTGGATGATCTGTCCATGGGTGAAAGTGGGGTGATAAAGTCCCCTACTATGAATGTGTTACTGTCGATTTCCCCTTTTATGGCTGTTAGTATTTGCCTTATGCACTTAGGTGCTCCTATGTTGGGTGCATAAATATTTACAATTGTTATATCTTCTTCTTGGATCGATCCCTTGATTATTATGTAGTGTCCTTCTTTGTCTCTTCTAATAGTCTTTATTTTAAAGTCTATTTTGTCTGATATGAGAATTGCTACTCCAGCTTTCTTTTGGTTTCCATTTGCTTGAAATATCTTTTTCCATCCCCTTACTTTCAGTCTGTATGTGTCTCTAGGTCTGAAGTGGGTCTCTTGTAGACAGCAAATAAATGGGTCGTGTTTTTGTATCCATTCAGCCAATCTGTGTCTTTTGGTGGGAGCATTTAGTCCATTTACAGTTAAGGTAATTATCGATATGTATGTTCCTATTCCCATTTTCTTAATTGTTTTGGGTTCGTTATTGTAGGTCTTTTCCTTCTCTTGTGCTGCTTGCCTAGAGAAGTTCCTTTAGCAGTTGTAAAGCTGGTTTGGTGGTGCTGAACTCTCTCAGCTTTTGCTTGTCTGTAAAGGTTTTAATTTCTCTATCAAATCTGAATGAGATCCTTGCTGGGTAGAGTAATCTTGGTTGCAGGTTTTTCTCCTTCATCACTTTCAATATGTCCTGCCACTCCCTTCTGGCTTGCAGAGTTTCTGCTGAAAGATCAGCTGTTAACCTTATGGGGATTCCCTTGTGTGTTATGTGTTGTTTTTCCCTTGCTGCTTTTAATATGTTTTCTTTGTATTTAATTTTTGACAGTTTGATTAATATGTGTCTTGGCATATTTCTCCTTGGGTTTATCCTGTATGGGACTCTCTGTGCTTCCTGGACTTGATTAACTATTTCCTTTCCCATATTAGGGAAGTTTTCAACTACAATCTCTTCCAATATCTTCTCAGTCCCTTTCTTTTTCTCTTCTTCTCTGGAACCCCTATAATTCGAATGTTGGTGTGTTTAATGTTGTCCCAGAGGTCTCTGAGACTGTCCTCAGTTCTTTTCATTCGTTTCTCTTTATTCTGCTCTGCAGTAGTTATTTCCACTATTTTATCTTCCAGGTCACTTATCCATTTTTCTGCCTCAGTTATTCTCCTATTGATCCCTTCTAGAGTATTTTTAGTTTCATTTATTGTGTTGTTCATCGTTGTTTGTTTCATCTTTAGTTCTTCTAGGTCCTTGTTAAATGTTTCTTGCATTTTCTCTATTCTATTTCCAAGATTTTGGATCATCTTTACTATCATTATTCTGAATTCTTTTTCAGGTAGACTGCCTATTTCCTCTTCATTTGTTAGGTCTGGTGGGTTTTTATCTTGCTCCTTCATCTGCTGTGTTTTTCTGTCTTCTCATTTTGCTTATCTTACTGTGTTTGGGGTCTCCTTTTTGCAGGCTGCAGGTTCGTAGCTCCCGTTGTTTTTGGTGTCTGTCCCCAGTGGCTAATGTTGGTTCAATGGGTTGTGTAGGCTTCCTGGTGGAGGGGACTAGTGCCTGTGTTCTGGTGAATGAGGCTGGATCTTGTCTTTCTGGTGGGCAGGTCCACGTCTGGTGGTGTGTTTTGGGGTGTCTGTGGGCTTATTATGATTTTAGGCAGCCTCCCTGCTAATGGGTGGGGTTGTGTTCCTGTCTTGCTAGTTGTTTGGCATAGGATGTCCGGCACTGTAGCTTGCTGGTCGTTGAGTGAAGCTGGGTGTTGGTGTTGAGATGGAGATCTCTGGGAGATTTTCGCCATTTGATATTACGTGGAGCTGGGAGGTCTCTTGTTGACCAGCGTCCTGAAGTTGGCTCTCCGACCTCAGAGGCACAGCACTGACTGCTGGCTGCAGCACCAAGAGCCTTTCATCCACACGGCTCAGAATAAAAGGGAGAAAAAGTAGAAAGAAAGTAAGAGGATAAAATAAAATAAAAATAAAGTAAGGTAAAATAAAATAAAGTCATTAAAATAAAAAATAATTATTAAGAAAAAAAATTTTTTAAGTAAAAAAAAAACAAAAACGGACGGATAGAACCTTAGGACAAATGGTGAAAGCAATGCTATACAGACAAAATCTCACACAGAAGCATACACATACACACTTACAAAAAGAGGAAAAGGGGAAAAAATAATAAATCTTGCTCTCAAAGTCCACCTCCTCAATTTGGGATGATTCGTTGTCTATTCATGTATTCCACAGATGCAGGTACATCAAGTTGATTGTGGAGCTTTAATCGACTGCTCCTGAGGCTGCTGGGAGAGATTTCCCTTTGTCTTCTTTGTTCTCACAGCTCCCGGGGTTCAGCTTTGGATTTGGCCCCGCCTCTGCGTGTAGGTCGCCGGAGGGCGTCTGTTCTTCGCTCAGACAGGACGGGGTTAAAGGAGCCGCTGATTCGGGAGCTCTGGCTCACTCAGGCTGCGGGGACGGAGGAGCACGGAGTGCGGGGCGAGCCTGCGGCGTCAGAGGCAGTGTGACGTTGCAGCAGCATGAGGCGCACTGTGCGTTCTCCCGGGGGAGTTGTCCCTGGGCCCTGGGACCCTGGCAGTGGCGGGCTGCACAGGCTCCCCCGAAGGGAGGTGTGGAGAGTGACCTGTGCTCGCACACAGGCTTCTTGGTGGCGGCAGCAGCAACCTTAGCGTCTCATGCCCGTCTCTGGGGTCCGTGCTGTTAGCCGCGGCTCGCACCCGTCTCTGGAGCTCCTTTAAGCAGCGCTCTTAATCCCCTCTCCTCGCGCACCAGGAAACAAAGAGGGAAGAAAAAGTCTCTTGTCTCTTCGGCAGGTCCAGACTTTTTCCCGGACTCCCTCCCAGCTAGCCGTGGCGCACTCACCCCCTGCAGGCTGTGTTCACGCCGCCAACCCCAGTCCTCTCCCTGGGATCCAACGGAAGCCCGAGCCTCAGCTCCCAGCCCTGCCCGCCCCGGCAGGTGAGCAGACAAGCCTCTCGGGCTGGTGAGTGCCGGTCGGCACCTATCCTCTGTGCGTGAATCTCCCCGCTTTGCCCTCCACACCCCTGTGGCTGCGCTGTCCTCCAGGGCTCCGAAGCTTCCCCCTCCGCCACCCGCAGTCTCCACCCGCGAAGGGACTTCTAGTGTGTGGAAACCTTTCCTCCTTCGCAGCTCCGTCCCACTGGTGCAGGTCCCGTCCCGTCCCTATTCTTTTGTCTCTGTTTATTCTTTTTTCTTTTGCCCTACGCAGGTACGTGGGGAGTTTCTTGCCTTTTTGGAGGTCTGAGGTCTTCTGCCAGCGTTCAGTAGGTGTTCTGTAGGAGTTCTTCCACGTGTAGATGTATTTCTGATGTATCTGTGGGGAGGAAGGTGATCTCCGCGTCTTACTCTTCCGCCATCTTCCCCCTCTCTCGGCTGCAAATTCTTTGACACAGCTCACATTGAGAGGCGGGGTCTATAATCCTCTCCTGCTGAATCTGGGTGTAGTGACTACTTTGACAAGTAAATTAAAAGGGAACTGATACTATGTGACTTCAAGGCTAGACATCAAGGCCATTCCACTTCCACTAGGTTAATTTGAACATTTGTTCTTGGAAACTGTATTGACATGTAAGAAATATGACTTCCCGGTGGCTACCAAGTTGTGAGGAAGCCCAAGCCACGTGAAGAGGCCACATAAAGGCAGACTGTCTGGTTGACAGTCCCAGCTAAACCCAGCCTTTAAATCATCCCAGGCCAGGGCCCAGATATACAAGTGAAGTAGCCTTCAGATGATTCCAGTCCACATATATTCAAGTCTCCTCTCAGCTGAGGCCCTAGATATTAAGGAGCATAGAAGGGCCTTCCCTGCTCTGCTTTTTCCCAAATCCTGACCCCTGGAATCTAGGGGCACAACAAAATAGTCATTGTTTTCCATCACGAAGTGTTTTGTTTTGGGGTGCTTTGTTATGCAGCAAGAGGTAGCTGTAAAAATCACTCTAACTTCTGTGGAGAATGGAATAGAGGTAGCAGGGTGGAATTGGAGAGACCAGTTAAGAGCTGCTGCTATAGTCAGGGTGGCCTGAGCTAAGGTGGTGGAAGAGGAGGTAGAAAAATGTGTATGCATTTGAGCGATAGGTAGGAGGGAACATCAAAAGTGCCTAGTGATGGGTTGGAGGTAAGGGAAAGAGACAAGTCCTGGGTGACTTCTGTGTTTTACCTTGAGTGACTAATTGTATGGTAGTATCTTTAAAGAGGTGGGGGAGACCAAGGGAGGGACAGGTAGGGGTGAGGGTGGAGAGTTGGGAATTGTGAGTTCTATTTGGGCTTCCAAAGAGCTCTTGCAATGGTCTTGACAAAAGATGATGGTGGCTTCGAGTTGGTTGTTTGCAAAAGGGAAAGAAAGGGGAAAAGGGCCAGATTCAAGACCAGTTAAAGACGGAGCATCAACAGGACTTAAAATTGATTACATTTTTAGGACACAAAAACCAAAAATCATAAAAGAAAAATATGATAAAAATATCATCAAAATTTGTAACAATTTCTCACCAAGTGACATCATTCAGAAAATGAATAGGTGAGTCATAGACTGGGAGAAAATATTCACAACGCTAAGACAAAGGACTTATAGCCACAATATATAAAGATCTCTTATAACTCAATAATGAGAAAATCCAACTAAAATGGGCAAGTGATTTGAACAGATTCTTCCCAAAGAGAGATAATACAGATGGCTGATAAGCACATGAAAAAGTGCGAAACATTATTAGTCATTAGGGAAATACATACCAAAATCATGGGATACCATTATACATTCACTGGGATATCTAAAATTGAAAAAGATTGACTGCCACGTGTGGGGAAAGATGTGGAGCAATTGGAATATTCATACACTCTTGGTGGGAACATAAAATGGCACAACCACTTTGGAAAAAAATCTGGTAGTTTCATATTTAACTAAGCATACACATACCCTATGAACCAGCCATCCCACGCCTAGGCATTTTCCCAAGAGAAATGAAATGGAAGCGTGTTTCCACAAAAGCACTTGTAAAAGAAGGCTTATACCAGCTTTATTACCTACAACTGGAAACAGCCCAAATGCCCATCAGCTGGTGAAGGGATAAACTGTAGTATAGTCCTGTATTGGAGTTCTACTTAGCAATAAAAAGGAGTGAACAAGTGCGTAGATGAATCGCTATGAAAGTGAAAGAAGTCTTGGCCAAAAGAGTACAAGGCTATATGTTTCTGTTACATGAAGTACTAGAATAGGCCATGGTGAGAACAGTCAGACCAGTGGGGCTCTGAGGGTGCTGTGTGTGTGTGTGTGTGTGGGCGCGCGCGTGCGGGTGCATGCTGACTACAAAGAGGCATGAGGGAACTTTCAGGGGTGAGTGATATGTTCTATATCTTGATAAGGATGTGGGTTGTCCTGGCATTTGTCAAAACTCATCGAATGGTACACTTAAGATTTGTGCATTTGTCTGTATAAATTTTACTTATAAAAATCATAAACAAGCAAACAAGGGATGGAATATAGGTGCCAGGGATGAGACTGACCATGAGCATTTGCAGCGAGTTGGGTGCTGTAGAGGCTGGATGAGCCCGTTCCGTTACAGCAGCAGCTTGGATTCACTGGTTGCCACTGACGACCTCTGGGAGCCCTTACTGGGAATTGTCACTGAAGCCAGTGATCTCTCTCTGCCAGGAAAGTCACTTCACTGACCTGACGGAAGAGCTGCCTATTCTAGTTCAGGGAGAGCCTAGTTCAGGTTCAACTGGGATGCACCTGAGCTATTATTCTTGCTTTGCACTTAAAATATGGGAAGAGACACTAGGAAATTGAGTCTGAGGTGAGAAATTTCCTGTGTGAACCCAAATCACTCCAGTTCCCCTTGGCTCCGCTCCTATGTGCTCCTGCTGCCAGTTCACTGCTCCCTCCCGCTCTGAGCAAAGCACTTGTTAGACTTCTAGTTTGCCGGAGGACTTTCTATTATGATCAGTCCAAACACCACGAGGGGGAAAGCTCTCACTGTTGCATAATTATTTTCAGTAATTAGTAGGGCCGGGGAGTATGAAATGACTGGCTGCGTTTGTGACTGAATAGCATGACTCTGCTTTATTTGCAGCTCTTCTCCAGTGCAGAAGTTCATAGTCCTGTAGGCATACTCATTATGTAAAAACAACAAAAATAGCTTTCCGAGAAATAGGTGGGCTCCTGAGAGATGCAGCCCAGGGGAAAATTCGGGAAAATGCAACCCGTTTAAGGGCAGCCCTACTTATCTTTGAGATTTTTTTTTTTTTTTTTTGCCATGAGTGTTGATGAATGATCCACGATGTTCTCTTTGCAGCACGGCAGTTTTTCTCCTGCTTCTTCCTGGAGGGAAGCCAAGAGGCCGAGGAATTGGGTGAGTTCACAGTCATGTTGTAGGGATTACACATTGTGATTCCGGACGTCAGGCTGGTGAAATTCCGAAGCTGAGTTTCCGTGGAGAAGGAGATGCTGGGTTAACCCCAGTGTTTGTTGGTGGCTGCAAGGGAATGTGCCTGTTAACCTGGAGTGCTTCTCTTTCCATGCAGCAGGACAGTCAACCTTGCGTTGAAAAGATCAAAGATCTTGCCTTGGAAGTGCTGCGTGTGGATGGGCCAATGAGATGGGGGTGCTGATGTGGCCCTTCTGATAGCTCCTCTGTCTCTCTTCGCCTACATTGACCACAACTCCCCTTCTGTTGACATCTCAGCATCTAGAGACAGCACTGGGAGTCAGGAAGCCCGGGTTCTAGGCTTGGGCCTCTCACTGACAAGCTGTATTACTTTTTAAAAAAAATTTATTGAAGTAGAGTTGATTTACAATGTTGTGTTAATTTCCTCTGTACAACAAAGTGACTCACTTATACACACATATATATATATTCTTTTTCCTATTCTTTCCCATGGTTTGTCATAGGATACTGAATATAGTTCCCTGTGCTACAGCTGTATTACTTGAAGCATAATATTCTATATCTTAGCCTCATCGTTTAGAAGGTGGAGAGGGTAGCACCTGTCTTACCTACCCCCTCCCAGGTTACTGCGAGGAGAAATGCAGAATAACATGTGGTAAAGTACTTCATGAGACTATAACACTCATATAAGCTGGTGTCATCCCTGTGACATGCTTGTCTCATACACAGTGTGTACGTGAACCACCAATGACAATGGGTTATTAGTTGGTTATTCACGCTGGATTTGGCAGTGAATATTTTTGTGGAAAATAGCTGGAATGAAATTGTTTAACCATGGCTTGAGCTAATTGCCATCCAGTATACATCTGTGAGCCCCAGGAGGGGTAAATGCAATCCTATTGCCAGATGGGCTCTAGGATTTGAATGGCCAGCAGCCAAGTAGCTGCTGGTTTGTTGCATGTAGTAAGGAGTCATGCTACCTACATATTTCTCTCTCTCTTTCTCTCTCCCTCCCTCCCTCTCTCTCTCTCTCTCTCTCTCTCTCTCTCTCGTGCGTGTTGGTAAAAACGTGATTGCGTCCAGGGAAGCAGGAGCTATATGCAGATGTCTGCGTTGTGCACTGGAGTGGTCTGTTGCCTGGGGGCAATAAGACAGGCACTGAGATGAGAGGGTGTACCCAGCTCTGTGTCGAAGGAGTGGGCATACTCTTCTACTCAGTCTGACTGGGAGGTGGAGTGGCTGCTTAACCGACTGCCCTGCCTAATAGATATGTACCACATGCATGGAAGATGCAGGCTGAAGGGAATGAGGACATACCAAACATACTTACTGCTAAATTATACTCCATACAATCCAAAGTAGTTTTGTTGATCAAGAAGCAGTTTGGAATCTCACAGCTTCTCTCAGCAACCACATGAACTCGGCTGATCACTAAACTGTAGGTAACATTACCTTATGTTTATAAACTGCTTGAGAGCCTGCGTGCATTGCAGAGTACTTTATAGTGTCCCATCCTCTCATCTTGATTTTGAGTGTCACAGCAACGTTGTGCAGGAGGTACTGTGATTTTCCACTTGCTACTGATGGGAAACAGTTCAGAGAGGTGAAGTGACTTGTCTCAGGCTCAGACGGCTAGAAAAGAGAAAAGGCTGGACTTGAACCCAGGTGACATGGCAGTGAATCCGGGCTTCGTGTGCAGTGCAAGCCCAGTTTCAGCTATGTTACCAGCCATGGAAAAGATATATTGGTACTTTAAAAGAACACGTATTTTCCTAAAGAATAGGGAAAATGATTCCTCTTGGTTTTGACTTTTGACCAATATTACAGGTTAAATAAGCACTATTACCATTATTCCAAGGGATTTAACAAAGCTTTAGTGTCTTCATTCCTTCTCCCCTTCTCCCTGTCTGCCTCCCTGCTCAGCTCTGTCTTCTCTAAGAGAGAATGCAGGTGTCATTACAGACAAACTGACCGGCTGCTTATGCTGCTCCATTGAGGCATTTGGGACTGTCCCAGAAATGGGAGAAGTAAAGAAGTCAAACTGAATGCTCTCTGGGACTTCCCTCGTGGTGCAGTGGTTAAGAATCCGCCTGCCAATGCAGGGGACACGGGTTCGAGCCCTGGTCCAGGAAGATCCCACATGCCGCAGAGCAACTAAGCCTGTGCGACACAACTACTGAGCCTGCGCTCTAGAGCCCACGTGCCACAACTACTGAAGCCTGTGTGCCTAGGGCCTGTGCTCCACAACAGGAGAAGCCATCGCCATGAGAAGTCCGCACACCGCGACAAAGAGTAGCCCCCGCTCACCACAACTAGAGAAAGCCTGCATGCAGCAACCAAGACCCAACGCAGCCAAATAAATAAATAATTAACTAAAAAACAATTGAGTGCTTCCTTTAACCAGAGAGTTGCATCATCAGTAAGTAGTTGAATGCTTTCTGTGCAAATAAAGGGAGAAATGCTTACAGAGTACGTTTCTGAATCAACAGCGAAAGATAGTATTGGCGATGTCATCAGGCTAACTGAGAAATCTCTTAGCAATGACAGAAGAGCAGGACTGTATTTGGTTCATATTGACTTTACTGAAGATGTACACACACTTGCTCAATGGTTCTAAGTATGTTGCAGGCTTAGGAATGGATTTCTGGTTTGTCTCACAGTCATAAAAAGTTCGTTAAATCATAACATGTATTTGGCAGCCCTCCCAGGGCTGTACCCATAGCTGTTACAAAGTCTCTCATCAATGCATGCTTCAAGGGATTACCAATTGATATTTAGAATATTTTTACTCCCCAGTAGGTTGGGCACACAGGGAATTTGCAGCAATATCCGTGTAGGATACTGATGACCCATTTGACCTAAAGGGGGATTTGGGGTCTGCTGTACTACCAAGGAGAGGAATTTTTTTGTGTGGTACGTGGGCCTCTCACTGCTGTGGCCTCTCCCGTTGCGGAGCACAGGCTCCGGACGCGCAGGCTCAGTGGCCACGGCTCACGGGCCCAGCCACTCTGCGGCATGCGGGATCCACCCGGACCGGGACACGAACCCGCGTCCCCTGCATCGGCAGGCGGACTCTCAACCACTGCACCACCAGGGAAGCCCCGAGAGGAATTCTTTAACCAAGTCTGCAAGTGCCCCAGCTCTCGTGACCTAACTTTGGAGCCAGTGATTGGGGGATGGCATTAGAGACTGTTTCACCACTTGGACTTCTGAATAAATATGTGGCATTTTGAAGAGAGATGCAGGGAGAAAATAAAAGGATCTGGTCTCAGGTAGTACCAGGCAAGCTCATGTGAAATTACTTTTTGTCAAACTCGATGTGTCCACAAACTTCAGTGGCAGCAAATGCAGCCTTTGAGAGGGATTGTGTTCTTGCTCTGTGATTCATTAGTGTCAGGCAACATGCCCTGCTGAAAAAGATGGCAAATCGGGAATGTTCTGTCTGTCTGGCAGCCCCAGGAGAGCTGGGGAAAATGCAGAATCCTCATGATCAATTGAGTTCTCATGGGACCCACCAACAGGCAAATTCACCAAAAATCAAGAGTCTCTATGGAAGGAAATAATATGGCAGAGGAAAAAGGATCTGCTTCCACAGCCTTTCACTCTTCTAACCTAGGGCTTCCTGTTTCTGTTTATAGGCAAGAAAACCTGAATGTGTTTAGGGTCATAAGGGTACATTAGTATCGCTAAGACATATCTTGATGCAGATGGATTCTGTCGATGTGGCAAATGTGCAGCGAGCGTGGGTGATGTTTACGGACATTACTATCTAGCAGTGCTCATTACAACTTTCACTGGCTTATAAAATGATTTGGACATTGTCGTGTGCTCAGGTTACATGTAAAACAAATTTTTCTCCCTTGAGGAATATTAAAAACCAGACTGAGGAGGAGAATGCCTAAAGAGCTCTTAGAGGCTTGCACACTCGCAAGCACAAATAAAGAATATTTGACTGAGCCTTAACTCTGATAAAGGCAGCCTAGTAAGAGGCAAAACCCTGGGGAAGCAATCGAGCATTTCCAGTTCATGTGGGAATGTGAATTTTACTTACTAATGAGAATATTATAGATACATTTCGTTTAGAATGTGCTTTTCACACCAGATCCTCAGTTGGGTATCTCAGCTGGGTTTCGCTTGAATTTGTTACCTTACAAAGTTAAACACAGGTCTACGGCAGTCCCAAAGCCTCTATGTTAACCTGGAGCAGCATCTTAGACCAGCTTCTGGAGGTCTGTGAGAGTGACCTCAGATGGCCATCAGAGGATGAAGAAGGATGTGGGAGCCTGGGAACGAAAGGTGAGAAGAGGAAGGTGGTAGAAAGCTTCAAGAGCCCAGTGAGCTTCCAATAAATTGCCCCAAATGATTGCTCCCTGGATGGTTTAGCGCGAAATGTTCAGTGGAATCTGAGGGCAAATGCTAGATTTCACTAGTGCCTCTGATAAATGGCTCAGTCCACTGTCTGCTTTACTTGAAAAGAAGATCATGAAACCTCCCTTTCCCCCCATTGCTTGTTGATTATAATGATCCCAGGCATTTCAAAGGCAATATATAATCTAAGGGATATAAAATGACATTTAGTTACAGCATCAGTTCCATTCAGAATGGCTTTGGGTTTTTTTTTTAACATTTGCTCAAGGGTGAGCCACAGGTTGGCCATCCCTTGTTCAGGCTATTTTGAAGTGCCCCTTTCTTTGCACCTCCCACATCCACAAAGTCCCATTGCTTGGCCCAGGGATGTTAGGTTGGCATAATATCCCTAGCATCAAAATAATAATTCCTCTTTGTTTCGTTTTTGGCACTCAAATTCAAAAAGGTTGACACTTCATAAGAGTGTTAAAGTAAAGTGATGTGCTATTTGCATGAAGGTAATTGATCCATGAAGCATATATCTTACTTAACAGTGTGGTTTGGTACATCATGCTTATGTTGAGATGATTACTTGCTGCACAATAAATATGCTAGAATAGTTTAGGAGCAGTAGATACAGCTTGAAATATATATTTAAAGGTGTTGGCAAGGATGACCAACTGACAGCTGGTTTGCCATTGCCCATTTGTCTCCAAGTGGCCACCTGGCAAAGGGCCTTGGTCTCTCCCCTCACAGACATACATCGGATAAAGTAGGAATAGAGTTTTATACCCACAGTGAATTTATTCCTGGAGTAAACAGTTCCAACTGAAGGACAGTTGTGGTGAAAGTAGTTCTTTCTGTTTCACTGTGAATAACCCCTAGGAAGCCAGTTGGTTTCTGGCCACTCCAAAGCAAAGGCCAACTAGCAGTTGGTTTTCACCAATAGCCCTTCCAGGATCTATGAATGTCTGCTGGAGAACACAAACTTTCTGGGACTGATCATTACATTTAGGGGAAAAAGTTTTGTTTTCTTTTATTTATTTATTATTAAATTTTATTTATTTATTATTAAATTTTATTTATTTATTTAGTTTTGGCTGTGTTGGGTCTTCGTTGCCGCGTGTGGGCTTCCTCTAGTTGCAGTGAGCGGGGGCTACTCTTCGTTGTGGTGCGTGGGCTTCTCGTTGTGGTAGCTTCTCTTGTTGCAGAGCATGGGCTCCACGTGCACGGGCTCAGTAGTTGTGGCACGCAGGCTCTGTAGTTGTAGCTCGTGGGCTCAGTAGTTGTAGCTCGTGGGCTCAGTAGTTGTGGCTCGTGAGCTCTAGAGCCCAGTCTCAGTAGTTGTGGCTCACAGGCTTAGTTGCTCCGCAGCTTGTGGGATCTTCCTGGAGCAGGGCTCGAACCTTTTGTCCCCTGCATTGTCAGGCGGATTCTTAACCACTGTGCCACCCAAACTGAAGCCCAAGTTTTGTTTTCTAATTCAGAAAAGAACTTCTTGATTCCTTGTTGCCTGTTTGCCATGACATTTTGAAAAGGCAAGCCAGATGCTAGATGTTGGGGAGGAAGAAACAACTCTATTGTCAAATTGCATTCAGAGCCTGTCACATAGTCCTTTGAATCTTCTCAGTGGTGACAAATCTTTGTCCTCTGAGAACAGGCTATATTTGAACAAACAGCTAAAAGTCATTAGAGCCCACACTGGTGAACAAGGTGGGTGACCACTCTCAGCAGTGAATGTTTAGGATTCTGAAATGAGCTGTGTCTCTCTGGTAAGGAGACAGATTCTCCTGTGTGGCTTCAAAGTGAGCTTTGGAGGCAGTTCTGATAAAGAGGACTGCAGAAGCGTTGGAACATTGGATCAGTGCTCATGTCCTTGGAATCAGTGTATGTCCTCCCATGGGTGCCACTCAGAAGGTCATCATTCACTTGGATACGAAAGTTCTGGTGGTTGGTTGAAAAAGAGAAACCACATTTTACTTTGTTGTCATGCATTGTATGAATGTGGATTATAACACCTGGAGTTCTTTATAATTTTTGCCCAGTTCTGAAAATACAAGTCTTAGTGGTGGCATAGGAGACACCCAGATAATGGACTTCGGAGTCAGACAGACCTAGTTCTACTTACTAGCCACGCTAGGTTTTGATTGTGTGTTAGGTTTTTGACTTACCTTTCTACATCTGTTAAGTATCTGTTTCACAACACTTTTTATGAGTATTAAAGGAATCCATGTACATGAATGTACATTTAGTACTGTGCCTGGCGCGTATTAGGGGCTCAATAAATTGTTGCTATTATCACTGCCATCATTATTATTACTACTACTGTTGTTGCTGTTACTACAATGAAGCAGATACCCAATGGTAGAGAAATGATTAGGGGACTATTTTGTAAGTATTCACGGATAGGATGGCACTGCTGTAGGCAGGGGATATGGGAATGGAGGAGGTGTGGAGGAAGGAGAATCAAGGTCATGGGTAGACGGTGAATCTAGGGACATTTTGAGGGCAGAATGGAGGTGATCCCCATCTGTTTCTGAGCCTTCCATTTTTAGCAGGATATGTTGGTTTTTCAGGGAAGTTGGTAATGGAGATTTGTTTAGAGTTTATCATGCAAATGTTAGAGGTCAAAAAACCACATTGATGTTCTCCTCAATTAAGCTGGAAATATTTAAGACATTTAGACAATTAACTGCCTCGTTTACATGAACACTATGATAAATTAAAACATCCAAGATTGGCCAGAAATCACCCCTCCCCCCCCGCCCCCACCCCACCCCCACCCCCACACAAACGGGATCGACAAAGTAAAATTTCAACCGGAGCTGAGTTTTCTCTCCTAGCCACTCTGTGCTCATCGGTTGCATGCTGTTTGGTCACTTTCGCCTTGGAGTCCCTCTTTTTTGCCGATGAGTTTCACAGTAATGAAGCTATTTAAAGGTAGGCTCTGGGGCTTTAAACATGTATTATGAACATGTTTCATATGCATGCAGTGACTCAGCTGATCCACAAGCTTAGTCAAAAGCTCAGGTGGAGTGACTTTGACAGAGCTCCTGGTAATAAGGGGATATCGTTGAGAAGAGCAGCTGCAAATTCCCATGCACTGTTCCTTAGAGGAAGCTGAATATTTCTCAATATCAGTTGGAGAGCAGTTGGTGGGAAAATGCTTGTCTCGTGCAATTCTGCTTCCTTAGTCTCCTGCCCTGAAGTAAAGCTCACTTGTAGGATCATAAATAAGAAGCTGCAGAATTCCTGCTAGTGGAAGAGACACACGTGTGTTGAGTGATAGGCCCTCATTCGAAATGAAAGGCATTGTGGGAGATGCCTGGGGCTTTTGGATTAATGCTGCCTCACCGAGGCCCTTGGATCACTGTGGAACCTGCATCTTCTAATTTTTTTTATTGTGCTAAAAACCATATAAAATAAAATTTACCATCATAACTATCTTAAGGGTACAGCTCAGTAGTGTTAAGTATATTCACCTTGTTGTGCAACAGATCTCTAGAACTCTTTTCATCTTGTGAAACGGAAACTCTGTTCCCGTTAAACAACTTCCCATTTCTCCCTCCCCCAAGCCCCTGGCAACCAGCATTCTACTTTCTGTTTTTATGAGTTTGACTACTTCAGATACCTCATATAAATGGAATCATAGAGTATTTGTCTTTTTGTGACTGGTTTATTTCGCTAAGCAAAATGTCCTCAAGGTTCATCCACATTGTAGCATGTGTCAGGATTTCTGTCCTTTTCAAGGCTGAATAATATTGCATTGTATGCATATACGACATTTTGTTTATTCATTCATCGTGAATGAACCTTTAAGTGCATCTTCTAATTTTAAGGGGACCTTTTGTCCACTGCCCCTACCTTACAATCTCACACAGTGTAAAATGTCAAAAGATAAGATCTTGGCAATTAGGGAAAGTGCATTACAAGAGTTGGCAAAATGAGGGAAGAGAGAAGAACATTATTTATTTAATTCATCATGGTTCCTGCATGCTGAGGGAATCCCACTAGCTATACTATTTTGAAGCATAAGTAAAAAAAAGTGTAAGTCATAAGTGTCTTGGGACCAGGATTTCCAAATCTCAATTTTCATAGACAACAGGGCACTTGTTTATCATTAGCACAGCTTCTATAAAATAATGAAAAGATTTTCAACCTGTGTAAGGTTGAGTTGACGAATAATGTGGTAAAAAGAGAGAACATGAGTGAAAACACCTAGTACAGGGACTAGTGATGTAGGAGGCTCAATAAATGTTGATTAAAGTAATAGTTAACTTACTATTTTTAAAATTTTTATTGAAATATAGTTGATTTACAATGTGTTAGTTTCAGGTGTACAGCAAAGTGATTCAGTTATATATACATATATATATATAACTTATTAAGATGTGTATATATATATATATATATATACTTTTTAAGATTCTTTTCCATTTTAGGTTCTTACAAGATATTGAGTATAGTTCCCTGCGCTATATAGTAGGTCCTTGTTGCTTATCTATTTTATCTATAATAGTGTGTATATTTTAATCCCAAACTCCTGATTTATCCTTTCCCCCCTTTCCCCTTTGGTAACCATAAGTTTATAGTTAACTTACTATTAACTATTTCATTAATATGGGTTGCGTGCCTTCTGCGTGCAAGGCCCGACTGAGCAAGTGGAGTGGGGTATAGAACTATGAATTGACCTAGCTGCTATTTGTTGAGTGTGTCAAAGAGAAAACTAAGTCAGAGGCAGAATTAACAAAGCCTGCTGACTCATAAACTTGCTGCAGTAACTTTTATTTCAGCGGGGGTACAAAAGTGTTAAAGCACGAAGACCGTCTTTGATTGGCAAGCATTCAATTAATGTGGGGATTTTGGAAGCAGAGGAAACTTTCTAATTGATCTTCAGGTATGGTTGGCAGTCCTTAGTCGGCTGCATGAGGGTAAACAAGCGTTTTAGGGACATTTCAATAGAGCAAAGTTTATTCAGTGTTAAGAGTGGAAGATTGTCTGTGGCTGGCCATTTCCTGGAACAACTCAGGATCGATGGGGTGTGTACTTGTGGTCAAACTGTCATCGTGGTCCTTATGGTGAAGTACAGAGAGGTTAAATAACTTGTCTGAAGAGCCATATTTGGTAAGTAGCAATATTCTTTAGAAAACATGATCTATAGCGACAGATGGGAAAGAAGGGACATTGGTTCTGTTACAGAAGAGAAGGCTAAGACATGTGCCTGGTAGAGAGGTATTTATTCTCATTTAAATCATCATCTTCATCCCCTTAAGCAATATTTATTAAGTGCCCTGACACCATATGCTGAATGAGGCTTTTGGGATCTCAAGAGGGAAGAAGTAATAGATTTGTTTTTCTCAGCAAAAAGAGGAGCATTTTGTGATATTTTTGTTTGCTCATGCATTTCTCCCTGTATTTAAGATAATCCAACTTTATTTTTCTTCAATTGCTGTTGCTTTTGAAGGGGAAACTGAAAACAATCGTAGACCAAATGCTTCTCAGCAGCAATAGTCTGTATTGTCATTTTTCAGAAATCCCAACAAGAGATTGGAAAGAGCCTTATCGGGCCAGTGAAAGAAGAGAGGGGATGTCTCTCATTTCAGGTATCTAAGCAAGGCTTAGATGATCTTGATTTTGAATTTGATGCGTGAGAAGTCAAAATAGCATATTTCACAGTAATACATTCTTCTAAGTTCAGATTAGGGCCCTAAGGTCTAGGAGGGAGCCAGGGGGGCCTTCCTCAGAAAGTTTCCGCCCTCCATTTTCCTTGGATTAAGTAATGTGAACACTAACAGGTGCTGAAGAGAAGTGACGCCATTGTTCTTCTGCCCCACCTGTAGGGCATTTCTCAGATTGTTTCCGGGGGTGGAGGAAGGAAAGCAATTTCATCCTGGAAACAACCACAGCCATAGTCTCAGCCCCAAGCTGAAAACAAGGGATTCAAAACTGTAGGGAGTCAATGTATCATCTGGAATCCTATGAAATGTGCCACTGCTTTCTTTTTTTCTCTTTTTTTCTACATATGGGCCTGTCCCACTCATTTTTCCTCTGTATCTATCTAGCAACATCGCCACCACCTCTGTCAGAGGACTATGATGGATATATGGGTGTGCAAAGAACTCCAGGCAGACAGGGAGACATCTGCTCTTCCACTGTTGCACGAACAGGAGGGCAGTGAAAGCCCTGACTGTCAGAACTACCCTTTTTTGAATGTTCACCATGCCCCGGGAAGGGCATGTGTCTCGTCGCTTTTTTTTTTTTTTTTTTTTTGCGGTACGCGGGCCTCTCACTGTTGTGGCCTCTCCCGTTGCGGAGCACAGGCTCCGGACGCGCAGGCTCAGCGGCCATGACTCGCGGGCCTAGCCGCTCCGCGGCATGTGGGATCCTCCCGGACCGGGGCACGGACCCGTGTCCCCTGCGTCGGCAGGCGGACTCTCAACCACTGCGCCACCAGGGAAGCCCCTGTCTCGTCTCCTTTAATCCTCAGAAGAACCCAGTGGGGTAGGTACTATTGTTAGTATTTCCATTTTATGCATAAGAAAATTGGGACTCCAGGAAGTTAGGTAACGTGCTCAAGGTCACACAGTTAGGATAGAGGAGGGGTCTGGACTCAAACCCAGGTCTGTCTGCTCTGTTGGACTTGCCACTTTGGGATTTCTTTCTGACCCCAATTCCTAATTTTCATGTTAAGTACTAAAAGCTGCGTATTAGAATACATGTAAGTTCTGCCTTGTAATCATGCTTAGAACAGCAATTCTGGAGACCTTGGGGGGTTGGTTTGAAAAGGCTGAACCCACTCCACAGCTTATGGCTAGCCTCCTTCCTCGAGCTTGGGAGACTTGGCCCTTTAAGTGGAAAGCGGAAGTCCGAGCGCAGGTGTATCAGCTATAGGTGCTTCAGTGGCTACGCAATGACAGTTAAGAGAAAGAAAACAGGTTCTAGAGAAACCCTAGCAGGTCGTTCTGGACTGACCTCATTTACTCCCCCCACTTTCCTGATGGGAAAACTGAGGCTGAGAGAGTGCCAGTGCGGTTACCAGGTGAGTTAGTGGCGGATCTTGGACTTGTCTCTGGGTTTTCCAGACCAGAACTTTGCTTGAGAATGCTGCCTGACTTTGCACTTGGGACATTTCTTCTTTCTTTAGCATCATGACTAGTGACAAGCACTGGTGGCAGCAGGCGTGGGAGCTGGGAAAGGGTGCTTCTGCGCTTCGTTAAGATGGAGGGCAAAAGAGAAGTGAGGACTGTTTCTCTGAGCCAACTTGGAGGAGCAGTAGTGTTAATTACAATCATTTTGCTGTGTTGATATGGCATTATCAATTTGATTCTGTTGAAAAACAGTGTAGAATGCTGTCTGCTAGAAAGTGGCCATTTGATGCTGGTACCTGATATTTAGATATAGTTTGCAGTACAAATAGGGGTGCATGTGGCCATCTCAGGCAAATCCCAAGTGACTCTTGTCTTTGTCACAGAACTTAAGTGCATTTGGACACGATTATCAACACTTTCCTTCTAATGAGTCTGATTAATCCATACATACAGTGGAGCGTACTCCTTATTAACAATCCCCACGCGAACCCTTCACAGAGGTACTTTGAGTCTCCCTGTCAAATGTCATATAGGGTTTCCAGACGAGGTTCAGTACAGCTCTGCAAACAGAATGGGGAAAGATCAGGCCTTTCCTGGCCATATTTGCTTTCCGTTGCACATGTGTTTCCCCGTCCCTGCTCTCACAGCATCTTATGAAAAAGCCTCCCTACCTTGAAGAAATATAACAGCAGGTCTGGGGAGATGGGGAGCATTTTGTAAGGGCTTCTTCATCCTGACTTTTGCATTTACACCTCATTTCTTTTCAGGCTCTGGATGGACGGGCCACTGCTATTGGTACAACTGGTTTGACATTTCAATGAGTTGAGTAGCAGGTGGAGCAGCTGATGGGGGACAAGACCTCTGGGAAAGCCAGGGAGGTAGCTGCCGCGGAGGGGGAAGAATCTTGTGGAGCCCGAGTCTTCTCGAAGCTCCTAACAATGAGCAGTAAATCTCCCCTCCCCCAGCCCCTGCCAGTCCTTGGTGTTCACAAAGCCACCCAAATTCCCTCAGCCACTCCTACAACCTGGGGCCACCAAATACCACTGGCACAGCTCCTTTCAAGTAACAGGTAGTTCCTGTTCCTCTTGAGGCCCCAGCTTTCCTGCCTTATTCTCTATATCCATGCTCTTCTCTCCAGCCCTGCTCTGTTTTGTTAAATCCAGTGGTCAGTTTTCAGTCCTCCCTGTCTTAATGTCTCAGCAGCATTTGACAGCGACTGCTCCCTCTTTCTTGAAATTCTTTTCTCCCTTGGCTTCTGGGACACCTCACTCCCCAGAATTTTCTCCTCCCTCTCTGGCCTCCCCTTTTTTCTTTATCAGGCTCAGTTTCCTCCTCTTCCCAACTTATAAATGTTGGAGTGACCCAGGACTGAGTCCTGGGCACTCTTCCTCTTTTCTACATTTTCTCCTAGCAAATGATGTCATCTAGCACAAACAAACAAACAACTCCCCCAAACGCCACAAAAAAACACCACCAACAACAACCACCACCACCACAACAAAAAGTCCTTACAAAGACGTAGAGTATGTGAAGGGGATGCTGTGTATTGGTAAATAGGTTGAGAATGTTAATTGGGAACCAGAGAGTAGGAGGTGATGGCTGTCAGGCTGAGGTCTTTTATTTTGTAGGCAGTGTGGTTCAGGGTGAGGGCGCCTAGAGGCATGTGAGCAGGGGAGTGACGTGATCAGACTTGCAGTTTTGGAAGATGTATCAGAAGGCAGACCATGAGAGCTTATCTTTTCCTCTGAAGAGGTAAAGGCAGTAAAAATCCTCTTCCATTTGGACAGGTAATAAAGAGTTGCACTGAAAAATCTGCTCACATACTTGGCAAAACAGGTGGGGTCTTCCCTTTCACTGTCCTGCAGAGCTTCAGTCTAGCCATAGTCTTAGGTGAGTGCTAAGCAGCTTTCCTGGCTCTTAATCATTTTCAAGTAGCCGTTGAGAGGGTCGGGCAGACAAGTGTCTTCCCTTTTAGGCCTGCATCTGGTGGAGAGCACCCAGACAGTAAGATCCTGGGGGAAAGTTATGTATTTGAGCTCTGAAGTCCTTCTTTTAACTTTCTTTAGTTTTTCTGCATTACGGTTACACATTTCAGGTCCTTTAACCCAGGATAGTTATTGCAGCCAATTATAATAGCAATTTTCCCCAAGATACTGACTTTGTTCTGCAAATGGCACATTCATAATTACATTATTTTTACGCATCACCATAAAATACCAAGAGTCATCTAATATATCATTGACAAGAGGTAAGTTTTAGAGAATTTAAAATAAATTGCTGAAAAAGTTAGATGACTTCTTATTATTATTCTCTTAGAGCCCAAACAGCTGTCACTTGTGACTGAAAATCACATCTGATTGGCTGGTATCAGCATTAGGGTTTGAAGTGAGGAAACTGGAAAAAAGAGCCCCAGCTCCTTCCTGTTTTGTACCTTTGGTTGGAGGAAGGGGATAGGTTGGGGGAATTTCCTATTAGTGTTCAACAATGAGAGTTTGCTTGTACTATATACGAAATGACTGTACGGTCATGAGATAGATTTTGGCTTTTTAGCTTGGGAGGCTGTGTAGGCTGCATGTAAGAATGCTTCCATTCCTCAGAAGCTGGCTAGAAGCAAGCTTTCTTTGGGATCTGTCTTCAGAGGCAGTTATACGAACCAAACAGGAGAACCAGGTCTTATTACATTGGAGTCACAGGTGGTGGTTGTTTTAACTAAAATAACATCTTTTAGCTTTCCACCCCTGGCCCTCTAAGCCCACACCCAAAGGATGAAGATGTGTGGCCACTGAGGGCATTGGAAGGTTGGGCTGCAGGTCCCGAAGGCAGTTTCCCAGGAGGTAGTCACACACCTCAGATCTTCTCTGGAGACGAGAGGGCCTCCAAGAGGGTCAGCATAACACAAAGCACACTCATGTCTATGGTTAAGGTCTGACGTCACCTTTCTTTAGGATTTAAAAATGTTATGACTTTATTGCTTTTTTCCCTGTTATAAAAGTAGTCCATATTCATTGCGGTAATTAAAAAAACAATAACAAAGAAGAAAATAAAATCTATTAATAATACCTCCCGTCCCAAGATAGTCCCTACTAACACTTGGTGGTTATGTTCCCAGACATTTTCTTTCTTTTTTCTTTAATTGGAGTATAATTGCTTTACAGTGTTGTGTTAGTTTCTGCTGTACAATGAAGTGAATCAGTTATATGTAAACATACATCCTCTCCCTCTTGGACCTCCCTCCCACCGCCCCCGCCCCCATCCCACCCCTCTAGGTCATCACAGAGCACCGAGCAGGTTCCCACTAGCTATCTGTTTTACACATGGTAGTGTATATACGTCAGACATTTTCCAGACACGACACAAACTCACAAATAGCCATCCATCAGCAAGTTTTGTCGGTTTTACTTCTTAAATTTGTCTTTATATCTTATTGCCACTGCTACTGTTACTACCATGATCCAAAGATCTCCTTCTCTCACTTGGACAACTGCAATAGCTTCCTAACTGGGATCTCTGCCTTCATCCTTGCTGTTCTCCAAATCGTTTTCCCTCCCGTGGCAACTGTGGCCTTTTTGAAACACAAATGAAATCATCCCCCCTCTCCTCCTTAAAGCCCCCCTTAAATATTCCTGTTGTTGTTAGGATAAAGGCTAAACTTCACCGGGGTACAAGGATCTCCTGATCTGTCCACTTCCTTCATTCAGCCTTATCTCATGACAGTCTCCCTGTCATTCCCTACGTTAGCCACTCTGGACTTCCCATCATTTCCTCAGCTGATTTTCCGTCTCAGAGCCTTTGCCCTAGCTATTTCTAGAACACTCTTTTATGTTGCTTCCTCAGAGAGGTCCTCCTTGAATACTCCATCTAAATTAGGCCCTCCTTATCTAATTTTCCCCTAAGGCTGAGTTTGATTAGGACCTGCCCTACCTGTGTTGGTCTGGTAGGAGTTTTTCAAACTGGGAACAAAGGGAGAACACAGTTGGAATTGAGCAACCCCCAAATGTACTCTCAGAGTCCTGACTTGTTCCTATATCCTGTTCTGTCTTCATGTCCTGACTCCTCTGAACCCTCACTGGTCTTCCCGCTGTATCTTACTGGTCTCCAGGTTACTCCAGCCCATTTCCTGACATGAACCCAGAGTTATGTACTTTTGTTTGGCTTCTGTCATCTAAATTTTGTTCTCTACTTGGTCCGTTGGCACTTAGCTCTTCTTTCCTGGGAATTCACAGAAATCTTGAAAGGCAATGAGGTTTCCAAAATTTATGGAATGGGAGTTGAATATTCATACAATGGTAAATTGCTCAGCAATAAAAATGAATGAAATACCGATATATGCAATAGCATGGTCGAATCTCCAAAGTATGTTGAGTGAAAGGAGAAAGACACAAAAGATTACAGACTCTATGATTCCATTTATAAGAAGTTCTAGAATAAGCAAAACCCATCTCTGGTGAAAAAATGGTAATAATTGTTGCCACTGGTGAATGAATAGGGATTGGCTAGGAGAGAGGCATAAGGAAATTTACTAGGGTGATAAAAATATTCTACACCTTGTTAGAAGTTTGGGTTACACATGTTTATGCATTTGTCAAAGCTCATTGAATGGTACGCTTAAGATACATGCGTTGTACCTTTTACAAATTGTAACCTAAAGGAAAGAACCATAAACAAATGTTAAACTCTAGTTTAAAAAGCATACTGTAGTGTTTAGGGGTGAAGTGTACTGATGTTTGCAATTTACTTTGAAATGCATCCAAAAATAAGATAGATTGATCAATGGCTAGATATGTGGTAAAGTAAATATAACAAGATGTTCATTGCATGATATAGGTGATGTGTGTGTTCATTGTACAGCTCTTTCAAAACTTTCTGTATTTTTGATATTTTTCTAATACAAATATTGGGGGAAATTTTCTAGACTGAAAATCTCTCTGCACTATGAAATCTTTTGTAAAGTAAATACACTGGAAATGATTGGGTATTAGAAATGATTTCCACCTAATTTGTCTGTTTTGGAATATGGGGGTTATTTTGAAAGAGTAAGGCCTACCTCTAATGGGTATATAGACCAAGAAACAAGGTCTTAGCAGAATTCTTTTTTTTAGTTTTAAATTTTTATTGGAGTATAGTTGATTTACAGTGCTGTGTTAGTTTCAAGTGTACAGCAAAGTGAATCAGTTATACATATACATATATCCACTCTGTTTTAGATTCTTTTCCCATATAGGCCATTACAGAGTATTGAGTAGAGTTCCATGTGCTATATACTAGGTCCTTATTATAGAAGAGTTCTTATACCAGCCTGGGGGTGCTGGGAGTCACGGAGATATTTTGTAAATAAGTAAGGAACAGAAACTAAGATGTGTGTGCATGTACAGAAGGGGATTGGTTAGTGATTCCCTAATAGTTTGGACTCAGAGTCCAAATTATCTAAAGCCGAGGCTTCCCCTCTACCTAAACACCAGGCTCAAAAGGAGATGAGGCTTCACAGCCTCAGATGGGATTGTTTTAGAAGCTAGGAGGCCAGTTGCCTTAAATTTTAGGGTAACTTGCCTGCATTTCTCTAACCAGGAAAGATAGGAGGGAACAAAAATGCTCAGGGTCTCTGAAAACTCTCCTTGATCATGAACTTTCTGGAAATTCTGCTAGACTGTAAGCTTTACGATGGACTCAGTGTGCCTTGTTCAACACAGTTTCCTTGGCATTCAGCACAGAGCCTGGCACTCAACAAACATCCGCTAACTATATGAGTGTGTGACTGAATAAATACAATTTGTTGATTCCTATGTAGCTAACTTCTTTCAGATCTCCAGGAATCAGTCCCTGAGAGTCTCCTTTTCCACCCCAGACCCTGTGAAGCCCTTCTTTTATATCCTTCTGTTGTTGTTGTTCTAACCTTCAGTGCATTTTAAAATTACGGTTTTAATGTCTGTCTTCCTCACTTGCTTATAAGTCCCATGAGGGCAGGAGTGGTGCTTGTCTCAGCTACCACTGTTTCCCCTAGTGTCCAATAGATGGGATCTATAGATTCAGTGAAGGAGCACAGCCCTTCCCTGCTCTGAGTAAGTTATCCCGCTATGTGTTTGCACTCTGCTTTTCCCAGTGGGAATTAGACTTTGTCTCCCTCACTGTACTGGGCACAGAATGGGCATCAGTCAAGTACAGTTCATGATGTCTGGGCTCGTCATGCACAACGATGTTCCTTCTCACTGGGAACAGCTGACGTTGAGGTTTTGCCTACAATACACGATGGCCAAACAGCTTTAATAGGGACTAAACCAGCAGATGTAAATATCTGTGGCCTAGTCTGACTGAGAATGCTTTTTAATGAATCGTATCAAACTGTTGCCAAAGCCTGGCTCAGTCAACTTAAGAGGAGGTTAAGTAGAGGGATTTAAGTCAGCCAACATGGTTCATGGCCCTTGGTTCTCACCCCTGCCTCTGACAACTCCAGCGATAGCCAGGAGTGGTTGGAGACTTGTCTGTAAGTTTCCAGGTAGCTGGGGGCAGAGGATATAAAATAAAGTTGCCCCCTTAAAACTGCAGTCCAGGAGAGACCTGGGGATTGGGGATCATCTACCCAGATTGTGCCTATAGGCACTGCCCTGCCATGTGGCCAGTGGCCAAAGAGTGTGCAGGTGGTAGAGCTCCGAATAGAATGCCCTCTGGGTCCAGGAAGACATCCTGCTTACTCTATTACAGGAGCAGATGCAGACGCAGAATAATTCCTAATGTAAATGAACCCAGGGGCTATGAGACAAGACTGCTTGTACCACTCTTAATTTCCCTAATGGTCTGCTTCCATGTGCCATGTAGAGGCAAAAACAAACAAACAAACAAAACCCCCCAAAAAAACCACTTTGCGCCAAAAATAAAAAATATATTGCTGTTGAAAAGACGCTAATAAGACTTTCACTTAAGATTTTTTCTTCTCCCTATTGAAAACAAGTAACTTGAGTAGTAAATATATCCTTGATGAGGCTAACCATAATATCACTCATTGTCCAAACTATAATCCTTTTGAAAGTGAAAGAAGACACTAACAGTGTCTGGACCACAAACATAACCCGGGACTATCGCAGGCAATCTGGGATCTGTCTGGTCCCTCCAGCCTTGACCGTCAGCTTGGATAAACTTAAAGCTCTCTTGAACCCTGGCATCCAGCAACGTGGAATGTTTCTGATGGCCGATAAACTGCAGGCCTAAGAAAGTGCAAGCAGCACACAGCCATGGAACCAACAGATGAAGAGCATTTGCTCTGTGGGCAGGGCTATTTGGTCATCCATCAATCACTTCTCACACACACACAGGTGTATGCACAAGCAGGTGGCCGGCAGCAGCCTCATCTTCAAGAGTAGTAATGATAGCTTGCAGCCATTCAGCACGTGCTATGTGCTAGGCGTTGTGCGAAGCACTTCTCATGCCTTAGGTCACACTGCACATTTGTTATGTTGCTGCCGTACATGTGGAAGGTGTTTGTATTTAGTGATTGCTTTTGTATTTACTATCATATTTGATCCTCACAATACAGGGACGTAGGCATTACTATGCCAGTTGTCAAATGAGAAGCCAAGGCTCAGAGAGGTAAAATAGCTTGTAAATAACTGCTGGAACTGGAACTTAAATCCAAGTCTGTTCAACTCCAAATTCTTTTAAAAAATTTTTTTCGAAATTAAAAAACATTGAAGTATAGTTGATTCACAGTGTTGTGTTAGTTTCAGGCATATAGCACAGTGATTCAGTTATATACATCTATTCTTTTTCAGATGCTTTTTCCTTATAGGTTATTACAAAATATTGAGCATAGTTCCCTGTGCTGTACAGTAGGTCCTTGTTGTTTATCTGTTATATGTAGTAGTATGTATCTGTTAATCCCAAACTCCTAATTTGTCTCTCCCCCCTTTCCCCTTTGGTAACCATAAATTTGTTTTCTAAGACTGTGAGTCTATTTCTGTTTTGTAAATAAGTTCATTTGTATCTTTTTTGTAAGATATTGACTTTCTCTGTCTGGCTTACTTCACTTAGTATGATAATCTCTAGGTCCATCCATGTTGCTGCAGATGGCATTATTTCATTCTTTTTTATGGCTGAGTAGTATTCCATTGTGCATATATACCACATCTTCTTTATCCATTCATCTGTCGATGGACATTTAGGTTGCTTCCATGTCTTGGCTATTGTAACTTATTCAACTCCAGATTCTATATGCTTTTTGTGATACTACACCTGATTAATGTATTAATTTAACAAATATTTGCAGATCAGTCCTATGTACCAAACACTGTGCTAGGTGCTAAGCGTACAAACCTGCATTGGGTGGTGGGCTCAAGCTGTGAGAAAAGACAGAACCAGAAACATTCTCTGCCTCAAAGGGCTTCCCCTTTAGTAGGAGAGACAGGCACACAAACACATGATTTGAATACAATAGGGATTCAGTAGACTAGATACCATATTCTATTCTTATAATATTTTTTGAAATATGAAATACACAGTAGCATTATATGATATATTAATATAATTTAATATGAACTCTACTTATGTATTATTTTTGATTTCTATTTTATCAGTAAATGTGTGGGGTATTACAAAGTACTGTGGGAGCACAGCAGAGGAGAAGCAGGGAAGTTTTCACAGAGAAGGTAACACTTGAGGTGGGCTTTGAAGGGTACCTAGGAGTTTGTCAGGTGGAGAAGTGAGGGAACCAGGCCCACTCTAGGCAGAAGGAATAGGCTGTGCAAAGGCACAGGGAGGAGTGGGACATGTTTGGAGAACATCAAGCAGGTTGGTGAGTTCTCCTCTGTGAGAACAACCCACTTGAGTATTTAGAGGTGAATGTATGTGCTATATGGGGTTTGCTCTGAAACACTCCAGAAAAATAAAAGTCTGTGGGGTGGGGAGGGGAGGGAATAGATGAAGCAAGAATGGCAGAGAGTGGATAATTTTGAAGTAGGATGATAGGTATAGGGAGATTAATTGTACTATTCTTTCTACTTTTGTGTACATCTGAAATTTTCCGTAATAAAATTTTAAAGCAAAGAAAAAAATAAGAGATTTGGTGTAGTTGGGACAAAGTAAAGATGGAGGTGAGTGTCTAAAGGTGAGGCTGATGAAATAGGTAGGATCGGGGGGAGAAGGTTGGGCAGACTATGAAAAGCCCTTAAGTGCCAAGCTAAGGAATTGGGACTTAATCCAGTCGGTAATAGGGAGCCATTATAGGGTTTTAATCATGAGATTGACAAATCCATGATGTATTGTAAAAAGACCATCGACTTTGTATAGAGAAAAAAAGGATTGTGAGGCAGGAGGTGGGGAAGTGGGAGAAGCAGGTCCAGGTGAGAGATGATGGGGGCCTGGACGGTTGAGGAAACGGAGGTCTGGTTTATTGACTTTGGATTTTATTCTAAGTGCCGTGGGAGGCCTCTGGGGGTGGGTTTAGGAAGGGATGTAATACGATCTGATTTGCATGTTGTATTCTTACCCCTACTCCCCACGAAAGCAAAGGGACGCAAGGAAACTTTTGGAGGTGATGAATATGGTTATTACCTTCCTTTTGATGGTGGTCTCAGGGGTATATGCGTATGTCCAACTCATCAGATTGTTTACATTAAATATGTGCAGTTTTTTTGTATATCAGTTATATCTCAATAAAGCTGTAAAAGAAAATTTACAAAACAGTTACAGAATAAACTTGATATACTCCATAACCTCACCTCACTGAGTAAATTATCCTTAACATTTTAGTGTGTGTATATAATATGAGCACACATTCAGATATGCCAGCCAAATATTTATAAAAATTGCGGTAATATTATGCAATTTGTTAATATTATTTATTAAAATTTAGTTCAATTCAATTTGTTTTAACTTAGTATTTTTAAGTACCAAATGTGCTAAGTACTAAGAGTAGAAAAATGTGTAAGACCCCGCTCCTCATCTCCAAGATTTTGCAATCTAGTGGAAGAGATAGATATGTATACAACAAAGTGTGTGATGGTATTTGAAGTGCCGTTTCTGAAGAGTAAAATAAGTGCTATGAGAACTTCAAAAAAAAGAGCCTTTGGGTTGTTACGTGGAAGATGGACTGGGAGGGTGGGCATGCGTAGAAGTGGGTAGATCAATGAAGACTACTGTCACAGTCCAGATGATTGTAGCTTGGACTAGGATAGTGGCAGTAGAGCTGGTAGAAGTAACTAGATCTGAGAAATATTTAGGAAATAAAATGAACGAGAATTGGTAGTTGACTGGTAGTGGGAGTTGAAAGAGAGGGAGGAATAAAGGATATCTCCCAGATTTCTGGCAGGAAGAATGGAGTGGAGGATGGTGCCATTTACTAAGATATGATGCATAGGAAGAAAATGGGGCATCTGCCGTGTAAAAGAAAATGGCAGTTGGCAAGGGTTCTCAAGAGGGAATACCTTCTGAAACTTTAAATCTATTTGGTAGTGCACAGACGTTATGGAAAAATGTAATTACACTGTGAGGTCTGCAGTTCCCAGAACCACTACTAATAGTTTAGAGTGTATTATTTATTACTTTATGGTATTAAAGAGTTAATTATCATCCAAAACATGGAAATGTAGCAGTTATCCAGGGCAATCCCTTTGTTTCACTAAGGCCCAGAGAGAAGTGATTTACACAAAGTTACACAACTAGTTAGTAGTAGGTCTAGGTGTAGAAGCCACGTCTCTTTACTGCTAGCTTTATATTTCTTCTGCCACACAGTTCCTTTCTCAACTGTAGAATCGGTATTGACTGTGTTCGCAGCCATTTTCTTCCAGTCGCCGTGGGCCCATCTTCTCTGCCTAAGCATGTGTGTATGAAGAAATGTATGAGAAATTCCATCTAATTTCTTTATGATCAGGCCATATGTCCTTTGTTTATGAATACACATTATCGAAAGACTAACCTGATAAATTTGCCATTGCAGAGCCTGTCGTTCCCCTGGCTGTAAGGGAGTGTTTCAGATTGCACTTGAACTCCAGTCTTCCCAAAGATAGTCCATACGACTGAGGTCTCTAGCCTTGTCATTCTGGGGTTTTGATTAGTCATATTAAAGCACTTGTCTTTTTTCTAAACTGAAGTTGCCTTCAAAGTATCTTACCCCATCCCAAGGTTGCTTGATTAGCTGACAGTTGATTTTGCAGTGTCACTGTCAGATGAGGAATTTTATCATTTCCTACTACCTAAATGCAGTTCTACTTTCATGGTACCTCAGTGCCCTAGTTTGCCCCCCTTGTTACTTTTTGCAATGGTTTATCGTTTCTCACCTTGACCATCTGTACTAGTTGAGGGAAGTAGACTCTAGGGATAGTGTCGACAGACTTATTGATTTCATCTTTACCAAAAATTATTTGAGCCCATGAAATCCATAAGTATGGATATGCACAGTGCCTGATATTAACTACTTTTTGTTGAGTGCTTATATGAGCCAGAAACTATGCAGAACTATGCTAGCTACATACATTATCTCATCACATCCTCACAGCACCAATTTGAGGGGTGTTCTTGTTTGAATTGTCTCCTCAAAACTCACATGTTGCAGACCTAACCTGCAGTACCTCATAGGGCGTTTATAGAGGTAACCAAGTTAAAATGAGGTCATGAGGGTGGGCCGTAATTCAATATGACTGGTGTCCTTATGAAAAGAGGACATTTGGAGACAGAGACAGACATGCATAAAGGGGGGCTGATGTGAAGAGACACAGGAATAAGATGGCCATGTACAAGCCAAGAAGAGAGGTCTGGAACAGATCCTTCCCTCACAGCCGTCATAAGGAACCAACCCTGCTAACACTTAAGGTCTTAAGACTTCTGGCCTCCTGAACTGTGAGACAATACATTTCTGTTGTTTAAGCCACTCAGTTTGTGGTACTGTGTTACAGTAGCCCTAGCAAACTAATACAATGGAGCACTATTATTATCCCCACTCTACAGTTGAGTAAGCTGAGGTGCAGAAATGTAATGCCACGTGCAAGGTCACAGAGTATGGGCAGAGCTGGGATTTGAACCCAGTTCAGCCTGACCTCAGAGCCTGCTCTCTACTGTCCCGTTACCTTCCTGCCTTGGGTCTCAGCCTAGCCTCCAAAAGGGCAGCTTCTTATTGTGTTGATCCTAAAGACTTAAATCACCGCTACCATGTACCCCCTCGACTTTTAGGAACGCAGAGTAATACAACAGTCATTGAAAACCATATTAAAATTCTTTTTTGCTTTGGAGAACTCTTTTTCGGGAGATAGGGAAAAGGAGTCGCTGGGAGACAGATGGACTTATTACTGAGAAATTGTTCCTGGGGCACCCAGAGCAATATTTCTTCACCTAAAGCTGTCAAGTCAATATTGCTCAACGAACCGACTGCTTCAGTCACTGTCACCCTGTGCAGCGCGGAGCCCTGGGACTCGGTTTAGTCATTCGCTTAGGCTACTTCCTGAGACTGGTTAGGCCAGCACAATCTGATTTCCTTCCTTTTGTTCATGTCAGAAAGTGATGGAGAGGCAGAACAAGCACTAAATCACTTCTGTTTCACATGCTTAAAGGCCAGTTTTAAGTTACTTTCTGTGCAGCCGTTGAACCTGAATTTACTTGATGTGGATACAAGAGTTTCTCTGTGGAAACATATTGAGTTTCTTAGAGACTCTCCCAGGGTAGGACAACAGTTTGGATTATGTAGCAACGCATTTCAAACCAAGTACTACCGTGCTAATGGTTTATATAAATGTGATGATTAGATACAAGGGGCTTTTGCAGTTAATGCTTGAAGACACTAATTAAATTCACATCAACAAGTCAACATATTGGTCTCATATGGATTGGAGCACTTTGGAAATGCTTCTTTTGTTTTGATACCATTAATTAAATTCACACATTTTCCTGAGATTGAATGGTTACCTTAAAACACAGAAGGCAAAAGTTAAAGCTCTGAATGGCACTTCTGAGCGCATGTCTGCGTAGCCGGGTAAATTAGAACAGTTTTTCTTTTCAAGGAGCTAATTGCCCAGAAGTTTCAAAATTTCACGGCGGATAGTGAACAGTTGATTCATTCCCAACAAATTCAATCCAAATGATGCATGCTTTTACTTAACCACTACAGGCTTAACTGCAGTTTTAAATTATTCTCAATGCAGAGGCAATAAAGTATTTCAGTAAATAAGTCTCAGAGGAGAAGTTAGGAGGGAAAAGCACAAGTATTCCCAGTAGCCGCCGTTCAGATCACTGAAACCACAAGGCACATGTCAAAGAGTTATGACCTGCCATGGGCAGTATTTTTCAGAGTTAAGAGTTTATAAATACCTTGAGGGTCTGAAGAAATGATTCCAAATAGAAAATTAGTAAGCCCTATGGGGATACTTCATTTGAAAACTAAATATCTGTGGCCTTGTCAACAAAGTTGGATTTCTCTCTGTTCCTGTGTTGTTTCCACTTATGACTGCTCCAGAATGGAAATCTAGGGGGGAAAAAGCACGTGTGTAGAGTCTTCAACATGGCCGTGGCTTAACAACAGAAGCTGCTTGCCAAAATGAAGGAATTCGTTTCTTGACTCCCCAGATCATGAGTTGCAAATGGCCATGTGGGTTTGCTTGAAAAAGTAGTCCCAGCTTTAGAACACTAAGATGGAGGATTAAATTCACTTCAGTAGATATCGATCGAGGCAATGCACTGGCGCTGGTGAGGCGGTGGGGATGGAGGCAGAGAGGTGGAGGTGACAAGGATAGAGGGATGAATGAAAGGTGGCCTACGCCCTGTTGAATAGTCGTTAACATGTGGTGAATGCATCCAATGCACCAGGCACTGTTCTGAGTACTTAAAAACCCATTACTTAATTCAGTGACTCTATGGGTAGGTACTATTTGTGTCCCTGTTATACGGATGAGGAAGCCAAGGCTCAGAGAAATTAACTGCTGTTCTTTCTCATTCTCTTTTGCGGCCTTATCTTCCTGACCTTACTCTGGAGTACCCCAGGGCTTGGTCTTTGGATCTCTTTTTGGTCTAGACTCATTCTCTTGATGATCTCATTTAGTTTCATGGCTTTAGATCCCACCTATTTATTTAATAGGCATCTCGAGTTTATGTCCTAAACGGAGTTCCTGATCTTCCCCTTCCTCTAAAATGCTTTTTCCTTATCTTCCCAATCTGAGTTGATGAGATTGTTGCAGGAAAATGGAGTACAAGAGGATGGTCATGTCCTAGGTCTCTGGTGAGTCTCCGGGATGGGCCGCCAAGTGAGGGTCCTTGCCTTCATGCAGGAAAGAATGCAGGAGTGAGCCATAGTAAAGTGAAAGCAGCTTTATTTAGAGAGATATGTATTCCATAGGCAGAGTGCGGTCAGTCTCAGAAAGTGAGAGTGGCCCTGTGGCTAGTGTGGGTGTGGACCTGTTCAGTTTTTATGGGCTGGATAATTTCATATGCTAATAAGTGGGAGGATTATTCCAACTATCTTGGGGAAGGGGTGGGGATTTCCATGAATTGGGCCACCGCCCACTTTTTAGCCTTTTTTTAGCCTTTCATGGTCAGCCTTGGAACTGTCATGGTGCCTGTGGGTGTGTCATCTAGCTTGCTGATGTGTTACAGTGAGTGTATACTGAGGTTCAAGGTTTACTTTCTCTGTCTGGCTTACTTCACTTAGTGTGATCATCTCTAGGTCCATCCATATTGCTGCAGATGGCATTATTTCGTTCTTTTTTATGGCTGAGTAATATTCCATTGTATAAATGTAGCACATCTTCTTTATCCATTCATCTGTTGATGGACATTTATGTTGCTTCCGTGACCTGGCTATTGTAAATAGTGCTGCTAGGAACATTGGGGTGCATGTGTCTTTTTGAATTATGGTTTTCTCTGGGTATATGCCCGGTAGTGGGATTGCTGGGTCATATGGTAATTCTATTTTTAGTTCTTTAAGGAACCTCCATGCTGTTCTCCATAGTGGCTGTATCAATTTACACTCCCACCAACAGCGCAAGAGGGTTCCCTTTTCTCCACACCCTCTCCAGCATTTGTTGTTTGTAGTTTTTCCAATGATGGCCATTCTGACTGGTGTGAGGTGATGCCTCATTGTAGTTTTGATTTGCATTCCTCTAATAATTAGTGATGTTGAGCAGCTTTTCATGTGCCTCTTGGCCATCTGTATGTCTTCCTTGGAGAAATGTCTATTTAGGTCTTCTGCCCATTTTTGGATTGGGGTTTTTGTTTTTTTGATATTGAGCTGCACGAGCTGCTTGTATATTTTGGAGGTTAATCCTTTGTCAGTTGCTTTGTTTGCAAATATTTTCTCCCATTCTGAGGGTTGTCTTTTCATCTTGTTTATGGTTTCCTTTGCTGTGCAAAAGCTTTTAAGTTTAATTAGGTCCCATTTGTTTATTTTTGTTTTCATTTTCATTTCAAATCCCACTAGATCCTAAAGTGTTTTTTTGTGAAAATTACTTATTTTTTAAATTAATTTTTATTGGCATATAGTTGCTTTACAATGTTTTTAAAATTTTAAAACATGATATTATGCTAAACGAATTCTTCTGTTAACGTTCCCTTTCTTTTCTACATGATGTTTTTGAGATTTATCCATTTTGTTACATCAGTGCTAGTGCATTAATTTAATTTTAATTGCTGCATACTATTCCACTATATAACAGCATCACAATTTTCTCATTCTCCTGTTGATGAACATTGGGGTTATTTGTGTTTTAAAATGTGCAGTCTGGTCCAAAAAGATTGATGTAGGCAATGGTAGTTCTCTCCAGGCTGTTTACTTAACCAAACTACTTCTATCTGACTCAACAAAGGTGAGAAAGCAGTGCATCTTAGGTATAAGAAAGGCTGAGATGAGAGTTTCATGCCCACAGATATCCCAAGGGAAGTTTAAAATTCTCAGTTGACAAATGAAGAAAAACTCTCTGAATAAAAATTTGATCAAAATTGATGAAGAAATGACCCCCCATCCTTATCTAAGGGTTTCCAAGTGTCCACTGTTCATGGTACTAGGCTAGACAGAAAACAGAGCTGGTCACGTGGCTATGGTGCTGTGCCTCTGGGGGCTTGCTGTTGAGAAGACTTTGCATGCTACAGGAGTGGACATATGTGGGTTCCAGACCTTTCTCTGCCACTTTCAAGCTGGGCCATCGTGTGTAAGTCTCTTTAACTTTGATTTCCTTACCCATATCAGTGTTTTGCAGTCTTTTAAAAGATTTGTTCCTTTCTGATAAACTTTAAAATCCTATGCCTCCTTTCATAGTACTTTCTCATGCTTTGCTTTTCTCCCAACATTTTCTTATGAAAAATGTCAAACATACAGAAAAGTTGAGAGACATTTATAGTAAATATTTACACTTTCATCCATCATTGGATTTAATAATGAACATTTTGCTATTTTTGCTTTATTACATATCTATCCATCTATGGGTCTTTCCATCCATCAATCCATTTTGTGAGTTTTGTTTTGGTTATTGGAAAGTAAGTTGCAGACATCAGCACACATCACTTCTAAACACTTCAGTGTGAGTATTATTAAGTTCAATATTTGTTTTAAATTGAAATTAATGTACATATAGAAATATGTAACAATCTCTTAAAAATCTTGGAATTCGTTAATTTCACTTTAATGAATATTAAATAACTATTCTTATTCTGTAAGTGCTATAGTGAATACAAAGGGTATGTGAGATATAGTCCCCATACTAAAAAGTGTATATTCTAGCCAGGGACATGTGACTAACATTTAGGAGTGATTAGATTAAAATACAGGGCAGTCCATTTTTAATCCAGTAAAGACAGAGAGGTAGGTTTAATACTTAGGAATTAGAGACATTCTTTAGAATTATTGGATGTAAGAACTGCAGAGACCATAGCAATAATCTAGTCAAGGTCCATCATTTTGCAGAGGCAGAAAAGTATGTACATTGGTTAAGTGACTTGCTCAGTGATTCAGTTGAGTGCTACATTAGATCGAAATATGATGTATTAACTCTTACACGAGGGCTCTTTCTAATACAGCCTACATTCTTGTTAACCAAAATGATTTTTTATTCTTATATATTAGAATGGCAATTCAAGTACTTCCTGGTGATAGTTATCTTTTGTAAGCATAAAGCCTAGTAATAGCATTGGTTAAGTATTCTAGAATAAATCACACATAATACTTGTGTTCCTGGGATTTATAAGCTGAGAAGGCTGGTGGTAAGTGGAACCCATTTGCCCAGTTGTTCCTAGATGGCTGAGAACTGATTCACGTCTGTTCAGAAACATATCTGCCAGCAATCTGTATGACTTCATCACTCTTCTGCTCTTGAGCTCAACCTGCCTTTTGTTTTGATGTAGCCAAAATTCTTGCTGTCAAAGCCTAAAGCAAAATGTAGCAATCTTAAGAGTACTCTTCTATGAGGTTTGATATATGCACACACTCTATAACCTACACTCCTATCAAGATATAATACATTACCAGCATTCAAGAAAGTTCCTTTATGCTCATTCCCAGTCAATCCCTTCTTTCATTCTCTAGAGCAACCATTTTTCTGATTTTTATACCATAAATTACTTTAAAAAACTTTTTATTTGGAAGTAATTTCAAGCTTACAGAAAAGTTGCAAGGAAAAGAATACTACAAAGAATGTTCACATACCCTTTACCCAAATACACCTATCATTAACATTTTACCTCATCTGCTTTCTTTATATGTATATAGATATTTTTTCTGAAATATTTGTGATTAAGTAACAGGCAACCATAGATTCGTTTTGCCAGTTCCAGGACTTAGCATAGAAATGGAATAACAGAGCATACTTTTGCTTTCTAAATTTTTATGAAAATTTAAAAATATAAACAGCGATTAATACTGGAAGGCTTTGAATGAAAAACAGCAGCCACTTCTAACTATTCTCATCCATCAGTCTTGCCCCTGAGAGTCAATCCCTTTTAACTCTTTTTAACTATTCCTTGTGGTAGTTAATTCCTTATTCCTAAAATAGGCTTATATTGTTATTTCTTATTTCGACAATTTTAGACATTATCTAGTCATTTTACATAATGGTAGATTCATTCGTTCATTCAACAAATTTTTTTTTTTGAGTGAACGTAGTTTTCATCTCACCTGAGTAAATCCCCACCTAGGAGTGGGATTGCTGGGCCATATAGTTGGCATGTGTTCAATTTTGTAACAAACTGACAAACTGATTTTCAAGGTGTCTGTACCATTTTGCATTCCCAACAGCAATGTATGAGAGTTCCAGTTGCTCCACATCCTCACCAGTACTTAGTATTGTCAGTTTTATTGATATTAGCCATTCTAATAGGTGCGTGGTGGTATCTCATTGTGGTTTTAATTTTCAATTCCCTAATGACTAATGACTTTGAGTGGGGTTTCATGTGCTTATAGCCATTTATAAATAATCTTTGGTGTGAAATGTCTATTCAAATATTTTTCCCATTTAAAAGATTTAATTCTTACTAGTTTTCTTCTTATTAAGTTTTAAGAGTTCTTTATGTAGTCTAGAAACGAATACTTTGTTGCATATGTGGTTTGCAAATATTTTGTCTAAGTCTGTGGCTTGTGTTTTAATTCTCTTAACAGTACCTTTTGCAGAGGAAAAGTTTATAATTTGACAAAAATCCTATTTATTAATTTTTTTCTTGTATGACTCATGAGTTGGTGTTGTATCTAAAAACTAATTGCTAAACCCAAGGTCACAAAGATTTTTCCTGTGTTTCTTTTCTAAAAAGTTTTATAGCTTTATGTTTCATGTTTAGGCTTATGATCTATTTTGAGTTAATTTTTGTATAACGTGTGAGGTTTAGGTTTAGGTTAATTTCTTTTTTTTACAAGTGGTTGTCCAATTGTTCTAGCAGCATTTGTTGAAAAGACTGTCCCTTACTCCCATTGAATTTTCTTTGCCCCAAAGCGTCCATATTTGTGAGAGTCTATTTCTTTTTCTTTTTTTTTTTTTGCGGTACGCGGGCCTCTCACTGTTGCGGCCTCTCCCGTTGCAGAGCACAGGCACCGGACGCGCAGGCTCAGCGGCCGTGACTCACGGGCCTAGCCGCTCTGCGGCATCCTCCCGGACCGGGGCACGAACCCGTGTCCCCTGCATCAGCAGGTGGACTCTCAACCACTGCGCCACCAGGGAAACCCAATGTGTGAGTCTATTTCTGAACTCTGCATTCTTTTCTGTTGGTCTATATGTGTCCCTTTCTTTTTCTTTCTTTTTTTTTTTTTTTGAGGTAGCCACTATTATCTCTGTGTATCCTTCCAGAGATATTCTATGTGTATATAACTATATATGTAAGTGTATTTGCTTTTCTTTTTCTAGTGACTAAAATAGTCACATAATTTACACATAGTTCTGCACCTTGCTTTTTATCATTTAACCTTATATCATGGAGATGAGTCCGTATCAATTTCAGTCCAATTGGAACTATCTCATTTATTTTAGTGGCTGCATAATATTCTATATATTGATAATATTCTATATATGTAGGTTGCTTCCAAACGTTTGCTATTGCGAACAATTCTTCAATGCATAGCCTTAAACTTATTTCAGTCTGCACACATATGACTATGTCTGTAGGATCAATTCCTAGAAATAGAATTCCTGGGTCAAAGAATATGTGAATTTTATATTTTTATAGATTTTGCTAAATTTCCCCCTTAAATATTGTTCCTAGAGATTTATCCTTCCATCAGTAATGTATTAGTGTCCTTTTTCACCATGCATCATGCATTTCTTTTGTTTTTGTTAATCTAATAGGTAAAAAGTTATATCTCATTGTGGCTTAAACGTATGTTTCTTTTATTATGAGTGAGATTGAGTATTTTTTCATGTGTTTAAGGGCCATTTCTTCGTATTACTTTCCTTTTTATCCATAGGGTTATTCTTCTTTATTTGATTTTACACACACACGTATAGATATAAATATATATTCCCTTGCCTATTATATGTTGTAGCATTTAGGAATATTTTTGGTGACAAATTGTAGAAACCTGATTATAGTGGCTTATTAGTTTTCTGGGGCTGCCATAACAAAATACCATAGACTGGTGGTTTAAACAACAGAAATTAATTTTCTCACAGTTCTGGAAGCTGGAAGTCCAAGTCAAGGTGCCAGCAGGGTTGATTTCTCCTGATGCCTCTTTCCTTGGCTTGCAGATGGCCGTCTTCCCACTGTGTCCTCACACGGCCTTTCCTCTGCAAGTGTGTATCTCTGGTCTCTCTCTTCTTATAAGGATACCAGTAATATTGGATTAGGGCCTCACCCTTATGACTTGATTTAACTTTACCTCTTTAAAGGCCCTATGTCCAAATACAGTCACAAATACAGGTGAATTCCTTTAGAACTTAAAGCTCAAGTATAATCCTCTTTGGCTCAGTGCTCTGCCCTGTGGGCCCACTGGGACAGCAGTGTCACGCCTGTAGCTGTGAATGGTGACCCTGTCCCTGTGGCACTGCTGAAAATGAGGAGGAGACAGCCTTGTCCCTTCCGTCTATGATGGCAGTGGCAGCTTTACTGATTTCTGAAACACTTTCAGGGTCATTCTTCCCTTTTCTTAAAGGACAACACATGTTTGCTGCTGGACAGCTCTATTGTTTTGTCCTGTAGAATCCCAGTGTTTCTGAGAGCCTTCCTTCATTTCAACCTCTGTCCTCTTTAGACCAAGGCGGCAATATTTCTGTTAATATAATCTCATTGCTATTCCTAGCTTCTGCTGAGATGGCTGACTAAATCTATGAATAGCACCTATAATCTTTTTATCAACTGATTTTCCAGCCATACTCTTGGTATTCTCTCCAGAACATGCTTTCTCATTTTTCATAATAAGAATAGGCTGAGAAATTTCCAAATCTTCAAGTTCTAGTTCCTTTTTGCTTAACAATTACTTCAATTTATCTCTCCCCTCTTATTTTACTGAAAACAGTAAGGAGAAATGAGGCTGCACCTTCAACACTTTGCTTAGAAATCTCCTTGGTTAAATATTCATGTTTATCACTTTTAACTTCTACTTTCCATAAAACATAGAACACAACTTCTTTGCCACTTTATAATGTGGATCACTTTTCCTCCAGTTTCCAATAACATATTCCTCGTTTTCATCTGAGATCTCCTCAGAATCACGTTTAAAATTTTTTTTCTTTTTTTTAAAAAGTTTTATTGGAGTGTAGTTGATTTACAATGTTGTGTTAGTTTCAGGTGTACAGCAAAGGGAATCAGTTATACATATACATATATCCACTCTTTTTTTTGTTTTTTAGGTTCTTTTCCCATATAGGCCATTACAGAGTATTGAGTAGAGTTCCCTGTGCTGTACAGCAGGTTCTTATTAGTAATTTATTTTATATATAGTGGCGGGTTTTAATGATCATATTCCTACCAACAGTCTCTTCAAGGCAGTGTGGGTATTTCATCTGTTAAATTTATTCCTATGTACTGTATTCTTTTTGATGCTATTGTAGTTGGAATGATTTTCCTAATTTCATTTTGAATTGTTTATTGCTAGAGTATAGAAGTACAATCAGTTACTGTATATTGTTATTTTATGCTGCAATCTTGCTGAACACATTTATTAGCACTAAGAGTTTTTTTGGTGTGTATTCCTTTGGATTGCACGTACATAAAATTATATCATTTGCAGTTAGAGATAGATTTACTTCTTTTCTAATGTGGAAGCCTTTTATTTCTTTTTGTTTCTTAATTGCCCTGACTAGAACTTCCAGTACAGTATTGAATAGAGGTGACAAGAGTGAACATTCTTGTTTTGTCCTTGATCTCAGGGGAGGAAAGTTTTCAGTCTTTCACCATTATGTATGATGTTAGCTGTGGATTTTTCGTAGGGTGCCCTTTACCCGACTGAGGAAGTTCACTTCTATTCTTAGTTTGTTTATTTTATTTTATTTTTATCACGAGAGGGTTTTGGTTGTGTCAAATGACTGTTATGCACTACTGAGGTGATCTTCTGGTTTTTATCTTTTATTCTATTAATATGGTATATTACATCAATTGATTTTCTGATGTTGAACCAACCTTGCATTATTGGGTTAAATCTCAGTCGTGGTGTACAATCCTTTGTATATGTTGCTGGATTTATTTATGGTTATTTGTATAAGTCTGCTAGTATTTTCTGGTGAAATTTTACATCTCTATTCATAAGAGATATTGGTTTATAGTTTTCTTTTCAAGTCTTTGTCTTGTTTTAGTATCAGAGTAATACTGGCCTCGTAGAATGAGCTGGGTAGTATCTCCTCTTCTATTTTTAGATGAATTTGCAAGTTATTGGTGTTAATTCTTCTTTAAGATTTGCTGGTGAAGCCATATGGACCTGGGCTTTCCTTTGTGGGAAATTTTGTGATTACTGACTTAATCGCTTTACTTCTTAGAGGCTTATTTAGATTTCCTATTTCTTCTTGAGTCATCTTTGCTAGCTTATGTCTTTCTAGGAATTTATAAATTTTGCCTAGGTCATCTAAATAATCTACATATTCAAGAAGTTCAACAAATTCTAACTAGGAAGAACTCAAAGAGAGCCACACCTAGACACATCATAATCAAACTGTTGAAAGAGAAAGACAAAAGGAGAATCTTGAAAAGAGCGTGAGACATACACGGGATTCTCAATAAGAGCTGATTTCTCATTACACATGCACATGGCTTTCTAGATTCCCTGGACTATGTCAGAGCTTTTCAGAGCCCCTGGATATCTCATTCTCCAGATTTTCCTTTTAAACTTGCTTGTTAGCCTGTTATTTGAACCGTTAACTACTCCTGAAGGCAGTCTTGAAGTTAGTCAGCTACCTCTTATTATTTTCTATAATTTTCCCTGGGGAAAAGATTTTAGGTATTTGACAAGCTCCTAGTCTGGTTAAATAATGGCAAACCTTGTGAGTGGGATCTTCCAGGAAATCACCAGATAGGCCAAATAATAACAGTTCTCTTCTTTGGGTTTTATAGTATATCCAACCCCATTCTTCCTCCAGTGGCTGCCAGCCTGCTTGTGTTCACTGTAATTGCAGGATGTTAGGTTTCAAGGCTACTCTTGAGCTGGGGAGAGCAATGTGGGAATAGAGTGAGTTAAAATGCCTCAGAGCTCACTCTTTCACATAAAATCAGCCATTTTTCTTGAAAAATGCAATTGCTGCAATCTTTTGGTTAATATCCAGAGTTCTTAAATTGTTGATTCTAACAATTTTTCCCATGTTCTCATTGCTTTTATGGAGGAGAGAATTTTTGGATGTCCTTAACTCCATCATTTCTACTGATGTCAATATGGAGATTTTTAAAATACAATTTTTTCCTGGTTTTTTCATTTTCTCTGTTATAATTCTGGATTCCCTTATTTATGCTTTATTTGTTGGTTCATTTAATGTTGGAGGCCTTCCCATAATTTATTCATTCATTCTACCGTATTGAGTACACTGTTTTAAAAGAACAAAATAAAAACAAATCCCCTGCTTTCATGGAGTTTATATTCTAGTGGGATGGTGATTATGTGTCAGATGATTGATGTGCGTTATATACATTTAAGAATGAGGCACAAAAACACTTAATAGAAGTCTGTGTGTAGGTGAAGATTGTTGCCTGGTAGTCCACAATGAAGAGTGGTTTGGCAAGGAGCCAGACTTTACTGGGATCCTCAAATCTCAGCTGTAAGTATGTGGAGATATTGTTTGCTCAGATAGACCAGTTTCTCCAAAAATAATTCTTCCATATCTTGGGGTCAGGATTTGATAGAAGCCTGGCTGTTGTCATTTTTGGAGCCTAGCAGGGATGAATCTGGGGGTGGGGGTGAGAAGGGTTTCACAGTTTCAGGAGCAGAATTTGAAGACATCTTATTTTAAGACTTACCACTGCTCTCTAGAATACCTGGTGTTTTTTAAGCCATGACCTTATTCATTTAAGTTTCCAGAGATAAAACCTCTAGTTTCTTGCCTGACTGCTTGGGGTGAGGGTGGGGACATTAGAGGATATTCAGTCCACACACAGATGTTCAATCTCCGGTATTCAGTTCTGAATTACACCCCTATCTTATTGGAGTCTCTCAGGGATTTCACAGAGCAGATCAGCTGGCTTATCCAGTATCCTCCGATGTAGGCACTTAAAGTTGTAGCTTCCTCTTCTGCTCTACTTCCAAGAATTGTTGAAATCTCACCCATTGATGGCTTCTCTCTTAATCTTTTTGGTCTTTATAGGTTTATGCCTTTTAAAAAAATTCCTTTGCTGTCATTTTGGGACTTCTTAGGAGGGAAAGGAGATAAATATGTGCTGTCAATCTAGCATCTTTAACCAGGTGAATATACTTTTTTCACATTCTACATGACCCTCTGCAGATTTTGATTTCCTTTTCCCACATTGAGGACCATTGGTCTATTATATTAGGCATTTATCAAGGGGTTTTAGTGCTCTATTTTAGAGATAGACAGACCTGAGTTAAATTTCCACTTACACTATTTACTAGCTGTGACCATGGAAAAATCACTTAAATTCCCTGAGCCTCAGTTTCTTCATGTTTAAAACAATGGTGATAATTATTATTTTTTTAATTTAATTTTTATTTTATATTAGAGTATACTTGATGTGCAATGTTGTGTTAGTTTCAGGAGTACAGCAAAGTGATTCAGTTATATATATATATATATATATATCCATTCTTTTTCAGAATATATGTTATTACAGAATATTGAGTAGAGTTCCCCTGTGCTAGTAGGTACTTGTTGATTATCTATTTTATATATAGTAGTGTGTATATGTTAATCCCAAACTCCTAATTTATCCTTCCTCTGACCTTTCCACTTTGGTAACCATAAGTTTGTTTTCAAAGTCTGTGAGTCTGTTTCTGTTTTGTAAATAAGTTCATTTGTATCATTTTTTTAGATTCCACATAAAAGTGATAATATGTAATATTTGTCTTTCTCTGTCTGACTTACTTCACTTAGTATGATAATCTCTAGGTCCATCCATGTTGCTGCAAATGGCATTATTTCATTCTTTTTTATGGCTGAGTAATGTTCCATTGTATATATGTACCACATCTTCTTTAACCATTCCTCTGTCAGTGGACATTTAGGTTGCTTCCATGTCTTGGCTATTGTAAATAGTGCTGCAATGAACATTGGGGTACATGTATGTTTTCGAATTGTGGTTTTCTCAGATATATGCCCAGGAGTGGGTTTGCTGGATCATATGGCAGTTCTATTTTTAGTTTTTTAAGAACCTCCGTACTATTTTCCATAATGGTTGTACCAATTTACATTCCCACCAACAGTGTAGGAGGGTTCCCTTTTCTCCACCAGTGGTGATAATTATTATACCATGTCAAAGAGATGTTATAAATACTTAATGAGATAATCTATGTAAACCTTTTACCACAGACTTTGGTCCGTTATCAATAACTGTTATATATTATTATTGAGTCTCTCCTTACAAGTCCTCTTTGACTTTTTTTAAATTAATTTTTATTGGAGTATAGTTGCTTTACAATGTTGTGTTAGTTTCTACTGTACAGCAAAATGAATCAGCTATACGTATACATATATCCCCTCTTTTTTGGGATTTCCTTCCCATTTAGGTCACCAATTGTATGTATTACAATAGTGTAATGTCAATCCCAATCTCCCAATTCATCCCATCTCCCTTCATCCCCCCTTGGTGTCCATACGTTTAAGTCCTCTATAACTTTTTAAAAAATTTATTTATTTGGTTGCGCCGGGTCTTAGTTGCAGCAGGCGGCCTCCTTAGTTAAGGCTTGATGGCTCCTTAGTTGCAGCACGTGGGCTCCTTAGTTGCGGCATGCGGGCTCCTTAGTTGTGGCATGCAAACTCTTAGTTGCAGCATGCATGTGGGATCTAGTTCCCTGACTGGGGATCAAACCTGGGCCCCCTGCATTGGGAGGGCAGAGTCTTAACCACTGTACCACCAGGGAAGTCCCCCCTTTAACCTTTTATCTATGCTTCTCCTTCCTCTGGGAAGGAGAACAATTTGATGGGAATAGGGAGTACTTAAATTCTATAGGCCATGACCACACCAGGCTATGATTCTGTAAGTTGTATCTGTTGTTTGTAAATCCAAGAAGACCTGCTCAGTAGGAGGTATGAAGATTGCCTAGTTAATTTTACCACATAGTAATATTGATAATCTTTATTCATTTGGCCATTCACTCTTTAATGTTTTAATTCATTTCTCTAACATTTGTTGGTCTCATCCCATGTGTCAGGCACTGTGGTAGGTGCTGGGAGGGTGAGACTCAGTGAAGCAGATAGACAGAGTTCTCGTCCTTAAGGACATGAGTCCAATGGGGTAGACAGATGAGGAAAGGCAATTTAGAAACAGTGTAATTGTGCTGTGATGAGACACGTGCTGCTGTGATTAAATAACTATTTAATGTCTGTCTCTTTCACTATAAGAGTGAAGACCTTGTCTTCTTATTACTGTTGCCTCAGTGCCTAGCATCATTCCAGGCACATATGAGGTACTCAATAAAAATTTTTGTTATTGCATGAATGATGTACAGTTAAAACCTTTCCTTGAAAAGGTTATACAGAAAAGGTTGTACTTGAAAAGTTCCCTTTCATGTTCACAGAGGGGAGCGATTTTATAATGAATATGTGTTCAATTAATGAGTAAGTGAATGAATATTTGGCAAAAAGTGAAAAAAGGGTAAGAGGAAGTACATCCCAGTTCAACAAATATTCCCTGAGTGCCAACTATGTGCCAAGGCTTGGTGCTGGACATGGAAGATACAGAAATGAATCCGATATGGCCTTTGCCCATGAGGATCTCCAAGTCTAGTCTGGAGACAGACTAGTGAACAATCAATTACAGTAAAGTATGATAAAGGCCATAAATAAAGCTCAAATTTGATATGGATCCTAAGCTTGAGGGCTTTGTGTAAGGCTAGAGCTATTAAACATCATTCTGAAGACATGTTCCATTTTCTACAATAAGATTCAGCAGGGAAACAATTGCTCAACGAATCTATTATAGTTTAAGAAAAAGTGTGGAAATCTCATTATTGTTAATAGCAATAGAATAGAGAAGAAAATGGAATGAAGAGCGATATCTAAATAAGCCATCATTATATCAGAAGTAGAGTCATTTAGTGGTTAAGTGGTGTTTGTTAGGAAGTTCTCTTGGCAGTCGCTTTTGGAAAAAGATGATCAAAAGCACACCAAGAATGCCAGTTACTGCCATCATTACTTACTTAGTATAAATTTACAATAACAGGAAAATATGTTTATGAAAACAGAACATCATCTAAAGAATTGAGCATGATTTTCATCTTTATTGTTGTACGTCACTTTCCTTTAAAAAACAAACAAATCTATTTATCACTTTACCGTAGGAAACAGGAACTGAGTTGCTAAAGAAGGTATGCTTAGGTAGGAAAAACAAATAACTATGGCTTAGAAGTTGCCACTCTGTCCTAACAACAAATGAAAAGCTGAACAAATTGAAAAACGAACAACTCTTCCTAGCTCTGTCAGAGAAGTGAGGTCACAGGGCAGGCTGCTGCCCCTCAAATTGGAGAGACAGACAGACATATACAGAGAATCACAACTTGATGAAGCAGAAATCCATGAGGAGAAACCTCCATGGGAACCAGTGCTGGGGTAGGAAAACCTGAATTGTAATTGATGAATCACAGTTATGGTAAACTGAGCTGGAGGGTCAGTGTGGACAACTCTAGGAGTTAAAAACTCCAGAGGGACCCAGTCATACGAGGGCCCCCACACTTTTGTGAGTTTTGCTTCTAGGTGCTTGACCAGGTCCTCACAGTAAATATCAGAGAGGATAACCTTCGTGTTTCTAGCAAGCAGAGGGGAAAAGAAAATGATTTCGAAATACTCCAGACCATTCTGTTCTTCTTAACAAGGTCTGCCCTCAGGAGAAACTGTTTTACTAGAACCTCACATGCTAGGGTTTATCAGAGCCTAACCTACTTGGGGGAAGGGAAACACCCAACTGTAACCCCCTCTACCCATCCTGTCCCACCTAAGTGGGGGGGAATGCTGAGAAGCACGGTGAAGTTTGTCATCCAGGGGTACAGGATCACCAAAGACTATGACCTAATCATAGGGCTATAGAATGCATCCTTTCTCCCTATACCTTATCATGATATTACTAAACACCTGTTGACCACAGTTGCTTTTACCCAGTTATCTTAGTTCAGGCTGCTATAACAAAATATGATATATTGGGTGACTTAAACAGTAGACATTTATTTATCACAGCTATGGAGGCTGGGAAGTAAACAAGATACCAGCAGATTCGGCTCCTGGCGAGGACCCTCTTCCTGGCTTGCAAATGGCTGCCCTCTTTTGGGGTCCTCACATGGCAGAGAGCAAGCTCTTGTCTATTCTTCTTCTTATAAGGACACTCATCTCATTGTGGAGGTCCCACCCTCATGACCTCCTCTAAACCTAATTACCTCCTGAAGGCTCCACCTCTAAGTACCATCACATAGGGGGTTAGGGCTTCAACATAACTTTTGGGGAGGGCACAAACCTTCAGTCCATAACACCAGTACATTATGTCCACCTTTCAACAAAAAAATCACAAGGCATACTAAAAGGCAAAAAACACAGTTTGAAGAGATTGAACAAGCATCAGGACCAGAGTCAGATATGGCAGGAATGTTGGAATTATTATTTTTAAAAACTGTGGTTAATACGTAAGGGCTTTAATGGAAAAAGTAGATAATAGGGAAGAACAGATGGATAATGTAAGCAGAGAGATGGAAATTCTAAGAAAAAATGAAAAAGAAATGATAGAGATAAAAAACATTGTAATAGAAAGAATGCTTTTGATGGGCTCATTAATAGATTAGACACAGCTGAGCAAAGAATTTCTGAGCTTGATGATATGACAATAGAAACTTCCAAAACTGAAAAAGAGAAAAAAGACTGAAAAAAAACCCAAAACAGAATATCTAAGAACTGTAGGACAACTACAAGAGGTGTAATGTACATGTACTGGGAATACCAGAAAGAAAAGAAAGAGAGAAAAGAAGCAGCAATAATGACTGAGATTTTCCCCCAAATTAATGTCAGACACTAAATCACAGATACAGGAAGCTCAAAGAACACCAAGTGGGATAAATGCCAAGTAGCAATCACATTTAGGCATATCATATTCAAACTGGACAGAATAAAATAAAGAAAAAAATCTTGAAAGAAGCCAGAGTTTTAAAATACCTTACCTATAGAGAAGCAAACATAAGGCTTATAACTTATTTCTCCTCAGAAGCCATGCAAGCAAGAAGAGATTGGAGTGCAATATTTAAAATGTTGAGAAAAGAAAAACACCAATCTAGAATTCTGTACCCTGCAAAATTATCCTTCAAAAGTGAAGGAGAATTAAAGACTTTCTCATACAAACAAAAATTGAGGGAATTTGTCATCAGTAGTCCTGCCTTGTAATAAATGTTAAAAGAAGTTCTTCAGAGAGAAGGAAAATTGCGTAGGTCAGAAACTCTATCTAAAGGAAGAGCATTGGAGAAAGAATATGAGAAGGTAAAATAAAACCTTTTATTTTTCTTATCAATTGATCTAACAGAAAACAGTATGCTCAAAAATAATAATAGCAACAATGTATTTGATTATGTATGCTTGTGTATAAGCGAAATGAATGACAGCAATGATAAATTTGATGGGGAGAAGGAATTAGGAATATTTTGTTATCATATGGTACTTGCACTATGGATTAGTTGTAAATGTATACTGCAAACTCTAGGGCAACCACTAAGAAAAAGTAAAAAAAGAAGTATAATTGATATACTAAGAAAGGAGGGAAAATAAATCATAAAATGCTCAATTAAAACTACAAAAGGTCCAGCAATTTCACTTTTGGGTATATATCCAAAGGAATTGAAATCATGATTTTGAATAGATATCTACACTACCATGATCATTGCAGCATTATTCACAATAGTTAAGGCATGGAAGCAACCTAAATGTCCATCAAATGATGAATGGATAGAGAAAATGTGTTATATACATACAAAGATATATTATTTAGCCTTAAAAAGGAAATCCTGCCATTTGTGACAACATATATAAATCTAGAGGACATTAAACAGGAAGTCAATAGAGAACATCAATGGAAGCAAAAGTTAGTTCTTTGAAAAGAGCAATAAAATCGATAAACATCTAGCCAGGCTAACTAGGTAAAACAGAGAGAAGACACAAATATAAGAAGTGAAATTATAAGACACTAATATAAGAAATGAAAGAGGGGACATCACCACAGATCCTGTGGACATTAAATGCATAATAAAAGAATATTATGTAAAGATGCAGACATAGATAATGGACTTGAGGACACGGGGAGGGTAAGGGTAAGCTGGGACGAAGTGAGAGAGTGGCATGGACATATATACACTACCAAACGTAAAATAGATAGCTAGTGGGAAGCAGCCGCATAGCACAGGGAGATCAGCTCGGTGCTTTGTGACCACCTAGAGGGGTGGGATAGGGAGGGTGGGAGGGAGACACAAGAGGGAGGAGATATGGGGATGTATGTATATGAATATCTGATTCACTTTGTTATACAGCAGAAACTAACACACCGTTGTAAAGCAATTATACTTCAATAGGATGTTAAAAAAATTTTTAAAAAGTCACCACAGGAAAAAAAAAAAAGAATATTATGAACAACTGGATGCCCACAAATTTGGTAACCTAGATGAAATCGATCAATTCCTTGAAAGGAATTCAACAAGTGCCAGTACTCACACAAGAAGAAATAGGCAATATGAATAGGCCCACTTCTATTAAAGAAATTGAATTAATAATTAATAAACTTTCAAACAGAAAGCACTAAACCCAGATGGGTTCACTGGTGAATTCTACTTAACATTTAAGAAGAAATTATACCAATTCTCTACAATCTCTTTCAGAAGATAGAAGCAGAGGAAGTACTTTCTAACTCATTCTATGAGGCCAGTATTACCCTTAATACTAAAATCAGAAAAGACGTTACAAGAAAAGAAAACTACAGGCCAATAATTCTTAAGAACATACATTTAGAAACCCACAGCAAGATATTAGCAAATTAAATAAAAAATGTATAAAAAGAATTACATACCATAACCAGGTGGAATTTATCCCAGGTATCTAAGGTTGGTTCAGCATTCAGTAATCAGTTAATGTAATTCACCAATCAACAGGCTAAAGAAGAAGAATCACGTGATCATATCAATAGATGCATAAAAAGTATTTGACAAACCATTCATGACTCTCAGTAAACTAGGAATAGAGGGGAATTTCCTCAACTTGATAAAGAACTACAAAAAACCTGCGGCTAACATCACACTTGGTGGTGAGAAACGCAAATCTTTTCTGCTATAATAAGGAACAAGACAAGGATGTCCCCTCTTACCACTGCTTTTCAACATCATACTGGAAGTCCTAGCTAATTCAATAAAACAAGAAAAGGGGCTTACCCGGTGGCGCAGTGGTTGAGAGTCTGCCTGCCAATGCAGGGGACACGGATTCGTGCCCCGGTCCGGGAGGATCCCACATGCCGCGGAGCGGCTGGGCCCGTGAGCCATGGCCGCTGAGCCTGTGCGTCCGGAGCCTGTGCTCCGCAACGGGAGAGGCCGCAACAGTGAGAGGCCCGCGTACCGCAAACAAACAAACAAACAAAAAAAAAACAAACAAGAAAAGGGAATAAGAGGTATATAAATTGGGAAGGAAGAAATCAAACTGTCTTTGCAGAAGACATGATTGTCTATACAGAAAATCCAAAAGAATTGACCAAAGAAAAAAAACCAAAACCAAAAAACCCCTCCTGGAACTAATAAACAAATCTACTAAGGTTGAAGGATACAAGGTTAATATACAAAGTCAATTGCTTTCCTATATGCTAGAAGAGAACAAGTGGAATTTGAAATAAAAAAAAACATATTATCATTTACATAAGCACCCTCCAAAATGAAATACTTTAGGTATAAATCTAAATATGGTGCCAGAGGTCCCTGTTGGGCTGGCTAAGACTTTCTATAAGCCACACCAATGTACAAGATCCATATGATCTATATGTGCAAGATCTATATAAAGAAATATGCAAAACTCTGATGCCAGATATTAAAGAAGAACTAAATGAATGGAGAGATATTCCATGTCATGGATAGGAAGACTCAATATTGTCATGATGTCAGTTTTTCCCAACTTGATCTGTAGATTCAAGATTCAATCTATCTGTAAATTACTATCTGTAGAAATTCCAGTCAAAATCCCAGCAAGTTACTTTGTGGATATTGACAAACTGATTTTAAAATTTATATGGAGAGGGAAAAGATCCAGAATGGCCAACTCAATACTGAAGGAGAAGAACAAAGTCAGAGGATTGACACTATACAACTTCAAGACTTATAAATAACATTATATATTATTATAATCAAGACAGTGGTGTATTGGTGAAAGGATAGACAAATAGATCAATGGAACAGAAGAGAGAGCCCAGAACTAGACCCACATGAAATATATTCAACTGATTTTTTTAACAAAGGAGCAAAGGCAGGAGTAAGGATAATCTTTTCAACAAATAGAGCTGGAACAACAGGACATCCACATGCCAAAAAAAAATGAAGCTAGATATAGATCTTATACTTTTCATAAAACATTAAAATGTATCACAAGCCTAAATGTAAAATACAGAAGTTTAAAACTTCTAGCGTGGGAGATGTGGTTAGGGGTATGCACAGGGGACCATGGGAACCCAGAGGAAATGCCCCCAAGTGGCCTTTATGGAGGAACAGGTTAGGGAGGGCTTTCTGAAAGGAGGTGATGCCTGAGATGACACTTGATGGTTTACTAGGTGAGAGGGTTAAGGAAGGACATTCCAGGAAGAGGTGATGGCATGAATAAAGGTCTGGAGGTGCCCAAATCCTGTTGTGTCAAACTATAGGGCCTTTAAAGCTTTCTATAAGCCAACCCAAATATCCTCAGCGAGCTGTTTTCTTCTCCTTCACCAACATTTCATTCCATCTCTGCTCTAGCAAACCCATTACTTTCCCGTCCATATATAGGAAAAGTTATTTCCCTCTTCTGTCTCTTGACCTAGGCATTCCCTCTAATCAGAACATCTTATCATTTTTTTTTTACCCCTCTACACCATTTCTTGTCTTTCACCTTCTTTGTATCATTGGCTCAAGATTTCTTCATCTAGGAAATCTTCCCTGATTAACTCCAATCAACTCTCACTGTCCCTTGCCCAGTTTCATTTTAGCACTTTTTGACATGGGTGCAGTGGATGAAATTGAGTCCCCATTCTAGCTGTGACCTTTTCAGATTTATGGCCCTTAAGAAGCTTCTTCAATATCCTAATTACTAACTTAATGGAGGCACGCCTCTCAGAGAGTGGTCGTGAGGATCTAAAGAGGTCAAAGATGTGAGGTGCTTAGCATGGTGCCTGGCACAGAGTACATCCCAAATAAATAGCATTTATGATTGTTGTCACTATTTTTTAAAATTATTTTATATAGCAGGTTCTTATTAGTTATATATTTTATGCATATTAGTGTATATATCAATCCCAATCTCCCAATTCATCCCACCACCACCACCCCCGCCCCCCTGCCACTTCCCTCCTTGGTGTCCACAAGTTTATTCTCTACATCTGTGTCTCAATTTCTGCCCTGCAAACCGGTTCATCTGTACCATTTTTCTAGGTTCCACATATATGCTTTAATGTACGATATTTGTTTTTCTCTTACTGACTTACTTCACTCTGTATGACAGTCTCTAGATCCACTAACGTCTCTACAAATGACCCAATTTCATTCCTTTTTATGGCTGAATAATATTCCATTGTATATACGTACCACATCTTCTTTATCCATTCGTCTGTCAATGGGCACTTAGGTTGCTTCCATGTCCTGGCTATTGTAAATAGAGCAGCAATGAACATTGGGGTGCATGTGCCTTTTTGAATTATGTTTTTTTCTGGGTATATGCCCAGTAGTGGGATTGCTGGGTCATATGGTAATTCTGTTTTTAGCTTTTTAAGGGACTTCCATACTGTTCTCCATGGTGGCTGTATCAATTTACATTCCCACCAACAGGGCAAGACGGTTCCCTTTTCTCCACACCCTCTCCAGCATTTGTTGTTTGTAGATTTTCTGATGATGCCCATTCTAACTGGTGTGAGGTGATACCTCATTGTAGGTTTGATTTGCATTTCTCTAATAATTAGTGATGTTGAGCAGCTTTTCATGTGCCTCTTGGCCATGTGTATGTCTTCTCTGGAGAAATGTCTATTTAGGTCTTCTGCCCATTTTTGGATTGGGTTGTTTGCTTTTTTAATATTGACCTGCGTGAGCCGCTTGTATATTTTGGAGGTTAATCCTTTGTCAGTTGCTTTGTTTGCAAATATTTTCTCCCATTCTGAGGGTTGTCTTTTCATCTTGTTTATGATTTCCTTTGCTGTGTGAAAGCATTTAGTTTCATTAGGTCCCATTTGTTTATTTTTGTTTTTATTTCCATTACTCTAGGAGGTAGATCAAAAAAGATCCTGCTGTGATTTATGTCAAAGAGTGTTCTTCCTATGTTTTCTTCTAAGAGTTTTATAGTGTCTGGTCTTGCATTTAGGTCTCTAATCCATTTTGAGTTTATTTTTGTGTATGGTGTTAAGGAGTGTTCTAATTTCATTCTTTTACATGTAGCTGTCCAGTGTTCCCAGCACCACTTACTGAAGAGGCTGTCCTTTCTCCATTGTATATCTTGCCTCCTTTGTCATAGATTAGTTGACCATAGTTGTGTGGGTTTATCTCTGGGCTTTCTATCCTGTTCCAGTGATCTATATTTCTGTTTTTGTGCCAGTACCATATTGTCTTGATGACTGTAGTTTGTAGTATAGTCTGAAGCCCGGGAGCCTGATTCCTCCAGCTTTGTTTTTCCCTCAAGACTGTTTTGGCTATTCGGGGTCTTTTGTGTCTCCATACAAATTTTAAGAGTTTTTGTTCTAGTTCCTTAAAAATGCCATTGGTAATTTGATAGGGATTGCATTGAATCTGTAGATTGCTTTGCATTGTATAGTCATTTTCACAATATTCTTCCAATCCAAGAACACGGTATATCTCTCCATCTGTTTGTATCACCTTTAATTTCTTTCATCAGTGTCTTATAGTTTTCTGCATACAGGTTTTTGTCTCCTTAGGTAGGTTTATTCCTAGGTATTTTATTCTTTCTGTTGCAGTGGTAAATGGGAGTGTTTCTTTAATTTCTCTTTCAGGTTTTTCATCATTAGTGTATAGGAATGCAAGAGATTTCTGTGCATTAATTTTGTATCCTGCTACTTTACCAAATTCATTGATTAGCTCTGGTAGATTTCTGGTGGCATCTTTATGATTATCTATGTAGAGTATCATCATCTGCAGACAGTGTGTCATCTGCAGACAGTGACAGTTTTACTTCTTCTTTTCCAATTTAGGTTCCATTTATTTCTTTTTATTCTCTGATTGTCATGGCTAGGACCTCCAAAACTATGTTGAATAACAGTGGTGAGAGTGGACATCCTTGTCTTCTTCCTGATCTTAGAGGAAATGCTTTCAGTGTTTCACCATTGAGAATGATGTTTGCTGTGGGCTTGTTGTATATGGCCTTTATTATGTTGAGGTAGGTTCCCTCTCTGCCCACTTTCTGGAGGGTTTTTATCATAAATGGGTGTTGAGTTCTGTCAAAAGCTTTTTCTGCATCTATTGAGATGATCATATGGTTTTTATTCTTCAATTTGTTAATATGGTGTATCACATTGATTGATTTGCATATATTGAAGAATCCTTGCGTCCCTGGGATAAATCCCACTTGATCATGGTGTATGATCCTTTTAATGTGTTGTTGGATTCTGTTTGCTAGTATTTTTTGAGGATTTTTGCATCTATATTCATCAGTGATATTGGTCTGTAATTTTCTTTTTTGTAGTATCTTTGTCTGGTCTTGGTATCAGGCTGATGGTAGCTTCATAGAATGAGTTTGGGAGTCTTCCTTCCTCTTCAGTTTTTTTGGAAGAGTTTGAGAAGGATGGGTGTTAGCTCTTCTCTAAATGTTTGATAGAATTCACCTGTGAAGCCATCTGGTCCTGGACTCTTGTGTTTTGGAAGACTTTTAATTACAGTTTCAGTTTCATTACTTGTGATTGGTCTGTTCATATTTTCTATTTCTTCCTGGTTTAGTCTTGGAAGGTTATACCTTTCTAAGAGTTTGTCCATTTCTTCCAGGCTGTCCATTTTATTGGCATAGAGTTGCTTGTAGTAGTCTCTTAGGATGCTTTGTATTTCTGCAGTGTCTGTTGTAACTTCTGCTTTTTCATTTCTAATTTTATTGATTTGAGTCCTCTCCCTCTTTTTCTTGATGAGTCTGGCTAATGGTATATCAATTTTGTTTATCTTCTCAAAGAACCAGCTTTTAGTTTTATTCATCTTTGCTATTGTTTTCTTTGTTTCTATTTCATTTATTTCTGCTCTGATCTTTATGATTTCTTTCCTTCTACTAACTTCGGGTTTTGTTTGTTCTTCTTTCTCTAGTTCCTTGAGGTGTAAGCTTAGATTGTTTATTTTAGATTTTTCTTGTTTCTTGTGGTAGGCTTGTATAGCTATAAACTTCCATCTTAGAACTGCTTTTGCTGCATCCCATAGATTTGGCGTCATCGTGTTTTCATTGTCATTTGTCTCTAGGTATTTTTTGATTTCCTCTTTGATTTCTTCAGTGATCTCTTGGTTATTTAGTATCATATTGTTTAGCCTCTATGTGTTTGTTGTTTTCTACGTTGTTTTCCCTGTAATTGATTTCTAATCTCATAGCGTTGTGGTCAGAAAAGAGGCTCGATATGATTTCAATTTTCTTAAATTTACTGAGGCTTGACTTGTGACCCAAGACGTGCTCTATCCTGGAGAATGTTCCGTGCGCACTTGAGAAGAAAGTGTAATCTGCTGTTTATGGATGGAATGTCCTATAAATATCAATTAAATCTATCTGGTCTGTTGTGTCATTTAAAGCTTATGTTTCCTTATTAATTATCTGTTTGGATGACCTGTTCTTTGGTGTAAGTGAGGTGTTAAAGTCCCCCACTATTATTGTTTTACTGTCAATTTCCTCTTTATAGCTGTTAGCAGTTGTCTTATGTATTGAGGTGCTCCTATGTTGGGTGCATATATATTTATAATTGTTATATCTTCTTCTTGGATTGATCCCTTGATCATTATGTAGTGTCCTTCCTTTTCTCTTGTAAGATTCTTTATTCTAAGGTCTATTTTGTCTTTTATGAGTATTGCTACTCCAGCTTTCTTTTGATTTCCATTTGCCTGGAATATCTTTTTCCATCCCCTCACTTTCAGTCTGTATGTGTCCCTAGGTCTGAAGTGGGTCTCTTGTAGACAGCATATATATGGGTCTTGTTTTTGTATCCATTCAGCAAGCCTGTGTCTTTTGGTTGCCGGATTTAATCCATCATGTTTAAGGTAATTATCGATATGTATGTTCCTATTACCATTTTCTTAATTGTTTTTGGGTTTGTTTTTGTAGGTCCTTTTCTTCTCTTGTGTTTCCCACTTAGAGAAGTTCCTTTAGCATTTGTTGTAGAGCTGGCTTCGTGGTGCTGAATTCTTTTAGCTTTTGCTTGTCTGTAAAGCTTTTGATTTCTCTGTCAAATCTGAATTAGATCCTTGCCGGGTAGAGTAATCTTGGTTGTAGGTTCTTCCCTTTCATCACTTTAAATATGTCATGCCACTCTCTTCTGGCTTGTAGTGTTTCTCTTGAGAAATCAGCTGTTAACCTTATGGGAGTTCCCTTGTATGTTATTTGTCATTTTTCCCTTGCTGCTTTCAATAATTTTTCTTTTTCTTTAATTTTTGCCAGTTTGATTACTGTGTGTCTTGGCGTGTTTCTCCTTGGGTTTATCCTGTATAGGACTCTATGTGCTTCCTCGACTTGGGTGGCTATTTCCTTTTCCATGTTAGGGAAGTTTTCGACTATAATCTCTTCAAATATTTTCTCGGGTCCTTTCTCTGTCTCTTTTCCCATAATGCGAATGTTGTTGCGTTTAATGTTGTCCCAGAGGTTTCTTAAGCTGTCTTCATTTCTTTTCATTCTTTTTTCTTTATTCTGTTCCATGGCAGTGAATTCCAGCATTCTGTCTTCCAGGTCACTTATCCGTTCTTCTGCCTCAGTTATTCTGCTATTGATTCCTTTTAGTGTATTTTTTCCTTTCAGTGATTGTATTGTTCATCTCTGTTTGTTTGTTCTTTAATTCTTCTAGGTCTTTTTTAAACATTTCTTGCATCTTCTTGATCTTTGCCTCCATTCTTTTTCCGGGGTCCTGGATCATCTTCACTATCATTATTCTGAATTATTTTTCTGGAAGGTTGCCTATCTCCACTTCATTTATTTGTTTTTCTCGGGTTTTATCTTGTTCCTTCATCTGGTACACAGCCCTCTCTGCCTTTTCATCTTGTCTGTCTTTCTGTGAATGTGGTTTTTGTTCCACCTATTGTCACTATTGATCGTTGTTCTCAAATTGTTTCAAATGTGTATGTTTTGGCTTTCCAGAGTATTAATTATCCTTTTAAAGACAAGGACACAGTCTTTGTTCAGCATGGCTTTATACTGTTTTGCACAAATATGTACTCAATAAATGTTAACTTCTTGCTTGCCTAACTGACCTGATTAAATTCAGCACTCTATTTCTGATGACTTATATTTTTCAAAAATTTAACCCAATTGTTAATTTTACTGATCGACGAGAATTTTTCATTTGAATTGGGAGCAAATCCAACATGGATTTATTATGTACATGTCCATCATTAAGCTTGGTGCTTTTGGGGGTTGCAAGTATTAATAACAGTAATAACCGTGTAGGGCTGGAAGTATGATTCCCCACTGAAAGATGATGAAATTAAGGCTAAAAGAGGTTAAAATGTTGCCCATGATCTCATCTTCCATAGCTAGTGAGAAGTGGAAATAGGACCAGAAGCCAGTCCTTCTGCCCTGTTGTTTCATGCTCTTCCCACACACTATATGACCTTTCTAGAGCCCTTTAATGTCTTTTTGGGGGCTTCCAGTCTGGTGAGGAAATAAGACCCTGGCAGGGGGAGAGCATGAAAATGATAGGAGCCAGGAGTACCCTACTCTTTCACATCAGTTACAGATTGTCAGAGCATCTGTAATGCTCAGTACGTTCATTGTGCATCTCAATTGCCCACGCTACTTCTTTAGGGCTGTCATTCACTTGGGGGTCTCCAAGGAGACAGTGCACATTCTGGCAGTCAGCTCTTGGCACCTCCACCTTGATATTTTAACAAAGATTACAGTGCAGGTTCATTCCCTCAGATTCGAGGTGTTTTATATAAATCTGGCCTTTGGGTTTATGGGAGACTGAAAATGGGGCTCCAGTCTCCCCAAACCACGATGTTCCCAGAATTGGAGGAGTGGAAACAGAGAGATATGAAGAAATACAGCCTTTTTCCCCCTCTGACAATTACTAATTCTGGGGTCATATTAAATAGACAGACAACCTATTGAGCATCTAGGTGCTATCTTCATCTACCACGTGTTATTTCTCCTTCGTTGAAAGTCAGTGGTGGGAGTGAGGGAGCAGAACTGAGGTGAGAAGAAGGTTGTTATTTACCGTGAAGTTACAGTAATTAAGAATAAGACCAAAATTTGAACACCCATTCTTCCTCTCCCTGGCATTTGGCCAGGTACTTAGCCTCTCTGAATTTTAGTTTCCTTATCTGTAAAAATGCCAGTTCTTTTTATTTTGGGGGAATGAAAAGGGGGTAGCCATAGAGTGAAACAGATATTAAGTTTTGCAACCAGTGAAGGTAAAAACAAATGATCCAAAAGGGTAGGAAGATGACAGGAGAAGTGGCAGGTGATGAAAGGCAAGGGGGTGGGGAACTTAGAAAGGAAAGTGGCAAATAGCTCCACATTCAACAGGAAAATGCAGAAGAGGCATTTAGATTTTGCCAGAAGCAGACAATTGAGGACCTCAGTGCAGTTTCCATGGAGTGCTGAGAAGAACCAGATTACATGGGCTTGAGGAGGGAGTGGGTGGTGGGGAAACAGCACAGTGAGATTCCTCTCCCCTCTAGTCATGAAAGTCAGGACCTGGGAGAGTGGTGGCTTCTGGGTGTTGTGATGACCAGGCACTGGGGATGGTAACTTGCTTCTTGTTTCCCAGTGCCATTTCCAGATCTCATCTCCTCATTTCTTCTTCAGAGTCACTGTTTTCTCATCTACAGAAGACAAAAAATTATTGTTTATTTCATAGGTTTTAGAATATTGAAGGAGATAATGCATGTAAAATGCTTGGTCTATAGAACAAAGTGACTCAATAAAAGTTAGCTGCTATAATTGTATTATTATGTTTTAGAGCATTATTACTATTATTATATATTATTATGTTTTAATTAACATTATTATGTAGAAGGGCAGGTCAGTTAGAAATGGCTTAAGTTGCAAGGGGCTCAAGGGTGGGGATGTAGGAGTCTGGTAGTCAGAATCATGCCAAATTCTGTGCTGCTGGGTATACAGTAAAAGGAGCAAGACAGACAGTATCCCTACCCTCATGGATCTTATGAGCTAGTTGGGGGAGTAGCCAAGGAGGCTGTGGTGAGGGTTAGGACAGAGGAAGCAGAGGGCTCTGTGGACCTAACTTGATCCGGGAGCTTAGTGAAGGAACTAAGATTCTCATTTGCCCTCCCCACTGCTCCCCACCCAACCCCACCACCATCTTTAGAAGAGAAGCTCTGGATCCAGGAAGTAATATTGGATCAACACGTGTCCATTAGAGTGGGACTCTATCACATCCATGGATTTAAAGGATTCCTTCATTGGCTGATACTGTTAACTGGTCTATGAGGAAGGATCCAAAGATGGCTCCACCTGCTTTATTTTTAAATAAGTAAGTCCTAATGTGAATGCTCTTAGCACAGTCTCCGAAACTTACTATGAATGAAATCACTATAATAACAATATGGAGACTTTCATAGCAAATCATTAGAGAAATTCCATTTTCTGTCAGCAAACACAATTTAAGCACTTAGCAGCTAAGCTTCTTAAGATTCATAGCTGACTAGGGAGCAATTAGGACTGGATTTTAATGAATACACATGAACTCAGGGGTTTCTGCCAGGAAGAAAGGCTAAGTTAGTAAGTAGTGGAAACAGCTTTTGAATTTAATTCAGAATATCACTTAGACATCTTCTTGGAATAAAACACAATTAAACAAATCTTTAACTTATGCACTAATTACAGCATGCTATATTTATCTCCTCATTCACAACACCCACCTCGTTCAGTTTGACAAGCAAAATGTATGGGGGGCTACTGCTGACTTTTAAATGGCTATTAACTAGTTAAACTGATCAGCTATTAAACAGAAGTAGGACCCCTCCAACTTGATTGATCAATTAACTTGAATGTTCTGATGAACGCTGGTAATTTGAAATTCAGCTCCTTTAGCATCTGTAGCTAAAGGGGGAGGGACTAGAAGGGAAAGACCTAGGCACTGAATGATTCTTGTGCATGACCACTTTTCAGGGTTACAAATTCCCCCTTCCCAGTTGCCTTGACTTTCTGTAACCGATAGTTGTTATCTCAACCCCACTGGCTATTTTAGGATCCCCACAGTTTGCAAAGTTCCATACCTAATTATTTCTAGGAGTCTCCAGGGGTTTAAAATGAAGCCCTGTGAACGCCCAAGTGTTTCTCTTGTTTAGAAACACAGTTTAAGTTTGTATGTCAGTTTGGATCCTCTGGGAAGACAAGATGAAGTTGAAGGGCAAGATAGTTATTCAGAGAACTGCCCATGAAAGATAAAGGGGAGAAGGGGCCAGAGTAGGCAAAGAGAGCCTTCAGGTCATAATGCTGATATGATTGATACCTATGAGGGGAATGGGGAGAGGAAGGAGAATTGGGTATGAAGCGCCTCAGACATAGGTGTGGCTTCTTGAAAGTCTTGGCCAGCCCAACAGGGAAGCCTGGCGGCACGATTTCCCATAGAGGAGGTCCACGTTGGGCAGAACTGGCCAGGCCCTAACATCCCCCATCATTCTCCATCACTGGCTGGGGGCAGCCTGGGGAAGAGCACAGCCTGGGCTCCAATGCTGCCCCAGATCCCAAAGGTACTGGGGGCTGGAGGTGCTCAGATCACTGCAGCCCTTGTAGGATCAGCCACTGCTTCCCAGATGGACATGCCAGCAGCTCACCTCCGTGGCTGCCGGTGGGCTACATCTAGATTACAAACAGTGGGCCTGCAAGGCTGCCTGCGGCACAAATCTCAGGATTTGATGTTTTAAATGACGTACTTGTAAAGGGATATTCCCAGTGGCCTTAAAGCTACGTGGGTGTATTAGAATTCAGAGCAGGGCTGGCAAGTGATAATTTTCTACAGGGAAAATTCTACTGTAGTCAGCTGTATTGAATGTAGAGTCCTTCACTAAGATTTTAAGAGGATTACTCATTAAGTATGTAAATTAAAACCCTCAAGAGTAACTGAAATTATTTGCTTCATTTAAAACAAGATTTGAAACCTCAGACATATGGAAATGCTTATATATGTCAAGTAGCCGTCTTTTACCATTTAAGTAGAAGGTGATCCAGCTTGCTAAAAATAGTTAAGTTTGTAAAGGACTTTTCCTTAATTATGAAAATGTCAAGTCTGCCTTATATGAATGGGTTTATTACATGAGTAGTTTGTACTGTTTTAATCTTTAGAACGCCTGTTTTCCCTGAATCACTGTGTGTAATCAAGCACAAGTTTATTTTTCTCAGACTTAATGGGAGGTATATGTTCATCAGCAAATATACTACACTCCCCATGATTTGTCACTTATCCTCAAAACAGCCCCAGGAAATAGATATTATTTTCACGCCCATTTTATGGACATGGAAACAGAGTGAGAATTTAAGCAGATGGCTCAGCTTTTTTTCTGATGGAAAGTGACAGGATCTTAGATCTGTCAGATTCTGGAGACTGCATGCCCAAATACCGTACAATACTGCTTATCGCTATGTGTTCAATAGTTCTTTACTTACAGGAAAATAATGAATATGATAGTATCCACAATAATTTGTGTCTTCTTAAAATGGGGCTTTACTCTGTTTTCTTTAACTTTTAATTTTGTGTTGGAGTATAGCTGATTAACAGTGTTGTGTTAGTTTCAGGTGTACAGCAGAGTGATTCAGTTATACATACACATGTATCTATTATTTTTCAAATTCTTTTCCCATGTAGGTTATTACAGAGTACTGAGCAGAGTTCCCTGTGCTATGCAGCAGGTCCTTGTTGGTTATCTATTTTAACTATAGCAGTGTGTACATGTCAATCCCAAACTCCCTAAATATCCCTCCCTCCCACCTTTCCCCCTGGAAACCATAAGTTCATTCTCTAAGTCTATGAGTCTGTTTCTGTTTTGTAAATAAGTTCATTTTTATCAATTTTTAAAGATTCTGCATATAAGCGATATCATATGATACTTGTCTTTCTCTGTCTGACTTACTGCACTTACTATGATAATCTCCAGGTCCATCCATGTTCCTGCAAATGGCATTATTTCATTCTTTTTTAATGGCTGAATAATATTCCGTTGTATATATGTACCACATCCTCTTTATCCATTCCTCTGTCAATGGACATTTAGGTTGCTTCCATGTCTTGGCTATTGTAAATAGTGCTGCGATGAACACTGAGGTACATGTATCCTTTCGAACCATGTTTTTCTCTGAATATGTGCCCAGTAGTGGGATTGCTGGGTCATATGGTAGTTCTATTTTTAGTTTCTTAAGGAACCTCCATACTGTTCTCCGTAGTGGCTGTATCAATGTACATTGCCACCAACAGCGCAAGAGGGTTCCCTTTTCTCCACACCCTCTCCAGCATTTATTGTTTGTAGACTTTTTGATAATGGCCATTCTGACTGGTGTGAGGTGATATCTCATTGTACTTTTGATATGCATTTCTCTAATAATTAGCGATGTTGAGCAACTTTTTATGTGTCTCTTGGCCATCTGTATGTCTTCTTCGGAGAAATGTCTATTTAGGTCTTCTGCCCGTTTCTGATTGGTTTTTAATTTTTTTTTTGATATTGAGCTGCATGAGCTGCTTGTATATTTTGGAGATTAATCCTTTGTCAGTTGCTTCATTTGCAAATATTTTCTCCCGTTCTGAGGGTTGTCTTTTTGTTTTGTTTATGGTTTCCTTTGCTGTGCAAAACCTTTTGAGTTTAATTGGGTCCCATTTGTTTATTTTTGTTTTTATTTCCATTATTCTAGGAGATGGATTGAAAAAGATACTGCTGTGATTTATGTCAGAGTGTTCTGCCTATATTTTTCTCTAAGAGTTTTATAGTATCTGGTCTTACATATAGGTCTTTAATCCCTTTTTATTTTATTTTTGTGTATGGTGTTAAAGAATATTCTTTTTTATTAGTTTTTATTGGAGTATAGATGCTTTACAATGTTGTGTTAGTTTCTGCTGTACAGCAAAGTGAATCAGTTATATGTATGCATATGTCCCCTCTTTTTTAGATTTCCTTCCCATTTAGGTCATCACAGAGCCTTGAGTAGAGTTCCCTGTGCTATACAGTAGGTTCTCATTAGTTATCTGTTTTATACATAGTAGTGTATATCTGTCAATTCCAATCTTCCAATTCATCCCAGCACCCTTCCCCTCTTGATATCCATAAGTTTTCTCTACATCTGTGTCTCTATTTCTACTTTGCAAATAAGTTCATCTGTACCATTTCTCTAGATTCCACATATAAGTGATATTATATGATATTTGTTCTTCCCCTTCTGATTTCAATCTGTATGACAGTCTCTAGGTCTACCCACGTCTCTGCAAATGTAACTATTTCGTTCCTTTTTATGGCTGAGGAATATTCCATTGTATATATGTACCACAACCTTTTTTAAGCTATTCTTTTTTTTTTTTTTTTTTTGCGGTATGTGGGACTCTCACTGTTGTGGCCTCTCCCATTGCGGAGCACAGGCTCTAGACGCACAGGCTCAACGGCCATGGCTCACGGGCCCAGCCACTCCGTGGCATGTGGGATCTTCCCAGACCGGGGCACGAACCTGTGTCCTCTGCGTCGGCAGGCGGACTCTCAACCACTGTGCCACCAGGGAAGCCCTAAGCTATTCTTTTTATCTATTTATTTACACTGCTCTGGATCTAGGTTGTGGCACACGGGATCTTTGTTGCAGCATGCAGGATCTTTAGTTGGGGCATGTGGGATCGTTTAGTTGCAGCTTGTGGGTTTCTGAGTTGTGGCATGTGGAATCTTAGTTGAGGCATACAAACCCTTAGTTGCGGCATGCATGCAGGATCTAGTTCCCCAACCAGGGATCTAACCCAGGTCCCCTGCCTTGGGAGCATGGAGTCTTACCCACTGGACCACCAGGGAACTCTCATACCACATCTTCTTTATCCATTCCTCTGCTGATGGACATTTAGGTTGCTTCCGTGTCCTGGCTATTGTAAATAGTGCTGCAATGAACAGTGGGTGCATGTGTCTTTTGAAAATATGGCTTTCTCTGAGTATATGCCCAGGAGTGGGATTGCTGTGTCATATGGTAGTTCTATTTATGAGGAACCTCCATACTGTTCTCCATAGTGGCTGTACCGATTTACATTCCCACCAACAGTGTAGGAGGGTTCCCTGTTCTCCACATCCTCTCCAGCATTTACTGTTTGTAGGTTTTTTGATGATGGCCATTCTGACTGGTGTGAGGTGGTACCTCATTGTAGTTTTGATTTGCATCTCTCTAATAATTAGTGATGTCAAGCAGCTTTTCATGTGCCTCTTGTCCACCTGTATGTCTTCTTTGGAGAAATGTCTATTTAGGTCTTCCGCCCATTTTTTGATTGGGTTGTTTGTTTTTTTGATATTGAGCTGTTTGTATATTTTGGAGATTAATCCCTTGTCAGTTGCTTCATCTGCAAATATTTTCTCCCATTCTGAGGGTTGTCTTTTTGTTTTGTTTATGGTTTCCTTTGCTGTGCAAAAGCTTTTAAGTTTAATTAGGTCCCATTTGTTTATTTTTGTTTTTATTTTCATTACTCTAGGAGGTGGGTCAAAAAAGCTGTTGCTGCAATTTATATCAAAGAGTGTTCTGCCTATGTTTTCCTCTAAGAGTTAGAGGTGTTACATTTATGTCTTTAATCCATTTGAGTTTATTTTTGTGTATGGTGTTAGGGAGCGTTCTAATTTCATTCTCTTACATGTACCTGTTCAGTTTTCCCAGCACCACTTATTGAAGAGACTATCTTTTCTCCATTGTATATTCTTGCCTCCTTTGTCATAGATTAGGTGACCTTAGGTGCGTGGGTTTATCTCTGGGCTTTCTATCCTGTTCCATTGATCTATATTTCTGTTTTTGTGCCAGTACCATATTGTCTTGATGACTGTCGCTTTGTAGTATAGTCTGAAGTCAGGGAGCCTGATTCTCCAGCTCTGCTTTTCTTTCTTAAGATTGCTTTGACTATTCAGGGTCTTCTGTGTCTCCATACAAGTTTTAAGATTTTTTTGTTCTAGTTCTTTGAAAAATGCCATTGGTAATTTGATAGGGATTGCACTGAATCTGTCAATTGTCTTGGGTAGTATAGTCATTTTGACAATATTTATTCTTGCAATCCAAGAACATGGTATATCTTTCCATCTGTTTGTGTCATCTTCAATTTCTTTCATCAGCGTCTCATAGTTTTCTGAGTACAGGTCTTTTGCCTCCTTAGGTAGGTTTATTCCTAGGTATTTTATTCTTTTTCATGCTGTGGTAAATGGGGTCGTTTCTTTAATTTCCCTTTCTGACTTTTTTTTTTTTTTTTTTTTTGCGGTATGCGGGCCTCTCACTGTGTGGCCTCTCCCATTGCGGAGCACAGGCTCCGGACGCGCAGGCTCAGCGGCCATCGCTCACGGGCCCAGCCGCTCCGCAGCATGTGGGATCTTCCTGGACCGGGGCACAAACCCGTGTTCCCTGCATCGGCAGGTGGACTCTCAACCACTGCGCCACCAGGGAAGCCCTCTTGCTGACCTTTTGTTGCTAGTGTATAAAAATGCAACAAATTTCTGTGTATTTATTTTGTATCCTGCAATTTTACCGAATTCATTGATGAGCTCCAGTAGTTTTCTAGTAACATTTTTAGGATTTTCTCTGTACAGTATTATGTCATCTGCAAACAGTGACAGTTTTACTTCTTCTTTTCCAATTTGGATTCAGTTTATTGCTTTTTCTTCTCTGATTGCTGTCGCTAGGACTTCCAAAACTATGTTGAATAAAAGTGGTGAGAGAGCTTTGTGTGCAAGAGGACTTTTCTGAGGAGTCTACATATTTAATCAAATTCTCAAAGATCATTTGGCCCATACCTTATTTAGTTCTTTAGATTCCAAGTGTTTAGAGATTTTACTGTTATCTTTCTGTTACTGATTTCTAGTCTGATTTCATTTTGATTGCACAACACACTATACAGGATTTCAATACTTTTAAATTTGTTGAGGTTTGTTTTATGGCCCAGGATGTGGTCTGTCTTGGTATTTGTTCCATGGGCACTTGAAAATAATGTATTATTATTGTGTTGTTGAGTAGGGTGTTCTACAAACATTGATTAGATCCTGTTGGTCAGTGTCTTCTATATCTTTGCTGATATTTTGTTTGTCTAGATGTTCTATCAGTTTTTGAGAGGGCATCTTTATTTCCTTACTATAATTATAGATTTGGCTATTTTGTCAGTTCTATTAGTTTTAGCCTTATGTACTTTGTAGCTCTGTTATTTGGTGCATACATATTTATAACCTCTAAGTATTTATTTTAGATTGACTCTTTTTTCATTATGTAATATCTCTTCTGTCTCTGGTAATTTTCTTTGCTCTCAAGTATAGTTTATCTGATATTAGTATAGTAACTTCTGCTTTCCTTTGCATGATGTCTTTTTTATGCATTCTCTTTCAACCTGTCTATATCATTATATTTGAGGTGAGTTTCTTTGGATAGCATATAGTTGGGTCATGTTTTAAAATACATTCTGCTAATCTCTGCTTTTAGTGGGTGTGTTTAGACCATTTCACATTTAATGTAATTATCAATATGAAGGGCTTAAGTCTGCCATTTTATTTTATGTTTTCCCTCTTCGGTTTTTTTTTTTTTTTGAAGTTTTGAATTTTATTTCTTTATTTTTTATACAGCAGGTTCTTATTAGTTATCTATTTTATACACATTAGTGTATATATGTCAATCGCAATCTCCCAATTCATCCCACCACCACCACCCCAGCCACTTTCCCCCCTTGGTGTCCATACATTTGTTCTCTACATCTGTGTCTCTATTTCTGCCTTGCAAACCAGTTCATCTGTACTGTTTTTCTACATTCCACATATATGTGTTAATATATGATATTTGTTTTTCTCTTTCTGACTTACTTCACTCTGTATGGCAGACTCTAGGTCCATCCACCTCACTAGAAGTAACTCAATTTTGTTTCTTTTTATGGCTGAGTAATATTCCATTGTATATATGTGCCACATCTTCTTTATCCATTCATCTGCCGATGGACACGTAGGTTGCTTCCATGTCCTGGCTATTGTAAACACAGCTGCAGTGAACATTGTGGTACATGACTCTTTTTGAATTATAGTTTTCTCAGGGTATGTGCCCACTAGTGGGATTGCTGGGTCGTATGGTAGTTTTATTTTTAGTTTTTTAAGGAACCTCCCTACAGTTCTCCATAGTGGCTGTATCAATTTACATTCCCACAACAGTGCAAGAGGGTTCCCTTTCCTCCACACCCTCTCCAGCATTTATTGTTTGTAGATTTTTTGATGGTGGCCATTCTGACTGGTGTGAGGTGATACCTCATTGTAGTTGTTTTTTTTAACAGCAGTATTGGAGTATAATTGCTTTCAGTGGTGTGTTAGATTCTGCTTTATAAAAAGTGAATCACCTATACATGTATCCCCGTATCTGCTCCTTTTTGCATCTCCCTCCCACCCTCCCTATCCCACCCCTCTAGGTGGTCACAAAGCACGGAGCTGATCTCCCTGTGCTATGTGGCTGCTTCCCACTAGCTATCTATTTTACATTTGATATTATATATTAGTCCATGCCACTCTCTCTCTTCATCGCAGCTTACCCTTCCTCCTCCCCGTGTCCTCAAGTCCATTCTCTACATCTGCATCTTGATTCCTGTCCTGTCCCTGGGTTCTTCATTACCATTTTTTAACATCTTCATTGGAGTATAATTGCTTTACAATGGTGCGTCACTTTCTGCCCTATAACAAAGTGAATCAGCTATACATATATACCCATATCTCTTCCCTCTTGCATCTCCCTCCCTCCCACCCTCCCTATCCCACCCCTCTAGGTGGTCACAAAGCACTGAGCTGATCTCCTTGTGCTATGTGGCTGCTTCCCACTAGCTATCGGTTTTACATATGGTGTGTATATATGTAAATGCCACTCTCTCACTTTGTCCCAGCTTACCCTTCTCCCTCCCCATGTCCTCAAGTCCATTCTATGGTAGGTCTGTGTCTTTATTCCCATCTTGTCCCTAGGTTCTTCATGACCATTTTTTAGAATCCCTATATATGTATTAGCATGCGGTATTTTTTTTTCTCTTTCTGACTTACTTCACTCTGTGTGACAGACTCTAGGTCCATCCACCTCACTACAAATAACTCAATTTCGTTTCTTTTTATGGCTGAGTAATATTCCATTGTATATATGTGCCACATCTTCTTTACCCATTCATCTGTCGATGAACACTTAGGTTGCTTCCATAGCCTGGCTATTGTAAATAGGGCCGCAGTGAACATTGTGGTACATGACTCATTTTGAATTATGGTTTTCTCAGGGTATATGCCCAGTAGTGGGATTGCTGTGTCATATGGTAGTTCTATTTTTAGTTTTTTAAGGAACCTCCATACTGTTCTCCATAGTGGCTGTATCAATCTACATTCCCACCAACAGTGCAAGAGGGTTCTCTTTTCTCCACACCCTCTCCAGCATTTATTTTTTGTAGATTTTTTTGATGATGGCCCTTCTGATCGGTGTGAGGTGATACCTCATTGTAGTTTTGATTTGCATTTATCTAATGATTAGTGATGTTGACCATCCTTTCATGTGTTTGTTGGTAGTTTGTATATGTTCTTCGGAGAAATGCCTATTTAGGTCTTCTGCCCATTTTTGGTTTGGGTTGTTTGTTTTCTTGATATTGAGCTGCATGAACTGCTTGTATACTTTGGAGATTAAGTTTGTCAGTTGCTTCATTTGCAAATATTTTCTCCCCTTCTGGGGTTGTCTTTTTGTATTGTTTATGTTTTCCTTTGCTGTGCAAAAGCTTTCAGGTTTCATTAGGTCCCACTTTTTAATTTTTGTTTTTATTTCCATTTCTCTAGCAGGTGGGTCAAAAAGGATGTTGCTGTGATTTATGTCATAGACTGTTCTACCTGTTTTTCTGTAAGAGTTTTATGGTGCCTGGCCGTACATTTATGTCTTTAATCCATTTTGAGTTTATTTTTGTGTATGGTGTTAGGGAGTGTTCTAATTTCAGTCTTTTACGTGTGGCTGTCCAGTTATCCAAGCACCACTTTTTGAAGAGGCTGTCTTCTCCATTGTATATTCTTGCCTCCTTTATCAAAAATAAGGTGACCTCTCCTCCTCCTCCTCCTCCTCCACCTCCTCCTCCTCCTCCTCCTGCTCCTCCTCCTCCTCCTGCTCTTCCTCCTGCTCCTTCTTCTCTTCCTCCTGCTCCTCCTTCTCTTCCTCCTCCTCCTTCTCCTCCTCCTCCTCCTCCTTCACCTCCTCCTCCTCCTAATCCACCCCTCCTCCATCTCCTGCTCCTCCTCCCCCTCCTCCTTCTCCTCCTTCTTCTCTTCCTCCTCCTCCTCCTGCTCCTCCTCCCCCTGCTCCCCTTTCTCCTCCTCCTCCCCCTCCACCTCCTGCTCCTCCTCCTCCTTCTCCTGCTCCTCCTCTTCCTCCTCCTCCTTCTCGGGCTCCTCCTCCTCCTCCTCCTCCTCCTCCTGCTCCTCCTCCTCCTCCTCCTTCTGCTCCTCCTTCTCCTCCTCCTGCTCCTCCTCCTCCTCCCCCTCCTGGCCCTCCTCCACCTCCTCCTCCTCCTTCTTCTCTCCTCCTCCTCCTCCTCCTGCTCCTCCTCCCCCTGCTCCCCTTTCTCCTCCTCCGCCCCCTCCACCTCCTGCTCCTCCTCCTCCTTCTCCTGCTCCTCCTCTTCCTCCTCCTCCTTCTCGGGCTCCTCCTCCTCCTCCTCTTTCTCCTCCTCCTCCTGCTCCTCCTCCTCCTCCTTCTGCTCCTCCTTCTCCTCCTCCTGCTCCTCCTCCTCCTCCCCCTCCTTCTCCTCCTCCATCTCCTCCTCCTCCTCCTGCTCCTCCTCCTAATCCACCTCCTCCTCCACCTCCTGCTCCTCCTCCTGCTCCTCCTCCCCTCCCACTCCTCCTCCACCTCCTCCTCCTCCTTCTTCTTCTCTTCCTCCTCCTCCTCCTCCTGCTCCTCCTCCTCCTTCTGCTCCTCCTCCATCTCCTCCTCCTTCTCCTTCTCCTCCTCCTCCTCCTTCTCCTCCTCCAAAAATAAGGTGACCTCTTTTTATATGTGCGTGGGTTTATCTCTGGACTTTCTGTCCTGTTCGATTGACCTGTATTTCTGTCTCTGTGCCAGTACCATACTGTCTTGATGACTGTAGCTTTGTAGTATAGTTGAAGTCAGGGAGCCTGATTCCTCCAGCTCCATTTTTCTTTCTCAAGATTGCTTTGGCTATTCGGAATCTTTTGTGTTTCCATACAAATTGTGAAATTTTTTGTTCTAGGTTTGTGAAAAATGACATTGGTAGTTTGGTAGGGATTGCATTGAATCTGTAGATTGCTTTGTGTTGTATAGTCATTTTCACAGTGTTGATTCTTCCAGTCCAAGGATGTGGTATCTCTCCATCTGTTTGTATCATCTTTAATTTCTTTCATCAGTGTCTTATAGTTTTCTGCATACAGGTCTTTGGTCTTAGGTAGCTTTATTCCTAGGTATTTTATTATTTTTGTTGCAGTGGTAAATGGGAGTGTTTCCTTAATTTCTCTTTCAGATTTTTCATCATTAGCATATAGGAATGCAAGAGATTTCTGTGCATTAACGTTGTATCCTGCTACCTTACCAAATTCATTGATTTGCTCTAGTACTTTTCTGGTAGCATCTTTAGGATTCTCTATGTGTAATATCATGTCATCTGCAAACAGTGACAGTTTTACTTCTTTTCTGATTTGGATTCCTTTTATTTCTTTTTCTTCTCTGATTGCTGTGGCTGAAGCTTCCAGAGCTATGTTGAATAATAGTGGTGAGAATGGACAACCTTGTCTTGTTCCTGATCTTAGAGGAAATGGTTTCAGTTTTTCACCATTGAGAACGATGTTGGCTGTGGGTTTGTCATATATGGCCTTTATTATGTTGAGGTAGGTTTCCTCTGTGCCCACTTTCTGGAGAGGTTTTATCATAAATGGGTGTTGCATTTTGTCAAAACCTTTTTCTGCATCTATTCAGATGATCATATGGTTTTTATTCTTCAATTTGTTAATATGGTGTATCACGTTGTTTGATTTGCGTATATTGAAGAATCCTTGCATCCCTCGGTTAAATCCCACTTGATCATGGTGTATGATCCTTTTAATGTGTTGTTGGTTTCTGTTTGTTAGTGTGTTTTTGAGTATTTTTGCATCTATATTTATCAGTGATATTGGTCTGTAATTTTCTTTTTTTGTAGTATCTGTCTGGTTTTGGTTTCAGGGTGATGGTGACCTCATAGAATGAGTTTGGAAGTGTTCCTTCCTCTGCAATTTTTTGGAAGAGTTTGAGAAGGATGGGTGTTAGCTCTTCTCTAAATGTTTGATAGAATTCGCCCGTGAAGCTGTTGGGGCCTGGGCTTTTGTTTGTTGGAAGAATTTTAATCACAGTCTCAACTTCAGTGCTTGTGATTGGTCTGTTTATATTTTCTGTTTCTTCCTGGTTCATCCCCGGAAGGTTGTGCTTTTCTAGGAATTTGTCCATTTCTTCCAGGTTGTCCATTTTATTGGCATAAAGTTGCTTGTAGTTGTCTCGTATGATGCTTTGTGTTTCTGCAGTATTCATTGTAACTTCTCCTTTTTCATTTCTAATTTTATTGATTTGAGTCCTCTCCCTCTTTTTCTTGATGAGTCTGGCTAAAGGTTTATAAGTTTTGTTTATCTTCTCAAAGAACCAGCTTTTAGTTTTATTGATCTTTCCTATAGCTTTCTTTGTTTCTATTTTATTTATTTATTTCTAATCTTTATGATTTCTTTCCTTATACTAACCTTGTATTTTGTTTGTTCTTCTTTCTCTAGTTCCTTTAGGTGTAAAGTTAGATTGTTTATTTGAAATTTTTCTTGTTTCTTGAAGTAGGATTTTATTGCTATAAACTTCCCTCTTAGAACTGCTTTTGCTGCATCCTTTAGGTTTTGGATCATTGTGTTTTTGTTGTCATTTGTCTCTAGGTATTATTTTATTTCCTCTCTGATTTCTTCAGTGTTCACTTGGTTATTTAGTAACATATTGTTTAGCCTCTATGTTTTTGTGTTTTTTACGTTTTTTTCCTTGAAATTGATTTCTAGTCTCATAGTGTTGTGGTTGGAAAAAATGCTTGATATGATTTCAGTTTTCTTAAATTTACTGAGGCTTGATTTGTGACCCAAATGTGATCTATCCTGCAGAATGTTACATGTGCAGTTGATAAGAAAGAGTAATCTGCTGATTTGGATGGAATGTCCTATAAATATCAATTAGATCTGTCTAGTCTATTGTGTCATTTAAAGCTTGTGTTTCCTTATTAATTTTCTGTCTGGATGATCTGAAAATTGGTGTAGGTGAGGTGGTAAAGTACCCCACTATTATTATGTTGCTGTCAAATTCCTCTTTTATTTATAGCTGTTAGCAGTTGCCTTATGTACTGAGGTGCTCCTATGTTGGGTACTTATATTTATAATTGTTATATCTTCTTCTTGGATTGATCCCTTGATCATCATGTAATGTCCTTCCTTGTCTCTTGTAACATTCTTTATTTTACAGTCTATTTTATCTGATATGAGTATTGCTACTCCAGCTTTCTTATTTATTTATTTATTTATTTATTTATCCATACATCCTTGGCTGCATTGGGTCTTCGTTGCTCCATGTGGGCCCTCTCTAGCTGCGGTGAGCGGGGGCCACTCTTCATTGCGGTGCATGGGCTTCTCACTGCAGTGGCTTCTCCCTTTGTGGAGCATGGGCTCCAGGCATGCGGGCTTCAGGAATTGTGGCGCATGGACCTGGTTCTCCACGGCATGGGGGATCCTCCCGGACCAGAGCTCGAATGCGGGTCCCCTGCATTGGCAGGCGGATTCCCAACCACTGCGCCACCAGGGAAGCGCATCCAGCTTTCTTTTTATTCCCATTTGCATGGAATATCTTTTTCCATCCCCTCACTTTAAGTCTTTATGTGTCCCTAGGTCTGAAGTGGGTCTCTTGTAGACAGCATATATATGGGTCTTGTTTTTGTATCCATTCTGCCAGCCTGTGTCGTTTGGTTGGAGCATTTAATCCATTCATGTTTAAGGTAATTATCAATATGTATGTTGTTATTATCATTTTCTTAATTGTTTTTTTTTAAGTCCTTTGCCCATATTTTTAAACATCTTTATTGGAGTATAATTGCTTTACAATGGTGTGTTAGTTTCTGCTTTATAAAAAAGTGAATCAATTGTTTTGTGTTTGCTTTTGTGGGTCCTTTTCTTCTCTTGTGTTTCCCACTCAGAGAAGTTCCTTTAGCATTTGCCGTAGAGCTGGTTTGGTAGAACTCAATTCTCTTAGCTTTTGCTTGTCTGTAAAGCTTTTGATTTCTCCATCGAATCTGAATGAGATCCTTGCTGGGTAGACTGATCTTGGTTGTAGGTTTTTCCCTTTCATCACTTTAAATATATTATGCCACTCTCTTCTGGCTTGTAGAGTTTCTAATGAGAAATTAGCTGTTAACGTTATGGGAGTTTCCTTGAATGTTATTTGTCGTTTTTCCCTTGTTACTTTCAATAATTTTTCAATTTGATTACTATGTGTCTCAGTGTGTTTCTCTTTGGGTTTATCCTGCCTGGGGCTCTCTGTTCTTCCTGGACTTGGGTGGCTATGTCCTTTCCCTTGTTAGGGAAGTTTTTGACTATAATCTCTTCACATATTTCCTCTGGTCCTTTCTCTCTCTCTCCTCCTTCTGGGACCCCTATAATGCAAATGTTGTTGCGTTTAATGTTGTCCTGGAGGTCTCTTAGGCTGTGTTCATTTCTTTTCATGCTTTTTTCTTTATTCTGTTCTTCAGCAGTGAATTCCACCATTCTGTCTTCCAGGTCACTTATCCATTATTCTGCCTATAGTTATTCTCCTATTGATTCCTTCTAGTGTATTTTTCATTTCAGTTATTGTATTGTTCATCTCTATTTGTTTGTTCTTTAATTCTTCTGGTATTTGTTCTTTAATTCTTCTAAGTCTTTGTTAAACATTTCTTGCATGTTCTCACTCTTTGTCTCCATTCTTTTTCCAACGTCCTGTATCATCTTCAGTATCATTATTGTGAATTGTTTTTCTAGAAGGTTCCCTATCTCCACTTCATTTAGTTGTTTTTCTGGGGTTTTATCTTGTTCCTTCCTCTGGTACATAGCCCTCTGCATTTTCCTTTTGTCTGTCTTCCTGTGAATGTGGTTTTCGTTCCACAGGCCGTAGGATTTTAGTTTTCTTGCTTCTGCTGTCTGCCCTCTGGCGGACGAGGCTATCTAAGAGGCTTGTGCAAGCTTCCTGCTAAGATTTCTTTCCATGTCTTTGGTAGCTTTAGCTTCCAGTTCTCTCATGTCTGTAAAGTGCTTGAGCAAGTGGGGCGTGGCAGATGAGGCTTGCAAGCCTCAAGCCCTCCGTAGCGCCACAGGGAGAGGCCCAGTCCACTGCACCAGCACCATTTTCTACACCGACCTGCTGCCACCACCACCGCTGCCTCCACCGCTGCAGGCCCCAGACCCCCTCCTTGCTTTTCATCTCTATTTTCTTTTTCCTGCTTTCCTGTTTATTACTCAAACATATTTTTGAACTCCATTTTATTTTATCATTAGTGTTTTTGAGTGTATCTCTTTTTATAGCTTTTTCTTAGTGGTTGCTGTAGATGTTATATTATATATACATATAACATTATATTCTGTTGGTGTTGTTATTTCACCTGTCAGAGTGAAGTACAGGCATACCTTGTAGATATTGTGGATTCAGTTCCAGACCACTGCAATAAAGTGAATGTTGCAATAAAGTGAGACACACAGAGTTTAGTTTTTTTGGTTTCCTAGTGCACACAAACGTTATGTTTACACTATACTGTATCCTATTAAGTGTGCAATGGCATTATGTGTAAAAAAAACAATGTACATGCCTTAAAAATACTTTATAGCTGAAAACTGCTAACCACTGTCTGAGCCTTCAGTGAGTCATGATATTTTTGCTGGTGAAGGGTCTTGCCTTGATGTTGACAGCTGCTCACTGATCAGGGTGGTGATTACTGAATGTTGGGTGGCTGTGGCAATTTCTTAAAATAAGACAACCATAAATTTGTCACATTGATTGACTCTTCCTTTCACTTGAACACTTAGAGGCCATTGTAGAGTTATTAATTGGCCTAATTTGAATATTGTTGTGTCTCAGGGAATAGGGAGGCCTGAGGAGAGGGAGAGAGATAGGGGTATGGCTGGTCAGTGGAGCAGTCAGAGCACACACATTTATCAGTTAAGTTCACTGTCTTTTATGGGCATGGTTTTTGGTGCCCCACAACAATGACCGTAGTACCATCAAAGATCACTGATTACAGATCCCCATAGCAGATACAATAATAATGAAAAAGCTTGAAATATTCAAAGAATTTACCAAAACGTGACAAAGGGACACTACATGAACAAATGCTGTTTGGAAAAATGGAGTCAATAGACTTGATCAGTGAAGGGTTGCTCACAAACCTTCAATTTGTAAAAAATGCAAAATCTGTGAAGCACAATAAAGCAGTGCACAATAAAATGAGGTGTGCCTGTATAGAGAGAATATCTCCCTTTATATCTCTTTACCCTGACCTCTTTATAATATAATTTTCTTAATTATTTAATTTACCTATTTAGAATCACATCAGACAGTGCTATAATTTTCTTTCAAACATTAATATAATTTAGAAAATCAGGATGAGATGGAAAAGCTTTTTTTTAACCCATATTTTTTTTTCCTGTGTTCTTCCTCCTTCCTGATATCCCAAGGTTCCTTATTTATCTTTCCATTCTTGTTATGGGAACTTCCTTTAGCTATTCTATTAAGATTTGCTGGTGAAAAATTCTCTTAGTTTTCCCTTATCTGAAAATGTCTTGATTTCTTCTTTATTTGTGAGGAATGTTTTTGCTGGGAATAGGATTATGGTTTTGCAGTATTTTCTGGACTTGAAAAATATTGTGCCACTTATTTCTGGCCTTCATGGTTTGTGATGAGAAATCTTGTGTCATTTGAATTGTTTTTCTTCTATAGGATAGGTGTCATTTTTCTCTGGCTGCTTTCAAGATTTTTTCTTCATCTTTAGTTTTGCAGAAGTTTAATTATGATATGTTGTGGCATGGATTTCTTTGGGTTTATTCTTTTTAAAAATTAAAATATAGTTGAAGCACAATATTATGTTAGTTTCAGGTGTTCTACATAGTGATTTGATATTTGTGTACATTATGAAACGATCACCACAAGTCTAGTAACCAACTGTCCCCATACAAAATTATTACAATATTATTGATCATATTCCTTATGCTGTATATTACATCACTATGGCTTATTTATTTCATAACTGGAGGCTTGTACCTCTTAATCTCCTTCACATACTTTACCCTCCCTCCCTCCTCCCCTCTGACAATCAGCCATTTGTTTTCTGTATCTATGAGTCTGTTTTCATTTTGTTTTGTTTGTTTTGATAGATTCCACATATAAGTGAGATCATGTGGTATTTGTCTTTCTCTGGCTGACTTATTTCACTCAGCATAATATACGTTAGACCCGTCCATATTGTACAATTGGCAAGATTTCACTTTTATATGGCTGGGTAATTTTCTGTCATATATATAAAATACATCACATCTTCTTTATCCATTCATCTATCCGTGGACACCTAAGTTGCTTCCCTATCTTGGCTATTATAAATAATGCCTCAGTGAACATAGGGGCACACATATCTTTTTGAATTATTGTTTTTGTTTTCATCCAGTAAATACCCAGAAGTGAAATTGCTAGATCATATGGCAGTTCTATTTTTAATTTTTTGCGGAACCTCCATACTGTTTACCATAGTGGCTATATCAATTTACAATCCTACCAGCAGTGCACAGGGGTTCCTTTTTCTCCACATCCTTGCCAACACTTGTTATTTCTTGTCTTCATGATGACAGCCATTCTGACAGGTGTGTGGTGGTATCTTGTGGTTTTAATTTGCATTTCTCTGATGGTTAGTGATGTTGAGAATTTTTTCATGTGTCTGTTGGCTGTCTATGTGTCTTCTTTGGAAAAATGTCTTTTCAGGTCCTCTGCCCACTTTTTAGTCAGGTTGTTTATTTTATTTTATTTTTTGAAGTTTAGTTATATGAGTTCTTTGTGTATTTCGGATAGTATAACACCTTATCAGATATATCATTTGCAAATACCTTCTCCCATTCAGTAAGTTGCCTTTTCATTTTGTTGATAGTTTGCTTTGCTGTGAAAAAATTTTTAATATAGTTTAATATAGTCCCATTTTTTAATATAGTTTAATATAGTCCCATTTTCTTATTTTTGCTTTATTTCCCTTGCCTGAGGAGACATATCTAGAAAGATATTACTAAGACCAGTGTGAAAGAGTGTACTGTCTATGTTTTCTTCTCGGAGTTTTATGGCTTCAGGTCTTACATTTAAGTCTTTAATCCATTTTGAGTTTATTTTTATATATGTGTGGAAAAGTAGTTCAGTTTGATTCTTTTGCATGTAGTTTTTGCTTGTCCAGTTTTGCCAACACCATTTATAAAAGAAGTCTTATTTTTCCCCCATTGTATTTTCTTGCCTCCTTTGTCATAGATTAACTATACAAGTGTGTGTTTATTTCTGGGCTCTCTATTCTGTCCCACTGATCTATGTGTCTGTTTTTGTGCCTGTACCATTCTATTTTCATTACTGTAGCTTTGCAGTATAGCTTGAAATCAGGGAACATGATACCTCCAGCTCTGTTCTTCTTTCTCAAGATTGCTTGGCCTACTTGGGGTCTTCTGTGTTTCCATGCAAATTTTAGAATTTTTCTAGTTCTGTGAAAAATGCCATTGGTATTTTGATACAGATTGCACTGAATCTGGAAATGTGTATATGATCTTTTTAAGAATATTAATTCTTCCAATCCATGAGCATGGTATGTCTTTCCATTTCTTTGTGTTATCGTCAGTTTCTTTTACCAGTGCCTTATTTATTTATTTATGACTATATCTGGTCTTCGTTGCAGTATGCGGGATTATTCATTGCAGCGCATGGGCTTCTCTCTAGTTGCGGCACGGGTTTCTCTCTAGTTGTGGAGTGCAAGGCTTCTCTCTAGTTGTGGTGTGTGGATTTTCTCTCTCTAGTTGTGACGTGCGGGCTCCAGGGCATGTGGGCTCTGTAGTTGTGACATGCGGGCTCCAGGGTGCATGAGCTCTCTAGTTGAGGTGCGCGGGCTCAGTAGATGTGGCGCACGGGCTTAGTTGCCCTGCAGCATGTGGGATCTTAGTTCCCTGACCAGGAATCAAACCTGCGTCCCCTTCATTAGAAGGCAGATTCTTTACCAGTGGACCACCAGGAAAGTCCCTGTGCCTTATATTTATTTATTTTTTTAACATATATTTTATTTTTTTAACGTTTTCATTGGAGTATAATTGCTTTGCAATGGTGTGTTAGTTTCTGCTTTATAACGAAGTGAATCAGTTATAATATACATATATCCCCATATCTCTTCCCCCTTTCGTCTCCCTCCCTCTCACCCTCCCTATCCCACCCTTCTAGCTGGTCAAAAAGCACTGAGCTGATCTCCCTGTGCTATGCGGCTGCTTCCCACTAGCTATCTATTTTACATTTGGTAGTGTATATATGTCCATGCTACTCTCTCACTTTGTCCCAGCTTACCCATCCCGTCCCCCTCCCCGTATCCTCAAGTCCATTCTCTAGTAGGTCTGGGTCTTTATTCCCGTCTTGCCCCTAGGTTCTTCATGACCTTATTATTTTTTTTTTTTAGATTCCATATATATATATGTTAGCATACAGTGTTTGTTTTTCTCTTTCTGACTTACTTCACTCTGTATGACAGACTCTAGGCCTGTGCCTTATATTTTTGTGAGTACAGATCTTCTACCTCTTTAGTTATATTTATTACTATGTATTTTGTTTTTTTTGATGCAATTGTTTGTGCTTGTAAATGGGATTGTTTTCTTAATTTCTCTTTCTGATAGTTTGTTATTAGTATATAGAAAGGCAACATATTTCTGTATATTAGTTTTGTATCCTGTAACCTTACTGAATTCATTAATGAGCTCTACTAGTTTTCTGGTGGCATATTTAGGATTTCTATGTATAGTATCATGTCATCTGCAAACAGTAACAGTTTTACTTCTTCCTTTCCAATTTGGATTCACGTTGTTTCTTTTTCTTGTGTTATTACCGTGGCTAGGACTTCCAGTACTATGTTGAATAAAGATGACAAGAGTGGGCATCCTTGTCTTGTTCCTGATCTTAGAGGAAATGCTTTCAGCTTTTCACCCTTCAGTATGATGTTGACTGTAGGTTTGTCATATTTGGCCTTTATTATGTTGAGGTCTGTTCCCTCTATACCCACTTTGTTTGGAGTTTTTATCATAAATTGATATTGAATTTTGTCAAAAGCTTTTCTGCATCTATTAAGATGATCATATGATTTTCATTCTTCATTGTGTTAATGTAGTATATCACATTGATTGATGTGCAGATTTTGAACTATCCTTGCATCCTGGGATAAATCACCCTTGATTATGGTGTATGATCCTTTTAATGTTTTGTTGAATTTACTGTTTTACTAATATTTTGTTGAGGATTTTTGCATCTATGTTCATCATTGCTATTAGCCTATAATTTTCTTGTGTGTGCGTGTGTGTGTGTGTGTGTGTGTGTGTGTGTGTATGTGTGTGTGTGTGGTCTTTGCCTGATTTTGGTATCAGGGTGATGCTGGCCTGATAGAATGAATTTGGAAATGTTCCTTCCTCTTCCATTTTTTGGAGTAGTTTGAGAAGTTAGGTGTTAACTGTTCTTTAATATTTTGTAGAATTCACCTGTGATGCAATCTGGTCCTGGACTTTTGTTTGCTGGGAATTTTTAAATTACTGATTCACCTTTATTACTGGTAATCAGTCTGTTCATATTTTTTTTCTTCCTGATTTGGTCTTGGGAGATTATACATTTCTAGGAATTTATCCATTTCTTCTAGGTTGTCAGTTTTATTGGTGCACAATTATTTGGAGTGATCTCTCATGATCCTTTGTATTTTTGTGGTGTTGGTTATAACTCCTCTGATATCATTCCTGATTTTATTTATTTGGACCCTCTCTCTTTTTTTGGTGATTAGTCTGGCTAAAGCTTTATCAATTTTGTTTATCTTTCCAGAGAATTAGCTCTTAGTTTCATTGATCTTTTATATTGTTTTTTAGTCTCTATTACACTTATTTCTACTCTGATCTTTATTATATCTTTCCTTTACTAATTTTGGGTTTTGTTTATTCTTCTTTTTCTAGTTCTTTTAAGTATAAGATTAGATTGTTTATTTGAAAATTTTCTTGTTTCCTGAGGTAGGCTTGCAATCACTATACACTTTCCTTTTAGCACTGTGTTTACTGCATCCCATAGATTTTGTTTTTTTGTTTTTTTTGAATTTATTTTACTTTTTTTTATACAGCAAGTTCTTGTTAGTTATTTATTTTATACATATTACTTTATATATGTCAATCCCAATCTCCCAATTCATCCCACCACCCCCCCAACCGGCATTCCCCCTTGGTGTCCATACATTTGTTCCCTACATCTGTGTCTTTGTTGCTGCCTTGCAAACCGGTTCATCTGTACCATTTTTCTACATTCCACATATATGCCTTAATATACGATATTTGTTTTTCTCTTTCTGACTTCACTCTGTATGAAAGTCTCTAGGTGCATCCACATCTCTACAAATGACCAAATTTCGTTCCTTTTTATGGCTGAGTAATATTCCATTGTATATATGTACCACATCTTCTTTATCCATTTGTCTGTTGATGGACATTTAGGTTGCTTCCGTTACCTAGCTATTGTAAATAGTGCTGCAATGACATCTCATAGATTTTGAATTGTTCTGTGTTTATTTTCATTTGTCTCTAGGTATTTTTTTATTTCTTCTTTGATCTCTCCAGTGACCTAGTGGTTGTTTAGTAGCATGTTGTTTATACTCCATTTGTTTGGGGTTTTTTGCAGTTTTTTTTTTCTTTTAGTTAATCTAGTGTTATACTGTTGCCGTCAAAAAGATGCTTGATATGATTTCAGTCTTTTTAAAGTTTTTGAGGCTTGTTTTGTGGCCTAGCGTGTGATCTATCCTGGAGAATGTTCCATGTGTACTTGAAAAGAATGTGTATTCTGCTGTTTTTGGATGAAATATTTTACATATATCTATTAATTCAATCTGGTCTAATGTATCATTTAAGGCCAGTGTTTCTTTACTGATTTTCTGTCTGAATGATCTGTCCATTGATGTAAGTGGGGGTGTTAAAGTCCCCTACTATTATTGTATTACTGTAAATTTCTCCCTTTATATTTGTTAATATTTGTTTTATGTATTCAGGTGCTCCCATGTTGGGTGCATATATATTTACAATTTGTTATATCTTCTTGTTGCATTGATCCCTTTATCATTATGTAATGTCCTTCATTGCTTCTTGTTACAATCTTCGTTTTAAAGTCTCTTCTATCTGATGTAAATATTGCTGTCCCAGCTTTCCTCTCATTTCTATTTTCATGGGATACCATTTTCCATTCCCTTACATTCAGTCTCTCTGTCCCTTTAGATCTGAATTGAGTCTCTAGTAGGCAGCATATATATGGGCCTTTTTTTTTAATCCATTCTACCACTCTTTGTTTTTCAGTTGGAGAGTTTAGTCCATTTACATTTAAAGTAATTATTGATAGGCATGTACTTATTGCCATTTTACTAATTGTTTTTGTACTTCTTTTTTGTTCCCTTCTTTTTCTTTTCCCTGTGATTTGATGACTATCTTTAGTATTATATTTGGATTCCTTTCTCTTTTGTGTGTATCTATTATAGGTTTTTGGTTTGTGGATACCAAGAGGTGTGTATATATATATATATATATATATATATATATATATATATATACCTATATTTAATTTGATGATCTCTTAAATTTAAATGCATTCTGACAACTCTGCATTTCTACTCCCCCTCAACGTTTAATGTTTTTTGTGCCATATTTTACATCTTTTTGTTTTGTATCCGTTAACTACTTATTGTGGCTGTAGATGATTTTACTACCCTTATCTTTTAACTTTCCTGCTAGCTTTATAAATGGTTGAGGTATTACCTGTACCTTTTCTTTCATAATCTTCATATTTCTAGTTGTGGTGTTTTATTTTCTGCTTAGAGAAGTTCCTTTAACATTTCTTTTGAAGCCATTTTAGTGGTGCTGAACTCTGTTAGCTTTTGCTTGTCTGTAAAATTCTTTATCTTTCCTTCAAATCAGAATGATATACTTGTCAGGTAGAGTATTGTTGGCAGTAGGTTTTTCTTTTCATCACTTTGAATATATAGTGCCATTCCCTTCTGGTCTGCAGCATTTCTGCTTAAAAATCATCTTATGGTCTTGTGGGAGTTCCTTTTTTATTTAAACATGTTTATTGGAGTATAATTGCATTACATTGTTGTGTTAGTTTCTGCTGTATAACAAAGTGAATCAGCTATATGTACACTTATATCCTCATATCTCCTCCCTCTTGCATCTCCCTCCCACGCTCCCTATCCCACCCCTTGGTGGTCACAAAACACTGAGCTGATCCCCCTGTGCTATGCGGGTGCTTCCCACTAGCTGTCTATTTTACATTTGGTAGTGTATATATGTCAGTGCCACTCTCTCACTTCATCCCAGCTTACCCTTCCCCCTCCCCATGTCCTTAAGTCCATTCTCTATGTCTGCATCTTTATTCCTGTCCTGCCCCTAGGTTCTTCAGAACCATTTTGTTCTTTAGATTCCATATATATATGTTAGCATACGGTATTTGTTTATCTCTTTTTGACTTGCTTCACTCTGTATGACAGATTCTAGGTCCATCCACCTCACTACAAATAACTCAATTTCGTAATATTCCATTGTATATATGTGCCACATCTTCCTTATCCATTATCTGTCAATGGACACTTAGGTCACTTCCATGTCCTTGCTACTGTAAATAGTGCTGCAGTGAACATTTTGGTACATGACTCTTTTTGAGTTATGGTTTTCTCAGGGTATATGCCCAGTAGTAGGATTGCTGGGCCATGAGGTAGTTCTATTTTTAGTTTTTTATTGGAACCTCCATACTGTTCACCATAGAAGCTGTATCAGTTTACATTCCCACCAACAGTGTAGGAGGGTTCCCTTTTCTCCACACCCTTTCCAGCATTTACTGTTCGTAGATTTTTTTGATGATGGCCATTCTAACCAGTGTGAGGTGATAACTCATTGTAGTTTTGCATTGCATTTCTCTAATGATTAGTGACGTTGAGCATCCTTTCATGTATTTGTTGGCAATCGGTATATCTTCTTTGAAGAAATGCCTATTTAGGTCTTCTGCCCATTTTTGGATTGGGTTGTTTGTTTTTTTGATATTGAGCTGCATGAGTTGCTTGTAAATTTTGGAGATTAAATCCTTTGTCAGTTGCTTTGTTTGCAAACACTTTCTCCCATTCTAAGGGTTGTATTTTCATCTTGCTTCTGGTTTCCTTTGCTGTGCAAAAGTTTCATTAGGTCCCATTTGTTTATTTTTGTTTTTATTTCCATTTCTCTAGGAGGTGGGTCAAAAAGGATCTTGCGGTGATTTACATCATAGAGTGTTTTGCCTATGTTTTCCTCTAAGAGTTTTATAGTGTCTGGCCTTACATTTAGGTCTTTAATCCATTTTGAGTTTTTTTGTGTGTATGGTGTTAAGGAATGTTCTAATTTCATTCTTTTACATGTAGCTGTCCAGTTTTCCCTGCACCACTTATTGAAGGGGCTGTCTTATCTCCATTGTATATTCTTGCCTCCTTTATCAAAGATAAGGTGACCTGGCTTCCCTGGTGGTGCAGTGGTTGAGAGTCCGCCTGCCGATGCAGGGGACACGGGTTCGTGCCCTGGTCTGGGAAGATCCCACATGCTGCAGAGTGGCTAGGCCTGTGAGCCATGGCTGCTGAGCCTGCACGTATGGAGCCTGTGCTCCGCAACAGGAGAGGCCACAACAGTGAGAGGCCCGCGTACCACAAAAAATAAAAAAAATAAATAAATAAGGTGACCATATGTGCATGGGTTTATCTCTGGGCTTTCTATCCTGTTCCATTGATCTATATTTCTGTTTTTGTGCCAGTACCATATTGTCTTGATGACTAGCTTTGTACTGTAGTCTGAAGTCATGGAGCCTGATTCCTCCAGCTCCATTTTTCATTCTCAAGACTGCTTTGGCTATTCAGATCTTTTGTGATTCCACACAAATTGTGACATTTTTTGTTCTAGTTCTGTGAAAAATGCCATTGGTATTTTGATAGGGATTGCACTGAATCTGTAGATTGCTTTGGGTAGTATAGTCATTTTCACAATGTTGATTCTTCCAATCAAAGAACGTGATATATCTCTCCATCTGTTTGTATCATCTTTAATTTCTTTCATCAGTGTCTTATAGTTTTCTGCATACAGGTCTTTGGTCTCCTTAGGTAGGTTTATTCCTAGATATTTTATTCTTTTTGTTGCAGTGGTAAATGGGAGTGTTTCCTTAATTTCTCTTTCAGATTTTTCATCATTAGTGTATAGGAATGCAAGAGATTTCTGTGCATTAATTTTGTATCCTGCTACTTTATCAAATTCATTGAGTAGCTCTAGTAGTTTTCTGGTAGCATCTTTAGGATTCTCTGTGTATAATATCATGTCATCTACAAACAGTTACTGTTATACTTCTTCTTTTCTAATTTGGATTCTTTTATTTCTTTTTCTTCTCTGATTTCTCTGGCTAAAACTTCCAAAACTATGTTGAATAATAGGGGTGAGAATGGGCAACCTTGTCTTGTTCCTGATTTTAGAGGAAATGGTTTCAGTTTTTCACCATTGAGAACAATGTTGGCTGTGGGTTTGTCATATATGGCCTTTATTATGTTGAGGTAAGTTCCCTCTATGCTTACTCTGGAGAGTTTTTATCATAAATAGGTTTTTCCCTTTCATCCCTTTAAATATGTTGAATTTTGTCAAAAGCTTTTTGCTGCATCTACTGAGATTATCATATGGCTTTTATCCTCCAGTTTGTTAATATGGTGTATCACATTGATTGATTTGCGTATATTGAAGAATTCTTGCATTCCTGGGATAAACCCCACTTGGACATGGTATATGATCCTTTTAATGTGCTGTTGGATTCTGTTTGCTAGTATTTTGTTGAGGATTTTTGCATCTGTGTTTATCAGTGATATTGGCCTGTGGTTTTGTTTTTTTGTGACATCTCTGTCTCGTATTGGTATCAGGGTGTTGGTGGCCTTGTAGAATGAGTTTGGGAGTGTTCCTCCCACTGCTATATTTTGCAAGCATTTGAGAAGGATAGGTGTTAGCTCTTCTCTAAATGTTTGATAGAATTCTCCTGTGAAGCCATCTGGTCATCGGCTTTTGTTTGTTGGAAGATTTTTAACCACAGTCTCAATATCAGTGCTTGTGATTGGTCTGTTTATATTTTCTATTTTTCCTGTTTCAGTCTCAGAAGGTTGTGCTTTTCTAAGAATTTTTCCATTTCTTCCAGGTTGTTCCTTTGTATTTCTGCAATGTCAGTTATTACTTCTCCTTTTTAATTTCTAATTCTATTGATTTCAGTCTTCTACCTTTTTTTCTTGATGAGTCTGGCTAATGGTTTATCAATTTTGTTTATTTTCTTAAAGAACCAGCTTTTAGTTTTTTTGAGCTTTGCTATTGTTTCCTTCATTTCTTTTTCATTTATTTCTGATCTGATCTTTATGATTTCTTTCCTTCTGCTAACTTAGGGGTTTTTTGGTTCTTCTTTCTCTAATTGCTTTAGGTATAAGTTTAGGTTGTTTGTTTGAGATTTTTCTTGTTTCTTGAGATAGGATTGTATTGCTATATACTTCCCTCTTATAACTGCTTTTGCTGCATCCCACAGGTTTTGGGTCATCATGTTTTCCTTGTCATTTGTTTCTAGGTATTTTTTGATTTCCTCTTTGATTTCTTCAGTGATCTGTTGATTATTTAGTAACATATTGTTTAGCCTCCATGTGTTTGTAATTTTTACAGTTTTTTTTCCCTGTAATTGATGTCTAGTCTCATAGCGTTGTGGTCAGAAAAGATACTTGATACGATTTCAGTTTTCTTTAATTTACCAAGTCTTGATTAGTGACCCAAGGTTTGATCTATCCTGGAGAACGTTCCATGAGCGCTTGAGAAGAAAGTGTATTCTGTTGTTTTTGGATGGAATGTCCTATAAATATCAATCATATCCATCTTGTTTAATGTATCATTTAATGCTTGTTTTTCCTTATTTGTTTTCATTTTGGTTGATCTGTCCATTGGTTAAAGTGGGGTGTTAAAGTCCCCTACTATGACTGTGTTACTGTCGATTTCCCCTTTTATGGCTGTTAGTATTTGCCTTATGTTTTGAGGTGCTCCCGTGTTGGGTGCGTAAATATTTACAATTGTTTTACCTTCTTATTGGATTGATCCCTTGATCATTATGTAGTATCCTATCCTTCTTTGTCTCTTGTAATAGTCTTATTTTAAAGTCTATTTTGTCTGATATGAGAATTGCTACTCCAGCTTTCTCTTGATTTCCATTTGCATGGAATATCTTTTTCCATCCCCTCAGTTTCAGTCTGTATGTGTCCCTAGGTCTGAAGTGGGTTTCTTGTAGACAGCATATATACGGTCTTGTTTTTGTATCCATTCAGCCAGTCAATGTCTTTTGGTTGGAGCATTTAATCCATTTACATTTAAGGTAATTATTGATATGTATGTTCCTATTACCATTTTCTTAATTGTTTTGGGTTTGTTATTGTAGGTCTTTTCCTTCTCCTGTGTTTCCTGCCTAGAGAAGTTTTTTAGCATTTGTTGTAGAGCTGGTTTGGTGCTGCATTCTTTTAGCTTTTGTTTGTCTGTAAAACTTTTGATTTCTCCATCCAGTCTGAATGAGATCCTTGCTGGGTAGAGTAATCTTGGTTGTAGGTTTTTCCCTTTCATCCCTTTAAATATGTCCCGCCACTCCCTTCTTGCTTGCAGAGTTTCTTCTGAAAGATCAGCTGTTAAGTTTATGGGGATTCCCTTGTATGTTATTTATTGTTTTTGCCTTGCTGCTTTTAATTTGTTTTCTTTGTATTTAATTTTTGATAGTTTGATTAGTATGTGTCTTGGCATGTTTCTCCTTGGATTTATCCTGTATGGGACTCTCTGTGCTTCCTGGACTTGACTATATCCTTTCCCATATTATGGAAGTTTTCAACCATAACCTTTTCAAATATTTTCTCAGTTCCTTTCTTTTTCTGTTCTTCTGGGACCCCTATAATTTGAATGTTGGTGCATTTAATGTTGTCTCAGAGGTCTCTGAGACTGTCCTCAATTCTTTTCATTCTTTTCTCTTTATCGTGCTCTGCGGTAATTATTTCCACTGTTTTATCTTCCAGGTCACTTATCCGTTCTTCTGCCTCAGTTATTCTGCTATTGATTCCTTCTAGGGAATTTTTAATTTCATATACTATGTTGTTCATCATGGTTTGTTTGCTCTTTAGTCCTTTTAGGTCCTTATTAAACATTTCTTGTATTTTCTCCATTCTATTTCCAAGATTTTGGATCATCTTTATTATCATTACTGTGAATTGTGTTTCAGGTAGACTGCCTATTTCCTCTTCATTTGTTTAGTTTGGTGGGTTTTTACCTTGCTCATTCATCTGCTGCTTATTTCTCTCTCTTCTCAATTTGCTTAACTTACTGTGTTTGGGGTCTCCTTTTTGCAGGCTGCAGCTTCATAGTTCCCGTTGTGTTTGGTGTCTGCCCACAGTGGGTAAGCTTGGTTTCATGGGTTGTGTAGGCTTTCTGGTGGAGGGGACTGGTGCCTGTGTTCTGCTGGATGAGGCTGGATCTTGTCTCTCTGGTGGGCAGGACTGAGTCCGGTGGTGAGTTTGGGGTGTCTGTGAACTTATTATGATTTTAGGCAGCCTCTCTGCTAATGTGTGGGGTTGTGCTCCTGTCTTGCTAGGTTTTTGGCATGGGGTGTCCAGCACTGGTGCTTGCTGGTCGTTGAGTGGAGCTGTGTCTTAGTGTTGAGACGGAGATCTCTGGGAGAGCCCTTGCCAGTTGATGTTACATGGGGCCAGGAGGTCTTTGGTGGTCCAGTGTCCTGAACTCAGCTCTCCCACATCAGAGGCTCAGGCCTGACAGCGGGCTGGAGCACCAGGATGCTGTCAGCCACACGGCTGCTAGTGTTGGAGGGTCTCCTGCAGAGGCAGAGGGTGGCTGTGCCTCACCGAGGGGACAAGGACACTCGGGAGTTCCTTTTTATGTAATTAGTTACTTTTCTGCTTTTAAGATTCTCTCTTTATCGTTAACTTTTACCATTTAAATTGTAATGTGTCTTGCTGTGGTCCTCTTTGGGTTCATCTTGTTTGGGAATTTCTCTGCTTCCTGAACCTAGATGTGTTCCTTTCCCAGGTTAGGAAAGTTTTCAGCAATTAATTCTTCACATAAGTTCTCTGCACCTTTCTCTCTCTCTTTTCCTTCTGGGACCATCTTTAAGTTTATTCTGTTTGGGATTTGCTCAAGTTCTTTAATCTGTAGGTTTATGTCTCCTTCAAAATTTGGGAAGTTTTCAGCCATTACTTCTTTGAGTACTTTTTCAGCCTTGTCCTCTTTCTCCTCTCCTTGTAGTACTCTGATGACGTTGAATGTTAGATGTTGCATTATGTTCCCATAGGTCCCTGTGGGCTCTGTTCATTTTTTAGTCTATTTTTCCTCTTTTGTTCAGTTGAGTAATTTCTATTGTTCTATCTTCAAGTTTGCTGATTCTTTCCCTGTCACCTCCATTTTGCTGTCAAGGCTATTCACTCAGCTTTTTTGTGTGTGTGATACGTGGGCCTCTCACTGTTGTGGCCTCTCCTGTTGCGGAGCACAGGCTCCATACGTGCAGGCTCAGCGGCCATGGCTCACAGGCCTAGCCGCTCTGCAGCATGTGGGATCTTCCCAGACCGGGGCACAAACCCGTGTCCCCTGCATCGGCAGGCGGACCCTCAACCACTGCGCCACCAGGGAAGCCCTCACTAAGCTTTTAACTTTAGTTATTATATTTTTTAGTTCCAAAATTTCCACTTTGTTTTTCTTAACATATTCTATTTCTTTGATGAGACTTTCTGTTTCTTTTCTGAGGCTTTCTATTTTCTCATTTGTTGCAAGAGTGTTCGTAATTGCCACTTAAAGCATTTTAGATCATGGTTGCTTTAAAGTCTTTGTCAGATAGTTCTAACATTTCTGTCATGTTCCTGTTGACAAGTATTTCCTTTCTACATCCATTTTGAAATCTTCCTGATTGTTGGTATGACCAGTGATGTTTTTATTGTAACCTGGTCAGTTTTGTATTATGAGACTCTGGATCTTATTTAAATCTTATGTTTTAGTTGTCTTTTTTCTGACATTATTCTGGCAGCGAAAGGTGAGTCCACTGCCTTGTTATTGCGAGTTAGAGGTAGAAGTCCAGGTTCCCCACTCAGCCTACATTGACACCCAGGGGGTATGCTCCTTGCTGCTGTTGGGTGGAGGTGGGAATTCTTGCTTCACACTTGGCCTTCACTGACACTGTGGTGGGAATGGTTTTGTAACCACTGGACAGTGGTGAAAGTCTTGACTCTCCACTAGGCCTCGTCTGACACTAACCCAGCAGAGAAGGGGAGGGCCACCTCATAACTTTCAAATGGAGGCAGAAGTACAGCCTCCTCATGTGGTCTTTAATGACACTGTGTGGGTTGGGGTCATTACTTACCAGCAGGGATGAAAGTTCTGACTCCCTAGTTGGCCTTCCCTGACAGCACGCTGCTTGGGGTATTGTGGTGCCTTATTAAAGCCTTCCAAGAATGGAAGTCCACATTCCCTATCTGGCCTTTGCTCGTGTGGGTGGTAATGGGACCAGAGTTTCTTCTGTTACATTTAGCTGGAGTAGAGTGGTTGTTGTCTAAAATTTTTCTTCATTCCTAGGCTTCACCTTTCCTGATGTATTGGAAAGAGAGAGAAAGCTTGTAGTGGGGATTTTTTCTGTCTGCTTCTGTTGGTGTTTCCAAGTTATCAGCTTCTTCAGCTCCATGTCTGGAATATATGAGGCAAAAAGAAAATCCAAGGAACTTATTACTGTGTCATTTCTTGGGTTCCAAGGTTCCTAAACAGTCTGCTTTCTCTCTGCATGTTTCAGAGTCTTTTTATGGTTGTCTCATATATGGTATGCAGGTGTCCAAGGGGGTAGTTTCACTTAGTGAGAAGAATAGGGGAATGTACATCTACCCTATCTTCCTGGAAGCAGAAGCCCAAAGTTGTACTTTTAAAAAGCTTCTCATGAATAGATGTTCTCACTTTCCTGGCATCTGGGCTTCTGAAATATCTCCCCTGGTGCTGTCTAGAATTTTTTGTTTTATTGCCTGAAGTTTCACCAATTGGAGTATCATTTAAGTTAACCAGGGTTCTTCTGAAAAATTCAATTTATTTCTGATTAACAGGCCACTGATTTTTCCAAACCACATTAAATACGAGTTTTGATGGGGGATAGGGCAGAGAAGAAAAACTTCATGTAATTTTGTAGCATGGAACACTAATGCAGGGAGGGCACTTTGGTAAAGTGTCCTAGTGGGTAACTTAGAGCAGAAATAAAAGCTATGGATATGAAGAAAATGCTGGGTGAAGGATGTTAAAGATAAGCACCACTGATTTTTTTGTTGTTGTTAAAGAAGATGTTGGGTGTAGGAGTTTATTAATTAATTAATTTATTTTTGCTGTGTTGGGTCTTCGTTTCTGTGCGAGGGCTTTCTCTAGTTGTGGCAAGCGGGGGCCACTCTTCATCGCGGTGCGCGGGCCTCTCACTCTCGCGGCCTCTCTTGTTGCGGAGCACAGGCTCCAGACGCGCAGGCTCAGTAGTTTTGGCTCACGGGCCTAATTGCTCCGTGGCATGTGGGATCCTCCCAGACCAGGGCTCGAACCCGTGTCCCCTGCACTGGCAGGCAGATTCTCAACCACTGCGCCACCGGGGAAGCCCCACCACTGATTTTTGAAAGTTTATTTCTGCCCCTAACAACAGTAATTATATAATATTTTCTACCACATGCCAGGCACTTTTGGTGTGTTATCTTATTAAGCTTCACAATAACTCTGTGGGATAGAAATTATAATCCTCATTTCACAGAGAAAGAGATAAGAGCAAAGAGTTTAGGTGACTTGCCCAAGGTCTCATAGATAATAAATGGAAGGGTCTGGATGCAACCCAGATCCGTCTGGCTCCAAAGCCCAGTTATGAACAACTGCAGAATATGAGCCATTTCCCTGACAGGCCTTGGGTTCATGGAGATGCTCTCTGAATTCAGGATGGTGGGCTGTGCAGGGCCAGCCTAGGACCCCCTCAACTATAGAGCTTATTGTCTTTGTGGAAAACACATTCTAGATCCAAAGCACTGATTTATAAACGACCAATTGAAACACAGCTCATTTATAATGTTGGAGCAGCTTGTATTTTTTAATCACACATAAGTGCTTCTCTCTCTCTTTCTTTTTCTTTCTCTCAAGGCTGCATTTCCATGTAAATTAAAGAGACGATCTGGTTAGCAATCTTTTTATTTCTCTTCCAGGTAATGACCCAGTATTTTTCTTCAGGCTCATCCAAGCTCTGAGGACTATTGCTATCATTTGTAAGATATTTCTTTTGGCCAAGAAACATTTTGGTCTATATTGTGCCATGTGATCTAATAATGGGAGTAATTGATTCAGTAATCACAATAGCAGGGACGTCAGGGGGCCATTTAAATGTGGCCTGTGCTGACGTGGCTGAGGCCTCATTGGAGCTAGGATCATAAGAGATTGTGTTTTTCATTTCCAAAGACAAAAGTACACTTTTCCCTCTTGGTATTATATGGATCATAAGAGATTGTGTTTTTCATTTCCAAGGACAAAAGTACACTCTTCCCTCTTGGTATTATATGGAAGAGGCTCCCAACACTTATACACACCTGGGAGATGGGAAACCAGACAATTGCGATGCAACTGGGCAAAGGAACAAAAACTTATCAAAATCTGATGAGCTGTGTTTTTATTCTAGTTCTGATTTAAAAACCCAATAAGACTGAGGCTGTATCAAATGGACTATATAAATATAAATTCAAGGGCTCTCATTCTGGGAGCAAAGGTCACTCACTGGAGTGTAGCGTACACATACAGAGGTCAAGGTCTCTAACAGCACTCAGGTTTCCCTGAGATGGAAATCCGGGCTGTATGGTTTTACTTCACATCTGGGGAACTTCTTATAGTCACACATATCCTGAATAGAGTTGTGAGGTTACTTTTGACAGTTTTATAGTTATAAAAAATAACAGATATTGTTATCAACCTGTTGTCTTCTAGAGAAAGTTGCAAGAGTTCAGAGCAGGATGGAGAAGGGTGGAGAGTGGAGAATGAATCTGGAGATGCAAACAAAATATCCAGCAGCAGATTATTTTTTCTAATCATTTTGACCATACATGCCCACTGTCAAATAAAATTCAAATACTATGAGGAAGAAGAAAGCAAACACAGTGCAATATCACCATTAACAGTTTAATAATCATTCTTTCATGAATCTCTCTTCATGTATATAAATACTATAAATCTATATGCATATGTAGATTTAAATTTATATTTAATATATATAGAAATATATTTCCATATATAAAAATATACATCTCCAGGCCCATATACTCATATGCAAACACACACACATGCAAAATTTTCTTGGTTGTTACTTTTGAAAAATGGAGTCATATACAGAGTTCTGTATCTTGTTTTTCTCACTTTTCAGTATCCTGTGGAAATCTCTCCAAGTCCACTGTTATAGCTCTTATCCTCTCTCTCTCTCTCTCTGATGTCCATAATATTACATGGTATAGATGTATATGTACCTAAATTCCATCATTTCCCGATTGATGGGCATCAATTTGTTTAAAAAATTTGCCACTGAGAACAGCGTTGCAGTAAACATCCTTGCATGTATATCATTATGTATTGGTGCTTTTAATCCACATTATCTTTTCTGAGCAGTGGGATTGCTCAGTAGAAGGGCACGCATAGTTTACATTTTGTAGCCATTGCCAGATTGTTTTATCAAAAGGCCATAATGATTTATATTTCAACTAACACATATAAGAGATAGATGTCGCTACACTTTGTTGCCAGTCTGATGAACATAATGTGCTATGTCAGTGTTACATTATTTCTCACTTCTCTAAGAGTGGGTTTGAACATCTTTCCATATGCTTGTTGGCCTTTTGGATTAGCTGTTATCTGAATTGACTCTTCATATCTTTTGCCGGTGAATTCTTTGCCTTGTTCTTTTCAGTTTTCAAACGCTCTTTGTAAATGATGTCATGAATTCACTTGTCATCCTTGTTGCAGGTATTTTCTAAATCTGTGACTTGTCTACAGTATGTACCTTGTTTTATTGCCTACAGTATGTACCTTGTTCTATGTTGGGTTAAGGCTATGTGTCGACATTTGGTATTTGTACTCTTTGTGTTTGTTGGCATGCTTGCAGGCTGTTTTGCTTTAAGGAGACATTCTGATTCATTTGTGTTAGGATTTTCTGATCCAGAAGAAACTTTCTCTAAAAGCATACATTTTGCACCAAGATTTCCAAGTCCTTCTTCCTTTGCGATCTAATTCACTGCATTAGTTGAGTATAAGTTTGGCTAAACTTTTGAGACACACAAAATAAAAGGGGCTTAAGCAAGAGAGTTTAGTTCTCTTATACATAAAGATCTGAGCTGTCTTGGTGACCTTGCTCTGGTGGTTCTGTCCAGTGCCCAGGCTCCTTATTTTTTTTTGGCTTAGCTTTCCCGGAGATGCTGTCATCATGCTCATGACCAATTCTGCATTCCTGCCGGGGAGAAGGAACAAAAGAAGGGAAGAGGTGCTCCTTCTCTTTAAGGGCACAAACTGTAAGTTGCAAAAATCACTTCTGTTCATGTCCAGTGGGTCAGAACCTTATCACATAGCCTCACTTAGCTACAAAGTGGGATGGGAAATGTAGTTTTTATGCTGACTGGCTGTGTACCCAGGTAAAAATGGAGGATTCTATTACCATGGAAGCAGGGCAGAACTAGCAATTTCTGCACATTCACCAAGCACTACTTTAGAATCCCTCAGCATCTAGAAATCTAAGAGAGAAATGTTCCTCACCATGATCCTCTTCCGCCTTCTTGCTTCATCAACTCTCTATTGTAGTGCCTCCCTTCTCTTTTGCTTTATTGATAACTGAGAATCTTAGGGAAAATACGGAGGGACTATGTCAGCAAATATGCTTATTTAAAAACCTTTGTTATATAAACTCTCTAAAACATGCAGAAGTATATTAAATAGTATAGTGAACCCCTGTATACCCATCATCCAGCTTCAACAATTATCAACTCATGTCCAACCTTGTTTCACCTATAACTTATTTATTCACTTTGAGATTATACCATGTATCACATTCCAGCAAATACCATGTATCACATCATCTCATGCAAATACAGTAATCTTCAATCTTCTTTTTCTTTAAAAGCAGCAGACCTATGAACTGCAATGGAGAAAGTTAAAAGATCAGGAGATATGGTCATCAAGGATAAGCTTGGGTTATCATCCCATAGCAATCAATACTCTTCAGCTGGCCGGCTCCTGCTCATTCTTTAGGTCTAGGTAAATGTTACACACTCTTATTCTCTTTCATAGCACACTGTTATTTTCCTTTGTAGCATTTATCACAGTTTAGAATTATTTTGTTTACTCGTGTGTCACGTCCATCAGAATATAAGCTCCACAAGGATAGGGACTACCATAATGGTTGGCACATAGTAGGGCTTCAATACACACTTGTTGGAAGGAAAGAAGGAAGGAAGGAAGGGAGGAAGGAAGAAGGAAAGACTCACTGCGGGTTCTTTATTGGTTTTAGGATGGAGTAAGACTATAGAGATTACTATAATGTGGAGCCTGTCTGCCAGGGACTACTAGCTCAGTAAAGAAGACAGCCATACCAGCAACTCTAGCATTCATTTATTTATCCATTAAAAGAATATTTACTGCACATCTATTATGGGAAAAGGTCTGTGCTAGAAAGGCAGACTGTGATAATTGCAAAAACATATATAGACAGGGAGTTGGAGAGGGGAATTTTATCTGAGGAAGGCAGGACTCAAGCAGGGCTTTGAAGAATAAGTAGGAAGGACATTGATATGAGAAAGGCATTCTAGACAGAGAGGACAGAAAGAACAAAGGCCAAGAGGTTGGAAAGATTGGGACATATTCAGAGTTTTATGGTATGTAATCAGCAGTGTCAACTTGTGCTTTTTCTGCCCCATTTTAAAAAGAAGGATCATGGGAGACCATAGTAGTGCTGCCCTGGAATTACAACTTTTAAAAATGAAGAATTCAGAAATGAAGAAAGTCTAACAACTTTTTACTGAGCATGATCTCTTCATTCTCCAAGAATTATTGCATAAACAGATGCTTCTTTATTTGGATAATGGTTATATTGATAATAACATAATACCTCAGGGGAGAGTCATGGGAAATCAAAGTATATCCAGCCTTCACCAGGACCTGGGTCCTTGCCCAAGTGGAAAAGCTACTTGTGTTCCCATGTGTGGTGGATTAAAGATGGCCAAAAATTCTTTGCTATTTCTCCTATCAAAAGGCAGAGTCTAATTCTGTTCCACTTGAATCTGCGCTGGCCCTAGTAATGTTCTGGGACTTCTGCAGCTAAGTTATAAGAAGGCTTGCAGCTCCGACCTGGGTTTCTTGGAACCCAGCACTCTGTTGTGAAGAAGACCAAGAAAGATTGTGGAAATGTCTATGAGAAGAAAACCAAGTCTCCTGGGCAACAACCCTAGCTGAGCTCCCACATGGCAGCTACCACCATTTTGCCAGCCTTGTGAATGTGTTATCTTGAAAGTGGCTCCTTCAGCCCCAGTTGGGCTGTCTCAGCTAGTGCCACGTGGAGCAGGGACAAGCCATCCCTACTGAGCTCTGCCCAAATTGCACAATCATAATAAAAGAAATGTGTAGTTTGTTAGTTCTGTGTGTAAGCAATTCTGCTCCAGTGGCTGCTGCTAGTATACCACTCTGTTGCTCTCTGTACTACTTCTACCATAACCCTTTCTGATATGGACTGTAAGTCTCTAGTACTGTTTTATAAATTATGAATGCATTGTGAGTTTCCTGTAATAAAATTAGGAATATAGATAAGGAAAAAGATAAAACGTCACCCATCTTGCTGCCACCTACAGATAACCACCATTAATATCTTGGTGCATGGAATTCCAGGTATCTTCCTGTACATGTATTCACACACATATATTTTTTCAAAAGGAGCGTAACATACCTGCTGCTTTGAAACCTGATGTTTTCAATGAACAATTTATCCACATCTTCAACTACCAATAAATATAAATCTATAATCTTGTTATTAATGACTATAGTATTCCATCTCATGGAAATAAAAAATTTAATGATGCTTGCTGTTGGACATGAGTTCCTTCCTTTTTCATTCTTATAAATGATGCCTCAGTGAATATCCACTTGTAGCCAAATCTTTGTACACATTTGTTTTCTTTAAGATTATTCAAAGAAGTTGATCACCGACTCAAGGAACGTACACATTTTAAGGCTTTTGATCCAAACTGCCAAGTTGTCTAGGTCCCTGTTTTATATGAAGTGTACAGGTCTCCTGCTGGAATGTGCAACCAAGTGAAGGAAAAGATTGAAACTAGGACCACTTTGATAAGTGTGAAAATAAAGTATGTGTTGACATGAATGGATGAAATTCTTTATTGAATCCAAAACTCCTGTATCAAATCAGCAGAGTCTATATTGCACCTCTCAGATTTAATGTGGATGCATGGCTGAGCACTTGAATGGTGACCCTGAGAGAGCAGGGTGATATAAAGTCTGGGCTAAAAGAGAGATTATATGCAGCGAAAACATGCTCTTAGGCAGAGTGGCCAAGGTGCATATCAAATTGAAATCATGTTCAGACTGAAATCACGTGTGCCTTGTGAGGAGACTATCAACAAAAACTAAGGCAAATGTCCCCTGGGAGAATCTGTGATTCAAGAGAAGACGGAGGTGAAAGTAGCAGTTAAGGCCACAGCACCAAAGTGAGATAAAAGAGGAGCCTGAGAAAGTGTGAAGTAGACTTCTCGTCCCTCCATCTTCAAGGGAGCCTGGGCTCATGGCCACTGCCAGTCTCACCGCATATGGCAACTCTGAACTCTGCATGTTAGCACAAGGTCTGAGAGGGCTCATGCTGGAGTGTGGATGTGCACATGGTTGAAACCTCTACTCAGTTTGTAAAAGTCAATATTCCTTGTTGGTAATTTGGTGCAAGCCCCAAGAGCTCATGAGAAAGAGCACATTTGCTTTGCTTTTCAACAGCAGGATAACCTGCACAGTAAACTGCTAAACCTGTAGGACTGTGACTGAGTCAGATCCTGCTGTGGCTAGATTTTCTTCTAGCTGAAGTCCTCAGTCCATTACAAACCAAGGGAATTCAAGCTTTGCAAGGGCAGTGGGACTAGGGCACCATTAAGTTCTCGTCCAGTCTCAAGGTTTTATGAGTCTGTGGATATATTTGTATATGATTTGATCATAAATGGAGAACATCTGGCAAGCCTAGGGCTTTTCCATGGCATTGATGGAGATGTAGTGTATGCATGTGGGTGTCTTTCTGTTGATTGGAGAGGAAAGGCTTCCCTTTGAGGCTGGAAAGCAGAAAAGCAAAAAAGAGAAACGAAGGAGTTAAGAGGAAAAGGAATACTTGAAAGTTGGGGGTAGAGGTCAGTGGAGGAAAGAGCCTTTGCCTCCTAGCAAAACGAGCTTAGTAATAGGGGGTTTGGGAGTGAGTGAAGCAGTTTGGCTCACAGCTGGAATTACAGGCGACCTCTATGTGGCCCCCAGATCCCACAGAGAGGTGATGAATTGAAGGGTTGAAGTGAGAAAGTCAGGACAGCATGCAGCAGAGGCAATAAAGCCTGAGTGGAAAGACTCTTGGCTTATAAGAACAGGAATTTGGCAGTATGGGGGGAAGGGGAGCTTGCCAGATTCCTATACCAACTACTGAACAAATGTTGTTAAATATTGCTTGCTGTGAATTAAACTTCTCAGTATAACTCTGTGCCAAGAATGTTCAACAAGACATAGTACATAGATATGCCCGGGTATAACACACAGTAAAGTAGAATATTCATAAAAATCTTACCCTGGGTGTTATGTGGTAGTCAAAGACAGTCAAAAGTAGGGGTGTGTGTGTGTGTGTGTGTGTGTGTGTGTGTGTGTGTGTTTTGCTTCTCAAGGGTTAGAGGTATATGTTAGAGGAGCCCATTAACCCAAAGCTGAGGCTACAGTGGAGAAAGAGAAGGCAGAAATCTTTCCTAGCAACGTTGATTCAAGTAACATTCATTGAATATCTACTGTACACCAGACACTGTCTTGGGCCCCGCGTTCACATAGATGAATAAGACCTGCTTTTTGGCCCTGAAGGGATGCACAGTCAGTGGGTGAGAGAATGGCAGTACAGTGTTATAAATACTGATAGAGGTTAGCTCAGGTGCTATGGGGGGGCGTGGTTAATCCACTCTGGGGATGATGGAGCAAGAGAAGAATTCTCTGGGATGGCGGGGGTGAATTAAAAGCTTTTAACCCCAGTGGAGGGTTGGGGGGTGGACGTTAACTGGGCCAGCCACTAGGGGGAGTGTGAGTCAGGGTCTGTAACTGAGAATTGAGGAAAGGGGATCTTGGTGACTTGTGGTAGCAGAGGGGAGATTGTTCCCCTTAAATAGGAAACCAGAGATAAAAGGAGAGTTCTTCTGCCTCATCTCTCCATTAGAACTAATGGTTATTTTACAGGCAAGTTGACAGATACTTGGTAATTCAGGGGAAATGCTGAGGATGTTCCTGAGGTGAGGGTTCTCACCAGTATGGGTCCCAGTGCAGTTAGGCTAGGGACACATGGCTGGAGACGTTGGTGGGATGGGAGACCTGGCAGCATGACACTGGCAGCAGTACATGTAACAGGGACCACAGGGAGCTCAGCACAAGAAGACTCCTGCTTCTCTAGGGACCAGAGAACATGTAAGAGATCAGGATGATGAGAGGGGTTTCAGTTTCCACATGTAATCTAACTTTTGTTAAAGTAACCCCATTTAAAAAATTGCTTAACCAAATTTTATTGCAAACTACCTATATTATAATAATATAATATCTTACATTTCATAGCATTCTAGCAGTGATTTTTTTTCATTTCATCCTTGAAACAACTGTGTGTATTAATTTTATTAGGTTCACTTATAAATGAGAAAAAGTAAAATCCAGTGCGCTAAGTTACCTCTTTAATGTCACACATAGCAAGTGACAGAGGTTAAGTGTAGAACTCTGTATTGTGATTCCAATTCTAGTCCTTTCTCAACAATGCATAATCCAGTTTCTATGTAAAAAAAAAAGTGCTTTATACTTTGTGAAGGTGGACAGTTTAAAATGATACAAAACAAACTCAACCCTTTACTGTGAAAGGGAAACATTTTTTAAAAACTTTTTTCAAATGATCAGCTGGTGGTTTAAAGTAACCCCATTTAATATCGTGGTATAACTAATTTCTCCTGCCCTGTCAGGTGGGTGGGTATTAATGGGATTGTATTAACAGAGATAATTTAAATGTCTCTGGCTGCTGCCTCCATCTACCTAGTGCTACACCCCAAGTCCCTGGCCCCATCAAGTCCAGATCCAGGGGTTCCCAAGGAGACTAACATGTACTCACACACAGTCTTCTCATGGTGTTCCACTTCAGGCTCCAAGGTGGTCTTCTGCTGAACTTGTTTTAAGAGTGTTCTTAAGAAGAGAGGAGAGGATATCTTTATTTAATGTTGTGTGTGATAATCGTACTGTAATTTTGTTTAAAAATGAATCTGTATCCAGGGACTTCCCTGGTGGAGCAGTGGTTGAGAGTCCGCCTGCCGATGCAGGGGACGCGGGTTCGTGCCCCGGTCTGGGAAGATCCCACATGCTGCGGAGCGGCTGGGCCCGTGAGCCATGGCCGCTGAGCCTGCGCGTCCGGAGCCTGTGCTCCGCAACGGGAGAGGCCACAGCGGTGAGAGGCCCGAGTACCACAAAAAAAAAAAAAAAAAAGAAAGAAAAAGAATCCGCCTGCCAGTGCAGGGGACGCGGGTTCGAGCCCTGGTCCGGGAAGATCCCACATGCCACGGAGCACCTAAGCCCGTGCGCCACAACTACTGAGCCTGCACTCTAGAGCCCGTGAGCCACGACGACTGAGCCTGAGTGCCACATCTACTGAGCCTGCGTGCCACAACTACTGAAGCCCGCGCTCCACAACAAGAGAAGCCACCGCAATGAGAAGCCCGCGCACCACAACTAGAGAAAGCCCACGCGCGGCAACGAAGACCCAACACAGCCCAAAGAATAAAAAATGAAAAAAAAAGAGTCTGTATCCTGAAATATTTATGGATGAGGTTATATGATATATAGGATTTACTTTGAAATAATGTAGGAGAGTGAGGTGTATGTGGGTATAGATAAAATAAGATTGGCCAGTTGATAATGGTTAAAGCCAATTATAGGTACATAGAGGTTCATTGTGCTATTCTGTCTCTCCGTCTCTGTCTCTCTCTGTCTCTTTGTCTCTGTCTGTATATATGTATGTGTGTATGTGTGTGTGTGTGTGTGTGTATATATGAAATTCTTTGTAATAAAAAAGAGAGGAGGAATGTCATGTGCATTGATCAGAATAACATATATTCCTATATAGCTTGCTGGACCAAGTGAATCAGGATTTCTAATTTCCTGTGTCCAACAGTAGCCTGGACTCTGTTGCAGAATTTATTTAATACAAGAGTTACACCAAAGTAAGGCAAACAGCAACCCTTAAAAAAGTGAGGAATAAGTTACATGTATCAGAAGATGGGAAGACCAGAAGGATTCTGGAATAAGAACTTAGCAAACTAAGTCTCCAAGATCTGCCTTAAATAAGAGGAAAAAAACCACCCCCAAGAGTCTATTGAGAAAGTACCCAGGAGTGAGCTTCCCTAACAACTGATGTCAGTGGCAAGGAAAAGTTCGTCGATCTAGTGCAATTTTAAATGCTTGGGTGCCAAACCACTGTTATAGCAAATACAGCATGATGGCTAATTGCAATTTTATTTTGTGTGTGTACTGACAAGCCACACAGGGTAAATCTGAAGGCTCTGTTGGATTCACATATTTCGTTCTCACCACTAAATGCTGGTGAGCAGGTGAAGTGCCCAATGCAGCCTCCTTTGAATGTTGCAGTTAGCTGCCATGCTCGGGGTCAGACCTTGCCTTGCTTGCTCCAGCACAGGTGGTGGTACCTCTCCCGGTATTTTAGGCAGAGTGGGAAGACCCCAAGCTTAGTATCAAGAAATTCCTTGAAAGTGGTTTCACGCCCATTGAGAGTTAAGATCGCAGCTGGTCACATCATTAGTGTGATTTGTCTGTCCGGTTCCCAAGAACAGCTGTGTGGCGGTGTTGGCATGGTGAAGGTGTGGCTGGATCCTGAAGCAACATCTGTGATGAGAACATAAATTTCTAAAACTGCCAGATGGTTAGTAGAAACCCTCCTTGTTTCTCTGGACCTGTGCTGAAGGCTGCTTGGTTCTCTTCTGTTCTCGTCGCATTGCTGACCTGGTTGCTCTCCCATCACATTTGGAACCTTCAAAGGGTAGTTTTCTGCATGTTTAGTAGTTGGTAAACAAAGAGGTTTTGCATAGCCAGAGTCTATGGTGAACTGACATTTACAAAACTGCTGGTTCCAAATCAGGAACGTGGAAAGGGCAGCGGCGCTCCAAACTGCCTGACCTTCCAAATGTCTTCTTCCATCATCAGGTTCCTTATAACAGCTGTGAAGTAAAATCTATTTGACATCTCAGTGAAGTCAGACCTGCACTTCAGAGTACAGTTTTACCTCTGCAAAGTAGTTTCACAGAGGAAATATTCCGGGTGTTTACACATCATCCGAAACAATAGCCAGTAAAATTTAAAACAGAAGCTCATCCAAAGAGGAATAATTTGGCAGAATGTCCCAGTTGTTAGATCCTTTCACCTGAGTGCCTGATCTCCTGGTTATCTTGCTCCATCAGACAAGGTCATGCTGGAAGGGGAGAGTGAGACGTACCCACAAGGAGCTAATAAGAAAGAAGTCGGGACACTGAATCCTACTCCTGAGGAAAGAATTTGGAAAAGAGAAAATTGCTTCTCTTGGTTTCTTTCACTTGTTTTGGAGTCCCACAGGCTTGTAAGGAAACTGTCAAAGATGAATGATCTTATGTAGACTGTGATCAATGAGATATGAAGTTGTTTCTTAGGAGTTCTAATCCCAATACCAGAGACCCTCCTGTAATCACCTCCTCTGGGCTCCTTCAGCACTCTGTACTCTAGTTATGCACTCATTAGCTGGTGTGCTGATAATTTATTTGTCTCCATGTCTGTTTTCTGGCCAGACTGTGCCCTCCAGGGCAGATACCTTATCTAATTAATCTCTGTATCCTCAGCACTTAACACAGAGACTGAAATAGAGTAATAATTCATTAAATGTTTTCCAGTGAATGGATGGATGGATGAATGGATGGAAGGAATGAAATAAAATGTCATTCTCTCCATTGAGTGGCTAGAGCTAGGAGTAGGTAGATGAATTCTTTCTGTTTAGGATCTAAGCTTCTCTGCCATGGAAATCTAATAAATGTTCAGTTAAACTCAGGAAGCATGTGAGCAATTTCTATGTATTAGAACAGTTGTAGAAACAGTGGCAGGACTCTAAAGAATTACAAGGTATGTCCCTGTCCCCCGAGTCACTTACAATGTCATTGGCATACAAAGTAATAACCCTGTGAAATAGTCAAGCAAAAAAGGCAGACAGTGTTCTAACCAAGGACCAGATGGTTGATATTAACATGCTCTATAGAAGTTTAGAGAAATGAGAGGAGAATATAGGCCAAAGTAGAACAACCACAACAAGCAGAGACGAGGGTAAGGCTGGGAGCAGATGTAACGTAGCGGGCATTTATGGCATATCTATACAACAGCCTTCGCTTTCCCTGGGAGCTGTCTGCTCTCTCCCCAACCACATGATTGTATCAAGTCTCTCAACCGGGTAGACTGAATTCTTCCCTAAGGTATTTTAAAGTAGAATCGATAGATTCAGTATCTGTTGGTGGATGTAGTAACAGGTAAAACTCAGGACGTGTTCCTGGTTATAGTTTTCATTATATAAAGGATGCCAGTGTGCAGCGAAAGAGAATGAAGCTGAAGTTAAGGCAGAAGCTGGGGTGAGAGATAGCACAGGAGTGGAAGTGAGAGAGAGAGAGAGAGAGATGGTGTTTTCCTAGGTTCATTTTTTTCCTGAGATCCAGCTGCATCCCTGCCCTTCCCTCAGCTTTATCCCAGTACACTTTCAGTAATTTTCCTTTTTTGTCTAAACTTGTCCAAGTTGAGTTTCTGTTATTGAAAAGTCAAAGAGTACAGACTCATAGATGTACTAGTCACTGAATAAGAGTGTGTGTTCAGAATGGCTTATAATTTGGTGTGGCTAAAGGATGGGGTGGGTAGGAGTGAGTGGAGCCACTGAAGCGTTTAAGCAGAAGAGTACTATGGTGTGATTTGTTCTTGGGCAGATCACTGGCAGAAATGTGCATGATAGACTTGATGGGGGAAAAGACTAGAAATGGGGAGACTGGTTGTCAGAGGAAGAAACTCTTGGAATTTCTAATTTTGCTTCACTTTGTAGGAGTCAACTCCCAGAGAATAAAAACTTAGGTTATTAGAAAAAGAACCCTAGGACATAAACTAAGCAAAATGAAATTGATTACCATTCCTGTACACACATACAAAACAATGCCACACCAGACCTTTATAGGAATAACCTGAAAATTATTCTGTAGCTTGTTTTAGGTCATTTTTAAAATGTTCTCTGCAGCTCTTTTTTTAAAATTGATTTATTTTTGGCTGCATTGGGTCTTCGCTGCTGTGCGCGGCCTCTCTCCAGTTGCAGTGAGCAGGGGCTACTCTTCGTTGCGGTGCGCGGGCTTCCCGTTGCGGTGGCTTCTCTTGTTGCGGAGCACAGGCTCCAGGCACGTGGGCTTCAGTAGTTGTGGCACGTGGGCTCAGTAGTTGTGGCTCACGGGCTCTAGAGTGCAGGCTCAGTAGTTGTGGCGCACAGGCTTAGTTGCTCCGTGGCATGTGGGATCTTCCCGGACCAGGGCTCGAACCCGTGTCCCCTGCATTGGCAGGCAGATTCTTAACCACTGCACCACCAGGGAAGCCCCACAACTGTTACTCTTAAACTAAAACTGAGATCTGGCTCCTTCTCCTATTCCTCTGTCTCTTCCATATTCTGCTCCGTTTCCTTCTTTTTTCCCTAGCTAACCCTACACTAGGGTTACTAATTCAGGGTAAAACAGACTTGGGTCTTGAGAAGGGGCACTGCCCTCTCAGTAATCAGAATTTGCATGGAAATGTCGTTGTGGATTTTAATGGCACAAAGCCTAGTTCACCTACTATCCAATATCTAGCGTTGACTCACAAATATAGAACGAGATCCAAGATTACTAATGAGCTGCCTTAGTCTGCCAAGAAGCTAAGTTGATATCAGGAAACAAATTCTATTGCATGGCATCTGTCTGTAATGCTAGCCAAAGAGTTGTATAATGGGCAGTCACAAATGAAAATGACCTTCATTATGCTGAATTCATTTCTCTAATGTGTCCATTTTCCCTCATCTTATATTCTGACAGTAATAATAGACATGGAAATAAATCCAAATTGTGATTCAAATTTCAGAATATAGGATTCACAGGTGTGGTGGCTTTTCTCAGATGAATGTGGGGGGTAGATGAGTAAGAAATCTAGGAGGATTTAACAAAGTGAGGAGCATTGTTCAGAAAATCAGACATGGGCACAGCACGGGCAAGACTGTCTGTCTCACTCAAACAAGAATCTTTACATAACGCACCAAGAACTTAAGTGAGTGATCTGCAGCTCAGGAAGAAAAAGTTAACTCTAAGGAACAAAAGCCTGACCTCATAGACAGGCCCCCAAATATCCTTGAGCACCTGTTTCTACCTTCTTAGTGTTGTACCCGTGGTGCCACTGGGGCCACAGAGTCCTTTGGCTGCTGTTTGTTTAGACGGGCTGTGTAGTTAGCAGAATGAGTGCTGGACTCAGAGTCAGGAGACCTGGGGCAGAACCCTGGCTCTGCTACTTACTGTTTGTGCCATGTGGAGAAATCACTTATAGCCCTCTGACCTTTAGTTTCTGCAGCTGCAAAAGGGGACTATAGTCACTGCGTAACCTACCTTGTCAGATTGTTAGGGTCAAATGACAGAATGGATGTGGAGGGGTTTTGTCAATTGTAAAAAAAAAATTATTGTTGTTGCCAAAGTAATTCTTCTTCCTTATTTCAGATGATACTGGAATAGCAGAAAACCAGTGTCACGGGTCATAATTTCCACTCTGTTAACATTCCTACTTGCCCATAGCCTGATATTTTGTATTTTAATTTTTAAATTGAAGTATATATATTCTTTTTTATATTATTTTCCATTATGGTTTATTATAAGATACTGAATATAGTTCCCCATAGCCTGATATTTTTATGCAATAAGAAGTCAATTTCTCTTTTTCTCTCTCTCTCTCTCTCTTTTTCCCTCCCTCCCTCTCTCTCTCCCTCTAAGCTTTGTCCCTGAGAACACTCAGGCTGGGTGAGGCCAGTTCTCTTTTCTCTCTCTCACTACTAGAGTGTGTGTGATGTGAGGTTTGATACAAGGACTTGGCGGTTGATTGAGAGACCCAGGCTGGGTCAACACAGTACCAAATCAGGATCAGTTCAGTGCATAAGCCATCAAAGCCCCTTGATTGGTCTTTACATAGGTAGAACCTGTTTCCTACCTTAAAAGACAGTGGCAAGCTCGTGGCCTTTTGCTTAATGCAATACCTTGTTGCCTTCTGCCGCCCTGGGTATCAAAGGAAGCTGCCAGATCAACCTGAGGGAGTAATTTCTTAATGAGATCCCTGAAAACATATATGAATGGACAGTGCTGCCATTTCCATGAAAACGGGAATAATAACAGGAACTCTGGTTTCTTTACCTGATGACTCATTCACTTGCTGGTGGGAGTGCGTGTTTCCTTTTCTGGAGAATAGCCCTTGCTTAACGGAATAATAACTGTCCTGTGAATTTGTTTTACAGAACTTTCTTATACACTATCTCACTTGGACTCATTTTATTCTTACAACTACCTCCCTGCTCAGTGCTTTCACCAAGCTTTCTAAGAGTATTTCGTCATTGCTATATCTTCATAATTGCCTTCCAGTCACTTTTCAGCTCTCTCCCCATCGCCTGAAATTGTCTTAGACCTGGCCATGACCAGACACTATTTAATTGCTAACTATTTAATTGCTAACCCCAATAGTCTTTTCTCCATTCTTATCCTACCCACACTCTTGGCTGGATAGGTATTTGATGCTTTTGAACGTTCCCTGCTTCTTAAAATCTTATCTACTGAACATCCTTCCTGGTCCCTCTGTGTCAGTCTTCTCTGTGTGTTCTTCCTCCTCTGCTCCTTGGAAACTCTTGTTGCTCAGGGCTTACACTGACACCGTTTTCTCACTCTGTGTTCTCCCTTTAAGCTGTCTCAGCTGCTATTACGGCTTCAGTTACCATCTCTAGGTACCCATAACTAAATCCAACCCAGATCTCTTGCCCCTTCTCTTCAACCTGTAAATACCTATTTGAAGACTTTTCTAGGCTTCTCTAGATGGATGGGCTGTGAGCACTTTGAGCTCAACGTATCCCAAACAAAATTATGTTCTCTCAAACATTTTGTATCCCCTCTCTTGTTAATGATTCTATAATTCACCCAGTTGTCTAAGTTAGAATCCTTTACTGCTCCCCCTTCACGTCCCCCCACATTGAATCAGACATCAAGTGCTCTCCATTCTTCCTAAATACCACCCAAATTTGTCTTTTCTCCACAATAACTGCCACTATCTTAAGTTTATATGAGATCAGCGAATAGCTTCCCAGCTGTTCCTAACTGTCCTCTGTCTCTTTCCCCCAGCTCACCGCACCCCGCAACACTGCTGTAAGAGTGATCTTTCTAAACACACGGATAGGAGTTCAGTACCGTTCTGCTCAAAACTTCTCCATGGCTTCTCATTTTTGACAAGATAATATTTAAACTTCTTAGCATGGCCCTCCAAGCTTATAATTTGGCTTCTCTATTGGAGCCTTGTTTCTCATGCCCTCCACTCGTGCTTTTCACCCCCTTCTCCTGCAAGTAAACTATTCACTTTTTCTTAAATACAACATACCCTTTTGGTTAGGTTTTATACTTTGTAATCTCAGTGGAGATGGAAAACAAGGGAAAACCAGGTCAGGGGAAAGAGGGAAAGAGTGGGTGAATCCCTTAGATTTTGTGACTTATAAAGAGAGAGCTTATCACATTGCATAACCTATTTGTCTACAGGCAGACCTTGGAGATATTGCAGGTTACGTTTCAGAAGACTGCAATAAAGCGAATATCACAATAAAGTAAGTCACATGAATTTGTTTTGGTTTCCCAGTACATATAGAAGTTCTGTTTACATTATCCTGTAGTCTAGTAAATGTGCAATAGTATTATGTCTAAAAAAGTCTACATAACTTAATTAAAAATACTTTATTGCTAAAAAAATACTAACCATTATCTGACAATGCAGGGTTGTCACAAGCCTTCAATTTGTAAATAATGCAACATCTGCAAAGTGCAGTAAAGTGAGTTGTGCCTGTATTTCCTCCACTACACAATTCAATCTGATGCAAGTATAGTCATCATTTTCATTTTAAAGATATGAAAATTGAGGCACACAGACTTGCCAGTAAAAACATAGGTAGGAATGAGCTCACACTGAGCCAGGACTGGAACTGAGGTTTTATGACTATTGATTCTGGCTTCTTTCCACTCTCCCGGAAGAGGATTACAAAGCTGAAAGGAACACACTAAACATTCACACATTTCCCCTAAGACAGGAAGTCCTCCAAGTGTACTGAATTAAGCTGGCTGTCTGATCCTTACTGTTGCTGTGACCTGGAATGCTGGAATCCCCCTACTCTTTGGAGCAGCCACTATAGTCCTAGAAACATCAGGACAACATATTTTGTAGTAAAATACACTTACTGTGAAAATATATCAATTATTAATAGAATGAAAAACTGGGAATACAATTAGTACAGGTACAATCTCCTGGCTTCCTTATGATCATGAGACCCTTACTGGCTGCCTGCGTCAGCAGCTATGTGGTCACGCACTCAATGCTGAACGTGGCCTGGGGATTCCAGTGTTCGGTTTTATGTGCTGCTACCTTCTTCCCTTCAACAGCATTGTTGAAATAATCATGTGCTATTGGCCAGCTATGTCTGGGAAAAGGCCAATCAGTGATATAGAAAACAGGAGAAAGTGTTAGGACTTAGAGGAGAGTCTTTGGAAGTCTTATGGTACCTTGAGGCTGATGAAAAACTTTGCAAACTGCTAGGCTATAAGATTGGCTCTTCCTAGAGTGGGAATACTCTGTGTGGTCAGAAGGGGCTGGGAAGTCCATGGCTAGAGGTTTCCTTCTATTTCTATTTTACTATTTTCATTTTGCAACTAATTTAGGGGAACTGATAATATTTGGGGTTGTTGATATTCTGCTACCTTGTATCAGAACATAAATAAGACTGTTTAGAAGTTTTGTGGCATTCTTGACTGTGCTTTGCTTACATTCAGTGGTCAAGTCTTCTCCCTGGAGATCCAGCTCCAATTTTATGAGAAGTTTAAAGCAAACTTTGCTGGAATGTTAGCTTTCACAAGGAACATCTAAACATTTAAGTAGCAATTTTGGAATTCCTTTATTTAAAAATGTTTTCTGGCCTATATTTGCAGATCTTGTATCTGATAAGGGAATTGTACCTAGAATATGTAAAGCACTCTTGCAACTCAATAATGAAAATATAAACAACTCGCTTAAAAAATGCACAAAGGATTTGAATAGACATTTCCCCAAAGGTATTACACAAATGGCTAATGAGCATATTAAATGATGCTCAACATCATTAGTCATTAGGGAAAAGAAAATAAAAACCACAGTGGGATACTACTTTACACACATTAGGATGGCTATAACCAAAAAGTCGGACAATAACAAGCATTAGCAAGTACGTGGAGAAACTGAAGCCCTCATATATTTCTGGTGAGAAAGTAAAATGATACAGCTATTGTGGAAAACAGGCTGGCAGTTCCTCAAATAGTTAAACGTAGAGTTACCATATGACCCAGTAATTCCACTTCTGGGAATATACCCAGAATGATTGAAAGCAGGGTCTCAAACAGATATTTTTATACCATTGTTAACAGCAGCATTATTCACGATAGTCCAAAGTGGAAACAACCCAAATGTCCATCAACAGGTGAATGGATAAATAATATGGTATATCCATATAATAGAATATTATTTGACCATAGAAAGGAATAGAGGGACTTCCCTGGTGGCGTAGTGGTTAAGAATCTGCCTGCCAATGTAGGGGACACAGGTTCGAGCCCTGGTCCAGGAAGATCCCACATGCCGCGGAGCAACCAAGCCCGTGCGCCACAACTACTGAGCCTGCGCTCTAGAGCCCGCGAGCCACAACTACTGAAGCCTGCGTGCCACAACTACTGAAGTCCGTGCGCCTAGAGCCTGTGCTCTGCAACAGGAGAAGCCTGCTCACTGAAACAAAGAGTAGCCCCCGCTCGCCGCAACTAGAGAAAGCCCGTGCCCAGCAATGAAGACCCAACGCAGCCCCCCCAAAAATAAAAGTAAATAAATTAATTAATTTTAAAAAATAAAAAGAAGGAATAGAGTACTGATTCATGTTACAACATGGATGAACCTCGAAAACATGTTAAGTGCAAAAGCCAGACACAAAACACCACATATATGATTCTATTTATATGAAATGTCTAGAATAGGCAACTCTCTAGAGACAGAAAGTAGGTTAGTGGATGCTTAGGGCTGGGGCTAGGGGGCAGTGGGGAATTGTGGGGTGATATTAAAAGGGTATTAGATTTCTTTTTGAGGTAATGGAAACATTTTTAAACTGTGATGATTGTTGTACAACTAACCATTGAGTTATATGGGTGAATTGCATGGTATGTGAATTATATCTCAATAAAGCTGTTACAAAGAAAATGCTTACTGGCCCAGTTCTCTTTGCCTGATGCTTTACTAGGTGCTTGAGGCATGGGTACAGAGATAACTAAAACTCGGGAGCCTGCAAGGGGATAATGATAGAGGCAGGTAGGAAAGGAAGCAACTATCATGATGGAGTAAAAGAAAGTGCTATACTAGAGCTTAGGGCTACTGGCAGAAAGAAGGAATAATGACTGATGTAGTTAAAGAATGCTTCAGCTGGGAAGCAGAATTTAACCTGGATCTTGAGGTATGCATAAGAATTCAATTCAATAAACAAAGCCTCAGAGTGTCGTTAGGGGCAAGGATAGAAAAGGACGGTCATTCCAAGTTGAGGGATCAGCACATGCAAAGGAATGGCAGCCTGCAGTTATCTGCCACAATCAAGGAGCAACCAAGAATTCGGATAGTGCATAAGGAGTGTGGAGGGGTGTTATGAGAGATGAATCTGGAAAGGCAGCCTGGGGTCAGATTCCTGAGGACTTTCAGTACTGTGGAGCTTAGACTATTCTCTGAGATAAGAGTTCATTTCACACAGCCGTGCATGGTAAAACTCTCAGTAGGAATCATAAAGGAGTATCTATGGCTCTGCCACCAACTAGCTGTGACCTTAGGCAAATCACCTAACCTCTCAGGACCTAAATTTCCTTAACCTGCAAATGAATATAATTATCCTACTTATAAGGCTTTAGTATTGATCACATGAAAGGGGAACTTGGCAGACACTGTGGGTCGAATAACCCAACATCTATTCCCAGTCCCAGTCTCCTTTGCCTGCATCTGCAACAGAGGCTTGCAAAACCAAATACATGGTTAGTCTCCCTTGGAGCTCAAGGTGGCCACATGACAGTAATATTCTTATGGCTAATGATACATAAACAAAAGGCTGCTGAGGGGCATCTAGCAGAGTTTTTCTTTCCTGAAGAAAATATATAGACATTGCCAATGCTGTCTGCTTCACCCTAGTTTCTGCCTTGAATGCAGACCTGATACCTGGGGCTCTAACAGCCATCTTGTAGCTGATTTACTGGCGGCAATGAAGATGAAAAGCCGACATGTTAAGGATGGATGGCAGTGCAGAACTACCAGAAGAGAGTCTGAGCCCTTGATGGCACCAATAAACGTATGCCAACAACCACCTACCTCTGGACTTAGTCTTACGTGAGAAAAATAGCCCTCTATTTGTACAAGTTAGTTGGCGTTTCTGTTACCTGCATCCAAAATCATTCTTAATGATACAGAGTTTATGAAAGAACTATAGAAGCCAAAAAGTGATTTATAAGAATAAAGAACGATTTTTGGAGAGAGGGACATGATTTCGGTTATATTTTGATAACAGCGTGAAAAATAAATTAGAGAGTTGAATTGTTGTAGGGAATGCTAGTGAGGTAGTAGTGACAAGAATCCAGGCAATAAACAGTGAAGGTGCCATGGTAGTGAGGATGATGAGGAAGAGACAGTTACCAGAGATAACATGGGGGGAAAACTGATAGGAACTGGCAAGGATTAGACATTGGGGGAGGGCGTGTGTGTGGGGTTGAAGATGCTTTTGAAGGTTTTAGCCCTAGTGACAGAAGGGATAGTGGGTCTGTAAACCTATGCTCATAACAGGAATGAATATAACTTTAAGGAGAAAGATAATGAGTTCAGCTTTGGACACATTGACCTTGAATTGCCTGCAATGCACCTGGGAGAGTTCCTATAGGCAGTTGAAAGATGGGGCTTAGAGGACAGATAGAGATATGCAATTGGGATGTCGTCAGAGTACAGGTGGCAGCTGAAGCCGTGGGAGTGGGTGGGATCACTCATGAGGAGCAGGTATGGTAGAAGAGAAGATAGAAGAGAAGACAGCCAGAAATGGAAACTTAGATGAAAGCAGAAGAGTCAGTGGAGAAGAGACTAAGAAGCATTCAATCATTCAGAAATATTGAGTGCCTACTGTGTGCCCCATCCTGGGCTGGAGGCTTAGCCATCAGAGAGGTCGGAAGGGAACCAGAAGAGTGTGTTGCTGGGTAGAGTGGGGAGCGTGCGTGGCTGGTCAACAGTGTCAACTGCTGCAGGAAAGTTAAGGGGGGTGAGAAATGAGGAACTCCTTTCCTCAGCCACATTCATCTGAATTCCTTTAACGGGAGTTTATTGTTAGCTGTAATAGCCTGTCTGGAAGATAAATGCTAAATTAATTTGGGAACTGACTTGTAAAACTCTCAAGTGGCCTAAATCATTTAAAAGAAGTTCAAATTCTATTATGTGAGATTGAATTGGTTTCTGCAGGTGGTTGTGCAACCTTCTCCCCTAGAGATACGCTTGTCAAATATGTTTTCTGTCCAGTTCCTCCTACGAGCAAGAATAGTGGTGCTGTGAGAGCAGCACAACTCCGTCAAGTCTCTCTGAGGCCTTATTCTGTGAGTGTAAATTAGAGCTCTTTGCTTTGAACTCTGATAGACCTTAGTGCCCTGTGCTTTGCCATATACACTTGATTCATGTGGTCTTTTTTCTTTCTTTCTGCACGTGTCACAAGTGTTACTCTTGTTTCTCTAAATAGACTGAAAGTTCTTCAAAGGTAGAGATTATATCTTTTGCTTTTCTCCTATTCCACACGGGGCTGTGCAAAGAGTAGGCATTCAATAAATATTTGATTAAGTCATGGAGATGTGGTCAAAGTAATTTCATAAAATGCCAATGGGTGTTTTATAAAATGTATATTGTGTGTTTTTCTTTTAAAAAAACTAAAGTTATTTTAAATCATAATACCAGGACTAGGACTCTAGCTATCTAATTCCATTTGGTACAAGGTAGAGTTTGGAAGGGTGTAAAGAAAGTACACGAGTAAACTAGCCTGCGTGGACTGTATCTTGGGCTACAGAAGAAAGCAAGTGAGAAACAGATCTAGCAGCGATCTCCCAGATCTCTGTGGGGAAGGCTGGATTGGTGCCAAGTGGGTGGAGGCTATTTCAGGCCAGAATCTACTATGACATTTAAAGATGTGTGTTTGGGATCTCTATAGGCGCAGTCATCAACAACAGGTGCATCAGTACCTTTTTCATAAGGGTAGTTCAATAAACATTTATTGAGCCTATATCATGAGCAGGCATATGTATCCAGCTGTTAAACATTGAAGCTCCTCAGTGCCCAGTCCTAGGCTATTCATCTCCTCTTACCCTATACTCTCTCCTTAGGTAATTTCATTTACAGCCTCTGTTTCAATTACCACCCATAGGCAGATGACTCACATGTTTGTATCTTCAGACCAGAACTTTGCTCTGAGATCCAGACCTATACATCTAGCTGCCAGCTTGACATCTCCTCTTAGATGGTTCCCAGAACTTTCAATGAAACAGGTCTTCAAAAGAATTTATGCTTTTCTTTCTCTCTCTCTCCTTCTCTATCATCCCCTTCAACCAAACCTGGCCGCCTTCCAGTGTTCTCTGTGTCAGCTCATGACACCTTCATCTATCTTGTTCTATTAGCCAGAAACCTAGCAGTCATCAGTGACCCATCCCACCCTTTCAGCCTCATAGCCAGTCCCTCAGGAAGTCCCAACCACCAATTCAACCTGCAAAATATAGCCATATCTGCCCACTTCTCTTTATTGCCATTGCCACAGTTCTAGTTCCAGCCACCATCTTTTCTCACCTGGTCTGGACCATTGCAAGTTCTTTTTCTTTTGAGTGATTTTTATTTTAAAAAAAATTTTTTAAGGTTTTATTTTTTTGTTTTGGGGGTTTGAATCTAATTTATTTAGTTTTTCTATTTTATCAATATTTTTTATTGAAGTAGACTTGATTTACAATGTGTCAATTTCTGCTGTACAGCAAAGTGATTCAGTTATACGTATATATATATGCATAAATATACATACACATTCATTTTTTTAATATTCTTTTCCATTTTGGTGTATCATAGGATATTGAATATAGTTCTCTGTGCTTGCAAGTTTCTTAATTGGTCTCTCCACTTCCATTTTATCTCCCTCTAGTTTGATATCCACCCAGAAGGCAGAGTGATTACATTGATACACAAATATGATCATGCTATCCCTTGCACAAAATCCTTCAGTGGCATACCATTTCTCTTAGAACAAAGAACAAAATAATTTACTTAACCTACAAAATCAGAATGATTCAAGTTTTTAAACTTGGGCTTTCATTTAATGTAGAAGATATTTTTCATAGTCAACCCAGACAGAATTTTGAAAGCTCCTTTAAGCATTGTATCCCATATTTATGTTTTTACTACGCTGAACATAAGTTAACCTTTTTCGTGATGATTTGATGATTCTGGCATCTTCTTTCTTCCTGTTAACTTCACTTGTTAGTGTGTCAGCTTCAAACATCCCCCTCCTTGTCTCCCTTTTAATGTATTTTCAAATGAATGTATGTGTGTGTTTATATATTATATATAACATACATTTTATGTATGTGAATATGTACATATACATATGAATTGGCTTACATGATTATGGAGGCTGGTTAGGCAAGTCTGAAATCTGTAGGGCAGGCCATCAGGAAGGGCAGGCTGGAAACTCTTGGGCAGGAGCTGACACTACAGTCTACAAGCAGGATTTCTTGTTTCTCAGGGAACCTTCAGTTTTGCTCTTCCAGCTGATTAGATGAGGCCCACCCAGATTATCAAGAGTAGGTCCCTTTACGTAAAATCAACTGATTGTAGATGTTAACCACATCTACAAAATACTGTCACGGCAACACTGTGATTAGTAGTTGATGGAATAACTGGGGACTGTGGCCTAGTCAAGTGGACGTATAAAACTGGCCATCACACTTGTGAAGCAAATATTCATACTTGACACCCATTCTAATCCATAGGCTGCAGGGAGGCTTTTGCATGGCTACAGCCCTCAATGCTCCTAGACATTTTTCATTTCTTTCTGGGCTTAAGGCCATGTTCCAGATGGTTAAAGCTGCTTGAAGTCCCACCTTCAGATAACTGAAGCAGTTCTGTACGGTTCTTGGAATTCACACATTAAATTTAATTTTGAAAGCAAAATTATTATTTGACAGATAGAATCATAAATGTATAGGTGATATGCAGAGGGGTTCCTCCAAAGCAGATGGGGCCTACAGTGTACAACAAAGGATGATTAAGACAAAAGGGAAGAGAACAGGACAGCCAGGAGACAGGAGAGAGCTCTGGGACTGAAGTAATGAGAACCTTCATGCCATGATTGGGCTAATTGTTCTATAGGAAACTGTATAAGAAGTAACCCATGATTTGAGGTTCAGGTATTTATACATATAATCAGGAAGAAAACACCCTAAATTAATCTATGGATTTGGGTATGGTGACCTGAAATTGAAGAAATGTTATTGAGAAGTAATGATAATCACCAAGCACTGTGCTAAGTGTTTTGCATAAGGATTATCACTTTTATTTCTCAGACAAGATTTTATAAACTTAGGAGTAAACAGATCATATCACGATCCTGATGCTGTAAGTGCTCCTCCAGTAATATTGTAGACGAAAAGGAAATCTCAGTTGAGTAGCCAGAAGTAACTAAAATAGAAAGTTGAAGATGTGCTGATGTTTGTTTGGAAAATACAATGAGGTCTACAAAAATATGAGCTTCTTGCTACCAGGAAAGCTGATGACTAAATTGTACTGGGGGACCTTGTCATTGAGGGAGTGGATGTTGGTGGGGCGACAGTACAGAGGTGAAGAGAATTTAGTAAATTTGAGGCAAATGTCTCTAAACATCTCCGAAAGGATGAGAACCATTCCCATTGGGAGCAGCTCTGATTAACTGACCCCAGCATGGGGCCCCAAGAGGTGAATAATGTTTGGTTCAGGAATCCCAGCAAACATAATCCAGAGACAGCTCTGAGTCAGCCTTCGGGCGGTTGAGACTGAAGGGTAAATATGGACTCCAGACCTAAAGGCCCTTGCTTCCCAGTGCCCAGGGGAACTGCCTTTGGTCTGCATTTGGAAGCAAGGATGGGCTAGAAAGTGAAACTAGGGAGATCTGTTAGAATCCGATCTACAGTTTACAGAGCTTGCGTGTAGTTTGCTTCAGTAGTTCCTTAGAGAGTCTATCCCCAGCTTATAATTATAAACATCCCTTACAGATGAATCCCAAATTATGAACATCCATTACTTATGAATGGCTTCCCTACCTTCTGCTTTCCCCTCTGATGCTGCCAACTATGAATCTCCTTTCCTTCCTATGCCTTGGGCCCCCGCCTTCCCCATCTACCGTCCATCAGTGGCATAGATGATTGACCCACGCGCTCATCCCCTGATCCCATAAGCACCGTCTTTTTCTTCTCCCTCTCTCACTCCCTATAGGAGCAACAGCATCATTGTTCTCCTGGTTTTTCCTTCCTGAAAATTTTCCTCCATGGGGACGGCATCTCCTCAGCTCTTCCTCAACCTAGGCTCCAGTGGAGCATGGCTCCATACTTGGGGATGAAGTAGCAGGTTGTGGTGGAAAGAGAACTCACTTTAGACTTTCTTGGATTTGCGTCCCAGCTCCATCTCTCTGAGTTGATTTACTTATCTATAAAATGTGAATAGTAATACCTATTTTGCCTACCTCAAAGGGTTTTCGAGAATAGCAAAATCAAACTGAGTTAATGGAGAAGAAAGTACTTTGCCAACTCCAAACACAAATACCCATATCTTAAGCGGAGATAGAAAAACACAGAGCCCAAGACAAAAACAAGCTGAGAAACCCAGGACCTAGGAGAGAGTAAACAAAATGGATTACGAAATTTTGCTTTGAGGCTTGGGGCAATTTTTTCGTTGTTTCTGAGTGAAAGCAATGTTCTTTTGTGAGCTGAAAACAATCGTGATCAAGGCTAGGTAAGAGCAGCGCTAGTGATGCATCCGTATCCATAAGCTTTGAAGTAAAATTAGACATTAACAAAACAAACAAACAAAAAAAACCCCAGTGCCCTCAATCTCTAAAGCCCTGGAAAATGGCCCAAACTCACCTTCAGCTTCGCCACAGAAGTCTCGTCTACCTCCTTATTTTTCTTAATTACATCTGACTTACTTTAAGCAGTCTTCAAGAAAAACAAACACTACTTACGCAAGTATATGACATTTCATTTGCTGGTATTAGAACATGATAGAGAACTGGTGCATATGTATTTTTTAAAGTATCTACATATGCCCTTTTAAAATATACTTTTTGTTTCTTTTTTCGGTACGCGGGCCTCTCACTGCTGTGGCCTCTCCCGTTGCAGAGCGCAGGCTCCGGACGCGCAGGCTCAGCGGCCATGGCTCACGGGCCCAGCCGCTCCGCGGCGTGTGGGATCTTCCCGGACCGGGGCACGAACCCATGTCCCCATCGGCAGGCGGACTGTCAACCACTGCGCCACCAGGGAAGCCCTAAAATATACTTTTTGATGTCTAAAATAAAAGCTGACTCCACAGCCACTTTTGTTTTTCAAATTTTTTTAAAAAAAACTTTTGGACATACAGTATTTGGGCCATCCTATGGGTTAAATAGGGATTTGTGGGCCAAGCCTTAGACCCTAACTAGAGAGGCAGCATGTTGATAATAGAGCATAAGTTAAGGGTCAGAACGTGGTTTGAGTCCCAGCTCTGTGACTTACTTGCTCCGTGACCTTAGTTTTTGTGAAGCTCAGTTTTCTATTCTATAAAATGGAGATGACACCTACCTTTCTGGGTTGTAGTAATAACTGCAGATTATGTATATTCACTTTCCTGTTCCTGCCATAACAAATGACTTCAAACTCAGTGTCTTAAAACAACACAAATTTTTTATCTCACAATTTCTGTAGGTTAGAAATCTGAACTGGGTCTCAATGGGCTAAAATCAAGGTGTCAGCAGGGCTGTATTCCCTTCTGATTCTCTCTGTAGCAGATAATCTGTTCACTTGCCTTTTTCAGCTTCTAAAACCTTCCTGCATTCTTAGTTCCTTCCTCCATCTTCATAGCTAGCAATGTTGTGTCTCTTGGAGCATTCTTTCATAGTAAATCTTCCTTTCTCTCCCTTCTGCTCTTCTCTTCCACTTTTGAGGACCCTTGTGATTACACTGGACTCACCTGGATAATCCAGGATACTCGCCCCACAAATAAAGGTCAGTTTATTAGCAATCTTAATTTCATCTGTGACCCTAATTCCCCTTTTCCACGTTACCTAATGTATTCACAGGTTCCAAGGGTGAGGATGTAGAAATTTGGGGGGCTCATTATCCTACCTAGCCCACATGCACATAATAAACTTAAAACATTTTTGAATAGTTTTAAATTTGCAGAAAAAATGTAAAGGCAATACAGAGAGGGTTCTCAGATCCCCTTACCCATTTTTCTCCAAATGTTAGCATCTTATGTTACCATAGTACATTTGTCATAATTAAGAAACCAATACTGGTATATTACTATTAACTAAACTGCAGGCCTTATTAGGATTTCCACTAATGTCCATTTGTTGTTTCAGGATCCAATATAGGACACAATATTGCATTTAGAGAGCTATTACTTTTATTATTTTTTGTTTCTTTGTGGGGTTTTTTTGCGGTACATGGGCCTCTCACTGTTGTGGCCTCTCCCGTTGTGGAGCACAGGCTCCGGACGCACAGGCTCAGTGGCCATGGCTTATGGGCCCAGCCGCTCCACGGGATGTGGGGGTCTTCCCGGACTGGGGCACGAACCCGTGTCCCCTGCATCGGCAGGCGGACTCTCAACCACTGCGCCACCAGGGAAGCCCCTAGAGAGCTATTACTTTTAATAACAATCTTGGGTACCATTATTTCTATGACAATATGTATATGTATTCCCAAGAAACTGATTTAATTCATGTGAAAATTTCCCATAGAGACAAAATAGACCAAAATCCTTTGCCCTTTAAATGTCTATTCTCCCTCCCTGCCTTAAACATATTTCTTAAGTTCTTTCTGTGATCTAGGTGTCCTTCTAGGCTCTGGGGATACAGAAGTGAATGAAACAGACAAAAACTCCTGCCCTCATGTAGCTTATATTCTAGTGGAGATGGTGGTGGTAGTGGGGAACAGACAATAAACAAGACAAATAAGTAGAATATATGGTTTGTATGATGGAAATAAATGCAATGAAGAAAAATAAAGCAGTTAATAATTTTTTTAAAAAAAAGCAGGGAAGAAGATAGAGAATTCTGGGTTTGTGTGGAGCAATTTAAAATAGTGTGTCAGGGCTTCCAATGGTGTGTTGGTGGTGCAGTGGTTAAGAATCCGCCTGCCAATGCAGGGGACACAGTTTCGAGCCCTGGTCTGGGAACATCCCACATGCTGCAAAGCAACTAAGCCCATGCGCCACAACTACTGAGCCTGCACTCTAGAGCCTGCGTGCTGCAACTACTGAGCCCACGTGCCACACCTACTGAAGCCCGCGCCTAGAGCCCGTGCTCTGCAACAAGAGAAGCCACCACAATGAGAAGCCCGCGCACTGCAATGAGGAGTAGCCCCTGCTCGCCGCAACTAGAGAAAGCCTGCGTGCAGCAATGAAGACCCAATGCAGCCATAAATAAATAAATAAAATAAATTTAAAAAAATAAAATAATGTATCATGTATGTAAAGCCTGAAAGAGAGGAGTGAGTGAGCCACAGTGGTACCTGGGAGAAGACCGCTTTAGGCAGAGAAAACAGTTAGGACAAAGTCCCTAAGGCAGGAGCTGCCTGATAGGTTGGATAAAGAACAGAGAAGCCAGGGCTGCTGGAACAGAGTGAATGAGGTTATGTAGAGTCTTATAAGCCATTGCAAGGACATTGGCTTTGACTTCGAGGGAGATAGGAAGCTTTGGGGAAGTTTTGGGCAGAGGGACATGATCTAATTTTTCATTTTGACCAAATCGACTCTGTATGCTGTGTTGAAAATAAATGTAATGAGGTAAGTGTTGCAGGAAAACCAGTTAGGAAGGTATTGCAATAATCCAGGCAAGAGATGATGGTGGTTCAGACCATGGTGGTAGTAAGGGACGTGGTGAGAAGAGGTTAGATTCTAATTATATTTTGGAGGAGAGTCAAGAGAGTTTACTGATAATTGCATGTGAGTATCTGAGAAAGGGGGGAATCAAAGGTGATGCCAAGGTTTGGGGCCTGAACAAACTGGAAGGGTGGAGATGCCATTTACCGATATAGTAAGACCACAGGAGGAGCAGGTTTCAGCAATAGACATGTGTGGAGAAGGTATGTCAAGAGTTTGATTTTGTGTGTGTTGATCTTGAGATGTCAAATATATATCTGAGTGGAGTTCTGGAGTGTAGGAAATTGGATACATGAGTCTGAAATTCAGGAAAGGGATCTAGGCTGAAGATATAACTTTGGGAGTTGTCACCGTGTAGATGGCATTTAAAGCCATGAGGCTGGATAAGATCACTAAAGAAGTGAGTGTAGAGAGAGAATAACAGGCCCAAGGAATGATTGCCAGGGAATTCCAGTACTGAAAAATGAGGGAGGTGAGGATGATGCAGCAGTGGAGACTGAGGAGAGGCCAGTGAGGTGGAAGAGGACCAGGAGAATATGGAGTCCTGGAGGCCAACCACAGCAAGTATTTCCAGGAGGAAGAAGTGGTACAGAGAGTCAAATGCTTCTGGTAAATCAGATACAGTAGGGACTGAGAGGTGACCACTGGAGTCATCAAGGTGGAGGTCATTGGTAACCTTGACAAGGGTAGCTTTAATGAAGTGGTAGAGATGAAAGTCTGATCACAGTGGGTTTAAGAGAGAATTGGAGGAGAGGAATTGAAAAAATGGGTAGTAATTGGAGGGCAATCTAAAATTAAAAGCATTTTTTAAGATGGGAGAAATAACTGCATGTTTGTATGCTGATGAGTTGATCCAGTAAAGATGGAAAAATTGATGATGTAGGAGAGGGAAGTGAATTGGTGGAAGCCTGTCTCTAAGTAGGTGAAATGGGTTGGGGTTGAGTGCACAAGTTGGGGAGTTGGTCTTAACTAGGAGCACAGAGAGTTCATCTATAGTAATGGTGGGGAGCAGTGTGTGTACACAGATGGAGGTCAGCTGGTGGTGAGAGTATGGGAAACAACCTCTCATCTGATTGCTTCTAATTTCTAGTGAATTAAAGAAGGTCATCAGCTGAGAAGAAGGATGAGGGACGTGCTGGAGGTTGGGGAAGAAAGTAAGGTATTACTTGTATAGAAGAGTGGAAGAATGAATGAATGAGTAAATGTAATAAAATTACTGAGCAGCATTAAAGGTCCACTTGAGGAGAGTGGTCATGAAATTAGTGAGACCAGTAAGCATTCGGTGTATTTTCCCCAGGCATGTTTAGCTGCACAGATGCAGGTTTAGAGGAGGCAGAAAATCTGATTAAAAGAGAGTGGAGGGGGCTTCCCTGGTGGTGCAGTGATTAAGAATCCGCCTGCCAATGCAGGGGACACAGGTTCGAGCCCTGGTCCTGGAAGATCCCACATGCTGCGGAGCAACTAAGCCTGTGCACCACAACTACTGAGCCTGTGTGCCACAACTACTGAAGCCCGCGCGCCTAGAGCCCATGCTCCGCAACAAGAGAAGCCACCAAAATGAGAAGCCGGCGTACTGCAACAGAGAGTAGCCCCCGCTCGCTGCAACTAGAGAAAGCCCGCACAGCAACAAAGACCCAACACAGCCAAAAAAAAAAAAAAAAAAAAGAGTGGAGACTTTGCCAGATAGGTATGATGAAGCAAGACAAGGGCAAGGAAGTCATGGGTATAGATATATACAAGAGAGAAATTACAGTGATTGGCCATGGAATCTAAGCTGTGTACTGAAGGAAGTGAAGACTACGAGGGATAAGAAATAGTGAAAAGGTGAGAGGATTAATGAATTATAGGTCCTAATTGGATTGAAGGATTGCCGGAGATGGGGTACTAGAGGGAAGGAGTGGAAAAAATAAGTGGTGGTGGGGTAGTGGGATGCATAAAATTCAGATCATGGAGGCAGTGTAGTTACTGGTAATGACTAACTCTAGGGTTTGGTCATGAGAGTGAGTGGCTGAAATGGTAGGGGAGGACAAGGTCACTGGAGAAGAGGAGGTCCAGAAACCAAGAGTTCAGGCTTCAGGTAGGATTATCTGTGTGCATTATTGAAATCGCCAGGAATTAAGGCAGATGCAGCATTGGAGAGAGTGACAGTGTGCCAAGAGCTAAACTATTCGAGGAATCGGTGCTCTGTGGGTGACTGCAACAAGGTGAGCATTGTAAGTGGTTTGACCTGATGACACAAGATTCAAAATGAAGGTGTTTTGCTGGAGGGAAGAAGAATTGTTTGGAAATGGCAATAGAAAACAAGACGGACACCTAAGCCACCTCCAGATTCAGTAATGTGGGGGAGTTTGGTAGAAAAAGAAAACCATCACCTAAGAAGGCAACGGGAGAAAGGACATTCTCAGGGGAGAGCTGAATTTCAATTAGAGCTAGAAGGGGAAGGAAATTTTCAAAGAATAGACTAAGATTATAGGAAAAACAGTTTAGGGAAAGGAGTGGACTTTGGTGTAGAAATATTTGGTCCATTGGGTGGTGGCAACAGAATATTGTTTGTGTGTCCTGGGCTATGTTTCATATCACACAGTTTTCTTAGAGACTTGAAAAAGGAGTTCTGTAGCGTAACTCATAGTCAGTGTGTCTCCAGCAGTGGCCGTAAGAGAGGGGTCCCTAATCAGTTAACATAAATCCTGGGATCTGCTGGAAAGGTTTGTCACTCCATTAGAGAAGCAGAACTCATCAGGCTGCCATAGCGTGGTGACTGTACTTTAAATCCATCTAATAACTCTTGTCCGGATTTCTATACTCTTCAAACAACTTTTGGACTTTAATTTGGTTTTTCAAATTGTCTTTTCTTCTGGCAGAGAATGCACTGGCTAGCTGGCAGTTCTATTTTTCAGTATAAATTAATCAATTGGCTTCCTGTTTAATCAGTTAGTCCCCTGTAAATTTGGTTAGCATGAGTCAGTCCCCTGAAGCCTGATCACCGCAGTGTGAATGCCATAAAAATCAAGTTACTGAATTTGTTACACTGAGGACCAGACGCTGGCACTCATGGTGACCTCAGTAATGTGGCCCAGCCTGAAGCAACCGCGTCTGCTTTCTTCACAGATTTACCTTAATTCTATTCTACTAAGGATGTGTCAAAAAGGGAATAAGGCTGAACCCTTTACAAATGCCTTGTTGTTTGGACAATAAAAACTGTTGACATCAGATCATTTATTCTTAAGCAAATATGATATGAGGTGCAAAGGAACAATGTGCTTTGGCAAATATTTTCGTGAAATTCACATTCTTTCTCCTCATTTCCTTAACAACACTGGCTAGGGAAGTTGGCTGCCTTATTATTATCATCATTATTATTATTTATCATTAAATTGGCTGGCCTTATTTCAGAAAAGTAAAACTAAAAAAGTAAAGCCCAGGTGGCTAAGGGAATTAGTGCAATGAAGGATTAGAATTCTCAGTCCACAAATACCAGAGCCCATGTTCTGAAGAGAAATGTTTCTGGTTTGAAGCACAACGTGAGAACTAGTTAAGGTCCATCAGACGGAATGACCTGCATGAATGAATATTCTAATCCTTTTTGACTCTGAAATTCACAGTTCTGGGATTAGGACATACTGCCTGCCTTTCTTGTAAAGGGACAGACTTTATTCATTGTCTGGAGTACCAAAATTCAAAATGTTGATGGACCCAGCCACCCCAATTTCTCATAGTAATAAGGAAAAATAGTTATCTCAATATCTCTCTTAACCTCCCTCTGTGTGTGTGTGTGTGTGTGTGTGTGTGTGTGTGTGTGTGTGTGTGTGCGCGTGCATGTATGTATGTAGCTTACATCACTGCTGGGTTAAAAATGAAATAATAGGAAAAACAGAGTCAAAGTAAAGCAATAATGCTGGGGCCAGTCCATAGGCTTTCAATATGCATGTAAATTGGCCCAAATGAGGCTGAGTAGAAAGGAAATAACAGAAAGGAAACACCTATGATCCCTTCCCAAACATCCATTAGTTGATGAGGAAATTGAGGTGAAAGAAGAAGAGAACTATAAACACTGCAGGATTTATCTGGCCAAAACAGGCATTGAAAATAATAGCTAGAACAGAGGTCAGCAGACTATGGCTTGCAGACCAAATCCAGCCTGCTACCTGATTTTGTATGGCCAGCTAGCTAAAATGGTTTTTACATTTTTTAAACAGTTGAAACAAATAAAAGGAAGAATAATATTTCATGACAATTGAAAATTATATGAAATCAAATGTTACTGTTCTTAAGGAAAGTTTTATTGGAACACATCCATTCATTTATGTATTGTGTATGGCTGCTTTCACACTACAGTGGCAGAGTAATTGCAGCAGAGGCTGTATGGCCTGCAAAACCATAAATATTTAGTATCTGGCCCTTTACAAAAAAAGCTTATCAATTCCTCTGCCAGAATGATGAATGGTTATTTGTTTTTTATTAGGTGATAACTATTTATCAATTCACATCCTCAAACCCCAAACCTGGAGTTATTTAGAGGAGGATAAAATGGATATTTAAGTATCTTTTCTGCTAATTGATTCTTCAATAAAACTCTTTACCAGCGAATTTAACATAAGTACTAACTCAGCAACTTCTATTTTCTCTATTCCCAAGGAGCTCACAGAGATAGAGCACCAGATAGTAATTTGGACGTTGAGATCCAGAATTCAAAAGCTTTTGATTCTACTCAATCTATGAATATTAAATATCCATTTGGAGCAGAGCTGAACAAGAGGAAGAATAAGAGCTTATTACAATATTTAATCTACAATCAGAGAGTAGGAGAGTGTCTTCAGATATTAAAAACCTCACTGCTAAAATAAAAAATTCAGCAAAATGGATGAATAATAGAATGGGTGTGGCTAAAGAAGGAATTAGTTTTTGGAAACTCAGGTGGAAGAAATCTCCCCAAATATAAAGCAAAGAGATGGAAACTGTCAGAGAAAAGTTGAGGCATGTAAGATCAACCCAGCTTCATGAAATTATCAGTGCTCAGGCTCCTTCTGTCTTTCTGTTGTCACCATTCTCAAAGTATGGCTTCTATCCGCCGTTTATGTCACAGTCTAATGTAGCTGCTGGGGCTCCAGCCATCTTACCCATATTCTAAACAGCCAGATGAAGGAAGGGGGAGGAAGAGTAAAATGGACACTCCTCCCAGTTTTGACAGTACTCTTTAAGGAGGCTTCCTAGGAGTCCCACACAGTATTTACTATGATTTCATTGGCCAGCACTTGATCTTGTGGCCACACTTGGCTGAAAAAAGACTGAAAAATATAGTATTTACTCCAAGAAGCAGTGTACTGTGCTGAAAATTGAGGTTTAGTTCCTGAGGAAAAAGGGTAAACTGGACTTTGGTTAGGCAATTAGCAGTCTCTTTGGTAAGTCCTGTTCTTAGGCAAACTGACATTCAAGCATGAGGGCAAATATATACTCACAGATTTATCATTCATAGACCATCTCTGAAATACTCAAGGGGGGTACTAAAACTGAAAAGTAACACAATAAAGGGAAAGACGTGACATACAAGAAACCAGTGGTGTGCTGATAAATGTTTAACAATTGACTCCCTGCGGGAAGAGCCCCAATTTGTACTGTTTGCTGATTTCTGTGGTATACATAGTCCCATGATGGCTGACATCAAGCTACCAACATGACGTCACTGAACACAGAATTGAAAGAATTGGTAACAAATTGGCTCTCGTGAGTCAGTGCAAGCTGGCTTCATCACACCACTGCAGGAAACAATGACGAACAACAAAAACAAAAAGGTAAAAACTTCAGGTAATTCTAAATAATTGCTAATGCCTAAGGCAATAGCAACTCATAAGAATCTGGAATTAAAATCTCAAATGGTAGTTCTATGTTTAGTTTTTTGGTTTTTTAAGGAACCTCCATACTGTTCTCCATAGTGGCTGTATCAATTTACATTCCCACACACAGTGCAAGAGGGTTCCCTTTTCTCCACACCCTCTCCAGCATTTATTGTTTGTAGATTTTTTGATGATGGCCAATCTGACTGGTGTGAGAGGATAGCTCATTGTAGTTCCCCCCCCATTTATTTTATTTATTTATTTTTTTAACATCTTTATTGGAGTATAACTGCTTCACAATGGTGAAGTTTCTGCTAGTATGTTAGTTTAGTTCCTGCTTTATAACAAAGTGAATCAGCTATACATATACATATATCCCCCATATCTCCTCCCTCTGCGTCTCCCTCCCACCCTCCCTATCCCACCCCTCTAGGTGGTCACAAAGCACCGAGCTGATCTCCCTGTGCTATGTAGCTGCTTCCCACTAGCTATCTATTTTACGTTTGATAGTGTATATATGTCAGTGTCACTCTCTCACTTCGTCCCAGCTTACCCATCCCCCTCCCTGTGTCCTCAAGTCCATTCACCACATCGGCATCTTTATTTCTGTCCTGCCCCTAGGTTCTCCAAAACCATTTTTCTTTTTAGATTCCATATATATGTGTTAATGGGTAGAAGACCTAAATAGACATTTTTGCAAAGAATATACAGATTGCCAATGAACACATGAAAGGATCCTCAACATCACTAATCATTAGAGAAATGCAAATCAAAACTACAATAAGGTATCACCTCACACCAGTCAGAATGGCCATCATCAAAAAATCTACAAACGATAAATGCTGGAGAGTGTGTGGAGAAAAGGGAACCCTCTTGCACTGTTGGTGGGAATGTAAATTGATACAGCCACTATGGAGAACAGCATGGAGGTTCCTTAAAAAACTACAAATAGAACTACCATACGACCCAGCAATCCCACTATTGGGCATATACCCTGAGAAAACCATAATTCAAAAAGAGTCATGTACCACAATGTTCATTGCAGCTCTATTTACAATAGCCAGGACATGGAAGCAACCTAAATGCCCATCAACAGATGAATGGATAAAGAAGATGTGGCACCTATATACAGTGAAATATTACTCAGCCATAAAAAGAAACAAAATTGAGTTATTTGTAGTGAGGTGGATGGACCTAGAGTCTGTCATACAGAGTGAAGTAAGTCAGAAAGAGAAAAATACCATATGCTCATTGTAGTTTTGATTTGCATTTCTCTAATGATTAGTGATGTTGAGCATCCTTTCATGTGTTTGTTGGCAATCTGTATATCTTCTTTGGAGAAATGTCTATTTAGATCTTCAGCCCATTTTTGGATTGGGTTGTTTGTTTTTTTGATATTGAGCTGCATGAGCTGCATGTATATTTTGGAGATGAATCCTTTGTCAGTTGCTTCGTTTGTAAATATTTTCTCCCATTCTGACGGTTGTCTTTTCGTCTTGTTTGTGGTTTCCTTTGCTGTGAAAAAGCTTTTAAGTTTCATTAGGTCCCATTTGTTTATTTTTGTTTTTATTTCCATTTCTCTATGAGGTGGGTCAAAAAGGATCTTGCTGTGATTTATGTCAAAGAGTGTTCTTCCTATGTTTTCCTTTAAGGGTTTGATAGTGTCTGGCCTTACATTTAGGTCTTTCATCCATTTTGAGTTTATTTTTGTCTATGGTGTTAGGAAGTGTTCTAATTTCATTCTTTTACATGTAGCTGTCCAGTTTTCCCAGCACCACTTATTGAAGAGGCTTACATATAGCTGATTCACTTTGTTATACAGCAGAAACTAACACAACATTGTAAAGCAATTATACTCCAGTAAAGATGTTAATAAAAAACCTCAAATGATCACACCTTGAGACAGAAAGTGAGGGGGCACTGAGGCCAGAGAGGTTAGTGGTAGCATGCTAAAAATCTTATCTTGTTTAGAGAAAGGATATAGAGGTTTATTAATTCTCAATGTTTATAGAATAGTATAAACTTGAGTGTTTAAAATTTTAAGGTAACTACTAGAAAAATAGAAATAAGAAGCTTATTTTCAAAACCACTAGAGGGAAAAAAATGGAATAAAGAAAAATCAATCAGTGCAAGTATAGTGGACATTCATCATTCTTTTCGGATATCTACTACCTTTGAACATTCTTCCTATGTGGGAAATCATCTCACCTGAAGAGTCTGAGCCTTCTAATGCAGAAGCCACAAAGTTGCTTTCCCAGCATCCCTTGCAGCCAGGGCACAGTCATGTGACCTAGATTCAATTAGATGCACCCACATGACACTTTGAATTTGAAGAAGGAGGCAACATGCAGACATTCTAGTAAGGGTTGTGGTAGATGCATCCATTCAGTTTGCCAGAGGTATCAATAGCATGGTAGATGTTGAATACTCAGTACTCAGCAGCAGCAGCAGCAGAAAGGTCTCCACTGAAGGAGTTCTGCAGTGTGATTTGAATGTTGTTACTATGTTGACTCTAAACTTGTTTCTCTTACTTTCCCAGAGATTCTGTGATCTATCTGAAATACTTAAATAAATTCATTTGTTATTGTTCTAAACTAGCTAAAGTGAATTTCTTGTTTTTTTGCAACTAAAAGTCTTTTGATTGGTATACCAAAAAAAAACAGAAGAGGAAAAGACGAAAAAAGAAATGAAAGGCATGATAAAGAACATGAGATGGGAGGGATGAATTCAAACATCAATAATTCCAATAAATGTGAATGAATTAAATTCCACTATTACTTTCAGATTGAGTTAAAAAAAACAGCTTATTGAGTTTATAAGTGACAGATAGCTAAAATTAAATGACAAAGAAAGTTTGAAAATGAAGACTTGGGAAAAATAGAAGATAAACAACATTTGAAATTGAATGAAACTAAAGGAATTAGATGGAAGGAATCAATAAAGATACAAGCATTACTAAAATGGAAAACAAGCAAAAGTAGATCTGACCAATAAAACCAAAGGCTAGGGCTTCCCTGGTGGCGCAATGGTTGAGAGTCTGCCTGCCGATGCAGGGGACGCAGGTTTGAGCCCCGGTCCAGGAAGATCCCACATGCCACGGAGTGGCTAGGCCCGTGAGCCATGGCCACTGAGCCTGCGTGTCCAGAGCCTGTGCTCCGCAATGGGAGAGGCCACAACAGTGAGAGGCCCGCGTACTGCAAAAAACAAAACAAAACAAAACAAAACCAAAGGCTAATTGTTGAAAAAGACCAAACAAACAAACAAAAAAACCCCACCTTTCAGCAAGTCTAATTAAGAAAAAAAAGTAAGAGATTCAAGTAAGCAACCTTTGCAACAAGAAGGTGGACATAACAGAAATGGAAAAATCAAAGCATTTTCAGAGACCTGAGTGTATGTTTTTGGTATAGTTTTGAGTTTTGAAATCATGTTGATATTTTATGTATTCAAAAAGTAAGGATGAGAAAAACACCAAAATACAAACAAATTAACCTAATTAGATACCAAATTGATAACATAACCAACACAGAAGAAAAAAATATAATCCAAGTAACTTTTGACCATATACCCTCAGTCTAAAGAAAAAAATAACTTAAGCAAATTTTGAACTTTTCTTGGGTTTGTTGATGGTAGTGGTGTCGGTGTAGCAATTCTAAAACTATTTTGTGTTGTGTATATAGGATTGAGCAAATGAGTGATTATATTAATGTTGTTGAGAGCTAGGGTTACCACTGTGGGAGAAGGAAGATACAACTTCGGAATGGGGGAAGAGGAGGAAGAACGCTGTGGCGTTGGTTGGAATTAGAGGTATCAGTATGAAGTATCCCTAACTCTGTTCACTGAAAGTACCTAGAAGTAGTAACACCCCAGTAACAATGAGCACAGCCAGTGCCAAGCACTTGGTTTCTAAATACCATTCTCCAATAAAAGGAACCAGAGCATTTTGGCAAAATGGCTGGTTATAAGGCTAGGGAAACTGGGAACATCTCATTGTGCAAAAAAGTAACACAGTGATCAAACATTGATGCGACATGTCAAAGGGATATAGGGGCTGGCTTTAAGGGTTTCTACAACCAAATTGTGGACAATTTTAACATCAAAATGAATCATGAAAGTAATAGATTTAACACACTGAATAGAGTAGAATCCACACGTCCAAACTGATACTGAAAACCAAAACCAAAAATTAGTCAATACATTAAAAAAGTAGAGAGAAGGGGAAAACGGCTCTTCACAATAAAATGCTCACTAATAAATGTAGTGGGAATAGTAGAGTTTGAAATAAATGTTTTGCAGTTAACATAGTAATAATTGATTTAGGCAAGAAGCTAAAATCATTGGGTGCAAGTTTGTTGAAGAGAATCAAAGTTATTTCCCCACAGATTACTTATTTATTATAAAGGGGGAGAAAGCTATATCTATGGTGGAGAAGTCTGATAGACACCACCTTAACAAAGTAATTAAAGTGAACATCCACCAAAAAATGGGACAAACTGATAGCATGTGCCTCCTGCTGTGATGCACTGAGAAGGGCACAGCATCACTTCTGTGGTCTTCATGCCTAAAATGCATCACTTGAAAAAGATGATAAGGAAACATTAGACAAAACCCACCTGACAGCCACTCTACAATACAACTGACTTGTACTCTTCAAAAATGGCAATGTGATGAAATATAAAGAAAGAACGAGGAACTGTTCCAGGAAGTTAAAGAGACAGGACAACTAAATGCAATGCATGGGCCTATATTGGAGCCTGTATTAGAAAATTAATTGCTATATAGGCCTTAATGGGAACAACTGTTGAAATTATATTTTGGAATGTATATTAGGTAACAGTATTTTATCAGTGTTAAAGGTCTTGAATTTGATCATTTTACTGTTGCTATGTAAGAAAAAAATCCTTATTTTTAGTAGACATATGTTGAGGATTTTGGTGGTAAAGAGTTATTAATTGCTGTGATTCACTCTCACCATGGTTTAGGAAAAACATAATACATGTAGATATTCATGAAGAAGTAAAGCAAATGTGGAAAAATGTTACCAAATTTTATTTTTAAGAATTACTGTTTACCACTGTGTGTCAATAAATTTGACCATCTAGGGATGAATTTCTCAGAAAATATATTTCCAAAGTTTACTCCAGGGGGGCTTTAAGATCTGAATAGCTCTATTATCATAGGAGAAATTTAGAAAGTTCCTAATTCCTTTCTTATGTAAACTCTTCCAGAGCATAGAGAACAAGAGGAAACACAAATGCAGATCTCATGCCAACGTAAGGGACCTACAGAAGTCTCTACTTTATGTGTTTGCAGTAGCATGTCATTGTAATAAACAGACAGCCTAGTATAATAGACAGACCATCAGACTGAGAGTCAGTGGACCAGGTTATAGTGCTAACTCTGCCTCTCAGTACAGTGGGATCTGAGCAGGTCATGTAACTTCCCTGAACTTGCACTTTACCCTGTAAAATGCTAGACCCTATAAAATGGGGCTAGTGATGTTTGCTTTTCCTACCTCACAGATCTGTGGTGAGAATCAAATAAGCTAACAGTGTATGAAATGAAAAGCCCTGGACACATATAAGAAATGCTAGATGAGAATGCAGGGAAGTTCATGTGCATCTTGGGATTTGACCTGTATTTGTAATTCCTTTTCAACAAATGTCTTCTGTTAAAAATAGTTACGTTTAGTCTAGGTTGTGAATTTGAAAAAGGCCAGCGGTGGAATTTCCTAAACTTTTGTATGTTTGACATTCTCTCTGCCTTGAAACAGTTTATATAACTAAGGAATTGCCTCTTTCTTAAGGGTTGGTGACGTGTATGGGTGTGTAAATATATAATTACTCCTTAGCTTTAATGATATTTCCAAAAAGCTCTCCTGAGCCTCCTGGACCAGGGAAGACACCCCTGCCCCATAGTACTTTGTATTTATTTGTCTCTTTACCCACCTCCTCTCTGCGGGATGTAAGCTCTAAGAGGGCAGAAACTAGATCTGCCTTGCTCATCATTGTAGCTTCACTATCTACATAATAGGCACTCAATAAATATTTGCTGAAAGGTGGCTCTTATTGAAGAAAGATAAACGAATAAAAATCCTTGCCGAGAGGAGAGTTGTTTCCTTTCAACAAATATTTTTGAGCCGGTACAATGTGCGGTGCCCTGTGCTGAACAGTGTGAGGGCAACAGAGACCATCTTCCAATTTCTGACACCTACCCAGCTCCCAGGCCGAGTCATTTTCTCCTCTGGATGCTGGGAAGTGACCGTTTGCAGACTCACTCTGCCACCTTTTGGCTGTACCTAGGAATTGCACCTTCTCTGGCCTCTCTCCGCATCCAGAGAGGAAATACAATCCTAAATGTGCTCTATATCCCTAGGGCAGCAGCGTCAATCATTCATCCATTCCACAAACACTCATGCTGCGGGCCAGGTTCTGTGCCAGGCACTGGAGATATAGTGGTGGAAAAACACATGTGGCTCTTGCCCTCAAGGAGTTTACAGTCTGATTTAGGGGGAGAGAGGATAATAAACGTGTAATTATACAAATAATTAACTACAAATGTGTTCATTGCTATGGAGGAGAAATGCAAGGTGCTGTAAGAGTATCCTGTGTCCTTCTACTCCATCTTCTTTCTGGAGAGAAAGCTGCTATTGCTACACTCTGACATGACAACCTAAGCTCACGAAATGGGAATACAATACATTTTGACACCTCAACCAGAAAAGCAGGAAGATCAATGCTTGGGCTTAGACGGAGGTGGAGAACCATGATCAGAATGGCTAGGAGGATTTGTGTGGCTTGGATTTTCACAATACCGAGGCTTACCTTTTGTCCAAACCCAGACTGCTACGCAAACTAATTCATTCGAAGTGACTTATTCCTAAAAAATTAAATACTCTAGTTTTTAATAGTAATAATAATAACTGACATTTATTGAGGGTTTACTTTGTGCCGAGCACTGCTAGACATTTAAGATACCTAAAAATACCCATGAGGTAGGTATTATTACTGTTCCTATGAGGACAGTGATGTTGAGGAGTACAGGGTCTGGAAGAGGATTGCCCACTTTGCTTTTTTGTTTGTTTTGTTTTTCAGGTTTGAAGATGCTAGTACTTTATTTTTATTTATTTATTTTTTGGAGGATTGCCCACTTTGAATCCACTTCAAACCCAATGGTGCCATCATCCAGCCCAGTAACTCTGGGCAGTTTACCTAAGTTCTGATGCCTCTATTTTCTCATCTATAAAATGGAGATTATAAAAGTAACCTACTTTATAGGGTTGATGTGTATTGTGAATGAGTTAATATATGTAAAGTACTTAGAACAACGCCTGGTAAAAGATGATATCTTTTATAGATGAGGGCATTTGGACTTAATAACTTGTTCAGCCTCCCATAGCTGTTGAGTGGTGCAGATAATGAAAACAGGCCGTCTGATTTCTGAGCTTGTCCTGCGCACTCGTCCACTATGCTATTCTGAATACCCTGTTCCTGGGTACCTTCTGTTTCTCTGGCAATGGAAGTCTCAATTGACTCTGCCCAGTAATATTCTGGAATCATTTTGCTGAGCCTTGGTCTTAGCTGAACACTGGCAAAAGTAGCTTTTCAATAGGCACTTGCTATTTCATTCCCTGGGAGAAGATCACACAGGTACATTGTGGAAGTAATCTCTCCTTTTGATATCGATGGAAGCACTGGAGCAGGGAAGTTTTCAATGACACTATTGCCTGCTTGCGATGTCTTTGGGAATATGATGTAGTCATAGTGCAAAGAACAAGAGCTTTAAAAGCCAACTGGAACTGGATTCAAATCCCAGCTCTATGGTTTGACCCCAGACCAGGCCTTGCTTTTATCTGACCCTCAGTTTCCTCATATTGAAAATAAGGGTGATAACAACTAGCTCACAAGATTGCTTTAAAAGAGCAAAAGATTCCATCACCTTATCTATCTATCTATCTATCTATCTATCTATCTATCTATCTATCCATCCATCCATCCATCCATCCATCCATCCATTCATCCATCCATCTATCCATCTCTCTCTCTCTCTCTCTCTCTCTCTCTCTCTCTCTCTCTCTCTCTCTCTCAAAGGGCTTAGCACAATACTTGAGTTGAAACTTAGCAGATGCCAACTGTCTCCCATCATGGGGCTAGTGGTTGGATACAAAAAGGTGAAATGGTTGGGGAAAATCCAAATGGTATGCAAGGATAGAAAGCATATGGAAAGAACAGAGGGAAGGGGGAAGAAAGGAGACGCAAATAATTTCATTCTGGGCTCAGGCCAAAACTCCAGGGTGAGGGATGTCTTCTTAGCAAAGAGTCAACCCTGATCTGTGATTACTAGAGCCCACAGTCCCCACACGGACTGCACCATCTGGGATAAAGATGCTGATTTAGAGCTAGAGACGCAGCCACTGCTGCTGCCCCTCTGAGAGGCAGGTTAATGGCAGGGTTAAAGGAAAAGGCAGGTGGAACGTGTCTCCCCAGCCCACCGCTCTTCTTGCCTTCATGAATGCCAACTCTAGAGGCTCTCTGTTCCTGGAGCTGAGAGCCACTTGCCTCGGAAACCAAGTCAAACTAAATTGGTATCTTTTCGGATATTTTCTTGATCCCTTACTTATACGGGAAAATATCAGGGTGGGGCTGATTCTGGATGAAATCTGCACTGCTTCCTAAGCCATGACTCTGCTGGTTGAGGCCTGATTTGTTCCCACGGTTGAGACCTCTGAGTGTATTTAGGAGAGGCTGAGTTCTCGGCAAACTGGGTTGGACAGAAACTCCCAACTTCACCTAGAGGGTCAGGGCTCAAAATGCCCAATTTGGAATGATGCAAATGGGAATTCGAACAAGATAGAAGCTATGGAGAGCAGGTGCCATGTCAGATGCAGAGCTGGGAGCCAAGACAGCCAGCTTTTAAGATATCTCAGAAGTGGGAGTTCAGTGATATTTGTTTTCTGAGGTTGGCTTCAAATGAGCTGGAGGCTTCAGTTGTTTCAGTAATGGCAGAGGCTCTTATTCTGAAGCTTCTAGGGAGAGTGTGCCAGGTAAATACAAGCTACGCCTCCCAGCAGGGAGTCAGTGCCATGGTAGGAACATTTGTGGTGTCTCCTCTATGCAAACTGCATGGTCACAGAGACCTGGCTTAATGGCTTGCAAGATAGGCACCTTCACCTCTGAGTGGAGGAGGTGAGACATTATCTCAAAAGAGTTTGTTGTGGGTAATCAAGCATTTGTTGAATACCTGCGATGTGTTGAACATTGTTAGGCCTTGTGAGGGATCCAGAAGAAGCATAGGACCTGTCTTCTCCGCCCCAACACCAAGCCTACAAAACGAAGAAACTCACATGTGTGAAACTATTTATGAACAGTGACCGGAAAGGCTGAGAAGCCTGCTGGCACTCAGAGAGTATGGTGGCTGGAGATGATGCATGCTGAGGGGTCGGTAGGGTTGGCTAATTTACAAGGCAGGAGACAAGAAAACCCCATGATTTCAGCACAAGATCTAGGTCTGGGAGCTAATATAGTGGGGTAGGTACTTTGGGGATGACCAGAAGGGGCCTTGTGGAATAGACTGGGGAGTCTGGAATAGACTGGGAAGTCTGGGGAATAGCACAGATGGTGTAAAGGTTGTTTTAGGAAAAACAACCCTAGGCCCTTTAGGCCCTTTCCTTCCCTCTGCCCTCAGCCTGCACCACGCTCCTGGTATTCAGGTAGGAAGTACTAGTGCAGAAGTGATCACCCTCCAATTCTCAACTGTGGGCCCTGCTCCATGTACTCAGGGACCAGATGCCTTCCATTTTGTGGCTTTGAAATCTTCAAGGGATTGGGATTTGTCTGTTGGCTCTTTTGCAGCCAGCAAGGAGAAGAAAGAAGAGAGAAAATCACTGTTGCAGGGTTCTGTAGGCCAGTCCTGGAAATGGGGTAGTTCACCTGTGCTCACATTCCACTGGCCAGCACTCAGTCATATGGCCACTTATATGGCACAGAAGGCTGGGAGATGGAGTCTGGCTGTATGCCCAGTAAGAAGAGAACACGGGTAGTGCTGAGCACTCACAGTCTCCGCCACGTGCCCCATGACCACTATGATCCATTTTTCCAACATGCCAAGGTCCTTTTCCCCGTGGGGCCTTCACAATCGCTGTTCCTGTGCCTTTTATCAATAGCACCTTTTTCCTGGCTGATGAAAAGTCACTGCCTCAGAGAGGCTTTCCGTGATTGCTCACAGGAAGAGTCACACTCTATCATATTCTACTCTTGTATCTTCTTCATAGTATTGCAGAAGCAGGTACATTGCTGCTTGACGTTATTTTGTTTATTGTATGTCTCCTCCTGCTTGCATGGAAGCTCCAGGAGGTCAAGGACTTTGTGCTTCTTGCTCACTGCCATATCCTCAGTGTCCAGGACAGTGCCTGCCTGGCTCATGGTATTTGATGGAAAATTAATCAGTTAAAGGAATGGAAAGAAAGAAAGAAAAAAATTCCTAGCAGCAGGATACAGTTGAGAGGGCACAGAAAAAGTGGAGGCAGGTGGACTAGCTGGTATGCTAGTCAGTTGCAGTAATAATAGTTAGCCCTTACATAGCATTGACTATGAACCAGATACTGTTCTAAGTACTTTACAGTCATCCCTCGGTATCCACAGGGGATTGTTTCCAGGACTACCCCTACCCTCCCCCCCACAGATACCAGAATCCGTGGATGCTCAAGTCCCTTATATAAAATGATTTAGTGCAGCTGGCCCTCCATATCTGCGGGTTTTGCATCCATGGATACAGAGGGCCAGCTGTGTGTACATTATCTCATTTAATCCTCACAACAACTCTATGAAATTGACACTATTATTATCCCCATTTTACAGGTAAGGAAACTAAGGCACAAAGAAGTTAAACAATTTGTCCAATGTTACATAGCTAGTAAATGGTACAGGGCAGATTTAAACCCAGGACTGACTCAGAATCCATGTTCTTAAGCCAGTAGAGTACACTCCTGTTTGCCTTGGGAGGTGATAGGAATCTGGCCTAGAGTAGAGGTGGTGGGAATGCAGACTGGACTGGAGAAATGGGCAAGATTTGGGGATCTGACATGTTTATTGGAGACTTGGTTTTCTATTTTGGTTAGGAAGAGAAAGAAATCCTTTATTATAAATATACTTGCAGGTATGCAAGGCACTCTAGCATTCACCTACTCTCCACCCCCAAGATTAGCCCATTCCCTCTGTCTCTTCAGGAAGATGTTCTGAGACACAATGAAGGAAATGGGTATAGAGGCGGGAATGATTAGTCAATTGGAGCCTCATGAAAGCAAAATAGATGTTATATTTCAGAAGATGAGAAGGTCACATAACAAGTTAACCTCCATCACTCCCCAAAGAGTTGATTTAATAAATGTTGAATCATCTTCACCTGCCTTCCCATAGCAGTTACAAAACAAAATTAATATAAAAATAGATATTCCTCTGCTTGTCAGTTGACTGTCTTGAGCAGTGAGGAAATGTGTGGTGGACGTCTCAGATGAAAATCACTGAATCTTGAACTCTAGTAGAGAAATTAAATTGCCTTTGATGGCTTCTCCTTGGTTCAAACTTGAAGCGTCTTGGGACTTAGTCCTGGTCCCTCTTTTTTTTTTTCTGTCATCACTCTCACTTTCTGCCTAGTCTCTCCCATCCAGCCCCCGGCTTAAATTACCATCTATATGCCAATAACACCCAAATTGATATCTCCAGCCCAGATCACTCCCTTCAGCTCCATGGTCCAATGCATATCTGCTAATTTGACATCTCCACTTGGGCTATCTAAAGGATACCTCAAACTTCACAAAGTAAAAACAGAACTTTTGATTTCTATTCCCTCCCCTCCAAACCTGCTCCTCCCCCAGTCTTAGTGCAGCTTGCTGCAGCTGGCCTCATCTCAGCAAATGGCATCACCAGGCACACAGTTTCTCAGACCCCCAAATCCAGGAGTTGTCCTTGATTCTTCTATTTTCCTAACTCCCCTATCCCCACTCTATATCCGAGCTACCACCAAATCTTCCATCTGTCTGGAATCAGTGTGCTCCTCGCCCTCTCATGTGGCACCGTCATAATTGAAGCCTACACCTGCTCCTGCTTAGATGACAGCAGCAGCCCAAGCTGGTCCCACTGCCACCACTCTTCTAGAGTCATCCTTTTTTGTTGTTGTTCTTTTATAAAATATTTTAAGAGTGATCTTTTAAAAATGCGATTTAGTGAACCCTGTGGTACTGAACTACAGCTGGAGACATCAGTATGAACTCAGACATATTTAGACATCATATTTAGACATCAGTATGAACTCATTTACACACAGATAAATAGGTGTGTGTGTGAGTTACTACACATATATGTTTTCTAGCTATGTCAGCTGAGGGGGCCTGGGAACAATGATATCCCACTAAAAATTAGAACATCTAGTGCATAGATCTTGGTTTCTAATACATGTTCCTTACAGAAGAATTCCAAACAATATATGTAGATGCTCCCATGTCCAGGAGGTGAAGCTTAATTCCCTTTCCCCATCTCCTTGAGGGTGGGCTAGACTTAGTGACTTGCTTCCAGAGCACAAAGTGTGGAAAAGAAAAAATAATAAATTTATAGTGGAGAAACCTGGCAGACAGTACCGTAACAAATTGATGAGAGTTAATATCACTAGTAATATCATGTGGATGTCAGGTACCCTTGATATGACGGGTTGAGAAAAGGACATCACCTCTGTGGCAGTCTTTCCAAACACCTATAACCTGAGTCTAGTCATAAGAGAAAAACGTCAGACAAACCCAGATTGGAGGATATACTACAGAATAGAGAGTACCTGACCACTAGTCTTCAAAATTGGTAAGGTCATGAAAAACAAGGAAAAACTGAGAAATTATCACAGACCAGAAAAAAAACGGGGGAGACATGATGACTAAATGCAATGTAGTATCCTGGATTAGATCCTAGAATAGCAAAAGGACACTAATGGAAAAACTGGTGAAGTCCAAATAGAGCCTTGAGTTTAGTTAATATTCATGTACCGATGTTGATTTCTTAGTTGTGACAAATATACCACGGTAAGGACTTCCCTGGTGGTCCAGTGGCTGACTCTGCGCTCCCAATGCAGGGGGTCTGGGTTCGATCCCTGGTCAGGGATCTAGATCCCACATGCCATAACTAAGAGTTCACATGCCGCAACTAAAGATTCCGCATGCCGCAACAAAGATCCAGCACACTGCAACTAAGACCCGACGCAGCCAAATAAGTAAATAAATAAATATATTTTTTAAAGATACCGTTAAAAAAACCAAATATACCGTGGTATTTTAAGATGTTAGCAATAGGGGAAACTGGATGGAGAGTATACAGAAGCTCTGTACTATCTTTGCAGCTTTCTGTAAATCTAAAATTATTCTAAAATAAAGTTTATTTTGAAAATATTATTTGAATTATGTGGCTGTCTCACTCAGAAGTCTCCAAAATGTTTCCTTTTGCATCTATAATAAAATTCGAACTCTTTATGAGACCCACGAGGCCCTCTCCAAATTCATCACGTACCATTTTCCTCTTATTGCTTTACACCAGCAGCACAAGACTTCTGACATTTCCTAAAACACACCACCCTTCCTATCCGAGTTCATCCTTGACCTTCTATATAATAGAAGCAAACTCCCCCCACCTCTGGCTCTGTTCCATACTCCAATTTTATTTCTTTCATAGCACCTCTAATCATTTGAAACTTTCTTATTTATTTATTTCATTACAGCTAGACTGTGAGCTCCGTAACTTCAGGGGCCTTACCTGTTTTGCTCATTACTTTCTTCTAAGCACCTGGTAGGCAACAAGTAAGTATTTGGGGGATGATTTGATCTTCTGAGGCTTCTGAAAGTCCCCTGTCCTTTGGGATCACAGTCAAAACTGTCCAGAGGCAGGAGAGGGCAGGAAGACTGAGTGATTAGTCTCATCTGGCTTGGAGAGGCAGGCTAGTCGTCTTGCATGCTCTCTCAGAGGCACACTGCCGGGAAAGGTGATCTTTGGTTGGAAGAGAGAAGGGCTTATAAACTAAGGGTTAAGGTTGTAGATCTTTAATCCTCGATGTCTCAGAATCACCTGGGGGAGCTTCCTAGAAATACTGATGAGCCTGGGCATGTAGTGATTCTGAATTTCCTTGGGAGGTTCCCCAACTTCCAGGTCTGAGTTTGTGCCCAGGGATGCTGGGAAAAAGAGAGAAAATAAGAAAAATTCATTGGAAGGGGAGGAAATGAGTCTCTGTGATTCCCAGGGACTTGCCCTGGGAAAAGGAAAGGTAGAGAGTATTTCTGAGGGTTCTGGTTACGAGGTTGATGAGGCCAGTTCACTAGGGCTGGAAGGTAGTCAAGACGACAAGGTGGATGTTCTAAGTCTTGGTTTGACTCATGGTTGCCTGGAGTGTCAGTGCAGTAATCAACTTTTGGGAATCAGAGAATGAACCAAAATACAGTGTATGGAGCCTGCTTAATCCTTAATTTAGTTCTTCAGATATATGGTACAGTAAGGATTTGCAGCAAAACTGCTCAAAATGTGGTTCTCTTAGGTCAGATACACCATGGGGAAGAGCGTTCAACATGCAGTTTCCCAGGCCCCAGTCCCGACCTACCAGAATCTGTATTTTTAACTCACTGCTCACTAAAATTTAAGAATCAATGTTTTATGGTAAGAGGCTGAAAACTTTATTTTTTCTATTGAGGACCACTAATTTTCAGGGAAAAAAAAAGTTGACCAAAGGTCACATAAGTCACAAAACTAAAACGAAGTTTGAGTAATTTTTTGGAGGTAGTAATAATATTCTAAGAGCAGAAAATCTAAAACTATTCAGTATATATAGCAAATGTTGAAAAAAAATTTTCATTCCAAACTATGAGCAATTAATGAAGTTAAAGAGAGAACGAGAAACACAGTCAATAGATGAGGGGAGTGGCATGGACATATATACACTACCAAACGTAAAATAGATAGCTAGTGGGAAGCAGCCGCACAGCACAGGGAGATCAGCTCGGTGCTTTGTGAACACCTAGAGGGGTGGGATAGGGAGGGTGGGAGGGAGATGCAGGAGTGAGGAGATATGGGGATATATGTATATGTATAGCTGATTCACTTTGTTATACAGCAGAGACTAACACACCATTGTAAAGCAATTTTACTGCAATAAAGATGTTAAAAAAATAGATGAGGGGGAAAGGTAAAGGGATGAATGAACAAGAAGCAATTTCGTATTTCAGCTACTAACGCTACTTAGATTTTCTGATGCAGATACACCATGCCAAGTTTGTTATTTAAAAATGCTTTAATCATAACTAAATTTGCACCTTCGGATATTCTCAATACTCTCTTTTCCCAGTCTTCAGTAGAGAAAATTCCCAACTTTCTGCTCTGAAAGGAAGGAAGTCTTCAATTTCAGTAGAAGGAGGACAGAGTCTGTTTTCACAGAGTAACACCCCTATCTGCTGGCCTTCTGAAATATTGCCACTGCAGACGTTTCTGTAGCTGAAGTAAGATGGCTCCCCCCACCCCTCAACAGCCAGGTCCAGAGGCAGGAGGCAAAACCCCATGCTGGTCTCTCTCTAATCAAGAGCCTGCTTTGCTGGGGGCCCTGATGAATCCTGCCTCTCCCAGGTCTCTGATGCTCACTGCCACTTCACAAGTCTATTTTAGCACGAATCACATGATGCCTTAGAACTATCCTGTCTAGCAGACTTCCCCTCTGAGGGACAGGGCTTGTTTCTTATTACCATTTGATCCCAAATACTATCACAGTGTCTGGCATATAGTAGGCCCTCAATGAAGCTTTGGCTTGAACTGAAATTTTGCATAAAGAACGGAGTGTCCCAAGTTGCTTAAAATTATGCATTAACTACCTGGTGAGACTTCGGCTTGTGTCACAAATGCTTTTGTGAAATAAAGATTGCCTATTTCTTTTTATGATTAGTTTAAAGCAGCTTTAAACAGAGATTTAAATGAGTTTTCTCTCTGTGGCAGCGGTCTTGCTCTAATCCTTGAGCAGTGAAACTTTTAAATGACTGTGAATGCTCATGTGAAATTGTGATCATCTGATTGTCACTGATAAAGAGAACGTAATGATGTTGTACACCAAATGCTAGTTCAAGAATAATGAGTAATTACATTCAGGGAAGCTCCCTTACTTTCCTAATGGGATTAGCCATATACATGCATTCTAGACACGTGGAGAAAGAATACACTTGTGTAACCGTTATGCTCTTCAAAGTAGTTTCACATATGTTACTTCACTTCAGTCCCACAACCTCCTTCTGAGTTTGGCAGAGGAGTGATCATTTCCCTGTACCAATTAGGATCCTGATACAGAGAGCTTAAGCAACATGGCCAAGGTGACCCTGCAAATTAGCCTCAGAGCCAGGACAGAGCCACATAACTCGCTCCTCTCCTCCAGGAGGCACAAGAGTGTTTCCTGCTTGAGCCATATTAACTCTTCCAAGAGCAACATTCAGAGCAAAACATTCTGGGACGACATGTTAGAGCTCGATACGCACATGAAACCTCCTTCCCAGTGGGTCCATTGGCCATGGGGAAAGGAAATCTTAGGCTAATCAGCTAAATTCTTCAGGGTCAATTAGTGCTGTTTCCATTGCTGTTGTTGGAATTCAGATGGATCTGCAACTGTTCTTCCTGCCAGAACTGATTTGTGGAAGGAACGGCAGCCCAAGGTCTGTTGTCCCAGTTTGCGCCTGCCTTTGTAAAAGGATTGCGGAGTGAATGCTGTGCAGGCTGTTTTGGGGGAAGGATCATGAGAGAGTACTACAAGCAACTATATGCCAATAAATTGGAAAACCTGGAAGAAATGGACAAATGCTTAGAAAAGCACAACCTTCCAAGGCTGAACCAGGAAGAAATAGAAAATATAAACAGACCAATCACAAGCACTGAAGTTGAGACTGTGATTAAAATTCTTCCAACAAACAAAAGCCCAGGACCCGATGGCTTCACAGGCGAATTCTATCAAACATTTAGAGAAGAGCTAACACCCATCCTTCTCAAACTCTTCCAAAAAATTGCAGAGGAAGGAACACTCCCAAACTCATCCTATGAGGCCACCATCACCCTGATACCAAAACCAGACAGAGATACTACAAAAAAAAATTACAGACCAATATAACTGATGAATATAGATGCAAAAATCCTCAACAAAATACTAACAGAATCCAAAAACACATTAAAAGGATCGTACACCATGATCAAGTAGGATTTATCCCAGGGATGCAAAGATTCTTCAATATATGCAAATCAATCAATGTGATATACCATATTAACAAATTGAAGGAGAAAAACCATATGATCGTCTCAATAGATGCAGAAAAAGCTTTCGACAAAATTCAACACCCATTTATGATAAAAACCCTGCAGAAAGTAGTTATAGAGGGAACTTACCTCAATATAATAAAGGCCATATATGACAAACCCACAGCCAACGTTGTTCTCAATGCTGAAAAACTGAAACCATTTCCTCTAAGATCAGGAACAAGACAAGGTTGTCCATTCTCACCACTGCTATTCAACATAGTTTTGGAAGTTTTAGCCCCAGCAATCAGAGAAGAAAAAGAAATAAAAGGAATCCAAATCGGAAAAGAAGAAGTAAATCTGTCACTGTTTACAGATGACATGATACTATACCCAGAGAATCCCAGAGATGCTACCAGAAAACTACTAGAGGTAACCAATGAATTTGGTAGAGTAGCAAGATACAAAATTAATGCACAGAAAGCTCTTGCATTCCTACACGCTAATGATGAAAAATCTGAAGGAGAAAGTAAGGAAACACTCCCATTTACCACTGCAACAAAAAGAATAAAATACCTACGAATAAACCTACCTAAGGAGACAAAAGACCTGTACGCAGAAAACTATAAGACTCTGATGAAAGAAATTAAAGATGGAGAGATATACCATGTTCTTGGATTGGAAGAATCAACACTGTGAAAATGACTCTACTACCCAAAGCAACCTACAGATTCAATGCACTCCCTATGAAACTACCAATGGCATTTTTCAAAGAACTAGAAAAAAAATTTCACAATCTGTATGGAAACACAAAAGACCCTGAATAGCCAAAGCAATCTTGAGAAAGAAAAATGGAGCTGGAGGAATCAGGCTCCCTGACTTCAGACTACACTACAAAGCTACAGTAATCAAGACGGTGTGGTACTGGCACGAAAACAGAAATATAGATCAATGGAACAGGATAGAAAGCCCAGAGATAAACCCACACACATACGGTCACCTTATTTTTGATAAAGGAGGCAAAAATATACAATGGAGAAAAGACAGCCTCTTCAATAAGTGGTGCTAGGAAAACTGGCCAGCTACACATAAAAGACTGAAATTAGAACACTCCCTAACACCATACACAAAAATAAACTCAAAATGGATTTAAGTCCTAAATGTAAGGCCAGACACTATAAAACTCTTAGAGGAACACATAGGCAGAACACTATGACCTAAATCACAGCAAGATCCTTTTTGACCTACCTCCTAGAGAAATGGAAATAAAAACAAAAATAAAGAAATGGGACCTAATGAAACTTAAAACCTTTTGCACAGCAAAGGAAACCATAAACAAGATGAAAAGACAACCCTCAGAATGGGAGAAAATATTTGCAAATGAAGCAACTGACAAAGGAATAATCTCCAAAATTTACAAGCAGCTCAATATCAAAAAAACAAAGAGCCCAATCCAAAAATGGGCAGAAGACTTACATAGACATTTCTCCAAAGAAGATATACAGATTGCCAACAAACACATGAAAGGATGCTCAACATCACTAATCATTAGAGAAATGGAAATCAAAACTACAGTGAGATATCACCTCACACCAGTCAGAATGGCCATCATCAAAACATCTAGAAACAATAGATGCTGGAGAGGCTGTGGAGAAAAGGGAACCCTCTTGCACTGTTGGTGGGAATGTAAATTGATACAGCCACTGTGGAGAACAGCATGGAGGTTCCTTAAAAAACTACAAATAGAACTACCATATGCCCCAGCAATCCCACTACTGGGCATATACCCTGAGAAAACCATAATTCAAAAAGAGTCATGTACCACAGTGTTCACTGCAGCTCTATTTACAATAGCCAGGACGTGGAAGCAACCTAAGGGTCCATCGACAGATGAATGGTTAAAGAAGATGTGGCACATATATACAATGGAATATTACTCAGCCATAGAAAGAAACGAAATTGAGTTATTTGTAGTGAGGTGGTTGGACCTAGAGTCTGTCATACAGAGTGAAGTACGTCAGAAAGTGAAAAACAAATACCGTATGCTAACACGTATATATGGAATCTGAAAAAAAAAAAGGTTCTGATGAACCTAGGATGAGGACAGGAATACAGACGCAGATGTAGAGAATGAACTTGAGGACACGGGGATGGGGAAGGGTAAGCTGGGACAAAGTGAGAGAGTGGCATGGACATATATACACTACCAAATGTAAAATAGAGAGTTAGTGGGAAGCAGCCGCATAGCCCAGGGAGATCAGCTGGGTGCTTTGTGACCGCCTAGAGGGGTGGGATAGGGAGGGTGGGAGGGAGACGTAAGAGGGAGGAGATATGGGGATATATGTATATGTATAGCTGATTCACTTTGTTATAAAGCAGAAACTAACACACCATTGTAAAGCAATTACACTCCAATAAAGATGTAATATATATATATATATATATATATATATACACACACACCAATTATCTTTTGAGCTGGGTTTTTCATCTGCAGAAAATGATGCAGTCAAATGACCCAGTTTACTCAAGTATTTTTTCCTCCTCATATAGTGTGCCTTCATTTCATTTTGAGAAGACTATTTTCCCTTAATAAATATCATCTCTCCTATCCCCTGTAATTTCCTTCTCTGCCTTTGAACAGCTTTCTAGAGGAGCCTTCTTTTTAAGCACAATGGCTTTGGCCTTTCTAGGGAAGACAAAGGGCTAAATTAAAAAGCACAGCTGGTAACTTGCTGGGGTGGGGAGACTTCGTTAGTATTCATTCATTTACCTCTGCCCAGTTGGCTTTCCTCTCTCTTTTCTCATCCCCTGAAGGCTGAAAGTAAAGAATCACCAGGTTCCTCATTGTACTTTCAGCAGCTGGGGCTATAGCAAATGCCTTCCTGGATTTGTCCCCCCTTGGACCAAAGGTGAGTAAGCCCAGAACCATGAGCTCAAGAAGAGAGGATATTCAGAATGTATATATCAACGTTCAATTATGCTTGCAAATGTCTTTCTCTTTTACAAATTCCACACGTAATTTTCTACCTCTGTGAATGCGTTATTTTGTTTAATTGAGAGATAATTTACATTGTGAATACATTATTATGACTCAGTTTAGTTGAAGAGAAATCCTTCACTTGTTCACTCATTCATGCATTTGTTTGTTCCTTCATTGGTAGAACATTTACCATATTCTAGGCACTATGTTAAACCCTTGGGTAGTCAAAGATGAATCATGTAGTTCCTGCTTTTGAGAAGTCATGGTTTCGCTGGGGCAACAACTATTTAGTCAAGTTTTGATACAGTGTGGAAAGTGCAGTGATAAAAGGTGCAAAGATGAGAAATGGTTGAGCTACTGTATTTTGATAAATTAGGGGTGTGTAACAACGTGGAGTTGATGAAAGCTGAATGAGCTAAAGTCTGGGAGAATGTTTACATGATCTCTTGCCTCCTCCCTTCCTTCCCGCCCCTGCTCCCTTCAGGCTGTTTTAGACCAACCATATCTTATAGGAGGGATTATCTATCCTGAGATAGGCTTGCCAAGACATTGAAAAATCAACATTGTAATAGAAAAATTTTGATACCATTTCAGAAAATGTTCGTCTACCCTCTTGACACTCCAAAATGTTAGGGCCATACTTTCGTGGGTCACTGGACAATATTTATAGTTTAGAGAGATACAGGATATTTATAGTTTAGAGAGATACAGGATGAGAGCTGTTATGAAATCCTATGTTATTAAAATTTGCATTATTTGCAGCCTGATTTCATTTAGGCCTAGCCTAAGGACTTTCCGATCCTGGAAACAGGTCTGTGGGTTTCAGAGTGTCAAGTAGGACAGAGGAAGAGGCTGCTTTAGGAGACTCAGTGCTTTCAGAATCTGGTCACAGGCATAAAATAACCAAATGTAAGCAAAAGAGGTAATAAAAACAGAAAATGTTTTAAAAACTTTACTAATACCAGAAAAATGTGAAAATTCTCGGCTGCCTCAGGATGGTTAGTCGTGTGAAGTCATCAGTGTTATTCTATGATATTTATTGGGTTTTTTAAATTATTAAATAATAATAGAGAATACATGCATATGTCTGTCAGCCACTTAGTATGCCTTTCTTGAAGCAACCAGTGTGATAAATTTTTTATGTATTTTCTTAGAGATAGTCTATATATATCTATAAGCACATATGTATATACAAGCACATACGATAAAATTATGATAATTATTCTTCCTATGGCTACCCAGTTGTCCAAATACGTTTTGCTAATGAATCCACATTTCCTTCACTGATATAAATAATAACTTTATCAAATATGAAATTCTCATATGTGTTTGCATCTATTTCTGGATTATGCTTTAGTTTTTCAACATGACTGTTAATGCATGGTCCAGTACCACACTGTCTTAATTACCATAGACAGACTTATAATGCATTTTAATAGATTCTAAGAGTAATCCCCTTCTTATTACTTTTTGTTTTTAATTTCAATCTATTCTGAGTTCTTTTTATTTCTTTTTATTTTTTGGTAATTCTTTTCTAGATTTATAGAAGCCAACCATTACACTTGCTATATACCTTTAAAAGTCTTTATTACTTTAAAAATTATATTTTTTAAAAACATACTGTTATTTGTAGGGCAGGAATAGAGGCGTAGACCTAGAGAACAAACATGTGGACACGCAGCGTGGAGGGGGAGGGTGGGACGAACTGGGAGATTAGGTTTGACATAAATACACTACCATGTGTAAAACAGATAGCTAGTGGGAACCTGCTGTATAGCACAGGGAGCTCAGCTTGGTGCTCTGTGGTGATGTAGATCGGGGGTAAGGGGGAGAGGGAGGTCCAAGAGGGAGGGGATATAGGTGATTCACTTCATTGTACAGCAGAAACTAACACAACATTGTAAAGCGATTTTACTCCAAAAAAAGAAATACTGTTAAAAATAAAGCATGCTTTCTGGCAAAAAAAAAAAGGAACCAACTATGATTTCCCTGCCACTCTGTGTTCATAGAGGCCAGGCATTCCTGTAAATGTGACCAACTTCAGAATTCAACTGAGTCAAATAGAGATAAAATGTATTGTGATAATCTTCATAGTTCATAAAAATGTTTATGAATCCAACATCAGTAGGCCTCTGTTCTACTTCTAGCCATGTCAGTTATTAACTCTGAGACCACGATTATTTCACCTAAGGACTCAGTTTTCTTATTTGTAGAAAATCCAATTCCAAAAATTTTTATGATCTAACAACCAAGTATATAGTTAGTAAAAGGAAATTTGTAAAAGTTCTCAGAAAAGGGCTTCCCTGGTGGCGCAGTGGTTGAGAGTCCGCCTGCCGATGCAGGGGACACGGGTTCGTGCCCCGGTCCGGGAAGATCCCACATGCCGCGGAGCCGCTGGGCCCGTGAGCCATGGCCGCTGAGCCTGCGCGTCTGGAGCCTGTGCTCCACAACGGGAAAGGCTACAACAGTGAGAGGCCCGCGTACCGCAAAAAAAAAAAAAAAAAAAAAAAAAAAAAAAGTTCTCAGGAAAGAAAATTATTCAGAATGTTAGGACTATTATCCAATAATTCCAGTAATTTAATGTTTCTATTCTCTTTCAGTCCTTCTGATAAGTGAGTTTGAGTTAAGTGTTCCTATGTTGTTGACACCTTCCTTTCTAACATTTGCTAAACTCCCTTTTTAACAAAGAGAGAGCAGGCCTCAGTTCAGTGCCTCTAGCAGGAAATGGTCTTTAGCTAAATTTAATATTGTTTTGTGGTTGTATATATTTTTATGGCTACATTCTATTTATGGGAAGAGATACTACTTTTCCACTCGCTATAGTGACCACGTTTCCTTTTAAAATAAATGTATTTAAGTATAAAAAAGTGAGTCAACTTCTAGAAAAATGCTAAATAATAATACAGATGATACATATATAGCAAAAATCGCTAAGGTGATCTGAGAGTGACTGAAGTTTGGAAAACAATGGATTATGTGATTGAGGCAGAGAGTGGCTAGGTATTCACCAAATCCAGTTTCTTTTTATTGGACATATAGGAAGATTACATTTTCCAGCCTCCCTGGAAGTAAGGTTAGGACTAGGTGACTGAGTACTGGCCCATGAAATGTAGGTGAAAGTGTGTGCCACTTCCAGGTCTGGCTCTGGAAACATCCCATGGGTTCCTCTCTTCCCTTGTTGCCAGCCAGTTGCAGAGTGTCCGGTGGAGGACTCTGAGGCCATAGAGGATGGTGAAACCGGTAGATGCAAAGAGCCTGGATCCCTGAGTCCCCATTTGGAGGAGAGCTGCCCAGGAGAGAGGCCAGAAACATGTGAATTGGACTTTTGACAAAAGAGAAATAACCTTTTAGTGTGTTAAGTCACTGAGATTTGGGAATTATTTTTTACAGCTACACCAGTTAGCTCACTCTAACACAGCAATCCTTGAGGACTTCAATACTTAGCACAGTGACTTGTGCATAGGGAGGTACTTAGTAAATGTTTGTTGAATAAGTAAATTTTGTCCTATTTTAATCTACCTTTATTCGTAGTTCATCATTCAGATGGTAATGTTTTTAGGTATAGGAGTGAAGTTTCAGCTCAAGTCCCAACCATTGTCTTGTGACACTCTAGACAGTTCCAGTAAACTTAGATGACCTTAGCATTTTCAAAATAAAATTGGTTTTAATTACTGTTTAAAAAAATATGCCTTATAATACCTTTAGGACCAAGGTGGGTGGGATTAAAAATAGGGTACCCTAGTGCCCAGATTAGGAATCTCTGCCTTAGGATATGGATATGAATTCAGTGTTCTCACAAGGTTTCAAAGACTTTAAATGATTTAGTCTACTCTAAACTAGACCATCCCTCTGCCTCTAGAGGGAACTGTTTTTCAACCTCATAGACACAATAGCTGTTTGTACCTGATAAAATAACAACAGCAAGCCTCCTGAGGTGGGATTTCCCTTAGGTATTGTATTCTAGGGTCTTAGAACTTTCATATTCAGGAAACTCTTCTTTGGGGAGGATCAAATAAAATATTATATGTTAAAGTTTTTGTAAAACATTAAAGTACTATATGACTATAACATTATTGTTAGCCATTGTTCTACCATTAAAGCCCATTTCCTCTTCTTTTGCCCTCTTAATCAGGTAACGTACTTTACTGATCGGCCACTTAAAAGAACATCACTTAAAAGGCAAATTAGAAATATCTACATTGCAGATGTAAATATCCAAGTATGTGAATTAGATATTATGTTCCAGAAATAGGTGCTATAAATTAAAACAGAAAAATCAGGGCTAGTTTTCCTATAGAAAACATGTTATCGGAGGTAATTCTGAGCCTCATTTTCCTTATCTGTAGAATGGGGGGAAATAATAATACCTATCTCGCAGTGCTGTTGTAATGATGAAATGACATAATGTGTGTGGCATACATAGCACAAGGTCTGGAGCATGAAGAATGCTCAGTAAATAGTAGCTCTAACGTTATGGTGATCATCACACAGGTCCTGGAGCCAGACTGCCTGAGTTCAAGTCCTGGCTCTGCCACATACTAGTTGGGTAATCCTGGAAAAGCTGTTTAACCTCTCTCTGCCTCATTTCTCTTATTTGTAAAACGGAAGTAATAACACCCTAGTATGTCATAAGGTTGTTGTGAGGATCAAATGAGACAATATATGCCTTGGCCCTTTCTCCCCATTCACCACCAAACTTCTTGAAAGAGTCGTCTCCCCCTCTGGTCTCCTCTTTCTCACCCTTCCCTGGCGATGCTCATCAAGGTCACAGACAGCCTTATTGTTGATAAAGCCTGTGGACATGTTTGATCTGCATCATACTTGATCTGTCTGCATCATCAATGAACCCCAACTGCTTCCTTCTGGAACTACTGCTTCCGTTGGCTTCCATGACACCAGTCTCTGGGTTTCTTGCTTTCTTTCTTGGTTTTGCGTAGACCTTTTCCTCTGGTTGCCCCATACATGTCTGTGCTTCTTGGGAATCTGTTTAGGCCTCTTCTCATTCTACATGCTTTTGTGGCTGATAATCCTCCATCAAATCTATAGCTTCATCATATATATTGAGTTTCAGGCCCATATATTCAACTATTTTGGTAATTCACCATGAAAATCTGACTGACACCCAACTCAGCATGTACAAAGTGGAATGTATCACCCAACTCCCCTAGGTTTCACCAAATTTCTCCTCCTGTATTCCCAGTAGACCACACCGGGAACCTTGGGTCAGATGTTACTCTTATCCTTCCTTCACCCTATCAGTCTATTCGACAGGTCCTGATGTTTTTACCTGAAGAGGCAGAAGAATATGGTGGTTAAGAACAGGGACCTGCTACTAGTTGAGGGATCTTGGGTAAATGACTTCGTCTCTGTGGCCTCAGTTGCCTCAGCAGTGACCACCTTATAGAGTTGTTGTGTGGATCAAGTGAGATAGTGCAAGTAAAGTGCAAGCTACAGAGCCTAGCACCAAGTCAACACTAGCTATTGTTATTAATTACATCCTTCACATCTCTCTAATCTATACACTTCTCTTGACCCCCACTGCCACTCTTACACTTTACCTTCATTTTCCATCTGCACTATTGCAATTAGCCCCCTTGCTGATCACTCTGCTTCTTTTCTGGTCTCCTCTCCATCTCTCTCCCATAATACAGACAGAATTATATTCCTGAAATGTAAATTAGATTATATCCCTTCCCTGCTGAAAACCATGCGATGGCTTTTCACTGCCATCAGGATAAAGTCCAAACTGCTTCGCTTCTCGCATTCATGTCTGGGTACATCAGCCCTCTCTTCTATCAGGGTTTTTCGCATCCTTGGAGTAAACCACTTTTCTCCACTCTTACTCCCTCCTTTACCTGATAACTCTTAATCACCTTTCAAATCTCAGTTTAGCTCTCCCTTCTGGCCACTTGAGACTGGATTAGGTACCTCTGTATGCTCACATAGTACCTTGGGGTCATTCACTCCTCTGTCCACCTATAGTGGTAAATTGGCATGACTTGTTTCTCTGTCCATCCCCCTAAAGAGCTAAGTCCCTGAGGGCAGGGAATATGTCTTTTTCAGCACTGCATTCTCAGTGCTTAGCACAGTTCCTTTGTTGGATGGACAAAAATATTACCTAGAAGCCAATAACCCACTTTCATTTGGAAATGTCATATACCATGATTTTTATTCAACGGTAAATTATATATCTGTTACCTTAAAGCTTTCTAAAGCATATATAAATCAACATAAGAAGGCAGTACTAAAAAGATATTCCTTCCTCTCCTGAAGGAGGTTTCTCATTAACCACCTGTTGTCACTTTTGTATCTCCCACACATATTAAATTACTATTTTTCTGGTTGTAAATATCAGATACTTAATGACAGAAATTCAGCACCTAGTACAGGATTCCGGGAGAACTGTCATTTGGGGCCGAGAGCCAGAGAGAGTCTGTTGTTCCTGAGTACATTTGAAAGCTAATGATCGTGATGACATAATTTGTGCACTGTCTGCTGTTGAAATGCTGTAACGAATGTCATGAGTGTAGTTGGCTAAACTCTGGGAGATAAATTGGAAGAAAGGGAACTGCTGCAGGGTGAACACTGGCTGGAGTGCTCACCCCATGAGGAGGTCACCCAATGAGGAAGAAGAGGATAATTGGGTCCATCTCTAGGCCTGGGTCATTGCAATATGACTGGTGAGATATATATTTGGCTGACATTCTTTTTGCCTCTACAATTTTCTCTTGAAAGATGTTTTCCTACCACCTCAGGAGTAGGAAAAGTGTACTGAAAGCCAAGATTTTATAGGCAGTACTGTGAAACTGGACATGTTGATGATATATCATGCTCAGAGTATTTCCATTAAAGCCTGGTGAACTCATAACATATACATTTTGTGTTGTGACTTTATTTTGTATCTTAAAACTCTTTTAAGAAATGATATATGAGACACAGGATGTAGCCAAGAACTGGAAGAATCTTGGCCAAATCTCAGACGGGCCACCCAGTCAGAAATTTTCTAGGACTTGGGATCTGAACTGGACAGCTGGGATGTTTAAAACCCCAGGGCCCAGGCCAGTTGGCATTTAAAGACTGAGCTATAGCTATAGACAGCTGATAGGGGTGCGTGTGTGTGTGTGTCTGTGTGTGTGTGTGTGTGTGTGTGTGAATGCAGAAAGAAAATGTATGTTGATAAAGAGATACATAGTCAGCTCTCACCTCACACAATCAAACCCTCATTTCTTTCAACAAACATTGAATGCTTTCTGTGTACTGTGCTAGGTACTAAATTTCCTTCATTTGCAGCCAGAAAAGTAATAATTATGAGTTTTCAAGTCTGTGTATGTGTGCTGTAAAAGTGACAATTGGTGGCCAATGGGAAAACTCCTGGAACAATTTGCCTCAGAATATATCCAAATGCATGTCAGATGGTGCCTCTCTGAGCCCTCCTCCTATTTAAGGGTGACAAAATCAGGGCAGAAAGAATGCTTGTCTTCCTTTCAATTGTATATCTAAGTTGGAATTCATGTCATGAACTACTCAAGTTCCTTTTGGGAAAGAGCATCCCTTGCTTCAAAACAGAAGTTTATAAAAGCAGAAGCTTAGCAGCTGTGGAATTTCTTCTCTTCACTCCTCTCCATCCCAGCATCACAGACATGCCAGAGCGGTGCGAAGTAAGTCACAGGAAAGAACCCTGTTCTTGGAGAACAGAGCCCAGTCCATGGGTTGGTACATGATGTGCTCCATAGTAGGGATACATTTTTCAGTCTTAGAGAAAGAGATTTTGGTTTTTGCTGAAAAAAAAGTTAAGAGTTCAACACATTTGGAAGTCAGGGTTACATATGATCATTGGCTTTTTAAATCCAAAATATGTTGGAACTATTAGAAGGTTCAAGAAAATGTGGAACCATTACAGACTATATCTTCTAATTATTATTTTCCAAGGTTCTCTTGCAGGTTTAAAATTCTGATTAAGAAGGTCTTTAGTGAAAAAAAAATATCTGAATCACTTTGCTGTACACATGAAACTAACATTATAAATCAAATATACTTCAATTAAAAGAAAGAAACAAGCAAACAGAAGAAGAAGGTCCTTTGTGGTTTGACCTGACCTCTGTATGGTTTGCTTGGAAAAGGCCTTCAGGGCATGAGGCACTTGTGCATACTGGGTGAGTGCTCATTAACAGTTTCCTGACCAGAGGGGGAGCCAGGTTTTATGGTGTCTAAAGCATTTATAATTTGGGGAGGATTTCTAAGAAGAATAGTAGAAAAATACCTTACTTTTGTAAATTTTGCAGTAGCACATGACCATGTGAACACATTGCTACGGCCCCTCCGGGTGATGGGTCTTAAAACGTAGACTACATTAGCTTCATGGTAAATCTGCCTGTGTTCCCAGCATTCCAAAAGATGCTCATATGTTGAATAGGAAAGATGTGAGGAGGAGATAGGCATGTTGGTGACGATGGAGGTCAGTGTATTAAAAACAAGAAAACAAACCCTAAATTGTTTAAAGAAATGAGAACTCTCCATAGTACATGAAAAAAGCACTGACTTCCTGAAAAGGTTGAAAGCAAGTTGGTCTCCACAGACAGTTCTGATTAGGTCTGTTATATATTTTTGTTCTCCTGGTCTAGTTTTTAAAATGCCTTTCTGTTTCTTTATGATATTTCATGAATAGAATGGGTACAAACCAAGGTAGCCAGTTAAGAAACTCTTCATCACTGAGATGGAAAATATCTTCACTGGTGTTCATCTCTGTGAATGCTGCTCACCTATTAACTCCATAAACTTTACTTTTGACTGTTATTGGATTGCCTAAAGGAGGGAGAGCAGCTCATGCCCTTAAAGCTTATTGTTAACAAGGGTTTTAAAGGGTTAGGGCTTCCCTGGTGGTGCAGTGGTTAAGAATCTGCCTGCCAATGCAGGGGACACAGGTTCGAGCCCTGGTCTGGGAAGATCCTACATGCCACAGAGCAACCAAGCCCGTGCACCACAACTACTGAGCCTGTGCTCTAGAGCCTGCAAACCACAGCTACTGAGCCTGCGCTCTAGAGCCCGTGAACCACAACTACTGAGCCTGTGAGCCACAACTACTGAGACTGTGTGCTACTACTACTGAGCCTGCACGCCTAGAGCCCATGCTCCGCAACAAGAGAAGCCACCGCAATGAGAAGTTCGCGCCCCTCAACAAAGAGTAGCCCCAGCTCACTGCAACTAGAGAAAGTCCGTGCACAGCAACGAAGACCCAACACAGCCAAAAATAAATAAATTTATTTAAAAAAATAAAAAATAAAGGGTTGGAAAATTTAATGATGTTACATGAATTCTGATTCATGAAGGTATTAAAACAGTGCCCTTTTAAAGCTTAGATATAACCCATGAGGTGGCTATATATACTTTTTTTAATGGTCAGTATTCCACAAATCATAACGTAGTAAGTAGCTAATTATTTTGGAAAACTAGGAGAAATTTTAAAATGAGTTTACTGGATGTGTAATCTGTGCACTGTTGGCATCACCATTTTCCATGAACAGGAGTTGTGTTGGGTTATTTAATCATGTAGCTTTAGTAGTAAAGAGCAATTTCAGGAGACAATTTACTTCTTGAAAGGCTTCTAAAATATAGGTGGCTATTTCTTAAAGGAAACCTGCTGCATAAAAACCCAAACTTTACAAAATGGGGAACTTAGGGGGTGATCAATGACATAATAAGTTATTCTTTCCCTAAGAAGAGTAGCCACAGCGTTTCTTTAAATAACATACTTCTCTAGTGTAGTTCAAATTTGGTAGGAGGAGGCTTCTTACACCCTTGGCTGCTAGCTGGCTGTGCCCTGGGAAAGCCTCTTCTTCATCTCTCTTAGCCACTGTTGCCTCTTTGGCAAAATAGGTGTTACAACCTGTTAGATTCATTGTTCTGAAGATTTAATGAGATAATGTGTGAAAATATGACCAACGCGGTGCCTGACATGTGACAATTACTCCATAAATCCTTTCCGAATGTGCTGATTTGGAATATTTCTTGTAAGGCAAACAGGTTTGCTTCCTTCAGGTGCTTTTATTTATTTAGTGGATTGATGCATTTTTTTTTAGGCTTACTAATGACACTTATAGTGGTAAGAAAGAAAACTCCACTTACACACATTTCAGTGAAAGTATTTTTAGTGAGCTGTTTTAATAGCATTTTATGAATCCCTTTATTCAAAATTATCTCCAAACAGTACTTTCAGATAACAAGATAGGATCTACTTTTGATTGGGAATGTCTAGTTTTCAAGATGTCTCTCTGCAGAATTAATCACAGTCCCATGCCATGTTTCCTTTGCACATTCTGTGTGTTCTTAGATTACTGTTCACATTATTCTCCTGGACGAGACATAGAGCTCCTCAAGGGCAGAGGCAATGTTTTATTTATCTTTTTAAGCCCATTACCTAGCAGATAATAGATTCTCAATAAATGTGTCGAATTAACCATGATTTCTTCTACTTAGCCCATAGTGGAAATTTCTATTATTTCTATTTTTTATTATTGTTTTTCTCCTTACTCTATACCCTCTCCTTAAGCAATTCCTCCACCACCCCCCCCCCCCGCAGTGTTGATTACTGGCTATATGGTAACAATTCTCACATTTCTATCTCCAGCTCAGACTTCTCTGATCTTCAGAATGAATATAGCCACTTGCATCTCAAAGGTACTTTGAATCGGACATATCCTCACCTGAACTTATCCTCCTAAACCAGTTTCTTCCCTGTGTTGTGTCTCAGGAAAGATGCCACTGCTCATTCAACTGCCCTGTTCATTCAGCCTCCTTCTCTCTTACCTCCCACATTCAGATAAGTCTCCAAATTCTGCCCATTTCCTTCATGCATTTAATCACTTGAATTCATTTCCTTCTATCCTTACTGTCACCCTAGCTCAAGCCATCGTTATCTGTCACTTGTACTTTTTTCTTTCTTTTTCCCATTTAGGGCAAATCTCATGTTTGATGTTTTCTTGCGAAAACTTTGAAGCACTCAGAAAGATAGACTAGTATAATGAACACCCATGTATCACTAGATCCAGTCATTCTTAATATTTTGCATATTTTCTTCCTCTATTTTGTATTTTCATATAAATTACCAACATAAATACCTCAATATGTCTCTAATAATTAAAATTACTTTCCTATGTAACCACAATAGCATTATCACATCTAACAAATGACCAATAATTTCTTAATAACATCTAATTCTCAGTTCATATTCAAGTTTCCCCAGTTGTCCCCAGAACATCTTTGAAATGTGATCAAACTAGGAAGATCCCATCGAGGACCATGTATTACATTTGTAATGTCTTTTATTCCAGAACATTAGCTCCCTAACAACCTCCACTTTTTAAAACTGAGTCCTTTAATAGAGCTAGCCAATTGTCCTGTAGAATTTCTCACAGTTCTGGATTTTAATGATTGCTGCCTTATGGTGTTTTTTTAACTTGTTCTTCTGCCCTCAGCATTTTCTGTAAACTGGGATTTAGATCTAAAAGGCTTCTACGGATTCAGGTTAAACATTTTAGGCAAGAATCTTCGTTATGGGATTCCTGTTATGGACTGAATTGTGTCCCTCCAAAATTTATACGTCGAAGTCCTAACCCCAGTACCTCAGAATATGACTATATTTGGAGATAGGGCCTTTAAAGAGATAACTAAGTTAAAATGATGTCATTGGGGTGGGCCTTAATCCAATATGCCTGGTGTCCCTATAAGAAGAGGAGATTAGGACATGCAGAGAGAGACACCTGGGATGCACACGTACAGAGGGAAGAACATGTGAGGACACAGCAAGAAGGCGGCTGTCTGCAAGCCAAGGAGAGAGGCCTTGGGAGAAACCAACCCTGTTGACACCTTGATCTTAGACTTCTAGCCTCTAGAATGGTGAGAAAATAAATTTTGGTTGTTTAAACACCCCAGTCTGTGGTATTTTGTTATGGCAGAACTAGCAAATGAATACAGTCCTCATACATAAAGTTGTCTGCTCGTATTGCATCCCATCAGGAGGGATTGCATCCCATCTGATTGGCCCAGCATTAGAGATGCTGAGATTGAAGGATCACTGAAGTCATGTGGGACATCCTGATGCTTCCACTGTAAAGGGGCACTTCCCCCTTGCAAGTGGCAATCTGTTGGGCAATGCTTTGGCATCATGCAAGTATCCAGGTCCCCGTGAATGTTTCAACCTCATAATTTAATAGCTTCCATTGATGATCTGGCCTGAATCAATTTTATTATCACCAGAACTATTTCAACAGCCTTCTCATTGATCTCCTTCCTTTCACTACTAGCTTATACTGTGCCTTTGTATGAATTAGAAGAAGAACCCCCAGTTAAGTAGACACACCCCAGATTCTGGGCTTATGACTTGACAAGAAGAACTCAGGCTGTATTTCAGCCTCCACTTGCCCCTTAGTAAGGCCTCCTGGTGCATGAGCGGTCTGCACAACTGTCCATGGCAGCCCTGCTGGCCCTGTTCCAGTCCATTCACCACACAGCAGTCAGAGTGGAAAAAAACAATCTAGTCATATTACTCACCTGCTCCAAACCATTTCAGATCTTTGCGATGGACTTGAAATAAAATTTTAAGAAATAGCCCACAAATTAGGCCCTGGATGATCTATTGTCCAACTTATCTTCTACCACTCTTGGCCTCGTTCCACCCCACTGTTCTCCTTGTAGCTCCTCGAATGCACCAAGTTTCTTTCTATTCATACTTGCTCTTCCCTCTTCTTAAGAGCTCTTGCCACTCCTCGCCTTTGCCTCCCCACTCTTCACCTAGACCAGGCTAGGGGGCCAGACCTACTCAGCTCTCACAGTGCCCGGCTTTCTCTCTGTACCATTTAGCACAGCTATAATTAAACAATTACTCATGTCATCATTTGTTTAATATTTACTTCCCTAACTAGATTGTAAGGTCTAAGAAGACAGAGACTGTATCTATATTATTTTATCCTTAAGCAACTTACACTACCTGGAACATAGTAGATGCTAATTCAGTGTTCATTGAATTAGTTAAGGAAAGGAAGCAGCATAGCATAATGTACTACCAAATGGGCACACAGACGTGGACCTTATGGAGTTATTGAGAGGATTACGTCAAAGAGGATGTGCATACATGGCTGGCACACAGTAGGCACTCACTAGATGTTCCACAAAGCACCTAAACTATTTATAGATTTGGTGAGGTATTTTTGTTATGTGTATTAGAGGGGAGTGGAATGAGAAAATACTGTATTAGACATCTAAAACTAATTGCATATTGTCAACTGTGGCTTACTACACAGCATTTTATTCTGCAGTTCTGTCATGTACATAAAAGGCATTTTCTTCTGACAGTAGAAGCTTCTACTTAAACATAAACTCTCTGATTCAATTTCTAGGTTCTGTGAGGGGAGTTTATTTAAGGGTCCCGGGAATAAGCATTAGGTCTGTTGGCTCTTTCATGGTTAAAATATATTTTGAAAGAACAAGATTCTACCATGTGAGCTGACAGAATTTAAAAAAAAAATCAAGATGGCCAATAGTGGTAGGGAAGGAATCTAATTCCTATTTTAAGGTGTGGTAAGAATCTCTGAGAAGTAGGTCGAAAACTTGTGAAAGCTGGTGTTCGCCTTAGCCCTCTAATCATTCGAGTCTAATGGGATCTGTACAAAGTCTAGGAGAGCGGGCTTGGGGTAGTCACAGCGGAACATGACTGATCTGAAAGCCTTTGTGAGGAGCCCTGAATCAAAGTTTGCAGTTGCCTGAGCTTTGAATCCCTCTCTCCAGCCGTCCAGTGATGCCACGCTGGTGGCGTTGACCTCAGGGTCATTCTTTTTTAAACAATTATGTTTAATTTGTGAATGCGATTTCCAAATGCAAAAGCTCCCCTGCCCTCCCCTGATTTCCCTCTGTCGAAGAATGTGTGAATTCACACACATCCTGTCCTAACCGTGCAGGGGAAAATTCCGATCAGGAAACGTTGTTCCACATCCTGGATGTTTGAGAGAATAATGCACTGATAACATAACAGTAGGTCTCATAGCAATAGGGCTGCTTCTCTGAGTATGAAAATTGTCCAAGTGTCTTGGGTTATCATCTACTTTACTTCTGGGTTTTGTTTCTCTGACCAGATTGGGCTAAAAGTAAAACAGAAGGTGAAAGCCCTTACTTCTGTTTGTTAAGCTTTCGTCTTCTATCTTTTTTTAAGCAGTCCTCTTTTTTTTTTCCTTCTCTTTTGCCTCAATAGAAAGAAAAAAAGTTTTGTCAGCACTCCTGTTTCTTTTGTTGTTTTCTTTTTCTCAGAAGTCTTTTTCTGCTTTTATCCTAATCCCAGTCATGCATGAGAGAACAGTTGTGCTCTGTTGTTTGGCTGTTCTGCTAGTTTTGAATCAGTGGGACTCCCTCTTTGTTCTCTTTATTTTCTGAACACAGAAAGGTAAAAGAGTAGGAATAGGGATTGGAACTCTTAAGAAGAGAAACCTATATTTATTTAGATTTAATTCATTTTTTGGGGCCATGGCGGTAATAAGTAAGGAGTTACGGCAAATAGAACTGCGATCTCAGCTTCCTTACCTAGAACATTTTGTTTAACTGGTATCTCTGAAAATAATGCATTTTAACCACATGCTTCCAATTTGGGTGATTCTAGGAATCTGCTAAATGATTACATGGATGGCTCTTTCCCACTTGGGTCTGATACTTAGCAGCAGTTGCTTTATGATTCAAACACTGCTTACCTGAGGTGATGCCTGCATGGGGGTTAGAATGGACTTCATGGTAAAATCATTTTAAAATCACACAAGATTTGCCTGTTACCAGAGCACCAAAGAAGCCCGGGTAGGATTTATATTTACATTTTTATTTTTGTGAACTTTTTTAAGGCATTCAGAAGTGAGACTTGAACTTAGGATGAATATGAGAGGGTTTCATCCTTACAAAACAGCCCCTTTCTGATGTGGTTATCCAACATGGGCTTGCTCCGGGTTGTCATGGTGATAGTGTAGGCCTGAAATTTTTCACAGGCTCAAACTATGAAGTTTTTGAAAACTGTTTTGATTAATTTTTCCTCCACTCCAACTTCTCTCTCACTTCAACTGTTTTCTCTTTTGTTTCACACTTGATTTATGGCAGGTTGCTGTCATTTAAATAGATGTGCATTTTGAAATTCCTCCTTTCTGCGCTAATGCAAAGAAAAAAATAACCCATGCAAGTCATGCTCAAAGAGTTGGTTATTGTTGCTTGCTGGATTTCGACTCTCTGTGGTTGTCGAGCCTAATTCAAAGTAATTCAGGCTCCTCAGTGGGGGCAGTGCATAGCTCCACAGGAAATTATGATAGCAAAAGTCTTCCTGTCGAGCTCTGCACTTGGCACTACAAAGTGCCTCGGGCTGCAGCTACCTGAATAGGGTTGAATTAGACCAGACAACCGCATCGTCCCACTTCTTAATCTATTAGAGCCATATACAAGTGGCAATTGTTGATTGCAAAAATGGGATTAAGAGGCTCTTCAAGGGAATTGATTTTCTTGTGAGAACAAAAAGAGGAAAGAGAAGGCTTCGTTTGAATCACACAGCCAGAAAGTTTCATGAATGGGTTCCACTCCAAATGTTAGAATTAAAGCAATCAGTGCTCCTTGCCTCATGGGGTATGCAGGTGAGAGAACTAAACTTCTCTAAAATAGCAAATTACGCGCAAAACCCCAGTTGAAGCCATGTGCATTGCAACACTCCCCCAAATAAAGTAGCCACTGGGAAGCTGTCTAATAATGCGACACAGACAGATGATCCCGGTTGTTCCCCTTTGGCCTTGCGCACTAGTGTCAGCTGCAGTCGGGGTTTGTTGGTGAGTCAGGTGAGTTGTGGATGTTTTCCATGATCCAGTCTCAGATTTGTCTATGAGGATGCTTCTCTCCCTCCCGGGTCAGTGGGTCCATGCGCCCTGTTGAAAAGTTTCCGCATGTGCCAGGTCTCTTTTGAAAAGACACTTATTGCTTAGGTTTTGTTGTTTTTTTGTTGTTTTTTTCCCTTCGAAGTGTCCTTAGATTTTTGACTCTGCATTACTTTGGAAAATGTAAATAGATTCTCTGCTAGTTGGATTAAAATTCTGTTTTACTTTTTCCAAAGTGCCGTTTAGTTTGGAAGGACATTTATCATAGTTATTTGTCTTCTGAAAGCCAAATGGCACTGTCAGCCCTCTGCCACGGGGTGATTGTACAGGCCTTGAAAACATAAACTCTGTTGATTTAAATTCGTATGATGCTCAAAGCTGTAACAAATGACCTCAGGTTGATTGAAAACCCATCAGGATACTGAAAGAAAACATGCAAAGGATCCACACATGATCTCCCATATTCGAATATCTAAAATGATATTAAGGCTCACTCGAATGTTGCTTGCTTTCTATGGAATATCATGCATTACAAATGTATCTAGAATGATCATTTATCTGGCGGCTTTAGCTGTCAGAAACTCCAGGAGTGTGGAGAATAGAAATGACACACTGATGCCAGCTGGGGAAAAGAAACTGACCAGAGCAGATGGGGGAAGCCTCCTATTACCTCTGCCTTTAGGATCATGTCACATACTAACCAGCAGTAAATAATTTGGAAAGCCCAAGCCCTTTGACAACACAATTGGCGACAAGCAGTTGAAATGTGTTAGAAGAGGCTCCTGTTTGGGAAGATAAACATAACTCTAAGTGACAATGAACTCCGCAGATCTGAGACTTCTCAGAAGAAAATCCTTGTCAATGAATGTAGGAAATGAAAGTGTCCGCCTTTCCCTCACCTATCAGCCTCAGGGGTTAGAGGAGGATGTGATGGTGGTGGAGGCCACCTTTGTTTACGAACACAAAAGGGACCATCTCTCCCATCTTCAAAGGTTGCTTCAAAGATCCTTTGGAGAAAAAAATGGCACAATTTAGACATTTGACGTTCCTTATGCATACTGATGCTCTGACTTCAAAAGCCCAGTCAACCGAGCTGGTTGGCGAGGTGTTATTTATTTATTTTTCGCAGGGAACGTTTTTTTTTCCCCCTCTTGTTTTGTTTTCTTAACCTGTTGGAGTCAGTAGCCAATGGCCGCAGCAGAAACTGCTTGATGGAGTTGTGAGTGTGTTGTGAGTCTGGAGAGACCGCTGAATCTCAGATCTTGACCCGCAGGGAGCACTGTTTTTGGCAGTAATTTCCAAAGCAAGATTGAGGGAAAGGGCAGAAACAAAAGAGAACCAGTGCCAGAGGACCCCATGCAGCCAGTAGCACATTGGCTAATGGTTTGAGTTTGCTCTGCAGTATTCTAGCAGCTCGCCCTACAGTCTACCTTGGCAGGTGGAGTTTTGTTTTTTTTTTTAAGGGAAGCCCTTGTTTAGACAACGTTTGCACAGACGCTTTCAATAGACTCACAACTGTGAAACTCTCCAAAGAAGAAAGAACATGGTGCATTTACATGAAAATATAATTGATAGATTTCATATCCTCCTTTCCCTGCATATTCAAGTAATTCTCTTTCTGGGCGTATTTCACTTGCAACAGCCTTTATTTAAAGCTTAATTCAGAGGAATCACAGTTTGTTAGGTCTTTTCTTTCCCTCTTGATTTTCTCTAAACCCCGAAACAGAGGCATTGGCCTGCATATAACATAGCAAGTATGGGATACAGTAAGTAATAATTGGATATTTATCATAATGTTGCTTTCCTGGAACACTATTCATTAAACTGCCCCATATTTAATTATGCCGAAATTAGCACAGGGGAGTCTTTGGCTAGTGTATTTGCACATGCTATCAATTATGTTCTAATAAATTAATTTGCTTTTCAGGATTCACCAGAGGCACCGGTTGGGCCTCTGCGCTCCTGCTTGACTGTTCTGACTTTGAACAGGTTTATTCAGCTGCTGTCTGCTAAGCCCTACAGAAAAGCACAATGGCCGCTGATCGGCCTTTTATGGTTTATTGGAAACTGGTGGTCCGCACTGCGGCTCTGGTCAGTGATTAACCCGCAAGAAAACAAACTACACAGGGCTAAGTTGATGTTGGAGGAGGAATGAGTTCACTTCATTAAGGCCTGAAGAGGAAACCTTTTCTTCTTCAGTGCTTGTTCAAAACTTTTCAGGTCTCTATTTAATCACGTAATTCTCTCTAAGTAGCAAGAGAAGCCTGCTGCACAGCAAGCGGTCTTTTGCCACATGACAACTTAGAAAGATAAATTATATATAAATATCTTCATGGTTTTGTGCAGGGAGGAAACCAATTTTAGTATTACTCTGTGCAACGAATTTGCTTGTTTCTTTATTAAAAGAAATAGCTGAGTACATGCCATGCCATTTCATGTGCACAAACAGTGGGGTTCATATTTCTTTGGGGCTTCACTTTCTCTGATAGCATTATTGAAAACTCAGGTGAAAGGTGCCTCCCTCCCTCCCCGTGATTCTAAACAAGGATTTGAAAGGGGCTGTGGAGGAAGAGAATGAGGGCAAAGCCTCAGATAATACAGATTGTTGCAGAATTGGAAGAAAATAAATCTCTTTCCGGCTAGAATAGAAGGCAGAACGGGATCTGCGTGGCCTGGTTCTGTTTGGGGGAAGTATTGCATTTCCTAGCATCATCTAATCTCTCTCTCTCTCTCTCTCTCTCTCTCTCTCACACACACACACACACACACACACACACACACACACACACACATCTGGCAACCTCAACTTTGTAGACCATGAATAAAACTCACAACAGATTTAGATGATTCAGTTCAGGTTTTGGGGGCTCCCCACTCTTGGAGAGGAGGACTCTTCATGGTCTTGAATCGTAAGTCAATAAAGTCATGTCATAGGTGAATGTCAGGGGATTTCAGTGGTTCTGAATTTAAGGATGTAGCTCACCATTGTTTTGACGGAGCGAATTCAGGGGTCCCAGTAGTGACTTGGGGGACATCTTACCCTCTTCACTCACCTTCTCAAGGCACATTTTCCCTATTAGGTCTAGAGAAAGGTGCTCGATTGTTCCTCCCCCCACCGCCACACACATGCTCACATGCACAAGCACTCTTAAGACATCATTATAAGAAGAGGTTTAATTAATAAAAAATACACAACAAATTTGTAGATTGCATATCAAGGAGAAAAGTTTCACAAAATCTCCATTATTATCAGGTGTGTGTAGGTCTTTAGAAAACTCACCATCACTGGAGAGTAAATCAAGGGGAAGGGAAGGATTCTGCTGTACCGAAAGCCGGATCCTCTGAGCTGTGAACTACCAGCTGCTCTGCTGGCTGCTCCTAACCTGTGCCGTATTCATAATCCTTCCTTCATCACTAACTTGTGGCCCAGTTACAATAAGTTTGCCAGCAGAACCGAAGCTCCGGTTTTCTGATGTCTTCTGGCCTCCACAGCATTATCTGTATCTCTTCCTTTTCTTTTTCTTTTTCCATGCCTCCCCCACTCCCTTTTTTTTGAGAGGGATTTTACAAACCTCTGGATTGGGGGCAGAACCAAACTTCTGGTTTGGGAACCATCTAAATAATCTTTCTTTACTATTCCCTCCCCCATCCCCTTATGCAGTGACTCCACTCTGTCATTATCTTTCCCCCACCCCCTTCAGGAGCAACAAATGTGATTAACACTGTCCACCTGCTGATTTGTTGGGATATTCTTGTTTAACTGTTTGATTCTGTCATGCAAATGTTCCATTAGTGCGTCTCACATTCTAATGTGCATCACGAATCACCTGGTGAATCTTGTTAAAATACAGATTCTGACTTGATAGTTCTGGGATGGGGGCCTGAGATTCTGCATATCTAACAAACTCCCAGATGATGCTGATGCTAGTGGTTCCTGGACCACACTTTGAGTAAGTAGCAAGTCTCTAGACTGGATCCTCCCAGTAACACTTGGAAAAGCAAGGTGTTTTGTGGCAATGTGCGGTTGTTAGAGAATCAAATACTTTAATCAAGGCACAAAAATTTGAACAAAGTTCTTGAGGACTGTTAAAAGGTACCCTAGCATCGGAGCATATGTCCAAGTCCCAATATGAACTAGGCTTTTTTAACATTCAGCAGAAAAGCTTGCTAGTGAATGCATATGCTTTTCTATATTCTTAAAAAATAAACTTGGTGATAACTACAGGCAAGGAAAAGGCACAGTATGTGCCAAAGTCCCCAATTGGGGCAATGGGGAGGAGCTCAATAAATGACCTATCATTATAGGATGTCAAAATCTTAAGGAAATTCACTACTAAATCACATCTTGGTAGTGTCACTGTGAAGAAAGTGTTCCCAGCTGGGTGAATATTTTAGCGCTATAGTGGTATTTCAAAAAGTCTTTTAATATTGGTGTGGTATTTATTCTAATTTATCTCAGCTTTTAAAATTTTCTGAGTAATGAGGTTTGTTAGAGTGGATGCTGGATGAGCTATATATCTTAATCTAGACTGCTGCTTTTTCCCCCTGTAATCCCTAAAATCTTTAGGAAAAGATTTTCTACAATCTCTTTAAGAAATTTTAAGCAACTTAATCTTACTGTAGGGTGTTCTTCTTTAAGTCTAACCATAGTAGCTTATGCTGCAATTTCTACTATTATTATTTTGTTTAGCCAATATTTGTAATTTATCTGCTATCATCCAGAGATAGTGCTAGGTACCATGGGAGAGATAAAGAATTTTAAGACATGGAGTAAACAGAGTACAAACAGCTGTATAAAAGAATGAGGCACAGTCTGTGAAATGATATGGTATAATTTCCAGGATGTATTATTAAGTGAAAAAGGAAAATTGCTAAATATGGCATGCTTTTTGTGTGATAAATAAGAATATATATATATAAATTTGTATGTGTATTTTTTCCTTACAAAAACAAATAGAGAAAGGATAAGACAGAATCTAAGGGGGTGACTGGAAACTGGATACAGAGGATAGAAGAAAAACTTCTCTAATGGTAACTTTTTAGAGACTTTTGACTTTTTAACGTGTAAATGTTTTACGTATTAAAAAAGAAAATTCAATAAAAAGGGATGAAATATCAAATCTTAAAACTTAATACAAATAGAAACAAATGAACCTAACTAAATATCACATTTATAACTAACCACAGAGAGAAAAGAAAATTCAAGTTTCTTTAAAAATTTTTAACACAGCTCTCTGACTATGTATATCATTAGAATATATTCTAAGAGCAAAAGGAGCTGCATAGTAATTATAAAATTTACTAATTTATTGTTAATAGCACATTATATTTTTGCATATAGGATAAAGCAAATAAGTAGATTTTTAATGTTACTAGGAACCAAGATTTTCACAGTACAAGAAAAGAGGTGTGAGTATAAAGTAATATAAAGTAAAGGAAAGCCCTCTAATGTTAAATTTAAATTAGAAACATCAGTATGAATTCATTTCATGTATGTATGTATGTTTTTCCTAGCTCTAGTCACTCAAAGGGCTTAGGAGTAATGACAACCCAGTGGCAATGAGCAGACCTAGAGCTCAGATACTGGTTTCCAAATACCATTCCCTACTAAAAAGAACCAAGGCCCCTTGGAGAAATGGCTGATTACAGGGCTGGGGCGGAGAAAGTACAAGGTGAGCCTGGAACACTTTAGGTGCTAGAAAGAAAGAAGTACTCAAACACTAATGGGGTCAAGTCGCAAGGACACAGGGATTGGTTTGAAGTGTTCTCACTAATCAAATTTCAGACAATTTTAACATCATAAATAATGATCTTGGTAATGTATTATAATGAAATGAAAACAATCCATGAGTCTGAAGTGATAGGGGGCGGTGAGGTGGAAGGAAAGCTCTTCTTTTCAGAGTAATATTAATTTTCAAATGTGGAAAAAATGACAGAATTAGAAACAACATCTTCCAACCTCCAATGTAATAATTAATCAGGCAAGGATCATCAATGGCTGCCAAAACCATTGAGTGGAAATTAGTTTGGGCAACAGGATATTCACATGGTGTCAATGTATCACCCCACAGATTGATGACCAATTACAAAGGGAACAATGTGGTTTTACCATGGTGAGATATGATAGTCACCGCTTTAAGTGATCAGTCTTAGGATCACCAATATGACATTATGTGCCTCCTGATGTGATAAAGTAACAAGTACACAACAGCATATATGAAGTACTTCTGCCTAAGAGTGTTTAACCTGAATCTAATCATGAGAGTGTAATCAGAGACATCCTGAATGTGGGATAGTCTCCAAGACACCTAGCCAGAACACATGGAAAAAAGTTTTCTCAGGAAAACAGAAAGGGGGGCTTCCCTGGTGGCACAGTGGTTGAGGGTCCGCCTGCCGATGCAGGGGACGCGGGTTCGTGCCCCGGTCCGGGAAGATCCCACATGCCGCGGAGCGGCTGGGCCCGTGAGCCATGGCCGCTGAGCCTGCGCGTCCGGAGCCTGTGCTCCGCAACGGGAGAGGCCACAACAGTGAGAGGCCCGCGTACCGCAAAAAAAAAGAAAACAGAAAGGGGAAGGGATTGTTCTAGGTTAAAAGACTGAGAGACATGGCAATTAAATGCAGTGTACAAAGCTTCATTGGCGCCTGGATTGGGAAAAAGAAAACATAGGAGGCATTTGGGGGACAATTGGGGAAATTTGAGTATATACTGTACATTAGATGATTTTATGGAATGATTATTAACTTTCTTGGGTATGATAATGGTATTGTGATTATGTAGGAGATTGTCCTTGTTCTTCAGCGATACGTGCTGAAGTATTTAGGAGTAAAATCTCATGATGTCTAAAAAATAAAATAAATGTTACACATTTTAACTATTAAAAAAATCTCATGGTCTGCAAATTGTTTTCAAATGTATTAATATATGATATGTATGTGTCATGATATGTGATATACCTGTACATACATATATGTATATATAAGAGAGAGAAAGCACATACAGCAAGATGTAAACAAATTGGTGAATCCAAGTGAAGTATATACGGGAATTGAATGTACTAACTTTTCAACTTTCCTGAATATTTGAAATTTTTCAAATTAAAAACGTATAGGCGGGGGGGAGGACGTTTTGTCATCCACAGAATTGCTGGAAAGGCAGGAGAACTAGACTTAGAAAATAGGCAGGAACAAGAGTGGCTCTGCAGCCATGGCCATGATCATGCTCCAAATCCTATATAACGAGGACACTGCTGTAGCTGCTATGGAGCCCTGAACTCCAGACTTCTGTACCTACACACCGGTCAGGGCTGTGGCCTCCAGTACGATTTCTCCCTCTCTGCTCTGTGTGTCACTAGGGTCCATGCCTGTGATCATGTGCCCATACCCTAGCTGCAGGAAGTGTTGGGAAAGGCTTTTTTAGCTTCTACGGTGAGAGAAGCTCTGCCTCACTCAGACTCATTTGATGAGAGATCCCCAAACTAAGATTCATCCACACATGAGAAGGGGGTTCAGAAGCTGTCTTTCTATGGCAGCCCTTAATCTAAGCTCTAAATCATCAGTGGCTAGACAGTGTAGATCATTATGAAGTCACTTGTCTCCACGTTCTGTTCTAGTTCAAACCCTTAGCTGGGCTTTCTGAATCTGCCGATTACATTAATGCAAACCCAGGTAGACCACAAGTACATGTTGGAAATTAGAGAAAAGTTGAAACAGTAAAGATAAACAGAGGTGCGAGTCCCTTGTGCCATTAACCAGGATCCACACATCATGAATGTAGAGTAAGTTATTTGGAGTAAATTATGCAGCCCAAAGTGTGATTTGCATGAGATTAAGGTGTATCCCTAGTTTTCATCAGGAAGCAAACAACCTTAAATGAGCTAAAGGCTTAGAAGTCAGAGCATATTATAAAAGTTGGATGCTATATGTTCAAATAGCTAAAAGGGAGCACCAACATGGAGAAAAAGAAGTATGTGACTTTAGCACAACCCCAGGGACGAGAGCCCTGTCAGGCTAATGTGAATACTTCTATTTCCTTGGTAAGTCTCTCTCCACAGTGATAAGGGTGACTCACCAGGCTGCCATAGCTTGATGACATTATTCCTCAATTCAATTTATCGTAATCATCATCAACAACAGCTAGTTCTTGAGCGCTTCTTGTGTGCTCATTACTGCAAATACGAAGATGAATAAGGCCCTTGAGGATCTTATAATCCACTTGGAGAGAGAGAAGACATACACAAAAGATAAATAACAATAAAAGGTAGCACATAAAGACCAAATGAGGAGTACAGACAAGTGCTGAAGAAGGTCAGACGAGGGACAACATACTGTGGGGTGGGATGGTAACCCAGGCTTCCTTGAGGAAATGAATGTTAGAGGTAGGGTTAATTTGCATAAAAGCAGGGAGGTGGTTCAAGGCTGCCATTCCAGGTAAGCCTAAGAACATGGGCCAAGGTGTCTGAAGGCTTGACTTCGTGTGTGTGCTTGGGGAAGGGGAGGCAGGGAGGATGGAAGCCAGTTTTCCTGTGACAAAAACATACAGAGGTTGTAGAGTGCATGGCTAGGTGAGCTGGGTAAGCTAAGGGCCTTGAAGAGCCTTGATGCAGGGCAAGAATTTGAAGAGATTAGCTCCTAGGTTAGCTTACCTCCTCTTCTTTCTTATATTTGGATGCTTCCTTCACTTGCTTATTTCTCTCCTTTCATTATTTTACTTCTAATTCCTCACCTGCAAGTGACTTGTTAAACCCCTTATTCCGTGAAACAGTGCTTTTTAAAGGTTTCCAGTGATTTCTTTGCCATCAAGTCAAGCAGCCTACTCTCAGTGCTCATTCTCCTTGACCCTCCACAGTGTTTGGTACCACTTTGATAATGTCACTTTCTTGCTCAAAACCTTCATCGGTTCATTGTTGCTTTCAGAGCAAAATTGAGTCCCTTAGATAATGATCTAAGACCCTTGCTCCAAAGGCTGGCCTCAACTCTCCTTCCAGTTTTATAATAATAGCTACCATTTATTGAATGCTTTCTTTGCGCCAGCCACCGTGGCAAGCCTTTTTCATATGTGATCTCATTTAATGCAAAAACCCTGTGAGGCAGATCCAGTTAACCTTCATATTTAAAGTGTAGAAACTGAGGCACAGCTTACAACTCCGGTCTCACAGTATCACATGAAGTTAATACCTATATATCTAGATGCATACTTATCATCTCGATTTGGGTGTGTATTACTTATTTCAAACTTAAGATATTCAAAACTGAACCCTTTATTTTCCACATCCCCTAAACCTGCTCCCCCTACAATCTTGCCCCATTTTGGGGGTAAGGTGATACCTCCACTATTCAAGTTTTTCAGGTCAAAAATCTTGGAGATGCCTTTGATTCCTCTCCTCTTTCAAAACCACACATCGAATCCATCAGTTTACCATCAAAATATATCCAGAATTTAACCACTTCTCACCACCTCCAACTCTATACTCCTGGTCTAATTTACTGACTACTTCTCACCTTGATTACTGGAATAGTTCTGTACCTAATTTTCCCACTTTCACCTTTGCTCCCTATGGAAGTGTCTCAATGCAGCAGCCCCAGACAGATACTGTTAAATAAAAGTCATTGCATCATACCTCTTCTCAGAAGCTTTCCAACGGCTCTCATCTCACTCAGTGTGAAATCTAAAGTCTAAATCATGGCCTATTGTTACCTCCTCAAAGCTGACCCAAGCTTCCATCCCTCGCTCCCTCAGTAACTCCTCTCTAGCCACTCTGGCCTCTGTACTGTTTCTTGAACAGTTCAATATGTCCTCACCTCAAGGCATTTGCACTTATTATTGCCTCTGCTACAAATGCTTTTCCCCAAGAAATCTTAAGAGTTTACTCCTTTGTTTCTTTCAGGTCTCTCTCTCTCTCTTTTTTTTTTTTACATCTTTATTGGAGTATAATTGCTTTACAGTGGTGTGTTAGTTTCTGCTTTATAACAAAGTGAATCAGTTATACATATACATATGTTCCTATATCCCCTCCCTCTTGCGTCTCCCTCCCTCCCACCCTCTCTATCCCACCCCTCCAGGCGGTCACAAAGCACCCAGCTGATCTCCCTGTGCTATGCGGCTGCTTCCCACTAGCTATCTACCTTACGTTTGGTAGTGTATATATGTCCATGCCTCTCTCTCGCTTTGTCACAGCTTACCCTTCCTCCTCCCCATATCCTCAAGTCCATTCTCTAGTAGGTCTGTGTCTTTATTCCTGTCTTACCCCTAGGTTCTTCATGACATTTTTTTCCTTAAATTCCATATATATGTGTTAGCATATGGTAAACTTTCTGTTCCAGCCAAACTATGCTGGTGTCTATTGAAGAATATAGCACAAGTAAAATGCCATATTTTTAGCCTCATCCCTCTCATATGAACATACACCCAAACAAACACCAAGAAATTCTCAACAGTATATGTCAAACACACTTTTGGAAGCATAAATAGACTCACAAGAAAGCGTCGGAAGTCCTCAGGGACAAGAAATGAAGAAGGAACTGAAAAATATAGATGCAAAAGTCTTAAATATTAGAAAATTGAACCAGCAATATATAAAAAGGATGCCACATCATAGCCAAGCGAGATTATGTCAGTAATGCAAGACTTGTTTACCATTCAAAAATCAATCAGTGTAATTCACCATATTAAAAGAGTAAAGGAGTAAAAACATCTCAATAAATGCAGAAAAAGCACTTGAGAAAATTCAAAATCCATTCAAAATAAAAACTCTCAGCCAACTAAGAACAGAAGGGAACTTTCTCAGCCTGATAAAACATATCTATGAAAAACATATGAGTAGCATCATACTTAATGGTGAAAGACTAAATGCCTTCCCCCTAAGATAGAGAATGAGGCAAGAATATCTGCTTTCACTACTTCTATTCACCATTATACTGGAGATGCTGCAAAAAATAAAAGCCATACAGATTGAAACAGAAGAAATAAAACTGTCTCTTATTCTTGGTGATATGATTGTCTACATAGAAAACTCTATGGAATCTACAAAAACGCAACTGACTCAAAAGGAAGGAGTGAGGTTTAAAAATTGAGAACAAAGAAATTGGTAAACATGGGTAAAACTAAACATAGTAAGGAGAAAGCCTGAAAATGAATGAGCTAAGAATCCAATTTAAGAAATTAGAATAAGAACAAATGAATAAAATTAATAGTAGAAGGAAAGAGTTAATAAAGAGCAAAAATTAAATAGAAATTAAAGATATGATAGGGTCATTAGAGGCAAAAGTTGTCTTTTTGACTAATAAAATAGACAAACTTCTGACAAGATTAATATTGAGAAAAGATAGAAAGCACAAATAAACAAGATTAGGAATGAAAATACAGTTGCTTCAGAAATTAACATAGTAAGAGGTTATTATGAACAATTTAATACTAATTCATTTGAAAACATAGATAAAACAGATAAATTCCTCGGAAAATATGTTATGGAAGTGAATGAAAGAAGAAATAGAGAACTTTCATTGTCTTCTAAACAATAAACATCATTAAAAAGTAATCTTTCTGCAAAGGTTAACACCAGGCCCAGATAGTTATATAGACAATTCCTTCCAAGTATTAATGGAACAGGTAATGCTAATATACACTCACTTTCCCAGTGAACTGAAAGGAAGGAAAGCTCCTTAACTCCTTTTCTCATGCGGTTCTCGCCTGATTTTAGGACAGTATGAGAAAGGAAAATTATGGGCCAATCTCATTTGTAAACATTGACACAAAAATCCAAAATGAGTTATTAGCAAACTGAATCCAGCAAGATATGGAAAAAAACACATCATGACCAAATTTTCTTTAAGCCAAGACAAAAAAGAGTTTAACATTAGGACATTTATTAATTTAAATCACTATATTAACAGATTAAAGAAGAAAACAACACAATCATCTCAATAGATAGAGAAAAATATTCATAAAATTCAACCCCTATCCATGATTAGGAAAAAGGAAATCTCTTAGCAAATAAAAATAGAAGGAAACTTCCTGGACCTGATACAGAGTACCAAAAAAAAATGATGCAGCAAACTTCATTTTTAATAGTGAAACATTAGAAACATTCTTTTAAATTCAGGAAGAAGACAAGGGTATATACTGCTAAACTCCTATTCAACGTTTTGTTGAAAGTTATAGCAACAGTAACAAAATAAGAGATAAGAAGAGCTGTGGATTGGAAAATAAGAAACAACACTGCCACTATTCACAGATAATTGTTTACGGAAAACTCCAAGAGAATTTGCAAACTATTTGGAATAAGAAAGGCTACCGCATATAATATCAATATTCAAAACTTGATTGTGCTCTTAGACACCAGGAATGGAGAATTAGAACATAGAATTTCAAAAAATCACTTACAAAAGCAATAAAAACAAGTTATGGGTGCTTAAATCAACCTTGTGCCTCAGATCTTTGGCTCATGTCTCTCCTCTGTCTAGAATACTATCTTTTTTTTTTTTTTTTTGCGGTACGCGGGCCTTTCACTGTTGTGGCCTCTCCCGTTGCGGAGCACAGGCTCCGGACGCGCAGGCTCAGCGGCCATGGCTCACGGGCCCAGCCGCTCCGTTGCATGTGGGATCTTCCCGGACCAGGGCACGAACCCGTGTCCCCTGCATCGGCAGGCGGACTCTCAACCACTGCGCCACCAGGGAAGCCCTAGAATACTATCATTTTGACTTTCATAGATCAACATCCAATTCAGTTGGATGTTCAGGTGGACATTTCATAACATGTTCTTTAAGTACCTCAGTTACAAATGACTTTTTCCTCTGAAGTATTGTACCTCTACTTTGTACCATTATTAAAATACTGACCTTAAACTACCAGTAAATTGATTTATATAATTTGTCATCTTTCACTAGATCATAGTCTACTGGAAGGCAAGATAGGGATCATATATTGTTCTTTACATATCTCACAGAACATAGCACAAAGTCTTACACATAATAGATCTTTAATAATGTTTATTGAATAAATTAATAGCTTCCTAAACAAACAATTAATTGACTTTACAGCTTATAAATCTGTCTGTTGTATTCACAAGTCCATTGTTTGATGTTTCCGGAGTTTCTGAACCAGTCAGGCTGATACCCAGCCCTTGTGATGTGAGCCAGTCTTGAGGCCCAGTCTATTGCCAGCTTTTCTTATTTCTCTCAAGAGGCACAGTGGGCATTTAGGTAAATTCCTGTTGACTGTTAAAATTCAGTACCAGTAGAACCACTGGTTTAAGAAAAATTCCATTGCATTGGATGGAATAAAAACAAAAGAAATCAATGACACTCCCAAATCTGCTCTTCACTTAGCTACTTTATTTGAGGTGTGGCCCCAACTATTTTCTCCCTGCCTCGGGCATGATTATTCTATAGCCTATTTTGTTAACCATTCACTATTCTAGTCACAGATCGTTGGACTGGGCACCATCATAATTAACTGCAAGGCAGCCAGCTGTGCTGGCCCCAGGGAGCTCTGCTGCGTCTGAAGTGGCTTGCTTGAACTCTATCCAGTACAGGTGCTCAACACCCACTGTCACCAACCCAACACAATCAAATGCTGTCTTTGTGAAGAAAAAAACTGAGAGGCAGAGTTCCAAGCAATATTTAGTGATAATCTTAGTTGCTTATTAAACTGGGAGCACGTCTCAAAGCTGAGTGAATTGGGGCTTGGAGTTTGTGTGTAGCTGGTGGGGCCCTTTCCCATTCTGTCTTGTATTTTTGTGCAGTCTTAAACATACATGGCTGTCATTATTCAGTGATCAGCTCTTCCTTGTGACTCTGAAAAACCTGAGCAGCTGAATCCGTGCAAATGTTCAGCCCTCTTTCATTCTTTCCCCTTTAAATATCATCCACCTCCCCACCCCCCTCCCCACCTCCATCTTTCTCATAGTTTTGCCCTTGGCTCATTCATTATCTACTTCCACTGAAATATACTATCTCAGAAAACAGAAAGACCAAAGGTACGGCAGATTTTTATTTGGTTGATTTTCAGTGATATCATGAAAATCTTGGGATCTTTCCATCTCTTAGCTCTGACATTCTCAGTGTAAGCTTTGTCCTTAGGCTTGTAGCAAGATAGCTGCAACAGTTCCAAATATAGCAACACCTGGAAGATGTAGACAGACCATGTTTTTATATGCCTCTCTTTTAGAAATGAGCAAACTTTCCCCAAAAGCTGTATAGCAGTTGTCTCTTCAAATGTAATTGACCAGAATCAGGTTATGTAACCATTCCCAAGCCTGTCATCACCAAGGGAGTGGGATCCCCTTAGACCAATGGTTGTCACACTTTAGAGCGCATCAGAATCACTTGGAGGACTTACTTTAAAACACAAAGTGCTAGGCTGCACCCAGAGAGTTTTTGATTCAGTAGGTTTGAGTGGGGACCAGGAATTTGCGATTCTAACATGCTTTTAGGTGATACTGATGCTGCTGAACTGGGGACCACACTTTGAGAACCACATGGCTACATGAGGCAGGGCTGGACCCCTGATCAAAATTGGGATTCTGTTAGGAAAGAAAAAGAAAGAACCAATACTATGGTGTCAACCCAGAATGTCCACTAAAAATCAAACCTTGAAGCTTACTTCTACTTTTCCTGATTCTTAAAGGAGCAACAAGACATTGTGCAAAGCTGTAGGTGGAGATGGCAGGAACATCATCATTCTCCTCTCCAAGTTCTCTAGTGTTCAAGGCTCATTCACCCTCCCCTTTAAAACTAGGCCACTATAATTTGAACTTGTACATTCCATGATTGCAAGTAGTCTAGTCTTTTACTGGGTTCTCTTCCCCATGTATTTTTTTTTAATTGAAGTACAGTTAATTTACAATCCTGTGTTAGTTTCAAGTGTATAGCAAAGTGATTCAGTTATACATATATATACATATATATTCTTTTTCAGATTCTTTTCCATTATAGGCTATCATAAGATATTGAGTATAGTTCTGTGTGCTATGCAGTAGGTTCTTATTGTCTAGCTGTTTTATATATAGTAGTGTGTATACGTTAATCCTAAACTCCTAATTTATCTCCACCCCCCCCCTCACTATCCCCTTTGGTAACCATAAGTATGTTTTCTATGTCTGTGAGTCTATCTCTGTTTTGTAAATAAGTTCATTTGTATCAATTTTTTTACATTCCACATATAAATGATATCATATGATATTTGACTTTCTCTGTCTGGCTTACTTCACTTAGTATGATAATCTCTAGGTCCATCCATGTTGCTGCAAATGGCATTATTTCATTCTTTTTTATGGCTGAGTAGAATTCCATTGTGTGTTTGTGTGTGTATATATATACATATATATATGTGTATATATATATATATATATATATATACCACATCTTCTTTATCCATTCATCTGTCGATATATGTGTAGATTGCTTCCATGTCTTGGCTATTGTAAATAGTGCTGCTATGAACATTGGGTTACATCTTTTTGAATTAGAGTTTTCTCCAGATATATTCCCAGGAGTGGGATTGCAGGATAATATGGTAACTCTATTTTCAGTTTTTAAGGAACCTCCATACCGTTCTCCACAGTGGCTGCACCAATTCACATTCCCACCAACAGTGTATGAGGGTTCCCTTTTCCCTACACCCTCTTCAGCATTTATTATTTGCAAGTTTTATTTTATTTTATCTTTTTATTTTATCTTGTATTGGAGCATAGTTGATTAACAATGTTGTGTTAGTTTCAGGTGTACAGCAAAGTGATTCAGTTATACATGTACATGTATCTATTCTTTTTCAAATTCTTTTCCCATTTAGGTTATTACAGGATGTTGAGCAGTGTTCCCTGTGCTATACAGTAGGTCCTTGTTGGTTATCTTTTTTTTTTGAAACATCTTTATTGGAGTATAATTGCTTTACAATGGTGTGTTAGTTTCTGCTTTATAACAAAGTGAATCCGCTATACATATACATATATCCCCATATATCCACCCCCTTGCATCTCCCTCCCTCTCACTCTCCCTATCCCACCCCTCTAGGTGGTCACAAAGCACCCAGCTGATCTCCCTGTGCTATGTGGCTGCTTCCCACTAGCTGTCTATTTTACATTTGGTAGTGTATATATGTCCATGCGACTCTCTCACTTCGTCCCAGCTTACCGTTCCCCCTCCCTGTGTCCTCAAGTCCATTCTCTATGTCTGCGTCTTTATTCCTGTCCTACCCCTAGGTTCTTCAGAACCTTTTTTTTATTTTAGATTCCATATATATGTGTTAGCATATGGTATTTGTTTTTCTCTTTCTGACTTACTTCACTCTGTATGACAGACTCTAGGTCCATCCACCTCACTGCAAATAATTCAATTTCGTTTCTTTTTATGGCTGAGTAATATTCCATTGTATATATGTGCCACATCTTCTCTATCCATTCATCTGTCAATGGGTATTTAGGTTGCTTCCATGACCTGGCTATTGTAAATAGTGCTGCAGTGAACATTGGGGTGCATGTGTCTTTTTGAATTATGGTTTTCTCTGGGTGTATGCCCAGTAGTGGAATTGCTGGGTCATATGGTAATTCTATTTTTAGTTTTTTAAGGAACCTCCATACTGTTCTCCATAGTGGCTTACAAATTTACATTCTCAGCAACACTGTAGGAGGGTTCCCTTTTCTCCACACCTTCTCCAGCATTTATTATTTGTAGATTTTTTGATAATAGCCATTCTGACTGGTGTGAAGTGATATCTTATTGTACTTTTGAATTGCATTTTTCTAATAATTAGCAATGTTGAGCATCTTTTCATGTGCCTCTTGGCCATCTGGATGTATTCTTTGGAGAAATGTCTATTTATGTCTTCTGCCCGTTTTTCTATTGAGTTGTTTCTTTTTTTTTTATATTGAGCCGCATGAGCTGTTTGTAAATTTGGGAGATTATTCCCTTGTCAGTCGCATCATTTACAAATATTTTCTTCCGTTCTGTGGGTTGTCTTTTTGTTTTGTTTATGGTTTCCTTTGCTGTGCAAAAGCTTTTGAGTTTAATTAGGTCCCATTTGTTTATTTTTGTTTCTATTTCCATTACTCTGGGAGACGAATCAAAAAAGATATTGCTGCGATTTATGTCAGAGAGTGTTCTGCCTATGTTTTCCTCTGGGAGTTTTATAGCGTCCAGTCTCACATTTAGGTCTTTACTCCATTTTGAGGTTATTTTTATGTATGGTGTTAAAGAATGGTCTTATTTCATTGTTTTACATGTAGCTGTCCAGTTTTCCCAGCACCATTTATTGGAGAGACTCTCTTTCCTCCATTGTATAGTCTTGCCTCCTTTGTCGTAGATTAGGTGACCATAGGTGCATGGGTTTATTTCTGGGCTTTCTATTCTGTTCTGTTGATCTATATTTCTGTTTTTGTGTCAGTACCATACTGTTTTGATGACTGTAGCTTCATAGTATAGTCTGAAGTCAGGGTGCCTGACTCCTTCAGCTCCATTTTTCTTTCTCCAGATTGCTTTGGCTATTCGGGGTCTTTTGTGCCTCCATACAAATTTTAAGATTTTTTTGTTCTATATTTGCAGTATTTTTAATGATGGCCATTCTGACCTGTGTGAGGTGATACTTCATTGTTGTTTTGATTTGCATTTCTCTAATAATTAGTGGTATTGAGCATCTTTTCATGTGCTTGTTGGCCATCTGTATGTCTTCTTTGGAGAAATGTCTATATAGGTCTTCTGCCCATTTTTTGATTGGGTTGTTTGTTTTTTGATATTAAGCTGTATGAGCTGTTTGTATATTTTGGAAATTAGTCCATCGTCAATCACATTGTTTGCAAATATTTTCTTCCAGTCCGTAGGTTGTCTTTTCATTTTGTTTATGGTTTCCTTTGCTCTGAAAAAGCCTTTAAATTTAATTAGGTCCTGTTTGTTTATTTTTGTCTTTATTTCCATTCCCCACGTATTTTTTTATAAATTTATTTATTTATTTATGGCTGCATTGGGTCTTCATTGCTGTGTGCGGGCTTTCTCTAGTGGCAGCAAGCAGGGGCTGCTCTTCATTGCTGTGCACGGGCTTCTCATTGAGGTGGCTTCTCTTGTTGCGGAGCATGGGCTCTAGGTGCACAGGCTTCAGTAGTTGTGGCACGTGGGCTCAGTAGTTGTGGCTCACGGGCTCTAGAGCACAGGCTCAGTAGTTGTGGTGCACGGGCTTAGTTGCCCTGCGGCATGTGGGATCTTCCCAGCCCAGGGCCCAAACCCGTGTCCCCTGCATTGGCAGGTGGATTCTTAACCACTGCGCCATCAGGGAAGTCCCCCCCTCCATGTATTTTTGAGAATCCTCATGGCATAGTTACAAATATGTCCTTGTTGTCACTAGTCACCTTAGACTTCTGTACTTTTAGGCCACCTTGGCCACCCTCCCGTATTGCTGGAGCTGAATCATTATCACAAGCCCTTCTTTTTATTGGAGGTTTGGAACAACAAGAAGAATTTTAGCAGGAGAAAAGCTCAAAATTGTATTCTAGACAATGTGGCTTCTACAGTCCATTTGCCCTAGAATCAATATAATTGTGCCCAGGTGATCTCCTACTAGCCTCTCTTATTAGCTGCCAGCCCACCACTGTGATGGGGAGCCAACCTACCTATCTTCACTGGGAATGACCTTGACTATATACTCTAGTCAAAGTCCCAATACCCTCCCCCTGTACACCAGAGAAAAAAACTTTCCTATCATTATCAGAATCCTTAAAGAGATGCAAGCTTGTAATTAAGATAACTGATATCTTTTTACATTATTGTGCAAATCTGTTTAGCCCCACATTTCCCCAGACTTCTCCATTCCAAAAGTGGATTCTGGCTTTATATTTACATAGCTAAACTAATCATCTGTATTAACAATCTATTGCTGTGTAAGGAATCATCTCCCCAATTTAGCAGCTTAAAACAAACAACATTATCTCACGGATTCTGTACATCAGGAATCCAGGCGTAGAGTAGGTGGGTCCTTATGGTTTATAGTCTCTCATGAAGTTGCAGTCAAGCTCTCAGCTGGGTCTCATCTGAAATCTTGCTTGGGGGAACATCTGCGTCTAAACTTATGTGTTTGCTGGTTAGTTCCTCACTGGCTATTTCCTCACCATAGGCTCCCTTGGGTGTTCTCTTGACATGCAGCTGGCTTCCCCAGTGTGAGTGATTCGAGAAGTAAGTAGCAAGAGCAAGACAGAACCCAAGATGGAGGCCATTATATTTTATATCCTTATTTCAGAAATGGCATACCAACATTTCTGCCATATTCTGTTGATCACACGGACCAACCCTAGTCTAACGTGGGAGAGTGTGTGAATTCACAAGGGTGTGAATATCAGGAGGCAGGAGTCACTGGGGTCATCGTGGAAGCTTGTGATCCAAATATTTACCCCTAATGAGAACTGTGCATCCACTCATAGACAAACAGGAGAAAAGCTGCTTTCAACCTTAAAATGTCCACTTTCTCTCTTGTGGCCATCAAGATTTTTAAAATTAATAGGGTCCAGTGTCAGAGCATTTAAACATCTTATTATTTCTAATTCAAATATATTTGGTAAGAAATAGCCATAAAGCTGAAATAAAGGGAGGTTTGCCTTTAACTACCTACATCATTATTTGAATATACATTTTTCCTGATCATATGGAAATCTAACTAAAGTACAGAAAAATTAATTCTAAGTACACTAGCAGCTAGAGACTGCCCCATATCTAATTATGTTTTAGTCATAATTACTTGCATTGATTTTCACTCTTTTTATTAGTCACATCCCCTTGAAGCTGTAACCACTTGTCATATAATTTTCTGGCTGTTATCTTTGCCCTGGTGCCCAGGCTCTATAGAGAGAAATGTGAAATCCTTTCTCTTCTCACTGGAATCTATCAGAATACATACTGCCACCACTATATACTTTTTGGAAATTAAAATCACTTTTTCTCATATGTGACATAAGTTAATACTCACAACACCCCTGTAAAAATGTTTTTTTAAAATAATATTTGTTTATTTATTCATTTTATTTATCTGGCTGGGCTGAGTCTTAGTTGCAGCAAGTGGGATCTTTGTTGCCGCGTGCAGGATCTTTAGTTGCGGCATGCATGCGGGATCTAGTTCCCTGACCAGGGATCAAACCCAGGCCACCTGCATTGGGAGCTTGGAGTCTTAATCACTGGACCACCAGGGAAGTCCCTCCCTTGTAAAAATGTTGTTATCCCATTTTATAGATGAGGAAGCTGAAACTGTAGAGGTTAAGTAAGTTTCCTGAGATCAAACACCTCGCACAGTAAGTGGCAGTGCCAGGATGTGAACCCAGATGCTCTGACCCTCAGGGAAAATTTTTTGAACTTTAAATTGAAATGTAACACCCATTTATAAAGGTGCATAAATCATAAGTGTAAACCCTAGTAAATTATGACAAAGTGAACACACCTGTGTAAGCAGATTCCCAGATCAAGAAACAGAACTCGGCACCCAGAAAGCCTCTTTCTGCCTCCTTTTAGTCACCACTCCCCCAAGGGTAATCAGTACCTTGATTTCTAATGGCATAAATAAGTTTAGTCTTGTGGAATCATCTACTATGAATTATGTTGTATAGGGCTTCTTCCTTTGTGAGATTCACCCATACTGTTGATTAGGGTTGTAGTTCATTCATTCTTACTGCTGTTATATCATGTGCTCCCTGCTATGATGCAGTGAAAAGGGCACTTCACATCTGTGATATTCTTCTAAAAAATTCATAAGCTTAGTGTAATCATGAGAAAACATCGGCAAACCCAAATTGAGGGATGCTGTACAAAATCCATGACCTGTACTCTTCAAAACCCTCAAGGTCATGAAAAACAAGGAAATACTGAGAAACTGTCACAGTCTGGAGGAGACTAAAGAGACATGACAATTCAATGCCATTATGCAGTCCTGTATTGGCTCCTGGAACAGAAAAAGAACATTAGTGGAAAAATTGGTGAAATCCAAGTAAAATCTGTAGTAGGGTTAATAGTACCGTACCATCGATAGTTTCTTAGTTTTGACAAGTGCACCATGGTTCATGAAAAGTGTTTATTGGAAGCTGGTTGAAGAGTATATGAAGGGAAAAAAGAATACATGGAAACTCTCTGTACTATATTAACAACTTTTCTGTAAATCTAAAATTATTCACACATAAAAAAATTTAAAAATTTGAGTAACAGTTCTACCTAAGATGTACAAATGGCTAACAAACACCTGAAAAGATGCTCAAACTCATTAGCCATTGCTGGTGGGAATGTAAAATGGTATGGCTGCTGTGGAAAACTGGCAGTTTCTCAGAGAGTTACACATGAAATTACCCTATGACCCAGCAATTCCACTGCCCAACAATATTTGATTGGGGTAATGTGAAGGGTTATGACTAATTTTATTTTGACCTTCCACAGTTAGAGTTATGGATTTGAGAAAGATCAGCATACAGATGCCACGTAAAGCCATTGGAGTAGAGGAGTTCCCCCAGCTTTCTGGCTTTAGTAACAGGGTGGATGAGAGTTCCGCCTATTAAGATGGGGAAGGTCGGAGAAAGAATAGGCTTTGGGGGAGAATGCAATTCAGGAATTTTCTTTGGGGTTGTTAAGTTGGAGATAGCTGTAAAGGAATGTTAAATGCACAGTTAGACATATGAAACTGGAGAGGTCTGGTTGTAAATATCATTTTGGGCGTAAAGTTGTATCAGTCTTTATTAAGCACACACTGTCCAGGACATGTTCTATTTGCTATGGCTGCTCTAGGGAGGCGATTTTCTGGGTCCATGAAGGTCAGCTTAAGGGTTCTTTTTGTCTTCTGTACAGACTATTCAGATGGCATCGTCTGCTACGTGAACTACAGTGTCATTGTCACTTCATCTGAGACGACTGCTTTCTGAAGGCATTTTCAACCTGCTAATAATGGTTATTCTCCATCAGAGTGCTCAGTCTGTCTGGGGGAAGAATTTTGCTGACTGCAATTTGAAGTTGCCATTAATTTTAAGGCGAGTGTAGATAAGCTCACATGGGGGTGGGGCTCAACTTGAGGGTTGACTTCCTACTCCCAGATATTGTAGGTGGACCTCACAGTCATGTGGGCAGTGCCCCCTTTTAGGCAAATCCATCACCAGCACAGTCCCTCCAACAGGGCAAAATACAGAATCTTATAGAAGAGTGGCTCTTCAGTTCTCAGACCCTCTTTATAGAATGGAATGGTTCCTGGTGTCATAACCAGTCTTAATTGTCTCAGACAGGTGAGGCTGGGAAAGACTGTCTTATTCCTGAAACAGAGGTCTGGTAGGGGAGCTGAACAAAGTGGTCAAAAGCAGCTGGCTTAGGAGAGGAGTGAAACTAAATACTGCATATGATCCTGGGTTGAAAGAAAATTGCTGTAAAGAATATCATTGATAACATTTGAATATGGGCTGTCTGTATGCTAGATAATAATGCTGTATCGATGCTAAACCTCCCACACCTAATAATTTAGCTATATTTATGCAAGAGAATGTACCTGTTCCCAGGAGATTTACAGGCAAGTGTCTAGGGTCAAAAGTTCAGGATATCGGCAACTTACTCCTAAATAGCCCGGCGAAAGCAACAATAATAATGATAACAATATGCACATGTGTATGCACGTGTGGAAAGAGAGAGATGGAGGGAGAGGTGTGGGATGTCAAGTGTGGCCAAATGTTAACCATTAAATCTACATGAAGGGTATAAGTTCATTACACTATACTTTGAATTCTTCTGTACGTTTGAAAGTTTTTTCAAAGTAAAATGTTGGAGGCTTACCATTGAATATATTTGCTGTAAAGTTTTTTGGAGGTACTCTTCATAAAATTAAGGGACTTTCCTCTGTTCCTAGGGTACTAGAAGAGGTTTTTCCTTTCTTAAACTGTGACTAATTTTCCTTTAAAAAAAAAAAACAAAAACTGTTACTGGGTGTTAGATTTCATCAAATGCTTTTTCTGCACCTATTACAAAAATCATTTTATTTTACTTTTAAATTCTGCAAATATGGTGAATTATATCAATTGAATTTGTATATTAAATGATTTTTGCCTTCTTTGAAAAAAAAAAAGAGAGAAAGCTGGTCTAGGTAGCCAGGGAACCTAGGTTCAGGGAGGAAAGAAGAGTCCGATAAAAACGTGGAGGGGTCTGGGGTAAGTGCTCAGAGTAGGTGCTCTCTGCTTTTTGGTCTTGATATGTCAGGAAGTGAGCTCAGTGTGATCGAGCAAACCTGAGGCGTCTCAGAATTGAATCGCTTGTGAGGGTGCAGTTTGGCTGACTGTCTCACAGTTCTGCTAGTGAGCATGGAAACTGATATATTGATACTTTTCCAAATTCCCTTCCAGAAAGATATTATCAGGAAAGCTAACTTGTCCAGACCTTGTGTGTGTGTGTGTGTGTGTGTGTGTGTGTGTGTGTGTGTGCGCGCATCTCTGTTTTTATTTTTTCCCAGCTTTATTGAGGTATAATTGACAGATAAAATAGCACATATATAAGGTGTACAACATGATGTTTTGATATACTTAAATATTGCAAAATGAGTACCACAGTCAAGCTAATTAACACATCTATCACTTCACCATTTTTGGAGGTGCAGTAAGAACACTTAATATCTACTCTTTTGGCAAATTTGAAGTATACCATGCAGTATTGTTAACTATACCTTTGTTTAAATGTAATTCCATTTCTCTTTGTTAATATATGTAATACACACACATGCAACTCAAAGCACAAACTCTCCCTGGGTATACAAATTTTTGAATTATCTCCCTAGAGGTGGCCATTGAAGCCTAGAGAGAGTATAAAGCGCAAAAATCAAGGAACCTGCAGTAGAATCCCAGAGGGTCCAATAGCAAGGAGTAGCCAAGAAGGAAGGCCAAGAAAGAATCCTAAAGAGGTATGGAGAGAGTTGACAACTTTCCTAAGAGAAGAAAATGCTTCAAGGAGAAGGGAGTGGCCTACAGTCTAGAACTGCCTTGACCAATATGATAGCCACTAGCCATAAGTGGGTATTTAAATTTAAATTAAATAAAATTAAGAATTCAGTCATTAGTCACAATAGCCACATTTCAAGTTCTCAGGAGCCATGTAGGCTTAGTGGCTACTGTATTGGACAGCAGGAATATATAACATTTTCATCACTGCAGAAGCTTCTGTTGGATGGCATTGGACTGAAAAATCAAGTAAGTTAAGGACCATAAAGTGTCCATAAAGTGGAACTTAGTGATGGGGAGGTCATTGGTCATCTTGATGAGAGCAGTTTCAGTAGAGTTGATGCGAGCAAAGGCCAGAGTGAGAAGTCAGTGGAGCTGAGGAGATGGCGGTAACAAGATTAGACAGCTTCTTCAAGAAGTTGGTGGAGTGGAAACCAGATCTGGTGTAATGACTGAAAAAGGAGGCTTGGTTGGGGAGATTGTCAATTTAGGGGAGAGAGTAAATAATCCTGAAAGCAAGGTTCCTGAGAAGCTAGAGAGGCTGGGACTCAGAGCTTGGGTGGCAGGACTGGCTTTATCTTCTTCCATTTTAATAGGAGAGAAGGACAGGCAGAACTACAGGTAAGTCTGTAGATTTGGTGGCAGGAAGTTTAGGGAATTTCTATCTGAAGCTTTCAATTTTTTTATGTGAATTTGAATGTGAGTTCATTTGCTGGGAGTGAAGGGTGAGGTGGCTATACGACAAGGGGGTATGAAGAGAATGAAGGCTTAACATTACTTCTGTGGAAAGGAGGAGAGAGAGCATTGTCTAGAGACTTGGTTCTCAAACTTCAATGTGTATCAGAATGCCCTGGAGGGCTTGTTAAAAAACACTGAGTGCTGGGTCCCACAGTGCCAGGGGTTCTGATTCAGTAGGTCTGAGGTGAGCTGAGAATTTGCATTTCTAGTACGCTTCCAGATGGTGCTGATACTGCTGTTTCAAGGACCACACTTGGAGAACCACTGGGTTTGCTAAACAACACTGACATCAGAAACCATAAATATTGATGGTGTTGGTAGGGCAGAGTGTGAGGACAGGCAGGAAGGTTTGCTTTTGTGTGTGTGTGTTGTTTTTTTTTACATCTTTATTGGAGTATAATTGCTTTACAATGGTGTGTTAGTTTCTGCTGTACAACAAAGTGAATCAGCTATATGTATACATATATCCCCAGGAAGGGTTTCAATTGTGGAGAATGTCAGAGAGCTGACTAGAGGAACAATAGTAAGAGTGTTGGTAGAACAGGATATTAAATTAGAAGTTTTGACCAAGGCATCAAGATACAATAGATATTGAAGTGATTAGTGAGACAGGCTACCTTGTTTGAATTTTAAAGTAGAGAAGCAATAACTGACTTCAAAACTCTTAAACCCTTCACCCATGGTAAGGATATAGAACGATCTGGATGTTGGAGATTAGGCAAGGATTTGTAAGGAAGATTTCTTTCAAGAGGGCTGTGCTGTGAGCTCCCCTCCCCAAGGAGGGGTAGAGGGTACTTCTCCCTCTACATCAAGTCAGGAGAGAGGAATTTCAAGAGATTACTTAGAGAGCTTGGTATGTGTCCCCTGCAGTGAGGGAGGCAGGATGAAATGGTCTCTGACTCTCACCTGGAAAATGTAAGAGGCTGGCCAGTGCTGTAATGGCAAGAGCGAAAGCAAATTGCTGCTGTGTTGGGGTATACCTGCACTCCCAGAGGCTGTCAGAGCAAGGCATTTGTGACTGTTCCCCAGGGATCAGACGAGGGCCACACTTGCATGAGAGATCTGCAGGCTAGAGGTCCTCTGCAATGCGGGGTCTCGCAAGCATCCATGAAATCACAAAAGCATCCAGGAAAGAGTCAGTTTTAAACACCTGCTGGTGAAAAGCCAATTTTCAACAGCAGCAGTCAGGAAGGCACTTCCTGTCTCCCTTACCTCTTTTTCATCTCCTTGCTTTGCTTCTGAACTAATGTCGCCAGATATAGCAAATAAAAATGTGGGATGCCATATTAAATATGAATTTGAAATAAACAGTGCATACCTTTTTATTCCGTGACTTCTATTAGTACCATGACTTCTGTTAGTCCAACTTATTGATTACATTTGTATATGCAAAAGAAATAAGTCTGGAAGCATGTATACCAAACTGCTAACAGTACTTATTTCTGGTACCATAGTGAACTTTTACTTGCAAATCGCTTCAATTTTGTTTGAATTATTATAAATATGAATCACTTTGATAATCAAAATCAATAAATATCTTTTAAAACATTTGCTTTTCACTTAGTATTTTGAGAATATCTTTACATGTTCATATTCTTCTCAAAAGTGTTTTCCAATGGCTGTTTAACTGATCTCATTGTATGGCTGTAGTATAAAGCATTCAAGACCCCAATTCAGGTTGTATTGTATTTTATTAATATGAATAATATTGCAATGAAATCCTTGTAGTTTAATCTTGTGCACGTCTTTAATTATTACCTTAGGATATGTTCCTAGAAATGGAATTACTGAACCCAAGAGTTACTGTGTTTTTTTTCTTTTTTAACATCTTTATTAGAGTATAATTGCTTTACAATGGTGTGTTAGTTTCTGCCGTATAACAAAGTGAATCAGCTATATGTATACATATATCCCCATATCCCCTCCTTCTTGTGTCTCCCTCCCACCCTCCCTATCCCACCCCTCTAGGTGGTCACAAAGCACCGAGCTGATCTCCCTGTGCTATGCAGCTGCTTCCCACTAGCTAGCTATTTTACATTTGGTAGTGTATATATGTCCATGCCAGTCTCTCACTTCGTCCCAGCTTACCCTTCCCCCTCCCCATGTCCTCAAGTTCATTCTCTAGTAGGTCTGTGTCTTTATTCCTGTCTTACCCTTAGGTTCTTCATGACATTTTTTTCTTAGATTCCATATATATGTGTCAGCATACGGTATTTGTTTTTCTCTTTCTGACGTACTTCACTCTGTATGACAGACTCCAGGTCCATCCACCTCACTACAAATAACTCAATTTCGTTTCTTTTTATGGCTGAGTAATATTCCATTGTATATATGTGTCACATCTTCTTTATCCATTCATCTGTCAGTGGACCCTTAGGTTGCTTCCATGTCCTGGCTATTGTAAATAGTGCTGCAATGAACATTGTGGTACATGACTCTTTTTGAATTATGGTTTTCTCAGGGTATATGCCCAGGAGTGGGATTGCTGGGTCATATGGTAGTTCTACTTTTAGTTTTTTAAGGAACTTCCATACTGTTCTCCATAGTGACTGTATCAATTTACATTCCCACCAACAGTGCAAGAGGGTTCCCTTTTCTCCACACCCTCTCCAGCATTTATTGTTTGTAGATTTTTTTGATGATGGCCGTTCTGATCGGTGTGAGTGATACCTCATTGTAGTTTTGACTTGCATTTCTCTAATGATTAGTGATGTTGAGCATCCTTTCATGTGTTTGTTGGCAATCTGTATATCTTCTTTGGAGCTTTTAAACTTGACAGACTTCCCTCTTGAAAGGCTGTTTGTCTACCTACACCAACGCTACTGCATGTAATTATCAATACGTATCTCATTGTTTTGATTGTATTTTTAAATTATTAGTTACAATGATATTTTAAGTGGTTTTTGGCCATCTGTATTTTCGTATTAGTCTGATGGATCTAACAAATGGATATTACATTAATGGGTGCTCGCAGGGTTTTTCTGTACATCATGTTGACTTTTGTCAACTCCAGCACCCTGTAACACACAGACCCATACACACACAACCATTCTGTGCATTACACAGTCAATAAATGCTGGTTGAATGCATGAGTATATGCATGAATTATTTAAAGAATCTGGCCAAAGGAAACCCTTCTTGGTTATTTTACTATTGACTTTTTCATGATTTATTCACTCACTCAACAAACAGTTATGGAGTGCCTCCTGTGTACATGGCTCAATGCTATGCCATTTAAAAATAATAATAAGCATTGGGAATAATTTCAATCAATAAAATACAACTAGTGAATCACAAATATTCCAGGAATATCTCAGCTATATAGCACCTTCAGAGGAATGAGCCTGTGTGAATTGGCAAATATTCTAGGTACTTTGAGATTTATACACTAACTTTAAAATTGTAAATGGCTGTTGATGAAAATATTTCTACAAGGTACTATATGTGTCTGTGCTTTCTTAAATATGGTGCTCCATAGATGTAACTATAAATGGATGGGATGCAGGGATGCATGAATGAGTTTGTTACTCTGCTCTGTATGTGGCAAATATCTTCTTCGCTCTGTGAAACTTTGTTGATTGGGATGCCCTGAGAAACTTTTGGGTGTCACTACTTCTCACTTGTGATCTTCTGTTGCTGTCCCTGCCACCATCACCATAGCCTCTGCATCCATCCCTACTTCTAATCTCTGCTGTTTCTGCTGTCAGTGAGTCTGCCCATTTTTGTTTCTTTCTTCTGTTCTTTCTCCAATGCCTCTTGGCTTTCAAGTGTGAAAAACAACCATATATATATAATCTCCAGCTATTAATTGTGTCGCTCTCCTTTTGGGTTGCAGCCCAAGTAGTCACCTCACACTTGGAGTAATTCTGTCCCTTTTGGCCATGTTGTTTGATTCAGGATGCCAAAGGGCACCTTTTTCACTATAAAAATGTTTTTGAGCTCCTTCCTGAGGGTTCTAGAAGTCCAGGTGCTAGACAACAATTGTACTGTAGTATTGCTGGCATCATATGAATGTGAAGTTTTAGACAAGGGGACCCCAGCCATGGGTCTGGTCCCACTGATAGCTCTTAAAGGCTGATAGATTTTCAAGCCAGTTCTTCTATCATACTGTTGATAGGATTTTCTGCAGAAAGCCATTTCTGACGTCCCCTAATTCATGTTCTTTAGAGATCTTCTCATCAATATCTAAACTCATCAGCCCCACGGAGGAATGGGAGGTTTCCCCAGTCCCCATCCTGCTATGGTGGTTATAAGCTTCCAGGGAAATGAATCCTCGATCTTCTTCAGCACATGTTTGGAGTCCCCTTTCTTAGGCACATGAGGAGCCTGCATTTTCTTATCCGTAAAGGAGTCCTGAACCTAAAGTTGTAACGAGGAAGAGAGAAGAGAACCAAAATAATGTTTTAGGTAGGTTCAGACACCGCCGACGTGAGTGGGAAGGAAAACTGTGTTGTTAGAAGAAAATCCTCCAGTTTTAGGGTCTTGGTGCCTATGACTGGAAATTCTGACAAAGGACATTCAAGCACGGTATATTCTTAATAAAGCGTCTCGCTTGTGCCACCTTTAACAGCCCTTCAGTGTTCCTGAAGCACCTCTTTCTTCTGCCAGTGTACTGTGAGGACGTGGGGCAGGGGAGGGCCAACGATTCAGAAGCAGCCGTGGAGGCCGCTGGGGGAAAATGGCCAGGGCCGAGGTGAGTGGGAAGGCAGAGGGAGAGGAGGGAGGGGCGGGGCCTGCTCCAGCCTGAGCGCCGCGGGCGGGGCGCGGTGCAGTGGTCGAGGAGATGAACAGGAAGTGCTTTCTGTCAGCAGCCGCCACCACCACCACCACAGCAAAGCGTAGTCTTTCCTTACAGATGATTCCACCTGCCTTTGACACCGGGAGCCACACATCCCAGCCGGCTCGCCGGTGTTTCATTGAAATGGCCGCCTGTGTGGAGTTCAGAGGGGAAAATAATGAAGTAGGTTTTCCTCTTCCCTTTCTACAGTAGCCCCACGAGAGTATACATTTGATAAGGGCCAAAGTCTGTTTGTGAAAAGGAACCTCTGAGGGGAGATACGGCACCTAAGACCAAAGACCTTAATTTTGCCTCAAATTTTGGCTCTACTGTTTCTATAGAGACCAAAGGGAAGCTTTGGCTCCCCCATTCAGCTATTAAAGTTTAGTGCATTGAAAACTGTCTTCATGCTGTGATACCCTTTCAGGGAGGAGAATAGGGTCTGAACTAATCCATGAAAGTTGTCATGCTATGAACTAGTAGTCAAGCTTTTTCCTTTCAATTGAATCTAAAACTATACTGTACTTCACACTTGATTGGTCCTTCAGATGGAAGGATTCAATATCCCTGCTGGAAATCAGCTCGTCTTCCTCACACAGTGCTGTTGAACGTGGAAAGAACTTATTTCTGAGGCATAATTACCAGCTCTAACATATGAAAAGTCGTAAGGTTATTTAATTTTCTTCCTTTTCTTAAATTCTGGTCAAACTCTTTAAAAGTGCTGACTTTTATTTCCCCCTCTGACAAGCTTGTTTACCAGACTGTGTCTCCGTTCTTGGGCTTGCTGTTTGTCAATAGATGTTGGGACCTATACATGCCTCACCAGCCTTTCTTTCCTCAGGATGATAGACAGACATACAGCATAAATGTATTGAAGACAAAAAATATCTTCTGAATGCAGCCGTCAGCAAGCCATTGAATGTCCTGTAGCAAAGGTAACGGGTCACTTATTTACCATGAAGACTGGGACAAGAACTCGAGGAATCTGAGCGGTGCTATGCCGATTGTCTAAGGGAAAGGACGCTTTTCCTTTCCCACTCAAAGAGTTAGCTTTGTTTGTTTGCACATGTTTTAGATCAATAACTGGTAAGAGTAAAGGCAGAACAAAAGCTCTAATAACCATGAGCCATCTGCAGTGTGAATCGACATTTCCCAAGTTAAACACTACTGTCTTGTGAATGAATACGTAGAGTGTATATGATTTTTTTTTTAATTGAAAAAAAAATGCCTTGATCTAGCTACACCAAAAGGGGGCACCAGGGTATTAAAGAAGTTATCATGTTTTCGGAGGCTATAAATGAAATTAAGTGAAGTTTGGAGAGGTTTTTAGTATAATTAATATGTACACGAGTTTTAAAACTTGTTATTCTAAAAAGTCGGTTGGGTGGTTTCAAGAATTTTGGTAAGAACGTTTTGATATCTCAGTGGAATTTTCTATTGGTTTAGGGTGATTTCTTTGGAGTTTGATGGCATAAAGGAACATATTTTACTTGATGAAAACTAATATAAAGAAAAATCACGTATATGTCTCCTTAGAATTCTATGGGTATTAATACTCATGGTATTTTTCATTGAAATTTTGCTATATTGTCTTTAAAATAGAAGTTTGCCTCTTCTTTGTTGTCTAAGACACTTAGTAAATCTAAGAGTATTTGTTTTTATGTACCTGTGTCTAGGTGGAAAATATTCAGCATTCTGTACTGGCTTTTCTGAGAGAAGGATGCAGAAAGCAGGGACCTGGGGGTTATGTCAAATAGTCGCTAATTTAGAGATTGAGTACCATTGCTCCCAGAATCCAGAAGGAATAAGTAAAGAGAATAGAAAGCATTTTGTGGAAAGATTTTCAAACTGTACATTTTGGTTAATCCGGGGTTATTTTTGTGATTCCAGTGAAAAGAATTTAGTGGAGGAAAATAGAGAGATGAAATATTCTTAATGAGGTTATAAATATATACAGTGCAGCTAGATGCCTCTTCTGCTTTAATGTCACCTATGAGGAGTAAAAACCAGTTCGATTTCTAATTTTGTTAGTGATAAAGTGCTATTTATGTTGTCTTCTCCATCACCCTGATCCCGTATCCTTTTCCCTCCCCCACGTGAAATAGAGACCTTTTATATGTAATCAAATCTGAACTGGTTGGTTAGCTAATAATTCCTCTTAAAAATGGAAATCAGTGGCTGCATGATCCTGTTTTCTCTGTATATCTCTACCGTTTCTAAAGATGGCTGCAATCTAAACAAAGTGGGTTGTCTTTTCACAGAGTTTCTCCTTTTATTCTTAGATGTCCAGTCATAGCTTCTTAAAAAAAGATAAGATGATAAATTTATCTTTGACATCATGTTTTACAGTTTAATTTTTACCCAGCCTTTGGTCTTGCCCATTATTTTATACTTTGTGATGATTTATGGAATCACATATTATGCAATGCAAGACAATTTACAAGCTGCTATTACATCCCTGTAACTTTTATGAAATATATGACTAATTAGTATATTGTTTAACTGGGAGAATTAGATTAAAAAAACAAATGTCTTTCAGGTTTATTTGAAACATATGGACTTTATTCAACTGAAGTAAATATTCAGGTACAATAAATTATTATGTGTAGTGCTGGTTGATAGCTGTAAATTTATTTTAAAATATGGCAATACTAAAAAAAAAGTTATAGACACCAAAAATATGGCAATACTGAGAAGTTTTTATGACTCTTGTTTATTTGACATAAAACAGAATAGGATTATTGAATTTCATGTCTTTTTATTATCAACAGTGTAGTGATTAGCATGTACAGAAATGTCCACTTAAAGGCAGGGAAAGAAACTTACTGTCGATTTCTGTTTGTTGGGGTTCTCCCCACATGTACTGTAGAGGATGTTTGGCTTGATCGTGAAATATTTAAAATGTGGTCAACAAACACTGCGCCCTCTAACTGGGTATTTTCAAAGTTGTATTTTTAAAAATAGTAGTTGTTTAGTTAATAATAATTGCATTATTTTACATCTGCTTTAAGGAATTAATAGTCCTTAGTGGCACTGAAAAAGAAAAATCCTGTTTTCAGGGTAATGCTCTGTAACTTGCTTATATATAAAATACTGTATAGATATATAGATAGATATTCCTATAAACATTTTATTTCTCTGTGTGCTCGTCAGGAGGTCCCGCCACCTTGACAAAGGGTCGATATGACTGGCTAAATCAGTTGTTACACATTTTTGGAATAACAGAAAACCAGACGAGCCAAGATCTAAAAATGCAGTTAATCATGATGCTGATGACCAGTGTTTTGTTGCGGCCTCAGTCTGTGCTTTAGGAGATCTTGTGTTGGGTTTCAGTATTGTTCCATTTTGGAGAAATACGCATATGGTGGTATTTGTATAAGGTCAGAACAGGCAAAATAATAAGTAGGTCCGTTTTTCATCTGTGCTTTTTAGTTCTTTTGCCTAGCATTTCTTATGACAAGATTTCACATCAGTAAGCCATAAAGAATTTTTCTTGCCTTAATTTTTTTCCAGAATCACAGCTGAAAGGGTCCCTGATCTGTTCCCTGGCATGATGTGTTTGTTGAAAACTCTGTATAGAGTGGTTTCACGTTAGATAGGTAGTTGCTTTTTACAGATCGATTGCCTACATGGGCACAATCTGTGGGAGTTTTCAGTCACAAGTTTTGGGTTTTTTCCATAATCCAGCTCGATTCCTGTATGTGGACTGAAAGGGACATTTTGGCCTCTGATTATAAAGACAGGAAAGAACTATAGAAAACCTGATGGAATTAAGGGGAAAAGAGTGTTCAAGGCAAGTAATCAAAAGGCAAAAGTTTCCTTTCAAATGAAGTTCTACCTTATTCTAAAACCAGACATTCCACATAAGAATCTTACCAAAAAGAGCTAGTTTCAGAGACTGATTTTATGCATCCTGCCCAGCTTCTTGCAGCCCCTTCTACAAGTTGGGTTTTGATGTTTGAGGCAGTAAACTAAAACCTCAGAACAAAATTTGATCCCAAAGAAAACAAATGGAGCTACATATTGTTTCTCTAAAAGAGACAAGCGGAATAGCTGAGGTAAACTTGAGGACTGATTTGACTTGTCATTCGGCAGAGCTACAGTCTCTAAGTTCACAATGGACTTTGCAGCTTAACTGGCCTTAATGCAGCTGTTTATTAGAAATTGCAGTGTTATGTGTCAGTGTTGGTTGAGTGATGTGATTAGGGGTGGGATGACCAGAATGAAATTAAAGAGGTGTTCCAAACTTCACAATTTCAAACATTTCCCCGAACTGATGTGGAGACGATACCAATCTCTCTATTTATAAAATTGAATTCTCTCAGTTTGAATAGTGAGAACAAAGGTGCTAATCCGTAGTTCTGAGAAAGGCCAATTATGCCCTCTGCATCAGACAGGGTCTGATATGATTCTAAATAATTGCCAAATCAGATGCACATGAATGTAGTTTTATTATTTATTCAAAACCCATTAACCCAGTGTTTATGTCATGTGGAATTGGGTGCATTTGCAATAAGTTCACCTATATAGAAATGCTCCACCTCAACTTGCAAAAACGTGAAGAGACATTGAGGATCTGTTTGAAGCCATTGGGACTGTTCTGAATTAGAATGAGCTGGTTAGGCAAAGCAGCCAAAGCTGGAGTATCTCAGGAGTCCCACCCTTTGTAGTTTAAAAATACTTTTCTTAATCATTTTCACATTTTTAATTTCATTAGATTCCTTATCACACTCTGAGAAAATAGATATTTAACCCCACTTTCCAGGTGAGAAAACTGAGGCCCAGAGAAGAAGTCACGAGACTTTCACAAAATCAGGTGGCCAGTTAGCAGCGAAACCCCAGTCAGCGTGACTTTGTTAAAGCGAGCATGATACATTGGCAGCCTGCAGACTTCTGCAGTGGGCTCACTGCCCTTGCATATTTGGCCCTTGCATGGTGTTAAATACATGTTTTTAAATTAGTTGCTAACATTAAAAAATTGAGAGAGATTTCACTTTATTAAAAATCAGGATTTCTGGATTTGGGGGAGAAGAAGCAAAAGATTTGGCAACCCTGGACCATTTCTCCAAGACAAGCCCTCACTAGGACTGAGCTGTGGCTCCCCTGCCCAACAGTGCAGACCTTCTCCACTTTGCCAGCCTCTGCCAGGCCCGGCTGGTTACTTGTCTAGGTCTTGTGAATATTTGAGCTCTAAATGCCCCACACTAAACCGTTGATTAGCAATCTTTCTTGAGTATGAGGTTGCATTTTAAACCGAAAAAAAAATTGGCAACCTCTGCTTTAGATCTCTGTCTTCCTTACCAGGTACAGATATATTCAAGGCCAAGTATGGAGTGTCATTCCTCTCGGAGCCTCCCCAGATCCTAGCACGATGACCAGCATACAATGTGCTCTCAGGAAATTGCTAGGGTGGGGAGAGCATGATAGCTGTCCTATCACTAGAGTTTTCACCATACTGACCTGTAGAGAAGTTCTATAAATCGGGTTTTGAGAAGGGAATCAAGTCCATTAGACTTGAGAATTGCAAATCCTACTTCTAACTGGACAGAAACTCAAAAACTGCATTTTGCTCATTTGATCTGGAGGCTACATCTGCAAGATCCCAGACAACTCTATGGATAAAATGTATCGTTGAGATGATGCTCTGGATTTGTGTAGATGTTTCCGATTGTGTAGACACAACCTCTATGGACTGACTACTCCAACCTGGGCCCGTTACTCAGAGTATGGGCCGGTCATATGAGGTGCCTGCTTCCTTGTGACCATGGCCTGAAAAGTGCCATTTTCAATTTTCCAAGCTTTTCTCTCAGAAATAATTTAATAATTTAAAGATGCCAGTCAGCACAATGCCATGTCTGTGTTTTGGGGGTGGAGAGGTAGGGGTTGTAGAATGTCTTTATGTACAGTAGCCTTTCCCCTCTGAACTTTTCCAGCAGTTATGATCTGTATTATTTCTGGGGTATTCACAGAATTAGAGAATGTTAACTGGTGTCATGTTTTGGATACAAAATGGCAGCCCAGAGAGACTTGTCCAAGTCATCTGGTCCCCGATTTGTGGATTCCATTTGTCTTCACTAGGTGACAAATCTCCCTGAGGGCAACGACTGGGCATTAGTCATCTTTGTGCCCTTCCCAGCAGATAGTGTAGTGCGTCTTGCATGTAGTTGGCACTGAGTCAACTTGAGTTCTCATGAAAGCCATGACATTTTCAGACTGACTTGGGATATAGAGGCCATGATGATTTCCTTGTCAGGCTTGCGTTTTAGGACAGGAGACCCTCAGTATGGCTGTGCACTAGGATTTTCAAGTGAGCTCAAGCCAAGCATTTGGTGGCAAGTAAAATGGCCACTGAAGGCATGCTTTTGAAAAGGATTTGATTCTATTTTTTAAGAGCTTTTTTGGAGGAGTACAGGAGACAGAAAATTGTGTGTTTTTTTTTCTTTCATTAGTTATCCAATAGATATTCCTTTTAAAAATACTACACACAAAATTTGAAGGTTGCAAACTGATCTGACTCATTAGATTTAATGAAATCCAAGAGAAAGTACTTCCTGATGCCCGAGGCCTTTCGTATTATCCTTTACCTAATTCTTTACAAGTGATTTTTAAGCTAGTAACTGCCAGAAATAGGCCCATCTGCAGAAACTGAGCACATTTTCCTCCACAACATGACAATGCTATCTGACAGCTATTAGAACTTGAAATTCAGGGGCTTGCAAAGTACACTTCTTCAAGTGTAGCTCGTTTCCAATAAAAGCATTCAGTGTTCTGTTTATTTCACTTCATTGAAATTCATTTAAATTTTCTCTTCCATGGAAACACTTCTGTGTTTCTGTAATCATTATGTATGTGCTTTCTGGTCTTACACTTTAATTTGTTTTATTTCCGTAAGATCTTTTTAAAATTTAATATTGAGACAACAGAAACATGGCATGTATAAATGTTGTTTTGTTTCCTAAAAGTATTATAAAACCATTCCACTTTTATTCTCCATCACATTTGGGTTTTGGAGGTTCCCTCTCCAAATTCTGTTTCCAGTAGGAGTTGCTGAGAGATGCTGAGAACGACGACTCAGTGCTATGGTATACACGTACAAGTTGACTAACTTCCAAAATGGCAGCAATCCCAAGAGTCCAGGAAGTTCTTTTGCTTTCCAAAGGAAGTATCACTCTATCTCGGGTCAAAATAAATTGGGTTCCGGCCTTAGCTCTGCCGTTTCCAATTAGTGAGAACTTCAGAAGTTACTTAGCCTTTCTAGGCCTCATCTATAAAATGAAGGGTCATCACAGGGACCAAACCCATAGGGTTGTTGTGAACATTAAATGGGCTAATGCAGGTAAAGTACTTTGCCCAGTGCCCAGCACAGTAAATAGCATTTTCAGATTATTATTATCGGTAATAATGTTTGATTCCTAGCTCAGTTCTGAGTGGCATTTGGAACTCTGGTACAAAAAGTCAGGGAGGAAAGGAAGTGGCTTCTCTGGCTGGTGTTATAAAAAGACACGAGGCTTTTAGAAGTACAGTCAGTCCATAGCTCTATCCTCATCCCCAGAGAAATGGCAAGAGACGAGCAGGACTGCACAAAACCACCCTTGATTGCTGCAAAACAAACCTAAATTGCTCCAGTATATAGCTACTGGAACCCACAGGCTGGTCAGCTACCGCAACCCCTGGCCTGCCTAGACCCCTCTCGCTCACTTTAAACTCACTATCTTTAAGGCAGCAAGCAGGTGGTATTGCTTCTGTACCCAGGAAGCTATCAAACACTCAACATAAATTGTTTCTGGGAAGAGATTATCTTGGGAAGCTAAAGGGCAGTCTTCGGCTGGCTGTATATGTAATCATTTATCATCTTGCTAAGCACCCTTGAAGACCAGGGAAACATTTTGCTCTCAGGAGCGCCAAAACACGTCAGCATCTTTTCATTTACAAAAATAAAAGTTGGTTTAGAGTTTTAGAAAAGTCTTCATTTGCCAGCCAGTCTATGTGAAAATGATTTTAGATTTGGAAAAGTCATGTTGCAATTGGAAGTGGCTTTGCTTTGTCTGGGCATTCTGCCTCCTTGTCCTCGTCTTGATGACTTCTCTTCCTACATGTCCTTTCAAATGCACACTGTGCACCTCTGGGCCTCACACTGTAGATTAGACCCTGGGTGTACCTTGTGCCTAGGGTTGGGGGGAAACAAGAGATGTGGCAAGAAGGAGAACTAAAAGTAATGTAAGCAGCCATTTATTAGGCATTTTCCTAAGGCAGGTACTGCAATGAATGGCTTTCATGAGTTCTTACTTAATAACCGCCCAAACCTGTATGTTATAGGAACTACTATTTTCATTTTACAGAGGAGAAAACCGAGGCTCAGAGAGGTTAGATGACTTTCCCAAAAGTTGTACGGCTGGTAAGTGATAGAAATGGAGATTCAAGACCAGGCTAGTTGCACTCTCATTCGTGTGCTTTTAACCACTGTGCCATATTCTTCTTCTGATAATATAAAAATATTGGGTCCCCTTCCCCCCACCTCTCAGGAAATCGGTTCACAGTTTGGATTTCTCATCTTTGCCTTGAAAGACCTTGGTTGAGTGAAGAGAGGACACAATGGTGAAAACTTGAGGCTAGAAGCCTTGTCCAGGTCAGACCAAGCAAATCCCTGTACCTTACTCTACCAGGTTCAAGATGAGATTTTACAGAGAAACAAATTAACTTCAAATCCTGCTCTGTCACTTGCTAACTGTGCGAATGTAAACAAGTTTCTCTGACCCACAGTGTCCTCTTCTATAAAATGGTATAACTCCTACTTCATAGGACTAGTGAGAGAATTAAGTGAGACATTGCACAAAAGAGAGATCATGGGGGTACTGCTTAGAGCCCAAACTACAGCACCAGAATCCCAGCTTCCCTGATTTACCAGTTGTGGGACCTAAGGCAATTTGCTTAAACTCATGTGGCCTCATCTGTAAAATGGTGGTAATAATAGCACCTACTTCCTAGGACTGCTGTGAGGATTAAGTGAGTTAATATATGTCAAGCCTTTAGACAGAGTCTGGCCCATAATAAATATTCCATAATTTTGCTATTATGCAAGGTACTTGACACCAAAAAATGGCAGTTTCTATTGTCTTGGTATTGGCCAGCAGTCCCAATTGCCTTCAGAAATTGTCCTAGCCTACACACAGTTCCTGAGAACTCAAACAGAGACCTATTTCAGATAAATCCCAAACAACTTGCTTTAGTTTTCCCCAAGTAAGGAGCCATGGCTCCTTATCATATCATTATGCCCAGGCAGAGGGAGACAGAGGAGAAACTAGGAATCCATGGCCCCAGGATTTGGGTATGTGCTGGGGCAAAGGGGCAGGGAAGAAGATACTCAAAGTCACCCTGGAGGAACTCTCTCTGGAATTGTGATTTCCCATCTACAGGCTCTCCAGAATCAGGAACTGTCATGTGTCTCCTTCCTCTCAGGCCTCTTACAGGTCCTGGGAATTGTTCCCTTTCTCCTGAGGCACAGGATGGGTAGCACAGAATGCTTTAAATAATGTATAACTCCCACCCCAGACTAGATTCCCTGTGTAGGAGTGGACTGGAGAGGACTGCTAAGGGCGACTGGGGCAATCTTTCATTTTGGTGAAGAAACCTTCCAGAGAGATGCTATGTGGTTCATGGATATGCCAGATTGCTGTCGCACAGTGTTAAGTAGTGGCTGTGAGCTCCATAAAGACAGAGGCTGGGTCTGTTTACCACCATACGCCTAGCCCAGGGCTTGGTGCACTGTAGGAAGGCTCAGAAAGGCTGGGGAACGTGAGAGGGGGGAATGATTTGCAGGGATACCGTCAGAGCATATACATTTATCCTTCCCTCCAAAAAGAGGTGGCATTAAGTCCCAGCATCCATTGGTTACCTCAGTACCAACTTAGACAAAAATCTTTCCCCAAATCTCCCTCCTTTCCTGCCAGATAAACACAATTTAGGGCTACCATTGTTTCTCCTCAGTTCGGGTTACAAGTTTTTTTCCTTAGTTCTTTTCTTCCTACAGAACCTTGATTGGGGCTGGGCATAGCATTTATGTAAATTTCAAGTGCCACTCCTATTTGTCTCTGGGTTAACCTAATGGTTTATGTTAATGTCAATCAGGTCTGCCACTCAGACCGCTTATCCCTTTCACCTTTCACCTAATTGCTGGGAGCCAATTTCCCTCAAGGACCTGGCTGTAGAGGCCCAGTCTATTTCTTCATCCTCTTGCTTCTTTCCTTCCTTCCTTCCTTCCTTCCTTCCTTTCTCCCTCCCTCCCTTCCTTCCTTCCTTCCTTCCTTCCTTCCTTCCTTCCTTCCTTCCTTTCTTTCTCCCTTCCTTCCTTCCTTCCCTGTTGAATATCTATTCCATTTGATTGTTATCAGAAGCAGTGAGTGGATGATTTCCTGTGTTCCTGACACATGATATGTGCAACCATCACGAAACTGTCTAATCGCTTCCAGAAAGGTCTATATGCACAGTTACATGCAATAACAGGACCGATCTTGCAAACACAATATGAGTGGAAGAAGCTTGACACAAAGGAGAAAATACTATCATGCTGCAAGATTCCAGTTATATAAAGTTCGAAACCAAGCAAAATTAAACTCTTTAATCTTGGGGGGCAGTGACTGGGAGGGGGAACTGGAGGGGCTTCTGGAGTGCAGGTCGGGTTGTATTTCTTGATCTGGGTGCTGGTTACAAGAACATGTTCAATGTTTGAAAATTCATCAAACTAAACACTTGAGATTTGTGCATATTTCTGTATGGAGGTTGTACATCAATGACGTTTTCCCCAAATAGGGGATTATCAAGCCTCCACTATGTAGAAACTCCTGTACTGTGTGACACTGGGGATTCTTTTCCCTTCCAAAGAGGTCAGAAAATAAAATCTGAGATAGGCAAAGTACCCCTTGAGTTTCCCCTTGATGGTTAGAGTACCTGCAGCCAAACCCTAGTCTGTCTTTGGGGTCCTCCAAAGACCCTTCCAAGTCTACCTCAGCCCCCTCATCTTCCCTTGCTCAAATGCTTTACTTTTCTACTAAATGCTGTTAAATAATGTCTCTTCCCTTGCATTGCAATTTACCAATTTCCAGTGAACTCGCCTGGACTCCCCAGCTTCACTTTAAGCCCCTCAAGAGCAGAAACCTAGTTATACAATTCTTTGTAAATTCCCACAGCATAGCATAGCACAGGGCTGGGCACAAATGCCCCATTCATAGCTGCAGTCAAAATAGATTCTAATACCCAGACAAGAGGGAGCTTGAGGCTGCATTCACAAGTGGCTTTTCACCTCAGGAAAGGCGTGGACAGCCCCTAGGGCACCATCAGGTTTAAATAAACAACCAAATGAACAAATGACTCATACATTTTTATTAATTTGTAATTTTAAAAAACTTATCTGGATTTTCTTTTGATTTCAAAAGAGAAACATTTTTACACTCTCTGTTATCTCTTCTGAGATTTAATGTTTGGTTTCAGGAACTAGAAAAGTGGACCAAAGTGCCCTTAATTTCAGGAAGCTCAGCAGATGAAATGCAGTGATCCAGAAAGGTTGCTGGCCTCAGGAATTGGAGGTGAAAAGTGGGAATGGTGTCCAACCTGGAATCACAAACTAGTCAGAACTGGAAGAGAAAGTAAAACATTATCTATTCTTAGATGGAGGAGGAAATTGAAGCTTAAAGAAGAGAAATGACTTCCATTCAACTTTTATTTTGAAAATACATATTCAGTACCTACTGTGTGCCAAATGCTGAGGATATAGCAGTGAACAAGGCAGACAAAGGCCCATCCTTACAGAGCTGACATTACGGTGATTGAGAGAGTAACGTTATTAAGTCACACAAATAAATATGTCAAGTCTTAGAAAGGAGAGGTACTTGGTGCCCTGGGAGCTGAGAATGAAGTGCTTGACTTGGTTAGGAAAATCAGCAAATGCCTTCCTGAGGGAGCCATGTTATGGTGAGAGCAGAAGGATGTGTAGGAGCTGAGCAGGTAACAGAGGGGTGGTATGTTTGCAGGCTCCGTGGCAGGACAGAACACAACTAGACCCAGGAACTGGAGGCACGGCTTTGGGGCTGGAGAGGAGAGAATCCGGGTAAAGGCAGTGCAAGATAAGGCTGCAGTTGTGGGAAGGAGCCAGGCTGTGCAGAGTCTTTGTCCTACAGGTAATAGGAAGTCATTGGAGGGTTTTAAGCACAGGAAGGACATGGTAAGATTTGTGTTTTTAAAAGATCACTCTGACTACTATGGGGCTGGGAAGGTTATGTGGTGACAGGCAAGGCTGGGGAAGTAGTTTGGGTCCAGCTGTGAAAGAGCTTGAACAACAGGCTAAGGTATTGGACTTAGTTCTGTGGACAGTGAGGACTCATCAAAAGGAGCCTCTGGGCCACTCAAGGGGATGGTTATAAGAGAGGCCTGTGTGAACTCAACAAATATTCTTTTTTTTAAAATAATTTTTTAATAGATTTATTTATTTTTATTTATTTAATTTTGGCTGCATTGGGTCTTCGTTGCTGTGTGCCCGTTTTCTCTAGTTGCGGCGAGCGGGGGCTACTCTTTGTTGAGGTGCGTGGGCCTCTTATTGCGGTGGCTTCTCTTGTTGCGGAGCACGGGCTCTAGGCATGCGGGCTTCAGTAGCTGTGGCACGTGGGCTCAGTATTTGTGGCTCGCGGGCTCTAGAGTGCAGGCTCAGTAGTTGTGGCACGCGGGCCTAGTTGCTTCTCGGCACGTGGGATCCTCCCGGACCAGGGCTCGCTCCAGTGTGTCCCCTGCACTGGCAGGCGGATTCTTAACCACTGCGCCACCAGGGAAGTCCCCTCAACAAATATTCTTAATATTTGGTAGACACCATGAAGGGGTAGATGAGAAATAGATGCCCTGGTCTTCACCCTCCATATTCTGAAGTTAGCAGCTGACCCAGATAATCACTGAAAGTTCCTGGCCTTCATCTAACAAGAAGTGTGATGCTGTTTTCCCAAACATTTAAGTCACTGAAGAATATACCAAAAATATAATTCTCTCTCACATATCTCTGATTCAACAAGTGTTTATGGGGCCCTTGATATGAACCTAGTAGCAAGGTTCATAGTATTAGTTATCTATTGCTGTGTAACAAGTTACCCCAAAACTTAGCAGCTTAAATCTAAACACATTTATTATCTCACAGTTTCTATGGGAGAGAAATTCAGGCATGGATTAGCTGAGTATTCTGCTTAAAGGTCTCTCACAGGCTGCAATGGAGGTATCGTCCAGGGCTGGAATCTCATTTGAAAGTTGGATTGGGGAAGGATATGCTTCCTAGATCATGTGGTTGTTGGCAGAATTCAGTTCCTGGAGGGTTGTTGGATTGAGGGCTTCAGTTCCTTGTAGGCTGTTGGCTGGAGGTCACCCTCAGTTCCTTGCCCTGTGGGCCATTCCATCATGGCAGCTTGTGGTAGCCAGTGAAGCAAGAGAGAATCTTGATGCTTGCTCTCAGGGACTTTGCAGTCTCCTTGGGGAGGTGAGATCTGGATCTAGGAAACAATCAGCAACAATGTATATTACTGAGTATAATTAAATGCTCAAATGTATAATAGGCATGAAGGATTCACAGACTTTTGGTGGGGAGGGTTAGTGACACAGGGAGGGATATAGTGTGTGCAGTGATGTGGAGGCAGGACACTATGGTATGTTCGGAGAACGGTGAGACCGGCAGCCTGCGTGAGTAGAGGGTAAGCTTGGGGGGTGTAATGGAAAGCAGGAGAACTAAACAACAGACTCCAAGTGTACCTTAGAGATCTGAGAGAGAATCAGAGCCAATGAATGTTCCTGTTAATCCCCAAGGGGGTGACCACACGACTGGACCTCAAAAGCACACGTGTTGATGAGTATGTACTTTGACAAGAGTTGTGATTTTTAGCATTTACAGTGTAATTTTATTTAAGTAATCATTGCTACTTTCAGGATGTTTTTCTGAACACTTCCCTTTCAGAACAAAATAATTGGGCCATAGCTCTTCCTTTGATTATTTTACATTTGTTTTGTTCCCAAATATAAGTGAGAAAGCCTTTTCTTGTCGTGGTAGTATATGATTTCTCTTTGAGGTCAATATTAGAAAATCTTTCTCTCATGTCTGGTCCTCTGACCCTGAGCAGGCTCATCCCACTTTCAATACACAAGATTGTAAACTAATAAAATAGCTATCATTACTAAATAGTTGAAAATGATGGAGTTGGCACATTTTATTTGTAGTTCTCTATGGGGATTAAAAGCGATTTGGGGAAATGATTTGCTTTGTTCCAGCCCTGAGCACAGTGCCATGTAGCATCTGATAAATGTGCCCAGCAGATGACTTACTGAGTGCAATGCCAATGATTGTTAAATTTGACAAGGAATTCGACTTGACCTGGTACAATTTTACCCAGTTCCTTGTGCAAAATGAGAGATCAGTCCGGATACCTATTGCATTTGTATCATTTAAAACTGCTCTGAGGGATCTCCACCTCCCAGGTAGAGGCTCTGTACAACAATAAGCCAGTTTATCAAAGATGGGATTTAGTGCTCGTTGTTTTTCTATTAGGGAGGAATTACGCTAAGCCCAGCAGCAGACATTTTGTGTTACCATGGCAGCCCATATTTCCTGCAGGGTTGTGACCCCTAATGACTACAGTGGGAAGGCAGGAAAAATAGAGACTCTTTGAAGATTAGTAAATAAATGCATTACTTATGCAAACCGTCTCTGAGATGGCACCACAGTACAGAAGGAAAATGAGGAAGCTCTTCAGATTGAACAAATGCTTATATGTAAATACCTGCATTGGAAGAAAACAAATCACCTTTCATTTGATTATTTCTTTAAAAGTCCGTTTGGTCTGATAATGAAAGTAATATAAACTGGACTTCATACTGATAAAATAGTATTATTGTGCATGAAAATACAAACAGCCATTGATGTTTTCCTTTCATTCTCAACAACTAATTTTTTTCACTTATTGGTTCTTCGAATGTAATATGGCTCCTAAAATGATTGTGCAATATTCCTTGATGGATCACAGACAGGAAAAAATAAATGAGCATATTCAACTTTATGTAGGCATTGAGAATTCTGTCCGCCTCTCCTTGGTGAAAGTGGTTTAGTATTGTTTTTGACAGACTTAATTTGTCTTACTTGACCTGATACATTTCTGAGCAAGAGCTGAAAATAAGAGGAAATCAAGCATCAATCTGGGCCTACTGTTTGCAAGTGATTTTCTCAGTACATATTTCCTTTGAAGTCACGCCTACATTTATTCATACAAGAAATATTGAGTGCCTACTATACTACTACTGTTCAAGGCACTGTGTTCTGGTGAAAATGAATCTGAACTTGCATTATGAGGGTAGATCAAATACAAATGGATTGTGTTTGCTTGGTATACACTCTGCTGCTCCTCAAATGAGTTATTTTGTTGAGAATAAAGAGGGAAAATATGGTATAAAGTGGCTAACCCCGTGTCTGGGGTGTTGCCCTCCACTTCTTTTCCTGGTGTATTTATGTCAGAAACGTTTATTTACTGGGGAGCTGTTCTGTGCCAGGCAGAGCTCCAGCCGTTGGAGATGGAGTTGTGGACAAGACCTAGCCTTTGCCCTAAAGGATAACACAGTACAGCCATGGTTGCAGCAGCTCACTTTGACTTTGACTCACTGGTATTCTAGTAATCATCAAGGGCTGCACTGGGTAGAGTGTTTCCAGTGGTTTAGGTTGATTTGTGCTAACCTGTCAGTGGCCTCTTACCTTGTTCTCCTTGTATCAAGGGCACAGATCTTGGCCAGGCAGTGTTCACTTACTTTTTATTACTTAGTTCTTCTGTAAGATTTTTTTACTATATCTTCTGCACATTCTCTCCAGTCAGGAAGATTTTTCAGAGCTTTACTCTCTATAGGTGATTTTTTTAAAAATTGGAGGAATATTGTCATTTTACTCCATACATTACCTCTGTCCCCTTCTTCAGAGATTCTGATATACCCTTCCTTTACCACCCCCTACCCCAGCCAAAGATTGAGACTGACTGGGAGGACTAGTCTAGAGATCCATTCTTTAATTTGGGCTCTAATAGCTCTTGGTAGGTCTAGAATGAATCCGCTGAATGAGTAAGCCAGTATTTTAAGTACCTGAAATTCCTTGGCCGAAAGTGCTAAATAAAATTGTATATGTTACCACTCTAAAAGGCAGGATGTCCTTTTAAATAATAATAATAATTTTAAAAACCTCAACTATCAACACAATCCAAAATCGTTGTTGCACTCCGGCCATAAAGTTATGAGGTTTCAGTTGGAACAGTCCATACCTTGTATGAATAAATCTGTTTACACTGGTTCCTTCTCCATCCCATCCATCCCAAAGGGTTGCTAGAGAAGGGAAGAAAGCTGAGACTAGACAAGACCATAGTGGGAAGGCAGTGCCCTGGAAAATGGGAAGGGTCGACTGGGTTGAACACTACTGAAAACAATGATGTCCTGTCTCCGTGCTAACTACTGCCTAGCTGTAAGGCTAAGAAATAAATACCTCTATTCATCAAGCGAGGGACCAACAGACCATAACCATGTTCCTGTCTTTCAGAGACAGCAAATAAGCATCATAAGTCATGGTGAAAATATTTATGAAAGTCCTTTCCAACTTTAAGACTCTTTGATTTTATGATAAAATCTTGGAGAGCAGTTTCTAAAACTCACTTAATATTCTGTCCTTTCTTGCCTTCTGGCTTTCCATACAGTAATTCCACACAGCTTCCTAGATCATGGCCTTAGCAGGAAGAGAGAGCCTTTATCACTGTCCCTTTGCAAATTCTCTGAGATTACTAGGCTTAATTGCTGAGCAGCTGTGCAGCTGTCAAACACAGGGTTTGGAAAACACTAGGGATTGGCATCAGGAAGAGGGCATACGGAGGGAGCTGTGCCAGTGAGAGTGATGTTTTGCCTCTACCTTGCCTCTACCTGTTCCCACCAGGTTCCAGGCATCTTTCCCAGACACCCCAGTACAGCTTCAAACCAGAGAAGTGGAATGGCTGAATTTGGGTTGTCCTGGCCTGTAAAAGGAAAAGGAGGAAGGGCAGCCCAGCTTCTGCACATCCTAATGTGTTTGCTTATGGGACCTGGCGTTGGTCTCACTCCTGTGTGTAGCTCTGACATCATAGAGACATCACATATGAAGCCAGGAGTGAGCCTTCCAATCTGTGATTGCCTCAGAAGTGAAAGATTAGCTGGAGGAGATAATGAAGAAAAGAGCAAGTATCCTTAGCAGGCCACAGATTCTAGAGAAAAGTCTTTCAAAATCATATATGGATGGACTTGAGAGTAGTATTCTTCATCTGGGCCAGAAGTGCTCGTAAGGGAAAAGAGACCTTAACAGTGTTCATAACACTGAAGAACTATTTTGCAGGCCATCTCCATGACAAGAGCCTGCTGGTGGCATCCGATGGCAATTCTAGGGGGAGGGGATTTATGGAAAGAAAAAATAGGGCTGTAGAGAGAAATCGGGGCTCAGAAAATGTAAGAAGAAAAAAATTAAATAAAATAAAAATTAAAAAAAAAAGAAAATGTAAGAAGACAGGTGAGGCGACAGGATGATGGATGCAGCACGTGGCGCTGCACACGGGCTCCCAGGAGAGGAGCCCATTCACTGACCAGGGGTGAGTCAGCCGGCAATGGTTTGAAATTGAAGAGCAGTGGTGAGGGGATCGTTTGCTGGCTGGTCGCCAGAGCCTGAGAAGAACACTTTGGAAGTAGCTCAGAGGAGGATACAGTCACTGGGTCAGGACTGGAGTGGCTTGGGGCAGAGACGGGTTTGCTTTGCATAAGATCAAATTTTCCTTTCATACTACGGATGTAAACATGCTGATAGTAGGAATTTTGGAACATGCAGAATATTATGCAGAAACTAAAAACAACTCATAATTCTACTACCCAGAGATAATCACTATTAACATTTGAAGTAATCCTTTTGGACTTTCCACGCTAAACCCATATGTATATTTCTATACAAATTTGGGGTTGGTATGTTTTACAACCTACTTTTATCCACCACTTAATAACATATTGTGATTGTTCTCCTTTTCTTCACTTGTCTGAATCCTACTCACCTCTAAGAGCTCAGCCTAAGCCTCACTCGCTTATAGCAAATTCCCCTGAACCCTAAACATGGTGCAGTCCCTATCCTCAGGCCTCCCTTGGCACCCTGTTCTTGACATTTGACAGCATTCATTTCTTTTGTTATTTCTTATCTCTTCTGTGAGAGTACAAGTCTGTCTTGGGTGCTGCTGTATCCCAAAAGTCTGGCCCATATGGGCAAGAACTCAAAAATATCTTTGTTAAATACGTGAATTAGAGCATTTCTGACCTGCAACTTGGTGGACCTATAATTTAGGGCCAACATAAATAGATTTAGAAATCCCGAGCTTGGAACCTAGGCTGTGGGTCAAGAGAAGAAGCAACCAGAGCGAGAGTGCTTGACTAATGATTTCTATGTGTCGTGCTGGCTTTGCCTACAAGGCTGTCCACCCACAACTTGCCCCATCTGAATATGGTTTGAACCCTGAAGACTCCTTACTTTGCAGTTGACTTACTTCATTCCACACTGGCGATGAACCTGTGATGTGGGGAGGAGTTTCCAGAAGCACGATGCTGGGCTAAGGGAAAGGCTATGGTACAGAGACCATCATAGGCCATGGGGAACCTGGACACATTCGTTCGATTGGCTTTGCTTCAGCACTGGGGTGCTGTCAAAAAACATTCATTGGGTCTTTAAGCCCCAAGGTAAGGAGCTACTAGATGCAGCCTGAGAGAAGGGTGGGTGGATGGTGAGAAGATCTCAGCAGCTCAAGCACTTGATGGAACCCTAGCAAACTGCGTAGAGGAGGATTTTGATCTATTTCAGGAAAGCAAGGCTACCTGAGTCACATCTTGCTCAGCACAGCGCTACTCTATATTTATGTAAATAATCCAGTCACCAGCTAGTTTCTTCTCATACTTTTGATGAAGCTGGAGAATAGTAGACTGTTCTGACAATAATTTCATTGAGCAGAGTTTTTTTTAAGTCCAATAAAGTCTCACAAAGTCAATTTCTGTCACTGATGTTGTTCCTGCAACAATGAAATTAAGAGAAAATGATCGTTTTGATTTTTGATGCAGAGAGAGAATTGTAAAGTAAAATTCCTAAGCGTTTGATCATCTGATAACTATTCTCTGGCACTTAAAGGCCAGTAATCTTTGCAGAAGTGGCAAAGCACATTTAGTCTCCAAGCAGTGTATGTTTCTTGTACATTTCTACAGTTAATTACCTTTCTTGTTTTCATGTTCCTAATCAAGTTTAAGACTACACTGAAATGTCCTGTAAATTTAAAAATAATTCCATTTGGAATTCTCTCTACAAAGACTAACCTCCTTGAGGTCGATCATAATTACTTCATCCATTCAGGATCCTACCATGTGTGAGCACTGTGCTAGGAGCACAGTGACAGATGAAAGAAGACAGTTGAAGGAAGCAGGGCCCCTGCTGCCAAGCCACTCACTGCTCCAAAGCTTTCAAGGGCTTTAATGTCAAAATTCTTCTGCTGGGCTTTCATGGCCTTTTGCCTCTGAAAGGGATACAATGTCATCTCCCCTGGCTATTCTCTCCTTTTCCTCTTCTTCCAGACACAACCTCTGTTCCAGTCCTATTACAGACACCGCATGCAACCTCGCATCCTTGTCCTCATGCTTGCTGTCCTCTCCCATCCTCTGAAGCCTCAGCTCAAAATCTCTTCAGGTGTCTTCTTGGCTGTACTTGCAAAATACATATCCAGAGTCTGATCACCTCTCACTGCCTCTACTGCTACCACCCTGATTCAAGCCACCATCGTGTCTCCCCAGGACTGTTTGGAAGAGTCTCCTACCTACCTCTCTGCTTCACTTCTGCACGCCACAGTCTATTCTTCACACATTAAAGTCATATCATGTCACCTCTCTGCTTAGAACCCTCCATCAACTCCCCATCTCACTCAGAGTCTAAGCCAAAGTCTTCTCCATGCCCTACAAGGCTCCACATGGTCTGGCCCCTCTGTTACTTTTCTGACCTTATTTCTCACCACTCTTCCCCTCGTGTACTCTACTCTAGAGGATCTCAACCCTAATAGATCTAACACCCTCTTTTGATAATAAATACTTTTAATGCCCCATTTAGTACCTTGAAAGGAGAGGTATAAATAATATAACTTGCCTATCCACATATTTATAAGATGTCCACGCCCCCAAAATAACATAAAAGAAATACAAGGAAATAATTTACAATAAAATAGTACATATTTTAATATATAAATCCTGGGGCACAGCTACACTTGAAAATATAATGAAGTAGGAAGAAGTTTTGTACCTGTAATGAAAAAGCATAGTGAAAGTGACAGCTCCAAATGCTGATTGATAAAAGCATGTTGTAGGGGCTATTCTAATGTCCACAACTGTGTGGCTGTCAGTGATACGATTTTTTTCTGAAATGGTGAATTTTCTTGGTAGAGTTCCAAACAAAATGAAATATGGTCTTTCCTGCCACCAACATCCCTCTTCTAAGTAGCGTCCTCCAATCAGTGGAACCGTTAAAAATCAAAACCCAAAACCATAAAAAACAAAAACAAAAAAAACCCCACCCACTCACATTTTCAAAATGCCCTCTAGGGGGCACTGATGCCGCATTGAGAATGATTGCTCAGCCCCTTGACCTTGCTTCCCCTCCACTAAGCAAAGCTTGTTCCCATCTCAGGGCCTTTGCACTTGCTGTTCTCTTTGCCTGGAAGGCTCTTCCCCCAAACATAAATAGATGACTCCTTCTCTCTTCCCTCAGGTCTCTGCTCAAATGACACTGCTTTAGAGAGAGCTTCCCTGACCATTCTGTCTAAAATAGTACCCCTGCTCCATAGATCTCTATCTTCTCACTCTTCTTAAATTTTCTTCATAATGCTGTAACTGTTGCTATCTAACATTACTTTAGGTGTCTATTTGATTATGTATTTATTGCCTGGCTCTCCCACTAGACTCTAGTGACTAAAAGGAAATCTCCGAGACTTAGGAGACTTCTATCTTTTGCTTGGCTCTATTTCCAGAGTCTGGTAAATGGTGCCCGGCCTATCGTAGGTGCTCAGTAAATATTTGTTGAAATGATGTCTGTCACCTCCACCTCCTGTGCACTCTTATGCAAGTCAGCACCATTATGAATTATGTGTGGCCACAGTGAGGTCGGTGACTGTTTTCTTCTCTGTGGCTTTTCTTATTATGAGCAGGTACCAAAGTATCCAAAGGCAACCAGGTTGCTAACCAGCCAGTCACTTGTCTGTGCCATGCTTATTTTTATCCTTTTCTTTTGTTCCCATCTACGGTAAGCATTTATAAATCAGCATTTGAATTATACACAAAATGATGCTACTGCACTGCTTAGGAATGGTTTATTTTCCTGGATAGGCTGAAACATTGTCCCTATAGCCTGGGTTACCTCTTTGATTTAGCTAGTACTTCAACAAACCGAACAAGGTGGTGTACTGGGTGTCTGATCCCCGATGTGGGGAGGGGGTATCAGCCAAGTGAGAAGATTAGGTCCCAAGGACAGGGGCTTGATGAGCGGAGGGGAGGGGCTCCCCAGAGTGGCAAGAGATAGAGGGGCCAGAGTGTGAATGCAAACTGCATACACGAGGATGCTCCAAGAATCAGGAGAAACGTACCTTGTCTTTTGGTGGCAGGGACAAAAGAGGAGAGGGAAAGAAAGATAAAAGGTCAGAAGTTGGATCAACATAGGAATAGAATGGTGGTTGAAGAACAAGTTTTGGCAACTTCTGCCTGGAAGACTCTTCCTCCAGGTCGCTGTATAGCTCCATCCCTCACTTCCTCTGGGTCTCTGATGAAATGTCATCTCATCCACCAGATCATCCCTGAACACCTTAAACAAAATGAGACTCCTTCACTGTCACACTGTATTCCTCTTAACACGCCTCTTCTTCTTTGTAGCATCATTACCACCTGACATCATATATTTAAATTGCTATTTGTTTATATTTTACCTCCCTGCCCAGCACACCCTCCCCCCAACTAGGATGTCAGAACAGTGGTCATCACACAATCCTCAGTAAACTTCTGTTGAATGAATGAAAGAAAATATACCAAGGTATGACTAACCAAGATATTATTTGATCTGGGTACTCCCAAGAGATATCTGCTTGGTGTCCTATGTGAAGGTGGGAATACCCTAATTCCTCTATCCCAGTGAGCTATGAGAGGGACCAGAGAGTAACATGGGAATAAACATGTTTGGGAAAGTATGGCCGCTGACTTTAATTGCAAGGGTCATCCGTAGATATATTAATTGTAATTGCTTACTTTTCCCAAACATATTCCTTTGTTCCCCTCCTTTCCTCTCTCTTTCACACTAAGATAGATTGAAAAACCACAGAAGAGGCCGTCACCAAAAGTGGTCCCTTGCCCTCAAATATTTGTGTAACTCAGACCAGCTTTTGGGTGATTAGAAATTCTACAGGATTGAAAGATTAGCCTCCAGACCAATTTTTTCCTGGATGTCTAGTTCCTGCTCTTTTAGGAATTCATTCAAATACTGGGAGAATATATTAATGAATCCAGGTTTTCTATGATTCCAGGATGGCACTAACAAACAGGCTTCCTAACCATTAAATAATCATAGTAAGAGCTACAATCAGGCTTCCTAACCATTAGATAATCATAGTAAGAGCTACAATCAGGCTTCCTAACCGTTAAATAATCATAGTAAGAGCTATGCCATTTATTGACCTGTTGCTATACACCATGTACTGTACTATGTTCTAACAACAGCACTACGAAGTACGTATTATTATCATCCCCATCTTACAGAGGGGCAAACTGAGGCACAGACAGGTTATTTCATTTGTCCAAGGTCACAGAGCTGGTGATAAGTGACAGAGACCATGATTTTATTCATTACATCTTGCAGTAAGTGGGAAGGCTAGGAGTTAATTAAGAGGCAGTCCTACTCCCGATGGCTCTGCCAACCCAGGTCAGGAGTGGGGACTGATATCCAACCAGAAACCTCTAAAATGATGCTCCACATAGTCAAACCTACAGAAATGTCAGCAAGCTTTGTACCCACCCAGCCTTTGCCAGGAGTGTTGGTAGGCTCAAAAACAAATGCTACTCCCTCCCCACCCCAGTGTCTCTCCAACCTTTCTGCTTTGTTGTAACAAGGAAACAAAGAATCAGGAAGACTGGTTTCTCTGCATGGGTGCTTTCTGAACAGCTGTGTGTTGTATTCTGCTCCCAAGTTCTTCCATGAAAGGGGTTTTAGCTGCTTTCAAATACAACTTTCTGCTGCACATTACTATTATTTGTTTATACATATCCTATGTTTCCTACTCAGTTGAAGCTCCTAAAAATCAGGGACCAAATCTTAGTCACCTTGTACTCTCCTCAGTAACCTTGGACCTTCAAGCCACACTAATCCCCCGATCCCCCGCTGAACTTTATACATCTCACTAGATGGTTCCCAGAGCTCCATGTCGTGCCTTGACATGCAGTAGGCACTCAATATATACTTCTTGTTTGCTTCCTTTATCTTGGTCCTCTTTACAGCAAAACATTAGATCCTCTCCCTTTGTTTTTGCCCTTAATCATTCATTCATTGTTTCTTTCATTCTTTTATTCAACATTGTTTCTTTCATTCTTTTATTCAACAAATCTCTCCCCTCAGAGACAGTAGGAATTTCCCTCTCTCTCTCTCTCTCTCTCTCTGTCTCTGTCTCTCTCTCTCGCTTTCTTCAAGGTTGACTGACTCCTATAGTCTGAGTTCCGCGCAAATATATACCCATTCCTTTACATCATCAGTGTCCCCTGAGGGGGAGAACACTCTCCCCAGGGGCTGGGACCCCCAGGTAGGGACAGCAATGATACCTGACACTTAAATTGCTATTATCAGTTTCCTGAGTACCTTCTTACACCTCTTGTTTGCACACTACAACATTATTGTGAGTTAGGCATATATTATAAGTATTCTCATTTTACAGATAAGCAAACAATCTTGGGGAATTTTAATGATTTTCCCAAAGTCAAACAGCAAATTGAGTGGCAGAAGTGGGATTCATACCTGAGATTTTGTATGTCTACTTCAAAACGTACCCTTTCTGGGGCATGTTGGGGGAGCAGAAGAACCTGGGGACCACCTTGCCTCCAGACCTCAAATCCAACTTGCCGTTCCCAGTACCTCACAGTTTGGATAAACGGGAAGAACAGTTTCACTCTTCATTAGGTCTCTGTTGGGCAGTGTTCAGTTTGTTTACTAGGAACAAAAAACCATAAGTAGGAAATTGTTCCAGATCTCCCAAGCAGAGATGTGTTTATATTCTCACCATAAGCCTGAGACCAGCCTTTCTGGACCAGGCTCCCATCTAAGAGTTTTGCACTGGGGCAGACCACAAGGGGCCTCTGACATCTGCTGAACACCAGACCCATGCTCTCTCAGACATCCCCTACTTCCATTCTGGAAGCTTCTTTTTCCCCATTTGAAAATTGCTAATATCATCAACATTTTGAAGTTCATCGCCATTCACTCCTGTTGGTAGCATGTGCTAAACTCAGCCTGTGTTAAACTAAGAAGGTGCCAGTCCCAACCCAAATGACTCTGCTCCAACTCACGTCAACACAGCTTTACTACAGTTTCTGTAGAAAGTTGAGCATCGAAATCCTTCTCCATGAAAGAAATTAAAGAAGACCTAAATAAATGGAAAGGCATCCTGTGTTCATGGATTGGAAAACTTAATATTGTTAAGATGACAGTACTATCCAAAGTGATCTACAGATTCAATGCAATTCCGTATCCAAATCCCTTCTTTTTGTTTTTTCTGAAGAAATGAAAATGCTGATCCTACAATTCATGTGGAATTACCAAGAATCCTGCATATCCAAAACAATCCTGAAAAAGAACAAAACTGGAGGACTTACACTAGCCAATTTCTAAATGTACTACAGAGGTACAGTAATCAAGTCATTGTGGGCTGGCATAAGCATAGATATATAAATACATGGAACAGAACTCAGAGTCCAGAAATAAACGCATATATCTATGGTCACCTGACTTTTTTACAAGGATACCAGGACCCTTCAATGAGGGAAGAATCATTTCTATGGGAAATGATGCTGGGATATCCAGATATCTATTTGCAAAAGAATGAAGTTGGACCCCTACCTCATACCATATACAAAAGTTAAGTCAAAACAAATCAAAGACCTAAGTGTAAGTGCTAATACTATAAAACTCTTAGAAGAAAACATAAGGATAAATATTCATGACCATGGATTTAACAATGGATTCCTAAAGATGAAGTTGTGATACATGCCACAGCATGGATGAACCTAGAAAATATTACGCTAAATGAAAGAAACCAGACACAAAAGGTTACATATTGTATGACTATTTAAATGAAATATCTAGAATAGGGAAAACCATAGAGACAGAAAGCAGATTAATGTTTGCCGGGGGCTGGGAGCAAGGAGGGGAAGTGACATGGAATGTGACTGTAACTGTGACTGCTTAATGTAACAGGTTTCCTTTTGGGGTGATGAAATGTTTGGGGACTAAATGGAGGTGATGATTGCTCAACATTGTGAATGTACTGAATGCCAATAAATTGTATACTTTAAAATGGTTAGCTCTTCCGAATAGCCAAAACAATCTTGAGAAATAAGAACGGGGCTGGAGGAATCATGCTCCCTAACTTCAGACCATACTACAAAGCTACAGTCATCTAAACAGTATGGCACTGGCACAAAAACAGGCACATAGATCAATGGCATGGTTTAGAGAGCCTAGAAATAAACCCACACATTTATGGTTAATTAATCTATTTCAAAGGAGGCAAGAATATACAGCGGAAAAAAAACAGTCTCTTCAGTAAATGGTGCTGGGAAAACTGTATAGCTACATGCAAAAGAATGACATTAGAACATTTCTGACACCATATACAAAATAAACTCAAAATGGAGTAAAGCCCTAAATGTAAGACTGGATACTATAAAACTCCTAGAGGAAAATGTAGGCAGAACACTCTTTGGCACATACTGCAGCAATATTTTTTTGGATCCATCTCCTAGAATAATGGAGTTAAAAACAAAAATAAACAAATGGGACCTCATTAAACTTAAAAGTTTTTGCACAGCAAAGGAAACCATAAACAAAACGAAAAGACAACCCTCAGAATGGGAGAAAATATTTGCAAATGAAGCAACTGACAAGGGATTAATGTCCAAAATATACAGACATCTCATACAGCTTAATATAAAAAAAAACAACCAACCCAATCCAAAAATGGGCAGAAGACCTAAACAGACATTTCTCCAAAGATACACCAGATGGGCAACAGGCACATGAAAAGATGCTCAATATCGCTAATTATTAGAGAAATGCAAATCAAAACTACAATAAGGCATCACCTCACACCAGTCAGAATGGCCATCATCAAAAAATCTATAAACAGGGGCTTCCCTGGTGGCACAGTGGTTGAGAGTCCGCCTGCCAATGCAGGGGACACTGGTTCGTGCCCCGATCTGGGAAGATCCCACATGCCACAGAGCAGCTGGGCCCATGAGCCATGGCCGCTGGGCCTGCACATCTGGAGCCTGTGCTCTGCAACGGGAGAGGCCACAACGGTGAGAGGCCTGCGTACCGCAAAAAAAAAAAAAAAAAAAAAAAATCTACAAACAATAAATGCTGGAGAGGGTGTAGTGAAAAGGGAACCCTCCTACACTGTTGGTGGGAATGTAAATTGGTAAGCCACTATGGAGAACAGTATGGAGGTTCCTTAAAAAACTAAAAATAGAGCTACCATATGATCCAGCAATCCCACTCCTGGGCACATATCAGGAGAAAACCATAACTTGAAAAATACATGCACCCCAATGTTCATTGCATCAGTATTTACAATAGCCAAGACATGGAAACAACCTAAATGTCCATCGGTAGATGAATGGATAAAGAAGATGTGGTATATATACACAATGGAATATTACTCAGCCATAAAAAAGAATGAAATAATGCCATTTGCAGCAACATGGATGGGCCTAGAGATTACCATACTAAGTGAAGTAAGTCAGACAAAGACAGATATCATATGATATCACTTATATGTGGAATCTTAAAAAAATGATACCGATGTTCTTATTTACAAAACAGAAACTGACCCACAGACTTAGAAAACAAACTTATGGTTACCAAAGGGGATAGCTGGGGGTCGGGGGGAGATAAATTAGGAGTTTGGGATTAACATATACACACTACTATATATAAAATAAACAACAAGGACCTACTGTATAGCACAGGGAACTATGTTCAATATCTTATAATAATGGAAAAGAATCTGAAAAAGATTATATATATGTATGAATCACTTTGCTGTACACTTGAAACTAGCACAACATTGTAAGTTAACTGTATTTCAATTTTTAAAAATTAACTTCCCAAAGAGGAAAAAAAAAGGTTATGTCTACGTTATGTGAATTTTAATTCAATTTATAAAATCCTGTTCCCATTCTATGCAGCACTGTCACCAAGAGGGCCTTTCTCCACGTACCAAGGAGTATGGCAGTCCAGCTAGGGTCACATGCAGTAGCTCTGCTTCTGTGGGCTTTCATATTTTCTCAACAGACTCGGAAAATTCTTCATGATCTGAGTTTTTAGCCAGCAGGTATCTTTGACTGAGGGACAGAATTCAATCACCCTTGCTCTGTGCACATAAATGATGGTGCTGAATCATCTAAATGAGGATATGTCACACTCAGAGTGCACATGTATCCCCTCCAGACTCACACATCACAGATACCTGTGAGTAGCACAGCAAACCCCCCATCCTATTCTTCCCATAACAACTTTCAAGATTTGAGTTTTCCTCTATCTGAAGAGTCACTTTGGAGTTGATGGGCTTAGGAATGCCCCCTCCCTTGGAAGCAGGGAAGAGCACGTTCTGTCCTCAACAACAGTGTCTCAGCTAAGGCTCCTTGTGTCAGTGCAATCAGAGGTTTGTAAATGATCCTAATGTGTTGAAGATGAGAAATCGGATCTCCGTTTCAGTGAAGGATAATGTTTATTGCATACTAAAGAGCACTCAAGGAGATGGCAGCTAATAATACAGTAGTTGTATGAACATGTGTGCCATTAAAAATTGTAATTAAGCCAGGTCCCTGAGCACCAATAACGAAACCCAATGAAATCGTCTGTCGGAGGGTTGGGTTACAATTCCACATTGTGAAGGGATTTGTGGCAGCATCTGCAATGGTGGCAAAAGCACCAGAGTTGACCGTGGGTCTTGGAGCAGGAAGGGCCAGAAGATCCAGGGTCAGTGGGATTCACTTGCCTCCACTTAGGATTTGGCAAAAGTAGACACAGTGGCATAGATACAAACGATAGGAAATTCTCAGGAAGTTATTAAAAGGGAAAGCAAATATGTTTGGAGATCTCAGAAATAATTTCCAGGGAACACAAAAACAAATGATAATATTCACTGTTATTTTACTGTTAGCAAGCTTTTATTAAATGTTTACCACATGCAAGCACTCTGCTGAGCTCTTTATAGGAATTATATAATTCTTACAACCCTGTAAGGTAGGTGTTGGTATTAGCCCAGATTTACAGATGAGGAAACTGAGACTTCAAAAAAGATTAAGTCACCTGCCCATGGGTTAACCAGCTCATAAATTATAGACCCAGGAATCAAATCTAGGACTGCTGACTCCAAGGCAGGGAAGTGGGGCCTTGTCCCAGTCCCAAGGTCTTACTTGGTGCCTTGCTAGGGATGAAGTATGTGAGGGATGGGGAACCAACCTTTATTGATAGCATAATTTGTGTCATTTAATCCTCACACACCCCTGGTGAGTTGGGTACTACTATTCCCACTTCATATATGAGGAAACTATAGAGTCTATCAGTGGCTGAGTCTCATGGGGAGAGCTGTTTTTCAGGATGAAGTTTTTTAAACCTTAAGAAAGAACTTTAGGGTACCTCCACTGGCATCCATAGACCTCCATAGGATGCTTTCAGGGTCTCCACTGACCTTTCCTGATTTTGAGTACCTGGTCTGTGCATATATGCACATATGGCCATAATGGCCAGGACATAACACATTAGTGGCCCCACTACTCTAGGCCTGGCTACCCTCTAAGTGTGAACTGGAGGGGTAAATTGTGCTCAAGTGACCCCCCACTTCTGGGGCGGGTCTGTTGGTTTGGCCATTTTATTGGGATCCCTTTTGATGCTCTAAGTTTCAAATAGACTACTGGAAAACTACTGGCTGCTGAGAGGGCAAGGCTGACATCAGAGAGGGGAAGTTCCTGAGACTGGAGATGGGAAATAATAAGGACTTAGGTGGCTGGTTCATGGAAACCATCAAATTCATTACTCTTTTCTTAGCCATCCAAATTGCTACCTAAAACACCACCAGCTGCTCTGCTTCCTGTGGCCTAACTGGCGGTGGGTGGAAAAGAAGACCCCATTTGCAATTACCTGACATAACCATAAAAACAACAGTTGCAGCAGCAACTAATGTCATCGAGCAGCACCCTGCATGTTTCATGTCCTTACATGCTTGGATGTGATCTAATTCAACCCTCACAACAGCCCTCTGCAGTAGACACTATTATACCGCTAGACCTACCCTGCCCCATTTTTACTGATGAGACACGTGAGGCCTGGAGAAGTCAAGTGACCTGCCCAAGGGCACAGAGCTAGTAAGTGGTAGAGGCAGAATTCAAGTGCAGTCTTCCACTTCAGGACTAGTGCTCTGATGCTCTCCTGTTCCTTGGGGCTGCAGGATGTCTACTGCCTTCCGTGCTGCCGTTTTGTCATTGTCCTCCACCTCTTTGAGGATCTTCTTGAGCCTCAAAGCCATAAGAGATTGCTCTGAGTGGGCTCAGTGGACAGAACTCAAAGGTGCAGAAAGACAGATGCTGATGTAGGTGGGAGAGGCCGGGGTGGGGGAAGTTAGACAATTTAAGCTGAAAATTACCAGCTTCAGAAGTGCATCAGTAAGTGGAGTTGGGGAGAATGGGTAGGGTGAATTAAGTAAAATTGGTATTCGTCTTCTCTAATTTTTTCTCACTTTTGCCCTGAGAGGGCAATTAAGGAAACAAATGGTTTGTGGAGATTAGCTGACTTGTAGCTTTGCATATTAATATAATGACATTTAGCTATACCAGGCTGACTTTCTATTTAAGGTAGCTTTGTCTTTTCAGGCTGAAGAACTGATTTCAGAGAATTAGCTCCTGCAGATTAAAAATAAAATAAAATTAGTCTGCACCCCATCTCCACCCTACTTGTGTCCCCACCAAGAAAAATACGACCATTGGCAGAAAGCAAAAGGAATTTGAAAGGCTGAGATCCCTTCTGCTGACAGTCATCGGAGTGAAACCAGCCTAGGGGCCCACAGTGAGGCGAGAAGTGAGCCCAGGCTGGGGTGGGGGGGGGTGCCATCAATTTGCAAGAAGATCCCCATCCAACATGAGTCAAAATTTAATTGCATTCAGCAAACCTTTGCTGGGCCCCATGTTTGCTAGGCACTGCAGATGCAGAGAAGGTTAATGCTGGGCCTCTTCTCTCAGGGGGTGTCTAGCCTAGTGGGGGTGAAGGACACAAGATAATGTTGTCTGAGAGGCATCAAGGAGTTGACATCTGGCTTAGTCTAGAAGAATGGATAATAATTGGACAGCTATGGTACAGGGAATGGTTTCTTTCTAGAGGCAGAGGATGGTGATGCTAGTGCGTGGTGGGCACTGCAGTGCCCACAGTGACCCCTTCATAAGAAACCTGAGCATGCCTGTGCTGCCTGCCCAAGGATCAATCAATCCATTGGCAGTCCTAGCATCTGTGGCTCGATCAGTAAGCAAAATCTCAAAACACTGATTGAATCTTAGGGAGCAGTTTGGAAAGTGGTTAAGTACATGCGCTTTTGACTCAGATCTAGTCTAGAATCATGTCTGTGCCTCTACCAAGCTGTGTGACCTTGGACAGGTAACTTAACCTCTCTGAGCCTCAGTTGACTCACTTTCTTCAGGTGAAAAGTAAAGATAAATAATAGTATCTGTCCCATGGGACTGTTGTGAAGCTTGAGATCCTGCTTATATAACACAGATGTCAGCTGTTGAAGTCTTCTTAGCCTTGAGGTCTTGGTAATAGTGGCTTAAACTCCCATTCCCTCTCCCCAAGACATCTGCAAATTTCTGGGGGGGTTTACAATTGCATGGGAACCTATATCTCTGGCTTTCTCCCACTTCTGAGTTCCTGTTCTTCAAATTATGGCCATTTGAGGGTTTTTTAAACCTCTCTCTCAGTATTAACCCAAACTTAGAATCGAAATTCATTTTTTGATTTCAACAACAACACAACAACCCCCCAATATTAACAACAGCAAAAGCAATGATTCACAGAGCCTGTATCGTATAACATACTTTATTGAAGGTTTAGGAAAGTAGAAGAAGTTGTTGCAGCACAGCAAGCACCTTGAAATTGAAAAGAAGTCCTTTGGCTGCTCCTCCAAGTTGTTTAGCTGGCTTCTCTCAGCTCTCTCCTCTGCTCCCTCTCTTTTGTAAATGAAGGTACCAATTTTTTTCCATTTTCTGATGCAGAGCAACTCATCTCTCTTTAGCCCTTAATCCCCAAGCTTAGCATTCGGCTGTTTTTGTATTTGAATAAGCAAGTGTCTGGCTGAGGCTTAGAAATGATCCCCTAGAAGGACCTAATTAAGTTTTTGGACAAGTTGCCATCTACCTCCCTGTTTTTATGGAGTGGAGGGTGATTTTTTTCTCATTATACATGTGAAGCACTTTATACAAATCTCATCGATACTAGGCACACAATAAAATAATAGCTGTTGTTATTGTAATAATTTTAATATTTTGGACTGATTTGGGTATAAATTAATAGATGCATTATACATTTATATTGGTGGAAAAGTCAAAGGAGATTATCTCTAGAAGAGCCCTTAGAGATCCAGTATTTCTCAAAATGTGTTTCTTGGAACACTGTTTGCACAGGCTGTTTGTAGCTCATCCAAGAAATAAGGTTTCCTTCCTTAATTATATTAGAGTCATGCTGCATACTGTATCCCATTCTTGGAAATCTGAAATTCACATTAGCCCATTAAAGGCTCTAAGAAATCCTGAAATAAAGATAATCTATTTAACTTTGTTTAGCCTTGTGTTCTCCAGTTATATATGACTACAAAATTTTTTTGTGTTCAACAAACAAATGCTGCAATTACTGTGTCATGAAACTTACTTTGGGATATGTTAACCTGCCTCCAACCTATCATTTTACAAATGATTAAAGTGAGATGCAAAAAGGGGAAGGACCTGAACCAAGGGCACCCAGCTAGCTAGCAGTTTCTGATTGTGAGGCAGCAAGTGGAATGGAGATGGTGAAGAGTGTCTCAGAAAAGATCTAAGTATACCCACAGTCTTTTCACACTCTTCACCTACTTCAGTTTGATACAACCTGAAGGCCTTTGTTCAAAAAGAGTCTACTGCAAGAGTTTGGTCTACATTCCCTGTCTACCTTTCTTTGTCTCCTCCTATCTACACTAATCAGGCTTCAAATCCCACTGTTTAACTAAAACTGCTCTTATGAAAGTCATCAGTGGACTTCATTTTAACAAATTCAGTGGTCATTTCTCTGTCCTCATCTTACATAACTTCTTGGCAGCATGCAACACATCTGACCATTTCCTTTTTCTTGAAATACTCTCCTTTCCTGGTTTCATATACTATGGAATCTTCTGGTTTCCCTCCAGCAACTCTTGCCACAGTTCACTGTTGTTGCTTTTTATTGTTGTTATTGTTTGTTCAGTGACTTTTCTGAACAAAATCTGTAAAGTCTTTATTCTTTGTCATGTGTGACCACTGAAGTCTCGTTTTGGTTAGTTTACTGGTCAGCTAATGGTTGGACAGAGATGTCTTTAAATGTCTGGAAATGGTAAGTCCCCTAATCTTTTTGAGGGGCTATGTGTACATGTTGGGGCACATCGCCTACATTCTGACAGGCAGTTGTCAACTCTGCCTTAGCCTTCACATCCTGCTTTCATATAGCTTCAGAGTTGTCCAGAGGTGAGAGATTAGGGCTTTCTCAGGTGAGAGGTTAGGGCCTTCTCAGGTGTGAGTATGTGCACAACCTTGTGTTCATGTGCACAGTCCTACACATGCACATGGCCTTCTAGATTCCCAGGGGTATGTCAGGTCTCTTCAAAGGCCCTTATGGACATCTCATTTCCCAGATTTTCCTTTTAAGCTTTTTAGTTAGTCTTTTGTTTGCCCCAGCTTTTATATACTGCCTCAGGAAGCTGTTTTGTTAAACAATTGCTGCTGATTGTTTTTGACAAATAGCCCTGGGAAAAAACTACTTGCTCTAGGCATACTTGAGTCCAGCTGGTGCTCTCTTTAGTCTGTATCCTGAATCCCAGCACTTCTTACCACCCTACTGCCATCATCCTGATCCAAGCCACCATCGTCTCTCACCTGAATTACTGTCATAATCTCCTGTTACTCCTGACTCCATTCTTGCCCTCCTATAATCCATTCTCCACACAGTGGATCTTTTAGAAATGCTCTTCAAATGAGGTGATCCAACTGTTTAAAAACTTTTAGTGGCTTTTCTGTTGTCCTTTGGAGAAAAGCCAAGCTCTTCCCATGGTGCTCCAGGCCCTTTATAATCTTGCCCCTGCCTGCCTAATTGCCTCAACTCATTTTTCCCCTAAGCTGTCAACCTTGTTTGTGTCTTTCAATTTCTTGACTACATCATACTCTTTCCCACTATAGGGCCTTCACACTTCAGGTTCTGACATGCCAGTTTCCCAGGGTTTTCTAGTTTTAGCACTGAAAGTCCCATATTTCAGGAATCCCTCAATCCTGGGCACACCAGGACAGTTGGTCACCCTACTTCATACACAGTGTCATCCCTAATTAGACTCCTGTTCTCCCAATTCATCATGTAGATATATCCTGTTCACCCTTTAATCTCAGTTTAAATATTCCTCCTTTAGTGAGGCCTTCCTTGAACACTCAGTTGAAGTAGGGCCTCCCTGTTTTTCCCTCCTATTATTCTCTACTCTTCCCCTTAGCACAACTTATAATGATTTGTAATTATGTATTCATTTGTTTGTTTACTTTTATTGCATGTCTCTTCCACTAGACTGTACTCTGTGAGGGTAGTAGTTGTTTTTGTCTTACCCATGTATTCCTGGCATCCAGCACAACACGTGGTACATAGTAGGAGCTCAGTAAATACTTGTTGAATGAATGGATGCCCTACCGCCATAGATTGATCTGCCACTCTCTATTTAATGTTAAAGCATTTGTATTCAATGGAGGTTTTCCTCTGTGGCCTATCTGTATTCCCTAGATGAGGTTAATGCACCCTTCTTAGGTAGTGATGTTGTGTGACTCCTTCATACTTGTTTTTTTTTAGATGTTGGGGGCAGGAGTTTATTAATTAATTAATTTTTTTTTTCTGTGTTGGGTCTTCGTTTCTGTGCGAGGGCTTTCTCTAGTTGTGGCAAGCGGGGGCCACTCTTCGTCGCGGTGCGCGGGCCTCTCACTATCGCAGCCTCTCGTTGCGGAGCACAGGCTCCAGACGCGCAGGCTCAGTAGTTGTGGCTCACGGGCCTAGTTGCTCCGCAGCATGTGGGATCCTCCCAGACAAGGGCTCGAACCCGTGTCCCCTGCATTAGCAAGCAGATTCTCAACCGCTGTGCCATCAGGGAAGCCCCCTCCTTCATACTTTTTAAAATCCTAAAAACCCAAAGAAGTAAGCAAGTCCAGTGGAAACTGTTTATGGTACAACTTTGATCTGAACAAGAACAGGGCTAGCCCATGTAGTGCCTTCACGTGAATTGGAGAAAAGTGTCCCCTCAACTTTTACAAGTTGGCTTTTAAAAAGCCATTTAAGGAGATGGAGTAAAGAGAGATCGGCTCAATTCTCTCAACTCATGTCTTACTCTCTAGCCACATGGCCTTGTACGCTCACAGATTGCACAACTGTAAGCCACAGCCCTGATTCTGAGGGAAAATTTGTTAGCAAGGTGAGAGGAAGAGTGATGAGAAAGCAACAGAGCCCCAGGAGATACAGTGCCTGCCTCTGGTAGAAACTGGACTTCTTTTGCAAGTTGGCTTTTAAAAAGCCATTTAAGGAGAGGTAATAAAAAGAGATTGACTCAATCATCTCAACTCATGTCAGCGGTTAAGCGTCAAGAGCACATATTCTGGAATCCCACAGGCCTGGGTTTGCATTCTAGCTCAGCCTTTTACTAGCTGTGTGACCTTGGAGAAGTGCCTCCATTTTCTCATCTGTAAAATGGCTCACAAGGTCATTATGAACATTAAATAAGATCATGTGTATAATATATGTTTATTTCAGTCAAGTCTTAAATAGCTAGTTATTAGTAATATTGATACATAATATTATTTATATTATATAAAATATAATATACAGAATACTAGATTTCTAAGAAAAAGAAGTTAGAATGAGCTTCAAAGGTAGCTTTGAACAGGCGGCCCCTTCCCCTGCAGCCAGCTTGGAGTTTGAAACTTGGGTTTTTATTAAAAGATAGAATTGGAAAGCTTCCCAGATTGTACAGCTGGCCCGGTCCCTAGCCAGCCTAGTGACGGTGTAGGGTGACGAGCAAGGTGACTCACTTGTCCCAGTAGAAGCCTCATCTCCTGTGAAACAGCAGGGATGGGGGCAGGGATGCTGAGCAAGATGTAAATAAGACCCCCCAGAGCTATGCCCATGCCAAATATCCAAGTATTGTACAGGTGGCTGGCTACAGGCCTATCCTCAGGAAGAAGGCACATAGGCTCCAGGGATGACTTATCTCTCTTTTCACTAAAAGAAAAGACTTCCAGTCTTCCAAGACATCTCTTTGCCAGGGGAAGGCATAACCCAGAGCACTGTGGTACCCTGGGTGGTGTCTAGGTGGCAGACTGGGTAGGCAACAGGAAGGTGTTGGACCTAGAGGAGGCCAAGGACACGGAGAGGAGAGAGTCAGCCCAGTGATGGAGCACCTCTGTGTGCCACCACTTTGTCTCCGACTCAGGAAGACATCTAAACCCAGGGAAAATGGTTCGAGTGAACAGCCATGAAGGCAGCCTTGAAAGGGAAAGAAAGGATGGAAGAATAGCTTGGGGTACCAAGTACCAGGACATTTGAGTTTTGATAGGGATACCACATCCTTTACCCAAGATCACTCAGGCAGTGGAAGTCTCCAAACCCTAGTTGGCTTTATAATATAATGGATAGTGACAATACTAATAACAATGACAATAGTAATAATAGTTAGCAGTTGATGAACATCATAGCCTGGCCCTGCACTAAGTGCCTACACAGACTACCTTGTTTTGTCCTCTCAACAGCCCAGTGAAGTGGGAACCATTACCATCCTTATGTTACAGGTGAGGAAACTGAGGTTTAGAGAGGCAAAGGAGTCTAGCCCAGGTCAGGCCACGGCACCCACATTTGAACCAAGGTCTCTCTGACACTAAAGTTCCTAACCCCAAATCAGAACACATGGCCTAACATTCCACAAACATGGGGTTCATCAGACATCTCCAGGAGGAAAAGTCAGGGCCTTTGGTCACCACCTCCCTGCACAGCCTGGGCTCTGAGAGGCCCAGGTTATTTTTTAACTTGTTCACCCTATCATGTACCATCACATAACTTTACTAGCCATGCAACCTTGAGCAAGGGCTTACACAGAACCTAGCACACAGCCAGCACTCCATAATGCTAGCTGGTATTATTATTGTTATTAGCCTCCCTGAGCCTGTTTCACCTGGATAAAAATGGGATAGTAGGGCCCACACTATCTCTCTCAAAGGCTTATTGTGAGGTCAAATGAGATGATGAATGAAAAGGACTTTGTAAACTGAGGTCAGTGGGAATGCACTATGCTCTCATTAATGAATTCATTAGTTCCTTCAGCAAACTTGTCCTAGATGATTATTATGGGCTGGGGTAGACACTAAGCTGAAATAGACAGAGGCTCTGCCTTTGTACCTTCACATTCTCCCTGAAGATCTTAATAATTATGTCTTTCTGTACCACAGGCTAGAGATTTTCACTGCCATTTCACAGATGAGGTTAAGTAGTATATCCGAAATCATATAGTAATACAGAATTAATAATAATAGGTATCTGGGACTTCCCAGTGGTTAAGAATCCGCCTGCCAATGCAGGGGACTGGGGTTCGAGCCCTGGTCCGGGAAGATCCCACGTGCCACGGAGCAACTAAGCCCGTGCACCACAACTACTGAGCCTGTGCTCTAGAGCCCGCAAGCCACAACTACTGAGCCCACGTGCCACAACTACTGAAGCCTGCATGCCTAGAGCCCGTGCTCCGTAGCAAGAGAAGCCACTGCAGTGAGAAGCCTGCACACCGCAACGAAGAGTAGCCCCCGCTCGCCGCAACTAGAGAAAGCCTGCGTGCAGCAATGAAGACCCAATGCAGCCAAAAATAAATAAATTAAATAAATACATTAAAAAAAATAATAGGTATCTGTGTGATCTTGGGCTGGTTACTTAACGTCTCCGTGATAGGTTGAATAATGGCCCCCGAAATATCTAGGTTCTTATCCCTGGGCCTGTATATATTACCTTATGTGGAAAAAGGGACTTTGTCCATGTGATTAAATTAAGGACCTTGAGATGAGAAGATTATCTTGGATGATCTAGGTGGGTCCTAAATGCAATCACATGTATCCTTGTAAGAGAGGGGCAGAGGGAGATTTGACATAGACAGAAGAGGAGAAGGCAATGTGATCGTGGAGTAATGGCAGATTAGGGTGATTTGGCCAAAAGCCAAGGAGTTCTGGCAGCCACCAAAGCTGGAAGTGGCAAAGAATGGATTCCCCTGCAGAGCCTTCTGAGGAGTGGCTCAGCTGACACCTTGATTTCCACCCTATAGTACTGGTTTTGGACTTCTGGCCTCCAGAATTATTCTGTGAGAGATCATTTCCTTCTGTTTTAAGCCAACAAGTTTGAGGTACTTTGTTACAGCAGCCATAGGAAATGGCTAATATACTCTCCATGCCTCAGTTTCCTCACTTGGAAAATAGAGTTAATAATAAGATCCATTTCATACGGTTGTTGTAAGGATTCATGGGGTTAATACATGCAAATGACTTTCAAACAATGCATGTCATATTCATATTGAAATCACCATATAACTGTTAGCTGTTGTCCCTGCTATTATTGTTGTTGCCATTGTTGTTATCATCAACAGAGTATTTACTGTATGCCAGGTCCTATACTTAGGTCTCTAGAGACATTCTTCATGCAAGTGAAAGTGCTGGGCTTGTAACTCAAGTTTTCTGGATTCCAAAACTGTGCATTTATTTTTCACATTTAATTATAGTTATTATCACATAAAGGTCCTATAAAAGAAGTTTATCTCCAGCCTTTGCAGCACCTCTGTTCTACACCTGGCCCTCAACCTATTATCCCAGAATTCAGGGTTTATTGGGCAGGAACTCTACCTTAGGAGGGCAGGTGCTCCTTGCTGAGTGAGTCCAGCCCATCCCCAGTTCTGAGCTCCCTGCTGGAAATGCTGGAGAGGAGTGGGATGGAATGAAGCACCGTTCCCTCCGGAGATTGAAATAGCATCTCATATTCGTAGGACCAAGGGCATCACTGCCTTTCTCATTTCTCCTCTGAGCATCTGGCACATACTAGCATTCCATAAATATTTGGTAAATTACTGAATCTCTCTGGAGTGGTTGGAAAACAAAATTCCATTACCCAAACAGAGACTTTGAGGCCAACAGATGTTACATGAGTGGTGCATTTATCAGGGCACTGGGAGGAATGAGACGGTGTACCTAAAGGGGTAACTTGAGGAGAGTCTAAGGAGGGGACTACTTACAAAAGTGTTTGTTAGCTGGGTAAAGGGAACCCACAAGGGATGGTGAAAAACCCTGGGTCTAGGCAGAGCAGGGAGCTGTTCCCACCCCTAGCCAGAAGGAGCAAGGGGAGGGAGTAGACACAGAACCCAATGAAAGCTGTAGCTGTGGGAGGGGGAGTACGTAGCAGAAGATGTGGCTTTTGGTGAAGGATTGCAGGCTCTGCCAACCTGTGGCCCAGTGTCTTAGTCTATTCAGGCTGCTATTACAAAATATCATAAACTGGGTGGCTTATAGACAAGTTTATTTCTCAGTTCTGGAAGCTGGGAAGCCCAAGATCAAGGCGCTGGCAGATTCAGTGTCTGGTGAGGACCTGCTTCCTCGTTCACAGACTGTGGTCTTTCTGCTGTGTCTTCACAGGAGTGAAGGGGTGAAGGAGCCCTCTGGGGTCTCTTTTATAAGGGCACTAATCCCATTCCTAAGGACTCTGCTCTCATGACCTATTCACCTCCCGAGGGCCCCATCTCCAAATACCATCACATTGGGGATTAGGTTTCAATTTAGGAATTTGGGGGGAAGGGGGACACAAACATTCAGTCTATAGTACCCAGACAGTAAGGGAGCCAGGGAAATAAATACCCCATTTTCTCTCGCCTTCAGCCATTCAGTCTTCTGCCAGAGCTTTTCATTGACCAAATCCAACCAGAAGCCAGAGGGCTAGGGAACCCAGGTGCAGTCCTCTTGGGTCTGCCTCTTGGGGCACAGAGCAGGATGGAGAAGGGTGGAGAGCAGATCTGGAGGGACAAATGGAGAACATCTAGCAGGGCTACCTTCCCAAGGTCATCTAGCAAGACCAGTGCTAGGCTGATAATAGGGCTTTTAGTGATTCCAGGCTCATTTCCTGACACTTTCATGCTTGTAAACAACTTAACCTCATGATGCATTTAGTGATTGGCCAGGTACTTGTTATTTTCATTTGGTCTTAGAACTTCTGACAGTTTTTTTTCCCCTTGTCAATGGGTTTGAAAAGTAAAATCTCTCTATCATTGCTCAATTCTTTTCATTGTTTTTTGTGACATCTCATTTTTAATTATACTTTCCACAGGCCATAAGTGAATTAATATAGGGGATAATTAATTAAATCTCTATAGTCTTCCTACAGGCTATACTTATCCACTTATGCAAAATGAGAACTAAACTCTATAGATTTTTCTGAAAGTTTTAGTTGCTGATAAATTAGAATCAGAAATGGGAATTTTTCTTGTCCCGTGGGAGATTGAACTTAATTGCCTGGAGATATGTTGGCAAAGGACAAAAAATCCTGACCTGTCTGCTGCAGGTATTACAGGCATCAGACCCTTTATTCTCAGGGCTGGAAAGGTCTGGCCCCTCTGCCTCTGGGCCTTCAAGGTGGCCACTCACCAATATATAGAGTTGACCCTTGAACAAGGCAGGGGTTGGGGCATTGCCCCTCCACGCAGCCGAAAACCTGCGTATAACATATAGTTGTCCCTACGTATATATGCAGTTCCTCTGTATCTGCGGATTCAACCAACTGTTGGCCGTGTAGTACTATAGTCTTTACTACTGAAAAAAATTCCATGTGTAAGTGGACCCACGCTGTTCAAATCTGTATTGTTCAAAGGTCAACTGTACTTACCGCACATAGGTCAGAAGGATTGGCCACCAGAAGCCTGGAATCTGGAGTCAGCCAGATCTGAGTTGATTTCCAGCTCTGCTATGTGGCTTTGGCCAAGTCACTTAATCTCTCTGAGCCTCAGTTTCCCCTCTGACAAAGTGGGGATATGATGTGCCTACCTTTCTGGATTGCTGTCAGGGTGAAATGAGGTCGTGCCATCCATCCCTTCGTGTGCTGCCTGAGGGGTGGTCAGTGCTCCTTAAATAACGGAACCGCCAGTGGGAGCCTCTCTCTTCCCCCACCCCTCCTGGCTCCCAGCCAGCTTGTGTTACTGATACATCCATCTCCTCGTCCCGTATCCCAACCTGCATACCCACCTCTGGCTCCCTTGTGTGCAAAAGCCCTCTGAACACATTCCTGGCACTTTGGCTCTTAGCCATCCTGTGTACTTTTCAGCTTTGGTCCTTGTTTTGGCCTCAACGCTCCTTGCCCATTGTCTCAGCTCAGGACTCCCTGCCACAGCCTTGGCCTCCCAGAACCCAGCTCCCAGCCAGCTGGGAGCTTTGTGTCCCTATTTTGGGCCCTCTTCCTCCACCCCACCAGCAGCTCTATCCTCTCCATCCATTCCATTCCCGCTTCCAACAATGGCAACACTGCCCCGGAGCTATAAGGATCAGTTACCAGATGACCAAGCATTTGGTTGAATTTTTCACTCATTCATTTTCCATTCATCTTCCTCATACTTATGTGAGCTGGGCCGAAAGCAGGGCTTATGGGTTTTTTATTTTGTATTTTTTTGGACAAGAAGATAGACCATTTTTTTTCTCCTCAGCAGGGTCAGCCTGGCAGCCCAGGAGTTGCCAAGTGGGTGTCCAGCATAAGAGACCGTCTGGGCCTTCTGGATTTTCTTTCCTTTTCTTTTTTTAATATTTATTTATTTATTTATTTGGCTGTGCCGGGTGTTAGTTGCAGCATGAGGGATCTGGTTCCCTGACCAGGGATTGAACCCGGGCCTCCTGCATTGGGAGCGCAGAGTCTTAACCACTGGACCACCAGGGAAGTCCCTTTCCGGATTTTCATACCATCATTACCTGGTCTGCCTGGGTACCCCGCGGGCTCATCTTTGTGGCGTGCAGCCCCATATCCACCTATAGTCAACCCCGAGGAGTCTGCTGTGGTCATCGTCCAGCTCCCCACATCTAGCAGTTGGAGAGAAACCCAGAGAACAGAAGCAAGGTGATTTGCCCAAGGTTACACAGCCACTCAGTTGCCTGAAAACTCTCAGTCGCTTCTCATTCTAGGAGTAGTTCATAGCACGTGACAGCACCAAGTAGTTAAGAATGGGGACTCCAAGAGAGTGGGGCTCCTCCCCTGGCACCACCTCTCATCACCTGGCAGATCTTGGACAGAGTACTTGACCTCATTGAGTTTGATTTCTCTGCTGTAAACTAGGAAGGATGGCAGCCTCTACCTCATAGAACAATGAGGATTCCAGGCAGCCCAGGCCTGAGTCATGGTTCTGGTAGTTATCTGTGCACCTGAAAGGCCCTGAGGGTCCCTACCCAAAGAGTGAAAGTGAGACCCCACGTCACTCTGCCCCACACGGCCTGGCAAGTCGCTCCAAGGCCACTCCCTTTCCTCCCTGCCGGCATCCTTAGTGCGGCTTGTGTGTGAGGGGGCCATCAGCCTAGGTGCCAGCTTCCAGGTGAAAACGGCACTGACATCCCTTGAGTCCTCACTGGACCCAAACCAGACTGTGTTCTTCTCAGACAGCAGGAGAGTGACCCTGCCACCTCCGCCAGGGGACTCAGATCTAGTCTGTGCAGCCAGATTGGGCAGCTGCCTGTGGTCCTCTTAGTGCTTCTCTTCCCTGCCACACCCCAGGGTGTAGAGGGACCACTTAGTGCCGGGCCCCGTGCTGCATGCTTCACACACATCACCTCATCTAATCCCCCAAGCATCCCCTCACTCAGCCCTTTCCACTCTTACTGGCTTCCTTGCTGTCCCCACACCTGTCAGCATGTTCCCACCCTAGAGCCTTTGCACTTGCGGTGAACCTCTGCCTGGAACGTCCTTTCCCCAGGCATCCACATGGCTTGCTTCAGATCAACTTTTCAATAAGGCCTTCCCCGACTACTCTATTTAAAATTGCAATCCCCACTTCCCACCATAACACTCTAGCCCCCTCTCATACATGCATAGCATTTATCACCATGTAACATGGTACATATTTACTTATTATCGTGTTATTTGTCTGTCTCCCTGAGGACCAAGATTTCTGTCTGCTTTATTCTCTGCTGTATCCTCAGAGCCTAGCACCATGCCTGGTACATAGTAGGCACACAATAAATATTTGCTGAATAAATGGAGGATCCCATGAGGTAGCTGTTATTTATGATGCCCACTTTACAGCCAGAGGTACAGAGAACTAATTTTAATTTGCTTCACACCACACGGTTGGGATCCGAACATAAAGCAGTCTGTTCTTAGAGCTCTAACACGCGACTCCTACACTGTACTGCCTTTGGCCACAGAGTGCTTCTTGGTGAGCCAAAAGTAGATCCTCAAACTGGAGCTGGCTGTGGAACTGGAAGCTTCCTGTCCATTCACCAGGACCCAGCCCCCAACTCTGGGAAGCAAAGGGGGAGCCATAGGCAGGGTGTAAATGCCAGGGTGCAGAGTGTTTCAGCCTCTGATCTGGGGACATGTGGGTGGGTGGCCCTTAACCTGCCCATCCAGCACCCCACCAGCCTTCCAGACAGACATTTCCCAGAGACTAGAGAAGGCCCAATTTGAATCCCACTTTCTTTGTCTCTATTACTCTAACTGAAAAGAGCAGTGCTTCCTTGATACTGAGATCTGCTCAACCCTGTCCGCAGCCACCTGACATCCTGGCCACCTTTGAAAAGCCTCTGGAGCTTGCCCACTGCCTCCAGTCTCTAGGGCTTTGGCTTCTGGGTCATAGTCTGTCTACACTTGCCTTTGCCAGAATCTTTGGGGACTTCTGTGTCTCTTGTGATGACCCTGCAAACACCCAAGTCTCTGAGTTCCTTGACCTTCTTACGTTCAGTGACTTCACCCTTCCCTTCCCTTAGACCATAGAACCGCAGCAAAGGCCTCAGCATCTCTCAGAACTGCTGCCACCACCCCCATGATCTCAAACTCCGCAGTTTCTCCTGCTCATTCACGATCCCCTCGTCTCCTCCCACCTCTGCTACTGAAGCTGCTCTTGTTTCACGTCCCTTTCACTCTCCACTTCCCCTGGTTCCCGCCAACATTCCTCTTCTTCCAGACAATGGATCAAACTTCTAGTGTAGGCCATTTCAGCTACACTGGCCCCGATTCTAGAAACTCTCCTGTCTGAACTTCCAGTGGGACAGCCCTGCTGATCCACGGCTCCACCCAGGCTGCCTGGCTGCACCTCTGCCCCTTGCGCTGCCCTCCTGCACTTTCCCTCTCGTGGATGCCGCCTCCGCTCTCTGCTCTCTGCAAACCCAGGCCTCACCACTCCCCTTACCTCCGGCAGAGGCCCTCGCCTTTGACTAAGGGGGTCTAGGCTCCTCAGGTCTCTCTCCTGCATTTCCCTATCAACCTGTGCCCTTCAAAGTCATGGATGCTCTCCTCCCAGCCAGGGCAATGGCCTTGTACATTCTTTTGTATTTCCTCAAAGGTGGTGTTTATCTTTTTCCTTTCAGGACAGATAGGATTTTGGGGAGAGGGGTATGTTTAAAAGTCTTTATGTCCATCCCCGTGGATAATTTTGGGGATCAAGCTGTCAGACCATCGGTAGTTAAATAAACAAACCTCCTCCTTCATCCCAGGCCCTGCACTAGGTGCTGGAAGTGCTTCATAGATGAGACCCTTGGGCAGCTCCTGGGCTCATGCGGTAGGCCCCTATCCGGAGGGAGAAGAGTGCAGGGGAGGGCAACAAGAGGTAGTTTTGAAGTCAGACAAAATCAACTGCAAATTCTGACTTACTAGCTATGCTACTTTGGACAAGTCACTTTATCTCTCTGAGCCTTAGTTTCCTTGCCTGTAAAATGGGAATAATAGTAGTGCTCATTTTATTTCTGAATTATGTTTCCATTCTTCAATGTCAGGAAAGAGGTGACTCATAGTAAACTAGCTAAAAATGGGGAAATCTTTTAATAGCTGCTCTGGGCTGAATTGTGTGTGCCCCCCTCTGCCGCAATTCTTATGTTGAGGTCCTAACCCCAATGTGATTGTATTTGGAGGTAGGGTCTTTAGGTGGTAATTAAGGTTAAATGAGGTTATAAGGGTAGAGCCCTAATCTGATAGGACTGTGACCTTATTAGGAGAGGAAGATATTCTCTCTTTTTTCTCTCTCTCTCCACCATGTGAGGATATGCAGCAAGAAGGCAGCCGTCTGTAAGCCAGAATGAGCATTCTCATCAGAAATCAAATCAGCCAGCACTTTGATCTTGTACTTCCCAGCCTCTGAAATTATGAGAAATAATTTCTGTTGTTTAAGCCACCAGTCTATGGTATTTTGTTATGGCAGCCTGACCTGACTGATAACCATAGCTTGCCTTGCAATATGGAGATATGCTTCAGTCAACAAAGATGGCAGGTGGAATCTAAAAAGGCCAAACTCATTGAAACAGAGAGTAAAATGGTGGTTATCAGGGATTGGGGGGTAGGGGGGATGGGACAGATGTTGTTTAAGCATACAAACTTGCAATAAGTAGTGAATAAGCCCTAGAGATCTAATGCACAGTGCAGTGAAAAGACAACAGTGTTGTGTTATAATCATCAAACTTGCTGAGAGACTAAAACTCAACTATTCCAACCACTGAAAAGAAAGGATAATTATATAACATGGCAGGGGTGCTAATTGTAGCTACATGGCAGTCATATTACAACGTGAAATTTATCAGATTAACATGTTGTACACCTTAAATTCACACAACGTTATATGTCAAATATATTTCAATTAGAAAAAAACAAAGATGGTAGAACAGGCTTTACTCTAAGAAATGCACAGAAATAGTCAACCCGGTAGCTTAAGCTAAAGCATTGGTAAAAGCCAAAATGTTAAAACTTGGTGTAGACAACATCTGAGTGCCTAGGCTAAATTTGCTATAAATTTTAATATAATTTTATATTTATTTTCATATATATATATATATATATATATATATATGTACATTCACACACAGAAAGCCTCAGAGTCAAATATTTGCAGAACTCCTGAAGCAGTTGCTCTGAACACTTAGGTTCATGGCCACCGTTTGCAAACTATTGCACTGGAAAATAACAGGTGAATGGAAAGCCAAATCCTTAAAATGTATAGAAAGACTCTGGCTCCAGCAGATCACAGGGGAAGGAAATGTAGGCTAGTCTAATTCATAAGGGGGTGTTTTCTCAATAAATTCAAATAAGAAGCTTTCTGAGGATGGACTGCATTGCAATTTGAATAGAAAATGGGCAAGGTTATTTTTGTAAAGGAATATGCTAGAATGGCATTCTGGAATTTCTGTCTCCAAATGATGCAAATTGGTAGCAGCATCCCCAAGCATCACTTTTTAAGGTCCATCAATTGCTGGTATAACAAAACACACCTATTAAACCACTGAAATTTTATGCCCTCAAATCAATTGAGAAAAATACTTTGCAATATATTTATATATCATGAAAGGAGCTGTATTTTTTCAGCTGTTTTCCTTAAGCCAGTGAGCAACTGCCTTTCATTTCATGATTTATTTCTATTTTTCTCCCCATATCCACTCGTGCCTCCCTAGAGTCCATTCTCCACATATCAGCCAGAAGAATTTTTTTTTTTTAAAGAAGATGTTGGGGGTAGGATTTTATTAATTAATTTTATTATTTATTTTTGGCTGTGTTGGGTCTTCGTTTCTGTGCGAGGGCTTTCTCTAGTTGTGGCAAGCGGGGGCCACTCTTCATCGCGGTTCGCGGGCCTCTCACTATCGCGGCCTCTTTTGTTGCGGAGCATGGGCTCCAGACGCGCAGGCTCAGTAGTTGTGGCTCACGGGCCTAGTTGCTCCGCGGCACGTGGGATCCTCCCAGACCAGGGCTCCAACCCGTGTCCCCTGCATTAGTAGGCAGATTCTCAACCACTGCGCCACTAGGGAAGCCCAGCCAGAAAAATTTTTAAGATGACCTTTGGACATTTGAAAAAAACAACATGCCTTGGGGGCATTTGACATGAAAAGCATATACCCCTTCCTACCTGCACCCCTTCCGGTTGAGTATCACTACTTTATTCCTATACATTTTTCCTCTAATTTTTCCTTTAAAAGATTTTCCTGAAAAACTATGGTCAATATGTCTAGACCATCAGTTTCCTTTGTCCCCACTCCCCACAGATTTCTAGTATATGTTACTTGTTGATCATCACTTTGATGTGTAGTTCATAGAGTCAGCTTTGAAGGGGAGTGACACAGGGACTCATGAGAGTCATTGAGTGTCAAGACATCTGAAGTCAGCGCAACTCAACAACTGTTTACTGGCCTTCCATGGGCAAAGCACCACACATAGTCCAGTGGAGACTGCAGAGAAGATCATGTGTTCTCTGGCCTCATAAGCTCTCAATTTAGTTCAACCCCCAACTCTGCCCCTCATTTGCTCTGTGACCCCAAGCAAGCCCGTTACTGTGCTTGTACATCAGTTTCTTCATCTATCAAATGTGGGGACTCACACATGACCTCTCAGGTTCTTTGCAGTTCTCCCACTGCAGGAGACAATGGTGCCATGGATCTCTGCTTCTTCACCTTGCATCATGGAACTTCCCTGGCCTACTTAAAGGCAAGGAAACAATCACACTGACAGCCACATGCCCAGTCAGCGTGTTAGGAAAATACCTGTGCTCAACTCCTTCTACTCTCTTCTTTCCTCCTAGGTTCTCCTCACAACTCCCTAGATTCTCTTGTGTCCATTCCTTTTCATCCTGCATCCTTATACTTTAGGAAGAGACAGCGATCAGGGCATCCTCTGAGGAAAGAGTCCATAGATATATGTGCATAGAGGCTTAAAGATGCATCTCCCCTTACTGAGCACTCTTCTCTTGGGAAGGGCTGTCTCCAAAACAGCTCAGAAGAAAGTCACTGTTTTAGCTACCCCAATATGCCAAACTGCTTTAAAATAGAAAAAGTCTCTTTCATTTTCTCAATCTAGATCAATCCTGATAGTCTCCTCCCTATGGGACATTAGTGAATAATAGAATTAAGTGCTAATAAGTTACAGAGAAATATTCCTAATGCTTAGTCTCATCTTTTTAATATTCATGGTCATTGGGTTCCTTACTAATATTAGAATTAGGTACTGTTAAATATGGTTAAGAATAGTAACCTTTCTAGGCATTTCATTTCTTCTTCAGTTGGGACTTACTTATGGTGTATTACGTTGTATATAAACTTTGCCCCAGGAATTTTGATAACATGGGTCACTCCATTCCTCAAGCATACATGCATTTCCTGAAATAATGAAAGAGTTGCTATTAGAAGGATGTGGGTGACTATGCTGAATACAGCCTCCTTTTCTGATTTTCCCCCTTGAAATGGAGTTGGTTATGGCATCACTGAAACCCCCATCTTGGTGCCCTAGTGATGTGATATGGAGAGGAAGGAAAGCATTTCATTTTATAGACTTGTTCCTTAGGACTTTATTTAACAGTCTGATAAAAGGGGAGGTGATGAGATCGTATGGAATATTGAAGGACACTTTGCTAAATGACCATTTGGGAGGAAAAGGAAATTCTTTTCAAGTCAGATTCCTAGCTATCTTCCTATTCTGGTTTAAAAGAGAAAACCCAAAGCTGTACATGACTGTGAGTATTCTGTCTGCTGTGTTCAAGGGAGAGTAGAAATGGGCAAGTTTTATGCACTATTATATCAACAGAGACATATAAGTATGGATAATTGTGCTTCTTGAGGTACAATTTTGGGTGACTAAATAACTGAATCCTTGAAGTAAATGCTATAATATCTGGATTATTGAGACTGCCTCTTGGCATTGATGGAATTAGCCAGATAATTGCCAACCCTCATATGAGTTTGTACCATGGAGTACACTATCTGGGCTGAACTTTCCTGGAGGTCGACCCATTCATCAGACACTGCAGGTTAAGCTAAGAGAACACGCAGCAGCTCCACATGATTGGGTTTACCAGTTACAAGAACCGTGAACATTTAGGTCAGGCCCTTACATTTGACTGGTTATAAGCCAGGATGCACAGTTAATGGAAAGTGTCATCACTTTATCTGCTATGATAACATCCAACCATGCATTGTACTGTCCAGAAAGACTTTGGAAATAATAATGGTAATATAATTTTGTTTTGGCTTTAGCCAAAAAAAACACCTAAAATTCATCTGACTAAATTTTGTTTCACTAACATTTACTCATGTAATGGAAATTTACCTACTGGGTTTGGCTTATGGACTGTGTCCTCTGCTAGAGTCTCTTTTTCTCCGCTCTGTTGTTATAGTAACTGAACATATAACAGCAAAAAAGATTATAACATGCTTCTTCAAAAGTTCTCTTTGTTGCTTGAAATATTCATCCATACCACTCGCTTTGCACACCCTTTGGGACAACCAAATAACATAGAGCTGGGAAGTGGTCATGCACCCAAGAGAAGGAGAATAAGAAAAAAAGGAGAGAATAGGTAAGAATAATTAAAGGCCTGAGGGTCATTCCATTACTCTTCACCAAAACACACACACACACACACACACACACACACACACACACACACACAAAAACTAAAAAAACTGCTTTTATTATGCAAACAAAAGGGATCTTATTATCTACCTTATTCACTTTAAAGAAGATAAACGTAGGAACAAAACACGCTTTTTATATTCAAATTGTCTGACAGAAGCAAATAGCGTATATCTCACACCTTGTCTTCAAAGGGATGATGTATTATTTTTATTTTTACCATTTAGCATTATGTTTTCCAAAGGCTTTTAGATCTTTTCTTACTACTCTTCCCCCAACAGTCCCCTGGACTCAGCATAACCAACTCATTTTGTGTTTCCAGAACAAAAGAAGTAGTGGATATGGGCCTCCATAATGGATCTTCCCAGAGACCTGGGAAGTCTCCAGTAGCAGGATGGGCCTCTTCACTCTTCCTTACCATAGCCACTACTCATTGAGTACCTACTTTGTACTACTGTGTGTGAGGCATTTAGCATACTTTATTGAATTTAATCCTGTCAGCAGCCCTGAAAGATAGGCAGTGTTTCTGTTATCACTTGCTTTTCTAACTTCATGTCTTAAATTGTTAAATGGCAATCAGAACACAGCTATAGGTAAAAAGGTACTAAGAAACATTTATTATAATTGTAGCTCCAGAGATATTAAATAATTTGGGTACCCCTGATAGAAACATGGAAAACATCAGTTGGAAAATTTGCTTAAACTTTGTGATAGGCAAATTTCTAAGAGGGCCCTAATAATTCCCATACTCTGATACCTAGTCTTATATAAGCCCCTCCCCTTGAATGTAGGTGGAGCTTGTTACTTGCTTCTGACCAATAGAATATGCAAAGGTGGTGGGATTTTGCAGATGTATATAAGGCCTCTAGTCAGTTAACTTTGAGTTAATTAAAAGAAGATTATCTTGGGTGGGCTTGACCTAATCAGATAAGCCCTTTAAAAGAGGTTCCAGGCCTTCCCTGAAAAAAGAGACTCGAAGAAGACAGACTCTCTCCTGCTGGCCCTGAAGAGGAAGCTGCCATGAGTTTTTCCGCAGCAAGAGAATGAATTTGGCCAACAACCATGTGACCATGGAAGAGGACCTGGAGCCTTAGATGAGATCCTGGCCCCAGCTTGATTACAGCTTTGTGAAAGCCTGAGCAGAGGACCCAGCCACACTGTCCCCAGATTCCTGAGCCATGAAAGCTGTGCGATAATACATGGGTGTTGTTTTAAGCCACTGTGTTAGTGGTAATTTGTTACATAGCAATAGAAAACAAATACAAAGTTCATGAGCCTTACTTATCTCCTCTAAAAAAAACCAGGAATGCTTAGTCACACCTCAAGAAGAGGTTGAAAAGATTCAGGTAGTAAGTGCTTTAGCCATTTCAGCATTATTTGGGTAGTGATAAGAACATGGGCTCTGGAGTGAGGTAGACTTGAGTTCTGACACTAGCTGTTCGACTTTAGCTAAGTCATTAGATCTCTCTGATGATGCCATTTTCCATGGCTATGTTTCTGTTGCCATTTAACAATTAAAGACATGAAATTCCAAAGAGTTTGACTTGTTTACATAAGCAAATAGGGCCTAATTGGGGTTAATCCAAACACTGAATTCTCCAGGCCAGGGTTTCAATGGGGAAAAGTTTTGTAAAAGGAATTCCTGGGCCGTTCTTGTTTTAGGCAAGGTAGGAATGGTGAGGATTGGGATTAGCGTAAATTCATTTTAAGGCCTCTTTAGTTGCTCAGTTTTTAGGCTTCTAGAATCTAGCTGAGTGTTTGCTGACTGCTCTTACTCCCTGTTCTGTTATCCAAAGGCAAATAAACAAATCATCAAATTATAGATAGGGAAAGTGGCCTGTTCAAAGTCACAGAATCAGGACCAGAACTCATGTTCCCTTGTCCTCCCCACCCTGCTCCTTCAACTATATCGTCCTGCTCTTCCTAGAATTTCTCCTGATTTGCTGTGTGGCCCCTAGAAAATAATTTCCACACTTGGTTTCTTTCTTTGTTGTTTTGCCCAAGGCCTGTATCCTTTAACTTGATTACATCTTGTCTGCCTGATAGAAAGTAATTTCAGCAAGTGCTTAGCTCTAATGGTTGCCGCCAATGCAGACTGCCAGCACCCGCTCACACATCCCACAGTACAATTCATCTCCATGATTTTTCACTTCCTGCTTGCCCCAAGATGCATGCATGGCTCACATGTACTTTCCGTAGAAAAGTAAAGGTAGAAAAAAAAGCCATAATGAAAAATATGCTCACTTGGAAGTGAAAAAAAAAGTGAAGATAGAACTTAGTGGATTGCTGGAAGGGCAGTGTTGTTCTTCTTGACAAAATCCTACTCATCTTTCAAGACCCAGCTTAGTTGACACCTCATCTAGGACTCATTCTCTGTCCCACCTCAGGCAGAGTTTATCTCTTTCTTCCTCCACTGTGTTCCCATTGCATTTTGACTAGAACTCTTCCTTGGTATTTATCAAGTGTTGCCTTGTAGTAAAGTCATTCTCCCCAACACAGAGGCAGTATACTCTCAGATAACACAGACCAGCTTTTACTTATCTTTGCATCAGCTACCTGTAGTGCAGTGCCTGGCACAGAGAAGGCACTCAATCACTCTTTGCTGAGTTGAATCTAAAATAAAAATTTTTTAACTTGGAAATTTGCTGTAGCATATTTTGGATAAAGTTTCTTTACTGATTAATGAAATTGTTTATATTTTCAGAGTTAAGATCTGGGCGGGGGGCGGGGGAACGTGATGCATAAGCATCTTCCAATTATAGACTTTCATCAGCATCTTACATGCAAAAAACCAAAGTTGATGAATGCAGTTTTGTTTTCAGTCTGCCCTGTTTTCCATTCCATATGGGTGCAGTACACAGTTGGTATATCAGTCAGGGTTCAGGGCAAGAAACAGAAACCACTCAAGGTATACTAATCAGAAATTTATACAGGGAATTCATACTGAAAAACTACTTGAAGGGCTAAAGGAGGGGACTCTTTGCTGGACATCCAAAAATGACTCCCAGAGATTGGGATTGTCATGTATCACTACTATATATAAAATAGATAACTAATAAGGACTGACTGTATAGCACAGGGAACTCTACTCAATACTCTGTAATGACCTATATGGAAAAAGAATCTAAAACAGAAGGCGTATATATATATATATATATATATATCTGATTCACTTTGCTGTACACCTGAAACTAACACAACATTGTAAATCAACTATACTCCACTAAAAATTAATTTAAAAATAAAAAAGTAAAGAGTAGAGGGAAAGGAGGAAACTCTTAAACCCTATTGAATAAAACATCCTGGGAAATAAATATAGCAAGAAATTGTAAAAAAAAAAAAAAATGACTCCCAGAACAAGGCCACCAATGGACTCATCAAATTCAAGAACACACTGCTGTTTCTGTTATCCTGGAATCAGGAAGATGGAATTAGGAAGCTGCTACGGCCACCATTTCTACCCCAACTGCCTCTACGCCCACACGGAAATGGTGGCTGGGCACTAGACCATGCACTCTGGCAGGTGCCTTGGCTGCAACTGTTTCCCAACATCCAGGAAGCTAGAAAATGGACAGAAGACCACCAGTACAGAAAAATCTCACATCTCTGAAACCATGCTTGCTCGCAGAACACAACTAAAAGGGCAGAGAGATGGCCTCCATTTCACTTTTATCCTCAAAAAACCAAACAAGTGCATCCAATTGGTAGTATCTATTTTGCATTCAGAGCCCCAGTTGCAAGAGAGAATGGGAAATGTAGTTTCTAGCTTTCCAACCTCTGAAAGTAGGATGGTGGGATGGAGACAGTGAGCTAAAATGCGACATCCCTACAAGCCGATTCTGGGATAGTCTGCTGGCCTTGCACAGCCATGGCACTTAGGAGCTTCCTGCCCCGTGGTCAGATGGACGCATTGTCCTAAAGATGTAATTGTACAAAATGTGTCAGTCATTTTCCACTCTGCCCACAGCAGGAGAAACTTCAAGAGAAACTTCCTGTCCCATAGCTTTGTTGAATGGTCAGTGGATTATGTGGCCTGGTCTCCTTTCTGTACCCTATGTGACCAGGATGGGCTGTTGGCCCAATTGTGTCTCATATATATAGGCTGGCCAGGGACCCAAGTGGCTCAGATGGCCTGGTTTGAAAAAAGGAGCTGAGCCAGTAGATTTCTGCCCTCAGGAACTTAGTATGGGGAACTGAGAATCTGAGCTGGGACAGCTGAGCCGGAAAGTCATCAGGGAGACTGAGGGCTGGAGTGGCCATTGTAGACTATGTACAAGGTAGAATTGTTATGAAATCAGATGGCTAAAAAGGTGAATGAAGCACACAGGCAGCTGTGAAACAGGCATGCCCAAGAGAAGAAACAGCAGCCTCTGAGTGATCCCCAGAGAAAGTAGCTGTCTCTGTTCTTGGCATCTTTGAGGCCAGTTCCAATCCAAGCTGCAAGACTCTCTCCATTTCCCTTGGGAGTAACTTGAGTGGGCTTACCACATAGGAAAAGAGCCCTGACTAATACCAGTACACAAGGGAAAGTGGGAGAGTCACTTCTTCCCCTGGACCATGTGGCAAAGACAATGCCATGTTTGCCACCCTATTTCCTCTTCCTTTAGCAGGAAGAGTACATTTGGCAGCCTTTCTTAGAGGGCTACTGTAAGTTCTTACCAGTGGGAATGTAAGCTGAAGTGATGTGTCATTTCCAGTCCAAGGTAGTTATTTTTCATTAATTTTTAAATTAATTAATTAATTTGGCTGCGTCGGGTCTTAATTGCGGCACGCGGGATCTTCGTTGTGGCATGCGGGATCTTTCACTGTGGTACGTGCGCTTCTCTCTAGTTATTGCCTCGTGGGATGTGGGATCTTAGTTCCCTGACCAGGGATCGAACACACGTCCCCTGCATTGGAAGGCGGATTCTTAACCACTGGACCACCAGGGAAGTCCCCAAGGTAGTTCAAAATGGTGTGATCTCTCTTGCTCTGCTCCTCATCCGTGCAGCCGGAAGGTAAAATCCCTGAGATGGCGGCATTGCACTATAGAAGTAGCCAGGATCTCTGAGTCACTTGTTGGAGGAAAACTGCCAAGGAGATCTGATTAACCTTCATCAGACTGTAACATGACGTTTGTTGTGCTAAAACACAGATTAAGGGGATGGGAAGAATGTGTAGATTGCAGCAACTAGTATTAATTGCCCTAGTCTGACAAGGCTGACATCCTGGACCACCAGCCCAACACAAGAGAGGCTGGTGTCATGTCTGCATTGCTCTAGGGCTGCTGTTGTTCATTTATGCTTGGGATTTATATGTTGTCTGTCAGTTGCCAGGAACACTCTTAGTCTGATTTGGATGTGGGAAGAATTAATACCAGCAGTTGAGAAGAACTGAGTTTGCAGTGACATACCCTGGAAGCATTCCCTTACAGCTTTCCGAAAAACAGGTGAGGCACAAAGAACATTTAAAGCCCTCTGTATGCCCAGGGAGTGTTTCTCCCTTTCAGCAGATGGAAGCTACTTCTACCTAAGGGAGTCAAAAAGGGAAGAACATGGGCTCCTTAATTGAAGTCAATGGCAGTATTCCTGTGTAGTTCAGTGAATGACTTGACCATGCAAACTTCATAAGGAAGGGACCATGACTGCCTTGTTCAGCACTGTATCTCCTGAATCAGGAACAATGCCCACTGTAGGTGGTCAATAAACATTTGTTGAATGAAAGAGTGAGGTGAGATGAAGTTAGATGCTCACATCTTCGATTAGGAGATTATTTGACTTTAAAATCTCTGTAAAGGACTTTTAGTTAGCCAAGAACTGTAAGCTGGTCCTCATGAGCATTTCTAGGTGTTCATGAAAAGCTCATCAGAAGCATCCTTAAGTAATTGTTACAGGCAACACCTGTAGACATGGGTGAGCTAGCCCTCTCAGCAATTCTCCTAATTTGCTGTGTGAACTTGGGCAAATGATTTCACTGAGCCTCAGTTTCTTCATTTAAAAAAGAAGATACGAATCTTTGCCCTGTCTGCCTCAGAGAGCTGTGAGGTTCAAATGGCCCAATGGCCGTGGAAGACCTTTGTAAACTATAAAGTGTGTGAGGCTTTGTGTGTGTGTGTGTGTTTGTGTGTGCATACATATATACACCTATGTATGTAGGTATGCATGTATAAAGTAAATCATTAGCAGTCACGTGTTCTCCAAAGAACATAAAGCCTTATTCCTCCCACAGCATTTATATCTTTTTATTACTCCCTTTGGATATATATCCCCAAATTCTATGTCAGTGTAAGGGCAATTAGCTGCCACATCTGTATAATTGTGGACAGATGAAGAAGATAAAGGGGAACAGGTGATCCGCATGTCTCAGGGTTACAAGTGAAGGACAAGGATGACTGACGCCAAGGTAAATCAAGTAGGTCTAAGTGGCGTAGGAAGCAGAGCTGCCATCACAGATTTGGGTACTGTTTGGACTTGGTAATTGGTGTATACTTACAGGTGTGCCTCACTCTGCATAATGGATGAGTTCTCGTGACTAGATATGTAGACATTCAGTCACTTTAAGGGCAAGAGGTACTCACTAATTCATTCACTCACTCATTCATTCCCATGGAGCACCCCTCCTGTGGTTTGATAAAGCAAGAATTACTGTTTAAAGGGAATGTTTACTCTCTGATCTTTCTAGTCACCAACTTTCATCTACTCAGTGCTGTTCATTGTGTGAAGCCCTGCATGAAGCACAGTGAGGGGCATAGTGATGTATAAGGCATGCTCCCTGTTCTCAGCAGACCATATTAAACTGGGACTAGTTAGGGAAGCCTTGTCAGAAGAGGTGGTATATTCATTTTCAACAAATTACCATATATATAGTGACTTCGAATCACACCCATTTGTTAGCGTGCACTCCTGTAGGGTATAGCTCAAGTGACTTCTCTGCTCAGCGTATCACGAATCTGAAATCAAGGTGTTGGCTGGGCTGAGTTTTCATGTGGATAGTCCGGGAACAATCTGCTTCCAAGCTTATTCAGGTTATTGGCTGAATTCAGTTCATTGAGATTGCAGGACTGAAGTCCCTGTGTCCTTGCTGAATGTCAGCCAGGGATCACAGTCAGCTCCTAGGGCTGCCCACGTTCCTTGCCACGTGGTCTCCTCCATGTTCAAAGCAATAGTCGTGTGTCAAATTCTTCTCAAGCTTCAAATCTCTGACTTCCTCCTCTGCAACCAGCTGAAGAAAACTCTGCTTTTAAAGGGTCCACCTGATTAAATCAGACCCATGGAGGATAATCTCCCCTTGCCGTATAATGCAACATAAATGTGGGAAGGATATCTCACTATAGCCACAGATTCCACTCACACTTACGGTTCATGGAGGGCATGTACACTGGGGGCAGACATCTTAAGGGCAATTTTAGGAGCTTACTTACCAGAGGTGGATGTCAAGCTAGTCCTTGAGAATGGCAAGCTGTACATGCTACAAAACCATGGTGGAGAGATCTGGAAGGTGCAGTTTTCCTATTCTGAGTCTCCCATACCTGCTTCCTTCATTGTTTTCTGATGATGGCTCTCCCTTCTTTACATTACTGAATACCAAATAAAGTCAGTTGGACCAGTTAGTGTCTATATCAGGTCTTTGGGAGTGGTTTTCTGTATGACAACTTTGAGGAGTGCTTCTCTCTGTAAATGCCTAGAAGGCAGGCACTGCATTTTCTTTTATCACTCCCACTCACAAACTAAGTCAGAACAACAAACTTTCCCCAATCCTCATATTTCTTACACTTTTCTCTCCCAAACTTGATAGCCGGGCTTGGAAAAGAATCATCTGTGTTCCCCTTCTTCGTCTCCTTGCTTACGAATATCTCCCCCATCCACTGCAATCTAGCCACTGCCCCCCACCATTCCATTTGGTTTGGCCCAACAAAATAGACTGACCTGGATTCAAACACTGGCTCAGTCACTTACCTGATGTGTGACTTTGGGCAAATTACATAAGTCTCAGCCTCAGTTTCCTCTTCTATAAAACGGAATGGTATCCATGCTGCAGTGTCATGGTGAAGTTTAGCGATATTGCATACGAAGCACCAACACATGGATGCTATTACTCTTTCATGATTCTAAGCTTCTTGGTAGCAGAAAGCATATTTTAAAGGTGCACGGGACATTCTGATGCAGCTTTTTGGTGCTGGAACTTTGATAAAATAGGGAGAAAATGCACCCATGTCCAAATGAGTCTAGGAAAACATCCCTATTGAGAATTTCACATCCTTATCTCCCACATTTCCTTGCACAGTGCTTGACGCATAATAGGAACTCTATCAGTGTTTGTTAATGGTAGAAATGAAGAATTAATCTGTTTTCTTCATCTCAATTGCAGTCTTCTTGAGGGCAGATAATTTTTTCTTGTTACTAAGATTCCATGTGTTTTGTTCTCTCAAAAGGAAATATTAATTTTATCATATCATGACATTTTTCAAAAGATAAGCAATATTTGATGATGGATAATTCTTTCATTCATCCAGATTCTTAGACTTAGGTGAACCCTGAGGGAAGGCTGAACTCAAGTATCCCAGTAAGAAAAGATTAGCTCTTTAATGTTTAAGAGTCATCAGGGAAAACGAGATTCCACAACCTTCCTCAGTAACTTGATTCAGAGTTAGATTAGATAGCAGGAAGACAATAAGGATTATTAAAATCCCTCATGCTCTACTTGTCTATTTCCAAATGCTAATGGAATCCCCAGGAAGTCAGGCAACTTCCTTTTTCCTTCTTTCCGGTGTGTGTGTGTGTGTGTGTGTGTGTGTGTGTGTGTGTGTGTGTGTATGTGTGTGTGTGTTTAATGGACTGGAGAATGGAGAAGAGATTGTTTGCCCTGGCTGAAGTAGGGAAGGAAAATGGGCTCCCCCAGAGAATCTGAATCAAAGTTTTCCTATAGCAGAGTGGTTAAGAAATAGAGCTTAGGCTTTCAAAAATATGGACTGTTTCAAATTCAAGCTCCACTGTCTGATTTTAGGTAGCAAGTTATTTAAGCCCTCTGAGCTTCAGTTTCCTCATCTGAAACATGGGGATGATAATAGTAACTTCCCCAAGGATGGTCATTAAGATTAAATGAGAGAATTCATGGAAAGCCCTTAGCACATGCTTAGTAGTATAACAATAAATGCTAGCTGTTTATATCACAAGTAGAATTCTCTTTGAACAAGAGTATTTTCATGCCTAACTTGATATTGTGGTCATGATGAAGTTATTCCCATGCCTTGGCAGACAGTCAACATTATACTGCTTTGCTGATGAAAATAAGCACTCCTGTGTGAGCACCACATTCCAAAGACCCCCATCACTTAGCAGGGGGATAAAATTATCGTTCTGTAAAACCAAAGGTAGGTCTGTGTTAGGACCATGTTTGGACAAAAGCTTCACGTTAAATACCACGTTAGTCATAATAAAATGTTATGCTTTTCCCAATGGGTTAGTGATATTTTGGTTGGGTGGATTGGGAAAAGAATTACAGGGGTTGTTTTGGTTTTGTTTTAAGAGTAAGTACTTCCTTAGAGGACTGAAAGATGCCTGCCCCAAACGGAGTTCCTATTTGGGGGCCTAATCCTGGCAATAAAGTACCTCCTTCCTTTAAGGAAAAGGCAAAATCCAGGGCTAATCAGATGTTTAGCTATCTGAGTTATTTAGAGGGCTTGGAACAGCGGTTTCTGATTCAGTAGGTTTTGGATGCAGCCTGAAAATTTGCATTTCCGAGAAGTTCCCAGGTGATGCTAGTACTGCCGTTCCAGGGAGACCTTGGAGAACCACTGCCTTAGAATAAAGTGAAGGAATAACAGCCCTTTCCACCTGTATAGTGTTGTTTACTTTTGCCAGTCCCGTTCACATCCATTATCACATTGGAACCTCATTGATGTCCCATTTGACAAAAAGTATTGTGGATGTCAATTGCTCGTGAGAAATAAGAGGTTAAACAGAAATGCACGAACTTTTGATTCTGCAGTATACTGTGATCCATATCCTATAAACTGATATCCTGTCTGTGGGACAGTGATATTTTGTGTGTGGGGGAAGGCCCTGAGGGAAAGAAAACTCTAAAAAGGAGATGGGGAATGTGGGTCACCTATGCTTACTTCTCTCCACTGCATCTATGAGAACATTGCCAGCAGTCTTTTCCCGTTGGGCCCAAATTTGCTCTCAGAACCCTTCTGACCAAGGTGCTCCAGGCAGCCACTACCAGCCAATCAGAGTTGACACAAACTGCTATGTTCCATTCATTCTCCAAAGGGAAATGAAGATGAACTAAATTGAATGGAACTGACTGTGTGAATTACCAACTGCAGCTTAAACTGAAGATATAGTCACAAGACACAGTGATTCTAGTGACTTTCCGGGTATTTTAGCAGCCTATGAAGTCCTTTAGAGGAAAACAAAGCTATTCTGGTAAACGAACTTCTCCAGCCCAGCAGATTCCAAGAACTGGCCAATATCAAGATATCATTCATTCATTTATTCAACTATTATTTATTGAAGCCCACTCTTGTGCTAAACACTGTGCTAGACACTTTAGGCTACACAGATGGGTCGAACACAGATCCTGCCTGATCTAGGAGAGAAGATAAAAGATGTGCAAAACTATACCTTAGGGCTTCAAGAAGCAAAGATAAGGGGTATGAGATGTCACTTTCAGGTGTGAACTTAGATCTGCCTGTGTTGTACCCATTTCCATGCCTAAGTCACAATGTCTCAGGGAACATTAGTTAACTTCCTAAAACCTCTGCTCTTTGGTAATTGTTTTTCAAGAGAGATTTAGCAATTGGCAGGTGACCATTAGCTCAGTTCCCTGTTTAACATTAGCCAAGATTGAGACTAAATGGGATGGTTCTTTGTTATGACTTTCATGATTTAGCTGCAACCGTCTTGGGTTTTGGTGATGAGAAATCATAGGCGTATAACATTCCCACAACTCAAGTCTGAAACAGAATTTGGGTCTGGATGGGAGTCTTCTGCAAGAATGGAGGAAAATGAGACCTAGAAAGGAAAGAGGCTCTGGGGAAAAAATGGGCCATTCATTATTTTTGAAGGCCAAAGATTAAAAATTTCTTGTTAAGTACCTGGAAATGGGTTCCTGCAGTAATACTGTAGCAGCAGGGCCCATAATACAAATGGTCCAGGCTTCAGAAGTATTGGCAATAGCCACTTATTGGTAAAGTCCAGCTCAAAACCTCTCTCTCACTCTCTCTCTCTTTCACACACACACACATCACTGTTGTTTAAATATACGTGCCCATATGATTATATCTCTTTTTGTGTTTTATAATAAGGAGAGAGACACTAACATTGCTTCTAGAATCATATCAAACAGCATGAGGAATCAAGAAGCCATGGAAACAGCATCTCTGGTTATGTGTAACTATAAAAAGCAATTGGATTTTTGAAAAACTAAACAACAATTAAAAAACCAACTAAGGGTTTTCTTATGAACTGTCTCACAACTACAGTAATGATTTGTTCATTTGTACCTCATTCCATATATATATATATATATATATATATGTATATGTATACACACACATATATATATAAAGAGAGAGAGACTGAGAGGGATATATATTTATATTAATATATATTAGAGTCATCCTGAAATAAGCCTTAGTAGCTTAGCTTTTCCCTTGATTCTGAGGTTTTGTTTTTCTGTAAAGTTTGTGCATTTTTACATGTTAATAATCTCTTACACATGTACAACAAAGCTCTTTCACATTTGCTACCTCGTCTTGTCCTAACACCTTTGTGAGGCAGATAAAGCCACCAAATTTCAGACAAGGAAATTGAAGCTCTGAAATGTAAAATGGCCTGTCCAAAGTCACATAGTCACTAAAAGTTGGAGTCTGGACAATGATCCCTATTCTCAGCCTCTCAAAGCAATGTTCTCCCTACTCTACTACCTGGGAGTGTGTAGTATGTGTATCTGTCCCATTGAATAAGTGGAACTCCCCCACTGGCCATTCAGATCCACTCTGTGGGACCTATGCTTTATTCCTCCCCTGGATGAAAACCAGGGCTAGTTCTGTGACTTTTCTGGTCACTCTTGGATAACGAAAAGTTCTCTCGTCACTTCTGGTCCCAAAATATATCCCATTTTCAGTAAAGAGTCCAGTCCGGTCCCACTTAAGATTAAAATCCCAACAATCTAAATGTCCATCAACAGATGAATGGATAAAGAAAATGTGAGATACACACACACACACACACACACACACACAGAGGAATATTATTCAGCCATGAGAAGGAAGGAAATCCTGTCATTTGCAACAACATGGACGGACCTTGAGGGTAGTATGCTAAGTATATAAATAATAAGTTAGAGAAATATAAGTACTTTATTGTGGTAATCATTTCACAATACGTATGTCTGTCAAATCATCACACTGTACACCTTAAATGTACACAGTGCTATATGTCAAGTATATCTCAATAAAGCTGGAAACAAAATAAATTTTAAAATTAAAAAAAAAGTCAAAATCCCTATCTTCATTTAAAGCAAAACTGTCTCCATTCCCTCAACTAGAGCCTGCAGTGGAAAGGGGGATAGTGGTCATCTTATTCTCAAGTTCCATGCCTTGCACTTCTACTCCCCACCCTTGCTTAGCTAACTATGGCTTCTGACTTCCTCAGATGTCAAAGCAGAGACAGAGAAGTAAGGGGGCAAGAAAGACCTTATTTAATCAGTGCTGCCATGATAATCCAGCATCAGCGCTCTCTGATGTATTATGTAGTGTTATATTATGATCTTCCCATGTCCCTGCTTTAAAAAAAAATGCTTCTCTACCCACAATCTCAACTCCTTCATTCTCAACAAACCAACTTACTTTCTTCCCTAACGAGTTGCTTGAGACTCTTTAAAGTACATTGGTTTAAGAACGGAGATTCTGAAATCACAGCAGCTTAACTTCAAGTCACAGTTCTATTCCTTACTAGCTGTGTGACTTTAGATAAGGCAGCCAACCTGTTTGAACCTCAATTTTCTCATCTGTAAAATGGGGACAATAATAGTGTTACCTTGCAGGTTTATAGTGAGGATTACAAGAGATAATGTGTATAAAACACTTGGCATAAGTCCTGGAGCACAGTAAGTACTCAGTGAATGTTGCCTATTATTGCTTTTACTATTACTCTTGCAACAATCATTCATTGACTACCTACCATGAGCTCCTCATTGTGATAGAACTTAGAGAGATGAAAGGCAAAGACCCAGTTCCTGCACTCAAGGAGTGGACAGTCTACAGCAGAGGTCCTCAAACTTGCACATTAGATTCACCTGAAGGGCTTTTAAAACTGTCAATGCAATTAAATCAGAATTTCTGGGTGTGTGTGACCTGGGCATCAGGATGTTTTCAGGTGATATGGCTATGTGGCCAGGGTTCAGAACCACTGATCCAGAGTAGCAGTTGGCAAATGTTTTTTGGAAAGGACCAGAGAGTAAATACTTTTGACTTTGTGGGCCATGTACTCTCTATTGCAACTACTGAACTCTGTGGCTGAAGCACAAAAGTAGCTATAGACAGTACGTAAATGAATGGGCATGGCTGTGTTCCAATTAAACTTTATCTACAAAACAGAAGCCAGGGGCTTCACTGGTGGCGCAGTGGTTGAGAGTCCGCCTGCCGATGCAGGGGACGCGGGTTCGCGTCCCGGTCCGGGAGGATCCCACATGCCGCGGAGCGGCTGGGCCCGTGAGCCATGGCCGCTGAGCCTGCGCGTCCAGAGCCTGTGCTCCTCAACGGGAGAGGCCACAGCAGTGAGAGGCCCGCGTACGGCAAAAAAAACAAAACAAAACAAAACAAAAAGCCAGGCCCTAGTTTGCTGATTCCTGGTGTAGACTATTGAAGTAAATCAAAGATGACATTAAACCACGGTGGGTGCAATGATAGGTCAGGCAGCGCATTCTGGAAGCAGGGAAGTCTAAGCTGGATCTTGCAGAGTGTGTAGCAGCTAGCCAGGAGAGGCATGGGGTGGGGGGCACAGATGGAGGATAGATCTTCCAAGGAGAAACAAAATGACAGCAATAGCTATTAGGTAAACCTGGAGAATTGGTGGACCTGAAAATAGTTGGTATAGCTTGAGTGTACAGTAGTTGCTAGGGGAGAGGTAGTAGATAAACCTGGAGAGATATGAACAAATATGCAGGAGCCATACCACGATGAACTTTATTTGTTGAGTTAAGGAGTCTAAACTTTATCTTGTAGACCATGGGGAATAGTTGCGTTATGAGAGTCACATTTTTGAATGGGCACTCTGGCAGGTGAGGATGAGGGATGTGGGGATGTGTCACAGCAGACTGGTAGCAGTTAGGGAACAATTATAGTGATCTTGTAAGACATAATGAGTGTGAACAAAGTAATTGCTGTAGTGATGAGAAGTAGAGGAATTCAAAATACATGAAGAACTAGACTTGACAGCAGGAGATGGATTGATTGAATTGAGAGAGGGCAGTTTAAGGAGAGGAGTGCATCAAGAATGGAGCCTAGGGCTTCCCTGGTGGCGCAGTGGTTGGGGGTCCGCCTGCCGATGCAGGGGATGCGGGTTCGTGCCCCGGTCCGGGAAGATCCCACATGCTGCGGAGCGGCTGGGCCCGTGAGCCATGGCCGCTGAGCCTGCGCGTCCGGAGCCTGTGCTCCACAACGGGAGAGGCCACAACAGTGAGAGGCCTGCGTACCGCAAAAAAAAAAAAAAAAAAAAAAGAATGGAGCCTACCTTTCTGGCTTGTGCAGAAAGCCATGAGAGCATCTGTTTCCTGAGATAAGGAGCACTGGAAGAGGAGCACTGATGAAAAGATGACAGGAAGACTATGAGTGTGATTTAAAACATGTGGAGTTTGCGATGCCAGTGGGACGTTCATGTGGCTATATCCAATAAACAGTCTTGAGCAGAGGAGTGAGGTTAGGATGGATAACAGAGATGGGCAGTTGATAGCATATAGATGTAATTAATGCAGTGGTTTGGATGAGTTCACACATGGACTGACTCCAGAGATGACTGTGGTCACCACTTCCATTGGGATGGGGAAGAAAGAGGAAGGGCTACATGAGGATTCAGGAAATAATTGCAGGTTTTGAGGGAACTCCTACCCAATGGTCTCTACTGTCTCTGAAATAGGAGATCTATGCCTCCAGATCCACACTCCACCCTTTTCCATCGTACTCTGTAAGCAAGAGGCTGACCTCCATGACACTTCAGGTTGAGTTTGGTCAGTGGAAGTGACTAGCAGGAGACAGAAGAATGCGAGAAGAGTGAGTCCTGGGTATTTGTTCCCCTAGTTCCTCCCTTACTGGGTTGCTTCAGGCCAACTATTTCTCTCTACAAAAGTCCATAGCACCCATCAGTTGCCCTCCCAAGTTCTGGTGACTGCTTGTTTTCCTAGCCCCTGAAAACACAGACATTTAACACTCCACACTGTTGCTAGCCCCAGAGTCTGCGCTCTGTCATATTGGTTTCCTGAAATTCTGCCCCCACCTTTCTAAATGATCCCTTCATTAAATTAATTTTCACTATCCAGTTTGCATATGACATCTGATGCCTGCAAGGACCCAGACTGATAGAGGAGGCAAAGTCATTTAGCGAGAATGAGGGAAATGATGTGAGAAGTAGTTTAAGAAGAAGGAATAAGGTTTGGAGTAACTTTCATGGAGAACGAAAGAAGGGGCTGATAAGAGACATTGACAGGATTGCTGGGCAGTGTTGAGGGAAAGCCCCAGTGGAGGCCGGAAGCTGCTCTTATATAGGAGCAGAGAAGCAGATGGTTGGCTTGATCCATGGGAAGAGTTATTTACCAGCTGCCAAATGAGTTCAGAGTATTGGTAAAGAATAGTTGCAAAGCAAGCTAACTTAGAAACAAGACTGGAGAGAGAAGTCATAAAGCTATCTGGTTACTGATAGACTAGGGAAAATGGATAATATAATGACTACATTTCTCCCTACAAGTACACAATCCAATAGTCATTTGAAAAAGGGTTATTTAAAGAGTTGAAACCTTCACATCTCAGTCACCCTGGCAGGGCCCAGACTAGGATGAGGCAAGAAAAGTGTCTAGGGTCCAAACATAAGATGCACTCACTGTCAGGTGCCAAAGCTGCACTTCCATGACCCTGAGAGTGAGTGCCTCCTTATATTTTGCACCCTTAGCGCTTCCGTTTCTCACCCGAGGAGCCCCTAGCACACAGAATCCTGATCCGGACATAACCGTTAACATTTTGGTACATTTCCTTCCAGTCTGTTCTCCTAATCATTTATCTATTTCACTAAGTTGAGGTCATACTGCTCATGCAGTTTTGTATCCAGCTTCATTTATTTGACGTTATAATGAAATTGAATCTTCTTTAGAACTGCTTTTATGATGTTTCTGTTCATTTGGTAATGCGTGCTCACTGCAGCAAAAGCAGACAATACAGATAAGCAAAAAAGAAAAAAAAAAGGATCATCTGTAATCTCACCATCCAGAGACAATGACTGTCGTCACTGTGCTGCATACTGAGATTGATTCATGAATCAAAAAAGTATTTCTGTTGTAGAAATATACTGCCAGCTTGTGGAAGGCTGTGCAGAGAAAGTTTGCAGTTAATCAAGTGTAGGGAAGTTGGGAGAAGGATTTTGGGGAGGAAGAGAAGGCACAGAGCCACAACCTCGAGTGGAAAACAAACACACCCTGCCAAAGGACCCTACATTTTACTCCCAACATCAAAGAGTCTGTTCTCCCACTCAAAGTGAAAAGATTTCATCTGTAGTGAAATTATATAGTAAAAAAAAAAACACCTGCTGGTTTGAATACTTTGTAATAATGACACACTCTGTAAGCTAGTTTTTCTTTGGGGAGGGTGGGCAACTGTTTTCCTGTAGTCCTCCAAGTGAAAGATACATGATGTCACATTCCCTGGTGAGAGGCAGGATGTCTGGTCATGGCCACGATAAATGTGACTATGATCTTCCTTAGTAATATGTAATCACCATTTATAGAAATATTTTAGATTCTAGCTTTCCATTAGAAAACTTTGGTAAGTCTTGATGGCTCCTCCATTACCTAGAGAATAATTTTTTAAGAACCCTCCTCATTATCTGGCCCTAGGCTAGCTTTTCAGCATTTTCTCTTTCTCCACTACCACCACCACCTTTGCCTCCATTGCTACCACCTCTTCCCTTCCTCCTGTAATTCTAGCTAGTAAGGTTAGTCCCCCGCCCCAAATTTATCCCTATTTTCCAGCTTCCCTCTAAAGCCTCACCTTCCCCCAGCTTTACCTGTTGAACTCCGCCTTCCCCAAAGATCCAACCCAAATGATAATTCTAGTGTGAAGTCTTCCCAGATCCAGCCCATCAGAAGTATTATGAATTGGATTTCTGATACTGCTCAGGTTCTTATTGAAGTAAGGGATATAGTTTTGAGTAGAGTCAATAAGTATTTTCTTGTTAGGATATTTGATGTTAAGGCACAGAGATAAATAGGAAATTCTAATCAATAAGATGCAGTCTATAGATATTCTGATAAATGGCGACGTTTATATATGCAACCTAAGCAGGGTGTCACTTTGAAGGGTTGATAGGTGCTGAGGAAGCAAAAATCATATGTCTCATGAAGGTGGATGGTATAGGACCAGTTAAATAAAAGATGAGAATTGGGACCCACATGTGGGGATGTGGGTGGAGAGAGGAAGACTAAGAGATAAGAGAGAGAGAGGTAATATCCTCTCCCTTCACTAATGGTAGGTATAGTAGGAAACACCTGGAGTTTGGAGGGGAGGAATCTGAGAGCCAGGCCAGACCTTGCACTAAACATTTTATAAACACTGTCTTCTCTAGTCTCAAAAGCACACTTTGATGGAATTGGCCAACCTAGATGTGAGTCATGGGTCTATCACTCACTAGCTTTGTTCATTTGGGCAAATAACTTCATGTACTCCAAGTCTCACATTTCTCATCTGTAAAATAGGACAAACAATGATGGCTTTCTAAAGGGTTCGTGCAACAATCAAATGAGATAATGTATGTAAAGGAGCTCTGTATACTGTATATGCATCACCACAAAAATGCCTGACAAGGTACAAGTAAAAGAAAACATTTTTTATCATTACTTTATTCATTCTGTCAATAAATTTTGCCCTGTTTGCCAAGAATCAAGGATATAGAAGCTTTCTTCACCAAGTACAGTCTATGAATGCTAGGACCTAGCTGGGACTTGTCATTACAGGGGACCTGGGTGCTTGGGGCATTTTTTCTGGGTTACAGTTCATAACTTGGAAACCTACCTATGGGAATCTGCTTCCTTGAGGGGCTGAAGGGACCAAAAAATCAGAAGAGAGTGCAGTTGTCCCAGCAACCAGGGCCAGAGCTTACCCGGTTGAGTCTTCAAAGAGCAGGACGAAATGGTCCAAAATCTGACTTGTCTCGCACCCACTGGATGAGTCTGGATACCAGACATGTATTGCATGGACATGCTGGTCTGCTTGTCATGTGACATGCACCCTGATCAGTCTCGCACCTACAATAATGCATCTGTACACCCAAGACTGATGCAGTTGTTCTTGAGGATGGACTTGGATGTGAGAAAGGTAACAGGCTCAGGGCTATTTTTCCCCAAGGAAGTTCCTTGCAAAAGGAGGCCCCTAATCCTCAGCAGTGTCAGTGAAAGTAAAAGTAAACACAGGTTGATAAAAGCCTAAACCTGGAATTTGCTCACAGACTGAGTGAGTGGGAAATTTATTCTGGTGCTAGATTTGGACCTCTGCTTTCAGGTGGAAGGGACATCCTGGCTCCAATTCCATGCTTTCTCTCTCTCTCTCTGTTTCTCTCTGCCTCTCTGTCTCTCCCCCCCGCCTTCTCTCTTTCCTCTCTCTTCTCTCTCTAAAACAGCTTTATTGGCATTCAATAAAGGGAACATATTCAATATTGTACACTTTGATAACTATTGATGTATATATACACTCAGGAAAACATCATTACAATTAAGATAATGAACACATTAGCACCCCCAAATTTTCCTTCCCTTTCCTTCAGTACGTGGCCTTTTTGTTTTGTTTATGGTTTCCTTTGCTGTGCAAAAGCTTTTTAGTTTGATGTAGACCCACTTGTTTATTTTTGCTTTTGTTTCCTTTGCCTGAAGAGACATATCCAAACAAATATTGCTAAGACCGATGTCAAAGAGAATACTGCCTATGTTTTCTTCTAGGAGTTTTATGGTTTCACATCTTACATATAATTATTTAATCCATTTTATTTTGGTATGTGTTGTGAGAAAGTAGTCCAGCTTGATTCTTTTGCAGTTGTCTAGTTTTTCCAACACCATTTATTGAAGAAGCTGTCTTTTCTCCCTTGTATATTCTTGACTCCTTTGTCATAGATTAATTGACCTTGCAAGTGTGGGTTCGTTTCTAGGCTCTCTATTATGTTCCATTGATATATGTGTCTGTTCTTGTGCCAGTAACATACTGTTTTGATTATTGTATCTTTGTAGTATAGTTTGAAATCAGGGAACATCACACCCCCAACTTTGTTCCTGCTTCTCAACATTGTTTTAGATATTTGAGGGTTTTTTGTGTTTCCAATCAAATTTTTGAATTATGTACTCTAGTTCTGTGAAAAATGCCATTGGTATTTTGATAGAGGTTGGATTATATCTGTAGATTGCCTTGGGTAATATGGTCATTTTAACAATATTAATTCTTCCAGTCCATGAACATGGTTTATCTGTTCACCTGTTTATGTCATCTTCAATTTCCTTTATCAATGGCTTATAGTTTTCCAAGTGCAAGTCTTTTACCTCCTTGGTTAGATTTATCCCTAGGTATTTTATTCTTTTTGATGCAGTTGTAAATGGGATTGTTTTCTTAATTTCTCTTTCTGATAGTCTGCTATTAGTGTATAGAAATGCAACATTTCTGTATATTAATTTTTAATATATTTTTATTGAAGTATAGTTGATTTGCAAAGTTGCTTTCTGACTTACTTCACTCTGTATGGCAGACTCTAGGTCCATTCACCTCAGTACAGATAACTCAATTTCTTAATATTCCATTGTATATATGTGCCACATCTTCTTTATCCATTCATCTGTCGATGGACACTTAGGTTGCTTCCACGTCCTGGCTATTGTAAATAGAGCTGTAATGAACATTGTGGTACATGACTCTTTTTGAATTATGGTTTTCTCAGGGTATATGTCCAGTAGTGGGATTGCTGGGTCATATGGTAGTTCTATTTTTAGTTTTTTTAAGGAACCTCCATATTGTTTTCCATAGTGGTTATATCAATTTACATTCCCACCAACAGTGTAGGAGGGTTCCCTTTTCACCACACCCTTTCCAGCATTTATTGTTTCTAGCTTTTTTGATAATGGCCATTCTGACTGGCGTGAGGTGATACCTCATTGTAGTTTTCATTTGCATTTCTCTAATAATTAGTGATGTTGAGCAGCTTTTCATGCGCCTCTTGGCCGTCTATATGTCTTCCTTGGTGAAATGTCTATTTAGGTCTTCCACCCATCTTTTAACTGGATTGTTTGTTTTTTTGATATTGAGCTCCATGGGCTGTTTATATATTTTGGAGATAAATCCTTTGTCTGTTGTTTCATTTGCAAATATTTTCTCCCATTCTGAGGGTTGTCTTTTTGTCTTGTTTATGGCTTCCTTTGCTGTGCAAAAGCGTTTAAGTTTAATTAAGTCCGATTTGTATATTTTTGTTTTTATTTCTGTTACTCTAGGAGGTGGGTCAAAAAAGATCTTGCTGTGGTTTATGTTAAAGAGTGTTTTTCCTGTGTTTTCTTCTAAGAGTTTCATAGTGTCTGGTCTTACATTTAAATCTTTAAACCATTTGGAGTTTATTTTTGTGTATGGTGTTAGGAAGTGTTCTAATTTCATTCTTTTATATGTAGCTGTCCAGTTTTCCCAGCACCACTTATTGAAGAGGCTGTCTTTTCTGCATTGTATGTTCTTGCCTCCTTTGTCATAAATTAGGTGCCCATATGTGTGTGGGTTTATCTCTGGGCATTCTATCCTGTACCATTGATCTCTATTTCTGTTTTTGTGCCAGTACTATACTGTCTTGGTTACTGTAGCTTTGTGGTATAGTTTGAAGTCGGGGAGCCTGACTCCTCCAACTCCGTTTTTCTTTCTCAAGATTGCTTTAGCTATTTGGGGTCTTTTGTGTTTCCATAAAAATTGTAAGATTTTTTGTTCTAATTCTGTGAAGAATGCCATTGGTAGTTTGATAGGGATTGCATTGAATCTGTAGAGTGCTTTGGATAGTATAGTCATTTTCACAATGTTGATTCTTCCAATCCAAGAACATGGTATATTTCTCCATCTGTTTATGTCATCTTTGATTTCTTTCATCAATGTTTTATAGTTTTCTGAGTACAAGTCTTTTGCCTCCTTAGGTGCGTTTATTCCTAGGTATTTGATTCTTTTTGTTGCAATAGTAAATGGGAGTGTTTCCTTAATTTCTCTTTCTGATTTTTCATTGTTGGTGTACAGGAATACCAGAGATTTCTGTGCATTAATTTTGTATCCTGCAACCTTACCAAATTTATTGATTAGTTCTAGTAGTTTTCTGGTGGCATCTTTAGGATTTTCTCTGTATAGTATCATGTTATTGGCAAACAGTGACAGTTTTACTTCTTCTTTTCCAATTTGTATTCCTTTTATTTCTTTTGCTTCTCTGATTGCTGTGGCTAGGACTTCCAAAACTATGTTGAATAAGAGTGGCGAGAGTGGACATCCTTGTCTTGTTCCTGATCTTAGTGGAAATGGTTTCAGTTTTTCACCATTGAGTATGATGCTTGCTGTGGGTTTGTCATATATGGCCTTTGTTATGTTGAGGTAGGTTCCCTCTATGCCCATTTTCTGGAGAGTTTTTATCATAAATGGGTGTTGAATTTTGTCAAAAGCTTTTTCTGTATCTATTGAGATGATCATATGGTTTTTATTCCTTCATTTGTTAATGTGGTGTATCACATTGATTGATTTGTGTATATTGAAGAATCCTTGCATCCCTGGGATAAATCCCACTTGATCATGGTGTATGATCCTTTTAACGTGCTGTTGGATTCTGTTTGCTAGTATTTTGTTCAGGATTTTTACATGGATGTTCATCAGTGATATTGATCTATAAGTTTCTTTTTTTGTGATATCTTTTTCTGGTTTTGGTATCAGGGTGATGGTGGCTTTGTAGAATGAATTTGGGAGTGTTTCTCCCTCTGCACTTTTTTGGAAGAGTTTGAGAAGGATTGGTGTTAGCTCTTCTCTAAATGTTTGGTAGAATTCACCTGTGAAGCCACCTGGTCATGGACTTTTGTTTGTTGGAAGGTTTTTAATTATGGTTTCAATTTCATTACTTGTGATAGGTCTGTTTATATTTTCTAATTCTTCCTGGTTCAGTCTTGGAAAATTGTACCTTTCCAAGAATTTGTCCATTTCTTCGTGGTTGTCCATTTTATTGGCATATAGTTGTTTGTAGTACTCTCTTATAATCCTTTGTATTTCTGCAGTGTCAGTTGTGATTTCTCCTTTTTCATTTAAAATTTTATTGATTTGTGTCCTCCCCCTTTTTTTCTTGATGAGTCTGGCTAAGGGTTTATCAATTTTCTTTATCTTCTCAAAGAACCAGCTTTTAGTTTTATTGATCTTTGCTATTGTTTTCCTCGTTTCTATTTCATTTATTTCTGCTCTGATCTTATTGATTTCTTTCCTTCTACTGACTTTGGGTTTTCTTTGTTCTTCTTTCTCTAGTTGTTTTAAGTGTAGGGTTAGATTGTTTATTTGAGGTTTTTCTTGTTTCTTGAGGTGAGATTGAATTGCTGTAAACTTCCCTCTTAGAACTGCTTTTGCTGCGTCCCATAGGTTTTGGGTCATCGTGTTTTCATTGTCATATTTTTCTATGTATTTTTTAGTTTCTTCTTTGATTTCTTCAGTGATCTCTTGGTTATTTAGTAGTGTACTGCTTAGCCTCCATTTATTTGTGTTTTTTACAGTTTTTTTCTTGTAATTGATTTCCAGTCTCATAGCACTGTGGTCAGAAAAGATGCTTGATACAATTCCAATTTTCTTAAATTTTCCGAGGCTTGATTTGTGCCCCAAGGTGTGATCTATCCTGGAGAATGTTCTGTGTGCACTTGAGAAGAAAGTGTATTCTGCCACTTTTGGGTGGAATGTTCTATAAATATCAATTAGATCTCTCTTGTCTATTGTGTCATTTAAAGCTTGAGTTCCTTATTTATTTCCTGTTTGGATGATCTGTCCATTGGTGTAAGTGGGGTGATAAAGTCCCCTACTATTATTGTTTCACTGTTGATTTCTTCTTTCATGGTTGTTAGCATTTGCCTTATGTATTGAGGTGCTCCTATGTTGTGTGCATAAACATTTATAATTGTTATATCTTCTTCTTGGATTGATCCTTTGATCATTATGTAGTGTCCCGCATTATCTCTTGTAACAGTCTTTATTTTAATGTCTATTTTATCTGATACAAGTATTGCTACTCCAGCTTTCTTTTGATTTCCATTTGCATGGAATATCTTTTTCCATCCCTTCACTTTCAGTCTGTATGTGTCCCTAGGTCTGAATTGGGTCTCTTGTAGAGAGCATATATATGGGTCTTGTTTTTGTATCCATTCAGCCAGTCTGTGTCTTTTGGTTGGCTCATTTAATCCATTTACATTCAAGGTTATTATCGATATGTATGTTCCTACTACCATTTTCTTAATAGTTTTGGGTTTGTTATTGTAGGTCTTTTTCTTCTCTTGTATTTCCTGCCTAGAGAAGTTCCTTTAGCATTGGTTGTAAAGCTGGTTTGGTGGTGGTGAATTATCTTAGCTTTTGCTTGTCTGAAAAGCTTTTGACTTCTCTATTGGATCTGAATGAGATCCTTGCTGGGTACAGTAGTCTTGGTTGTAGGTTTTTCTCTTTCATCACTTTAAGTATATCCTGCCACTCTCTTCTGGCCTGCAGAGTTTCCACTGAAAAACCAGCTGATAACCTTTTGGGGATTCCTTTGTATGTTATTTTTTGTTTTTCCCTTGCTGCTTGTAATATTTTTTCTTTGAATTTAATTTTTGTTATTTTGATTAATATGTGTCTTGGTGTGTTTTTCCTAGGGTTTATCCTATATGGGACTATCTGTGCTTCCTGGACTTGGGTGACTATTTCCTTTCCCATGTTAGGGAAGTTTTCAACTATAATTTCTTGAAATATTTTCTCAGACCCTTTCTTTTTCTTTTCTTCTTTTGGGATCCCTATAATTCGAATGTTGTTGCGTTTAGTGTTGTCCCAGATGTCTCTGAGATTGTCCTCAATTCTTTTCATTCTTTTTTCTTTATTCTGCTCCTTGGCAGTTATTTCCACCATTGTGACTTCTAGCTCACTTATTTGTTCTTCTGCCTCGGTTATTCTGTAATTGATTCCTTCTAGTGTATTTTTCATTTCAGTTATTGTGTTGTTCATCTCTGTTTGTTTGTTCTTTAGTTATTCTAGATCTTTGTTAAACATTTCTTGTATTTTCTCAATTCGTGCTTCCATTCTATTTCCGAGATTCTGGATCATCTTTACTATCATTACTCTGAATTCTTTTTCAGGTAGATTGCCTATTTCCTCTTCGTTTATTTAGTCTTGTAGATTTTTACCTTGCTCCTTCATCTGTGACGTATTTTTTTGCCATCTCATTTTCTTTTATGAGTTTGTGCTCCTGTTTTACTGGTTGTTTGGCCTGAGGCTTCCAACACTGGAGTTTGTAGGCTATTGGGTAGATCTGGGTCTTGGTGCTGAGATGAGGACCTCTGTGAGACCTCTCTGTGAGACCTCACTCCTATGAATATTCCCTGGGGTCTGAGGTTCTCTGTTAGTCCAGTGGTTCGGACTTAGAGCTCCCACTGCAGGAGCTTCCGCCCAACCCCAGGCTCGCAAACCAAGATCCTGCAAGCCTCGTGGGGTGGCAAAAAAAAAAAGAAAACAATAACAAAGTAAAAAAAAGTAGACTAGGAAACTAACTAACAGATATGTTAGAAAGAATGTAAAAATAAAAATGTAGATGAATCAACGGCCAGAAGTTACTTTAGTACCACAGTGTTAAAAACGAGGAGGAGGGAAAAGAAAAAAAAGGTGGGGAGAGGCCTTGGCTGTGGAGGGCAGGGCCTAAGCAAGGGAGAGGTTTGGGTGGTGGGTGGGGCCGATGCTCAGGACCCACAGGGCTGGAAAAGGCCCTGGGGACTGTGGGGGGGTGGGGCTTAGGCTCAAGGAACAGAAGGGGCCCAGGCGTGCCCCCCACCCCTGGTCTCAGAGGGCATGGGACTTCATCTGTGAGCCCAGCAGGCCTCCTGGGCTCGAGGGGGTGGGGCAAATGCCCTCGTCTCCTGTCCTGCTCCTCCATTCTGGGGTCTGGGAGGGCCCCTCCCACCTGCCTCTCCTGATCTCCCTGGTCTCCCTCCTATGTCCCCCAGACCAATGCGGCTGGCTGGGGGGACTTGGAGAGCAGGGGACCGGCCTGGGAGCTCAGCAGGTTCCCTGTGCCCAAGTGGGTGGGTCAAACGCCCTCTGCTCCTCTCCTGCTCCTCCTTCAGGGCCCCTCCTGCCTGCCTCTCCTGATCTCCCCGGCCTCCCTCCTATGCCCCCAGGACCCACGTGGCCTGGAGGGGGCTTTGGATTGCAGGGGACAGGCCTGGGAGCTCAGCAGGCTCCCCGGGCCCCAGTGGGTAGGGCAATTGCCCTCCGCTCCTTTCCCACTCCTCCTGGGTGGCTCCTCTCGCCTGCCACTCCTGATCTCCCTGGCCTCCCTCCTATGCCCCCAGGACCCACGCAGCCTGGATGGGGCTTTGGAGTCGGGGGAACTGGCTGGGGAGCTCAGCAGGCTCCCCAGCCTGAGCCCTCTGCTCCTCTCTCGCTCTTCCTGGAGAGTCCGTCCCACCTGCCTCTCCTGATCTCCCTGGCCTCAGGGACACCGATCCTGTCTGGCCTCCACTTCTCCTCCCCCCTCAGTCCCCCTATGTCCTACCAGTTCACTCTGGGGTTCCTCCTGTCTCCTTGGGCATTAGAGTCCCCCACCAGCAGTGGCAGGCACCCTAGTTGTGGGGAGACGCTAACTCAGCATCTTCCCACATGGCCATCTTAACTCTGCCTCCCGGGATTGTTTCTTAATTTCTCTTTCTGATAGTTCACTGTTAGTGTATAGAAATGCAACATTTCTGTATGTTAATTTTGTATCCTAAAACATTACTGAATTCACTTATTAGTTCTAATAGTTTTTTGGTGGCATCTTTAGGATTTTCAATGTATAGTATCATGATATTTGCAAACAGTGACACTTTTACTTCTTCCTTTCCAATCTGGATTCCTTTATTTATTTTTCTTGTCTGATTGCTGTGGCTAAGACTGCCAATAGTATGGGTGCTGGCCTGCTGGTATGCAGGGCTAGGTCCTGGGGTGAATGGCTGCAGGGTCCATGAGGTCCCAGGACTGATGCCAGACTGCCAGTGGACAGCACTGGGTCCCAGGATGGCTGGCTGTGGGGCCTGGGGTGGGGGGTCATGGGACTGGTGCTGACCTGTTGGTGGGTGGTAAGCCCTGGGTGCTAATAGGCTAGAGGGAGGGCTCCAAGATGGCACTTATTAGCACCAGTGTCCTCATGGTAGAATAAGCTCCCCAAAATGGCTGCCTCCAGCATCTGTGTCCCCAGTGGGAGTCCCAGTTGCCTCCTACCTCTCCAGGAGGCTCTCCAAGATCAGCAAGTGGGTCTGACCCAAGCTTCTTTCAAATTACTGCCTCTGTGCTGGATATGGAGCATGTGAAATTTTGTGCACACAATTTACAGTCCTCTAGCTCTTCTGTATGCAAGCCCTGCTGGCCTTCAAAGCCAGACATTCTGGGGGCTTGTTTTCCGGGTGCAGGACCCCTAGACTGAGGAGCCCAATGTGGGCCTTGAACCCCTCACTCCTTGGAGAAAACCTCTGCAGTTGTGATTATCCTCCCATTTGTGGGTTGCCTGCCTGGGGTGTGGGTCTTGGCCATACTGCATCTCCACTCCTCCTACCCATCTCATTGTAGTTCCTTCTTTATATCTTTAGTTGTGGGGAATCTTTTCTGCAAATCTTCAGCTCATTCTCATAGATAATTGCTCTGTAAACAGCTGTAATTTTTGTCTGTCCACAAGAAGAGGTAGGCTCAAGGTCTTCCTACTCCACCATTTTGGCCATATTCTGAACAGTTGCTTTCTTTTATCTTGGGTAAATACCTAGGAATAAAAAGGTTGGCCCATATGATAGGTATGTGTTTAGATTTTTAAGAAACTGCCAAGTAGTTTTACAAAGTGATTGTGTCATTTTACATTCTTACCAGCAATATAAGAGGGTCCCAGTTCTTCCTGGCCAACACTTGGAATGGTTAGTCTTTTAAAGTTTTGCCATTCTAATAGGTATATAATTGTATTTTTATTGTGCTTTTAATTTGTATTTCTGTAATGATTAATGATTTTGAGCACCTTCTCATGTACTTATTTCCCATGTGTATATCTTCTCTGGTGAAATGTCTTTTCAAATATTTTGTCCATTTTTAATGGATTATCTTTTCTTATTGTGTTTTGATAGTTATTTATTCTGGATACAAGTCCTTTATCCAATATGTGATTTGCAAATATTTACTCCCTGACTGTAGCTGCCTTTTAATTTTCGTGTTAGTGTCTTTTGAAGAGCAGTAGTGTTTACTTTTGACGCAGTTCAGTTTATCAGTTATTTTCTTTGATAGATCATTCTTTTGGTGCCATGTCTAAGAAATCTTTGCTTAACCAAAAGTCACAAAGATTTTTCTCCTACATTTTCATCTATAAGTTTTATAGTTTTAGGTTTCACTCAGGTCTGTGATCCACTCTGAGTTAATTTTTTTAAATTAATTAATTAATTTTTGGCTGTGTTGGGTCTTTGTTTCTGTGAGAGGGCTTTCTCTAGTTGCGGCAAGCAGGGGCCACTCTTCATCACAGTGCGCGGGCCTCTCACTATCGCGGCCTCTCTTGTTGTGGAGCACAGGCTCCAGACGAGCAGGCTCAGTAGTTGTGGCTCACAGGCCCAGTTGCTCCACGGCATGTGGGATCTTCCCAGACCAGGGCTCGAACCCGTGTCCCCTGCATTGGCAGGCAGATTCTCAACCACTGCACCACCAGGGAAGCCCGAGTTAATTTTTTATATGGTACAATTTTTTTATATCGATTGACGTTTTATTTATTTATTTATTTATTTGCATGTAGAATTGTTCCAGAACCATTTGTTGAAAGGATTATCCTTTCTACATGAATTTCATTTGCACCTTTGTCAAAAATCAGTTGTCCCTATTTAGATGGGTCTATTTCTGGAGTCTCTATTCTGTTGATTTGTCTATTTTGATGCCAATACCACACGGACTTGATTACTGACATTTTATAGTAAGTCTTGAAATTCCCCAACTTTGTTATTTTTCAAAAGTGTTTTGTGTTGCTATTCTATGTTTTTTTGTACTCCCATATGACATGTGAAATCTGGTTGTTGGGTTCAACAAAAGCCTACTGGGATTTTGATTGGGAGTGTATTGAATCTATAGATCATTTTGGGAGAATTTACATTTTAACAATATTATGTCTTTCAACTGATGAACAAGATAAATATCTCCATTTATTGAGATTTTGTTTAATTTCTCTCAGCAATATTTTGTAGTTTTTAGTATGCAGGTCTTGCACTTCTTTTCTAAAATGTGTTCCTAAGTATTTTATTATTTTTGATGCTATTGAAAACTCAATTATTTTCTTAATTTCAGTTTTGGATTGTTCATTTGTTCAAATTGAAATTGTTCAATTTGGAACAATTCTACATGCAAATAAATAAATAAATAAAACGTCAATCGATATAAAACAAAGTGTACCATATAAAAAATTAACTCAGGGGCTTCCCTGGTGGTGCAGTGGTTGAGAGTCCGCCTGCCGATGCAGGGGACACAGGTTTGTGCCCCGGTCTGGGAGGATCCTGTATGCCGCGGAGAGGCTGGGCCCGTGAGCCATGGCCGCTGGGCCTGCGCGTCCAGAGCCTGTGCTCTGCAATGGGAGAGGCCACAACAGTGAGAGGCCCGCGTACCGCAAAAACAAAAAAAAATTAACTCAAAGTGGATCACAGACCTGAGTAAAACCTAAAACTATAAAACTTATAGATGAAAATGTAGGAGAAGAATCTTTGTGACTTTTGGTTAAGCAAAGATTTCTTAGACATGGCACCAAAAGAATGATCTATCAAAGAAAATGTGTTCCTAAGTATTTTATTATTTTTGATGCTATTGAAAACTCAATTATTTTCTTAATTTCAGTTTTGGATTGTTCATTGTAAATGCAATTGATTTTTGTATATTGACCTTATATCCTGAAACCTTGTTGAACTTGTTTATTAGTTCTCATAGTTTCTAATGGATTCTTTAGGAGTTTCTATACATAAAACAATGTCATCGGGCTTCACTGGTGGCGCAGTGGTTGGGAGTCCGCCTGCTGAGGCAGGGGACGCAGGTTCATGCTCTGGTCCGGGAGGATCCCACGTGCCACGGAGCGGCTGGGCCGGTGAGCCATGGCTGCTGGGCCTGCGCTTCTGGAGCCTGTGCTCCGCAATCGGAGAGGCCACGGCAGTGAGAGGCCCGCGTACCACAAAAAACAAACAAACAAACAAACAAAAACCAATGTCATCTATGAATAGAGATAGTTCTACTTCTTCCTTTCCAATCTAGATGCGCCCCCCCCCCGCCTTTTTGTTACCTTATTGCACTGGCTAGAACCTCCAGTATAATGTTGAATAGAACTGATGAAAGAGATATCCATGTATTTTTCCTGAACTTTGGGGAAAGCATACAGGCTTTCATCATTAAGTATGGGGGGTTAGCTGTGGGGTTTTTGTAGATAGCCTTTATCAGGTTGAGGAAGTTGCCTTCTAGTTCTAGTTCTAGTTTGCTAGGACTTTGACCCATGGATTATTTAGAAGTATGTTATTTAATTTCCAAATATTTGAGAGTTTTCCAAATATCTTTCTGTTATTGATTTCTAATTTAATTCCTTTGTGCTCAGAGGACATATTTTGTATAAATGTTTCATGTACTCTTGAAAAGAATGTGGATTCTTCTGCCATTGGGTAGTGTGTTCTGTAAATGCCAGTTAAATCATGTTGGTTGATGGGGTTGTTGAATTCTTCTATATCACTGTTGATTTTCTGTCTAGTTGTTCTACCAGTTGTTGAAAAAGAGGTATCAAAATCTCCAAATATTGTGGATTAATTTATTTCCCCCTGCAGTTCTGATTTTGCTTTGTGTATTTTGAAGCTCTGTTATTAGCTGCATAAGTTTTTAAGATTGATAATGTTCTTGGTGAGTTGACCACTTTATTACTAAGAAATAAATTATAGTTCTGGTAAGAGCTCTCTTCCTGACATGCGTTTGGCTACCTTCTCCCTATATGCTCACATGGGCTTTCCTCTGTGTGTATGTATGGAGAGAAAGAGAGAGAGAGAGAGAGAGAGAGAGAGAGAGAGAGAGAGAGAGAGAGAGAGGGAGGGAGAGGGAGAGAGGGAGAGAGGGAGAGAGGGAGAGAGGGAGAGAGGGGGGTCTTTGTTTTCTCTTCTTATTAGGACATCAGTCCTATCGGATTAATGCCCCAGCCTTATAACCTGATTTAACCTTAATTACTTCCCTAAAGGCCCTGTCTCCAAATAAAATTACATTGGGGGTTAGAGCTTCAACATATGAATTTTGTAGGGGCACAAACATTCAGTCCATAAAAGGGCGACTTTTAAAAATACTGCTAAAAATATTGTGAAACTGTTGGGCAAAGAATTATGTTCATGATGGATAATGACAACTATAATCATTGTTAACATGGATCATTGTTATGTAGAAATCTTTTCTAGCTAGGGAGGGGTGTGATAAATAAAAATAATATGTGTAGAAATTTAGGAAGTACTTTACTATAACTATCATCTTTCAGACATGAACCCATGTTCCAGCTAGTGGAACATACTGCCCCCAGTGCACTATGAAGGAATGGTTTATGTTGGGGTGGGTGTGGTAAATAGTAAATAGTAAACGTAGTAAATAGTAAACGTAGTAGAATCCACTGGTTACCTTCCTTACTCATATTTTGTGTTTTTGAGATAAAAGAATTGTTCTTTATCAGTAATGTATCACTGATGTGTTTATGACTGCAGAAGTCGTCTGAATTGTTTTGGAAAGAAAGTTTTTTCACTGGTATGACTAATGCGGCAGGAATCAATTCATTGGAAATGGACATTATCTGATGATTGTCCTCTTTAACATATTAAATAGCTTTTACTTCACATTGAGATATCCTGGACTCTGACTTGAGCTATTATCCTATAATATCAGCTTCATTGAGAATTAGCAGTTAATTGTGAGACACTTGAGGCTAATACCACATTGTGATTAGCTGATGAATTATTGGGGAAAGGAGACCGATGTGCATAAACTTCATACATACTGCCCTCATCCTTTCATTAATCTTAGCCACCTCACTTTTCCTCTAGCACTTTAAGAATGCTGGTTCCCTGACTTTATCACAGAATCTGTCCTTGGCCTCACTAAGGTGCCCAAAATGCCCGCTCTGGCTACTTCTGGGATTATACAGAGTCAACTGAAGCCACTTCCTCTTGAGGACCCTGGGCCAGTGACTTCAAAGTCATTCCCATTTGTTCTGCTCATTAAGTTGCTTCTTGTCCTAAGAGCGCACTGAATCCAGTTCTCTCTCCCACCCTAGGCCTCAGTGCCAAAGCTGACAAGATGTCACACAACTGAGGACTGGGAATTCAACTCCAGGCCCCAAGCCAGGTTGGTGCTTCCTGGATGAGTGTTTACAGGGACACTATGAGGCCTGGAGAAGGGGAAAGCCTGAAATAAGAGAAGAGTGGGAAGACAAGGCAGCTACTGCTGCTTAAAGGAGGGAGACAAGATTAGAAGCATGCTCAGTAGATAAAGAATGGCCACAGGGATTTGGTTATTTACTGCTGTCATCATCTCTGGCAGCCTTCCTAAGACAATGGCAGATCCTATAAAGACTGTTGGAGGGACAGGTGAAATCTAATGGCAAGGGCTTCAATCTTGAGGGCTCTGGTCTTGTCTCTGCCTTTGATTTACTGAAATACCTTTGACTTTTCCTTCCTGCCCACCACACCCACCCCAACATAAACCATTCCTTCATAGTGCACTGGGGGCAGTATGTTCCGCTAGCTGGAACATGGGTTTCTGGGATCTGGAATCCCATCATCTACTGTGCATTTGGCCTCCACTCAAAGTAAGTACACTTAGAGGTCATAGAGCTTTGGGAACTAAGGGGTTTCTATTAGTACAGTATATATATGAAAATTTACATGTGTGTTGGTGCTCTTAAAGTTGAATGAGATATTCTTCATCATAATTTTGATTGTTTATTGTTTGGGGTTTGGTTTTGTTTAAATTGAATGAAGCAACTGGGAAATTTCCAGACTTTGAATTTCTTGCGCATGTCTTCATTATATGCAGGTTGGCTTATGTTTCATGGTTAATGAATCAGGAAAATTGGAATACTGCTTCCAGATCAAGAAAGCAAGTAGAAAAAAAAAAAAAAAAAGCTAGTAGAAAATAGAAGTGTCCTTGGAGACATTCAGCCACAAGGAGAAGAAAACTAGCATCATTTTCAGCACTTATTATGTGCCTGGCAATCGACACACATTATCTCTTTTAGTCCTCTCACCAACTCTGGGAGGTAGAGGTGGATATTTCCCCCATTGTAAGGTGAGGAAACCGAAGCATGAGAGAGTTAAATAATATGCCCCAAATCACGCAGCTAGTGAGTGTCCAAGCGGGGACTAAGAGGTCTAGGAGAGTCTAAAACTATTACACCATGCAGCCTCCAAGAAACATGCTTTCTCTTTTACATACCTGTTACATTCTTATGTGAACAATCTTGCTGCTCGAAGAAGCCATTTTGAAGTTTGAGCCCTATTCACACCTCTGATGTGACTGAGCTGAAGCCATCACAAGCTTGGAGCATCTGGCGAAATCTGCCAGGTCTGGGCCAATGGAGAACTTCTCAGAGGCCCAGGCCATGTGAAAGGGGCTGGGTTAGCAATTCTGAATGCCAAGGAGTGACTGGACCTGATAGGGAGAGTGGAAAAGAAGCCAAGCAGAGGAGCTGAGAGAGCAGGGCTTCAGACCCCAGGCTAACCAGGCCAGGCAAGAGATTCTGCAGGGTGAATGGCGGCCAAGATACAGAGGATCCAAGGATAGAAGTAGGCAGATGGGTGGGGTAGATACCACCCTCTACAGAGCTCCCTGGTGCTGAAATGCAGGGTGTGGGGTGACAGAGAGAGTGAAACCGAGGTGGAGAAAAGGAGAAAGACAGAGACAGAGAGATACATAGGCAGAGAGGAACAGAATGTATCCAGGTAGCACTTTGGCGGCCCAAGCAGGTCAGTGCGAATGTCACAGAGCACTTCAACAGTCCCAGAAATGCCATAATCCTCACTCTGAGGACAACTTCTCCATGCAGACACATCCATTAGAGAGTTCCCAGATCTTGAGAAGACTCTTCTGACTTTCCTTCTGCCATCCCTAACCGGAAAGCCTGAACAACAATGAGCTTCCAAATTACAGATGCTTAGATAAAACATGAAATTTTGTCTCACCACAAAAATGTCCTAGCTGAGCTCACTTGTGTTTACCCAACTACCTAGTTTTGCCACCTTCCAAAATATCATCACACAACCCCTGGTGGGGAAGCATCTGCATGTATGGGATGGGGAGGAGGGTGGGAGACAAGAAGAAGGCAGAGAGATGCACATTTTATAGTTGAACCTCTCCCTCCTTTAATGATTTCCCTGCATTGTCTGCACAAAGCCCTTGCAGCCATTGTAGAGCAGAAGAACATGCAATTTACATGTTCACGTGTTTTTCTTCTCTGCTTCTCAGCAAGTCAGCAGGTATTCCTAGAGATGGCACTAGGAGGAGAAAGAATGTTGCCAAAGAAGGACCCAGGCACTGCTGAGCAGGAAAGGTGGTTACTGTCAGTACAAGGCAGTTCTGCAGCTGGATCCCCACCCGTCAAAGAACAGGCAAAGCAGAGCCTACCTCTCTCCTAAAGCTCCAGTCCACTTTCTGGACCCCTTGGCAAATTTGGAAAAAAAAAAAAAGACAGCTCCTGTTTGCTTTCTTTCTTTTTTTTTTAACATCTTTATTGGAGTATAATTGCTTCACAATGGTGTGTTAGTTTCTGCTTTATAACAAAGTGAATCAGCTATACATATACATATGTTCCCATATCTCTTCCCTCTTGTGTCTCCCTCCCACCCTCCCTATCCCACCCCTCTAGGTGGTCACAAAGCACCAAGCTGATCTCCCTGTGCTATGCGGCTGCTTCCCACTAGCTATCTATTTTACCTTTGGTAGTGTATATATGTCCATGCCACTGTCTCACTTTGTCACAGCTTACCCTTCCCCCTCCCCATATCCTCAAGTCCATTCTCTAGTAGGTCTGTGTCTTTATTCCTGTCTAACCCCTAGGTTCTTCATGACATTGTTTTTTTCTTAAATTCCATATATATGTGTTAGCATACGGTATTTGTCTCTCTCTTTCTGACTTACTTCACTCTGTATGACAGACTCTAGGTCTATCCACCTCATTACAAATAGCTCAATTTCGTTTCTTTTTATGGCTGAGTAATATTCCATTGTATATATGTGCCACATCTTCTTTATCAATTCATCTGTTGATGGATACTTAGGTTGCTTCCATCTCCTGGCTATTGTAAATAGAGCTGCAATGAACATTTTGGTACATGACTCTTTTTGAATTATGGTTTTCTCAGGGTATATGCCAGGAGAGGGATTGCTGGGTCGTATGGTAGTTCTATTTGTAGTTTTTTAAGGAACCTCCATACTGTTCTCCATAGTGGCTGTGCCAATTCACATTCCCACCAGCAGTGCAAGAGGGTTCCTTTTTCTCCACACCCTCTCCAGAATTTATTGTTTGTAGATTTTTTGATGATGGCCATTCTGACTGGTGTGAGATGATATCTCATTGTAGTTTTGATTTGCATTTCTCTAATGATTAATGATGTTGAGCATTCTTTCATGTGTTCATTGGCAATCTGTATATCATCTTTGGAAAAATGTCTATTTAGGTCTTCTGCCCATTTTTGGAATGGGTTGTTTGTTTTTTTGTTATTGAGCTGCATGAGCTGCTTGTAAATTTTGTAGATTAATCCTTTCTCAGTTGCTTCATTTGCAAATACATTCTCCCATTCTGATGGTTGTCTTTTGGTCTTGTTTATGGTTTCCTTTGCTGTGCAAAAGCTTTGAACTTTCATTAGGTCCCATTTGTTTATTTTTGTTTTTATTTCCATTTCTCTAGGAGGTGGGTCAAAAAGGATCTTGCTGTGCTTTATGTCATAGAGTGTTCTGCCTATGTTTTTGTCTAAGAGTTTGATAGTTTCTGGCCTTACATTTAGGTGGTCTTTAATCCATTTTGAGCTTATTTTTGTGTATGGTGTTAGGGAGTGTTCTATTCTCATTCTTTTACATGTACTTGTCCAGTTTTCACAGCACCACTTCTTGAAGAGGCTGTCCTTTCTCCACTGTATATTCTTGCCTCCTTTATCAAAGATAAGGTGACCATATGTGCGTGGGTTTATCTCTGGGCTTTCTATCCTTTTCCATTGATCTATATTTCTGTTTTTTTGTGCCAGTACCATACTGTCTTGATTACTGTAGCTTTGTAGTATAGTCTGAAGTCAGGGAGCCTGATTCCTCCAGCTCCATTTTTCGTTCTCAAGATTGCTTTGGCTATTTGGGGTCTTTTGTGTTTCCATACAAATTGTGAAATTTTTTGTTCTAGTTCTGTGAAAATTGCCAGTGGTAGCTTGATAGGGATTGCATTGAATCTGTAGACTGCTTTGGGTAGTAGAGTCATTTTCACAGTGTTGATTCTTCCAATCCAAGAACATGGTATATCTCTCCATCTATTTGTGTCGTCTTTAATTTCTTGCATCAGTGTCTTATAATTTTCTGCATACAGGTTTTTTGTCTCCTTAGGTTGGTTTATTCCTAGATATTTTTTTCTTTTTGTTGCAGTGGTAAATGGGAGTGTTTTCTTGATTTCACTTTCAGATTTTTCATCATTAGTGTATAGGAATGCCAGAGATTTCTGTGCATTAATTTTGTGTCCTGCTACTTTAACAAATTCATTGATTAGCTCTAGTAGTTTTCTGGTAGCATCTTTAGGATTCTCTATGTATAGTATCATGTCATCTGCAAACAGTGACAGCTTTACTTCTTTTCCGATTTGGATTCCTTTTATTTCCTTTTCTTCTCTGATTGCTGTGGCTAAAACTTCCACAGTTATGTTGAATAAGAGTGGTGAGAGTGGGCAACCTTGTCTTGTTCCTGATCTTAGTGGAAATGCTTTCAGTTTTTCACCATTGAGGGTGATGTTGGCTGTGGGTTTGTCATATATGGCCTTTATTATGTTGAGGAAAGTTCCCTCTATGCCTACTTTCTGGAGGGTTTTTATCATAAATGGGTGTTGAATTTTGTCGAAAGCTTTCCCTGCATCTATTGAGATGACCATGTGGTTTTTCTCCTTCAATTTGTTAATGGCGTATCACATTGATTGACTTGTGTATATTGAAGAATCCTTGCATTCCTGGAACAAACCCCCCTTGATCATGGTGTATGATCCTTTTAATGTGCTGTTGGATTCTGTTTGCTAGTATTTTGTTGAGGAGTTTTGCATCTATGTTCATCAGTGATATTGGCCTGTAGTTTTCTTTCTTTGTGACATCCTTGTCTGGTTTTGGTATCATGGTGGTGGTGGCCTCGTAGAATGAGTTTGGGAGTGTTCCTCCCTCTGCTATATTTTGGAAGATTTTGAGAAGGATAGGTGTTAGCTCTTCTCTAAATGTTTGATAGAATTCGCCTGTGAAGCCATCTGGTCCTGGGCTTTTGTTTGTTGGAAGATTTTTTTTGTTGTTCTTGGGTATGCGGGCCTCTCACTGTTGTGGCCTCTCCCGTTGAGGAGCACAGGCTCCGGACACGCAGGCTCAGTGGCCATGGCTCACAGGCCTTGCCGCTTCACGGCATGTGGGATCTTCCCGGACCGGGGCACGAACCCATGTCCCCTGCATCGGCAGGCAGACTCTCAACCACTGCGCCACCAGCGAAGACCTGTTGGAATATTTTTACTCACAGTTTCAATTTCAGTGCTTGTGATTGGTCTGTTCATATTTTCTATTTCTTCCTGATTCAGTCTTTGCAGGCTGTGCATTTCTAAGAATTTTTCCATTTCTTCCAGGTTGTCCATTTTATTGGCATAGAGTTACTTGTAGTAATCTCTCATGATCTTTTGTATTTCTGCAGTGTCAGTTGTTACTTCTTTTTCATTTCTAATTCTATTGATTTGAGTCTTCCCCCTTTTCTTCTTGATGAGTCTGGCTAACGATTTATCAATTTTGTTTATCTTCTCAAAGAACCAGCTTTTAGTTTTATTGATCTTTGCTATCATTTCCTTCATTTCTTTTTCATTTATTTCTGATCTGATCTTTATGATTTCTTTCATTCTGCTAACTTTGGGGTTTTTTGTTCTTCTTTCTCTAATTGCTTTAGGTGCAAGGTTAGGTTGTTTATTCAAGATGCTTCCTGTTTCTTAAGGTAGCATTGTATTGCTATAAACTTCCCTCTTAGAACTGCTTTTGCTGCATCCCTTAGGTTTTGGGTCATCGTGTCTCCATTGTCATTTGTTTCTAGGTACTTTTTGATTTCCTCTTTGATTTCTTCAGTGATCACTTCATTATTAAGTAGTGTATTGTTTAGCCTCCATGTGTTTATATTTTTTACAGATCTTTTCCTGTAATTGATGTCTAGTCTCATAGCGTTGTGGTAGGAAAAGATACTTGATACAATTTCAATTTTCTTAAATTTACCAAGGCTTGATTTGTGACCCAAGATGTGATCTATCCTGGAGACTGTTCCATGAGCACTTGAGAAAAATGTGTATTCTGTTGTTTTTGGATGGAATGTCCTATAAATATCAATTAAGTCCATCTTGTTTAATGTGTCATTTAAACCTTGTGTTTCCTTATTTATTTTCATTTTGGATGATCTGTTCATTGGTGAAAGTGGGGTATTAAAGTCCCCTACTATGAATGTGTTACTGTCGATTTCCCCTTTTATGGCTGTTAGTATTTGCCTTAGGTATTGAGGTGCTCCTATGTTGGGTGCATAAATATTTACAATTGTTATATCTTCTTCTTGGATCTATCCCTTGATCATTATAGAGTGTCCTTCTTTGTCTCTTCTAATAGTCTTTACTTTAAAGTCTGTTTTGTCTGATATGAAAATTGCTACTCCAGCTTTCTTTTGGTTTCCATTTGCATGGAATATCTTTTTCCGTCCCCTCACTTTCAGTCTGTATGTGTGTCTAGGTCTGAAGTGCGTGTCTTGTAGACAGCGTATATATATGGGTCTTGTTTTTGTATCCATTCAGCCAGTCTGTGTCTTTTGGTGGGAGCATTTAATGCATTTACATTTAAGGTAATTATCGATATGTATATTCCTATTCCCATTTTCTTAATTGTTTTGGGTTTGTTATTGTAGGTCTTTACCTTCTCTTGTGTTTCTTGCCTAGAGAAGATCCTTTAGCATTTGTTGTAAAGCTGGTTTGGTGGTGCTGAACTCTCTCAGCTTTTGCTTGTCTGTAAAGGTTTTAATTTCTCCATCCAATCTGAATGAGATCCTTGCTGGGTAGAGTAATCTTGGTGGTAGGTTTTTCTCCTTCATCACTTTAAATATGTCCTGCCAGTCCCTTCTGGCTTGCAGAGTTTCTGCTGAAAGATCAGCTGTTAACCTTATGGGGATTCCCTTGTGTGTTATTTGTTGTTTTCCCCTTGCTGCTTTTAATATGTTTTCTTTGTATTTAATTTTTGACAGTTTGATTAATATGTGTCTTGTCGTGTTTCTCCTTGGATTTATCCTGTATGGGACTCTCTTTGCTTCCTGGGCTTGATTAACTATTTCCTTTGCCATATTAGGGAAGTTTTCAACTATAATCTCTTCAAATATTTTCTCAGTCCCTTTCTTTTTCTCTTCTTCTTCTGGAACCCCTATACTTCGAATGTTGGTGCATTTATTTTTGTCCCAGAGGTCTCTGAGACTGTCCTCAGTTCTTTTCATTCTTTTTTCTTTATTCTGCTCTGCAGTAGTTATTTCCACTATTTTATCTTCCAGGTCACTTATCCGTTCTTCTGCCTCAGTTATTCTGCTATTGATCCCTTCTAGAGTATTTTAAATTTCATTTATTATGTTGTTCATCATTGCTTGTTTCATCTTTAGTTGTTCTAGGTCCTTGTTAAATGTTTCTTGCATTTTCTCTATTTCCAAGATTTTGGATCATCTTTACTATCATTATTCTGAATTCTTTTTCAGGTAGACTGCCTATTTCCTCTTCATTTGTTAGGTCTGCTGGGTTTTTATCTTGCTCCTTCATCTGCTGTGTGTTTTTCTGTCTTCTCATTTTGCTTATCTTACTGTTTTGGGGGTCTCCTTTTTGTAGGCTGCAGGTTCGTAGTTCCCGTTGTTTTTGTGTCTGTCTCCAGTGGCTAAAGTTGGTTCAGTGGGTTGTGCAGGCTTCCTGGTGGACGGGACTAGTGCCTGTGTTCTGGTGGATGAGGCTGGATCTTGTCTTTATGGTGACAGGTCCACGTCTGGTGGTGTGTTTTGGGGTGCCTGTGGACTTATTATGATTTTAGGCAGCCTCTCTGCTAATGGGTTGGGTTGTGTTCCTGTCTTGCTAGTTGTTTGGCATAGGGTGTCCAGCACTGTCGCTTGCTGGTCATTGAGTGAAGCTGGGTGTTGGTGTTGAGATGGAGATCTCTGGGAGATTGTCGCCATTTGATATTATGTGGAGCTGGGAAATCTCTTGTGGACCAGTGTCCTGTAGTTGGCTCTCCCACCTCAGAGGCATAGCACTCACTCCTTGCTGGAGCAACAAGAGCCTTTCATCCACATGACTCAGAATAAAAGGGAGAAAAAGAAAGAAAGAAAGAAAGAAGGAAAGAAAGAAAGAAAGAAAGAATAAAATAAAGTTATTAAAATAAAAAAATAATTATTAAGAAAAAATTAAAAGAAAAAAAACGGACGGATAGAACCCTAGGACAAATGGTGAAAGCAAAGCTATACAGACAGAAACTCACAGAGAAGCATACACATACACACTCACAAAAAGAGGAAAAGGGGAAAAAATAATAAATCTTGCTCTCAAAGTCCACCTCCTCATTTGGGGATGAGTCGTTGTGTATTCAGGTATTCCACAGATGCAGGGTACATCAAGGTGATTCTGGAGATTTAATCTGCTGCTCCTGAGGCTGCTGGGAGAGATTTCCCTTTCTCTTCTTTGTTCGCACAGCTCCTGGGGTTCACCTTTGGATTTGGCCCCGCCTCTGCATGTAGGTCACCGGAGGGCATCTGTTCTTCGCTCAGACAGGACAGGGTTAAAGGAGCCGCTCCTTCGGGGGCTCTGGCTCACTCAGGCCGGGGGGAGGGAGGGGTACGGAGTGCGGGGCAAACCTGCGACGGCAGAGGCCAGCGTGACGTTGCACCAGCTTGAGGCGCGCCGTGCGTTCTCCCGGGTAAGTTGTCCCTGCATCCCGGGACCCTGGCAGTGGCGGGCTGTACAGGCTCCCCAGAAGTGGGGTGTGGATAGTGACCTGTGCTCGCACACAGGCTTCTTGGTGGCGGCAGCAGAAGCCTTAGCATCTCATGCCCGTCTCTGGGGTCCGCGCTGTTAGCCGCGGCTCGCACCCGTCTCTGGAGCTCCTTTAAGCGGCGCTCTTAATCCCCTCTCCTCGCGCACCAGGAAACAAAGAGGGAAGAAAAAGTCTCTTGCCTCTTTGGCAGGTCCAGAATTTTCCCCAGACTCCCTCCCGGCTAGCCGTGGTGCACTAACCCCCTGCAGGCTGTGTTCACGCCGCCAACCCCAGTCCTCTCCCTGCGCTCCGACCGAAGCCCAATCCTCAGCTCCCAGCCCCGCCCGCCCCGGCGGGTGAGCAGACAAGCCTCTCGGGCTGGTGAGTGCCGGTCAGCCCTGACCCTCTGTTTGGGAATCTCTCCGCTTTGCCCTCCACACTCCTGTTGCTGCTCTCTCCGCCGCAGCGCCGAAGCTCCCCCCCTCCACCACCCGCAGTCTCCGCCCGCGAAGGGGCCTCCGCCCGCGAAGGGGCCTCCGCCCGCGAAGGGGCCTCCGCCCGCGAAGGGGCCTCTAGTGTGTAGAAAGCTTTCCTCCTTCATGGCTACCTCCCACTGGTGCAGGTCCCGTCCCTATTCTTTTGTCTCTGTTTATTCTTTTTTCTTTTGCCCTACCTAGGTACGTGGGGAGTTTCTTGCTTTTTGGGAGGTCTGAGGTCTCTGCCAGTGTTCAGTAGGTGTTCTGTAGGAGTTGTTCAATGTGTAGATATATTTCTGATGTATCTGTGGGGAGGAAGGTGATCTCCGTGTCTTACTCTTCCACCACCTTCTCCCTCTCTCTCTCCTGTTTGCTTTTAAGTGCCATTGTTTTTCAGGTCATATTTAACATTTTATCCTTTTAAAGCAGGACTCCAGACATCAGTTGACAATGACATTAGAAGTGGATGATTGGGTTTCCCAGATTTGGGAGCAAGGCCTTAAACTCCCTCCAAACCTGGGCCTTCAGGAACTACCATGCTTCCCCACCACCCAACCCACTCTTAACCCACCAATCATAGAGAATCTTAAACAGCTGTTGGATTTTTTTGGCAGTCAGATTCAGTGTTATTTTGTAATCAGTGTGGAGAAAACTTCCTCTACTTGCTAGGAGTCAGGAGGTTGTACTTTGCCAACTCATAAATGAACAACGCCCCCCCCGACCTCCAATTTCAGAATCCCAGAACTCAGCAAGGTTCTCTCCTGTCAAAATGTATTCTGTTCTCTCTGAAAAAGGCGTGAGGGCCTCAACGGGCATTTTTGGATTTTTCTCATCTGCCTACAATTACCTTTAATAATAATGACGCATGAATGGAAACGTAATGAGTTAGCCTGGAACACTGGAGTGGGTGTTTAATTGGCCCTGCCATTCTCAAAATCTGAGATAAAAAAAAAAGACTGCTAAGGAAGGCCCTCTCCAGCTGGGCACTTTGAGAAGAATTTAGCTGTGCCACCAATTCCCGAGCAGCATTATATGTCCCTCTGCCAGTCCTTAAATTAGCCCATTCTGAGCCTGGGCAATCAGGCTGTTTAGCTTCCTGGACTGATTCAGTTCATGGAGGGCTATTCTTTTTTTAAAAAAAAAATCTTTATTGGAGTATAATTGCTTTACAATGGTGTGTTAGTTTCTGCTTTATAACAAAGTGAATCAGCTATACGTATACATATGTTCCCATATCCCCTCCCTCTTGCGTCTCCCTCCCACCCTCCCTATCCCACCCCTCTAGGTGGTCACAGAGCACCGAGCTGATCTCCCTGTGCTATGCGGCTGCTTCCCACTAGCTATCTATTTTACATTTGGTTGTGTATATATGTCAATGGAGCCAAGTCTATTTTTGTGGTGGTCTGGCAGTTCTGAAATGTTTTTCTTCCTGAAAAGGCCGGCACTCTTTTGTTTTCCTTTGGCATAGATGTGGCCCTAATATAATGTTTCCAGGTAACAAGGAGGCTTTAGAAGAGCAAGTCTCAAAGTCTGGGTTCTCAAGGTGGGATTGGAGGAACCCTGGGGATCCCTGAGATGCTTTCCTCCTTTTCCCAACTACATACCTGTGTGTGATAGGTTTTTCAACATATATTGCATCCCAAACAACATAGATGCAGACTGAATGTAGAAGCAGATATGAGAATCCAGCCGTCTTCCGTTAAGCCAGACATTAAAGAGATTTGCAAATGTAAGTGAATACCACTCTTCTCACTAAATTTAGTGTGGTTTTGGAAAATATAATTATTTTCCATAAAAATATTTGTGATGGACTTCTGATCTTCTTCTTCGTAAATGAAATAATAAATATTTTTCAATTTTTCAACTTTAATTTATAATCTGATACATAGCAATAAATACGACCCACAAAACCCAAAACACTTTGGAGGTTCTCAATAATTTTTAAGAGTGTAAAGGGATCCTGAGACAGAAATGTGTGAGAACCATGGTTATAGAGGGTTTAGAATAAATTCTAGAAAAGGATCAAAACACCAGTGTGTTGAAGTTCTACCATTGAGGTGTGGTCCTTCAGCAAGGAGACAGGCGTACCTCTGTCCTTCCTTGGCTCCTGCGTCCAGACTTCTCTGGCTTCTGCCGGGTGTGGCTGGATCACAGGGACATTTGGAATAGGCATCAGAGAGACTGCCAAAAAGCAATAAGCACCCAACTTAAAGTAAGCACAGCATTTTTCAGCATGGTGGCTATAAGCTCAGGCTTTCGACTCAGGCAGATTTTATTCAAAAGTCCTATCTTTGCAACTTATTAGCTAAATGACTTTGAACATGTTACTTAATCTTTCTGAACCTAGTTATTTCTTTATGTATAAAATTGGGATGCCTGTTCCAAAGGGTTTTCATGAGAATTAAAGGAGATGACACATACACCAAGTACCAGGCACAGAGTAGGTGCTCAGCAAATGGTAGCTCTTATCATTATTATTCAGTGTAGCATCTTAGGAGGGCACAGTAGTTTATGGAGATGTGTAAATACTCTCGTAACCATCCAGCCCTTCCTCCAGGCTCTTCTTACCAGCTGCCATCCCCTACATGCATATGCACTTGTGTATTTGCACATGTGTGTACAGACACAAATTCACTGGACCAGTATTTACTGAGCAATTTACTGAGCAGATATTCTTAGGAGTGAGAATAAAACAGCAAACACAACAGACCTGGTCCCTCCTCTCCAGGAGCTTCCCATCTAGCTGGAGAGCCAGAGAAGTAAACAGGCAATTGCAACCCGATGCTAGGACAGAGGGAAGCCAGAGGAGGACTACTCATTCTCAGATCTCAGCTCAAGCATCACCCTCCTCTGGCAGTCTTCCTTGTCTGTTCCCCTGTCATCAGCCAGATCTCATAAAGCTGTGTGTTCTTCCCCATTAGAGCAGCTATCTCAAGGTATTATTACATTAAGGGGATTGCTTGTCTGAAATTTGTCTTTCCCACAAGACTGTAAGCTCCCTGAAGGCCGAAAAGTGTGTGTTTTTGCTCACCACTGACTATTACAGTGCCTTAGACATAATAGCTGCTCAATAAGTGTGAGTTGAATGAGGGAGTGAGGACATGAATGCTCCTACTTACCAATTTATACTGTCTTTCAGCCAACCCACCTTCACTCTGCCCTAGAAAAACACAGGCTTATCATATCCACTTCTGCCTTTCCTCTACCTCATTCCCTGTCTGAAATGTCTCAGCCCAATAGCTTTATACTTGCACTACCTGGCTCAGAAAACACCTGCCCATTAAATGGATGGACTAACTCATCCCCAACCTGCCAGGCTCAAGCTCTCCCTGACTGGCCCTTCTCTCTCTCTCTCTCCATTAAATTTATGTGCTACTGTGTAATATTAGAGATCATATTTTCATAAACAGGCCTTGTTTCCCCTGAGAAAGGAAGGAGACCTATTCCATATGTACAGTGTAGTGGCTAAGCATCTGACTTTGAACTTGGCCTGACCTGGCCTCAAATACTGGGTGTGCCACTTACTAGCTGTGCACCCTTGGGAGGTCACTTCCCACCCTCTGGCCCTCAGTTTTCTCATTTGAAATATTACGGAGTTGGATGACATGACCTCTTAGGTCATCTCCCACTCTGAGGATTCTAGACGTTCTATGAGATGTTAAAGAAATGGATGCTCCTTTATTCCTGTGGAGTCTTGATGCACTGTCCCATGAAAAAGGGAGAAGTGAAAAAAGACAGATATGGTCCAATGGACCATCAAAATCAAGAGAAAAACAAAGACTATTCTAAAACGTGAAGAGTGGTAATTTCTGGATGGAATTGCTGGTGACTATTCTCCATTTTCAGAGGTATTGGCTCCCCACTCCATGGTGTCTAGCCTCTCCTTCCCACACTTATTAAAACCAGCCCCCAAACCCAATGATATTGCCTATTTTCAGATTCTTTACACATCTTGGGTCTGCTCGCAGTCTAAGTAGGAGATATGTAAACAGCAATCCCGCGAGCTCCCACTGCAGGCCAGACCCTGTGCTGGGCTTGGAGCAGTGAAAATTCAGGGATGGCAGGCATGTGGGCACAGTGGGGATGAGAGAGCAGCATGGCTCCCTGGGGGCAGAAATGGTAGAACTCCTCCATTCAGGACCGCCGTTCTACATTTGTCCTGATACAAGTGCCAGAGACAGAGGCATGATCGCTAGATGAACATTTCTCCACACAGAACCAAAGCATTTGCCTTATTTTTCTTTATGGGGGTGGTTTTCCCCACTTCTGAATGTGGTATGCATTTCCCCTGATCTGCTTTGCTCTGTGGCAGGCTTGCTTCTTCTTCTTTTTTTTTTTCTTGTTTTCCTTCTTTTATTTTTTAGTCACAACAAAGCAAAGATCAGCCAAAAGGAATGATTTTTTCATTGGCTTTACAAATCTGGCCTGGCCCCAATAACATCATTCCCTACCTCTGAGGAACTGGAAACCTGAAGTGAACTTTAACTCTTATGTTGTGCTACTTGCTTTCCATGAAGTGTTATGAATAAAAAAATAAGCTGCTATTGTTGAGATGAACCCACTTCCAGAATACTGTGGGTGCTCATTAAGTGTTAAATAATCATATGTTTGGTGACGCAGCAAGCTTGATTTATACTCATTATTATAATTTTTGCCCTCTTCCTAATCCGTGGAGTTGGATCATGTGAGTTGGGCCACCCCATCGTTAGGGGAAATTAGTGAGGGAAATTCGTGACGGGCTACACACATTTCTCTCCACCTAGCACACCATAATGACAATTTACCTGTCAGCCTTCCTGACACTAATCTTTGCCTGTGGCTCTTTCTGGTCTGACTTTCTAAATCCCCTTGTAGTTATTTAAATCTTTGAAGGCTGATTCTTTAGGGAGATAGAGAAATGATGATCATGGGCAATATATTATTTCTGGAGTGGAAAAAACAGCCTTTTCAAAGCTTTCTCTCACTTCCATCAGAGCTTGAACTATATTGTGCTTCTCCCAGGTATCAGCATATATGTGGGTGGTTGCATGGAGGCTGCTTTATAGAGTGTGGGGAATTGCTTGGTCATGCCTATCAATCAGCAAGGGCTGTACTTGAATTTCTCTGATTAGCTACAGACATTTTGGGGGAATATTTGACTTGTGACCAAGTTTCCAAGACCCACACTTTCTCTTGAGGCTCATCTCCACATCTTAAAACATAACAATTAGCAAAGGACCTATTTGATGGTTTTAAGCATGCGGACAATATGCTTAAATTGTCTGATTGTGTGGACTAGAAGGAGAAGGCAAAAATCCCTATACCCTTTATTTTTTAAAAAAATAAAAAGCTTTTAAACAGTCAAGTTGGATTTGGTGCCTTTCACTGCATGACCTTGGGCTGTCTCTGGGCCGCTGACTCTATAGTTCATCTGTTTCAAACTTCTTTCACTTTGCCCTGTTCCTGCAGACTCTTATGTACAGCTATCCAGTGGTGTTGGAGACAGGCTTCTACAATCAACCCATTGGGCTTTCACAGAATCCAGACAAGACAGAACATGAGTTTTCATGGGCAAAGACTGGGCCCTGTCTTCTTTCTCTTCTCTCCCCACACCACACCCCCCAGCTCATAAGGGAAGAAAAGCCTCAAGACTGGTGGACTGGATTTTCCAGATCCTAAATGAAGACACTTCAGTCAGAGGGGCACAAGCATGAGGGTGAGGACAAAAAAGGTAGATGGTGTAAAACGGGGATGAGCATCCAAATTCTAAGCCCTTGGGATCACCATATGCTCAGGCCAGTGACCTCCTAGTATTGTGATGCTCTGTTATCTTGAGAGCTGACATGAACCTATCAAGGCAACACTTATATATACACTTGTGGATTAGGAGGCAGAAGACCCTGCCATCTGAGCCTGGGGGGCCAGCCAGATCCACATTCACACCCTGGGTCTGCCCCTTACTAAGTGCATAACCCTGGACGGGTGACAACCTTGGTGACTCTTAGCTGTAAAATTAGGGTCATAACAGTACGTACTTCAAAGAGTTATTGCAAGGATTAAATGGGATGATGTGAGCATGTAGAGCAAGCAGAACAGTGCCCAACATACAATAAGGGCTGAGTAAGCATAAGCTATTGTACACATCGGATCTTCTTGTCTTTTTGCTTAAAAAAAATCAGTGTGTAACCACTCAAGTGTTTGTAGTGCGAGAGGTGAATAGAGCAGTAGAATAAGCATGGCCAAATCAAAAGCCCGCAGACTCACAGGAGTCAAGGTATCAGTTCAATGCACAAAAGGGGGTTCTGTTTTGAGCCTGAAAGTACACGAGTCTGTGTTTGGTCTCACCTCATTCTCTCTGGGTGTTCCAGACCATTCCTACCCAGACAAGACATTTGGGCTCTTCTGAGTTTAATCTTGATGTGTCAGGGTATACCGGTGCTGGCCCATGCTGACAATGATGTCACTCTTGTTGACACCGGTCAGGGAGATTAATTTTGAAACTGGTGGCTTAATGTCCTGAGAATGCCTGCAAGTGAGGGGGATTTTCAGGGTATGATAATTATTAGGTTAGCCCCAGGACAAACTTGTGATTAAATGACAATTCATTTTACAATTACTAAAGGAGAATATTTAACAATAGTTAATCTAAATTGTCCTTACATTTAAATACACGACAAGGTTTTGTTAATGTCATCTTAAGGTCAACATAGAAAACACAGGAAATGCAAAGAAAGGAAGGTGCCTTTAACAAAGCTCATGCCCATCCCAGGCAATTTTGGATTATTAAGCTATCAATGTCTTCAATCCAAGAAAACTGACGTCCTCATCTTAATCTAAAATCAGGCTGTGATTCTGGGATGAGAACTTGCATTTCTATGTCCTGGGTGCTTTCTGACACCCACTTTCATCTTTCTCCTACCCTTGTTTAGCCTTGCCCTTTCATGTCCAGCCTCCAGATTTCTCAAAGTCTGTGCTTCCCATTTCCGAGCTCAGGTGTCCTCCAGCATAAAATGAGGTCATGTGGCTGAGAGGGTCTCCAGGGTCTCCCCAGTGCTGGCACTCAGACATGACGCCTATCAAGACTCACTTAAGGCTGTGTTTGGTTTGCTCGGCCACCAGGGGCAAGAGAGAGAAGGGGAGAGGTCCAGTATCCAAGCATCCTAGGGTGATAGTTGGATGCTAAAGGCGTCCTTGAGGGAACAATAAAACAAAATCAAAAGAAGTGTAAATGTCCGCGGGCTTTAGGTCCATCGGCTGCAGCATTTGAAATGCCACTACAGTTGTATTGGAGTGTGCTAACTTTTAAAATGAGCACCTAACCTTTTAGGGCTTTGTCATGAGAGCTTTTAATCCAAATTCACATTTCAGTTGCATAACCAAAGTCCATTGCTCAGACATTCCTGGCCTAAGTCAAACACTCACAGTACTATTTGAGAGTTTACATTTGCCGGATGGCTGAATCGAAGGAAATCTTCATTAAAGTCAATGGAGAAGAAAATTAAGTCATTCAAATTGCTATTTCTGGAGTTGTAGAACTTGAAAGTGTCCAAACAAGAAATATTCCATTATTTATGGTGGTGACTCCATTTGTGACCGTTGAAGTGCTCAACCAGTCTCTTTCATCTTTCCCATAGAGTCTGCTGGCGGCAGCGCTGAGGAAGGAAAAGGTAGTAGATAAAATAAATAGTGGCTCTGGGGCCCAATACTAATTCTTCTTAGTGCAAATTGTGGAGATATAAAGAGGTAAATGACAGATTGTGAGCTGAAATTCTGAAACCATCTCTCGCCCAACAGGGAAGATGACTTTTCTGGAGTTTCACTCTTCTTTTATGCCTCCTTATTAGAATGGCCTTTAGGACCCACGAGGCATTCACTAGAGATAGTATGGTTCCTTTGGTGGAAACTAGGGGTTTGGTAATGAAATAGCACTGTTGCTTGGGACGGTTAGGCCCCAGGTACTGATGAGGAAGTTTAACTGGCTGCTTCCCATTTCATTCAATACTGAGCTAAACACTGGACAGCTATTTTGTTATCTCTTGAGATTTGGAACTCCCAGCACATCTTGTGATACCAATTCCACTCTAACCTATCTCCTTGGATAGCAGAGATTCTTAATCTGAGCTTAATGTGGTCCATAGACCCCTTGAAATTGCATGTAACGTTTTGTGGGTAGGGTACATCTGCTTCTTTCCTGGGAGAATACATAGCTTTCATTGGATTTCCAAAAGAATCTGTGGCCATGAAGAGACTAACAGGAACTTTGCTGTCTGAAGAAACTTGAACTAACCCCATCATGTTTTGTCTCTGTTCAGAAGGCATTGCATTAATCCAGAATGACCGCTGCATATGCCATTTTTTCTGGTCTTAATGGCCTCTTTGTTTCTAAGAGACCTGTGTGTGTTCCTCTCCTGATAGAGGCCATATGTGTGGTCCATGTCGCCTGTGTGTGTTCCTCTCCTGAAAGAAGCCCTGATCAGTCAAGTCAGACTGCCTTGCTGCTTTGGATCCTTTTAAAAATTTCTTTTCTCCATGCCTAGACCCCTGTGGTCCTCTCCTGCCATTCTAGGCTTCTGGGGTTGGAGGTGACTGTTTTTTTGTTTGTTTGTTTGTTTGTTTGTTTTTACAGCTAGTACAGCTGAATTTCATAGTTAACAAGTACAAGAGCTGGGATTCAAACCCAATCTCCAAAGTCAGTGCTTATATTCTCTGCACACCCCGTATTGCCCTCCCAGTGAAACCAAAGGTAAAATGGCTGCTGCTCGTTGTTTGGCTAAAATCAGTATCTAAAGCTCCTCTGCTAATGGATTTGCTGCCATCAGCCCCCACTTTCTGAGCTGATGCGGAAGTCTTATCTGTGGTTACTTCGTTCATTTCCATTTAAATTCTTTTTCCGGAGTCAATACTGAGAGTCACAAAGCTTTCCTCAACTACTAGATCTCGAGTGAGTGACTCATCCAAACACAATGATTATGCCATCCTATTTGCCCATCATAATTACCTATCCATTTTAAACCTCCAAAATGCCTGTTTCAGTGGTTAATAGCAATGGAAAAATAAATTAAAGCATATATGCCAGTGTGTATGTGTGGTCATTACCGCCTTGTTATGTGCATCAGTGCCATTGTCCGCCTCAGAGCTGTGATCGCAGACGAGCTGCCCCTTCTCCCCAGCGCACTCCAGCAGCCGCCTGCTCCTGCTGTTCAGCCAGTATGTGCTTAGTGAATGCAAATTAATATTAATATCAATCAGCCTAAGCCAAGTCAGCCTCTCCTAAGTAGGGAAGTGAATCTGCATAAAATCAAATGAGATAATGTATGTGAAAGTACTCTGAAAATTATAAAGCACTGTACAAATCAAGGTATTTTTACAATAAAATCATAACATATTCCTAAACCAAATATGAATTATTTTTTAAATGGTTTGCTGTTTTAGATTAGCTCTACCATTTACAAATGTTCAATAAATATTTGTTCAATTGTATTGTTGAACTGAGGTAATCAAGAGTTGACTGTATGTGAAAACAAAGACGTCCATGAAAGATTTAACTAGTACAGTAGGTTAGAGAGTGTGTCATAAATGAAGTTTAAAAGAAGATGGGTAATTCAAATACAAAAGAATATCATTTATGTTTTCATTCGAGAATAGAAGACTCTCTTGAAATCTCTTCCTTTTCAAGATCAGGTGATTACAGCTTACCTTGTGAAAATCTTTTACAAGTTATATACAACAAGAGCTTCACTGGATTTCAATTTGAAGCAAACTGTGCGATCCTAATTAAACAATTTTTAATACTATTCAAGATGAAAAAGATGTCAGCTCACGTCAAAATACTTCGGTGGCGGGACTCAGGTTTGTGATGAAGCTTTTTGATGTTTTGTCACTTCTTTTCATCCCCCATCATTTACTAGTTTATAACTAATTTTGAAACATGCTGAAGGAGAATTCTGGTCTATCTCAAGACATACTGTTTGTAACAATGATCAATTTTATTTATTTAAAGACAACCGGTTACTTTCAGTTCTAAAATAGTGCCCAGGAGAAATAAAGTGTAAGCACATTAGTGATTAAGGCACAGATTTTCTTTGTCTCATGGTATATTTACCCACCTTTTAGAAGGAAAACAAAAGATACCTGGACAATTGACTGAAATTTGTCAGTGAGTAAACAGATCCTTGTGCCTGGCATTTGGAAAAGTTGAATAGCTTGGTCTCTGGGTGCGTCTTAAGAATTTGATTCCATATATGAATTCCGAAATTTTTGTAGATCTTATCACTTGGAAGCTGTAAGTGAAAACTGCTAACATTTGGAACATTTAAGTTAGGCTTAAAGAAGCAAGCTAGGCAGCCTAGTGGAAAATGGTAACAGCAGAAATAGATGAAACTTGCAAAACCCTTCCTGTGGCTTTATTTGCTAAGTGGATAAACCAGTAGCTTGCTAAATTTATGAACAGAGGAAATCCCAAGTGCAATTTCATGAGTTTCTGGAAATACATTTGCTAAGAGCATTTTTAAGAGAAATTTTGGGAAATAATGATGATTGGGGAATTAATATTGTAGATTTTTTAAAGATTGAGTGCATTTTCTTACCCATTTCTTTAATATCAATGTACAACTAGTGTCAAACAGAAAATCTGACACTGAGCTAAGATAAGGATCCTATTTTTTCCCAGTACAACTATTCACATTAATATATGAGTATAAAAAGTAATGATATGTCTCCAGTATAACATTGTCTTAAAGTAGTGATTTAAAATAAAACAGTTTTTAACATAACATTGTAAATCAAGTATACTTCAATTTAAAAAAATAAAAAATTGAAAATAAACAGTTTTTAAATCATAGTGCTACCTTGTTTTAGACCATTTTCATTTACTGTGGAATGTTGGGAGATTTAATGTAACTCAGCCATGGATTTTAGCAATATAATATAATATAATATGACTAAATATTATTTGAGTCCCATATTTATAAATTAATGTCAAATATAATATTGATTTCAAAATCAGTGTCATACCAAGTCACAATGAAAAGAAATATGAAAAGTTTAAAAGCTTATCACTTGGGCTTCCTTGGTGGTGCAGTGGTTAAGAATCCGCCTGCCAATGTAGGGGACATGGGTTCGAGCCCTGGTCCGGGAAGATCCCGGACATGCCGCGGAGCAACTAAGCCCATGCGCCACAACTACTGAGCCTGTTCTCTAGACCCTCAAGCCACAACTACTGAGCCCACACACCACAACTACTGAAGCCTGCAAGTCTAGAGCCCGTGCTCTGCAACAAGAGAAGCCACTGCAATGAGAAGCCCGCGCACCACAACGAAGAGTAGCCCCCACTCGCCGCAACTAGAGGAAGCCCGCGCATAGCAAGGAAGACCCAAAACAGCCAAAAATAAATAAATAAAATAAATAAATGAAAAAATAAAAGCTTACCACTTATCTCCCCTCCCAGTTCCCCCAGGGTCTCATATTGCCTGGTATGAAGAAGACATTTTATTTGTCTTTCCTATGATAGTATATTTTGCTTCAACCACAGTAGGACTACCGGAACTATGATTTCAACCAGATGATTCTGTCGCCTAAAGAACACGACACTTGGTTTACACATGATAGACTGTGGCCTGATTGCCATATAAAAACCTGCCTGCAGAGGAGCAAGCAGGTCACAGGAAGGCTGCCATAAGCCCTTGCTTGCATCTCATGGTCTCTCTATGGCTCAAAAAACAGGTGGAGACCACTTTTCTACATTATACTTCCACAAGCTTTTGTTTATTCACACCTCTCTCCCTTAAAACACTCTCTTCTCCTGTTTTGGGGGACATACTCCTACTTCTCTATGTCTTTTTTCTCTTCTTTCCAACTTGTGGAGAGTCTTTGAGGTTCACGCCTTGAACATCAGCTCACCTCTCTACTATCTGCTTCAAGGTTCTCACCCACTCTTATGGTTCCACCTATCACCCATTGAAAGGGGACTCTTCTAAACTTTGTCCAGCCCTGACGTCTGCTGTAAACTTCACTTTCCTGTCTTCAAATGCCTAGTACATGCTGCAACTCAAATGTCCAGCCATTACCTCTACTCTACTTGCCTACAACTGGACACATCTTACTCTCTGACTACTCTTTTCCCCAAATCCCAGTTCAACTTCCCTGTGTCTGTCAAGGTTAGCACCTTTCTCCTGTTTACCATTCATCAACACTACTGATCTTGACGACAACTTTCACTCAAGCCCTTGAGAATGAACCCTATTATTTATTAAGAACTTGACTATGTGCAAAAAAAAAAAAATCAAACCAGACTCCTCTCTCATACCACATACAAAAATAAACTCAAAATGGATTCAATAGTTAAATGTAAGCTCTGAAACCATGAAACTTCTGGAAGAAAACGTAGGCAGTATGCTCTTAGCAATATTTTTTTGGATATGTCTCCTCAGGCAAAGGAACAAAAGCAAAAATAAACAAATGGGGTTACATCAAACTGAAAAGCTTTTGCACAGCGAAGGAAACTATCAACAAAATGAAAAGGCCGCCTACTGAATGGGAGAAGATATTTGGAGAAGATATAAAACATTTCCATCACCTCGGAAAGTTCCTTTGTGCTTCTTCCTAGTCAAATCTCTCCACCCAAGATAAGCGCTGATCTGATTTTTTTCCACCATAGATTAATTTTCATATTCTAGAATTTCATGTACATAGACTCATACAGTATATACTCTTTTGTACTCAGCATAATGCTATTGAGAGTTATTCGTGTTGTCAGGCAACCTATCACATTTTTTAAAATCTCTGTGTAGAACAAAAAGTAAAACCCACATTTGCAATCCATGAGATGTTAAGGTGCAAGCCCTGCACTGTGCTTGAATGTCTCTCCTCTCTCCTCATACCCAAGTGCCATCAAATTCATGTTCTTTTGAGAGATCTCATCTCTCTTCTTTCTCACTGCTACCCTCTGCCATCATTTGGTGATACTTTGGTTCCAGCAGGGCATTTGGACAAGGTTTCATATGACATCCTAGAGAACAAGATGGTGATATAAGGGCTAAATGGTGGTTTAGTTAGCTATATCTACAACTGCTTAGGTAGCTATGGCCAGAGTGTACAATATTCAATGGAGGACAACTTGGAGGAAGGCTCTCTATTAGAGCGCCCTAGAGCTCTCTTCTTGATCTTGCACTGTTCAACTTGTTTTTTTAAGACTTGGATGAAAATAGTTGTGTTTGTCAAGCTTGTAAATAACACAAAGATAAGGGAGAGTGTAACATAACGGATGACAGAACTAAGTTTCAAAATCTTGACATGCTATAAGGATAGGTCAAAACCAAGAAGATGAAATTTAACAAGGATTAAGTGAAAGAACTGCATTTACGTTTTAAAAAGTCAATTGCCAAAGTCCATCATGAGGAATATTTGCCCTGACAGCACTCCAAGTGAAAAATATCTCAAGTATAGTGTGAGTCACCAGTATTTTGATAAGAACAAAAACAAATAGACCAAAGGAAAAACTAATAACGCAGTCACAGCTCACATTAATAGAGGTGTATGAGGAAATAGCTCTAATTTAATACAATGGTTAAAAGCTTGTGTCTTGGAGTAAGAAAATATTGTTTCTGCCAGGTTAAGTTAAAGATCCCTCTTGGACCTCCAACTGGAGATGTGGCATAGATAGTTGGCTATAAGAAATGGGTAGGCTAGTGATATAAATTTGGGGCTTGTCAGCAAATAGATGGTATTTAGAGCCATACGACTAGATGAAATCAGAAAGATGATGAATATAGACACTGAAAACAGAGAAGAGAAGATGTCTGTATCAGTTTGCTAGGGCTGCCATAACAAAATATGGCAGACTGGGTGGCTTAAATAACAGACATTTCTTTTCTCACAGTTCTGGGGGCTAGAAGCCCAAGATCAAAGTGTCGGCAGGGTTGGTTTTTCCTGAGGTCTTCCTCCTTGGCTTGTAGATGGCCACTTTCTTGCTGTGTCCTCACATGGCCTTTCCTCTGTGCATGTGTGCCCTTGGTGTTTCTATGTGTCCAAATTTCTTCTTCTAATAAAGACACCAGTCAGATTGGATTAAGGCCCACCCCAAAGGCCTCATTTTAACTTAATCACCTCTTTAAAGGTTCTATCTCCAAACACAGTCACATTCTGAGGTACTGGGGGTTAGAGCTTCAACATATGAATTTGAGAGGGCACAATTCAGAATAATAAGGGCCAAGAATTGAGCCTTCATACTACAACATTTAGAAGTCAGGCAAAGAAGAAAGGGGAGCCAGCAAAGAAGACTTAGAAGTAGCAGCCAAATAAAGGAAAAAGCATGAGAACATGAATTTTTAGAGCACTAAGGAAGAAAGAGGTTTCAGAAGGGAGGAGTAATCCGCCATGTCAAATACTGCTGAGACATGAATAAAGATAAGAACTGAGAAGGATCATTGAATTTGGCAAAGATAGAGGCCATTGTTGGCCTTGATAATTGCCATTTCAGCTGAGTGGTGGAATTGGGAGCCTGAGAAAAGAGGAAGGGAAGTGAGGAAATAAAGATAGCAATTAGAGACAACCATTCTGAAAAGTTTTTCTGTGATTGGGGAGAGAAATTGAGAAGAAGTGAGAAATAAGAAAGTTGCAGGCACAGAGCACTTAAAAAGGTGAGATGAGCTGGAATCTAGTGTTTGAACTTGGATAAAAGACAGAGCATATTACCTATTACTACAAGAAGGAAGGCAGAGTGGGTGCATCTGGGTTGATGCAATTGGTGGTGAGAAGGTGAGGTAGTTCTGCTCTGATGGCAAACATTGCTACATCTGTATCTCTTTTCCTGCTGTACCTCCTGCCTCATATTCTCTTTCCCTAACCAAATCCTCTCTACCTATCCAGGCTTAGCCTCTTTGCTTTGAAAAAAGCACTGCACCTGGAACCAGAAAAGCTGGATTCAAGTCCCAGTTCTTCTCACTATAAGCTGTGTGACTTCAGACAAGTCACTTACCTTCTCTGAGCTCATTTCCTCATCAGTACACTTAGAACAAAAATCTCTCTTCATACATTTTAAAAACGCAAAGATGAAAATGAGATATCATCTGTAAATCCTACCTCCTCTAAGAAGGTTACATGACCACGTTAGCCTTTTTGGAACCCCTTCGGATCTTTACTGTTCATCTGCTGCCTGACACTCTTATCTAATTGTTCTCCAGTGTATTATTGCTGATTTGATCACAAGATTATACATTTCTGAAGAGCAGGAACTGAGTTTTCTATGAATTATATTGGGGGAGTAGGTAGGAAGAGGAAGAGACGAATTCATTAAGCATCTGACACTGGCCAGGGTATTTAGGTACATTATCTGATTTAATTCTTACAACAATCTGAACATATGGACATTATTTTAAAGATGAGGAAACTGAGCCCTAGAGGGATTAAGCAGCTTCTCCAAAGTCACCCAGCTAGTAAGTGGCAGAGCCATAATTTGAACTCTGAACTCCAAACTCCAGCCCTATCTAGTCTTTCCACTACTCCAACCCACACTCTCTGATGCCAGGCAATTTTGGCTGCAGTTGGATTTTTTTTTGCCAAGGCTTTAATTACTGAGAGGAAATGACATTTTGATTAGCACATGTTTTTGCGGTTATAATGCCAAACAAACAGCTTCTGCTTTTCTCATAGAAATTTTTGATAGTGCTGGTTCATATCCAACTCTCTGGAAATTGGTAATCTTGCTACAAATAAAACTATTTTTATTTCATTTGCTTTTCTTGTTCCATCATCGTAAGAAAGTCAGAAATGATGACGAATCATAAATTGTTGACCCTCAAAGGGACCTCAGAAAGCACCTATCCCAACCTCCTTCCTTTTATAGAGGAGAAAACTAGGGCCCAGAGAGGGCAGCCACCCTGTTGAAGAGTACACAGTAGAAAGTGGCAGAGCCAAGACTGACCCTTTTTTTTTTTTTTTTTTTTTTTGCGGTACGCGGACCTCTCACTGTTGTGGCCTCTCCCGCTGCGGAGCACAGGCTCCGGACGCGCAGGCCCAGCGGCCATGGCTCACGGGCCCAGCCTCTCCGCGGCACGTGGGATCTTCCCGGACCAGGGCACGAACCCGTGTCCCCTGCATCGGCAGGCGGACTCTCAACCACTGCGCCACCAGGGAAGCCCAAGACTGACCCTTTTTAATCCCCAGTCTCACACACTTTCCTTCAGTCTACCAACCCCTCCTTATAAGCTGGCCCTTTGTCCCTAAATTGGTAGCCGGAAGAACCCAGAGATTTTCTTCATTTCTGTATAGAGTTTAAAGGGCAAAGCCTCAAAGCATGCTTTGATGGGTTAATGTCTAAAGAGGCTGGGAGAGGAGTGCCAGGAAAACCAGGGAAGTCTGTACTTCTGACATTTACTAGTTTTTTTTTAAGCATCGTTTTATTGCTTCTGTGCAATAAAATTCAAGGAATTAATATATGAACTCTTTGGAAGCAAGGTAATATTTACTTGCTTTAAGGTTTCATCACTGACCTTTTCTTCTCAAAACAGCCCTGAGAAATGGGCAGCTGCGGGTAGATTTTAAGGTTATTTTAAATCCAGCTCTCCTCCCTGGAATATTGGAACAACTCCTCTGATCAATAGCCTCCCTTTCAAGTTTATAAAAGATGTGCAGGAAATGTCTTTATGAAAGACTGAACCAAGGGGACATCTAGATGAAGAATGGATGGTGCCAAAGGCCTCAGTTGCTGTTTCCATCTATCTCAGGAGATGAGCTTCTCCCTGACCGCTTTCTGCCCTTGAGTGAAGACAGATTAACATTAGTTGGAAGAGGCTTCATTCCTTAATTAGGACTACCTATGGCCCTGCTGGCTCTATAGCTAGGCAGTATGTGTATGTGTGTGTGTGCGTGTGCGTGTGTGTGTGTGTATGTGTTGGGGGTGGGTGGCGAGCACTTCTATATCATTGTGAACTTGGCAAAGTGCATGCTACAGTTTTCCCCAAACCATATTATGACATAGGGTTAATTATCTCACACATTATAATTGAAATCTCAGGATTTCATATCTGGAGCCAAGGACAGAGTACTATATACACAGATCTGTTTGGAGCTGCAGTTACCCAGTGTATGGAGGGAAAAAACAATGCAAAATAAAGCAAATAATACTTGCAAACTTTCTTCTGTTTCATTCAAAGAGCCTCACAGAAGAGCAGATATCTCCTTTATGTCCTGTTTTAGGTTTCTTAATTCCTTCTAAAAAGCGGGGTCCAGCCTTTGAACCTTGGTAATTTGAGCCAAACCCACCCATCAGTCATTGAATCAGCGATTATCGAGCACCTACTATATGCTATGATCTGTGTTTGGTGCCGAGAGACTGCAAAGCACGAACCAGGAGATAAATGGGAGGACAAATCCAGCACAATATGAAACCATTAGATATTCAATCTGAAACCCAATTCATTGATTTTCATTCGAGACCTGCACCAACCTTGGATAAACCCAGCAACAAAGTGTTGACTTCAGGCTTATGTGAAACACGTATTCGAATCCCTTCCAAAGAACCTCACTCTGCCTTACTTAAATATCGACCAGCATTCAAGCATGTAGAACAGCAGCCAAAATACATTTTCTTATTTTTAATAGATGATATTTTTTCTGGGTTTATTGAGAATGATTTTTGAAACTGCTCTTAGCTTTTCCCTAGTAATGGATGTACCATGTAACCAGTGCCTAAAGCAGCCAATGAACTCAAGTCTATTGAATCATTTTCTGCACAAAGACGGCTGTTCTGTGCCCCACTATCGACCTGCTTCCATTTGCCTGAGTATGCCCATTATGCAGCAGTGTACCCAGAAAGGGCTATTTTAAGGGACAGAAGATTTTCCTTTTTTCTTTTAATGAATAAGCTTTGCAAGACAAAAACAAGGTGCTTGGCTTTTGTTTTTAGTTTTTGTTGAACAAAGAATATTGATTTAACTGTCAGAAACATGTTCTATCTCCTTGAAGAGCTTAGAGGCTGGAAGCCATAGAAAGGGCACTAGATTAGGTGTCAGGAGGCTAGGCTTATAGCCCTGACTCTGCCACTGGGTAGCCATACGACCTGGAAAAAATAGCTGATCATCTCTGGGCTTCAGTTTCTCTTTCTCTAGAATTAAGAAGACAGGACAGGACAGAAGTTAAGAGGCAGTTCTTCCACTTACCAGTTGTGTGGATTTGAAAAAGTCACTTAACCTCTCTAGGCCTCAGTTTCCTTGTCTGAGAAATGGAGATAATAACAATATCTACCTCGCAGTGTTTCATGGGGATTAAATAAGAAAATACATGTAAATGATGAGTACAGTGCCCGGCACATAGTGATTGGGGAATATAAGCAATTGTTAGTGTTCCAGGTTAAATTAAATCGTGATAGCCCCTTCTGGCTCTAAGTTTCTGTAAACACTTAAGATCAGTAAAATTTTAGTATCATTTTAAGTGAACATTTTTCTTCATGTTTTGATTACTGCATTTATTAACTGGCCATAGCATGTTAAACAATTGCTACAAGTTGATTAATGTGAAATCTCATCAATAGTAACTCCTTTGCGTTATTTCATAGAATTGTTTCTGAAAAAAATTCTTTTCCCTGAAACTGAAAGAATGAGAAAGCAGGTATTTAATACTTCATGTCTACAGAAGAAATACCAGCAGATAGAGGCCACTGATTCTCATATCAACTGATACTTTAACCCCTAAGAAAGAAGAGAGTAAAGGATTTACTGTGTTTGTGAGGAATCCAAGACCTTTCTCTGTGATCTTTGTAAATGTAAGATTATAGAAGTTCACCTTGAGCTATGGCTATGTTTTATCAGTATTCAGTGAGTGGTGTGTGGTTTGGGAGACATTCATCTTATATATGTGGGAGAATAGATTGACTGAGGCAAGCCTATGGAACTTCCTAGAATAAAAATCCTCAAAATCCTCAAGACAAACCCAATATTGTTTTAAAATGCTGAGCCCGTGTACGCATGTCCGTGCGTACGTGTGTGTGTGTGAGATTACTGAATTCAGGCTAATGTTTCCTATGTAGACCTTTAATAGTCAATATGCATAGAATATAGAATAGGACTATGAGAATTATTTTTTGACTCAGGTAACTAATTAAAAGTGCTTTATGAGAAGACAGGAGTCTGTGTCTTTCTCTGCATGGGACTTTCCTGTTTTTTCCTTGTCACCAAAGTTGAAGTCAAAGTGGCCATGTGAGATTGTGGAAGAGCTCGACATGAAAAGACGAGATCTAGGGTTGGTGCCAGGAGATCTCATTTTGCCCACCTAGGTGGGTATTATGCAATGTGTCTCCTAAAAGAAGAAGCTGTGTAGTAATTGTCTTTTAATCTGTTGCTGAAGAGCCTCTTGCTCATGTTAACATTTACAAGGACAGGATGGCCAGATCCAGTTGAGATCCAACTGTTTCTTAGCTTTCATCTGACCTTGGTAGCACTATCGCATCATTTACCAGTGCTCTCTGGCAAAGAGGACTGAAGCGATCATTTTGTATGTACACGTGTGGAGGTGCAAGGTGGAGTTGTCTCTTTAGACTGAATCTGCACATAACAACATTGCTAAAAGTTTTGCCCTTTACCCTATCCGCATCTTCTATTATATATACTGAGCTAGTGACAGTTCAGAAAGTAATTGTCAGCTTGCCTGGAAGACCCAATTTGTGCATTAAGATAATGCTGTCCTGATCTCTTGCACCAGTTTGTTTATTGTTTCCTTTGTGAAATATTTTTATTCATCAGACCATAAACCCATACTTACCATATTGAACAGCTCACCCTCTAGATATGAAATAAAAAGTAGAATCTCCCTCTGAGGGCAGTGGGAACTCCAGAAATGTGAATTAGTGGTAGGAGTGATAGGGAAGACAGCTTCCTGTGACATTAGCTTCTCAAACTAATAGTGTACATGTGCAGTAAGTAATAACTCTTCATGTTTAAGTGTAGATATTGCATCTTAGGAGTAACGTTAGTAGAATATACCTAGGAAAGTGACCAGGCTGAAGAGAGGTCTAGAAAACATAACGAACAAGAAACGGCTGAAGTAACTATATGTTTAGCCTGGAGAGAAGACTAAACGAACCCATGCTGACTCTTACAAGATTTGACAATGGAAGAGACAGTGCACTTGTTTTGTGTAACTACAGAAGCAAAATCTAGAATATATAGATAGAAATTGCAAGAACGCAAATTTCGGATAAACAGTACAAATAAACAAAACCTTATAAAAATGAAAACTATCCAAAAATAGAATACATTTGCTCAGAAAGTAGCGGCTGCTTCCTAGGGATGTTGAAGTTAGTTGAGCCTTTGGTAGAGATGCTGTAGAAAGGATGCTTGCATGAGTGGGAGACTGGTTAAGTAATCTCTAAAGTTACCCCTTTCATACTCTAAATTACTTTTTTCTATGATGCTGATCAAGAACTAGGAAAATAAAATCATATACCTTCATTCATTCATCCGTCCAAGTGTCCATTCTTTAATTTATTTAAAAAACACTTCTTGAGTGACTACTGTGTGCCAGGTACTATGTTAAGCACAAGATATATGACACAGAAATGTATGATACAGAAATGTAAATATTGATAGGTCATTACAGTATAGGATGATGCGTGCAAAGACAGATGTATAAGTAACAGAAAGAGTCATGGAGATGTTATGGGGAAGTGGAATCTAGGAAGACCTGATGGAGGAGAAAGTCATGCCTGAGTAGAATCTGAAGGGATTCATTGGAATTTGCCCGGAAGGCATGGTGGTTAAGGTGGGAAGACCATTCTATTTTTTTTTTTTTTTTTTTTGCGGTACGCAGGCCTCTCACTGTTGTGGCCTCTCCCGTTGCGGAGCACAGGCTCCGGACGCGCAGGCCCAGCGGCCATGGCTCACGGGCCCAGCCTCTCCGCGGCACGTGGGATCTTCCCGGACCGGGGCACGAACCCGTGTCCCCTGCATCGGCAGGCAGACTCTCAACCACTGCGCCACCAGGGAAGCGGAAGACCATTCTAAATGAGGGGGAAAATATGTTCAAAGACATGGAGCAAGTTTGTAAAATTTTAGGTAACTCGTCATTGCTGGAGCATAACGTCTGTCAGGAGATAGGGGAGAGGAGATGGGATGAGGAAGAAAGTGTGAAACTGGGCTAGATCTTGAGTGGCCACTCCAAGGAGCCTGAACCTTTATGGATGCCAGGAAGCTGGGCACAAATGTGCCTTCCTTCTATTCCTGCCCTTGGCTTTGCCTACACAATCCTTGCATCTGAGTTGGAAGTCGTTCATAGCAAAAACAAAATGAAAATAGAGATCAGTTATTTTCTGCTGCCACCAAGTCAGCTTAATTTCCAGAATCTCATTATCTGATTTCTCTATATCTGTTATCATTTTGATCCGAATGTAACAAAAAAAAATCGAACATAAGAGTTTTACCATTTACCACAAATTGAACAATATTATGTGTTTTCTAAGCTATTTCAAATGTCTGTGGACAGGAAATGAAATAATATCTGTAGCTGTTCCTTCGTAGAAAGCCTGTCTCCCAGTTGATATGGTATGTTCTTTTTAAGTTATAAGCAAATGGAGTCATCTTAACAACAACAATATAAACCTTCCAGAGTTTAGCATTGTTTTGGTTCTGATTTTTAAAGAAAAGCTCTTATCTCTTTAGTCATACAATTCAAATGAGCTTTAATTTTTGTAAAATCCCCATAATTGTCCTTATTAATTAGATGGTCAGTCAGATTTGGGGAGAACGCAGACTTATGGACTTTTAAAAAATAACCTGCAATGTTATTATTTTCAAGTATTGTACTTGAGACTCCTGTAAGTGCTTTAAAAAAAACGCACATTCTTGTTTGAATGCAAATGCTGCTGTAACTACAGTTCTTGAAAACAGTTGGTCTGTATTGGGTTTTTAATATTCATATTTATTAATTTTATTCTGAATGCGCACAGGGAGTGTTCTGGATCAGAGACAGCTTATTGTTATTAAGTTAAAAAGCAAATAATGACCTTGATTCCCCATACCCTGATTTTTAGCCCTGGAGTAACACGATGAAAGCCACGTCAAATCTCCTACACATGCAAGGTCTGTATCACAGGTGAGGAACGGGAAAATGGGTTTTCTCTTTTTTAAATACAGAAGAAAGAAGCAGCTACCTCCTGCTTCCCTCTTGAAAGGAGGGAGTGAAACCTTTCTCTTTGGAGACAAAATGGAAAGGATTCTGGCTTCTTACTCCAGCCTTTTGGACTATAAATGCATCTTTCCAAGGACTAGATGTGTCTCTAAGTCTTATGACCTAGAAATGTCTCCAAGGTCCCTGGCCTCGCTTTTCCTTGAAATGTAAACATTTACCTCCAGAGTTAGATAAATCCCCCTGGAGTTCTGTCACTATCTATGCAGTTGTAAATTACCTTCCCAAGGCTTACTCTTAGCCCAAGATCCCAAGTTTTCAACAACATTTATTTATAAGTCCCCAGTCTCTGCAGATACACAAAAATATTTTCTCTATACTCCATAGTCAGCCTACACTCTCAATGAGGCTAACATTTCTTTGTGTTAAGGATGCATGCTTGCTTAGCAAATCTTTTTCCCTATGCTCAGTAAAAATAAGCTTCAGCTCAGTATGTTCTCATCATAATAAATTTTAGTATAATTCATTCAACAAATTCAACAGATACTGGCAGAGTGCCTACTGTGTGCCAGGCCTTATTCTAAAGAGGTATTTAACTTAACTTGTAAGTAGATTTGTTCCAGAGTTGACATTTTACTGTTGCCTGTGTACCTTCCCCTTCCATTAGAATGACTCTTCTCCAGTTAGATCAATTCTTGTTTCATTTGCTATTCCAACAGTTCTAAATGATCACAGTACCAAAAACATGCAATCTGAAAAAAATTTTGAGCAAGATTTGGAACATTGTTCTTTGGGGACTATTAAATTCAACCATTTTTCTTTGTACTTTGCCATCCTTCCTTATCACTTATAATCCTAACTGCTAATCTTCAAGACATTCACGTATCTTTCTTCACTAAACTCAAGCACATTAATTTGCATGCTAGACTAACTCAAACGACTTCTCAGCTTTAAAGCAAGGAAAGGTTTTCTCCAAAATATTTCCGACTATCAAACAGTTTTGTTTGCCAGATTTTAAAGTCCACTTTTATCACTAAGTCCATGGTTGCTTAAAAGTATATGGTTTTTTCATAACCTGCTTATCCTTCACTAAAAGAAAATCAAAGTATTTATACTGACAGCATCATAGGTAGTCAAAATCAAAGTGACCCTTCACTAACATGTCTCTGGGTCATTTCTTAAGATCATCTTAGAAAAGATAGTAGTTTAATGAGCAAAAAATAAAAATATAACCAAAAAGATAGTTTAGGGGCTTCCCTGGTGGCGCAGTGGTTGAGAGTCCGCCTGCCGATGCAGGGGACATGGGTTCGTGCCCCGGTCCAGGAGGATCCCACATGCCGCGGAGCGGCTGGGCCCGTGAGCCATGGCCGCTGAGCCTGCGCGTCCGGAGGCTGTGCTCCACGACGGGAGAGGCCACAACAGTGAGAGGCCCGCGTACCGCAAAAAAAAAAAAAAAAAAAAAAAAAGATAGTTTAGTACAGTTAAAGGACAAAACTTGGAATTCCAAGCATAGCAAACCATAATGAGTTATTTCTCCTAAAGCTTTGAATTTAGTGCAAAAATAGGTTGAAACAATAAGAAGTTAGTTATAGCATAGTTTTTGTTACTTTCCAGTCAATAAAACACCTGGGGAATTTAATATGATTTTTTAATGTTTATTTCATCCGTTTATATCCTTCCATTATAGTTCAGAGCAAGTAAATAACTTGTGCTAGAAAATAATCAATAATAACATGTGTAGTGTATATTTTCCCAACCAAAGAGTGATTATGAGTTTGAGGCTAGGCCAGCCAGGTTAGCAACACATGGCCGAGTGTTGAAGACATGCTTCGACACACATATAGAGCCCTTTGACAAGGCTGGGAGACTTACTGCTTCCAGGAATTTAAGGTAAATCCTGTCCAATTATTAGCTGACCACTAAGCTAACCAAGCAGTGACTTCAGTGCCCACACACAATAAAGAATACAGAGTTTACATAATTTATTCAGAAACGTCTCTAAACAAACAGCAGCAACAACAACAATGACAAACAGCAACAAAAAGAAACCCTGAGGAGAGGGGAAAATCTGATTTTCAGACTTGCCACATTATATTATGTAAAATGTCCAGTTGAAAACAAAAAATATGAGGTATACAAAAAAAAAAGAACAAGAAAATATATCCCCGGGGGCGGGGGGACGCAATCAATAAAAACTGTCCTTGAGGGAGCCAAGACTTTGGACTTATTAGACAAAGACTGTAGATCAGCTATTTTAAACTTGTTCAAAGAACCAAATAAAAGCAGCTCTAAAGAACCTAAGAAAGCATGAGAATGATGTCTCACCAAATAGAAAATACCAGTAAAGAGATAGACTTTATAAAAGGGAACCAAATAGAAATTCTGGAGTTGCAAAGCACAATAATTGAAATGAAGAATCTACTTGCAGAACCCAACAGCAGATTTGAGCAGTCAGCAGAAAGAATCAGTGGACTTGAAAATAGGTCGATTGAGATTATCCACTCCGAGGAACAGAAAGAAAAAAGAATGAAGAAAAATGAATAGAGCCTCAGAGACCTGTGGGACACCATCAAGCATATTATCATATGGAAATCCCAGAAGGAGAGAAAAGAGAGAAGAGACAGGAAGAATATTTGAAGAAATAATGCCTGAAAACTGTTGAAATTTGAAAAAATACATTAATTTACATATCCAAGAAGCTCAATAAACTCAGAAAGATTCTTATGTAGATACATGATAATCAAAATGTCAAAAGAAAGAGACAAAGAGAGAATCTTGAAAGCAGCAAGAGAGAAATGACTCATTGTGTAAAAGAGATACACAACAATTATAAGAGCTGATTTCTCATCAGAAAACATGGAGGTCAAAAGGGGATGGGATGACATAGTCAAAGTTATAAAAGTGCTAAAAGAATTCTATATCCAGAAAAGACTATCCTTCAAAAATAAAGGAGAAATTAAGACAGTCCTAGGTAAACAAAAACTGAGAGATTTCAATTCTAGCAAACCTGCCCTACAAGAAATCAGGCTGAAATGAAAGGGCATTAATTCAAATCCACAGGAAAAAATAAAGAGCAATGGTAAAGGTAACTACGTAATTAAATATAAAATAGTATAAATCTATTTTTGTAACTTTTTCTTGTATTTGATTTAAAATACAACTGTATAATACATAAATACATCGGTGTTAATGGATACACGATGCATAATATGCAATTTGTATGAGGATAACAGCACAAAAGAATGAGGAGGGAATGGAGTTATATAGGAGCAAATATTTTGTACACTATTGAAATTAACTTGGTGTCAATCTGAATGAGATTGTTATAAATTAAGATATTATCATTTTTAATATTTTATTTTATTTTGGCCACGCCACATGGCTTGCAGGATCTTAATTCCCGACCAGGGATCGAACCCAAGCCCCCTGTAGTGGAAGCGTGGAGTCTAATCACTGGACCACCAGGGAATTCCCAAGATATTATTAATTGTAATTCCCAAGTAATCCACTAAGAAATCCATTCAAAAACATATAGTGGAAATAAAATAAAATAAAAGATACCCAGATTGAAAGGAAGAAATAAAACTATCTCTCTTTGCAGATGACATGATCTTGTATACAGAAAATCATAAATGAGCTACTAAAAAACTGCTGTGTAATGAGTTCATCACAATTGCAGGATACAAAATCAATATACAAAAATCAGTTTCTATACACCTGCAATAAACAATCTAAAAACAAAATTAAAACAATTTTATTTACAATAGCATCAAAAATTTTTAAATATTTTGGAATATATTTAACAAAAGAATAATAAAACTAATACCCTGAAAACTATCAAAGATTGCTGAAAGAAATTAAACAATATCTCAACAACCGAAAAAATATCCCACGTTAATTGATTGGAAGACTTATTATTGTTAATATATCAATATTCCCCAAATTGATATACAGATTAAAAGCAATCCTTATGAGAATCCCAGTTGGTTTCTTTGTGGAAATTGATAAACGGATCCTAAAACTCATGTGGAGATTCAAGGGACCCAGAATAGCCAAAGCAATCTTGAAAAAGAACAAAGTTGGAGGACTCACACTTCCCAATTTTAACACTTGACTGTAAAGCAACAGTAATCAAGACAGTGTGGTACTGGCCTAAGGATAAACACATACAACAGTGGAATAGAATTGAGAATCTAGAAATAAACCCATGTATCCATGGTCAATTGATTTTTAACAAGGATGCCAAGGGCCTTTAGTGGAGAAAGAGTCTTTTCAAAAAATCATGTCAGGACAACTGGATAGCCAAATGCAAAGGAATGAAGCTGTGCCTTTACCTTCACATCATATGCAAAAATTAACTCAAAATGGATCAAAGGGTTAAGTACTCTTTTTTAAATATTTATTTATTTATTTGGCTGCATTGGGTCTTAGTTTCAGCACTCGGGATCTTTGTTGCAGCATGCGGGATCTAGTTCCCCGACCAGGGGTCGAACCCCGGCCCCCTGCATAGGGAGCACGGAGTCTTAGCCACTGGACCACCAAAGAAGTCCCAGGTTATGTACTCTTAACCTATATAAAACTCTTAGGAGAAAACTGAGGCAAATATTTATGACCTTGGACTTGGCAATGAATTCTCAAAAATGACACCATAAGCAACAAAAGAAAAATGGATAAAACTGGACTTCATCAAAATTAAAAAATTTTGTGCATTGAAAGGACACTATTGAGAAAGTGAAAAGTCAGTTAACATTTTGGTAGAAAATATTTGCAATCTATGTATTTGTTAAAGGACCCGTAGCTAGAATATAAAGAACTCTTACAACTCAATAAGGAAAAAGACAGATAACCTGGATAAAAAATAGGCAAAAAATCTGAATAGCTACTTCTACAAAGAAGATATACAAGTGGCACATAAAAAGATGTTGGAAATCATTAGCTATCAGGTAAATGCAGATCAAAACTACGATGAGGGGCTTCCCTGGTGGTGCAGTGGTTGAGAGTCCGCCTGCCGATGCAGGGGACACGGGTTCGTGCCCCGGTCCAGGAAGATCCCACATGCCGCGGAGCGGCTGGGCCCGTGAGCCATGGCCACTGAGCCTGCGCGTCCGGAGCCTGTGCTCCGCGACGGGAGAGGCCACAACAGTGAGAGGCCCGTGTACTACAAAAAAAAAAAACAAAACAAAACTACAATGAGGTATTACTTTGTACTCACTAGGATGGATAAATCAAAAGGTGAGGTAAATGTTGAAGAAATCAGAGCCCTCACACACTGCTGCTAGTAATGTAAAATGGAGCAGCCACTTTGGAAAACAGTCTGCGATTCCTCAGAAAGTTAAGCATAAAGAAATGAAAATACACGTACACATAAAAACTTGTACACAAATGTTCATAGCAACATTATTCATAATAGCTAAGAACTGGAAACAACCCAAATGTCTAGCAGCTGATGAATGGATAAAGAAATATATAGTATGTTCATACAGTGGAATATTATTTGGCTATAAAAATGAATGAAATATTGATACATGCTACAGCTTGTATGAACATTGAGAATCTTATGCTAAGTGAAATAAGCCAGATACAAAAGGCCACACAATTGTATGATTCCATTAATATGAAATGTCCAGGACAGGCAAATCTGTAGAGACAGAAAGTACATTAGTGGTTCCCAGGGCATGGAGTATGGGGGTGGGGGAATTGGGACTAACTGATGAAGAATACAGGGTTTCTTACAGGGGTTATGAAAATATTCTAGAATTAGAGGGTGGTGATGATTGCACAACCTTGTGAATATACTAAAAAACCAAAGAACTGTATACTTTTCAAAAGATGAATTTTATGACCTGTGAATTATATCCAAATAAGAAATGAGTTAAAAGGAGAATAAGAAGAATGAAGTTTTGTTATATTACCATTTGTTGGACTCAAAAGTTTTACCAAAAAAGTTTTACCATTGGCCCAGTACAAGACAATATAAACTCTAGTTACATCACAGTATGACTTCTATTTCTAGAAGGAACAATATATTGCAGGTAGGTGGCATAAGTGGCGAGGAGATATGAAATAAAGCCTATCAAAAAATGAGTTTAGGGCTTCCCTGGTGGCGCAGTGGTTGAGAGTCCGCCTGCCGATGCAGGGGACACGGGTTCGTGCCCCGGTCCGGGAAGATCCCACATGCTGCGGAGCGGCTGGGCTCGTGAGCCATGGCTGCTGGGCCTGCGGGTCCGGAGCCTGTGCTCCGCAACGGGAGAGGCCACAACAGTGAGAGGCCCGCATAGCGCAAAAAAAAAAAAAAAAAAAAAAAGAGTTTAACTACCACCTACATCACAGGTGAGATCAGTGACTGTATCAGAGTGTTCTGAGCGATCTGCCTAGGCAAGTAAGTGTCAGTGACAAATAGAGTGACCAACTGTCTTAGTTTGCCTAAGACAGGATTTTCCTGCGATCCAGTATTTTCGGTGCTAGACCTGGGATTATCTTGGACAAACCAGGATGGTAGGTCACCCAAGACAACAGTTGGGCCTATGCCATGAATCTAGACTGCTCATGTACTGGGCTATGCCTGAATCTGCCCAAGCCCCTGGGGATCTTCAAAGCATCAGAGAAGAATGGAGTATTCATGGGTTCCAGCTATCAATAACGCTCTTCTATCAGCCCCCTCCCTACACACAAGAAGAACGACAAGTAGGGAGGCCATAAAAGATTTCATAGGATGGACTATTACTCTAGGTGACACCCTGCCTTGTTGCAGTCATTTTCTTGCCTTCTAAATTCAAAAATGGCCGATGATAAGAGTGAAAGGGCAAGTGCTTGTACACAGAAATGTGCACACATCCCTTTTGAGGAAGATCTTCATTCCAAATGAAAAAAAAAATGTAATAGCACACTTACCATGTGCCAAGCCCTCTTCTAAACAGTGCAAATATAAATTCATTGTATCCTCTTATAACTCTGTGAAGTACATACTATTATTATCGTCATTTTTCATTATCCCCATTTTATGTATGAGGAAACTAATATACAGACAGGTTAAGTAGCTTACTGAAGGTCACACAGCTAATAAATATTAAGCTCAAGGATTTGAACCCTGGAAACCTGACTCCAGAGTCCAAAGTCTTAGCCACTATGCTAAACTGCATCCTGAAATAAGACATATTATGAGTGGACAAAGAAGTGCAGACCCACAAAGACAAGGCAAGTGAGGAAGGGCTTGAGCCTGAAGGAATAATTCAAATAAATCAGGAAAATTACCTTCTCAGTCCTCTAATGCTAATTGACTCATAACCTATAATTACACCCTGCCAGAGGCAGGGCTTAGAAGAATTTTGTGTGGATCATCTTCTCCCCACATCTCTAACTCAAGATGCCTACATTTGGGGCTTCTATTAAAAAGGGCAATGTGTAATTTCCAAAGAGATGAATTTGAATACTTGAGTATAAAATATTCAGTGTTTTTCAAAGTGATTGACATCTTTAATTCATAGTTTGTCTTGGCTGTTGTCAGTCAAAGCATAAAAGTTCAGAAAATGGGGCTTCCCTGGTGGCGCAGTGGTTGAGAGTCCGCCTGCCGATGCAGGGGACACGGGTTCATGCCCCGGCCCAGGAGGATCCCACGTGCCGTGGAGCGGCTGGGCCCGTGAGCCATGGCCACTGAGCCTGCGTGTCTGGAGCCCGTGCTCCGCAACGGGAGAGGCCACAACAGTGAGAGGCCTGCGTACCGCAAAAAAAAAAAAAAAAAAAAAAAAAAATTCAGAAAATGGCATGGACAGGGGTGACAGTGGTGGGGCTTGGACAGTGGAGTGAAGTGGGGATCAACCAGGAAGCACATTAAAGGAAAACATTAAAGCCTATTTCCAGCAGACATTCTCAGAAACACTACAGGAAATTAATACAAATGACTGGCATAATCGCACTCAGTAAAACCGGGAGCAGGTGTCTGGTAGTCCTACAGTCAAAACAACTTAATAAGATTATAGTGCATAGAGGGCTTAAGGAGTTCATGGCTTAGGATAAGTAGGATTCAGTTTTCATTAGAGATACGTAAATAGGAGACATTCTGCTACAGCTAAAAGTCCCTCATTCAACAAGCATTTACATTGAGTGCCTACTATGTGCCAGGGTCTGTAGTAGTGTTAAAGATACAGTAATGAAAGAGACAAACACAGTCCCTGCCTTCATGGTCTTAATAAGTAAAATAGATATTTTAAAAAGCATCACAGATAAATATATAAATTACAAATTCTGATAGGTCCTTGAAGGAAAAGAATAGGATTTTATGGAAAAGACTAACTACAGAGGCTGATTTGATAGAAGCCTCAGAGTCAGCTCCTCTGAGTCAGTGAAACTTAAGCCAAAACCTAAAGGATGAGTAGGAATTGGACATGGATTTGGAGGTAGAGTTGAAAGTGGACTTCTAGGTAAACAGTCTTGAGGTGGGAGAGAGCTTGGCAACATTCTAGGAATTGAGAAGGCCAGTATGGCTGCAGAGAAATGAGCAATGATCAGAGTGGTGCAAGATGAGAATGGACAGGTGGGAACAGGCTAGATCATATAGATCCTTGTAGACCAAGGAAGGGAGTCTAGATTTTATTTTAAGTACAATGGGAAGTCACTCACACCATGCCTAACCCAACCCTCTAGGTGGTCAGAAAGCACCGAGCTGATCTCCCTGTGCTGTGCAGCTGCTTCCCACTAGCTATCTATTTTACATTTGGTAGTGTATATATGTCCATGCCACTCTCTCACTTCATCCCAGCTTACCCTTCCCCCTTCCCGTGTCCTCAAATCCATTCTCTACGTCTGCGTGTTTATTCCTATCCTGCCCCTAGGTTCATCAGAACCTTTTAGTTTTAGATTCCATATATATGTGCTAGCATATGGTATTTGTTTTTCTCTTTCTGACTTACTTGACTTTGTATGACAGGCTCTAGGTCCATCCACCTCACTACAAAAAACTCAATTTCATTTCTTTTTATGGCTGAGTAATATTCTGTTGTACATACGGGCCACATCTTCTTTATCCATTCGTCTGTCGATGCACACTTAGGTTGCTTCCATGTCCTGGCTATTGTAAATAGGGCCGCAATGAACATTGTGGTACATGACTCTTTTTGAATTATGGTTTTCTCAGGGTATATGCCCAGTAGTGGGATTGCTGGGTCATATGGTAGTTCTATTTGTAGTTTTTTAAGGAACCTCCATACTGTTCTCCATAGTGGCTGTATCAATTTACATTCCCACCAACAGTGCAAGAGGGTTCCCTTTTCTCCACACCCTCTCCAGCATTTATTGTTTGTAGAGTTTTTGATGATGGCCATTCTGACTGGTGTGAGGAGATACCTCATTGTCATTTTGATTTGCATTTCTCTAATGATTAGTGATGTTGAGGATCCTTTCATGTGCTAGTTGGCAATCTGTATATCTTCTTTGAGGAAATGTCTATTCAGGTCTTCTGCCCGTTTTTGGATTGGGTTGGTTGTTTTTCTGATATTGAGCTGCATGAGCTGCTTGTATATTTTGAAGACTAATCCTTTGTCAGTTGCTTGGTTTGCAACTATTTTCTCCCATTCTGAGGGCTGTGTTTCCATCTTGTTTACGGTTTCCTTTGCTGTACAAAAGCTTTTAAGTTTCATTAGGTCCCACTTGTTTATTTTTGTTTTTATTTCCGTTCCTCTAGGAGGTGGATCAAAAGGGATCTTGCTGTGATTTATGTCATAGAGTGTTCTGTCTATGTTTTCCTCTAAGAGTTTTATACTGTCTGGCCTTACATTTGGTCTTTAATCCATTTTGAGTATATTTTTGTGTATGGCGCTTGGGAGTGTTCTGATTTCATTCTGTTACTTGTAGCTGTCCAGTTTTCCCAGCACCACTTACTGAAGAGGCTGTCTTTTCTCCATTGTATATTCTTGCCCCCATTATCAAAGATAAGGTGACCATATATGAGTGGGTTTATCTCCGGGCCTTCTATCCTGTTCCATTGATCTATATTTCTGTGTTTGTGATTGATGCCTTGATCATTATGTAGTGTCCTTCTTTGTCTCTTGTAATAGTCTTTATTTTAAAGTCTATTTTTTCTGATATGAGGATTGCTACTCCAGCTTTCTTTTGATTTCCATTTGCATGGAATATCTTTTTCCATCCCCTCAATTTCAGTCTGCACGTGTCCCTAGGTCTGAAGTGGGACTCTTGTAGACAGCATATATGTGGGTCTTGTTTCTGTATCCATTCAGCCAGTTGATGTCTTTTTGTTGGAGCATTTAATCCATTTACATTTAAGGTAATTATCAATATGTATGTTCCTATTACCAATTTCTTAATTTTTGGGGGTTTGTTTTTGTAGGTCTTTTCCTTCTCTTGTGTTTCTTGCCCAGAGAAGTTCCTTTAGCATTTATTGTAAAGCTGGTTTGGTGGTGCTGAGTTCTCTTAATTTTGCTTGTCTGTAAAGGTTTTAATTTCTCTGTCGAATCTGAATGAGATCCTTGCTGGGTAGAGTAATCTTGGTTGTCGGTTTTTCCCCTTTCATCACTTTAAATATGTCCTGCCACTCCTGTCTGGCTTGCAGAGTTTCTGCTGAAAGATCAGCTGTTAACCTTTTGGGGATTCCCTTGTATGTTATTTGTTTGCTTTTCCCTTGCTGCTTTTAATACTTTTTATTTGTATTTAATTTTTGGTAGTTTGATTAGTATGTGTCTTGGCATGTTTCTCCTTCACTTTATCCTGTATGGGACTCTCTGCACTTCTTGGACTTGATTGACTATTTCCTTTCCCATGTCAGTGGAGTTTTCAACTATAATCTCTTCCAATATTTTCTCAGACCATTTCTTTTTCTCTTCTTCTTCTGGGACCCCTATAATTCAAACTGTTGCTGCGTTTAATGTTGTCCCAGAGGTCTCTGAGACTGTCCTCAATTCTTTTCATTCTTTTTTCTTTATTCTTCTCTGCAGTAGTTATTTCCAGTAGTTTATCTTCCAGGTCACTTATCCATTCTTCTCCCTCAGTTATTCTGCTATTGATTCCTTCTAGAGAATTTTTAATTTCATTTATTGTGTTGTTCCTCATTGTTTGTTTGCTCTTTAGTTCTTCTAGGTCCTTGTTAAACGTTTCTTGTATTTTCTCCATTCTATTTCCAAGATTTCGGATCATCTTTACTATCATTACTCTGAATTCTTTTTCGGGTAGACTGCCTATTTCCTCTTCATTTGTTTGGTCTGGTGGGCTTTTACCTTTCTCCTTCATCTGCTGCATATTTCTCTGTCTTCTCATTTTGGTTATCTTACTGTGTTTGGGGTCTCCTTTTCGCAGGCTCCTTTTCGCAGGTTCATAGTCCCCTTTGATTTTTATGTCTGCCCCCAGTGGGTAAGGTTGGTTTAGTGGCTTGTGTAGGCTGCCTGGTGGAGGGGACTGGTGCCTGTGTTCTGGTGGGTGGAGCTGGATCTTGTCTTTCTGGTGAGCAGCGTCACGTCCGGTGGTGTGTTTTGGGGTTTCTGTGAACTTAGTATGATTTGGGGCAGCCTCTCTGCTAATGGGTGGGGCTGTGTTCCTATCCTGATAGTTGTTTGGCATGGGGCGTTTGGCACTGGAGCTTGCTGGCCACTGGGTTGAGCTGGGTCTTAGCGTTGAGTCGGAGATCTCTGGGAGAGCTCTCACTGATTGATTTTATGGGGGCTGTGAGGTCTCTGGTGGTCCAATGTCCTATACTCAGCTCTCCCACCTCAGAGGTTCAGGCCTGACACCAGGCCAGAGTACCAAGACCCTGTCAGCCACACGGCTTTTGGGAAGTCTGAGGTCTTCTGCCAGTGTTCAGTAGGTGTTCTGTAGGAGTTGTTTCACATGTAGATGTATTTTTGATGTATTCGTGGGGAGGAAGGTGATCTCCACGTCTTATTCCTCTGCCGTCTTGAAGGTCCCCCCCATTGTAGGATTATTAATTGTCCTAATTTCACTATTAATGTGTCTCAGGGAATAGGGAGGCCCGAGGGGAGGGAGAGAGATGGGGGAATGGCTGGTCAGTGGAGCAGTCAGAACACACACAACATTTACTGATTAAGTTTGCTGTCTCATATGGGTGGGTTTCGTGGTGCCCTGAAACAATTACAATAGTAACATCAGAGATCACTGATCACAGATAACCATAACAAATATAATAATACTGAAAATGTTTGGACTATTGTGATAATTACTAAAATGTGACACAGAGACATGAAGTGAGCAAATCCCATTGGAAAAGTGATGCCAATAGACTTTCTTGCTGCAAGTTTGCCACAAACTTTCAATATGTAAAAAGATTAATTAATTAATTTAAAAACACAAAAAAACCTGTATCTGCGAAGTGCAATAAAATGAGTTATGCCTGTATTAGACATCTTAGTCATTGCAAAGCAAGAAAAGGAAATAGAAGGTATACCGATTGAAAAAGAAGTAAAACTGTCTTTGTTATATTAGCACATGACATGGTTGTGTACATTTTAAGGAATTCTAAAATATCTCCAAAAATGCTACTAGAACTAATAAGTGAATTTATAGATAAAAAGATATGCAGACAATATAAAAAGCAATTGTATTTCTATGTACTAACAGTAAAAATTTGAAAATTTAAATTTAAAAAATAGAATTTACAATAGCATCCAAAAACATGGCATGCTTAGGAGTAAATTTAGCAAAATATGAGCAAGACCTGTAAACTGAAAACTATAAAATATTGTCAAAAGAAATTAAAGAAAATATGTAAATTGAGAGATACACCATGATCATGGACTAGAAGGCCAAAAATTGATATCAATTCTCCCAAAAATGATTTATAAATGCAATACAATCCCAGTGAAAATGCCAGCGTGCTTTTTGTAGAAATTGACAAACTAAATCTATGATATATATGGAAATGGAAAAATCTAGAAGGGCCAAAACAATTTAACAACTAAGCAAATAAACAAAATAGAACAAAGTTGAAGACAAACGATCTGATTTCAAGGCTTTCTGTTGGGTTGGCCAAAAAGTTCGTTTGGGTTTTTCCATAAGACATTATAGAAAGAACATTTTGGCCAACCCAATATAATGCTACATTAATCAAGTATAGGCATATAGATCAGTGGATTAGGATAGAGAGTCAAGAAATAAACCCTCACATATAGAGTCAGTTGATTTGGGGAATGGGTCCTCTTCAACAAGTGGTGCTGGAACTACTGGATATCCATATGGGGAAAGAATAAACATCAACCATTGTCTCACACCATACACAAAAATTAACTTAAATGAATTATATATCTACATAAAAAACCTACAACTCCAAAACTTCTAGAAGAAAACATAGGGAAAAATTTTGACCTTGAATTAAGCAAAGATTTCCTATATAGTATGCAAAAGGCATAAACCATAAAAGAAAAAAATTGATAAAATAGACTTTATGCAATATTAAAGTTTCTGCTCTTTGAAAGACACAAATAAGAAAATGAAAAGGCAAACCATAGACTAGGAGAAAATATTTGTAATGCATGTATCTGATGTAGGACTTGTAACAAGAATATATAAAGACCTCTTACAGCTCAATAAGAAGAAGACAGACAACCCCCCCTAAATTGTCAAGATGCATGAATAAAAGACCAAAAAAGAAGATATAAGAATAGCAGGGACAAAAAGAAAAAAAAAAAGAAAGAATAGCAGGGACTTCCCTGGTGGCCCAGTGGTAAAGAATCTGGTTTACAAAGCAGGGGACGTGGGTTCGATCCCTGGTCAGGGAACTAAGATCCCACATGCCGCAGGCCAACTAAGCCCACACGCCACAGCTACTGAGCTCAGGCGCCTCAACTAGAGCCTGTGTGCTGCAAACTACAGAGCCCACGCACCCTGGAGCCTGCGTGCCACAACTAGAGAAGAGAAAACCCACACGCCACAACTAGAGAGAAGCCTGTGCACCACAACAAAGATCCCACGCGCCGCAGTGAAAGATCCTGCATGCCTCAACAAAGATCCTGTGTGCCACAACTAAGACCCAACACAGCCAGAATAAATTAAATAAATAATAAATAAGTTTTTAAAAAAAGAATAGCAAATAAGCCTCTGAAAAAATGCTCTACATTACTTGTCTTCATAGAAAGTCAAGTTAAAACCACATGAGGTACCACTACACAACCATTAGAATGGCTAAAATCAAAGACTGACCATACCAAGTACTGGTGAGGATGTGGAACAAATGGAACTTTCACACATTGCTTGTGGGAATGGTAAAGTGGTACAACCACTTTGGAAAACTCCTTGGCAGTTTTTTATAAAATTAAACATTCAGTAACCATACAATTCAGAAATCATACTGTTAGGTACTTACCCACTAGAAATAAAAACTTATGTCTACACAGAAACGTCTACACAGATATTTATTGCATCTTTATTCATAATAGCCAGTGCAGTCCTGGTAAAACTGGCTCACTGGGGGAAAAGAATTTCTGATTTGTCAATTTCCTTTGTGGAAATACTCCCGCCATGGTTGATTTCAAGCTACCAGCCTGTCATCACCAAACAGGGAGTTGAGAAGAGATGTGTACCATCAGCTCCTACAAGACAGTATGAGCCAGCTTCAGCACACCAGTAATTTTTAGCTCAAAATTGGAAACGACCCAAATGTCTATCAGTGGTTGAGTGGATAAATGAGTTGTGGTATATACAGTGTAATGGAATGCCATTCAGCAATGAAAAGGAATAAACTACTAATGCATGGTACAACATGGACGAATCTCAAAGACATGCAGAATGAAAGAAGCCAGACACAAAAGAGTATGTACAGTATAATTCCATTTATATGAAATTCTAGAAAATGCGAACTAAAACTTAGGTGACAGAAAGATCGATGGTTCTCCAAGTCTGGCAGTAGGGTGGGAGGTGGGGTGAAGGTGAATATATTTATCAAAACTCATCAAACTGTATCCTTTAAATGGGTGTAATTTATTGTATGTAAATTATACCTCAATAAAGTTCATTAAAAAGCTTATTTTCTAGTTTTTGTCCACTAACTAGTAAAATCTTCCTCTAGTTTATGTCCATTAATTTGACTTTTCACCACTGGAAAAACGTAATGTTATTTGCAGAAACAGACATTTATATATGTACTCTTCCTGTCAGAGCATTCATAAAAACATTAAACAGGAGTAGTTCTGGCACTCAGAGAGAGCCCATTGTTAATACCTCTCTAACTAAAGAAGTATCCTTTAATCCTTACCTTTTCTACAGTGTCTCTAAGTTGGTTTCCTATTTGTCTCTCCTCCCCTGCCTCTCATTCTCCATATCCTGGCTGTCTTCATGTGGTATGTACAGAGTAGACATGATGTTCTTCATGAACAGCCTGAGAAGGTGGTATTACTCTCACACAGTAATAGTATCACTAACCTAAAAGAAAAATTCTCCAAGATTTGGATACCCTAGCAGCAAACTAATTATTTAACCCCCAGAAAGCTAGCAAAATAATTCATATAGCAAACATTTACATAGCATTTACTATGTGTCAGGCATTGTTCTGTGAGCTTCATATTAAATTAATATGTTTGATCCTCTCAGCTCTCTGAAATAGGTACACCATCATTATCCCAATTTTACTAATGAGGAGACTGACGCACAGAGTGATTAAGTATCTTATCCAAGGTCACACAACTAGTAATGTAAGAGTTGGGATTCAATTACCTTTGTTTACAAGGAACTTTGTTCTTCAAAGTATAGAACTTTTATAATAAATACAATTGTCAGTTCTGTGGCAAAGAAAATGGAACAAAACATCATTCTTTTCATTGCAGCCATGAAAAAGAAGAATTTGAACAGTATGTATAATACAACTCCAATTTTGTTACTGCATAGCACACACGCAAATGGATGGATTGATAAAAATCCATTGACAGGTCTTGAAAGATAAAAACCAAAATGATAACAAAGACTATCTCTGGGTGGCAAAATTATATATGATATTTTTTCCTTCCTCATGATTTTCTGTATTTTCCAAATATGCATTACATTTATAATTTGAAAAAAAAAGTCAATGTGTTTCAACTATGTGTGGCTTTTAAATATTTCCTGGCATTCTATGATATTGAAGAATCTATGCAGTCAGTCAAAAGTTCTCTTCCCACAAACTATACATCACAGTAAAGAGCAAGGAACATTCAAGTTTTACCTGATGTAATACCTGTTTTTTATATAGATTAATTTCATATACTATTTTATACTAATAATAGTTTGGCCTTGTGAATTTTAACTAGGATGGCTTTTGAGCAAATGCTGCCAACAACAGTATGACAATCAACTTGTTTTGCCGTACATTTTGGAAGAGATGGATTAATTGAAAATTTATATGCAATAGCATGGGAGGAATTATATGTCCTAAGCCAAATTTACTTATGATAATAGACTTAATTGGAAAATTCTTTAATGTACAGTTTTAATAAGGGCATTAAAGAAACTGGGAAATTTGAAGAACATCTAATCATTTCTGGATTATAATTGTAAATGAGTGCAGATGACCTAATCTGCTTACGTAAATGATAATTATTAATTTAGCAATTGTACAAATGAGCTCAAAACATGAACTACAATAATTACAATACAAACCAATAACTTCCTTGTCTGCCATTTGCACAAATGATTAAATTATATGAGGAATGTTTTCTCTATACTTTAAAAGCTAATGTAAATTTAAGAACCCAGGGAAATTATTAGTGTAATTAAAACTAATAGGTATACACAAATATGGAAAACAAACAGCTCGATTTGTAAAGCTTGAAGAAAGAACATTTCATTCTACTTTAAATTCTAATATCATGCATCTTTCATTATAACTGTAATGAGTAATGAATCACTGGAAAAATATCACTTCCTGTAGTAGGTTACCGTCCATAGTACTGGTTTTAAAAAAGCATTTTGCACTTATGGCTTTCCCCAAGAACGATGTCTTCTCATTTCCATCTCACCGCAAATAATTTTACGCTTTGCAAATAATACTCTGTATTGTCAGTTAACCAAGAGCCTCAAGTGGAAACCCAAGGTAAATTTCAAAGCGTCTTTAAATGCCAGATGCCTTTCGTTATATTATGATTCTGGTTCAAAGAGTTTGTGCAGAAGAAAAAAAAAACTGGGGGAGTGAAATATCAGAAAAGTACAGTGTTTAAATCTATTTATTGTTGAGGGGTGGCGATAAAGCACAAATCTCAATGAAGGAGTAGCAGGACTGGGAACAGCGAGCCCAGACGGGGTGCGCAAGGCCCAGGCTCTGGGACCTCTGCTGGGCCGAGAGCCCCCAGCGGCTCCTGGGCCGCGCCTTGGACCTCGCGCTCCAGCGGCCCTTGGCGAGCCTAGCCTTTGTTTCCTTCTCCAAATCGTCCCAGTGCGGCCACGGAGAGACCCGCCCGTCCCTGGGTAACCGCGCGCTGTGAAGGGCTCCGGAATTCCCGTGGCACCGACGCAGGAGAGTCCAGGACCTTGATCGCCTTCTCGGGAGTGTGTCCTTCTAACCCAGGAGCGGTGTGGAGTAGGGATGGCTCAACGGCAGGCCAGGCCCGGTAACCACCAACTACCCCACCACCACTATCACCACCGCCACGCGCCTGGAAGCCACATGAGAGCGGTAGGCCCAGTTTACAGAGGGGAAGGGCAACCGATGGCGTGGCCTTGAGGACCGGTCCAAGGGCCGTTTCCCCGGGAACGACTGCTCCGGCCACTACTGCTCTGGCGGCCTGCGCCCTCCGTGTTCAGGGCAGCTGCCCAGAGTCCTCCTTCCTACTATTGCAGAAACCCGGGGATTCACTAATCTTCATGCGAAGCTTTGGAATGCGGGTTTTGGAGATTAACAGAAGCTTTTCGAATCCCGATATACCACTTGACTTCTCTGCATCTCAGTCTCCTTGTTTGTAAAAAGAGGACAATTATAGAATCTACTTTGAGGTTGCTTTAAGAGTCAGTGAAGTAATACATGTATGGTGTCTGGCATAGAAATGCTCATTATTAGCATTTTTATTATTATATATGATATGTACATGTGACTGGAGTTAGATCAGAGATGGACAACTGTTCTCTTGATAGCCTGATGGAATCTGAATCAAACTAGGACCATATGTTTAAATCATGAGGTATATCACACCCTTAGAAAAAGTGCACAAAACGTGTAAAGTTCACAACAGAGCTTCTCAAACTTTAACATGCACAGAAATCACATGGGGATCTGTTAAAATGCATGTTTGGGGTAAAGTGTGATATTCTCCACTTGCCACAAGGGTTGAAACAATAAATATAAATCAAACATCTATGTAGTTACCATCCACATCAAGAAAAAGAACATTGCCAGCATGGCATAATGGCATCAATCCATTCCACTTTACTTTCAGAGTTAACCATTCTCCTGACTGCTGTGGTAATCACTACCTTGCTTTTCTTTATAGTTTTGAATCTATGTATGTGTCCCTAAACGATGTGGTTTATTATGCTTGACTGTGTTTGAAGTTTATGCAAACAAAATTGTAATGTGCATGTTCCTTTGTAATTTGCCTGTCTCTCATACTTGTGAGATTCATCCATGTTGATCAGTATAGCTGCCATTCATCCTTTTTTACTATTGTATGGTATTCTTTTGCAAAATTATTCCACATTTTAAGTTTTATTATATAGATCATAAAATTTGCTATTTTAACCATTTTTAAGTATACAATTCAGTGGCATTGACTACATTCACAATGTTGTACAACCATCACCACTATCAATTTCCAGAACTTTCTTATAACCCCAAACAAAAATTCTGTAACCATTAAGTGAGAGCTCCCATTCACCTCTTCCTCCAGCCACTAGTAACCTCTAATCTACTTACCATTTCTATGAATTTACCTATTCTTGATATTTCATAGAGGTGGAATCATACAATATTTGTCCTGTTGTGTCTAGCTTATTTCAATTAGCATAATGTTTTCAAGGTTCATCCATGTTGTAGCATGTATCACAACTTCATTTCTTTTTATGGCTGAATAATTGTCCATTGTGTATATATACCACGTTTTGTTTATCCATTCATCTGTTGATGGATTCTTCCTATCTTTTGGCTACTGTGAATAGTGCTGCAATGAATATTGGTGTACAGGTATCTGTTTGAGTTCCTATTTTCAATTCTTTCGGGTTTATATACCTAGGCATGGAATTACTAGGTCATGTGGTAATTCTATGTTTAGCTTTTTGAGCAACACTTCTTATTTTCTGATTTTTTAAAATTATAGCCATCTTAATAGGTGTGACGTAGTACCTCATTGTGGTTTTTATTTGCATTTCTCTAACAACTAATGATATTGAGCATGTTTTCATGTGCTTATTGGCCATTTGTATTTCTTTGAAAAATTCTGTTCTTGTCCTTTGCCCATTTTTTATTTGAGTTCTTTGTCTTTTTGGTTAAGTTTTAGGAGTTCTTTATATATTCTTTTTTCCCCAGGTTTATTGAAATAAAACGGATAAATAGGAATTGTGTATGTTTAAGGTGTGCAACTTGATGTTTGATATATGTTGTGAAAAAATTAAAAACAGAACTACCATGTGATCTTTATATATTCTTGATGCTAGACATTTATCAGATATATGATTTGAAAATACTTTCTCCCATTCTGTAGATTTTCTTTTTACTTTCTTGATAATGTCCTTTGAGGGACAGAAGCTTTAAATTTTGATGAAGTTCAATTTATCTGTTTTTCCTTTGTTGTTCAAGCTTTTGTTGTTATATCTAAGAATCCTTTGCCAAATTCAAGGCCATGAATATTTTTACCCTTATGTTTTCTTCTAATAGTTTAGGTCTTATCTTTAGGTCACTGATTCATTTTGAGTTAATTTTATATGTATTGTGAGGTAGGGATCAAACTTCATTCTTTTGCTTGTGGAAATCCAGTTGTCTCAGAACCATTTGCTGAAGAGGTTGCTCTTTCCCCATGGAATGAATTTGGCACCCTTGTCAAAAATCAATTGGCCATAGGTGTATGGATTTATTTTTGTACTCTCAATTCTGCTACATTGGTCTATATGTCTATCCTTATGCCAGTACCATGCTTTAAAAAAATTTCTTTAGCTTTGCAGTAAGTTTTGAAATAAGAAGTGTGAGACCTCCAACTTTTTTCTTTTTTAACAAAATTGTCTTGGCTATTTGGAGTCCCATGCAATGCCATTTGAATTTGAGGATTGGCTTTTCCATCTCTGAAAAAAAATGCTGTTGGAATTTTGACAGGGATTGCATTGAATCTGTAGCCTACTTTGGGTAGTATTAACGTCTTAACAATGTAGTCTTCCTACTCATGAACAACAAATGTCTTTCTATTTTTTTAGGTCTTCTTTAAATACTTTCAGCAATGTTTTGCATTTTTCAGTGTACAAGTATTTCACCTCTTTGACTAAATTTATTCATAGGTATTTTATTCATTTATATGCTATTGTAAATGGAATTGCTTTCTTAATTTCCTTCTCTGATTGTCCACTGCAGGTGTATAGAAACATAACTGATTTTTGTGTTAATCTTGTACTCTGAAATTTTGCTGAATTCATTTATTAGCTTTAGTATCTTTCTTGTGGATTCTCTGGAGTTTTCTATGTATAGGATCACATTATCCTCAAATAGAAATAGTTTTATTTATTTCTTTTCAATTTGGATGCGTTTTATTATTTATTTTTCTTGTTTAGTTGCTTTGGCTAGAACTTTAAGTACAGTGTAGAATAGCCATGGTGAAAATGGGCATTCTTGTAATGTTCCTGATTTTAGAGGGAAAGTTTTCAGTTTTTCACCATTGAGTATGATGTTACCTGTGGGTTTTTTTTTTTTATAAATTCCCCTAACCATGTTGAAGAAGTTCCCTTATATGCATAGTTTTCAGTGTTTTTATCATGAAAGGGTGTGGGATTTTTGTCAAATGCCTTTTCTGCATCAATTGAGATAATCATGTGGGGGTTTTTTTCTGCATTATATTAGTGTGGTGTATTAAATTGATTGGTTTTCTTATGTTGAACCACCTCTTTTAATATGTTGTTGGATTCATTTTGCTAGTATTGTGTTGAGGATTTTTGTACCTCTATTCATAAGGGATTAGCCTATAATTCTCCTTTCTTAAGATATCTCTATCTGGCTTCAGTATTAGGGCAATGCTGAGTTAGGAAGTGTTCCCTCCTCTTCTGTTTCTTGGAAGAATTTGATAAGAATTGGTGTTTATTTTTTAAATGTTTGGTAGAAGTCATCATTGAAGGCATTTTTTTTTCTTTTTCTTTTTTGGAAGGATTTTGATTACCGATTAAATCTCTTTACTTGTTACAGGTCTGTTGAGATTTTCATTTCTTCTTGTGTCAGTTTAAGTAATATGTGTGTTCCTAGGAATGTGTCCATTTCACTTAGGTTATCTAATTTATTGGTGTACAACAACTTGTTCATAGCATTCTCTTTAATCCTTTAACGTCCCCACTTTCATTTCTGATTTTAGTTATTTGTATATTCTTTTTTTTCCCTTTGTCTAAAAGCTTATCTAAAGGTTTGCCAATTGTGTTGGTCTTTTCATTGAACCAGCTTTTGTTTTTGTTGATTATCTCTATTATTTTTCTATTCTCTTATTTATATCCATTGTAATCTTTATTATTCCTTTCCTTCTGCCAGCTTTGGGTTTACGTTACTCTCTTTCTGTATCCTCAAGGACTAAAGTTAGGTTATTGATTTAAGATCTTTCTTTTTAAAATGTAGGTATTTATTGCTATAACTTTCCAAGTACTGCCTTCACTGAATCCCATAAGTTTTGGTATGTTGTGTTTTTATTTTCATTTGTCTCTATTTTCTAATTTCCTTTGTGATTTCTTCTTTGACCATTTGGATTTTTAAAGAATGTGTTGTTTAATTTCCACATATTTGTGAATGTTCTAGTTTTCCTTCTGTTATTGATTTACAGCTTCATTCCACTGTAGTTGGAAAAGGTACTTTGCATGATTTCAATATTTTAAAATTTATTGGGACTTGTTTTGTGGTCTGTCCTGGATAATATTCCATGTGCACTTGAGAAGAATGTTTATTCTGCTGTTGTTGAGTGGATTCTTCTATATATGTCTGATAGATCTCATTGGTTTTTAGTGTTATTCAAGTCCTTTGATTTACTATACCACATTTTATTTACCCATTCTACTACTGCTGGGCAATTGCATTGGTTATAGTTTCTTGCTATTATAAACAAAGAAGTAGAAAAATATCTCCCGGTGCACAAGTTTCTCATAACATATACCAAGGAGTGGTATTGCTATGTGTAGATTTTGCACATGTTCAAATTCACTAGCCAGTGCTTATTTCCCAAAATGACTGTACCAATTTACACTCCCATCCCAGTGTATAAGAATTCCCAGGGCTTCCCTGGTGGCACAGTGGTTGAGAGTCTGCCTGCCGATGCAGGGGACACGGGTTCGTGCCCTGGTCCGGGAAGATCCCACATGCTGTGGAGCGGCTGGGCCCGTGAGCCATGGCCACTGAGCCTGCGTGTCCGGAGCCTGTGCTCCGCAACAGGAGAGGCCACAACAGTGAGAGGCCCGCGTACCACAAAAAATAAATAAATAAAAAATAATAAAGAGTTTCCAGTACTCCACAACCTGACTACAGTTAGTATGGTCAGACTTGATAGTTTTGTCAATCTGGTGGGTGGGTTATGGCATCTCGTTGTGGACTTAATTTTTATTTTCCTGACTACAATAAATTAAATTTGTCACTTTGTCCTTTTCTCTCTTTTAGTCTCTCTCATATCCAATTCTTTTCCTCCATTCATGCCATGTTCCTCCCCCTCCCATATGATTCAGAGAGTCAGCACAGTGGTTAAACATGCATGTTTGGAGTCAGAGTTGGGTTGTAGTCCTGCGCTATCACTTTCTAACTGTGTGATGTCTGGCAAGTTACTTAACAGAACTTGGCCTAAACACTTAACAATTGCTCACTATTATTTTACAGCTTAACTTTAAAATCAGAAAAATTGACATTAAAATTCCAGCTTTGTTCCCAATGTTTTAACAAACTTTTAAAAAACTTTTTATTTTGCAATAATTGTAGTTGCAAAAAATGTACATGGAGGTCCTATACACCTTTCATCCAGTTTCCCCCAAGGGTTTTATCTTACATAATTATAGTGCAATATCAAAACCAGAAGTTTGACATTGTACAATGTATATGTATGTCATTTTATGATGTGTAGATTCATATAGCTACCACTGCAATTAAAGTATACAACTATTCTCTTACCACAAGAATCTCCTTCATGCCTTTATAACCACACACACAGCACTCCTCCCACCATCCCTAGCCTCTGGCAAGTACTGTAATCTGTTCCACATCTCTATAATTTTGTTATTTCAGGAATGTTATATGAGCTGAATCATACAGTATGCACCCTTTTGAGACTGGCTTTTTTCACTCAGCATAATTCCCTGGAAATACATCCAAGTTGTTGCTTGTATAAATAGTTCATTCCTTTTTACTGCTGAGTAGTAGTCCATGCTAAATGTACCACAGTTTGTTTAGCTATATACCCATTGAAGGATATCTTGGCTACCTCCAATTTGGGCTATTATGAATAAAGCTGCTATGAACTTTTGTATAGAGGGTTTTTTTGTGAACATAAGTTTTCATTAGATGAAATTGAGCACATTCAGAGTGGTATGGACATAGACCGTAAATTTTCATTAGGAATAAATGCCTGATAGTACAATATCTGGATAATGTAGTGAGCTTATTTTTAGTTTTGACCAGAACTGCCAAACTATTATCCAAAGAGGCTGTACCATTTTACTTTCCCAACAATAATGTATGAATGATTCACTTTCTCCACATGCTCATCAGCATTTGATTTTGCCACTATTTACATTTTAGCACTCTGATTGTTGTGTAGTGATATCTCATTGTGGTTTTAATTTCCCTAATGGCTAATGATGTTGAACAGCTTTCTATATGCTTATTTTCCATCTGCATACCTTCTTTAGTAAGGTGTCTCTTCAGCTCCTTAGCACATTTTTAAATTGAGTTGTTTGTTTTCTTACTGTAGAGTGTTTAGTTCTTTGTATGTTCTAGATACTAATTCTTTGCCAATAGAGGCTTGCAAATATGTTCTCCCATTCAGTAGCTTGACTTATTTTTGTTTGTTTGAAGTATAGTTGATTTACAATATTATATTAGTTTCAGGTGTACAACATAGTGATTCAATATTTTTCTAGATCAGTCTCCATTTAAAGTTATTACAAAACAATGGCTATATTTCCTTGTGCTAAACAATATATCTTTGTTGCTTATTTATTTTATACAAGTACTTTGTATCTCTTAATCCCTTACCCCTGTTTTGCCTCTCCCCACTTCCCTCTCCCTACTGGTAGCCACTAGTGTGCTCTCTATATCTGTGAGTCTGTTTCTGTTTTGTTATATACATTTGTTTGTTTTATTTTTTAGATTCCATGTTTAAGTGATAACATAGAGTATTTGTATTTTTCTGTCTGACTTATTTCACTAAGTTCTAAGTCCATCCAATGTTGTTGCAAATAGCAGAATTTCATTCTTTTTCATGGCTATTGTTAAAATGTCCAGATTTAATGCAATCCCTATCAAAATACCCACAACATTTTTCACAGAACTAGAACAAATAATCCTAAAATTTAAATGGAACTACAAAAGACCCAGAATTGCCAAAGCAATCTTGAGAAAAAAGAATAAAGCTGGAGGTATCACACTCCCTGACTTCAGACTGTACTACAAAGTTACAGTAATCAAAACTGCATGGTACTGGCACAAAAACAGACACAGATAATGGAATATAATAGAGAGCCCAGAAATAAACCCATGCACTTATGGTCAATTAATCGACAACAAAGAAGGCAAGAATATACAGTGGAGAAAAGACAATCTCTTCGTTAAGAGATTGTCTGGGAAAACTGGACAGTTACATGTAAAAGAATGAGATTAGAACATTTCCTCACACCATATACGAAAGTGAATTCAAAATAGATTAAAGACCTAAATGTAAGACCTGAACCATAAAATCCCTAGAAGAGAACATAGGCAGAACACCCTTTGACATAAATCATAGCAATATTTTGGGAGATCTGTCTCCTAATGCAAAAGAAATGAAAGCAAAAATGAACAAATGGGACCTAATTAAACTTAAAAGCTTTTGCACAGCAAAAGAAACCATTGACAAAATGAAAATACAACCTGGTGAATGGGAGAAAGTACTTGCAAATGATATGACCAATAAGTGGTTAATATCCAAAATATATAAACTATAACTTGTCTTTTTAATAGAGTATTTCATATAGCAATAGTTTTTTATTTTTATGAGGTCAAAACTATCAATTTTTCCTTTTGTGGACCATACTTTTGGTGTCAAGTCTAAAAATTCTTCACTTAACTCTAGGTCCTAATGACTTTCTTCTATTTTTTCTTTAAGTTTTTATAGTTTTATGTTTTACATTTAAGTCTGTAATCCATTTCAAGTTGATTTTTCAATTATAGTAGAAGGATCATTGTTCTTTTTGCCTATGGATATCGAGTTGCTTAGGCAGCAATTGTTGAAAAGGCTGTCTTGACTTCATTGAGTTGATTTTGTACCTTTGTCAAAAATAAGCTGGGTATATTTGTGTGGGTCTACTACTGGGTTACCTATTCTGTCCCATTAATCTATATGTCTATCTCTCAGTGCCACTCAGTCTTGATTACTGTAGCTATATAACAAATCTTAATATTGCCTAGAATGATTCTCCCACTTCTTATTTTTCAAAATTGTTTTAGCTCTTCCATATGAATTTGCCTTTCCATATAAATTGTATTTTTATTTTTTAGCTTTATAGAGATATAATTGACATAAAATCTTGGGTAAGTTTAAGGTGTACAACTTGTTGATTTGGTGCACTTATATATTACAAAATTCTTACCACCATAGCATTAGCTAACATCTGTATCATGTCACATAATTACCATTTTTTGTGTGTGTGGTGAGAACAGTTAAGATTGACTCTCCTAGCCACTTTCAAGTATATAATACAGTATTATTAATTATGACCACTATGCTGTACATTATCCTCAGAATTCATTCATCTTACAAGTGGAAGTTTGTACCCTTTGACCAGCATCTTTCCACCAACCCAGCCCCTGGTAACCACCATTCTCCTCTGTTTCTATGGCTTTGGCTTTTTTAGATTCCACATATAAGTGATATCATACAGTATTTGTCTTTCTCTGAGTTATTTCACTTAGCATAATGCCCACAATGTCCATCCATGTTGTCACATATATATATATCACATCTTCTTTATCCATTCATCCATTGACAGACACTTAGGTCATTTCTATAACTTGGCTTTTGTGAATAATGCTTCAATAAGCATGGATGTCCAGATATCTCTTTGAGATCCTGATTTTATTTCCTTTTGATATACACCCAGAAGTGGGATTGCTGGATCATATGGTAATTGTATTTTTAATTTTTTGAGGAACCTCCATACTGTTTTCCACAGTGGCTGCACCAATTTACATTCCCATCAACAGTGTACAAGGGTTCCCTTTTCTCCACATCCTCACCAATATTCATGTCTTTTGTCTTTTTTATAATAGCCATTCTAACAGGTGTGCGGTGATATCACATTGTGGTTTGGGTTTGCATTTCCATGATGATAAGTGATGTTGAGCACCTTTTCATGTGCTTGTTGGCCATTTGTATATTTTCTTTGGAAAAATGTCTATTCAGTTTCTCTGCCCATTTTTAATCCAGATTATTTGTTATTGTTGTTTTGTATGAGTTATTGAGTTGTATGTTATATATTTTGGATATTAACTCCTTATCAGATACGTGATTTGCAAATATTTTCTTCCATTCCTTAGGTTACCTTTTCATTTTGTTGATTGTTGTTATAAATTTTAGAACTTTATTGTCTATTTACACAAAACGTTCACTGGGAGTTTGATAGAAATTGCATTCGACCTGTAGATAAATTTGGAAGAGAAATGACATCTTTACTCTTTTGAATCTTCCAATTCATGAAAATAGTATGCCTTACCATTTATTTAGATCTTCTTTGATTTATTTCATCAGCATTATGTTGTTTTCATTACATAAATCCTGTATGTGTTTTGTTAGATCTACATTTAAGCGTTTTACTTTTTTAGTGATTATAAATTGTATTGCATTTAAAATTTCCATGTCCACATGTTCATTGCTAGTATACAGAAATTCAATTGATTTTTGTATGTTAATCTTGTATCCTACAACCTTGTTAGACTCACTTATTAGTTCTAGGAGTTTTTGTGTGTTCTTAGGGGTTTCCTATATAGACAATCATGTCATCTACAAATAGGGACAATTTTATTTGTTCCTTTCTGATTTGCATACTTTTTAATTTAATTTGCTTGTTTTATTGCAGTGGTTAGGACTTCCAGTACTATGGTGAAAAAGAGTGATGAGAGCAGACATCCTTGCCTTTTTCCCATTCTTAGAGGGAAAGAATTCAGTCTTTCACTGAATTAAATATGTTAGATGTAGGTTTTTTGTAGATATTCTTTATCAAGTTGGAGGATTCCCTCTCCAGTCCTACTTTGCTGAGAGTTTGAATTGGCATTGAATTAGGAAACAGTTTTATGATAATTACTATGTGCTATACAAAGTTCACAATTCTTTTGATTAGCTCATTTAATTATCATAAAAATCTTAAGAGTTAGGTACTATCAATAGCATCTTCTTTTCAAAGATGAGAAAACTGAGGCACGGGAAGGGCAAATAAATTAAACAAGTTAAAACAGCTAGGAAGTAGCAAAGTCAGAATTAAAACCAAGCTGTCTAATTTCAGAATCTATGTACTCAATCAATGCCATATGCCAACTTTGAACAATTTACATTAGCTTTGGGGACTTAGGTTTCTTCATTTGTAAAATGGAGATGATGAATCCTAACTAATTGGGAAGATTAAGTGAAATAATGTATGTGCTTGGCATATGGTAAAAGTACTCAATGGATGTCAGCTATGTCAGTTACTGTAGCCTTACTATCAACTCTCTGGGCTGGAGAGATCGGTAGAGTCTGTGGCATATGAATCTGGTCTATAGAAATAGAGACATCCTTTCCAGCTAAGCTGGAAAATGAGTCAACTCATTCTAATTTAAGACTGTAGAACATACAGGATTAGAGACAGAGGAACTTGAGATCCCCCCTCCCACTCCCATGGTGAAGCTTTATATTATATTTATACCCAGTGTAGAATCTCCAGGACTGGAAGTCACCTTAAAATTCCCAGGATATACAAAGAAAAGATATAGAAAGTACTTAATGAGAAGTATAATATCATAGGCATTTGTTGAGCTCTCTTTTGTGCAGGGCAGGGTCAGTAAGAAAAAATATTCAGACCTTTCCTTTCTCAGTCTTCACACAAGTAGTTGTTATTTTGGTAGAAATTGGACGTTGTACTGAACAGGCTGCATTTGTCTGTAGTTACATTTTTTCCCCAATTTATTTTCAGGTGTGTATCAAGTATTGCCTTTTTTTTTTTTAACTCAGGAAGAAAGTGACTGAGGAAAAAACTTTGAATGCTTTTAGCAAATCACAGGTGTGTGTTCAGTGTTCCTGGATGGGATTAACAGGCATGCTGAGTGAGCAGAATATTTCAATCAAAATATACACTGAGCACTCAGAGTATAGCAGGAAAAGAGGGAAAAGCATAATGTGAATAGAAATCCTTTTATTCCAAGGGTAGTGGCAACTCAGACAGCAGCTTATACACCTGGGTTCCTGTGATGCTCTTTCCATCACAGCCGTAAACAGCTTTTTGGACCTTTTGGCTGCCGTTCTTTTCCAGCCGAGAAGCTTTTCTTCTGTTTTATGCTACCACCACCTGCTGTCCTGTTCCTACCACACAGAAACTCTTCTCCCCTTTTCCAGACAAGAACTAATCTGACTGCAAGCCCATGATAGGGGCATCTTTAACTGAGTTTAAGCAATGACACAACTTTTTAAGACTTAATTTGAAAAGCACAGACTTCTAAAATAGAAATGTCTTGTTTCAAATGCCTGTAAATAAAGTACTTTTCTTTGTCATGTGATGATGAAGGGCTGAATATATGATTTTCACCATGGCAAGAGGAAACAATTGCATGGGTGAACCATTTATTTATTTTTATTTAACAAGCATATAGTGTTTAGTATGTGTCAGTCACTGTCTTAAGTGCTCTACCAGAATAAGTCTTGTAGTCCTTATAACAAGGTACTATTATTACTGTGAGGTAGTTTCTATTACTCCCATTTTAAAAATGAGAGAACCAGGGCACAGAGGTCAAATAACATGCTCAAGGTCACTGTAGTGGATTATATTAGTGTTTAAAATATTAGGTGCTCCTCCCTGTTGGCAACAGTCTTAGCTATGTTACTGTGTTGCTTTCCTTTCTCCATTTATGTTCAGCTTGGCCATGTAACTTGCATTGTCCTATGACATATGAACAGAAGTAAAATGTTCTGAACAAAAGCCGTAAAGTCAGCTCAGAGTTCACCGTGTTCTTTTCCTCTTTATCCATGAGACCAACAGTGTGAGAGAGGGGACATTCTTTCATATTGGATTCGAGAATGAATACAGATGGAGCAGATGGAGCTGACCCACATAGTACATATAACATGACCAAGAACTAAACCTTTGTGACTGTGAACCACCCAAATCCTTGGGTTATTTGTTCAGATGTTTGTAATCTTTGGCAGTGTAACATACAACCACCAGATCTCATTGGCATTTATTTATTATATTTATATTTACATTTATTTATATTTATTTCTTGCTTTCAAGTTGGCAGGTCAGTGGGACACCCTGATCCATGTGTCTCATTCAAGGGCCCAAGGTGGAGGGCCATCAGCTATCAGTGGCTTTTCATGCAGTGGCAGAATCACAAGAGAGCAAGTCCAACTCATATTTTAAACTGTTCAAGTGGCATCATATCCTCTAAAATCTTATTGGATAAAGCAAGTCACATGGCCAAGACCAAAGTCAAGAGTTAGGGAAGAATAATCTGCTCTCCATAATGCAACGACAAGGGCATGGATGTAGTGAAGAATTGGGACCAATTATTAAATCTAACATGGTTACTAATTCATAATTTAGCTAAGGTGAATGAGAGTGTCAACAGCTGAAATTCAAATCCAGGCAGGCTGGCTTTATACATTTGTATTTAAAAGTTTTTTGAGATATAATTCAAATTCCATAAAATTCACTCTTTCAAAGTGTACAATTCAGTGCTTTTTCGTGTATTCACAAAAAATCACCACTATTTAATTCCAGAACATTTTAATCACTCCAAGGAAACAGCATATCTTTAGCAGTCACTTTCCATTTCCTCCTACTTCTAGCCCCTTGAAAACACTAGTATTTTTTCTGTCTCTATGGATTTGCCTTTTCTAAGGAGTTCATATAAATAAAATCATACAATATGTGGCCTTTTGTGTCTGGCTTCTTTCACTTAGCATAATATTTTTAATGTATTTCCATGCTGTAGAATGTATCAGTATTTTATTCCTTTTTATGGTTAAATAATATTCTATTATATGTATATATCACATTCTGTTTATCCCATCATCAGTTAGATGGACTTTTGGGTTGTTTCCATTTCTGTTTCAGTTCGCTTCACTATATAACTAGGAGAAAATTGCTAGGTCACATGGTAGGTTATCTAATGTGTTGGCATACAAATATTCATAATATTCCCTTATAAACCTTTTCCTTTTGTAAACTCAGTAGTAATATATCCTCTTTTATTCCTGATTTTAGGAATTTGAGCTTTCTCACTTTTTTTCTTGGCCAATATGGCTAAAGATTTGTCAATTTTGTTGATCTTTTCAAAGAACCAATTTTCAGTTTTGTTGTCTTTCTCTATTGTTTTTCAGTTCTCTAATATTTTATTTACTCTAATCTTTATTATTGTCTTCCTTCTGCTTACTTTGAGTTTACTTTGATCTTCTTTTTCATAGTTTCTTAAGGTGGAAGTTTGTTAGTGATTTTGAGGTTTTATAATATAGGTATTACAGCTGTAAATTTCTTTCTTAGCACCATTATTGTTGCATTCCATAAATTTTGGTATGTTGTGTTTCATTTTTGCTCATCTCAAAGTATTTTGTAATATCCCTTGCAATTTCTTCTCTGACCTGTTGCTTATTTCAAACTGTGTTCTTTAATTTCTACATATTTGTTATTGAATTTTAATTTTATCCCATTGTGGTCAGAGTACACTTTATGATTTAAATCCTTTGACATTTATTGTTTTATGGCCTAACCTGTGGTCTATCCTAGAAAATCTTACATGTGCACTTGAAAAGGATTTGTGTTCTGCCACTGTTGCATGAACTGTTCTATAGATAAATGTTAATTCTAGTTTGTGTATAGTGTTGCTCAAGTCTTCTATTTCTGTTTTGATCTCCTGTCTGGTTGTTCTATTCATTATTGAATATGGGTATTGAAGTCTCCAAGTATTATTATTGAATTGTATTTTTTGTTGGTTAACACTTTTTTCTCCTATCTGATTGACAGCTGCATAAAGTAATAAATTATAAGTGTATATTGGTGGACACACAGTAGATAAAGTTGTAATTTGTATGACAGTAACATCACAAAAAAAAGGAGGGAAGGAGGGAGGGAAAGAAGATATATAGGATCAAAGTTTTTATGTATTATTGAAATTTAGTTGGTATTAATCGAAACTAGATTGTTACGATAAAATGTTAATTGCAATTCCAAGGTAACCACTAAGAAAATAACTCAAAAAATGCCATAAGGTAAATGACACAGGTGTTAAAATAGTAGATGAGAAAATATCTATTTAACATAGAAGAAAGCACTAATGGGGGAATAAATGAACAAAATAAAAGTAAAACATATAGAAAACAAATAGCAAAATGGCAGATGAATACCCTACCTTATCACTAATTGCACTAAATGTAAATCAATTAAGCACTCCAATTATAGGCAACGGTTTGGGCTTCCCTGGTGTGCAGTGGTTAAGAGTCCGCCTGCCAATGCAGGGGACACGTGTTCAAGCCCTAGTCTGGGAAGATCCCACATGCCTCAGAGCAACTAAGCTAGTGCGCCACAGCTACTGAGCCTGCGCTCTAGAGCCTGCGTGCCACAACTACTGAAGCCCGCGTGCTTAAAGTCCATGCTCCACAACAAGAGAAGCCACCGCAATGAGAAGCCCGCACACTGCAACAAAGAGTAGCCCCTGCTTGCCACAACTAGAGAAAGCCCGAGCACAGCAACAAAGACCCAACTCAACCAAAAATAAATAAATTAATTAATTTTTAAAGAAGGCAACGGTTTGCAGAATTGATACAAAATACATGATATAACTATATGCTGTTTACAAGAGACATACTTTAGATTCAAAGACACAGGTAGGTTGAAAGTAAAAGAATAGAAAAAAGGTATACCATGAAATAGAGCTGGAACCAGAATAGAGCTGGAAAGGCTACTAATATGAGACAAAATAGACTTTAAGACAAAAGTTGTTACTGGAGACAAAAGGGACATTTCATAATGCTAAAAGTGTCAATCATTCAAAAAAACCTATAAACATATATACACTTAACAAGAGAGATCCAAAACACCAATTTTATTTTATGTTTTTAATACGCTATTTTCAAAGCAGTTTTAGGTTCACAGCAAAATTAAGCAGAAAATACAGAGTTCCCACATACCACCTGAACAACTTCTCCCACTATCAACATCCCACACCGGAGTGGTACATTTTGTTACAATTGATAAACTTACATTGACACATCATTATCATCCAAAGTCCATAGTTTATGTCAGGGCTCACTCTTGTATATTCTATGGGTTTTGAGGAATGTATTATGATATGTATCCACCATTATAATATTGTACGGAATATTTTCACTGCCCTAAAATAATTCCCTGTGCTTTACGTAAACCATTTATCTCTCCCTCCCTCCCACCGAACCCCTGGCAACCATTGATCTTTTTGCTGTCTCCATAGTTTTGCCTTTTCAGGATGTCATATAGTTGAAATGATACAGCATGTAGCCTTTTCAGATTGATTTCTTTCACTTAGTAATATGCATTTAAAGTTGTTGCATATCCTTTCATGGCTTGATAGCTCATTTCTTTTTAGCACTGAATAATATTCCACTGCACTGTTTAATTATTCACCTACTGAAGGACACCTTTGTTACTTCCAAGTTTTGGCAATGATGAATAAAGCTGCCATAAACATCCATGTGCAGGTTTTTGGTGTGGACATGAGTTTTCAACTTCTTTGGGTAAATACCAAGGAGGGTGATTGCTATATCATGTTGTAAAAGAATGTTTTATAAGAAACAACCAAACTGTCTTCCAAAGTCGTCTCATTTTACATTCCCAACAGCAATGAATGAATGTTTCTGTTGCTCCGCATCTTTTGCAGCACTTGGTGTTTCAGTGTTCTGGATTTTGGCTATTCTAATAAGTATATAATGGTATCTCATTGTTTTAATTTGCAATTCCCCAATGACCCAATTCTCTAGTGTTGAGAATGTTTCCAGATGCTTATTTGCCATCTGTATATCTTCTTTGGTGTGGTGTCTATTCAGATCTTTTACCCATTTTTCAGTTGGGTTGTTCATTTTCTTATTGTTGAATTTTTAAGAGTTCTTTGTAGCTCTGTTCATTTTTTCTTCATTCTTTTCTCTTTCTGTTCCTCAGACTGAATAATTTCAATTTACTTATGTTCCCTGGTTCTTCTGCTTAATCAGATTTGCTGATGAGTTCCTGTAGTGAATTTTTTCATTGCAGTTATTCTGCTTTTCATCTCTAGAATTTCCATTTGATTCGTTTTTTATAATTTATATCCCTTTAGTGAGGCATCTTTCTCATGCCATTTTTTAGTTCTCTAGATATGGTTGCCTTTAGTTATTAAATATATATAAAATGGCTGATGTTTGGTCATTGTCTAGTAAATACTACATCCAAACTTCCTCAAACACAGTTTTTCTTCATTACATTTTTCCTGTGTATAGACCATAATTTCTTGGGTTTTTTGCATGCCTCATAATTTTTTGTTGCAAAATGAGCATTCTAAATAATATAATGTGGCAGCTCTGGAAATCATATTCTTTCCTTTCCCAGAGTTTGTTGTTGTAATATGTTTGTTTAGTGACTTTTCTGAATGAATTTTCTAAAGTCTATGTTCTTTTTTGTGTGTGGTCTCTGAAGTATCTGCATCACTTGAGAGGGGTCTTATTAAAATGCTCCTTCCCTACCCTCAAATTCTACCATACAGTTCATACAATTTTACCCATACAATTCAGCCACACTGATCTGTGCTTAAGGGGGGGAGATTAGTAATGTATAGTGGTTAAGAAAAAGGGCTTGAGATCCAGGCTGCCTGGGTTTAAAGTCTTGTTCTGGCACTTACTAGCTGGTATCTGCTTCATTAATGATTAATAATGATATAATGAAAGGTGCTTAAAATAGTGCCTGGCACAGTACAAGTGACATAGTCAACAAACATTAGCTATTATTTTTAAGAGTATTGACATTATTATATTCCCTCAGTAGGTCCTTTGTGCTTGATGTACTCTCTGCGTGCACTCTTCTAGGACTTCTTATGGCTGGCCTCTTCTTGTCATTTGAGTCTGTTCATATGTTACCTCTTCAGAGAGACTCTCCTGACTACTCAATATGTGAAACCTTCTTCCATCATTCTCTGTTACATTACTCTGTTTTATTGTCTTCAGAACATGTGTCACTCTGCAATTATTCTATTTATTTATTACTTCTTCACTGTGTGCCTGTTCATTGCACCCCCCAAATACAATGCTGCATGAGGACAGGGGCCATGTCTACTTTTGGTTACTTGTCAGTGGATCCTCAGGACCTAGAGCAGTTCCTGATGCATAATGGGGACTCAATACATATTTGATTAATGTATTTCCTTTGCACAGCCTTTACAGAAAAAAAATAATAAAAGTTATAGAAAAGCAAGTGGAAGACCCAAGTAAACAGAGCAACATACTGTATTCATAGATAAGAAGGCATGGTATCATAAAGATAAGAATTCCTTCTCCCCCAAAATCTAGAATTTAAATGGATTCCAAACATGGGTTTTTCATAGAGCTCAATAAGCTAATCTACAATCCATATATAAGAATAACTGGGCTTCCCTGGTGGCGCAGTGGTTGAGAGTCCGCCTGCCGATGCAGGGGACACGGGTTCGTGCCCCGGTCTGGGAAGATCCCACATGCCGCGGAGCGGCTGGGCCCGTGAGCCATGGCCGCTGAGCCTGCGCGTCCGGAGCCTGTGCTCCGCAACGGGAGAGGCCACAACAGTGAGAGGCCCGCGTACCGCAAAAAAAAAAAAAAAAAAAAGAATAACTGATCAAGCATAGTCATGACAATTTTGAAAAAGAATGTGGAGGAGAAAGTTGGAGAAGGATAGAACTGCAGGGAGAAAAAGAGAAACCCACAATTATGGTCAGAAATTTCAATAACCTTCTCTCAATAACTGATATAAAAAGTAAACAGAAAATCAGCAAGGATACAATAGTTTGGAAAAACACTATCAACTACCTTGACCTAAATGACATTATTATACTCTACCCAACAACAGCAGAATGCACATTCTTTTCTTGTGCACATGGAGCATTTACCAACATACACTACACTCTAGGCCATAAAACAAGTGTCAATAATTTTTCTTTTTATTGAATGATTCTTTAAATTCTATAGTGCTTTATAATTTTTGAAAGTTTCACACACATGATTTCATATAATCCCATAATAACATTTAATTGTATTTCTGGTTTTTTATATACAATTTTGAAAGGTTACTTTCCATCTACAGTTATTACAAAATATTGGCTATATTCCCCGTGTTGTACAATATATCCTTGAGCCTATCTTACACCCAATAGTTTGTACCTCCTACTTTCTCATCCCTATATTGCCCCTCTCCCCTTCCTACTCCCCACTGGTACCCACTAGTTTGTCCTCTATATCTGTGAGTCTGCTTCTTTTTTGTTTTATTCACTAGTTTGTTGTACTTTTTAGATTCCATATATAAGTGACATCATACAGTATTTGTCTTCCTCTGTCTGAATTATTTCACTTAGCACAATGCCTTCCTAGTCCATCCATGTTGCTGCAAATGGCAAAACTTCATTCTTTCTTATGGCTGAGTAGTATTCCATTGTATATATATACCACATCTTCGTTATCCATTCATCTGTTGATGGACACTTATGTTGCTTCCATACCTTGGCAACTATAAATAATGCTGCTATGAACATTGGAGTGCATGTATCTTTTCAAATTAGTGTTTTTGGTTTTTTCAGATATATACCCAGGAGGGGAATTGCTGAGTCATATGGTAGTTCTATTTTTAGTTTTTTGAGAAACCTCCATACTGTTTTCCACAGTGGCTGCACCAATCTACATTCCCACCAACAGTGTACGAGGGTTCCCTTCTCTCCACATCGTCGTCAACATTTGTTTTTTGTGTTCTTTTTGATGATAGCCATTCTGACCAGTGTGAAGTGATAACTCATTGTGGTTTGATTTTCAATCTGTTCTCTTACTTAATGGAATTAAAATGGAAAATATGTCACAGAAAGTTAACTGGAAAATTCCCAAATATTTGGAAAGTAAAACAACAAAACAAAAACCCCACCCTTCTGGATATCCCATGGGTCAAAAGAAAATAATCAAAAGAAAAAGTAGAATTTTTAACACTGACTAATAATGAAAAGAATTTATGGGATGTCACTTAAAGCAGTACTTGCAGTGAAATGTATGGCACTGAACACTTCTATTAGAAAAGGAAGAATGGTCTGAAATGAATGACCTCAATTTGCACCTTAAGAAGCTAAAAAAAGGAAGTACAAACAAAACCCAAAGTAAGTAGAAGAAAGCATAAGTCAATGAAATAGGGAGTATAAAAACAATAGAGAAAATCAAAGAAACCAAAAGCTGGTTCACTGGTGAGACCAATAACATTGATAAACCTCTATATAGACTGATCGGGAAGAAAGAAAAAACACCGTAAATTACCAATGTTAAGAGTGAGAGAGAGGACATGATACAAGTGGTATCCTGGAAGGCAAGGAGGAAGTGTGTCAAGGTAGGAGGAAGTAATCAACTGTACCAAATGCTGCTGCTAGGTCAAGAAATAATGAGGATGCAAAACCGGCGTTGGTTGAATTCCCTTGCGACCTTGGTAAAAGTTTTGGCAGAGTAATGGGGAGAAAAGCCTCAGTGAATCAGGTTCAAAAGAGAAAGAAATGAATCCTTTGTCAGTTGCTTCGTTGGCAAATATTTTCTCCCATTCTGAGGGTTGTCTTTTCGTCTTATTTATGGTTTCCTTTGCTGTGCAAAAGCTTTTACGTTTCATTAGGTCCCACTTGTTTATTTTTGTTTTCATTTCCATTTCTCCAGGAGGTGGGTCCAAAAGGATCTTGCTGTGATATATGTCATAGAGTGTTCTGCCTATGTTTTCCTCTAAGAGTTTTATAGTGTCTGGCCTTACATTTAGGTCTTTAATCCATTTTGAGTTTATTTTTGTGTATGGTGTTAGGGAGTGTTCTAATTTCATTCTTTTACATGTAGCTGTCCAGTTTTCCCAGCACCACTTATTGAAGAGGCTGTCTTTTCTCCATTGTATTTGCAAATGAAGCAACTGACAAAGGATGAATCTCCAAAATATACAAGCAGCTCATGCAGCTCAATATCAAAAAAACAAACAACCCAATCCAAAAATGGGCAGAAGACCTAAATAGACATTTCTCCAAAGAAGACATACAGATGGGCAACAAACACATGAAAGGATGCTCAACATCACTAATCATAAGAGAAATGCAAATCAAAACCACAGTGAGGTATCACCTCACAGCGGTCAGAATGGCCATCATCAAAAAAATCTACAAACAATAAATGCTGGGGAGGGTGTGGAGAAAAGGGAACCTTCCTACACTGTTGGTGGGAATGTAAATTGATACAGCCACTATGGAGAACGGTATGGAGGTTCCTTAAAAAACTAAAAATAGAACTACCATATGACCCAGCAATCCCACTACTGGGCATATACAGACCCCCATAATTCACAGACCCCCTGTGAATTATGTTCACAGACCCCCATAATTCAAAAAGAGACATGGACCACAATGTTCATTGCAGCACTATTTACAATAGCCAGGACATGGAAGCAACCTAAGTGTCCATCGACAGATGAATGGATAAAGAAGATGTGGCACATATATACAATGGAATATTACTCAGCCATAAAAAGAAACAAAATTGACTTATTTGTAGTGAGGTGGATGGACCTAGAGTCTGTCACACAGAGTGAAGTAAGTGAGAAAGAGAAAAACAAATGCCGTATGCTAATGCATATATATGCAATCTAAAAAAAGAATATGGCAGTGAAGAACCTAGGGGCAGGACAGGAATAAAGACGTAGACTAGAGAATGGACTTGAGGACACGCGGAGGGGAAAGGGTAAGTTGGGACGAAGTGAGAGAGTAGCACTGACATATATACACTACCAAATGTAAAATAGATAGCTAGTCAGAAGCAGCTGCATAGCACAGGGAGATCAGCTCGGTGCTTTGTGACCACCTAGAGGGGTGGGATAGGGAGTGTGGGAGGGAGATGCAAGAGGGAGGGGATATGGGGATATATGTATACATATAGCTGATTCACTTTGTTATACAGAAGAAAGTAACACAACATTGTAAAGCAATTATACTCCAATAAAGATGTTAAAAAATATAATGAAAGAAGAAGAATTTAAATCCATGAGTATAGACAACTCTTGAATTTTGCTGCAGAATGGAGCAGAGAAGTGGGTCGGTATCTAGGAGAGGAAGTAGGGTCAAGAAAGAGTATACTTTTTAAAATAGGAGAAATAACAACATGATTGTATGGTAACGGGAATGATCCATTAGAGAGAGAAAATTAGATGATGCAGAAGGGAGAAAGAAGAATTGTTAAGCTCGTGTCTTTGAGTATGCAAAAAGAGTAGACTCTATTGTGTACACAAGAAGACGAGACGCTATCCTTAGCCAGTAGCACAGTGGCTCATTCATAATAACTGGAGAGAAGGACAAGGCCAGGGGTACAGAATCTCCAGGTAGGTGTGAACACATGGTACTGGGAACTTGTGGATGATGTCTTCTGATTACTTCTATTTTCTGGAGGAAGTGGGAAACAAGGTCATTAGCTGAGAATGGGGATGGGAGAGGAGGTAGTAGAGGCTTGAGTAGAGAGACGAAGATGTCTAAAGCCCCTTTCAGTTCTGACAGTCTGTGATCTTGAAGCACAGGATAAAAAACAGAAGAGCCTTCACTTTTTTCCCCTTGGAGGGAGAAGTAAGTTCTTTCTATGTAAGAACCACAGAAAAAAAAAAAAAACTGCGTGAGATTGCGTGTGATATCAAGAAAAATTAGAAATAACCTAAATATCCATTAGCTGCTGGAAAGGTTAACTAAATTATGACCCACCCACATTATGGAATAGTATGCAGTGGATTAATAAAATAAAGTAGTTCTATACTAGTCCATATGGAAAGATGCCCTCGGCTTGTAAAGAGATGGAGTAGATGTTGTTTTTCTTCTCATTGCTATTCTCTTCCTTCCTCCCTTAAAAAGTCCTCAGCTTTGAATCTTGTAATCAGACTAAACCCCTCATCACCCCCTCTTGTTGCTGTTGTTCACAGACCCCCATGTTTTGCTGAGACAAAGTGAACATCCCTCTATAGTTAAATGCAAACTCTAGCAAGCAGGTATTAGATCATTTTGTTTCCCTTGCCATCAAAAAGGCCCCAGAGCAGTGAAAAGAGGCAGGCCAAAGAAAGAAGTCTTATCCTGTGGTAATTGTTGCTAATACACAACGTCACACCTCTCAACCCACATTTCTGAGGATTTTAAAGTACAGAAGACAGAGTTAAGGCAGGGACCGAGGAGAGCAGGTGATGGAGACCATAAAGGAAGCATTCTTTTCAAGCAAATTTCTCTATTATGGGATTTTTTAAGATGTCTCATTGGATCAGTTTACCTAAAGTAATAAAACACTATTTAATGGAAAAAGCACTGATCATGTGAAGCTAATGTTTTTATTGAAAAAATTTTCTAATATTCCTAGGTCAATTATAGTTTATGCTTCTGTCCTTCCTACCATTTAAAAGCATAAAAACAATAACTAACTTTAAGGATCAAAAATTGTTTGCAAGCACTGAAAATGTATGAATGAAGATGATGTGAACAACGAAGAAAAAGGAAGAAAAAAACGGAGGTGAAGGAAGAGGAAGAAGAGAAAGAGAAGGACGAAGGATGAAGAGACAATGATAGGAACCATCTCTGCCTTAGAGAAAGACGTCAACTTCAGAATCAGGGTAGTGATATTACAAAATGGACTTCTGGAGTAGATTTACTTGCTTTCTTTTATAAGCTTATAGTTTCTGTTTACACTGTCAAAGCTTTTTGAAGAATATGATACTACTTCTAGCTTGTAAATTCCTTGAGGGCACAGGCCGTGTCTTATAGATCTTTGTATCTCGCATAACATCTAGACAATTACTAGCCACAGTGGAGGTGCTCAATAAATATCTGTGGAAGGAATGACTGCAGAAGCCGAGGGATATTCTTTTTAAAAGGAGTAAGAAATGAAGTTTAATAAAATTTAAAGTGCATTTTCCAAATATTAGGTTAATTGTAAATCCATACATTTCAAAGTAAATCTACTCTATATTTTGCCAAATAATTTCTATTTTATCTATATATTAGCTTTTTAATTATTTTAACATGCAATGAACTCTTTATGGCTCATGAAAACTTTTTTTTAAATATGTTTTCTTAACTTTTCATTTTGGAAATTTCCAAACTACAAACAAATTTAAAGAATATAACCTTCACCTAAATTCATCAGTTGTTAATACTTTGCCAAATTTATTTTATAGCAAAAAAAATTCCTTTTGGAGCCACTTCAATAATACAAAGAATGTTGAAGCTTTTTTGTAGAAAACAGAAAGGGTATTTCATCAACTCTGATGATGAAGTAAAACCTCAAACCTTTCTAAGACTTTAAGACCTTGATGAAAGAGACTGCCAGGCCTATTTTAGTTCACAATTTTAAATCAACCTGAGACAAGTGTAATTAAAACAGTTCTTTTTTGACATTCACTTAAAGCATGGATATATTTTTAAATTAAAACATGAAGTTTTTTGGTTATAAATCTGTGAATAATTTTGACCAATAAGTGTAACATCTATATTAGTCTTTTGATTGGTGGTATATATTTACTTTGATTTTTAGAAGATAAATATATGATTTAGCACAGAACCTGGCACAAAAGCATTCCATGTTCTTTTTATTTTACCTGTGTTATAGAGGAGAGTTAAATTTGTAAATCTAGAATTAAGTATGATATTTGTACACTGCATGTCAAGGTTGAATTGTAGGCTAGATAATAAACATTTCAAACCACAGCATATATATCCTGGGAGTTAACCATACATTTGAACTCGTTTCCTGCAATGCAGTTATCTTTGCTCACAATGGATTTCCAGGTTTCTTTTTTTAATAACATTAGATAAAAATTTAGAAATTCGCAGTTTGTCTCAGTTGAATTTTGGTGCCTTGATTTTTCATATGCAAATTAGGATAGCTTATCATTATATATCATATATATATGTTTTAAGGAATAAAAATATTTATTTAGCTCTTCCACAATTCACAAAGTCTTTTCACTAACATTACCTCATTCATTCTTCACAATATTCCTATGAACAAGCTAAGGTTGTAGAGAGATCTGGAAATGTTTCACCCCATGAACAATTCAAAGACAGGCATTTTTTGAAGGGTAGATTCGGTTAGGTGGAAATTCTTCACATATGCTAAATTCTGCCTTGAGGAAGAGGAATCGTATTTATTATATTGCTTTCCAGGGCAGAACTAAGACTAGTAGGTAAAAATTAATAGTAGTGATATAAAAAATAAGAAATATAAATAAAGCAATAATAAAGATCAATTTTACCATACATGATGTGGCAGGTACTTATAATTAGCACTTTACATACATTCTTTCATTTAATAATGGAAAATATATTATTATACCCATCTTACACATGAGGACACTGAAGCTTTGAAATATTGGGTAACTTGCCTAAGGTCACACAGATAATCAGTGGTGGTGCAGGAATTTGAATATGTATCTGACTCCAGAGCCAGTGACCTCATCTTCCATGTTATACTATCTTTTCTTTATGCCATACTGCCCATACATGGGAAATGGAGTTACCTGAAGGATTCATTCCAGAATGTATAAGGGGTGAACTGAGAACTCTCAATGGTGTTAAACACTGATATTTGCCGTGCAAACTGGCTCTGAACTACCGTTGGTTCATACTGAACACTAGGACTGAGTGGGGAGAATCTGGGGCATTCTGAGTGTTCTGGAAATAAAGCATTGACATTTGTCCCAGAAAAGAATAAGAGGTAGTGGCTGAATAGTTCCTAGAGGTCAGGAAGGAAAGATGGCATCCAGAATCCACATGGGTAAAGAGCAGGAAAGAAGCTAAGTACCACCATCCATCTAGTTGCTCAAACACAAACCTATCAATCATCTCCGATTTGTTCCTGTCTTTCCACTTAACCTTTCCCAATCTGGCTCACCAGGAGGTCCCATCAACACTATCTCCAACATATTTACTAAATCCCTCCATTTCTCTCCATCACCACCATCCTAGTTGAGATTCTCCTCATCTCCCACCTGAATAACTGCCATAGCCTCTAGCTGGTCTTGCTGACACTCCAACTCCTACAGCCTATCCTCACAAGAAGCCGGAGTGATCTTGTGAAAATGTAAACGAGATCACGTCACTCCTCTGCTCAGAATAGTTCAGGGGCTCCTCTCCGGTCATAGGATAAAGACAAATTCCTTCCTGAGACCTACAGAGTCCTCACATGGACTGGCCCCCACTTGCCTCCCCAGCCCCCTCACACCCCACGCTCACCCTTGCTCTCTCCATGCCCCAGGCAAGGTAGTGGAGTGGTTAAGAGTCTGGGCTCTGGAGTCAGACTGCCTGGACTTGAATTCTGGCTCAACCGTTTAGTAACTCTGTGACCTTGGGCAATTTACTTAAGGTTTCTGTACCTCAATTTCTCCTCTCTGTAAGATGGAAATAATACCAGTACCTAGCTCATAGACACAAAACTCACTATGCAGTCCAAAATGTCGATAGTGCTAGGTCGAAAAACCCTGTTGCAGGAAGAATGTTTAAGGCAAAAAAGGAAACAGGTTTCACTGGAAGAATGTATTAGGAGGAATGGAATTGTTTTAAGCGCCACGTTTTGTTTTCCCCTCATGACAGACTAATCTGAGGATTAAATGTAAAATATGCCTTTCGCTGTTTATCAATACAGGTCAAAATTAGCTAGCTCTTCTGAAAGTTATCATTCTTCAAATAGAATAAAGCACAATGTTGAACTACAGAACTGACCACCCATGATTTTGTCCACCAACACATTCTTTGCTCCTTTAATTCCCATTAATCCACGGTGGTGGATAGGGTTCAAAAATCTTTCTGAGCACACAACTCTGGGCCAGTCCTGACCTCTTGCTGCCATCTTACGGAAATAGCTTCTCCAATGGCCTCGGACCCTGTGGTCCTAGCTACATGAATGGTAGCTTCCATTTTGATTAAAATTCTTTAGCCACAGTCATATTTCCTTTCGTCTTTGCGGCAAACCGTGTGAAATAGATGAATGTGTCAGCACACACAAGAGCAAGGAGATGGGACTCTGACAATTGTAAGCTATTCACAAAGTTTTTCCATAATTGTGAATTCAGGGCACAGTTTTTATGCCCAGAAACAAATGGTTTGCAAAAAAACCCATCTTAGCACTCTTTTTTCCCAAAAGGTTGATGATAACTATTGCTTTGTTAAACTTTATGAATTACATTTCAAAAGAGAAAATACCACTCTAATCCACTTTCTATTGATGACAGCAAGATTAACTGTTGCCTCAAACTCATGTCCCTCCCACAATGACTAACAAAGTATTTGTATGTGTTGCCCAGGGATCTACCCGCTCATTAAAAAGACCCATGTTGCAAATACCAATCTAGAAACCTTCTATTGGCTTCTAGAACAAATACAAATAAGCAGATTATGTCGTTTATCCCCTCTCTCTTTGTATCTGTAGTTAGATGTATGGAATAGAATGTGCTAAAATAGATTTTAAGGAACTAGTAGCAGACAGAAATTTTGCTGCTGAGGAAAATACTTGTTTTAAGAAATACAAAAGCACCAATAAAAAGATCTGCCAGGGGATTGGAGTTGGGGAGAATGGGGAGTAATGATTTACTGGGTACAGGGTTTTATTTTGGGTTGATGAATATTTTTTTTGTTGGTTTGGTTTGGGTTGTTGTTGTTTTTTTTTAAGTGGGTGTTTTCATATGATTGGATTAAGACTGAATTTAGTAATGAAAGTAAGTTAATATTTTGTTTAAATTACCATCTTAACCATTTTAAAGTGTACAGTTCAGAGGTATTAAGTACATTCATGTTATGGTTGTGCAACCGTCATCACCGTCCTTGATGAACATGTTTTGTAACTACAGAGCGGGGGTGGTTGCGCGACATTGTGAATGTACTAAATATCGCTGCATTGTTCACCTTAAAATGGTTAATTTTGTTACGTAAATTGTACCTCTGTTCTGAAAAATGTATGCATGTGGCTATTGAAATATAGTGGTTATATAACGCACATTCAGCTTGACATTCAGAGGGTTAACCTGCATCTCCAACATCATAAAACGCCTCCTGCATGTTTGCATACTTACGGTATTTGTACATATTATAATTTTCTCCTCCTTTTTGATAAAACAGGATTTCAGCTCATAAAGGTAACCAAATTACCAGGAAATATAATCCAAGAATATTAAAAATATGTCATTGAATTTTATATTATTGGTGAACCTAACGACTGAGAATGGAAGCTGTGTCCTGAATGTTTGTCAATTCCAGTTCTTCAGCTCTATAATGAACAGCAGTAGGTCTTTCACTCACTGAGACCAATATGATTTTTTTCCTACCTTGCATCTCTATTTCAGCTGAAAGAAAGGGAGAAAAACATCTTCTATGAAATAGTGGCCTTTCTATTTATTGTAGATCACTTCCGAGTTGCTTCAGACAACTGGCTTTTTTGTCCAGGTGTCTTGTTTATCTCTCCCTGTGTTATGGCAATAACCCAACCATTCTGAATTCCCCATCTGCAAAACCAGGTGGGAAACTAACACACCATTACTCCGTGCCTCCAGAGCCCCTTTTGAAAAAGGCTTCAACAGAAATAGATAAATTCCCCCCTCCTTCCACGGCCAACATAACTCAAGGCAGCGAGATCAGACAAAAAATTCATTTATGGTTGGTTGGCCGAATCCCCTCCCCCTCCCCCAAAGGCCAATATATCTCCTGGGGTGTTTGGTATTTCCAGAGAGGTCCCTAAGTTGAGAGACAGAAGTAAATTGTTTTATATACACATAACACACACAGAGTCAGAAAAGTAGAAAGAAGTAACTCAGCGGGCCAGTGCTAAAATCTTGCGAGAGAGACACGCGCGCGTGCGCAGCCAATCTATAAAGCCTGGTGCCTTCCCTCAGACTGGTTTTCTATTCCCTCTTTTCTGCCCGGATACACGTGTTGGGGGAAGGGACCAGAGGCAAATTTCGCAGGGCTTTCTTTCCGCAGCAACCCGGGCAAGGAGCTCCAGACTTCCCCTCCCCTCCCTCTCCCTTCATCCCAGAATGGCCCCCTGCATCTCCCCCCAGCCAAATCCTCCACCCTCCCCCAAATCAGATTGACGCCACCGTCGAGTTAGTTCCTAGGAAGAAGTCATCTTGCTATGGAGTGTGAGCCCGTCCACACGGGGGCATGGGCAGGGGCAGCGGGGGCGGTAACAACACCTCACACCAAACAAAAACGACGATTATCAGATTGTATTTAATTTCGAATGAATCATTAAGACAAATAGGACCATTTTCGTTTCCATTGGACCCCTTTCCTTTCCGTGGGCCTCTCTTGCCCGCGCGGACCGTCCCCACATCCCCGGAGCCTCACCGCTCTAAGGCGAGCAAGGAGTCCCCAGATAACTATTTAGTATAAACAAACCGTGAGGCTTTAATGGAATTACCTCAGCCTGCTAGTAAATAATTTATAGTAGGCAGTAAATAAAATATGGTTCTATGTCTTTAAAAGAGTTGTCAAGTGGAAAACACCCACCAGAGGGATGTAAACCCCGAAGATTGCCACGCTTAAAGACGCCGGTTGGGATGGAGAGCCGGGGAAAAGACAACATGTTTTTATACCCTGAGGGAAGACGTTGGTGCTGCCAGAGCCGGAGCCGGCTGCTTTCAGGGAAGGTTTCCGCGGGCAGGAGGGAAGAGACCCGACGTCTCTTTCACTGAGCTGAGGGGCAAGTGATTAAAATGCAAAGGAAGGAGGCTGCACTTTCAGAATAATACCTTCCATTTGAAAGCCTAGACGCTTTCAAATTCGTTATCACACTTAATCCTCGCCACCACCCTTCCAGAAAGATCAGGCCAGGACCATGATTCCCATTTTGCGGATGGGTTAAAAAAAAAAAAAACCAAAAAAACGCTCTGAGGCTAAGGGCCAGCCTTCAGGTTAAGTGGATGACGGAAGTGTCCAGGTCTTTGCAGCTCCGGCCCGAGCAGTCGTTCTTCCCCGCGGCGCCCCCAGGCTAGTGCCCCCCACCAGACAACTCACGCTGCCCGCCCAGCACACTAGCCCAGTTTTACAACACTCCGGCATCTCTTCTGTTTTCGGTGACCTGAGGGCCCTCTAAATAAATTTTCTGCCCCCCCTTCTCCGTATCACCCACCCCCCGAAGGCGCATCCCCAGTTCGGAGAGGAGGACAGATTTATGAGCGTCTCCTCAAGGTTACCCTCAAGACAACCTTGACCATGAAACCAGAATCTTGAACACTTGACCTAAATTTCCAAGGGCATCTGTTTCCGTCTGTAATTGTCACCAGGCTTCATTTGAAATTCGATCCTGTGTCACTAATGGTATTAACAGGAGCTAAGGTCCAACCTTCCAACGGGAGACTGTTGCATATGATTTTACTTCCAAACGAAAGTAAATCAGTTTCTATAAACCTGCAGCAATCCCCTCCCCGAGTACAATAAAACTGTTGTCGCAATCAATAAATCTCTGGTTTGGGGCAATGAAAATTAGATAACTGTTCTCTCTCTCTTTCTGTCTCTTCTCCCCCACCCCCCACCCCCATAAGACAAAGCCACTATTCAAAGAACGGGGCATCTTGTTAACCATTTCTGAAGTCCCTCGCTGTACCCGGCGCCTTTCAGACACGCACCTCTCAGTCATCGGAGAAAACCAGACGTTTAATTATGGTGACTTTTGTTCGATCATTACGGATAATAAAGGCAACCTTTTCGCTAGATACAATTATAACGCAAGCTGCTCCAACACCTGCACGGATCGCATTTGTCTCCAGCGTGGTTTCTCTCTCCTCCTCTAAACTGCCTTTGAATTTCTCCTTCTCTTCTGACCAGAAGATTTAATATGTTGCAAGAGATAGATTTCACGAAAACGCCTTGTCCCTTCTGTAGCTACATCTGCTCCGACCTATTAAGAAAAGTAAGACATTTTGATACTAATTGCAAATAAATTGTGATGTGTTCACCGAGTAATTGATTTAATGAAGTTCATATGAAACTCCTGAGATTGGCCAAGTGAAAGGCCCCCTGGTGCGTCTATTGTGCAGGGAAAGGAAGGTTGGTTTTTCGTTTTCTTTCTTTCTTAAAACACACACACACACACACACACACACAAGTGGCGTGGCGGGTGGAGGGGGGATGAGGAGGGGGGTCGGCACAGATGTTACCTCCGCAGTCGACGCGGTGGCGGGAAGGAGCCTCCGGGATCGCGCCTCCCGCCCGCCCGCCGCGAGCTCCGAGTCCCGCCAAACGAAGCGCAGGCGGCCGCGCCCCGACTGGGCCCCGGCAGCCCGGTACGCGCGGTTCAGAGGCAGACACGGTCGCTAGCGTCCTCGGAGTTGCTGAGGTCGCATCGGGTGTTGCCTCTAGGTTCTGCTCCTCCGCTTCCCGAAGTCTCGACGCCGGCCTCTAAGCCACTTTCCCGGCCCAAAGGCCAGAGGCCAGGAGGCTGAGCGAGAAGGAGGGGGCACCAGGTGGCTCCTCGCCCGGTCCCGGCCCCCAGGCCGCAGCCGGGGAGAAAGCTGCCGTAGCTGGTACACGCCACCCCATGCGGCCCGGGGGTTCCGGGGTGCTGGGGGCCCAGGCCCACCCCGCAGCCGAGAATCTGGACAACGAGGCCGCCTTCGGCGCTCACGCCGATTTTCCTTTTCAACCTTTCTGACCAAATTGGCAAGTTAAGGGGCTGGGGCTTGCGGGCTGCAGAAACGGAGTAAGAATTTTCTGAACACCTGCTGAGCCACAATTAGCTCCCTCTTTCCCAGCAGACGGTATTATTACTCCCCTTTAACAGATGCAGACACTGAGGCCGGAAGGACCCTTGGAGGTTCTCGAAAAACGTTCCCCAGTTTTCCCCCAGAGCCCTCCCAACATTCTCTTGGGTAACTTAGTCTGGAGGGCGTGGGGGCCAGGGCAGAACCGGCCACAGGGCCCGGCCCATGTCTCCGGGTTGGCTGCGCACAGCCGGCGGCTCGAGTTTGGAATTTTTGTTTCGTTTTGTTTTAAAGACAGAGGAGCTCGTTTGAATAATCAGAGCCTGAGCTGAGCTAGCGGCTGACTCAAGTTCCTCGGAGTTGCCCTGCTGATGAACTTTCCCCGAGCTGCTTCCTCCCGGGTCCGGGAGCCGCTAATCTGGGTCCCAGAGCGCTCGCAGGCCCCAGCGGGGCTGGGGGAGGTGCTGACTCTGCACCGCGGGCGTTCGCTGCCCGGACCCGCGAGCCCGGGTGGAGGGACGAAAGGGGGCCCTCCCAGCCGCCTCCACCCACTTCGGGGCAGCCGCGCCCACTGTGCACGGGGACTGGACCGCCCGCAGCGTGCAGGCCGGTTCTCCTTGGAGGTGGCAAAGAGTTTAAAACTCAGGCGAACGCAAACGGTCACCGCTGGGGTCCGACAGCGTCCACGTTCTCTCCCCGAGGGGCCAGCCCTGGCGCGAAACCAGGCGAAGGAATCAGCCCCTTGCTTTCCCCTTCGACATTTCCCACTGGCTGGTGTTCCAACGCCCGGCCCCGAGCGCCCAAGAAGCGAGTGGGACCCGCCTGGGCCAGGCCGCCATAAGTGCCAGCTTGTCCCGGGGCGGAACTGGGCACCAAGTGCTCAGCCTCCTCCTTCCCGGGAAGCTCTGCTCCCCACGCTTCTGTCGGGGTTCGCCCGGCGCGGGCCCACCCTTTCGGGGGCTCTCGGCCGGCCCCATTCGTTGTTGGGACCGAAGCACCTCTCCTTTTGTCTCGGTGGAGCCCTTCTTATTTTTCCGGGACGCAAAAGGAATGGGGGGGGCTAGGCCACCTCGTCCCGGTACGGGGGACACCAGCTAGCCGCCCCTGCCCCAGGCTCAGCATTTCCGCGACCCAAGAGGGAGTCTGGACGTCTGGAGCCCCCTCCCCCACCTGTGGGCCCCGGAGTAGGTGAAGTAGGAGCAACCTTCTCCAGCCCAAGGTCACAAGCACACTTTCTGGGGCCGCGAATCCCTGGCTGCCCCTTTCCCCCATCCGCTTCAGCACTGACGCCGGCCCGGAGGCCAGGCTGTCAGGACGCGGGTCGGCTCTAGCGTCGCGGGGCCGGGAAGTCGGGGGGCCTGGGCCTCAAGGGTCTTCGGGATTGCGGAGGGAGGCGCCGGTTGGGGGAGAAAAGTTAGATTTGAGGGGCTTGGCGGGCCAGGATTGTTTCGGATGACTTTTTCTCCCCAGGAAGTGGGCACCAGCAGCTGATAATCACGGGCGAGGGGCGCGCAGTCTTTGTGAACATTTTTCACATTCCTGGGACCTGGGCAAGATTGACAGGGGCCTTGGAAGGTATGGGACTCGCGGTATCCCGCCTAGTTTGAAGTTGCAGCCTGTGCGCCCCAGGGCCCTGCCCCTCCCGGGCTCAGTGGACCCCAGGACGTGGCTGCACTCCTGGTCCGGGCGCCCCGCTGCGGCGCCCCCTAAGGCCGGGAGGTGGGACCCGGCGGGGGCGGGGAGCCCCGGGGCGGGGGCTGGGTCCGGATGGGGGGCGGGAAGCTGGGTGTGCTCGGGCCCCGCCTGGGAAGGGTCACCCGCGGGGGCTTGGCATCTGAAAGTGCGATACGAGTAGCTGGGAGTGGAGATTTACGATCCTAGAGGACAGAGCGTGAAAGGGGTATCATCATCAGTTTTGACTGAAAGAAAGAAAACATATTTTTAACAAAAAGAAGGGCCCTTGCCATTCACCCGCGTTGTTAGGACAACGCGAACTATCCTTGAAATGATTAGTTCCACTTCAAAGGAATTTACATTCAACAGTGAAAACTCAGCCTCTTTTTATTTACTCGAAAAGACTTTTCACTACGGAGAGTCATATGTTCGGTCCTTCTATTTATTTTTCCGCATTCACGGTGCACTTGTATTAAATCAACAGAAAGAGCTGCACAACGCACTCATTATGCGGACCAGCCCGGGGTTCCGGGGACCCAGAGCTACAGGTAGACGGGGCGGGGGAGAGGGTGCTGGGCTTGAGGTCTGGGACCAGGCAGGCGACCGCCAGGCAGAGGGGATGCGGTGGAGAGTTAGGGGAGCAGGTCTGCGGAGGGGGAAGCATGGCACCGAAAAAAAACCTGACCTAAGCCCCACCCAAACGCGGTAACCGGAGCTCTCCAGCGCTGGGTACAGCGCCTGGCACGCTTCACTGTTTCTCGTGAAGAAAGTGGACCCGAAGTTTCCAGCGACACCCCAGAAAGCTGTTAAAAACTGATCGGGTTGACACAACTTCGCCGGTCACGATTCAATCCCATCTCCACAAATTGAGAAGACACACGCTCATGTCTTAGTAGCTTGGGATGTTTGCTCTCACACATATTCCCAGGGCCCACAAGTACGCGCCCCAACGGCACCCCCGGGTCGCCACTTGTCACCAAATCCAGGAAACCTCTAATCAAAGGAACAAAAGTAAAAAGTTTAGGCGTGCCGCGTCTTGGGAGCGGGGTGGAGTGGGGTGCTACTTCTCTGACAGTCTCCGAGCATCTCTGGCTGGGATAAGGTTCCACCGCCTCCGGCGACTGGGCAGCAGCCACCAATTCTCAGCTTCACCTCACACCCACCTCCAGCCCATGAACCCCATACTCCCTACCCCACTCCAAACTTGCTCTTTTCTTCAGCCCAGGGCTAAGTTTTTCTCAGCAGTAACGGTGATGCTAAACTTTTCCTTGATGACCTTTTCCAGCTTCTAATTAAAGGGGAAGGAGAATCTGTGTTAGCCATTGTATTCAAGAGTTTGTCCACCATCTCCTAATGTATCTTGATTCACACACACCCCCATCACACACACACACAAACTGAGCCTATACCTTGAATTATTGTCAACATGAATTCTAGCAGTTGCCCTTTCTAACCAGGTTTCTGGGTCTCCCTCACTTAGATTCAGAAGCAGTGGCCACAGGCTGCTTAGCCAGGAATTAAAGGTGGCCGACATTTGCCACCTGTAGCAAAGGTGTGAGCTGGGGTAGTGACTGGGGAAGGCCCTCATTTTCCTGTCTCTGCACAAGACCTTTCAGGGTTGAATGAGAAGTCGGGTTTTGTTCAGCATCCTTCTTCCCCATGGATCCTCTTGGATTTATTTCACCCTCTTGCTCTGATGGTTTCCTTTTGCTTCTTCTCCTGCCCAAACCTGAAGTTTATCCTGAGACATCCCTTGACCTCTCCCTCTCCTTCTAAAAGCTCTCTGGAACAGCTTTCCTGTCCTCTCGTCCCTGACCCTTCACAGAGAATCAAACTACAGTAAGTCAGAACCCCGAGCAGAACTCTGGATGTGCCAGTCCCCCAGGTGGTTTGAGAGAATGTGCAGACAATCATGAGATTCAGACCCCCACCCCTAACTAGATCTATGCCTTAGTCAGTGAACTCTTGGAGACTTCCACATGGGTTGGTGTTTGTTCCTCAGTGGTATCTACACTTCGCTGAAGGTAGCAAATGCATTCCGGTGTCCAACCCTGTACGGTTGCCTTGGAGGTGCCTCTCTTGATCTCATGAAGGAAGGAAGGAAGGAAGGAAGGAAGGAAGGAAGGAAGGAAGGAAGGAAGGAAGGAAGGAAGGAAGGAAGGAAAAAGAAAGAAGGAAAAAAGAAGAAGGAAGGAAGGAAGGGAGGGAGAGAGGGAAAGGAGAGGCCCCAGTTGAAGGCAACACTGGGAGAGCTCTGGGAGGCCTCCAGCTGAAAAGGCTTGAGAATGAGAGGCTCCCGGCTCCCAAGGCAACTCTGGTGGGGGGAGGGCAGGAGGAGACGTGTGAGAAAAGTGACACGTCCTAAAGCACACCCCAGGAGAGCTGGGAATCTAGGAAGGACTCAAAATGTATTTCAAATTACTTTTCATGCTCCCAAGAAAGAGGCTCCTTTTAAGTCCTATTTTAAAAGCTGGTTATTGTTCTGAGTCATAGTCTACACTCTGAAAGCGCCGTTTATACATTTTAACTTTCTGTATAGGGTAGAAGGATGGTAAATGCTATCAGTGTACTTTTCTGGCAAAATCTGTAGAAAATCAAAACTTGGCAAGTTCTTCAATAATAGTTTTCTCATTATAAGAGCTGATTAGGAGTAGCAGAGACATTGATTTGTGAAAAAATGTATGGATTCTTTCTTTATAAGAAATGAGGAAACTCTCATTCATGTCTTGTTTCTGTTTAATGTACATCTCAGGTACCTGAGGCTCCAAATGTGCAAATGTGAATTATGCAGACATGACTGCAGAGCAGACATCCAGTCAGCAGAGGGCAGACTCGTCACTGTCAAACCCTATTTCCAGATTCGGAGGTGACAATGGTAGGTAGGGGTCAGAATGGTGGATATAATCCGGTTGGAATGGGGCTCCAGTGGATATCTAGAAAATGAGAATAAATGTCTATTTCTTGAAAGTAAAGAGAGCAAGAGAGGACATGTTGGTAAGTTTTATACCCAAAGAGAGTTCAAAAAGTAAAAGTATCTCAGGACTGGAAAAGCAGGACTTTGAAAATCTTGATTTGACTGCTCTGAGGTTGAGTTCAGAGTATCCACCGAATAAAGACCTGATGTTTGCTGTATGCCCATGATACCTGGAAACACTTATGCCTTCTCAAAACCACGAAGCAGCTGGAAATGCTGTAAAGATCACTGAATATGGCAGTGAAAGCCCTTGGTCCTTGTACCTTCCAGTGAGTTCTTAGTCAAGTCACTTTCCCTCTCTGCATTTCAGTTTCTTCATCTGTAATAGGAGTAGATCACCTCTAAGGTCCCTTCTTGCTCTAACAGGATGGGGTCCTGGGAACAAAATGAGATCTGAGCCCACTTAGAATTTAATCCTCATATTCTAGGATCCTCAAACCCTGGTTTCGAAAAGATGGTAGTACGCAGGCAGGGATGAAGGTAGCAAGCAATACTGACCACTTTGTGATGCTAACTTTTTGCATTACCCAGCTTGAGAGCTGTTCTGAGAACAACACTTTAGCTTGTGTGCTAGAAACAGTAGAAACAAAGATGCTCTCAGGCTGATGGACCCAGGCAGCAAATGAGTTGTAAGTAGAAATTCTTGAGGGGAAAAAAAAAAAAAAAAAGCCCTGAGACTGGGGCACTGTCCACCAGGGGAAGGCTGAGGTTTCGGGGTCAGGCCAGAATGCTAAAGTTTGAGTGGACCCTTAACATTCTCCTGGCCTCGGTCTAGTGACCTTGGGGAACCATCAGATTCAAGAAGGCCACTGTTATGTCCGTTGACAGATTTGTGTTCCTCAGGCCTTTTCAACCCACAGTGAAGTTTTGGTTTTCCTCTGGTGAGCAATTTTTACATTGATGGGAATACCTGAAGCAGTTGCTTGAATTGGACTTTCTTGTTTCTGTCTAGAGTGTATAGTAGATTGGTTAACACAAAGAGCAGGGCCACCGCTGATTTTGTTATTCCACTCTTAATTGGCATGAAGCTTCTAAAACTGACAACAACAAAGCCATTGCAGCTGTGGATGTGCACTTGTTCACTGGCTGAGTAGCTCAGAACGTGTCGTGAATAGGAAAAATCATGACATCCTTGAAGGCCTAAAGTCGACTGTGTTCTGGAATCTGCCTTCCTCTGTCGCCTCCACCCCACTTCCCAGCTTTATGTGGCCAAGCTGTGGGCTCATAGACTCTGAAGCTCCAGATAGACTAGTCTGGCATTCAGCAAAGTTAAGTGTTTGGGAGAAAGTGCTGACACTCGCCTTAGGCCTGCCCAGTCCAGTACTGTGGTCACTAGCCACATGGGCACTTGAAATGTGGCTAGGCCAAACTGAGGTGTGCTGTAAGTGGAAAATGCACACTAGAGTTTAAAGACTTGGTACCAAAAAATGCTAAACATCTCAGTAATAATTTTCATATTTTACATGTGGAAATAATACTGAATTAAATATAATATATTATTAAAACAATTTCAACTGTTTTTCTTTTCACTTTTTAAATAGGACTACCAGAAAATAAAAATTACACATACGGTTCACAATTGTGCCTCAGATTCTGACTCTGTTGGGTAGCACTCCCTAGGCAGTTGGGAAAGGGCTCCTAAACACCTACTCGGTGCCCAGCACTAGAACAGACCATATTTTCTTGCTGATGTATCTCCAGAGTCAAGTACAGTGCCTGACAGGTAGTAGGGGCTTACACTTGAATGAATGCCCCCTCCAATACTCCAGATCTAGAAAACACTGACTTTGGAAGAGACAGCCAGGAAGGAGATGTTTTCCCCCAGGCAGCTCCACCCTGCTGTTGCATGGTTGCGAGTAAAAAGAGCTTGGGAAATTGCAGACCTTAGTTTAAGATTCAGCTCAGCAAGTCACTCACTCACTGTGTGACCTTGAGCAAGTCACTTGTCTCCTAACCTCCTTCCCTTCCTCGGTGTAGTAAGAAGGTTGTGCCACATAGATATCCTAGGTGCCTTCCAGGGCTGATATTCTGGCTCTTTGAACAGGGAGGGGGAGAGAAACCTTTACCCACTCACAATCACCATGCCTCTCTCAAGTTCTCTTTGGGCTCCCTCTTGCTTGCTTTGCTTTTCCTCGTTTCCTCTTCATCTTTGTCCATTACACTCTGTGCTCTTGATTCTCTCTCTCCCCCCATCCTCCCAAGCAATGCTAGTACTGTCTTTCTCCTGCTTTTGTATTGTTCTGCGTCGCCAGTTGCTGGGGATGGAAAATGAGGAAGGAAAAGAAAACCTTTCCCATCCCGGAAGTGACGACAGCAGGTTTTGGAGGGAGTGGAGCTCCTCGCGTACCTTTGCTTTTAGTACTCTGGCGGCGGCGGTAAGGGACAGTACTGGCCAACAAGAGGCCCAGCGTTTAGAGCAGTCAGGAGCTAGAGCAAGACTGCAGCCGAGACTTTTCAAGGAGGCCGTCACGATCTCAGCTGACACTTGCTTCCCTGCTGGCGCTCTTAAAGTTTCCCCTAAAGTTAGGGGTCCTACAGTGCCAGTTTGAAGCATTTGCTCATCTAGCTGTTGAATGGGAACAAAAATCCTCTAGGTCATAAACCCAAATGCCTTCTCAGGGGTCAGGTAGGGAGCATCAGTGGGTAGGGTGGGTGAGTGTGAGACAGTAAGGAATGGTGGGAGCCATGGCAAACGCGAGAGGGCTTGTTCTGGCTGAAGGCATTCAAAGTCTTCTTCCTTTTTTTTTACATCTTTATTGGAGTAGAATTGCTTTACAATGGTGTGCTAGTTTCTGCTTTATAACAAAGTGAATCAGTTATACATATACATATGTTCCCATATCCCCTCCCTCTTGCGTCTCCCTCCCACCCTCCCTATCCCACCCCTCTAGGTGGTCACAAAGCACCGAGCTGATCTCCCTGTGCTATGTGGCTGCTTCCCACTAGCTATCTACCTTACGTTTGGTAGTGTATATATGTCCATGCCTCTCTCTCGCTTTGTCACAGCTTACCCTTCCCCCTCCCCATATCCTCAAGTCCATTCTCTAGTAGGTCTGTCTTTATTCCTGTCTTACCCCTAGGCTCTTCATGACATTTTTTTTCTTGAATTCCACATATACCGTTAGCATACGGTATTTGTCTTTCTCTTTCTGACTTACTTCACTCTGTATGACAGAGTCTAGGTCCATCCACCTCACTACAAATAACTCAATTTCGTTTCTTTTTATGGCTGAGTTCCTTTTGATTTTTAAGTGCTGTGGTGACGAAGCAAAACACAACTCTAGCCTGAATTTGGTTCACATCCAATGTACTTCAAAGTTTGCCATCCTGCCTAGCTTATCTATTGTCTAGGTTTTGGCTAGATTCTTTCTAGATTTTTTTTTAGGATGGTGGATGACATACTAAGACAAATAACTTTAGAATTCGTAGTCTATATTTAAAGTGTAATTTCCAATGAACATATGCAAACCTTCCCTTCCTTCCCGTACTCTTTCGTCCTAGAAACATACTCATCTCCACCCTGGGGTCCTCTGTTGCTTTCAAGCGTTGCTTGAACATTAGTTATGTTTCAACTTCAAAGCAAAGCAAAGTGTCTTTTTGAGATTTGCATTCTTTGAGATATGATTATATATTTTCAGCAGATTTCTCCAAATACTTAAAATACTAGTACTTATATACACATAAGCTGAAGTTCTTGATAACTTGGCATTTCTTCTAATGGGAAGAGTTACTCTGAAACTGTCCAGGCTGTCATGGAATTGGAAGGTCTCAGAGCACATCTTGCCAAGGCCACATCTGCCTCGCTAATGCATCTTTCTACCTACTGAGGGGAAAAGATGCCTTCACACCCAAATGACCTAAATACACAATCATCACTTCTTTGTCATCCTGCATCGAGCACTCTAAAGACAGGGCCTGTGTCTAAGCCATCCTGTAGCCGCAGCACCCAAGTCTGGCACTCAAAGTTTATTGAACTGAACTGTCCTTCTGGACTGTTATGGAGCTGAACTGGCTCCTTCCCTAAATATGCTTTTTCCCTGTTCATTTATTTATTTAGCACACATCCATCGCAAATATGTTTTCTGCTATGAAAATGGAAGGAGAAAATGTTTAAGCAGATTCTTTCCCTTGTAACCTTTTCAAGGAAAGGCATACATCCTGAGTATCATTTGTTGAGTGCCAGCCACTCTTCTAGGTACTGAGGACGCACTGGTGAAATGACAGTCCCCACTCTCACAGAGCTCAGGATGGACGATGGCAGAGGCTGGGCCTTAGTGGAGCTCAGGCGTCGCTTCTTGGAGGAAGAGCCTCCACGCTCCCCATCTTCCTCCCTTGTGCCCCTTTAGTAATTTGTGTGCCCCTCGCCACAGACCTTGTTGTTCCATGTTTTAGTTGGCTGTCTGCTTCTCCCAATCTGGACTCTCGGCTGCTCACATCTGGAGACTTGGGTTCCATCACTGCTGCATCCCCAGGGCATAACTTGGCTCCTGCCATAGAAGTGGCACACAATCAAAGTGTGCTTGACTTAGTGGATGAAGAATTGACAATTTTATACAGAGTTTGAAAATGACCAATGAGACTTAAGGATATTGGAGTCAGAACAATTTGTAGTTGAGGTCGAACACAAAGTAGTGAGTGGGTTACTAGAAGACAAAAGAAAGAGCATCTTGGCTCTGGGATGATGGAAGTTCCATGCTGGAATCTGCTCTCACTGCATTCATCTGAGCATTCCGTTTCAGAGTGACATGAAACACTGTAACATTGTAGTTCAGTGGAAGACCACTGGATTTTGGAGGAGATGTTAATTTGAAGCAGAAGTTTAAGAATATCCTTGGAGTCTATTTCTTTCACCCTTCCTGCTACATATATAGAGAAAGACACTAAGTCTATAATCCATATCCAGATCGATATCTCTATCTTTCTATCTTCAATTTTCTTTTGCTCTTCGGATTTTAAAATGCTTTTGAAGCTGAAGAAGAATAATGTGGGGAAACTAAACCATATGAGGTTAGCATGTGGGAAGTGGGAGTGAGTGCCTTCAAAACATGTATTTTGCTTCCTGGATTTGAATTTTTTCTTTTCTTTTTCGTTCTTTCTTTCTTTTTCTTTCTTTCAAAATTGTGTGAAGCTTTTTTACTTAAAGGTAATTGTTGGGGAATTGAGCATTATGTTTCCAGTTGTACTGATATAAAAAATCCAGCCATTTAGATTCCTGTGTTGCAATTCCTTTTTCTATAGCTTTTCTGAATTATTTTCTATCCCTTTCTCTGCCCATTGCACCTCTGTATTTTCTAGAGTAGCACCCTCTTAACCTCAAATACAAAACACCATCAAAGACACTTTGGAAAGTCCCTTACACTGGGACAGTGTTTGAAGCATGTCCTTTTTTCCCCTAACATTTCCTGGGGAATTGTTTTAAACTAAATGCACCCTCATCTTCCAGCCTTTCATACGTCAGCTCTCGCCTTGTTATCATTCACTTAATAAGCTTCCAAAGACTGATGATTTCACCTGGGTGATGCCAAATGTCCTGTAAAATACTTCCTGTTTTCTTTCCTACATATATCCCTTTAATTCTGTGTTTTTCCGTCGCCCTTAACTTTGGGCTTAGGCAGATTGCAGTCAGCATCTGCACCTCCTAAAATGCCCCAGCGCCTGCATTCTGCTGCTGTAGCGCTGGGTCATCACGATACCCACGGTCCCCACCTGTCTCCCCCGCATGTCTCTTGCACACAGGCATAGAGCCCTCACTGGCTTCCGGTCAGAGCACTGTATGGAAAAAGGAGCCCTTTGAGTTGAGGGTCGGGGCCTTAGTGGGGAAGCTTCAGTGATCACAACGCACCTCAGTAAGCATTCTTTTCTGCCCCATTTTCTCCAGAGAGGAGGCTTGGGGCCTGTCATATTGGAGGGCTGCTGAGAATGGTAGCGCTTCCTTCTGGGCCTGCCCCATGATTCTCCTAGACATTTCAACCCAGCCATGTGTTTGTTCCCAGTGGACTGAGTTCCTGTCATCTGAGGAGTACGTTTAAAGTGGTTCAAGCCTGAAGTGTAGTGGTTGGCTTGACCCCGGCTGACAGGGCTGCTCCTGTTATCAGCAATTAGAAGTGCTTCCAGCCATTCATCTGTCTCCTTGTCTCTTTTCCTTTCCCTATAACCTTCTCGGCTAGGGGAAAGAGACAGCATAATCACTTTTCCTGTCTGACCTCGGCCAAGGAAAAGCTAAAAGAGAATCAGTTAGTTCTAGGAGATGAGAGGGGTGTGTGTGTGTGTGTGTGTGTGTGTGTGTGTGTGTGTGTGTGTGTGTGTGGTGGGCAGGGAGGAGGGAATACAAATCAATCTAAGATTTTCTGGCCCCATATTTTCATTTAAATATTTGAAAGGAAAAACTCTGAAGAATTAGTCATCCAGTTGCCGGTCGGAGATGTACAGCCAAGGCGAAAACACCTACTCTGTCCAAGTCTGTTCCTGGTAGAGAAGAGACCTGGAGGACAAAGTCCTTGCCCTCAGGTTATGGCCCATCTTTCTTTGGCTCTTTGAGGACTTGGAAGAGCAGTCTATACTTGAAGCCTCTGCTTCTTTCCTTCAACCCATGTCTCAGGTTGGGTTCTCTGGGAAGCAGAGTCTGAGACAGAGTTAGAATGCAGGATATTTATGAATGAGTTCCCTTGGGATTAACATCTGTGGAAGAGAAGGAGAGGAGGCGGGCTTAGGCCGAGGGAAAAGATGGGCCGTGATTCAGGCCCGGTGATTGCTCAGCCAACCTCACAGGGCTCTCCAGATGGAGGTGGTCCTTCAGAGTTGCCCCGAGCTAGACTTAGATGGCTGGGGCTTTATGCTCCCACGTAAACCAGTCATTAGATGTGTGCCACCCTGAAAAGAAGTGTGACCTTCAGGTGAGGGGTGTCTCTGAAGCTGAGGCCATCTCTGAAGGGGCTGGCTGCTGAAGACCCTGTGCAGATAGTACTCCCAGCAGCTGAGCAACAGATTTTGCATTGAAGGGACAACTGGGTGGTACATCACAGTGGCTACCACAACCCACTGTAAGGTGGCTTTTCGGAAGCCAACTAAATCCCTCTTGCCAAGGTTAGCAATGAACCCCTCATTAGAAAGCTTAACAGCCTTGTCTTGATCCTCTTCTTACATGAATTTTCCTAGCACTTGGCATTGTTGATCAACTTCTCTGGCTTCGAAACCTCCCTTCACTTCTGCTGTAGTTCACTTTTACTTTTCTGAAACTCCTTCAAAGTCATCACTCTATTTTCCTCAGTGAACCATTCAATTATAGGTGCTGTCCCCACCCCCTTGTTGCATCCTAGCTCTCTCTCTCTCTCTCTCTTTTGGCTACACCGCACGGCTTCTGGGATCTTAGTTCCCTGATTCCCTGACCAGGGGTCGAAGCCGCACCCTTGGCAGTGAAAGCTCAGAGTCTTAACCACTGGACCGCCAGGGAATTTCCTCTCCTTCTCTTTCTTTTCTGTGTTCTTTTTCCCTCTGGATGATCTATCCCATCCACCTCCAAATGCCAAGCTACATCTCTTTTCTGAGCTCCAGGTGTATTTCCAACTGACCACTAGAAATCCACAACATAAGTGTCTTGCTGTCGCAAATTCAGCCTGTGTGTATTAGTCAGCTTGTGCTACCATAACAGAATCCCACAGGCTGGGTGGCTCAAGCAACAGAAATTTATTTCCTCACAGCTCTGGAGACTGGAATTGTAAGATCAAGGTGCCAGTAGGGTTGGTATCTGCTGAGAGCTCTGTCACTTTGAGTTGAAGATTCCCACCTTCTTGCTGTGTCCTCACATGGCCTCTTCTCTGTGCACAGATGAAGACAGAGAGAGATCTCTAGTATCTCTTCCTCTTCTAATAAGGACACCAGCCCTATCTGAATAGGGCCCCACCCATATGACCTCATTTAACCTTAATTACCTCCCTAAAGGCCCTATCTCCAAATATGGTCACATTGGGGAATAGGGCTTCAACATATAAATTTTGTTTTGCAGGAGGCAGGGGACACAATTCAGTCCAAAAACTGTCCTAAAATGAACTCTTTATTCTATTTCTCCTTTCACTGTCCCTCATACTTGCCCTTACCCTCTCTTCCCTTCTCAGTAAATCATACCACCGAGTGGCTTAAGCCAGAAACTTGAGAATCGTCATTGCCTTTTCTTTTCCCTCACCTTCTACATCTAAGCTGTAGTATTTATGTATTGCTGTGTAACAAATTATCCCTAAACTTAGCATCTTAATACAATAAACACTTGTTATCTCACTCAGTTTCTTTGGGTGATAAATCTAAGAACAGCTTAACTGGGTGATTCTGGCTCAGAGTCTCTCATGAGGTCACAGTCAAAATGTTGGCTGAGGATGTAGTCATCTGAAGGCTTGATTAGAGCTGCAGGATCAGTATTAAAAATTGCTCACTTACGTGGCCATTGGCAGGAGACCTCACTTCCTCATTGGCTACTGGCAAAAAGTACTCATTCCTCAATAGATGGGCTTCTCCACTGGGCTGCTTCAGTGACCTCATGACATGACAGCTAGCTTCCCCAGAGTGAGTGATCCAAGAGATCAAGGAGGAGACCAAATGTCTTTTATAACCTAGTCTCAGAAACTATACACCCTCACTTCTACCATATTCTATTCAATAGAGACAAGTTACTGAATACACACTAAAAGAGAGGACAACTAAAGTCCTTTGGAAAGGAGGCGTATCAGATAATTTATGGACATATCTTAAAATCTCCTAAACATCTCATATCCACCCAACTTCCATGCATTCTTAGACTGTTATACTGGCCTCCTGAATTGTCTCCTTGCTTTTAATTTTTCTAAAACCCAGATATAATCATGTGAACCCCAGTGGCTCCCTGGAACCTGCAGAATAAAGCCCACATTCATTAGCATGACATTCAAGGCTCTCCATAATTTTGCTAGAAACTTTTTAAAATTTAACTTCTTTCTTTTTTTTAACTTCATTCTTTTTTTTTAACTTCATTCTTTATTCTTAGTACCTCCCTCTGAACAATCCATACACATTCATACCTCCATGCTTTTGATCATCTTTTTACTCTCTCTCTCTGCCTGGAATTTCTGTGGTTGTTCTAAATTGTTCATCTTCCCTGTATCTACACCCTCTGCCATGTAACTCTGCAGTTCCTCTAGAGGCAGAATATACTTCTCACCCTTCAGCTTTGGACTCAGCTATGTGACTTACTTTGACCAATAGTTATGTTAGCAGCTGTGATGTAAGCAAGGGCTTGAATGTGCTTGAGTAGTTGGACTTGCTCTCTTGCACTTCTGCCATGGCCGTGAGGAGAGCTTTCTTTGGGTAGCTACTGCCCTTTCAGCCTGGGCTCCAGAAGGAACACACACACACACACACACACACACACACACACACACACCCTGCATATTGGAGCCAAGCCCCAGTGGAGCCCAGCCTAGAGCAGCTGATCTCCAGGCAACCTATGGTTGTATGAGTAAGAATAAATGATTGCGGTTTAAAGCCACTTAGCTTTGGGGTGGTTTGCTACACAGCATACAATCATGGCAATAGTTGACTAATCTACTCTTCCTTATTTTCTTTCCTTGCCAAAATCCTACTCAACCTTCAAACTCCAGCTCAGATGACACCTCCTCTATGAAGCCTTCCCAAGTTTTCACAATGAAAATGAATTACTCCCTTCTCTGAAATCTCATGTTTTATGTGCATTTTATTATAGTAACTTCTTTTGCTTTGTATTTTCAATTTCCTAATGGATTTGTAAGCTTGCTGAAAGCAGAGTTCATATTTTGTCCTTATGTGATCCTCTGAACACTGGGCACATAGTAGGCACCCAATAAATGTTCAATGACTAGATAAATGAATGAAATCAGCAGATAGCTTACTACTGGATTGGGTGTTACAAAACGTAAGCATCATAAGTTTTCAGAGAGTCAATCACAATGGACCAGGATACTCCAGAGTTAGTAAGGTCTAGTAGCTTCTATTGTCTAGTAGCTTCTCAATAAAGGTTTTACTTGTCATTAGTCATTGGTTACAAGGAACAGATACTCACCCAACCTAGTTCCCAAACAAAGGAGAGTTTATTGAAAATAAATGACACAGGGGATTGTCACAGAACTCAGGGTCAGTAAACAAAGTAAGCCAGGCCTCATAGGGGCCACAAAGCCATCGGGAATTGACACTACATGGGACCACCCAGTCTCTCTCCCATGGCATCTCTGATCTACTCTTCTCTCTCATTGCCGACCTGCTTTCTCAATTCACTCAACTGCTGCATATGGAGCATCATGATCATCCTCAAGCAGCAGTTGCCCATAGATAAACAGCTCAGTGTCCTGGGACCTCAATTCCAGATTCCCAGGAAGAGGATTGAATTGGTCCAGCTTTGAATTAGGTGGGCTCAGTCAGCTGAGAGCAGGATGCATGGGTTAACTTGGGCAGCTTAGGCTCATCTCTTCGGCAGGGATTATGGATGGGAAGCAGTTCTCAGAGAAAGTGTGGGGAGGCAGGCACTTCAGACTTACCTACTAAATGTTTACTGCATCAGAAAGTCATGAATATGTCTTAGAGGAGCTTTTTATTTTATGGGCCTACTCAATAGCCTTAAAGTTCAAGATCATCAGAACTTGTATGGGCTAGAGAAGGAGAATCTCCTTGGCCTGTGACTGTCACTCTTGCATGACACTCACAATAGTCTGGCCTTTGGAAAGAGCTTAGCACAGTGCCTAGCATATAATAACGCCCTCAATAAACGTTAGCTATTGTTATTTGTAGATGTTGCCAAGAGGCTGCATTACTGAAGATTTGAATCTGTAGGCTCCTGGATGTGAAGATCTTCCTACAGAATCTTCGGTCCCTAAGAACTCAGGATGGAACAGGAGACTGAAATGAAACATCAACCTCTAAGGGCCCTTTGTGAAGTGACTGCTTGTAGTTATCATTGTTCAAACAGCTAACCTTATTTACCGACTATTTGGAAGAAAGGGCAGTCTCAGATACCACTAGTTAAGCATAGATGAAAAACACAGGGATCAAGTATGTAAATGAGGTTGTATATAGTACATATTACTTCTTAAGAGATACTTGGGGCAAACAGCCCTTCCCTGGGGTGAGCACAGTGATCTCAGCTCTCAGCCAGCTGAGTGAAACCAGAGAGATGGGAATGCAACTGCTCAGGAGTCATGCTGTTGAGTCATGAGGATGTTTTAAAGGAGAGGAAGTGTTTCAATAAGTGGTGTTGGGAAAACTGGAGAGCTGCATGCAAAAGAATCAATTTGGACTACTTTCTCACACTATATACAAAAATAAACTCAAAATGGATTAAAGACATAAGTGTAAGACCTGAAACCATAAAACTCCTAGAAGAAAACATAGGCAAGATGCTCCCTGACATCAGTCTTAGCAATATTTTTTGGATCTGTTTCCTGAGGCAAAGGATACAAAGGTAAAAATAAACAAATGGGACTTAATCAAACTAAAAACTTTTGCACAGCAAAGGAAACCATTGACTAAACAAAAAGGGAGCCTACTGAATGGGAGAAGATATTTTCAAGCAATATATCCGATAACAGGCTAATATCCAAAATATACAAAGAATCCATACAACTCAACATCAAACAAACAACCCAGTTCAAAAACAGGCAGAGGAAACTGAATAGACAGTTCTCCAAAGAAGACATACGGGTGGCCAACAGACACATGAAAAGATGCTCGACATCTAATTATTAGGGAAATGCAAGTTAAAACCACAATGAGATATAATCCCACACCTGTCAGAATGGCTATCATCAAAAAGACAACACATAAAAAGTGTTGGCAAGGATGTGGAGAAGAGGGAACCGTCGTGCACTGTTGGTGGATTTTAAATTGTTGCAGCCACTATGAAAAACAGTATGGAGGTTCCTTTAAAAATTAAAAATAGAACTGCTGTATGATCCAGCAATTTCACTTCTGGATATTTGCCCAAAGGAAACAAAAACACTAATTTGAAAAGATATATGCAGCTGTGTGTTCATTAAATCATTATTTATAACAGCTAAGATATGGAAGCAACCAAAGTGTCCATCAATAGACAAATGGATAAAGAAGATGTGGGATATATATATGATGTGATATATAGATATAGAAATAGATGCAGTGGAATATTACTCAGCCATAAAAAATGAAATCTTGCCATTTGCAACAATATGGATGGATCTAGAGGGTATTAAGCTAAGTGAAATAAGTCAGACAGAGAAAGACAAATACTGTATGATTTCACTTATATGTGGAATGTATAAAAACAAAACAAACAAAACAAAATGGAAACAAACTTACAGATACACAGAATGAATGGGTGGTTGCCCATGGGGAGGGGGATGGGAGAGCAAAATAGGTAAAGAGGGTTAAGAAGTACAAACCTCCAGTTATATAATAAGTAAACCACAGAGATGTAATATACAGCCTAAGGAATGTGGTCAATAATATATTAATAAATATAAAAATAGTTATTGTTTATGTCCCCCCTTTGTATGGGGACAGATGGTTACTAGACTCTTGCGGTGATCATTTCATAACATTTGCAAATGTCAAATCATTATGTAGAACACCTGAAACTAACGTAATATTGTACAACTGTATTTCAGTTAAAAAAAAAGAGGAAGTGATGAGAGCTTTCAGGTGACTATCTGAGGAAAGGTGACTCAAAATGAGACATGGAAACCCCTAACCCAAGTAAAGAAAAAGTTGAGGGCTTTTAGAGCACTCCAAAGGCAAGAGAAATGTCAGTCTGGATAGAGGGGGAGACTTTGCTATTTGAGCAAGGTGCTCTCGGCTTAGAAAAGACATTGTGTTGGGCTGGCACTTCTAAGCTCCATTCAAGCTGGCCTTGGGTCTGTCACATTTACCAGTATGTTCTGAGAGCCTAGCACAGTACCTGCCACACAGTACTGATTCAAGACTTAATTTGAGCTAGCTAGAATTCATTCATTCATTCATTCATTCGTTTATTCATTTCTTTTCTCATTCATTCATTCTTTTGTCCATTCATTCAGGAATGCATGCCTTATAGGTTTCCTCAACCTCAGCACCATTGTTATTTTGGACCAGATAATTCTTTGTTATGGGAGGCTGTCCTGTGAATTGTAGGAAGTTTAGGGGATCCCTGACCTCTACACACTAGATACAAGTAGCTGATCTCTCCCAGTTGTGACACCAAATGTGTCTCCAGATGTTGCCAAATGTCCCCCGGGTGGGGGTGGGGGGCAAAGTCGTCTCTGGTTGAGAACACTTGTACCAGAATCCAAGAGTTTCACTATGATTCCCCAAGAATGGTGGTTTCAATCTGAAATCAAGAAGTGCACCTCCAGCCATGGAAAAGTTTAGCTCTTCCATGGCCAGAGGGAGCTGAGAAAAGTAATTCAGTCTTGGACTGGGAGTGCGCACAGTGTGCAAGTGAGGAGAAGATGGCAAGAAAGGTCTCAGAGCAAGGATGTTCAAGCTTTTCTGCCCCTGTGCCTTTCTAAAACTATTTTGAAAAAATAAGAATCCCTCACACACATTTTGTTTTTATTTATTTATTCTTTAGGTTATTGGGGTATGGAGCACAATATCCTTTTTTTTTCCCACATTTTCCCAGCTTTATTGTGCTATTACTGACATATAACCTATTAAGTTTAAAGTGTACAATGTGATGATTTGAAACATGAATATACTGGAAAATAACTACCACAATAATGTTAGTTAATACCTCCATCCCCTCACATAATTAGAATTTTTTTTTTTTTTTTTTTTTGTGGTACGCGGGCCTCTCACTGTTGCGGCCTCTCCCGTTGCGGAGCACAGGCTCCGGACGCGCAGGCTCAGCGGACATGGCTCACGGGCCCAGCCGCTCCGTGGCATGTGGGATCTTTCCGGACCAGGGCACGAACCCGTGTCCCCTGCATCAGCAGGCGGACTCTCAACCACTGGGCCACCAGGGAAGCCCTGTGGTGATAAAATTTAAGATCCACTCTTTTAACAACTTTCAACTATCAATATATAATACAGCATTGTTAATTATCATCACTGTGTTTTACATTAGATTCCCGGAACTTATTCATCTCATAGGTGGAAGTTTGTATCCTTTGACCAACACCACCCCATTTCCCTCACCCCCCAGCCCCTGGCAACCACCGTTCTTTATTTCTGTGAGTTTGGCATTTTTAGATTCCACATATAAGTGAGAACATACCAAATTATTTTTCTCTGTCTGGCTTATCTCACTTAGCATAATGCCCTCAAGATCCATCCATGTTACCACAGAGTGTGTGCGCATGTGTATGTGTGTGTGTGTATTAATATATATATTGCTTCCATATCTTGGCTATTGTAAATAATGCTTCAGTGAACATGAAGGTGCAGATATCTCTTCAAGATAGTGTTTTTTTTCTTTTCCATTATAGTTTATTACAAGACATTGAATATAGTTCCCTGTGCTATATAGTAGGACCTTGTTTATTTTATATGTAGTAGTTTGTGTCTGCTAATCCCAAACTCCTAATTTGTCCCTCCCCACTTTCCCTTTTTGTAACCAAAAGTTTGTTTTCTATGTCTGTGAGTCTGCTTCTGTTTTGTAAATAAGTTCATTTGTATCATTTTTTTAGATTCCACATATAAGTGATATCATATCATATTTGCCTTTGTCTGACTTACTTCACTTAGTATGATAATCTCTAGGTTAATCCATGTTGCTACAAATGGCATTATTTCATTCTTCTTTTATGGCTGAGTAATATTCCATTGTATATATACAGCACATCTTCTTTATCCATTCATCTGTCGATGGACATTTAGGTTGTTTCCATGTCTTGGCTATTGTAAATACTGCTGCAATGAACATTGGGGTGCACGTAACATTTCAAGTTATGGTTTTCTTTTGATATACACCCAGGAGTGGAGTTGCTGGATCATATGGTAGCTCTATTTTAGTTTTTTGAGGAACCTTACTGTTCTCCATAGTGGCTGCACCAATCCACATTCCCACCAACAGTGTAGGAGGCTTCCCTTTCTCCACACCGTCTTCAGCATTTATTATATGTAGACTTCTTTATGATGGCCATTCTGACTGGTGTGAGGTGATACCTCATTGTAGATTTGATTTGCATTTTTCTGATAATTAGTGATGTTGAGCATCTTTTCACGTGTCTATTGGCAATCTGTATGTCTTCTTTGGAGAAATGTCTATTTAGGTCTTCTGCCCATTTTTTGACTGGGTTGTTTGGTTTTTTTTGTTATTCGGCTGTATGAGCTGTTTGTATATTTTGGAAATTAATCTCTTGTCAGTCACATCATTTGCAAATATTTTCTCCCAGTCCATAGGTTGTCTCTGTTTTGTTTATGGTGTCTTTTGCTGTGCAAAAGCTTATAAGTTTGATTAGGTCCCATTTGTTTATTTTTGCTTTTATTTCTATTGCCTTGGGAGACTGACCTAAGAAAACATTGCTATGATTTATGTCAGAGAATGTTTTGCCTATGTTTTTTTCTAGGAGTCTTACAGTGTCCTGTCTTATATTTAAGTCTTTAAGCCATTTTGAGTTATTTTTGTGTGTGGTGAGAGGGTGTGTTCTAGCTTCACTGATTTACATGCGGCTGCCCAGCTTTCCCAACGCCACTTGCTGAAAACTGTCTTTTCTCCATTGTATACTCTTGCCTCCTTTGTCGAAAATTAATTGACATAGGTGTGTGGGTTTATTTCTGGGCTCTCTATTCTGTCCCATTCATTCATATGTCCGTTTCAAGATACTGTTTTTATTTACTTCAGATATATACCCAGAAGTGGGATTGCTGGATCATGTGGTAATTCTATTTTTAATTTTTTGAGGAACCTTCATACTGTTTTCCATAGTGACTGCACCAATATGCATTCCCATCAGCAGTGCGTAAGGGTTCCCTTCTCTCCACTGCCTTGTCATCAATTATTGATGAGGTTTTTCTGTGAAATTAGTTCATGTACCTGAGATAACTATTATTTAATGCTAAAATGAGACAGGAATCAACATTGATTTTATTTCTAGTTTTCATTTTTATAGATGTAAGTTCAAAGCAACTTTATTCACATAAGTAAGCATATTAGATTAGGACGAGTGAAGTTTTGTTCAATGTCAGCTGATTTTTTTAAACCTCTTTTCATGTTACATGCCCCCCAAATTACATAATAATTATCACTGAAAACTTTTAAAATTGTGGCAAAATATGCATCACAAAATTTACCATTTCAACCATTTAAAGTGTACAGTTAAATGGCATTAAGTGTATTCACATTGTTGAGCAACCATCACCACCATCCATTTCCAGAACTTTTCCATCTTCCCCAGCTGAAACCCTGTAAGCACTAAACACTAACTCCCCAATCCCTCCTGCCCCTGACGACTACCATTCTAGTTTCTGTCTCTATGAATTTGAGTCCTGTAAGTACCTCAGGTAAGTGGAACCACACAATATTTTTCATTTTGTATCTGGCTTATTTCACTTAGCATAGTGTCTTCAAGTTTCATCCATGTTGTATCACGTGTCAGAATTCCTTTCCTTTTAAAGGCTGAATAATATTCCACTGTATGGATAGACCACATTTGTTTATCCATTCATTCACCAGTGGACAGTTGAGTTGCTCCTATTTTTGGCAATTGTGAATAATGAGTATACACATATATGTCTGAGTCCTGCTTTTAGTTCTTTGGGGTTTATACCCAGAAGAGGAATTACTGGATCATATGGTAATTCTATTTTTAACTTTTTGAGGAACTGTCATACCGTTTTCCACAGTGGCTGCACCATTTTACATTTCCACCAGCAATGCACAAGAGTTCCATTGAAAAATCTGTTTAATGATCAGTCAGCTGACAATACAAGTAGGCCCTTCTTCAATTTTGTTAAAAGCGAAGAGTTGGATACCACCTACTTGAAAAGAGACTTGTTACCCAGTTTTGATTAGAGTCATCCACTTTTTAAACACTGGCACAGTATTTCAAATTGCCTCCTTGTTTGTTTTCCCAGAGGCGTTTACATTCCTGGGTCAATGCGCCATAGTGAGAGTTAGGATGGGTAAAAGTTAGCTTTTCTTTGGTGAACCGAGAGAAGGTTTGTGGTAAAAAGAGGTAGAAATGTAAAACTGGCTCCCTGCCTCCACCACTGACACTTTCTCAAGCAGATAGGTTTTAGGAAAAAGTACACAGTGAAATTGAGGATCTTGAACTTGGTTTCCTTAAAACTTCATGGAGAGTCTTCATGTACTCCCAGGGAAAATACAGACCCCAGTTTGAAGACCAATGGAATCTCTTTAAAGAAGGGGCAAGTCTAACTGGAAGAACTTGGAGAGACTGAGTAATGTCCTAAATCAGTGCTTCATAAACTGTAATGTGCATCAGAATCACCTGGGTGGAAGGGCTTGTTAGGACCCAGATTGTTGAGCCCCGCCAATGGAGTTTCCAACTCAGTAGGTCTAGGTTGGGGCCCGAGAATTTGCATCACTCATAAGCTCCTGGTGATGAGGCTGCTGGTCCGGCACCACACTGAGAACCACTGCTCTAAGGTAAACCACGTGAACCTTGGGAGCCCGTGCACTTACCTCTGTAACTGACTGATTCTTGTCTAGAGATTCTCCCACACTGTAGCAAATGAGTTTATGCACTTGATTGATGGCTGCACTGTTTGGACACTGCAGGGGAGAAATTTAGCCTGTTACATTACTTGTTGTTTTGTATTATATCTCCATCCCCCATTGAAAGGCTTTTCTAAGGAGGAATTAGGTCTTACCTCTCTGTCATCCATTGTAGATGCCTGATGACTATTGGTAGAAGTTAATACTAGGATTGTCTTCCCATGAAAAAGTTTGACTGATACACTTATTGACTTAGTATTTCCAACAGGAAAATGTAGACATCATTTCTTAGGATTAAAACGTGTTATTTACCCTTTTAAGACAAATTCAGAAGTAATCAAGGAGAACATAAAAGGAAATAATGAGCTATATGATGTCATCTAAATCTAATATTACCCTTTAAGCAATAGCACTGCATTAACTAAATCTGCCCTCTTTTTCTGTGACCATGAGGCAAATGGGCATACATATATAATGGGGGTTTTATAAAAAGATTTAAAATCTACTGATGCTACAGATATGTAAAACACTATAGGACGAAGAGGACAAAAAAGAATCAAACACGTACCCTACCATCAAGAAGCTCCCAGTGTAGTAGGAAAAAGCAAATTTGAACAGAAATACCTAGGGAAAGTGCCATAAGATAGAGAAGTAAAGGATTCTGGGATTTCACAGTACAGAAGTATAAACTTCAAGTTAGTCTTTGGAGAAGGTGGAACACTCAGGGAAACTTCCACGTAGGCAATGTCATGTGAGGCAGGCCACGGAGGACAGGTAGGAGCTGCCTGTGGAGAACTGGGGCAACGAGTGGGAAGAGAGGGCTTCCCTGGTGGCGCAGTGGTTGAGAGTCTGCCTGCCGATGCAGGGGACGCGGGTTCGTGCCCCGGTCTGGGAAGATCCCACATGGCGCGGGGCGGCTGGGCCCGTGAGCCATGGCCGCTGAGCCTGCGCGTCCGGAGCCTGTGCTCTGCAACGGGAGAGGCCGCAGCAGTGAGAGGCCCGCGTACCGCAAAAAAAAAAAAAAAAGAGTGGGAAGAGAGAATTTCAGGCTGAGGGAACAAAGAGCAGGAACAAAGCCACTGAGGCAGGGAACCATGAGAGCTCTGGGAGGAGCAGATAGAGACCCCACATGATTGGAGGACAAAGTGCATGAAATAAGTAGGGACCAAGGATGGGACCAGATCATATTGGGCCTTGAATGACTGACAGGCTAAGGAATTTGAACTTTATTCGGTAAACAATGGACAGCCATTGATGGTGGTTGAGCAAGGAGTGGAATGTTCAGAGATGTACTTCAGGAAGATTCATTTGAAAGGAATGTGTGGGAGACAGGAAAAAGGATAGAGCCCAACGGCAGGGAAACCAATTACAGTGGTCTATAAGGACAGAGAGGAGAGGACAGATGGTGCCAGTTTAAGAATAAACAAAATTTAGTAATTCATTGGATGTGACAGGTGGAGGGGAAAGAGGAATCATATACAATGCTGAGGTTTTAGGTCTGGGTAACTGGGTAAATGGCAATGCCAGAAATGGGGAATGGTGGTGGAGCAGACATCCTTTTGGATGGCTCACAGCAGTTAGTCAGAAGTGAGGTTCAGGAAGGCACCGAAGTTGTAGATGAAGATTTCAGACGTATTTCTATAAAGATGAGAACCAAAGGGGTATTATTAGAGAGGGGAGATATGAGGGGATTGCCATGGCAAAAACAGTAGAAGCGGAAGAAGTAAATGTGAGAGTCAAGGACTGCCCGGCAGTCTCACTGCCAAGGCCTGGGTTCAATCCCTGGTCAGGGAACTAAAATCCCACAAGCCACGCGGTGTGGCCAAAAAAAAAAAAAACAGTTCATTGGGTTTGGCAGCGAGGTCTCAAGTGATCTCCATGTAGCAGACAGACTTCTAAGATGACCCTCAGTGATCTCTGCTTCCAGGAATTCGTGCCCCTCTGTAAGCTCTTCCCTTTTTGTATGGTTTGGACCTAGTGACTTTTTTCTAGCGAACAGAATACAGTGAAAGTGATGGGATATTACTTCTAAGATTAAGTTTAAAAAGACTGTGACTTCCATCTTACATTCTATCTCTCTTGCTCTCTCACTTGCTCACGCTGATAAATCCAGCTGCCATGTTATGAGCTGCTCTTTGGAGAGGCCCATGGGGCAGGGAACTGGGGGTGGCCTCTGGCCAACAGCCAGCAAGAAACTGAGGCCCTCGTTCATTCCGCGTCCATGAAGAATTGCATCCTGCCAACAACTACATGACTGAACTTGAAATTGAATCCTTCCCCAGTCAAGCTTCGAAAAGAGTGCAGCTCCAGCCGACAGCATAATTGCCACCTGTGAAGAGACCCTGAGCCAGAGGCTCCAGTTATGCCATGCCCAATTTCCTGAGCCACAGAAACTGTGAGATAATAAATGTATGTTGTCTTAAGTCGTTAAATTTGGGGGTAATTTGTGATGCAGCGATAGGTAACTAACACACTGCACTTTGAGTAGAGTCCTGAGGGCAGGAGCCAAAGCACAAGGGATTACGGAGCACATGTAAAGAAACGCAGGCAGGAAATCCAAACAACCCTTCCAAGAGGTGCAATGGTGAAGGGAAGGAAGAAAGCGATATTTACTACCCCAAGCTGATTTTCCAATGGACATAATCAATTAAAACCTTATTTAGAACTATTAGGATTACACAGACTTACTGTAGCCTCAGGACTATTTGAAGTGACATTACTTAAACATGCAGAGATTTATGAGTCTTTATTAGGTCAGTTCTTGCTGAGAACCTAGTAAGTAATAATAACCATCACCTTTCGTACTTGGATATCAATGTGCACCTGGCCACAGCCTTCTCATGTGATAGCTGTGAACGCTCACTTCCTGTGAGGTAGGCTTGACAGGCACTACCGAAGCAAGATCCATCTTTATATCTTTGTAATGGGATGAACTTGGTTCTTGTGACACAATACTTACTGCTGGCACAATAAAAACTGAGCTAGACAGATGTGACCATAAAGTACAAAGCTGGTTCCACAAACCTTGTATGGCAAAGGTGTGTGGACTCCATGTGGGGTGTGGAGTTGTAACGGGGGGAGGGGTGTCCCAGTGCAGCACGAACACATCGTCACAAGCGAATGTACTGAGAGCCACATATTGTCATGCTCCTGAGGATAAAGCTCAGCTTGATTATACAATCCACCCCCCTCTGCCAGCACAGAGGCCCCAGCTGTTGCTCTTAGCAAAGGACTGACATTAACTGACACTTTATCATTTTTATGGGCAGAACACTTGATACCAGCGATATCTCTGCCAGCTTTGGAAAGAAAACTCTCCCAAGATCTCTGCATTTTGGTGACATCTGCAAAAGGCTACAACGGAGCCTACCCATTTGTGGGCACACTTTGGCATGTGCCTACGAAGCTTGACTTTCAGGGTCTTCCTAATTGACCCAGGCAATTACTTGGCACGTAATTCCTCAGACAACCAAGTGTTCTAGAAAGGCTGTACAGAAGCTGCCAGTCAGCTCATCCATCCCAACCCACCCTGCTGTGCTTCAGACGGTGACTTCCAATCTGCATCAGTTTGGGAGGGCAAAAAACAAAACCTGGGGCCTTGTCCAGTGGCTTCAGAGGTCTAACACCGCACTCATGCATGTGCTGGAATCCACAGCATCTTGACTCAGCTGGGCCATTCTAGGAGTAGGTGAGCAAATGAAACAGGTGTTTATTCGTGCCATACCGATTACTGGAAAGCATTCTTCCTCCTCCTAAGAGGTAATGATGGTGGTAAAATACACTTAGTGCTTTTATTTATTTTTCCATTCCTTTCATTTTGATCTTTCCATGGTTAAGAAAAATGATTTTCTCTCCTCAGTGCTAGGGTTTCTAAAATGCTGCTTACAAAGAGGTAAAAACGAGTGGATTGGTCACCAAAACCTATTCGCACAGATGAGTCTTCGCTTTGTAAGCAATAGTAGCAGCAATAAAGACATGTTTCTCCCTCTGATTTAACTTTCTTAGATCTGTAATATGTAACTAATAATTTACTTAAAAATAATTCTGTCTTCTTGGTAGTGAGAGAGGTTTTATCCCCCATCCTCACCCGTAGACTACGCACCGAGAGGGGGAAAGACAGTGAAGACATCTGAAGTTTCATTTACAGGGTATTACTAATTTATCTCTCTAATGTTTGTTTACATGGACAGCTCCTCTCATCTCCTGTTTCGATATTGAGCGTCGCCATCATTTATTTACGTACTATTTAGCGGACGCTTACACAGCACGTACTCTGTACCAGTCACTTTACGAATATGAGCTCATCTCCTCTTCCTAATAACTCCATGAGGCAGGTATCGTTCTCATCATCGTCTCCATTTCAGAGACGAAGAAACTAGGGCACAGAGAGGCGAGGAACTTGCCCAAAGTTGCACAGCTGGGAACGATGGGGCTGAGGTCCTTCCCCAGGCAGTCCCTGCTCAAGCCTATTGCACTCTGCTGTCTCTGTCAGTCACTTCATTAGTTTGGCTTCTGAAGGTTTTCAAAGTGCCGTTTTAAGTCACATCAAACTGCCAACCACAGAGTGTGCCCAAGCACTGAGTCAATAGAAATGATGACAGCACTGTCCATTCTCGGTAAATGACTTTCAGCCAAGGTTGGGCCCCCAGGGGCCAGGAACATGTTGCCTGTGAGACTTGGGCTCCTTGGGAACCCTTTGAAGGGTGTTCCAGTGCCTTTTTTCCATCTAGTGAACTGTTACTCATCCTTCAAGACCTAGTTCAAATGTCCCCTCCTTTGGACATTGCCCCTGAAATCCACGCAAGCAGGACACATTGACGGTGGATGTGCCAGAGGGCAGTCTGAGAGAATACTCTGAGGTGAACTACGCCCAAGGCTGGGATTTAACAAGCTCCCAGTGATGTGGGAGTAATTGCAAACATTTCTAGAGTGCTTACTATATATATATTTATATACATATAAGTGTGTATATATATATATATATATATATATATATATATATCACATATTTTTAATGAGGCACAGTTTGGTGCGAGCCATGTGGTGTTAGCCTTTGGATTCCATTTCAGCTCTGACTGTGAGAACTGGGCAAGTCCTGAGCCCCTGGATGAATTTTCTCACCCATAAAAGAATACGTGGTGCCTTCTGGTTCCAGCATCATCTTTTATTCTGAGTAGCTTTATTTTACCCAGCTCTACATTGGCGATAATAATGCATCGGCCCCCTTTTCTGCCCCAGTTCTCTCCTAACTCCTGAGGCAAGTGTGAGCCTGCTGGAAGTGGATGTGGGGACCTCAGTGGCTGTGTTTGGGCACATTTTTCCTCTTTTCCTAGAACCTGCCCTACCTAGCTCCCCTCTCAATACAGACACCCAATATCTGTAACTCTACCTCTCAGGTAATTAATTGTAAATACAGTGTACGTCTCAATAAGATTATTTGAAATGCAAAAACATATACTTAGAAAATTTTCAAACTCGTAGGAAAGTTGCAAGACTCGTATCAATATGTTTCTTCCCTGAATCATTTGATAGTAAGCAGTCGACATGATGCCCTATCACCCCTGAACGCTTTGGTGTATTTTCCTGCAAAGAAGTACATTCTCCTTTATAACCACAATATAACCATTCAAAGCAGGATGTTCACACTGATGCATCACTACCATCTAATCCAAAAACTCCATTCAAGTTTCTCTAAACTCCCCAACAATGAATGTCCTTTATAACAAAAGGATCCCATCCAGGATCACGGGTAGCATTTAATTTTCTTGTCTTTTTAGTCTCCTTCAGTCTGGGATAGTTCCTCAGTCTTTCCTTGTTTTTCGTGAGCTTGACATTTTTGAAGACTACAGACCATTTCTTTTGCAGAGTGTCCCTTAGTTTCGGTTTGTCTGATGTTTCCTCATGATTAGGTCCAAGTTCTGTGTCTTTTGCAGGAATAGCGTGGAAGCGATGCTGTGTTCTCATTGCATCCTATCAGGTGGCCCATGATTTCAATTTGTCCCATGACTAATGATGTTCACTTTGATCACTTCATTGAGGTGGCAGTATTTGCCAGCCTTCTCCACAGTAAAGTTATTCCCTTTGTAATTAACAAGTATTCTGTGGGGAGGGGAGGTACTCTGAGACTATGCCAATATCCCATTCCTCATCACACTTCCACCCACTAATTTTAGCATCCATTGCTGTTTCTTGGCTAAATTAATTATTACCATGACGGCTGCCAAATGGTGATATTTTTCCTAATTCAATCATCCCTTAAACATTTATTAGTAGATTTTTTATGCAAGAATCTTTTCCTTCTCCCTATTTACTTATTTATTTAAAGATGGACCTATGGGTTCCTATGTTTCAGTAAGACTTTACAAATCTTTCTCCCCTGGCTCTTCTCAAATCTATTATGTAATCTTACACTTCTCCCTTCTGGCAGAATGTGGGGCAGACAGCAGTTGAAAAATTCAGCCTGTTCTCAGAGACCTTGTCAATCTCTCCAAGCCACAGAGCCTGATTGCACAAGGTTGACCTCATAACGTAAGGACCTTGACCTTGTAACATTAGGATTTTCATTATAAGATAATGATAGCTAATTTTATTATGCACTTAGACCATTTGCTAAGTTGTTTACATGCATTGTTTGAATTCACCAATAATAAAACTCTGTGAAGTAGATGTTATCGTCATCTACAATTTACATATAAAGGGATCAAGGCATTGAGAAGTTTATTTACTTGCCCAAGGACACACAGCCTGTAAGTGTCCAAGTAAGGACCTCAATCTGTATGAGTCCTAAACTGCTGCCAATGATCACTTTGCTGTCTTGTCCCCAACTTACCTTCTGCAAACACAGAAGTCCCTGAGACCTGCCTGAGTAATCACTTTCCATTTGATCCTCATTTTTATTTGTTCTCTGGGCCAAAGTGCTAGCCTCTTCAGCAATCTGTCCTTGGAGTATAGCTTTCTTAAATCCATCATGGGGACTGAGGTTGAACTGGTTTGCTAGATAAAAACAGAGATTGTCAAACTCCAGGTGTGAAAAGTCAGCAGGCTTCAGAGACACTAAATTCAATGACAAAATAAAATCAGAAGAATGAAAAACCCAGCACCCTCCCTCACCCCCAATGTTATCTTTAAGACCTAAGATTTTGGGGCTTAGACTTAAATTTCCCAACAAATGTTCCTGTCAGAGTGGGGCACGCACAATGAACTGGGCTCCGCGGTGACATTCCCTTCCCTGCCAACGTCTTTGCTGAGCTTGGACACATCAGGCTGCTTGGAGTTAAGCCCCTGAGGTCGTACAGTTTGCAATTCATGCTGAAAGTCTGAGGCATTAAGGCCAACACACAGCAAGCCTTCCCTGAGTGTGACTGTGGGAGACTGGTGCTGGGGTACCTCATTCCCCACCCCCGACCCCTGTTCATTCATTCATTCATCGAATGTTTATTAAGCACTGTTGTCCAGGTGATGTGGTACAAGGTGACTAAAATCCTTGATCACAGACTTCAGAGTCATCAATTGGAGGAGTGAGACAAGTACGTGGGACTCCAGAAGTATGGCCAGTGCTAAGGGAATACAAATACAATCCCTCACTCAACAGCTAGTCTCAAAACTCCATACTTCCCAAATGTCCCACAAAGATTATACGTTCCTTCATGCATTCAGTGAAGGACTATTTACTGACAACCTGCTCTGTGCTGGGCACCAGAAGCAGGGAGAAGGACAGCAGCCCTCAGAGAACTCACTGTCCTGCCCAGGAAATTGTCAAGTGGAGGGACAATGACAGTCCCCACTGGGAGAGACACAGGCTTCAAGAAGCACAGGGTAGGAATCCCCACCTAGTCTGGATGAGAGTTAAAGAAGGCTCGGAAGGCTTTCCAGAAGAAGCGGCCTTGAAGCTGTGAGGGGGAGTCTGCCAGATCAAAGGGGAATTGGGTTTTCGTGAGACCCAGGAGGCCCGGAGAGCAAGACAGCAGGCGAGATGGGGGCTGGAGCTGAGGGGCTCGGGCGAGATGGGGCCTCAGGGGTCATGGGTGCAGCCCAGCTAATGGAGACTGAGCTGTAGCCTGAGGAAAGGAGGCTCCTGAGAGCAAATCAGGAAAAGCAGGATAAGGGGAGAGGACCCCAGGCTGCCACTGCAGAGAGCCTATCTAGGCCCTATTTCTCCTGGCTGGCAACAATCTCAAAGGGGCACCAAATACCCCTGAAGGAATCAAAATATGGTTCTAGTTACTACAGGTTTTCACCAGATTCCCCTAACACAACGGGTGAAAAGTAAATAGCTCTTGTCCCTGCTCCAAGGAGTCCTCAAGTGGAGCTTGTGAACACACGCACGTGCATGTGCAAACACACACACACTTCTTGCTAATCTTACTTATCTCTGTTGATATTGTTTGCACAGGCCTGTGCAAATTTCCAGGGGCAGCTACTAGCCAGGCCTCTGGCTGGTGACCACATTTGTCATGGCCTTGGCAGCCAGCCAAAAAGTTGAAACCACAAAATTCATGGCTTAGGGCAATTTACTAGAAATACTGATTCACTTTACTGCATTTAAAAGATGTTAAGAGGCCTCCAAAGAAATATCCATTCCAGCCTGCTGTGACCTGCTCCTAGCTTAACTTCTGGGTCCTCAAGCTCGCTGTGGCCAGCAGCCTCGGGCTGTCTTTCCCCCGCCACCCCCACCCCGGAGCTACAGAAGGAGGGGTCTGGAGAGGGAGGTGAGACTTCTGATCAGAATTTCACCGTAAGAGCCCAACCCTGCAGCGCTTAGGAAATCCAGTGCTGTGTTATGTAAAGTCCATAGGCAGACCTGGTAGATCACGGCTTTACTGCCTTCAACCTCTGCGACCTTGGGCGCGTCGCACACGCTCTCTGAACCTCAGCTTCCTCTTCAGTAAAGTGAGAATAAGCCAATAATGGAGGCTTTGAGGGATGGTTAAACAAGACGACTGATGTAAAAGCCCTCTGTAAACTCGGAAATATAAATATTTCTGTTGTCATTTTTCTCTCTGCCCAAAGGAAAGACCTGAGAGAGAGCCAACTGGTTACCTACTCAAGGCAGAAATGGCAGCAGGAATTGCAGGAGAGAGAGAGAGGATGCCAGGGCTCTTGGCAGGGAAGAGGCCTACCTGGCAGAATTGGGCAATTGGCCAAGCAGGCTTCAGGACCACAGCCTCCTGGTGGCCTTATGTGGGGTGTGCGCTTCATCTTGTCCTACACTCTGATTTTCTCAGGCTGCCTTCTGAGAATGCCCAGGTGTCCACGAGATCCAGTGCCTGGAGTCAGCCCCACTGCGTTCAGTACTCAGGGCTGTTTTCCTCCAAGAATGCAACATACAGTCAGGATTGTTATCAACTTTTAACTCATGCCATCCCCATAAGGAAGAACAATTATGATTAACCCCATTTTACAGATGAAGTGATTGGAGCCTAGAGGGGTTTCGAAGACGTGCTCAAAGTCACAGTCAATGGTATTTTCCTTCCAGTATCCAAACGATGTTTTTGAAATGTATTTATTCAGTCAGCGCATATTTATTGAACACCTACAAACAGCTAGACTTGTTCTAGGGGAAGGGGTTGCATAGATGAATAACAACAACAAAAGTCACCAAAATTCCTGCCCTTAGAGAATACATAGCTTCTAGAGAGGGGAGAAAACAAATTAACTTGCACAGAAAGGTATGAACAAGCTAATTTCCCATAGAAGTAAGGGTCAGAAAGACAATAACAGAGGGAAGACCTTTCCAAGGAGAAGGAGGAGGACATGGCTGTTGAGCTGATACCACGTGATAGATGAGGCGAAGGAGTTTCCAGGCAGAGGGGTGAAGAGGAAGAGTTTCCACAGACCTGTGGTTGCCAAGGGGGAGGGGTGTGGGGGAGGGGTGGAGTGGGAGTTTGGGATTAGCAGATGCAAACTAACATATGTAGGATGGATAAACAGCAAGGTGCTACTGTATATAGCACAGGGAACTATATTCAATATCCTGTGATAAACCAGAACGGAAAAGAACACGAAAAAGAATGTATATATATGTCTCACAGAATCACTTTGCTGTGTAGTAGACATTAACAGAACATTGTACATCAACTATACTTCAATAAAATAAATTTTTTAAAAAAGAGAAAGAGTTTCCATGCAGAGTGATAAAGAGGAAGGGAAGAGTTTCCAGGCAGAGGGAGTAGCAAGTGAACAGGCCTTAAGGCAGGACTGAGCCCTACAGGAGGAGAGCGTGTTCAAGGACCAGTGTGACTGGAGGGTCATGAATGAGGGGGGAAGGATGAAAGGAGAGGAGATCCCAGAGAGATCGGCAGGAGGCAAACATGGAGGGCCTTGTAGACTAGTGTAGAGAGTTTGCATTTTATTCTATAAAGTACCCTGGGAAACTATCACAGTAGCCAACGTGATCCTCCATATTAGTTGTTTTAACACCTCCGCTGGGGGACTTCCCTGGTGGCGCAGTGGTTAAGACTCCGTGCTCCCAATGCAGGGGGCCCGGGTTTGATCCCTGGTCACGGAACTAGATCCCACATGCTGCAACTAAGGAGCCTGCCTGCTATAACTAAGACCCAGCGCAACCAAATAAATAAATATTAAAACCTCCACTGTAGGACTGCGAGTGTCTTAGAGTGATAAACTAAGAGTGTTATGTAAGATAAGAAGTTTGATGGGCAACGTATGTCATTAGAACAGAAAGAGCAACTGATAGAGCCAAGGCCCCCTCCCCTGAAGCAACTCTTACCCATAAAGAGGGACCACTGAGCCCACTGACTTGAAGGCTCCTCGCTGGAGGGCCTGGCTGCATGCTGCTCGGAGCTGTGCAGAGGGTCGCTGCCCGAGGCTCTTTGGGAGCAGAGGCTGACTCCAGCTCACGCCCGTGAGACCCATGGCCAGACCTGTGGCTGGACTCGAGACTGCTCGCTGCTCGTGCGGAGATGCTTCCTCCCTGGACTCCTCCTTGGAGTGGTCCCTTACCCCCTTTCTGTTTTCCCTACTCTGACCAACCTATGTTGTGTGCTAATTGAGTGCAATCAACTGAGTGATCTGTGAATTGAATATTGGCTACATTTGGTATATCTCCAATCCTGTGGTCCTTCCCTGGCCTCACTGCTGGGCCCTGTGACAAAACAGGGATTCACATGATCTGGCCAAAAGGTGGGGAATAAGTTGCAGGGAACAAGCGTGGCTGGAAGCATGTAGATGGGTGAGGCAGCCATCGAAATAAGTAGCTCTGACTGGAGGTGCCAATGCTGGAGACAGAGTGAGGTGGGCAGATTCGGGATTCGCTGATGCACCGAGGATGGAGTAGTGAAAAGCAAGGAATCAGTGGTCAGAGGAACTGTGGGGGGGCGGAGCCATTCCTCAGAAGGAGAATCTGGTGAAGGAGTAGCTTGGTGGGGTAGGTTGGGGTGTGCTGTGAGACCCATGGGTTGGGGCAGTCCACGTTAAATTTGAGATATCTGTTCTAGGCACTGGGGGTTAAGTGATGGGCGAGAATAGGTACAGTCCCTGTCCTCATTTCAACTGTGGTCTCCAGTAGAGGTTCTTAACTGGGGTCCATGAATATGCTTGAGGGGAGTCTGTGGACCTCCTGAAAGTCCATCACTAAATGTCCCTCCACCTGAATCCTTTTGGGATTGTGATCAAAACTATTGATTTCCCCAGAAAAAAAAAACAGACACACACATACACACACACACACACACACACACACACACACACACACACACAGTAGGGCTGATACTCCCTCTTGTAAGACATATTGTAATGCTATTGAACTCTATGCAGAGCCCTGCACCTACTCAGCAATTTCGCACATCCTAGCCTTTGCTCGTGAAGTCCGGCCACCCGAAAGGACTTCCCTTCATCTCGTGCCCCTGGTGCTTAACTAACCTCCGATCATATTTCTTATCTCTGTGCCTTTCCCTGAATGAGAAATATACACCTGGTCCAGGCCCTCCTTGAACTGATGGTCTAGCCAGGAAATACAGACATCAAACAAGGAATGACCATAAAGTGGGATGAGCGCCTTAAAGAAGTGCAGGGTGCTGGGGGACAGAGAAATCTAACCTCATCATAGGTGCTGGTGGTGAAGTCCATCAGGGGAGAGTTCCTGGAAGCAGCGATCTGGACATCAAGAACTGAAAGAGAAACAGCATGGGGCAGGTGGGGAGGGGGACAGGGAAGAAGAGTGTGTCTGGCAGGGAGAGAGCATGTCTAAAGGCCTGGGGTGAGGGGACCATGGAGTATAAGGGAGAATACTCGGGAGAGGGCCTCGTAGGTCCAGTAAAGCTTCAATGGGAAGGCACTGAGAAGTTTTAAGGGGGACAGGACGTGATCAGATTTGTACTGGGGAAAGAGCACTGACTGCTGGGTGCAGCATGGTTGGAGTAGGGGCTGAGAGGAGAGCAGGCGGCCCTGTTCCTGCTGTAACCATCCCAGGGACCGGCGAGCGTGCAGGAGGAGGGACCTGCCACTTCCTTCCTCCCACTCTCTACCTTAAGCCCCTTTTGAAACCACAGTCATTTCTACCAACAGAAAGTGGCTTATTTTTCTTTGCCAAGAGGCCAGAACTCATCCTCTCTTGCCCGTAGCCCATCTGGGCATCTGACAGAAAAGAGACTACATCCCAGAGAATATGTCCCTGCTCCGTAGAAAAAAAGATGTGTTTAGACCCCGCCTTTCTTCGGAACCCTCTAAGCCTGACCTTCTGAATTACTTGGAAGCGCTTACTGCTGTGGATGATGAGTGGTGGGCTTGCAAGCCCCAGTATGGCATTCTCGGGGCAACTCTCCCATCAGCCTGGCAGGAGGCGGAGAAATGGGATGGTCCCGGGGTATGGGGGAGGGTGTCAGGGGACCCACAGAGAGAGAGGGCTTGGATCTTCTCAAGTTGACACAAAGGATTTCTCTCAAGACTGGGAGGTATAGGAAGAATGTAGCATTTGATTCTGGTTTATAATTAACTGGCGGAGTAGTCATAGGGGTAGATTTTGGAGACAATAATGCTTTCAAAATCCCTTCTGTGGTTTCCTGTGCTTTAGGGCTTATTAGTGTCCGAAGGTTGGAGGCTCTGTCCAAAACCTGCTCAGGGCATTGGAAATACTTCATCCTTATGCATGGCATAGGTTTTGAACACAGGCTCCAGAGCCAGACTGCCTGAATTCAAAACGTGACACTGCCACTTAGCTGGGTGACACTGGTTAACACAACCTCTGGGAGCCTCTGTTTACCCATTGGAAAATCAGGATGCTAATATTACCGACTTCACAGGATTGTCGTGAGGGTAAAATAGGACGGCACATGCCAAGTACCTGGTACATCATGTTAATAGTAGTTATTGAATACTTACTATTAACCTGTAACGAAAACATCCGGCAATTCAAACTCCCTCCCCACCCCCAATGTTTGTTATCTTACTTCTTATGCTGCAAACAAACACTTTTAGAGACTTCCTTAAATACTCTGGAATAAAGAGTCTCAAGCAAGATTAGCCTAAAAGCCAATGCTTGGAGCTATGGAAGAGTTGATTTGTTTTCTAATGTGATTGATTTTGCTCAATCTAAGGAAACACGGAAAAAGTGGAGAAAAACAATAAGACCAAATTTTAAAGTTTGTATCATAATGCAGAAAAGGAGCAAACGTTTAGAAAGACAAACTCAGTGCCATCCACAATGAAACTAGAAAGCACAAACACTAACAATGGTTGTGTCTGAGTGATGAGGGCGTAGGTGTTCTTTCTTTTTTTTCAACAAACCTGCATTTTCTGACTTTCCTTTAAGGAACTTATATTACTTATACACAGTTTTAAAACTTACAAGTAAAAAGAAGAGAAAAAGCAGTGCAAATGCTGTCTTAAACTTCCATCTGAAAGTTCATAGCAGTGCAAAATAAGCTAATTACAGCTTCAAAAAATTAACTAGTTTAATTCACGCTGTTTGTTCACTGAGAGTTAATTTAATATACTTATCCTAGAAAATAATGCATTATTCAGTTTAATCAATACTCATTTGTTCTTTGCATAATCATATTTGCAAAAGCATTTATTAACAATGTGCCTGCAGACTCCCAGGGAAAGGCCATGCTATAAGTAGAGTAAAATTTTTGAAATAAAAGAAAAACAATGAATTTGCCAACATTAGGCGAATGATTGATTCTAATATGCTGCAGGTTTTCATTTAAAATGCAGCCAGGAGTCTTTTGCATAGTGCTCTCACTGGAGGCAGCAACAGATACACCGTCAAATTAATGAATATCATGTTAGTTCAGAAGGAAATTAAATCTGGGTTGTTATTGAATAGTTGGCATATTGGTACATGTGACACTGGCTCTTTCTACATAACCTCAGTTGACTGGAACAGTCAATGCTATGGATATTTGCAAATGTTTGTTCTTCTGTAGCTAAGAAATACATATTTTTCCATTTAAGTCCAGATGCTTAACGTGATGTAGACACAGATAAAGACTCATGTTAGGTTTCTCAAACATCGGGATGTGAAAAACGTCACCTTTTAGGAATAAAGAGAAGTTTCCTATGAATGAGTCCTATTTGCATTGTTGAATTTTTCTTTGAAAATATTTCTCAGATTGTGATTATTATTTTTTATTGATTCATTTTATGTGGTTTTTCAGAGCTCAAACTTTCAAGAAAAAAATGGGAAACTGGATTTAGAGAATTATTGACTAGCCTCCATATGACACTAAGGACAACACACCCTTTGGAGAATGGGTAATGTTACAGTGACACCTTCATTTCCATTTTATTTGTTTAGTACTTTTTAGCTGAAATATAGTTGCAAATATTTAAAAAAATAAAGTAACGAATTCAAGCTATTTTCAGGTAGGTTGGAAACCTGGAGGAAAATACAGCTTGGGGGCAGAGGTTGTGGGAGGCTAGGGTAAACACTAAATAAAGATATAATAGATTATATTCACTTCCAGATTGGAGAACTAACCCTGAAGAATTTTGCATGGTTCTTCCATGACATACAACTTAAACATTTTTTTAATCCTAAGGAGAAGTGTCTAAAGACTTAAATTCCACTATTATTCAGAAACAGCTATAAGAAAAAGGTGCCTACTAGTAGTAAGGTAATACCCCACAAATGGGGGCAGGTTGAGGAGAAAAAGTAGTATTAAGAAAATGTTCACTGTCAGAATGGTCATGGATATCTTCCGAATATAAGTAGATCCCATTTAAACACAACTCATTAGGTGGAATATACTTACAGAAGTAACAAAGTATGGTAATAATCCTTCAGCCAGCATCTGATGCCTCAACTATGCAAAAAGGTAAGGTGTCTTCTCTCTACTGAACTTAAAAGGGCATTGAGCAAACATTGCAACTCCTGGCAGCCTTGAACAAGGTAATTAAATAAACAGTGAAGGGATTTCCTATAAGACAAACCTCTCTACAGAAGGGGCAGCTAAATGCTTTGAGTTTTCAAAGAAAATATTTATCTAGGGAGAGGTGAGCAATGGAACACATTTAACAACTAAGGTAACACACAGGACATTCCTCCTTCAGATGTAATTCCATATCAAACTCAGAGGCTTCTCAGCTTGTGATTTTAGAAATGACCCTTAATATCATGGATGGTCCCAGGGACCCGCTTTTTTCCGCCTCCACCAGCACAGTCTTAGGAGTTTGTTAAAGAAAAACTTCATCTGAATATCCTGCCAGATCAGCACAGGTACAGTAGCCCAGGCGAAAAATAGTTTACAACCCAACTCGTGGTTGTAGCACGGTGACTTTAATTCTTAAAGACACATGCCTTCTTTGCAGATGCCTGTTGGTCAGAGTTTATCCTTGTCGATCAGGGGCACTATCTCTTATGCAGGGGAGACCTTTCTCAGTTCAGGAGACGTTGTATTGGGACGGGATCATCTCAGAGAAAAAAAAGTCCTGTAGGACACAGAGTTAGTTACTCAGATGCCAGCAAACTCACCTGATAATCCAGCTGTAGACTCCAGAGGCCTGCAGCTGGATAAACAAAGCTCCTCTGTCATTTACTTAAAAAAAACAATATGGGGCTTCCCTGGTGGCGCAGTGGTTGAGGGTCCGCCTGCCGATGCAGGGGACGCGGGTTCGTGCCCCGGTCCGGGAGGATCCCACATGCCGCGGAGCGGCTGGGCCCGTGAGCCATGGCCGCTGAGCTTTCGCTTCCAGAACCTGTGCTCTGCAATGGGAGAGGCCATAACAGTGAGAGGCCCACGTACCACAAAAAAAAAAAAAACAAAAACAAAAACAATATGATAGGGCTTCCCTGGTGGTGCAGTGGTTGAGAGTCTGCCTGCCGATGCAGGGGACACGGGTTCGTGCCCCGGTCCGCGAAGATCCCACATGCCACGAAGCGGCTGGGCCCGTGAGCCATGGCCACTGAGCCTGCACGTCCGGAGCCTGTGCTCCGCAACGGGAGAGGTCACAACAGTGAGAGGCCTGCGTACTGCAAAACAAAAAACAAAAAAAACCCAATATGATAAAAACCCTCCAGAAAGTAGGCATAGAGGGAACTTCCTCAACATAGTAAAGGCCATATATGACAAACCCACAGCCAACATCGTTCTCAATGGTGAAAAACTGAAATCATTTCCTCTAAAATCAGGAACAAGACAAGGTTGCCCACTCTCACCACTATTATTCAACATAGTTTTGGAAGTTTTAGCCACAGCAATCAGAGAAGAAAAAGAAATAAAAGGAATCCAAATCGGAAAAGAAAAAGTAAAGCTGTCACTGTTTGCAGATAACATGATACTACACATAGAGAATCCTAAGGATTCTACCAGAAAACTACCAGAGCTAATCAATGAATTTGGTAAAGTAGCAGGATACAAAATTAATGCACAGAAATCTCTTTCATTCCTATACACTAAAGATGAAAAATCTGAAAGAGGAATTAAGGAAACACTCCCATTTACCATTGCAACAAAAAGAATAAAATACCTAGGAATAAACCTACCTAAGGAGACAAAACACCTGTATGCAGAAAACTATAAGACACTGATGAAAGAAATTAAAGATGATACAAACAGATGGAGAGATATACCTTGTTCTTGGATTGGAAGAGTCAATGTTGTGAAAATGACTATTCTACCCAAAGCAATCTACAGATTCAATGCAATCCCTATCAAACTACCAATGGCATTTTTCACAGGACTAGAACAAAAAAATTAACAATTTGTATGGAAACACAAAAGACCCTGAATAGCCAACACAATCTTGAGAAAGAAAAACGGAGCTGGAGGAATCAGGCTCCCTGACTTCAGACTATACTCCCAAGCTACAGTAATCAAGACAGTGTGGTACTGGCACAAAAACAGAAATATAGATCAATGGAACAGGATAGAAAGCCCAGAGATAAACCCATGCACATACGGCCACCTTATCTTTGATAAAGGAGGCAAAAATATACAATGGAGAAAAGACAGCCTCTTCAATAAGTGGTGCTGGGAAAACTGGACAGCTACATGTAAAAGAATGAAATTAGAACACTCCTTAACACCATACACAAAAATAAACTCAAAGTGGATTAAAGACCTAAATGTAAGGCCAGACACTATCAAACTCTTAGAGGAAAACATAGGCAGAACACTCTATGACATAAATCACAGCAAGATGCTTTTTGACCCACCTCCTAGAGAAATGGAAATAAAAACAAAAATAAACAAATGGGCCCTACTGAAACTTAACAGCTTTTGCACAGCAAAGGAAACCATAAACAAGACAAAAAGATAACCCTCAGAATGGGAGAAAACATTTGCAAACGAAGCAACTGGCAAGGGATTAATCTCCATAATATACAAGAAGCTCATGCAGCTCAGTATCAAAAAAACAAACAACCCAATCCAAAAATGGGCAGAAGACCTAAATAGACATTTCTCCAAAGAAGATATACAGATTGCCAACAAACACATGAAAGAATGCTCAACATCACTAATCATTAGAGAAATGGAAATCAAAACTACAGTGAGATATCACCTCACACCAGCCAGAATGGCCATCATCAAAAAATCTACAAACAATAAATGCTGGAGAAAGTGTGGAGAAAAGGGAACCCTCTTGCACTGTTGGTGGGAATGTAAGTTGATACAGCCTCTATGGAGAACAGTATGGAGGTTCCTTAAAAAACTAAAGATAGAACTACCATATGACCCTGCAATGCCATTACTGGGCATATACCCTGAGAAAACCATAATTCAAAAAGAGTCATGTACCACAGTGTTCATTGCAGCTCTATTTACAATAGCCAGGACATGGAAGCAACCTAAGTGTCCATCGACAGAAGAATGGATAAAGAAGATGTGGCAATATATACAATGGAATATTACTCAGCCATAAAAAGAAATAAAACTGAGTTATTTGTAGTGAGGTGGGTGGACCTAGAGTCTGTCATACAGAGTGAAGTAAGTCAGAAAGAGAAAAACAAATACTGTATGCTAACACATATATATGGAATCTTAAAAAATAAAAAAGGTTCTGAAGAACCTAGGGGCAGGACAGGAATAAAGACAAAGATGTAGAGAATGGACTTGAGGACACGGGGGGGGGGGAAGGGTAAGCTGTGACGAAGTGAGAGAGTGGCATGGACATATCTACACTACCAAATGTCAAATAGATACCTAGTGGGAAGCAGCCGCATAGCACAGGGAGATCAGCTCGGTGCTTTGTGACCACCTGGAGGGGTGGGATAGGGAGAGTGAGAGGGAGGGAGACGCAAGGGGGAAGAGATATGGGGATATATGTATATGTATAGCTGATTCACTTTGTTATAAAGCAGAAACTAACACACCATTGTAAAGCAATTATACTCCAATAAAAATATTTAAAAAATAAAAACAATAAACACTCTTCCAAATCCAAGGGGAAACAGTTTTATAAAGGACCCCAAGGAATGTATTCCATGTCACCTAGAGGGGTTTTTAACTTTTTCACTCATGCCAATTTCTTGCCAAAGTGAAGAACTACCATATTATATTTACAAATACACTTGTTAAACCAGGAGATCTTTTAGATTAATTACGCTGTGATTTAACAGTTGCTATGGTATTGCCATTGTATGCAAAAATAAGGGTATAATCATAGCTAATCTTTGCCGCTACCTTTAGCGGGGTCTCAGTGTTATCCCTTATTTAGCAAGACTTGGTATCTCCTACACATTCCACTCCCCCCAGTATTGCAGTGTTATACTGTGATTCATGCGTTTATTGCACCTGTATATCTCTAATAAGTCTGCATTTCTTAAGTGGGCTGGCTACAAGGATGAGTTTCTAGAACTGTGAGTTTGCTTAAAGCAGACAGTAATGTAAAGTCGTATAACATCAAGCAATGTTGCTCTTAATTCTTTGAAACTAGCCATCCCAAAGGATCTGCCTCCAAAATCCTATGAATCCAATAAGAAAAATATACCTGTGTTCCAATTAAGCCACTCATTTAAAACTCTTTTTAAGAGGAAAACTTTCAAAATATACAAGTGAAAAGAATAGTACAGTTAAGCCCCATTGACCCAGCCTGAGCAGGAACTATGATTTTGCCATCCTTGCTTCATCTCTTCACCACCTACCTGTGTTGGGCTGAATTATGTTAAAGCAAATGCCAGAATCGTGTCATTTCTCCTCTGTGTACTTCAGGATACGTTTTAAAAATATATGGGCATTTTCTAAGTTAATCAGAATGCCATTTTCATAGCAAATGTAATTAATGACAATTTCTTGTCATCATGTAATACCCAATTCATATTCACATTTCCCAGGTTTCCTCCAAATCCAAACCACTCCATTTAATCATTCCTCTATGGGAGCAAGGAGGAACATCGGGTTAGAGCTTCTTACCAAGTTTTCTATACAGAACAACCCTTCCAGTCCACACCCCGGGGCCCCCCACTTGTTTGTTGAATCTAGCCTTTCTCTTGTTTGAGGAAAGAAATCAAAGGTGACACAAGGAAAGGTAGTTTTGCCAGGGCAGCTGCAGCTCCTGGAATTGAAGCCCAAGAAAGCTGCTATTGATTTCTGCAGCCTTCTGCCCAAGTGCAGTAATTCTCCTAGCGAATATTGCAGGCATATTGAAAAGGCCACTTTCCTAGCTGTCTCTGTTCTCTGTTCACTGTGTGCATCGGCAGTTAATTGAGAAGCTGATTAAAGAATCAACTAACCCAAATTGAGTGGTTTTGTTGTCTCCTTTTTCATTTGATTCAGCTATAAAAGATTAAGTAAATGCATTTCCCCTCCTTCCCAAAGGTGCAAAATCTCGAACGCATGCCAGCTAACTGTTCTCTCCTATGACTAATTGATGTTTTGCACTCACAGCCTTGAAAAGTAATCCTTTCCATGCCCAGTGATGGTTGTAATGAGATATATTATGCTGACAGCTTGAGCCCTCATGAAGGTATGCAGCTCAGCTTGTAAATAATTGTGTGTGCAATTTTAAAATTTCCTATAAAATATGCACTGTTTGGGATGGAGTCTGTGCTTGCCAGCACTTGGCCAGCTGTGCCCAAAGGTGCATCTCAGACACTGTTTGGCCCCAGAGCCTTCAACCAGCCATGTGTAACCTGGGGATGCTGTATAAGTCGCCTGGCATCTAGCACCATGCTTGGCAAATGGGGATTAGTCAACAAATGTTTGTAGAATGAACGAATGAATAAATGAATGAGTGAGGACCAAAAGAAATCAATCTTACCACAGTAAAGGTTTATTTCTCACCAAAGAAAGAAAAAGAAAAACTAAATCAGCCCAGTCCCAGACGAGCACACAGGAGGCTAGCAGCTCAGTGGGGCTCTGACTGAGCTCAATCCCACGTGCGATGAGCAGAGGTTATTGGTTGACTCATTTCAAATGAGTCTTTAATGTGTTTTTTCTCAAAAGATATGCTAATCTCCCCAGCACTCACAAATTCGTATTTTTATTTGTGGATAAGAAAGTAAAAAATCTCTGTTAAAAAATTCTCTAAAACCATAAATTACAATGTTTCAGTTAGGAAAAGCAGGAAGACAGATTGACTCAAGTGGAACTATTGGGTGGCCTTGTAGATGACGGATTCAGGCAGGAGCTGCTGAATGGTACAAAGCTTTATACGAGACCTCTCAAACCATGCGTCTCCAACTACCCTTTGACCTAATAATCTCACGTATGGGACTATATCCCGTGCAAATAAGCCAAAAGGCAAAACCTAATTTTATAAGGATATTTATAGCAAAGCCGCTTATAATAGAGGAAAATTGGAAACAACCCAAATGTCCAACAGTAAGGGGATTGGCTAAGCCAAGAATAGCATATCAACTCAGTGGTTCACCGCGCAGCCATTAGAGCATTGAGCAGGTGGTCAGTTCCAACGTGTGGCAATGTCTGCATGAAATAATGGTAATTAGAAAAAGCAGAACACAAAGCATCATGTGCCCAGTGATTACAACTCTGCAGAAATATACCTGGTATTTTGAAAAGGGTCAGAAAGTTATCTAGAGTGATATAAACACAGTTGTAAGTTCACTGAATTCCTTTTCAGCCTTGTGGATGGTTAAATGTGTAACACATGGAAGGAAGGAAGGGAGGGAGGGAGGGAGGGAGGGGAAACTGCTGACTGCAAAGGGGGACTACTATTTAAAACATTCTTTTATTCAGGGATGTTCATTGATTAAGAAACATCAGAGAGAAATACAAATGGAAAATCAGAAAGACTCAGGAACATCTAGATCTAGTCTATATGCCTAAATAGAAAGTCGAAATTTATTTGGAACAAGATCCTTTCTGAATGCCTTGCAGCTTGGATCAACAATTGGAAGCCATAATGCCCAAGATGTGTTCAGACTCCTACAGGGAAAGACAACTTCCCGCGACCAGCAGTGTGCGTTCCTTAGAAAACCACTTTTCAAGTGATGATGTCACCATTAAAGAAAAGAAATCATAGAATTGATTTCTGTGCATTTACGGCACACCTTCCAGATTCTGTGGCTTAAATTAGTCAGTAATGAAAATTAGAAAGCATTAGTTTTGGATCGTATTACAGCATGACCTCTGCCACTAAACGGGGGAGGGTCTTAGAAAATAAGTACAAAAAAAGAAAAGAAGTACAATCATTGCCTTAAGACTTAGTCCTAAACGTTTGCTGGAGGACATCTTCAAAGATGTTTTTAAATCTTTTTTCTATGTTAAAATTAGCCTTCATTGTTGCTGATTTTTTTCTCAGTATTTCTTACAGATGCAATTATAATTGAGAAGGGAGGATATAATGTGTTTTGGAAGAAGGAGCATCACATGCCTGTGGCTGTTGTAGCATTTTAAATATTACAGGACCAGATCCAGGGTGAAAATCCCTTAAAATTATTTTAGGTATCACGACATTCAATATCAATCAACATGCAAGTTGGGAAGAAGCCAAAGATGATGACGGACAGCCGAAATGTGCTTGATCTGAAAGTTTTCATTTGTGCCACCATTTTATTGCTGCAAAGGGATGACAGCAAAATGGTGGCTGCCTATACTGTGTTCCTGTGAACAGGGCACATGTAAAACAGACACCCCCTGGGAGGTGTTAATATGCTACCTCAGCCTTCAAAGCAGTGCCCTTGCTGACACACAGACTGACTCTCTGGCATCTGTGCTGATATTAAAGTTGCAAAATCAAATATTAAGAAGCCATATTTTTCTCAAAGGAAAAAGATTTACCAGTTTAATTAAACAGCACATCCCTTTTCTTTGCATCTCCCTCTCTTCCCTCCCCCATTGCCCCCTGGGGAATAGAAAGAATTCTGGTGCTACAAGAAACCTAGAGCTCTAAGGAGCCTAAGTGCTTTGACTGTATTTGTGAGCATGAGATCTATTTAAAGACAAGTGGCTAGGTCTAGCTTTTCCTCTTTTAGCCACCGTTGGAGGTTCATGCAGTGTGATTTCCTCTTTTAGTTGTTGAACAAGCAGTGATTCTGTCTATTTTGTGATTTTTTTTTAAATGACGGAATAAAGAAGTAGACACCAATCAGTCCCCTGACCCTAAACAAAGCACTGGTTTTTATTCTCTATCCTTTGTCTCTCCCTCCTCCCATACTCTCTCAGGTTCTAAAGAAGTTCATCATCTTTGCCTTTTCACATGCACAGATGTGTGTGTGTGTGTGTGTGTGTGCGTGTGTGTGTGTGTGTGATGGTTAAGTTTCTTTAGCTATAAAATGGAGATAATACTTCTTGTTCTACTTCACCTCATAGGGTTCTTATGAGGATAAAATGAGATCAAGGATGTGAAAGTGCTTTGAAAAAAGTTAAAGGCACACTACAATTGAAAGTAATTGTGATGGCCATCTTTTCCTTTGAGGTCTTAATAGTATTTATGCTACAGGTAGAGTGTTGAATTAGACAATTTCTACATTTTGGTAGGTATTTGCTGAAAGTTAAATAGTTTTCCAATGAATTTAACCAAAGTGTTAGTAATGTTTGTCCTTTAGACAGGTTCTCACATTGTTCCCAAGTTGGTTACTCTTGAAGCTTTGGTTTAGCTCGGTGCTTCAGAGGTGGGAAAAAAATGACCAAGGGAGCCCCCAGATCAGCTTAGGCAAAGGGGAGGAATGGGGAACAGCATGGGTAGGAGGGAGTGGAAAATGGGCTCTGTCATCACCAGTTACTTCTGGAAAAATATGCCTGGGGAGAGGAAAGAGGCTTGGATACCATTTTCTTTGGCAAAAGGTAATTAGATAAATATAAATCTTTATACCAAAATCTTGTTTAAAATATTCTTCGGCAAGTGCTGAGGTGCCCCTGGAACTGAGGCAGTTTGTAATTAAGATCATGAGCTCAAGTGGTTGCTACTCAGTTGCTAAGGAATATCAGCTCTCCAAAGCTGGGTGACTCCATTCACAATCGAAATGAAATGGTAGGCCTGCTTGGCAAAGTTTTATTCAAACACCTTAGTAAGGCTTTCTTCAAAATGACTGGCTCTGTTGTTCTGCAATCGCACATTCGAGAATACATGGCACCCTCAGACCCCACCTCTTTCCAGGCATGAGCGTCCTTCCCTTCACACATTCAACACTTCTGCCATTCTACGTTGGTCTCCTAGAACTGCCATCTCTACACCTACTGCGGATTGCTGAGCAGTCACTGAATGAATGGGAATTTTGGGGTGTCTCATGAGGATGCCACTTATTTCAGCAGCGTTAATTTTTTGGATACAGCGGTTCAGGCAACTTCTCATTTTGCATCCAGTCTTTATAAAAGTGAATGGATACAGAGAGCAAACTGGTGGTTGCCAGAGGGGAGAGGCAAAATATGTGAAGGGGATTAAGAGATATAATCTTCCAGTTATAAAATAAATAAGCCACGGGGATGTAATGTACAGCATGAGAAATATAGTCAATAATACTGTAATAATTTTGTGTGGGGATAGATTATTACTAGAATTGTCATAGTGATCAGTTCATAATGTGTTTGGTGGATCACTATGTTGTACAACGGAAACTAACACAATACTGTATGTCAACTATACTTCAATTTAAAGAATAATAAAGTGATATGCAGATTCCAAGTAATAAATGAATGGGAAGTAGAAAACAGAATAATAAAAGTGTTGGTACTAGTGAGAAGAAGCTCGGGTCTCTTAGACATAATACGATTAAGATAAAGATGGAAATCATTACACGGTCCAAAATTAGAGACTCATTAATCTTAGTCTTTAGATTCAGTTTTTTGACACAGAGAATGTGTACAAAAGGCTGTGAATGTATCCTTCAGGTTAATGTGGGTTTTTCAATACTATTTTTCATTTTCTGGGAATGGAACACCCCACTCTATTCCATATCATGTAAGACAATTTTCCACACTCTCAAACTTCTACATATATTTTTAGTAGTCCATTAGGCGTGAAAACAGGAGACTCTGTATACATCAGGTATTGCGGCACCAACTGCATTCTGGTGAGTTTCTCTCTCTGTCCCATGGACATAAAAATTCAGCCCTTTAATCGTACTGTTTCTCTGCCTGCAATAGCCTTCCTCTCTTTTACCCTGATCAAATTCCTATCCATCAATCCAGCCCCACCTCCTCCACGTAAGCTGGCTTGGCACATAAGGAAACTGAGGCTTGGAGAAGTTAAATGACCAAATTTACTTAGTTAATAAGTGGAGGAGCCAGGTAACAAATGCAAAAGCAGTTTGACTTTACAGCAAATACTCTTATACTGGCTTAATACTGTGCTCGTTGGGCACGCTTTCAAGTGCTTTAACCTTGCAAACCTAAAGTATATTTTGCCAAATACCTTTGTCTATTTTAAACAATTTTACTGAGGTATAATCTAGGTACTATAAAATGCATCCAGTTTAAGTGTACAGTGCCTTAGTTTTTAAACTCTTCTGCACTTTGCGAGAAATGAAATATTTTGTTTCATCTTTACTTAGTTTATCAAAATGTTATCTCATAAAAAATATTTGATATTTAAGAATCCTCTGGTTCTTCACTCTAATTTACTTTTCTTAGAAACAGTCATTGCCACTAGTATAATGTAATAATATCCGACCCCAACTTATTTGAGTTCTTTTCAGCACTTCTAGCTACTAGTTCTCAAGTGGGTTCAAAAATCCAACACAGTATGAAATTTAAGCAATGGAATTTCTAAACCAGATTCTCCAGTATAGATTAAAAATGCATCTCGAGAAGATCACTTTAAATTTGCTCAAACAAAACATGCTGAAGACTTGGGAGAATCCAGTGGAGTTGCATTACTGATGCATTACTATTGTCTACTTGACACTAAAACAAAATGCTAAGATGTAAAAAAGCTACCCCCTGTGGTGGGACTGAACCGATTTTAGTTCCGTTTTGAGCTGAATCACAGTCTCCTCTGAGTTGCAAGGGAACCAAGTGATAAAGTTGTTCAAATCTTTTCTGGTACGTAAATGCCCTCAGCAACATGCAGCTTCTGCTTGAACACTTGATGGAGATCTCACTACCCAGAGAAGCCTCAATCATGAGAAACCTTAAGTTGAATACAAATCTACTGCTCTGTAACTCCTGCTAATTTGTCTTTCTGCTGCTTTCCAAAACTATCCAGAAAACAATCCTTTCCCACTTCCTAGCTCCTCTAATATCTGAAGACAGCTCACAAGTCCCCAGCCTGTCAGCAGTTTGTTCATCTTTTCCCTCAGTAATACCGTTTTGAATCCCTAAATTATAGTAGGAATTCTCTGTGCGTATTTATCAAAATTCCTTTTATAAAGTGTCCCCTAGAACCAAGCACAGTCCTCTAAATGTGGTCTAATCAGTGCAGAGCTAAAAGGATATTCATCTTCTTTTTTTCTCCAGCTTTATTGAGGTATAGTTGACAAATTAGGGACTTCCCTGGCGGTCCAGTGGTTAGGACTCCGCGCTTCCGCTGCAGCGGACATGGGTTAGATTCCTGGTCGGGGAACTAAGATCCTGCCTGCTGTGCAGCCAAAAAAAAAAAAAAATCGACAAATTAAAAATGTGTACATTTAAAGTGTACAATGTGATGATTCTACATAGGTATACACTGTGAAATGATTACCACAATCAAGTTAATTAACATATCTATAACCTCCTAAACCATAGTTACCATTTTCTGTGTACGTGATGAGAACATCTAAGATCTACTCTCTTAGCACATTTCAAGTAAAAATCCAGTATTATTAACTGCAGTCATCATGCTGTACATTAGATTCCCGGAACTTATTCATCTAATAACTGAAAGTTTGTACCCCATTTCCCCCACCCCCAGCCCCTAACCACCATTCTATTCTCTGGTTCCATGAATTTGACGTTTTTGATTCCACATATAAGTGAGATCATACAGTATTTGTCCTTCTGTGTCTGGCTTATTTCACTTAGTATAATGTCCTCCGGGTTTAGCATCCCTCATCTTGTGCTTGGTGTTCTCTTTAACCAAATACAATTGCCATTTTGTAAGTCAAAAATCGTCAAACATCAGCAACTTCAGCTGGTCGATCTACTGTATTTCATTAATACAACCCACAATCGAATTATCTGTTTTATTTTTTTTATCTTTATTGGAGTCTAATTGCGTTACAATGGTGTGTTAGTTTCTGCTTTACAACAAAATGAATCAGTTATACATGTACATATGTTCTCATTTCTCTTCCCTCTTGCGTCTCCCTCCCTCCCACCCTCCCTATCCCACCCCTCTAGGTGGTCACAAAGCACCGAGCTGATCTCCCTGTGCTATGCGGCTCCTTGCCACTAGCTATCTACCTTACGTTTGGTAGTGTATATATGTCCATGCCTCTCTCTTGCTTTGTCACAGCTTACCCTTCCCCCTCCCCATATCCTCAAGTCCATTCTCTAGTAGGTCTGTGTCCTTATTCCCGTCTTACCCCTAGGTTCTTCATGATATTTTTTTTTCTTAAATTCCATATATATGTATTAGCATATGGTATTTGTCTCTCTCTTTCTGACTTACTTCACTCTGTATGACAGACTCTAGGTCTATCCACCTCATTACAAATAACTCAATTTCGTTTCTTTTTATGGCTGAGTAATATTCCTTTTATATATGTGCCACGTCTTCTTTTTTTTTTTTTTTTTTTTGCGGTACGCGGGCCTCTCACCGTTGTGGCCTCTCCCGTTGTGTGGAGCGCAGGCTCCGGAAGCGCAGGCTCAGCGGCCCTGGCTCACGGGCCCAGCCGCTCCACGGCATGTGTGATCTTCCCGGACCGGGGCACGAACCTGCGTCCCCTGCATCAGCAGGCGGACTCTCAATCACTGCGCCACCAGGGAAGCCCTGTGCCACGTCTTCTTTACCCATTCATCTGATGATGGACACTTCGGTTGTTTCCATCTCCAGGCTATTGTAAATAGAGCTGCACTGAACATTTTGGTACGTGACTCTTTTTGAATTATGGTTTTCTCAGGGTATATGCCCAGTAGTGGGATTGCTGGGGCATATGGTAGTTCTATTTGTAGTTTTTTAAGGAAACTCCATACTGTTCTCCATAGAGGCTGTACCAATTTACATTCCCACCAACAGTGCAAGAGGGTTCCCTTTTCTCCACACCCTCTCCAGCATTTATTGTTTCTAGATTTTTTGATGATGGCCATTCTGACCAGTGTGAGATGATATCACATTGTAGTTTTGATTTGCATTTCTCTAATGATTAGTGATGTTGAGCATTCTTTCATGTGTTTGTTGGCAGTCTGTATATCTTCTTTGGAGAAATGTCTATTTAGGTCTTCTGCCCATTTTTGGATTGGGTTGTTTGTTTTTTTTGTTATTAAGCTTCATGAGCTGCTTATAAATTTTGGAGATTAATCCTTTGTCAGTTGTTTCATTTGCAAATATCTTCTCCCATTCTGGGGGTTGTCTTTTCGTCCTTTCGTCTTTTTTATGGTTTCCTTTGCTGTGCAAAAGCTTTGAAGTTTCATTAGGTCCCATTTGTTTATTTTTGTTTTTATTGCCATTTCTCTAGGAGGTGGGTCAAAAAGGATCTTGCTGTGATTTATGTCATAGAGTGTCCTGCCTATGTTTTCCTCTAAGAGTTTGATAGTTTCTGGCCTTACATTTAGGTCTTTAATCCATTTTGAGCTTATTTTTGTGTATGGTGTTAGGGAGTGTTCTAAACTCATACTTTTACATGTACCTGTCCAGTTTTCCCAGCACCACTTATTGAAGAGGCTGTCCTTTCTCCACTGTACATTCCTGCCTCCTTTATCAAAGATAAGGTGACTGTGTGAGTGTGGGTTTATCTCTGGGTTTTCTATCCTGTTCCATTGATCTATATTTCTGTTTTTGTGCCAGTGCCATACTGTCTTGATTACTGTAGCTTTGTAGTATAGTCTGAAGTCAGGGAGCCTGATTCCTCCAGCTCCGTTTTTCGTTCTCAAGATTGTGTTGGCTATTCGGGGTCTTTTGTGTTTCCATACAAATTGTGAAATTTTTTGTTCTAGTTCTGTGAAAAATGCCAGTGGTTGTTTGATAGGGATTGCATTGAATCTGTAGATTGCTTTGGGTAGTAGAGTCATTTTCACAATGTTGATTCTTCTAATCCAAGAACATGGTATATCTCTCCATCTATTTGTGTCGTCTTTAATTCCTTTCATCAGTGTCTTATAATTTTCTGCATACAGGCCTTTTGTCTCCTTAGGTAGGTTTATTCCTAGATATTTTATTATTTTTGTTGCAATGGTAAATGGGAGTGTTTTCTTGATTTCACTTTCAGATTTTTCATGATTAGTGTATAGGAATGCCAGAGATTTCTGTGCATTAATTTTGTATCCTGCTACTTTACCAAATTCATTGATTAGCTCTAGCAGTTTTCTGGTAGCACCTTTAGGATTCTCTATGTATAGTATCATGTCATCTGCAAACAATGACAGCTTTACTTCTTCTTTTCCGACTTGTATTCCTTTTATTTCCTTTTCTTCTCTGATTGCTGTGGCTAAAACTTCCAAAACTATGTTGAATAAGAGTGGTGAGAGTGGGCAACCTTGTCTTGTTCCTGATCTTAGTGGAAATGCTTTCAGTTTTTCACCATTGAGGACAATGTTGGCTGTGGGTTTGTCATATATGGCCTTTATTATGTTGAGGAAAGTTCCCCCTCTGGAGGGTTTTTATCATAAATGGGTGTTGAATTTTGTCAAAAGCTTTCTCTGCATCTATTGAGATGATCATATGGTTTTTCTCCTTCAGTTTGTTAATATGGTGTATCACGTTGATTGATTTGCATATATTGAAGAATCCTTGCATTCCTGGGATAAACCCCACTTGATCGTGGTGTATGATCAGTTTAATGTGCTGTTGGATTCTGTTTGCTAGTATTTTGTTGAGGATTTTTGCATCTATGTTCATCAGTGATATTGGCCTGTAGTTTTCTTTCTTTGTGACATCCTTGTCTGGTTTTGGGAATTATCTGTTTCAGCAGCAGCATCATACTGTTGACTAATATAGAGCTTAGTCAACTAAAACTTACAACTCTTCCTATGCTCTGTGCTTACTGTTAATCCACATTCTCCTAGTCTTGAAATTGTGCAGTTGCTTTTTTGAACCTAGGCGCTCACTTTACACTTATTGAAGATAATATTTGAAGAAGGCTTTGGAAATCCTGGTTATATCATCCGGAATATAGACTCTCCCCCACCATCTTTGTGTCATTGCAAATCAGATACTCATGCCCTCAAACTCCTCATATAGGTTGGTGATAATGAGGGTGAACATTATTGGGCCAAGGAAAAAATACTAAAGGGCAGAGATCTTGTTAGTTACCCACCTTCTGTTTCAGGGAAATAAGTACTTTGTACTCATTTCATCAGGGAGCATAAGGCTAACTTGAGAGGTCTCCCTCTCCCCTCCTGCTCTGTGGCCACTCATTCTCAGGCACCACACACACCTCTCAGTATGGTCAACAAGGCAACAAACATGCTATTCAGAGAACTTCACTAAGTGGCCAGGTGCCTGCTGCTGGGCTCTTTTGTTTGAAATTTGGCTACTGCCTCCAGACCTGGTCACGCCCCCTTGGAAGGGCTGTTTGGCTCACTCTGAGGGAATTTCGTGCTTGACTCCAATGAAGCTTGTAAGACCTCCAGCAGAGTTTGACCCCTGACCCAAACCTTCCTAGGGTCCCCCCTCCCTAGCGCCAATATCCACCCGGCCAAGCCCCTTTGTGTGGAAATGCAGCCCTGCTTTCCAAGACCCTGCTTCAGATAGAACTCTTCCCAATGCTTGAGGAACTCAGTGTCAAGGAAACACAGTGGGGGGACCTTGGAGTTGTCATATAACCAACCTTATCTGGCAACTTTGTTTCTTCTGATCGACAGGCAAGCCCTTTGCATCCCCAAACTTCTCCATTATCTTCTGGTTGATGCCAAGAATTCCGTCATTGCCAATTTATTCCTTTAACTTAACGTTATTCCCTGTTAAACTAGTTTCTTCAAGGAAAGGTAAGCCATAGACTTTCTGGCAAGTCAGCGCAATGTTCTTCAGCTGTTTCTCTGACATGACTGTGGAAGAGGGGAAAGGAGCACGAGGAGGCCAGGAAGCCTAAAAAAACCAAGTACTTTGGGATTTAATTTCAGTTTGTAAGTGAATGAAATAAATATTAAACCTTGTTTAATAATAATAACAGTAAATACTTAACAATGTTTGCCTCACATCAACCCTGTGAGACAGGTAAAATTGTTAGCCCCTTTTCCAGATGAGAAAACTGAGGCTCAGAGAAATTAAATAATTTGCCCAAGGTCATACAGCTAGTAAGGAATACAGTCAAGCTTTAAACACAGGAAGTCTTGCCCTAGAGCTTAAGCCTTACTGCCTCTGCCTGTGTCTCTTCTCCGTCCCTCCATGAGTCTTTCCTGTTGGTATTGAGAGCAGTCCATGGAGCTCAGTCAGTGAGTGGACATCAGTAGGAGAGGCCCCTGCAGCTGCTCTGTGGCAGGCCCTATGGGCACATTCCATATGGAGAAGGTCATTGTCCCCACCATGTGCCCTCTGATGGGCGCACGGCAGAGTTAATGAGTGGATAGCAGATGAGCAGACTTGCCTCATCAAATTTTCTGTAAGGATCATTACAATTTGAGTAATGTAGTACAAGCTTCATAAACCAGAGGGGTTCAGTCTCTACAGGCAACCTGATATAAGATAGTGTTGTCGACTGAACAGTGCAGAGATTGGCTGATTGGTTTGGGTGAGCAAATAAACCCACAGGCGAGCTTAGGTACATCACAGAATCTCAGAGCTAGATGGGGCTTTAGAGAATCATCTGGTCTAGCAACCCATAAAACAATTACCTCTAAATTACCCCCCACGTACACACACCACCACCACAACCAGTCGTAGTCTAGCTTAAACACCTCTAAGAATGGGGAACTCACTACCTCCCAGAGCTGTCTTTTCTGTCTGTTAAGAGTGATAGAATGCAGTTCAGTCCTGGTGATTAAGAACGCATTTTGTGCCTGTCAGAAGTTCATCACTGAAGTGGCAGGGAAGGAGAATTCTCAATACCTCTAACAGGGCCTCTGTCCCTGAGAGGTCACTTATATTCAGGAGGAAAAAGGACTCCAGATTTTTCTTAGGCAGCAATAATGAAAAGCCGGGTTAGGTAAATGAGAAACCCCACAGGAAGTCCTAGGAGTTCCCTGATTGAGCAGCTGCAGGGAGCTTCGGGGCTGAGCTTTTGGGACAGCTCCACTCGGCTCCACTGCCCTTTGTCTGGGCTCTGGCCCCCCCAGGGATGGGATTCCTATAGTGAACTTGACAAAGGAGAGCAGAGAAAGATATTCTTGAAGCCCAACCTTCAGTCCTAGGGCTCTCTGGGAAACAGCTGGGAATCGCAAGCTAGGCAGCCAGCAATCCAGCAGACAGAAAGGGAATCTCTCTGCACCAGCAAGCACAGTCCAAGGCCCCAAAGAGAACATGTGCCAAAGCAGAAAGAATTGTTACAGACCCAGCAGAGAAAGAATTTAGGCATCAGCCTCCTTAGCAAAAAGCCTTCCTTCTCAGAGGCCTCAGCACCCCAAAGGCAACCTGGGGTAATGCCTTTAATAACAGTAGTAGATACCAGTTAGTGAGCACTTACTCTGTGGCAGGCCCGGTGTCCCCTACTTTATATGTATAATCTCCTTTGATCCCCACAATATCACCAGAAGGTAGATGCTATTGTTTTCCTCATTCTTCAGGTCCAGAGAGGTTAGGTAATATGCCCAAGGCCACACAGCTGGTAAATGGCAGGGCCAGAATTCTAACCAGAGCTGGAACCTAGGCTTCTCTGACTCCAGAATCTATGTAGTAGCCACTTTGTCATGCTACCTGTCCCAGTGAGGCAGGACAAAGTCTCTCTCTGCTTCTCTAGCCACAATTTAATTAATTCTTCACATTGCCCCCAGAGTTACCATCTTGCTAATATTGCCAGCTCTACTCAAAATCTTCAGTGGCTGTCTTTCTGCTTCTAGCACAAAGTTCAAGATCTTAAGGATAGTATTGAAGGTCATCTCAGTGTGGCTCAACTTACTCTTTAGATCCATTTTCTATTACTAGCTTCATCCCCCCCATGTCCCACCTCACCTCATCCTGCCTTATGCTCCAACCATGCTGGCTGACTCGCCATTCTCTGAAAATGCCACATCTCATCCTCTCTTTTCTTCCACTGGTCCCTCTGCTTGGAAATTCCTTCCTTTCTTCACCTGGCTGATTTATTTCTTCTTCCAAGCCCAGTTGACATATCAACTTCTTTCTGAACTCTTCCTCAAGTCTCTCAGTTAGAATTATCCCTGCCTCCTCCCATCTCTTATATCCTTTTGTGGTTAATAATCTTATAATGTTTTCACACTCCCTATATTACAGTTATTCCTGCAAGAGCATCTCTTCTAGTCAAAATAGAAAACGCCAGGAGCACACAGAAACCATGCCTTCTATTCAGCTCTGTCGCTGAATGAAGGGAATTGCAGGTTTTGGGGTTGCTCAACCCGAGGTCTCGCCTCTAATGTGCGGTCTCCATAGGTCTAGGCCGCGCCAATAAATGCAATCCAGGAAGGAGCAAAAGAGGAGGCTGAAAGAGGCTCCAATGACAATCTTGCCTCATTCACTTGCAAGTGTTCCCATCAGGGGCTTCACCTCCTTTGTGGTTGTCTCCATTCAAAGAGCCTCAACCTTCCCGCAATCTTGCCAAAACAAAACTTTCAAAATATTTTAAGAGAATTAAAGGCATCTCTTTGAGGGTAGACTGCTGCAACAACCCAGATGGATCTCAAAAATTTAATGTTGATCAAAAGAAGCCACACAAAGAAGAATGCATCCTGTATCATTTCATTCAATGAGATTTAAGAACAGGTAAAAGTAATCTATGGTTTTCGATGTCAGCATAGTGGTTACCTTTGGGGGAGGGGGGCTAACTGGGTGGAAGCACTGAAGGAAGCTTCTGGGGTGCTGAAAATGTTCTTTATCTTGACTTGGGGAGTGGTTACATAGATGTGTGTATGTCTAAAAGATTCTTGAGTTGTACACTTAAACTTGATGCACTTCACTGTATGTGTGTTATACCTCGATTACAAAAAATAAATAAACAACCTTCCTTCCAAGTTCCCAGAAACCAGACTTTCAAAATATTTTAAGTAATTTTTCCATGTGTCTTTTGAGGGCAGCCTGTATCTCTAAACCACAAAGACAACAAAAACCCTCCTAATATTAAGAAAAAAATGATTGCACTTTAGGATCCACACACAGTTTAAGAAATGTTCAACCAAGATGATTTGAAGATTCAGATCCAGGAGTTTGGGCCTACAGAAAACATTGAGTCCTACAGAGGCTCTAAGCGGGAGTAAGTTATGAATTTAAATTTCATAAGAGCAGGTAGCCTCTCAGAAACACCATTTCCCATCTCTCCTCTACTCTACTCAACCTTGAGCCTACTTGCCACATCACCTCTTCTGTGGTGCATTCTCTGGTCCCTTTTGTACCTCACACTCCAAGATCAAAGCAATCCCAACTAGTTAGTAGTAGAGCATGACTTAGGGCCTTGCTACTCAACGTGTGGTCCACAGACAAGCAGCATAGGTATTACCTGAGAGTTTGCTTAGAAATGAAGAATCACTGGCTCCACCCCAGACCTACAGAATCAGAATATGCATTTTAATTTGATTCCAAGGTGACTCATGCACATGAAAGATTAAGATGAGGTTTAAGAGAGCTCTTACTCAAATTTAAAAGTGCTTCCAAATCACCTGAGGCAATCCTTACAGTTGCAAATGCATGGGGGTCTTACCTCAGAGGTTCTGATTCAAAAATTCTAGAGCTGGGAATCTGGATTGTAATAAGGCTGGGCTTGAAAGTTTCCAAGAAATTTGGCTCAAACTTGAACCGTTTCTTGCTAATAGAGACAACACCACAGATGGTAACTGAGTTCCTTGCCAGTTCCCAGAAGCCTGCTGAACAGGTAGGTGTCAATCATGATTTGAGACCTAGCTATCAAAAGAGAGGCTCATGGAAAATGCAGACACTAGGCCTCACCAATCAGGACTCAAAGCTGCCCTTTCCTTACAGCCCAGTGCCCGCCAGAGAATCCTAGGTCAAGTACTCATCCATTCTCTTTTTGGCACCTTCCATCTGCCTCAAAGAGGAGAAAACCCACCTCCTCCAGGATCTCCGTGTTCTTAGAACACAGACTGTTCCACCTAGACTGAATGCCAGGTGCCACTGCAAGCAAACCAGGGCCAGAAGGAGTCAAAGACCCTGTCACCTGTCACTGTGGGCAAAACCTCCCTGGACAATGGCAGCCACGGGTACCTGAAGGCTTCTCCCAAGCCTGGTACCCTGGAGCCAGAGAGCAAGGAAAAGGCTTGGCAGGAAATTCTAGTCACCATGTTAGGAAACACTCACAGCAGTTGAAAGTGGCAACGTTCAGATGTCCCATCCATTGTTGTCAAGTACAGGATTTTACTAAGCATTCAACTAAAGTGGCCAGGTCTCAGATTGACAAAAATGAAAATGAATATATTAACACCCAGGGTGGCTGAGGGGAAGAGAAGGGGACACTCACACCACTGGGGAGAGAATAAATGAAGACTAATTTTTAGAAGGCATTTTGGCAATATGTGTCCTGCAGGGAAGGTGCAAAGTGGGGTACTTGGAAATTCAGCGGAAATGACCTAAAACCAGATCGAGATTACAGCCTCCTACCTTTTCTTGCCAATTATATTGGCTAACGCTGTAAAGAATAAGAACACCCATTGCTGGTGAGACTGTAAGGAAGTGGGCACTTCTGTTTACTGACGATGATAAGGTTAAACTTGGTGTATCCTTTCTGGAGGGCATTTTGGAAATAATAATCAAAAGCCTTAAACGTGTGCCTACTTGCTGATCTAGAAATCCCATGTTTGTCACAAGTTTGCTTGTAATAGTGGGATTCCATGTAACCACGGAAAATGTTATTTCAGTCTATTTTTATGGACCTACAAAGGTGTTAACAATATATTGTTAAATGAAAAATCAGTGTGTATAGTAGGATCCTGGTTTTCAAAATATATGTCTGCGTAGATTTCTTAGCATAGGAAAATGTCTGGTGTGATAGATGGGTCTAGTCCTTGCATGGGAGGATTAGAGAGGCTTTTTTAAATTACTTTTGTTTTTTCACATTTTCATATTTTTCTATAATGACTATGAATTTTTATGAAAATTTTAAAAATAGTAATTCTTTCAAAAACTAAAGAAAGATCAGCCAGGATAAAGACCTAAAGGAGGAGGTGCCCTGTTATTAGTCTAACGTACCGACCTTCAGAGCACAGAGAACCCCTAGAGTGAAATGCAAAGCAGTTACAATTTGTTCTTGAAATGGGACTTATCGTAAATGGCTAAGGAACAGAGATGAAGTGTCATCAATTTTAAAAAAAGAAGTGGAAGCAGAGCCCTTGTGTTCTCCCTAAAAAGATGTTACATTGGCAATCCTTCTAGCTTATCTACTTGACATACAAGGGCAGGAGGCTGAGAGAAAAGTACAGTTACTAGTCCTGTCATTTTATTTGGACACTCATATTTAGATCCCATTCATACTTAGATGACATAGCCATCCTACTGACTTGCCCCACCATCAGACTACTCGCTGGGGAGCCCCAGAGCTTGCAGGGCAGGGCAGAGGAAAACATGGACATATGGACATCTTTGAGAGTCAGCAGAGCTGCTGAGGGGGCTTCATGAAATTGAGTCTCTTAAGCCTACCTGAAGAACGACTGTCCAGTAGTGGGGAGAGCTGCCGTCTCCCAATAAGCCATGAGGCACCCAGCCCAACGCAGCTGGACCAGGGCACTAGGGCAATGCAGAAGGGTGACCAAAAGGAGTTTTGTCATCAGTCATCCTCAGTACGATGCTCCTCTCACCCCAAATCCTACTAAGAGCTGTGGTTGTGAACACTGCTGTTCATGACCCATTCGTGGGTCATGACATCACAACCAGTATGTTTAAATATGCAGTAGAACAGAATGATACAGGTTAAGATAGAATAGGAAAATATAGGACGGAAACTATGAAGGTGCCTCCTGGGTAGTAAGAGAACAAGTATGTTGTGTGTGTGTGCCTGTACGTGTGTGTATGTACCGGTAGTGATAGTTAATGTATTATTTACTCTGGGACATGGTCAAAAAGTTGGAAAGTTGAAGAACTAGAGGTTTTGTGTCTGGATGCTTCTGCCCACTACACCAAGGGCATCGTCACTTGAATCCCCCAACCCACGTTTGCTGCCTGTTCGCTGCTTTGGACTCATCAACTTCTTCACCCAGATATGTTCTGACTGGGCCTGACTTTAAAAAAAATTTTTTTATCTTATATTGGAGTACAGTATAGTTGATTTACAATGTTGTGTCAGTAACCTATATGGGGAAAGAATCTGAAAAAGAATGGATATATGTATATGTATAACTGATTCATTTTGCTGTACACCTAACTGAGCCTGACTTTTAAAAAATACAGTCCCAATGCCATAATTTTTTTTCCAAGATGACCAAAAGCCTACGTAAAAATAACTATCAGTATAAAAATACCTATCAAAAATACCCTTTAGTCAGGGAACAATGCTTGAATTTAAGGCACTTTTTTCTCCCACCTACTCACGTGCAGAGGATAGATTCATTTTATGAAACAAAAAAAGTCATACTTACTATTTTATACTTTTCTAAAATATTCTCTCTTTAGGCTTTAATGTTGATCGTTCCTAATAGATAATATTCGGCTTACAGAAAAGACATAGGTTTATTAAGTGGCCCGTTTTTAAAAAAAAAACAAAACAAAACAACCTAAAGACATAATTGGATCAAGAAGTGAAAGAAAAAAATTAATCTCAACAAAATATCTCCAGGACTCAGTTTCTGAGCAATTGCCTTATAGTCTATAATTATGAATAAAATACCCTTTGAAAAGACCTCATCAGAATCAGAGAGAAATGAGAACAATAGGGTAGGGATTACAAAAGATTGGTTCTTCTCAGATAATTGTTTTTAATAAAATGGTAAAAGTGTAGAAAACACCAGGCAACTATAATTAGGATAATAATCTATTGTTATACAGGAATATATATACCCTGTTTTCGCTTCTATTGGAAAGCAACAAAGAAAATGAAGTAAAGGATGAGTGAATACGTTTGAACGATAGTTATACATTAAACTGTAGCGGTCATTAATTAATCTTTCCCTTACGGCAGAGCCAGCCAAATAACGAAGAGTGGATGCTGTGTTGCATGCAGGCTCTGAGAGCACTCTACTTTTAGAGAGCAGCCCAGGGGGACTACAGGACTGCTTTAACATATGACTGCCTACATTTTCTATTTATTTGCTTAGGCACAATGGTATTCAGACACAAAACATCTCCTCTAAACTGTTGAATTCTTTTCTGTCAGCTGTGAGTGTCTGAAGCTATCTCTGGTCTTTAGTTGAAAGAAATTCCAGGAGTGGAGGATCCATGAAGATCCATGAACACCTTAATTTGATTGTGACCTTGACAGAAAGATGTTTATGAGACACAGGACGTAACGGAAAAGATCTGGTTTTCATCTTCATTTTCCAGATAAAAAATAAGAGGGAGCAAAATCAAACCATCTCCCCTGCTCCAGGCTGGGGAGAAGAGGACCAGCTTTGTCTAGGAGTTCCTGTCCCCTGGCTGCTCTGGGTCAGAGGACAGCCAGACCTTTCCCTGCTGCCTCTAGAGGAACATGCTTTTGCCCATTCCAAGGAGACGGCCACTACATGCTGGGCCTAGGGACCTGACATGGGAGCCATGCCAAGTGAGCTTCAGGGAGAGGTCCTCGCCTCCAGGGCCACAATTCTTTTTCTTCTCCCCTGAAGCTGGGAACCCTCAAACAGGTAGGCCCCAACAATCCTGATTTAAGCATAAACTTGGTGGTATTGTCCAGTAGTTAATGCACAGGCTTTGGAGGAGGACTGCATAAGCTCAAGTCCTCTGCCATCTATAGCTGTGGGGCCTTAACAAATCCTTAAACTTCCCTGAACCTCAATTTATGCATCTATAAAATGGGAGCGAACACAGTGCCTCTCTCAAAGGGCTGTGATGAGGATTAAATAATTAAATACAAGTAAAGTTCTTAGCCTGGAACATAGTGAACACTTAAATACTAGCTATTTTTACAGTTGTCATCAACTGGAAATATTCATCTCCCTTATTTTTCAGTCTGATAGGAGTTTGGGGACTGCATTAAAGAAGAGCTAAGTGATCACTACTAGAAAAGTCTAGACTTTTAAACTAAACCCTAAGGATCTAGGATTGTCTTCTCTAAACAATTGTTAGTTTTCCATAACAACAGAGTCTTCTCTGCTCCCTTCCATTAGATGACTCCTGCTACCCAACACACGCGCACGCATGCGCGCGCACACACACATGTGCACACTGTGTGTGTGTGTTCACTGGAGTCTTTCTTTGCCAAGGTCAAATAGATGGATCTTTGCTTAAGGCGAGTACTTTGAGCTTCCCCTTCCCTGATTATGTTTGATTCCTCCCCACACCTCTCCTGCCGAATGGCATTGCATCTTCTGCTTTGAACATTCCCAGAGTAAGCTCACCATGCCCTAAGGCCACCATACTTATCTTTAGCAAACTCCTTCTATAAACAATTTCCTTCTTATTTTGGTCTGAAATCTCTACCCTTCTAGCTTCATCTACATCCTACTTCTGCCTCCTCAGGGGCCCTAACACCATAGAGTAAAATAAAGCCATTTGTATCATGAATATCAGTAAGAAAAGTCGTATTCCTTCCAAAGGGAGGGGTGGAGCAGCTCTGCATCTCCACTTACAGTTGTTTGAGATGACTGGTGTCTTGGGTTGGCATGAGTTTACCTTGGACCCAGAGCCCCCCTGTCTAGGGCAGCTCCCCTGGCTGTCTCCCATCTCCAGGAGCAATCTTCCACCTTTCTTTCCCCTGACTGCTCTTGGCCCAGCTTGGGTACATAATATCCACCTCACCTGACCTGACACTGGGTTTTAATTGGGGTCCCCTCAGGAGTATAGGTTGCCCTGATTCACCTTGGGGTATAAATACTGACAGCTGAGAGCCTGGAAGCCCAGACTCCGTGAGGAGCAGCAATATCACCCCTCTTCCCTCTCCCTCCCCCCACACAGTGTGGACAGAATCATTTAAGTCTCACAAAGTGTCAGAGGTCAGGACATTGTTTTCCCTCAACACATTAAAACAGATAAAGTGAGGGAATAAAGTCAATCAGTCAAGGATACTGTCAGAGATGCTACTGGAGGGTGCCGTGTTCCCCAGGCATCCACACAACAGACCCACACATCTGTTGAGTTACAGCCGTATAAAGTGCAGTTGATTTGGCTTAAGCCCATCAGTGATCATCTACCCATCGCTGCAGGCAAGTCCTAAAATCAAGGAGGGGAGCACCGGTGTGTACACACTGTGTGTGTTTTGGGGGTAAAGGGTGCCACACCCATGAATGGCTGTACCACATGTACATTTTATGTTACAAATTTCCTTTGAAACTTAATTAATTTTGATCTCTGTATTAGTTATATAATTTATTTCACATTCTGCCAATTTTTAAAGTCATTTTAGAGGCTTAGAAATATAACATTATCTTAGGCTTTCCCATCTATTATGTAATTAACACAGTGAAAAACAGAACTTTGGAAGTTGCACAGTATCAGTGCCTGTCTGCTTTAGGAAGACTTAAAAATTGTGTTAAATGCCATTTTCCATCACCTCTCTCTGCTGTGGAAAGAGAACAAGCTCTCACATAGCTCTCCAAATTTTAAACCCAACTTTTTGTTCCATAAAATAGTGTTTCTAAATAACTACTCGGCAACTTTGTTTTCTAAATTAAAGAAAGAGATGGAAAAGGGGACTAGGATTTATTGAACTCCAATCATGAGCTACATGTTTTACTTATATGAGTGGTAAAAGTTTGAGGGAAAGTTTCCTTTGTCTAGTGAAAATAAAAAACTGTGCTTAGGGCTTCCCTGGTGGCTCAGTAGTTGAGAATCCGCCTGCCAATGCAGGGGACACGGGTTCGTGCCCCGGTCCGGGAGGATCCCACATGCCGCGGAGCGACCGGGCCCGTGAGCCATGGCCGCTGAGCCGGCGCGTCCGGAGCCTGTGCTCCGCAGCGGGAGAGGTCACAACAGTGAGAGGCCTGCGTTCCGGAAAAAAAAAAAAGACTGTGCTTATTTGTAAATGCTAAGAAAATGAAATATATTATTAAACCTGGATTGTGCTTAAAATCAGTTTACACCACAATTTCCCAGAGTCTGTTTTGATGAACACGAATATTTTCAAACCTTTTTATTCTGAATTAATTTTAGATTTACAAAAGAACTGCAAAGAGTACAAAGAGCTTCCGTATATTGTTCCTTCAGCTTCCCCTGAGGTGAGCACCTTACATAACCAGAGTCAATTTGTCAAAACGAAGATATAAATATTAGTGCAATACTATTAACGAAACTCCAGATTTTACTCGGATTTCACCAGTTTTTCCACGAATGACCTTTTTCTGCACCAGGCTGCATTTATTCATCAAGTGCCCCTAGTCTCTCCAACCTATAACAATTTCTAGGTCTTTTATTGTCTTCCACGACCTTGACACAGGTGAATACTCATGTTACTGGATCTTCTGTGGGGAAAAAAATATTTTATAATCAATTAAGTTTAGAAAATGCTAAATAAAACAGACTTCTTGGACACTAGAAAAATATGCTAATGTGTTTTATGAATATTCGAGAGGGGCCTGCAATAAGCAGCGTTTCCCGAACATTTGGCCCCAGAGGCCACGATTCACAGAGTCTCTCTCCAGGCTAGGGTTCTCCAGGCTAGGGAAAGTCCGGTTTATACGATTTGTATTACATGAATGTCCTACCTGTTCTTCCTACCTCTGGTCCTGTACGTCTTCCCTCCATTCTCCAGTCAACCCCTAGAGTGAACTTTGCATACTGCAAAACTGCTCCAAAACCTTTCTTTAGCCTACGCTGAACTACAGGACTGGAACTCACACTCTTCAGCATGCAGTCCAAGCCCACGGCAACCTAGTTGCAGCCCACCTTCCCAGCCACAGCCATTTCTTCCCCTGCGGTCCTCAGCCGCACTAGCTTCTCCAGTATCTCCCCAGCCTGTCTCTTGCCTTTTCAGCACTCTCGCTCTGCCTTTCACTTCCTCCTTCTTGGTCTATCAAAACCCATATCATCCTCCTGGTCCAGTACAAATGCTATCTCCTTTCTGAAGTCTCCCTCCCTCTTCCACTCCTACAAGCCTAAGATCAGAATGAATCACTCTGCTCCTGGGTTCTCATCATCACAGTGCCCACAGCACTCATTTCATTTTGCCACCTATTAGGGTCAGCTGCATGTTTGTGCCCCGTTCTAGGCTGTGAGCTCCTTGAAGATGAGAAATGGACCTTGTTTGCCATTATAAGTTTGGCTTCTCATCTTTGGACTTGAACAAACTAGGGGCTCATTAAATGCTTGACAAATGAATGAACAGAAGTCTATAGTACTTTACACTTTCTAAGTCTTTTATTTGAGTCTCACAATAATCCTGTAAGGAAGGAGTGATAATTATTCCCAGGTTACAGTTAAGGAAACTGAGGCATAGGTTGGTTAAGTGACTTGCCCAGCTGTCACATAGGTAATCAGGTGTAGAGCAATATTCCCTGATCTCAGTTAGTAACTGTTCTTTTCAACCTCCCCACAGCCTTCTTGAGCAAGTAAGTGGACATCAAACATCAAGCATCTACCGTGTGCTGAGAACTAAGATGTGGGGGACCCAGAAATGAATAAGAATGAAGAAGCATTTCTGCTGAAACAGGTGGGAGTGGTATTACTTTATGGACAAAAACATCCTGACCTGAGAAAGGCAGTGAGAAGATAAAAGGATCAGAAAAGCCTCGGAGACAGGGACGTGTTGGTGGCAACCAGAGAGAGATAGCTACTGGTTGTCAAAGATCAGGCAAGCTGGGAAGAGCTGTGTCGAGCTGGAAATCCGTTCGGAGACAGTGATGAAGCCAGCACTCTTTGATTGCCTAAAATTGGCTGTGCAGAAATGGATGGCAATGGAGACGTTTGCTGCTGGGGAAAGAATATACTTTAAATTTAATGAGGACAACTCTAGAAGCCCTGCTGATTCCTGATTGATAAGTACTAAGGCGCCTCACTTAACTTGCAGGCACAGCTGTCTGCACTGAGCTTCGGTGGTTATTGGGCAGCAGCTCTGCCCGCAGGGAAACAGTCCCTGCCTTTTTGCCTGTTTGTGATTTCACCTCCTGGACAGCAAATGGGCGAAGGAGCAAGCCCAGAGCCCCACAACCCCAAAAAGGTTATTTTGTCCAAGGCCAATATTGCCTATTCAATTCTCACCAGCCTGATTAGAAAGGATTATTCCGAAGGCCTGTGAAGTATCTAGTAACCAATCTTCCTGAGTTATTTTTGAATAGCTATTGAATGGATAATTTCCATACCCATTATCAAAATGATATGCTGGAGGTGAAATTTAGCCGTATTGTATTTGATCAGTAATTGCAGAAATGTTTCCCTCAGATTTAATGCCTTATTGGCAGCAGGTCTCCCTACAGGCGCGGAAGACTGGGATACTTTTTGGTTGACACGAATGCTTTATTATTGTAATATTTTTGTTGCGGTGGGAGGAGGGGGGACTAGATTTATTTGGACATCTGAAGATGAATTGAAAGGTTTTCTTTCACCTCCTGAGAGCAGCATTTGGCAACATAGCGTTTTCCACCAGCAACAGCGAGTGAATAATATATCTCCCAGTCGCCCAAGCCTCAGTGCCTGGAACAAGAGTAGACCCCAACGCTCCCCGTGGACAGCAAATCCGACGACAGCAGCCACTCATGCAGGTCCCTGTTAGCAGAAATAAATGGAATAGGAAATGAAGCTTGAGCTATTTGACTGTGGAAAGGTAACTCGAGTCCTGAGGTTCACTTTATGCCTCTGCCTTGTAAGATTCTAGATCAGCCGCTGCCAATAGTAATATAATGCAAGCCACATGTGTAATTTTAATTTTTCCCCATTTAAAAAAAGTGAAAAGAAACGGCCAAAATTAATTTTAATATTTTATTTAACCAAATATATCCAAAATATTATCATTTAAACATAAAATCAATATAATATTATTAATTACATTTTTTTCATACTAGCTCTTCAAAATTGGGTGTATATTTTACCCTTACAGGACATCTCAATTCAACTAGCCACGTTTCAACTAGCCACATGTGGCTAGGGGTCGCTGTACTGGACAGCACGGGTCTAGCTTGAGCTGCATACCAGGGATTGCAGCTTCCGATTTAGTCCCTGATTTGAACTGGTCCTTTTGGTTTGCTCTGCCCCTAGGCCAGGGAAAAGCTCAGATTGCCCTCATCTTTTATATGGAGCCCTGTCCCCATTCAATCCTGTAGTCCTATGCAGACCTTGCCAGGGTTGTCAAATCCCCAAATCAAAATCATCTGCTGACCGTTGGGACAAGTAAGGTCGCACAACGATTTATGCAAAGAAAGGAAAAGGCAGCCTCCCACACCACTTTCAGAAGGAAATGACTACGGTAGAGACTCAGCCAGCTTCATTTCAGTTTCATCAATTCATTAGAAATTTTGCTGAATGCTTACTATGTGCTACCCTGGACAATGGTTTCAAACAGCTTGGCCTGTATGTTCAGCACTGTCTATTGGGGACATTTTGGAACAGTTGTATTACATTTTTCTTTGTAAGAATAAATGGAAATTCAGAAAAACAAAAGGAATAATACTAATGACAAGAAACATCTCAAACTTAATTGAGACAAAGATGGAAATCATTGGATATGCTGTAACATGGTAAATATTTAGCTTTGATTGGATTCTCATTGGGCTTAAGGCATTTATGTCTTCAGTTGTAAACAAAAGGATCACAATTCTGGAACATAAATAAAATTATAAACATCTATTTTTGAAAAATGTGACTGGAAAGTAAAGTATAATTGGGGATTTTTATATTATGTTTTAGCTCTCTGGGAATCAGCTCCCTCCCACGTTTCCAATAACATGTGGGTCTACTATTTGACTCATATGTTGGAATTTTGCATATATTTTCAGGATTGCTTTCTATTGTTTTCTATACCTTTTCAGGGAGCTGCTTGAATAATGTTTGGAGTCATCAGCTTTAAGATGATAGTTAAACCTTGAAGTAGCTGCAGCTGTTTCCTAAATGTCTCACTGGTTGGCTAGTGTTCCTGTCAACACCTTATGCAGCCAAGTTTCTTGGCTGACAAAAATATATAAAGATAATTCATTAAGAAGCTTAATCACTGGAAAAGTCCCATTTTTGAAAATCACATTTTTCTAAATTTCTCCTATTATTTTTCATTTTATGCCACTCAGGATTGAAATGGACAGAGGGTCAAGTAAAGTAATAAAGTAAATTAAAATAAAAGAGTTAATGAAAGCTACCTTGTAAGCCTGCCAGGGTGGCCATGAAGAACAGCTTTTCCATAATAATAACGTTCTATGACTCCTAATATTTGAACATGTATTTTATATCCTGGTTGTGACTGAAAGTAGCCCAATATGTTTAGAAGCAAAGAAAAAATATTAGCCCATAAAAATTCCCTTTTAAAAACGGAAGCTATCCAATTTACTTGGCTAAAAGAAGCGTTGCCAGGAACTTCTACCTCTTTGGAAATTAATCCCAGCAGGTGAACTATTATGTTCCCACCTTGGGCTGGAAGAGCATGTGCTGGGAGTCACTAGCCTCATAACCTTGGAATTTATGCAAAATAACATACCTGTGAACTTTACAAACCAAATGAATGCATTTAAGACAATTTAAACTCTGCTTGGTTGAAAGAAACAACTGAGAATGGATGTTTGAAGAATACTTCTTCTGCATACAGACTGCTCTTCTTTCTTATGCCAACATCTAGGTCAGGGATCGGCTGATAATAATTTTAAAAAAAAAGGATATTCATATCCTATTGAGAACTTTCAAAAGTTGGATTTTATTTCCCCTTTTCTATTGTGAAACTCACTAAATATTGCAAACAAAACAAGGCAGTCGTCATCAGTGCCGTTATAATCACAGGTGTGATGTTGAGGTCTGTAAGTTAAGATGTACCTTAACCATCTGCGAATATTTTCTCCCACTCCGTAGGTTGTCTTTTCATTTTGTTTATGGTTTCTTCTGCTGAGCAAAAGCTTATAAGCTTGATTAGGTCCCATTTGTTTATTTTTGCTTTGCTTTCTTTTGCCTTGGGAGGTTGACCTAAGAAAACATGGCTATTATTTATGTTAGAGAATGTTTTGCCTATGTTCTCTTCTAGGAGTTTTAGCAACATGGATGGACCTAGAGATTGTCATATTAAGTGAAGTAAGTCAGACAGAGAAAGACACATTTCGTATGATATCACTTATATGTGGAATCTAAAAAAATGATACGAATGAACTTGTTTACAAAACAGAAACAGACTCACAGACATAGAAAACAAACTTATGGTTACCAAAGGGGGAAGGGGGGGAGAGATAAATTAGGAGTTTGGGATTAACATATACACGCTACTATATGTAAGACAGATAAACAACAAGGACCTACTCAATATATTATATCACCCAATATATATATTACTCAATATATTATAATAACCTATAATGGAATAAATTGTAAAAGAATATACGTATGTATAACTGAATCACTTTGCTGTACACCTGAAACTAACAAAGCATTGTAGATCAACTATACTTCAATTTAAAAAGTTTAAAAAAAATATGTACCCTTAAGACAAACCAGATCACAAACTGTTGGGATGGCTTCCTGCTTTTTTCTGAAAGGCAGTACCTAGAGCTCTACTTCTCAAAGTTTACTGTGCATGTGACTCACACGAGGATCTTGTTAAAATGTGTATTCTGATTCTGTGGGCCTCGGATAGGGTCTGAAACTGAAATTTGTTATAAGCTCCCAGGGATGCTGATGCTGTTGATTCACAGGGCACACTTTGAGTAGCAAGGGGTCTAGAATATAAGGCGAAGCTTATACACTCAGAAATGCACTCTGTCTTCCTTTACAGGAGGCATGATTCACTTAGGAAATGAATGTGTTTGCTCCTCTATCTAAATATTTATTTGGGGAGTGTTCGTCTTCGTGAAGGAAAGAAAGGACAAGGGAAGTAGCTTCCTGAGTATACAGTTATATGCCAGGGACTGTTTGGGCACTTGCATTTAATTCTGACAAGTACCATGCAAGGAAAAAGGAACTGAGGGAGATGTCTTTGTCTAAGATCAAAGTTTCTTTCCTCTGGACCATCCTGTCTCCAAGTCTCCAATCTTATGACCATGGCCAAAGGTGCCATCTAATTCACCTCTTTTTCAACATGATTTCTGCGATTCTAAAAAGAAATACAATCCAAGCTGAAAATGTTTTACCTCATTTCGTGAAATTTAATAGAGCCCCATGACAGCTCTGAATATACTACCAGTTAGTTACTTTGTGTCCCTGAAAATACAACAATTATACTCAATAACAACCTAGTATTTCATCCTTAAGCAGAAAAGCAGGGGTTGGTGTTGTCCTCTGACCCCATGTGTCTGTCTTTAGTCACTCACTCCTGGCCACACCTCTGGGATGCCAAAACAAAGCCAATCCATCAGTTGTTTGATCAAAATGAAGTCAAGAAATCAGTTTGCATTCATCATTGAACTGTCCCACCACTAAAGCTAAGTCAAGAGGGCTTGAAACACTTCAAACAGGCATTCCAAGAAAACACATTTCAATCGGTCATGGATTAACATGACCCAAATCTATCGGGTTCCTTAAAAAACTACAAATAGAACTACCATACGACCCAGCAATCCCACTACTGGGCATATACCCTGAGAAAACCATAATTCAAAAAGAGTCATGGGCCTTCCCTGGTGGCGCAGTGGTTGAGAGTCCGCCTGCCAATGCAGCGGACGTGGGTTCGTGCCCCGGTCTGGGAAGATCCCACATGCCGCAGAGCGGCTGGGCCCGTGAGCCATGGCCACTGAGCCTGCGCGTCCAGAGCCTGTGCTCCGCAACGGGAGAGGCCACAACAGTGAGAGGCCCGCATATCGCAAAAAAAAAAAAAAAAAAAAGAGTCATGTACCAAAATATTCATTGCAGCTCTATTTACAATAGCCAAGAGATGGAAGCAACCTAAGTGTCCATCATCGGATGAATGGATAAAGATGTGGCACATATATACAATGGAATATTACTCAGCCATAAAAAGAAACGAAATTGAGCTATTTGTAATGAGGTGGATGGACCCAGAGTCTGTCATACAGAGTGAAGTAAGTCAGAAAGAGAAAGACAAATACCGTACGCTAACACATATATATGGAATTTAAGAAAAAAAATGTCATGAAGAACCTAGGAGTAAGACAGGAATAAAGACACAGACCTACTAGAGAATGGACTTGAGGATATGGGGAGGGGGAAGGGTAAGCTGTGACAAAGCGAGAGAGAGAGTGGCATGGACATATATACACTACCAAACGTAAAATAGATAGCTAGTGGGAAGCAGCCGCATAGCACAGGGAGATCAGCTCGGTGCTTTGTGACCACCTAGAGGGGTGGGATAGGGAGGGTGGGAGGGAGGGAGACGCAAGAGGGCAGAGATATGGGAACATATGTATATGTATAACTGATTCACTTTGTTATAAAGCAGAAACTAACACACCATTGTAAAGCAATTATACTCCAATAAAGATGTTAAAAAATAATAAAGAAAGAAAAAGGGAACAGGGGACCGATGGCAGAATCTATACCTACCATTTTGAAGCAACTTGGTTTCTGCTGCATCCTGAAAGCAGATCTCATTCTGCCTGGGAATAAGGGACATGATCAGGAGTAAATAGAACCACCAAGTTGTTCCACCAAATTCAATTCATCAGGCAATTACCAAGCCCCTGCTGCATGCACTGTTTTCAGGGAGACTGAAAAGAGTAAGGGCCAAGGTCTGCTCTCAAAACTGCATGGGCAGGTATACAAATGATTTGGACAAGGTCCAGGAATTTAAGGGACAGAAAGAAAATGCCAAGCAAATGGCATCAAGATTCGGGGAGGGAGAGATCATAACCTGTTGGGGACATCGGGAAAGCCTTCCTGGCCAAAGTGATATTTGAGGCGAGCCTTGTAGAATGAGTAGAATTTCCACATGTAGCTCTGACAAGGGGGTGGAGCCTGTATCCGGGAGAAGAAGCAGCCTAAGTAAAGAAATGCATGAAAGCAGAAAAGTGTAGACAATATTCAGGGGACTCTGGTTTGCCTGAAATGTAGGACGTGCTTACTGCACAAATAACTAAGAAGAGGAGATAAGGCCAGGCAAGTGGTTGGAGGCTACATTGTAGAAGACCCTAAATAACCCATTTAACCGGGGAGGCTCTTATTATTAAAGAGCAAAATGATGGTTTATATGATTCCTAAATATATCTGCACAAAATACTCTTATCTTCACTAAAATATCATCCAGCTTTGATATAATGCTGCAAATAGGCTACGCCAATGTTGTGTATTAAATCTGAAAACTTCAGTGCCACCCTGCCAGTTATTAAGGCATACGACAAAGCCAGGGTGATCAGAACAGTGTGGTATTGACCCCCAAAGCAGACCAATAGTCCAGTGGATCAGAAGTGAGCACTCGGAAACAGTCACACACACACACACACACACACACACACACACACACACACGCTGTTTCAGGTATGAATTGCTACCTAACAAGTTACCCTTGCCTGCCTGAGTCTGTGCTCCACAGAGCAGCCAGAGTGATAGCTTTAAAACTGTTTGAGTCACTCACATGCTCGAAATCCTCCAGTGGCTTCTCAACACACTCCAGATAAAATCCAAATCCCTGGCATGACGTCTAAGGCCCTCTATGTTCTGGTACTTATTACCTTTCCATCCTTATCTTTTAACACTTTCTCCTTTGCTCACTCAGCTCCACCCACCTCTTTGCTGGTCCTTTAACACACTTACCTCAGGAAACCTGCTGCTTCCAAAGCCTAAATGACAATTCCCCCGTATAGCCCCATAACTCAAATCAAGTCTTCATTCGAATGCCACTGCTTCAGAGAGGCCTTCCCTGACCAATCTATCTGAAATAGGACCCCCATCACTCTCGGTCCCTTTGTATCTCAGCACTCACCACCACTTGATGTATCATCTCTTCATTTGTTTATTTCCGCCTCCTGCTACTAGAATATCAGTTCTGTGAGGAGAAGGATTTTTGTGGCTGGTTCTCTACTGTAGCCCTAGCACCCAGGACAGGGCTTGGTACACAGCAGCACTGAGAAGGTAGGGATCCAGGCTACTCTAACAACTAAGGAAACGCCCTTCCTGCCTGCCTTGCCCACTCCAATCTACTCTGCACTTGCAGTCATGAATCTCATCCTTTCACTCTGATTCAAATTACCCAGGGGTTCATTATCACTACTTACACAACAAGGCCCACATCCCTAGGCCTATATTCAAGGTCCTCCTTGCTTAGGCCCCAGCCTAACTTTTCTAGTTTTATGCCTCACTTTTCCTTGCCAATCAATTTATCTGTGCTCTGGTCCAACTGTTTTCAAGTTCTGTTTTTATCGGTGGAACACTGATACTTTTCCCCCAAGTAAGATCTTACATGGAACCCTAATGTAGAAAATAGATTAAAGCCGAAGTATTTTGGTTGAAACTGCAGTAGGCATCCTAGGGATTCCTCCAATTTGACCTTCCTTCTTCCCTGCAGTACCCTCCGAAGCAGCTCCAGCAAACCTGGTTTGAAAAGCTCTAACAGTGTACGTCTCCCAATACTTCTGAACACCCCATGTCCCCCACCCTGAATGTCCTTCAAGACCATCTGTGCAGGTCCAAATCCTACCTACACTCAAGGTCCGGTCAAATATCATCTCCTCCACTAAGATTTCCCTGGTCTCATTAGATTTGACTCTTTCCTCCTCTGAACTTTGTTTATACATCTTTTATGGCCCTTACTTCCTTGCTTCCTGCATTAGGAAGATTGGTTTATAAGTTGTTTGTCTTACGAGGCTGTAAGCCATTAAAAGAAATGGGCAGTTAGTGTTTGCCCAATGAATGATTCATCTCTGTAGCCCTAATAATCCTAGTGCAGTGCCCTGTACCCAGTAGGTGCTCTAATACACATTTGTTTGTTGGATGAATGAATGAATGAATGAATGAGTTTCCTACATTATATAGAACAAAACCAGCTTTTAAATTGAGCTTATTTAGCCTGTGGTTTGTTTCTTTTCCTTTTGGTCATAAAAACAGACAATGCATCCGGTCCCCTGTGGCTCCTGAAGGCTTCAGTAAGCTGCCAAATAGCATTACTGAATTTATGATTGGATTAATGAAAAGGTTGTGGCAAAATTATCCTAGTGAGGAAGTGATCCTTTTGGGGACTTCAATTTCAACTGGTAGGGCAACATTAGTTTTAAATGAAAGAAAATATCTCATTGTGTAGACTTGTATAGCTGATAAATATGCCAGAAGGAGTGGCACACTGTAGTAGATGCAAATAGGAAGAAACTCACCATGGCAAACTGAAGAAAAGGGAAGCATGCTGTGTGACCTTACAAGAGTTACTCCCCCTCTTGGGGCCTCCCGTTTCTCAGTTTTCTTCGTGTGTAACTGGAGTTTCATTTCAATGATCTCCAAGTTTCCCTCCAGCCCAAGTCATCTATGGTTCTCTTGGATGATAAGCAGGCTACCAGTTTCCACTGGAGAAAGTCCCAGATAGCTAGTCCCCTTAAGCACCTGGCATTCAATCCCACTCTTCCATGAGGACCCCCTTCTAGTAACCCTGCTGGGTACAAGGGACATTTGAACCTGTCCCTTGCCAATTACCCACTGGATACATTTCCACAGAAGGAAAGGCAAATGGAGATCTGTCCAGGGAAGAAGACCCATCCTGGCCAGCCAATTTACCGGATAAAATTATCCTTCTTGCTCCCAAATATCCAAGTGGTTGAAAAGGAATGAGACCGCTAACCACAGCCTCCACCTGATGCTGCACTCATCACTGGGTGGTCTCAACCACATACTGTAGCAGTAAGGGACCTGTTATGTGGACTGAATGCTTGTGCGCCTCCCAGACTTCAGATGTTGAAATCCTAACCCCCAAGTTGATGGTACTTGGAGGTGGTGCCTTTGGGTGGTGATTAGGTCATGAGGGCAGAGCCCTCATGAATGGGATTAGTGTCCTTGTAAAAGAGACCCCAGAGAACTCCCCACTTCCACCATGTGAGGATACAGCAAGAAGATAACCCTCTATGAACGAGGAAGTGGGCCCTCGCCAGGTGCCGGATATGCCAGTGCCTTGATTTTGGACTTCCAGCTTCCAGATCTGTGAGAAATATATCTGCTATGTAAGCACCCAGTCTATGGTGTTTTTGTTATAGCAGCCCGAATGGACTGAGACAGGCCTTCACTGCACTGCATGATCCCCACCACCTTCACCTCCTAGTACCTGTGCTGGGGTTTTGCAAGGCAGTCAGCCATCACTCCTAAGTGGGAAGAGCTGCCTCCTCACATCTGCCTGTCCTTTTCTCTACACAGGTTTAAGGAGTCCATTCTCCAAGCTCCTCTTTTTAAAGCACCACCGTGAGTCTCACTGAAGTAGTGGGTTTGTTCTCAACAACTTATCTCTATCCCCATCATTGGCATTAGGAGAATAGTAAACTTTCTGTTCAAGCAGCTCAGCAGACACAGTTTTGCACTCAGCAGACCATTGGTTTGAAATTTGGCTTCATCAGTAATGACCTCTGTGACCCTGATCAAGTTACTTCCCCTCTTTGATCTTCAGTTTCCTCATCTATCAAATGTGGATGATAATCGTACCTTCCTCAAGGATTGATGTGAGGAATAAATGAGCTGAAGCTTTTAGTAAAAAACTTAGAGCAGCGCCTCACATATAACAAAAATTCTATAGACATTGACTATTATCACTATTATTATTAATAATAAAATTTTCTAAGTATAGTTAAGCCCCACTAATTCTGAATAAGGTGTTAGTGGGTGGTGGTTGAGGGGGTAGAAAACTTCCTATCAGGATTTATTATAATGATATGAAAATCATATTTATATAGGGTTTACAGTGTGTCCATTCTAAACACCTTATATATAGTAACTTAATTCCCACAACAACCCTATGAAGTAGGTATTATTATTACTACTATTATTCCCATGTTATAGAAACAAAGCAGTTGAGACACTTGTCTGTAGTCACACGGTTGGTAAGCGACAAAGTTGGGGCATGAGCCCAGGACACCTAGCTCCAGAGCCTGCACTCAGCCCCACTGGTAAACTGCCCCTACACAGCTAACTATAGAATAATGTGAATGGAAATGTAGCTTCACTACCTCAGACTTGGGGTGGTAACCCTTCCAATCACTCACTGTATCTTCTCCTGTAATAAATGGTCACTAATTAATTGTGATTAGCACATTATTCGTGTGAAATTGTAGGCAAACTGCTGCCACTAAAGGTAGAAAGTGGCAAGAAATGTATTCTTGTTCCCTGATGAGAAGGGAAATGATTCTTCTTCTATGTTGATTCTCTGTGGCTGGGCTTGCCCGACCCTTCTTTCCATCAGTGGTAGACTTTACCGCAGCACACACAAAATTAATGCGTTTATGACAAATGACTCTTGTTTATACACATAAGATTTGCTCATTAAGGTATTTACAAGATTCTTTGAGGTTGTTTCTACGTCTTTCTCACTCGCTACCCCACAAAAGCAACCAGTCTGTTCAGTTAATTCAGAGGGAGGAAAATCAAGCTGGCTACGTTTTCATTCATTGAGCAATTACAACATGCCAGGTGCTATACATGCATTACCTCAAGTAATTCTCAATCCAACCCAATATGTTAGGCCCTATTGTCAACCCCATGGTGAAAATTAAAAAACAAAGGGTTACAAAATTTGTTACCTACCTGAAACCACAAAGAAAGTGGCAAGAGGGGCCCCATCCTCAGTTTGATACTTTAGAGTACCATGCTCTGGTGGTCCTCTAGCTGTGTCCCTCCCACGAGGCGAGGAATCTGTAGGGCCCAGTGAAAGTGTCCACCCAGAGCTGGGCCTCCGTCCACCCTGCTTCTAGAGCAAACACAGGGATCTTTGGACCCCAGATTTTCCTGCCCAGTGACTCCAAACTCACTTCTGGAGCCTGAGGGGGACCCGTCCTTGTGTCCATCCTCTCCAAGTGCATGATGATGCTACTAGTATGACATCCCTAGGTCTGAGGAGTGATCAAGGGGTGGCTCTTTGCGGGGCTTTTGAGGAATTCTGGATCTGAGAGCTGAGGTGTATACTTACATGTGTAGGAAGCCTCCTGTGATGAGAACCAGAATCTAGGGTAGCAAGAGAGAAGAGACAAGCTGTAGGCCAGGGGACTGATTCTCCCCGCGTGGCCATGTTCCAGCCCAGAATTCCAAGGAGTACAAGAATTTTAAGTTCCAACCCAGCCTTTCCGATTATTATAAAGGTATGCGTGTCAGGATAGGAAGACAGAATATATTTTATTGGCCAGTCTGCTCATGTGTCCCAGGTAACTCTTGTTAGAGGCAGGCTTGCACCCACATATACACCAGACACAATCGTACTCTTCTTTTAGGGGATCAGCTCAAATACCACTTCTTCCAGAAATTTGTTTCAAAGGGCACAAACCAGAACTGTTATCCCTCTCTCCTCTGGTGCCAGCCTTTCTCCCACCCTGTCTGGCCACACTATCTAAGCTCCATCTGTCTTCCCCAAGAGATTGTGAACTAAGAACTAAAATTCATCCATCTGCCTGCCCCTCAGTGCCCAGCATAGTGTCTCCCGCAAATATATGTCTGGGGCTTCCCTGGTGGCGCAGTGGTTGAGGGTCCGCCTGCCGATGCAGGGGACACGGGTTCGTGCCCCGGTCCAGGAGTATCCCACATGCCGCGGAGCAGCTGGGCCCGTGAGCCACGGCCGCTGAGCCTGCGTGTCCGGGGCCTGTGCTCCGCAACGGGAGAGGCCACAGCAGTGAGAGGCCCACGTACCGCAAACAGACAAAAAAAAGAAAAAAAAATATGTCTGGAGATGCTTGTTGAATGAAAAGACAACAAAGGAGAAAATAGAGGCAGTAGTACTCCTTGGGGAGAAAGGAAAGGGTGTGAAGCAATCAGGAAAGTCCTTGACATAAAGACAGGTGAGCTGACAAGAGTTTTCTTTTTTCTTTTCTTTTCTTTTTTAATGGAAAATTTCCAACATATGAAAAAGGAGTGAGGAGTGTAATGAAGTTCCATATGCCCTTCTCCGCTGCAGCAGTGATGAACTCATAGCCAACCTTGTTTCATCTGTACCCTCACTCACTCTCTCCACCTCAATCCTGGATTATTTTGAAGCAAGCCTCAGACGTATCTTTTCAACTCTTAAGTATTTTCAGCATGAAAAGCAAGAGTTTGTTTATCCAGAATTTGATGCTGTACACCTTAAACTTATACAGTGATGTATGTCAATTATTTCTCAATAAAACTGGAAAAAAAATTTTGGTATCATCATGTCCAGCTGAGCAACCACTGGAAACTGACAAGACCTGAACAGAATTAATTTGGGCAAGTGCGGAGGCTTGCAGGACGGGGGCTCGTGCAGACTGGTAGCCTGTGTGTGAGCAGGGAAGGCAGTCTCTTCTCCTTCCCACTGTGCTTCTTGGTGGCAAGGAGCTAGGCCAGCATGGGGCCCATGGCCGTGGTTTCTCACTGAGCCGGCCATCTTTCTTTGCTCGTTGCAAACCCCATACTTAGTGATTTTAGACACCTTTGTGCACATCCATGCTGACTTGTCTTAATTCTGTCAAAGCCTTCTCCCTCTCCCCTGGAGCTGTCTGGGAATCCTGGTTCATTGTTGCTGGCAGCTTTTTACTTCCTTTGTGCTTAACTTGTTGAAATACGAAAGGGGTTGGACAGTGTCGGACAATATGGCCCCCGTCACGCCACATTTTGCATTGAAATCATCTTTAAGGGCTTTGCTCCTTGACACAGATGGTCTCCATATCCTAGGAGATGGTCCTTTGGCACGAAAATGAGAAAGCTGTGCCTCCTGTGAATCAAGAAACTTGGCGAGTTTATCCGGGCTCAAGTCAAATGCACACTTCATTGTCCTAGGGCCTCTTAGTTTCTCCTCCTGGGGAGCATTTGTGACCCCTCTGTTAACACATATATGAGTTTGTGCTCCTCTTTTCCATTTAGTGGTGGGCTCCATGCATGCTAAGGCTCCTTCTCTTTTCTGGCCAAAACCAGCCTTCACCTTTTTTGTACTGCCACGCGCAAGGTGACCTGCCTGAGTCCACTCCCTGCTTCCCCAGAGCCCTCCTAAGAAAGCTGGTGCTTCTTCCTCCTGTCTGCATCTGGTCCATCCTTTTACAGCCTGCTGCTAATTGTTCTGTTCTTGCCTGTTTTAGCTCTGTGATTGCCACCTCTTAGAAGCCTCTCTTTCTTCTTTAGTGACCTTTTTGGCTTCTTCAGTAATTAATACGTCTCTTACAGTAAGGGAAGTAAGCAAATCTATAATCACCCTTTCAGTCTCTTTTCCTGACTGCTTTTATACTTCACTGACTCCGTGGCTTAGAGAGCCGTCATGTCCTCATTCTCTCTCCCCCTCTTTAGTAACTCTTTGCTTTCCATCTCTCTCTTATGAATTTTCCACCCACTGGGCCAAACTGACATCAGACACTTAATTCTCCTGGAAGACATTCCTTTTCCACTTCATTGATGTATTCCATACTTCTACTTCATAGCATATATGACTACAGAATCAGCTATTTAATGAGTATTCCTCCTTGCTACTAAGCTCCAGGAGGGCAGAGATGGCATCTAGGCCACAGTAGGTCCTCAATAAGTATTTGTTGAAAAGGAAACAGAATAAATGAATGAATGAACATCCTTGAACCAATTTCTTTCAGCATATCTTCTAAAATTTGATCTCTCATTACTTTCTTTCAGTTTTATTTTATTATTATTATTATTACAAACCAAACCAATTGTTCCTTGGGAAAAACTCTTCTTCCAAAATTCCATATACTGCAAGCCAGACACTTCTTTTTTTGTTGCTGTTTTGTTTTTTCAGCTATTACATTTGCCTTAAATCCACAGTTTAAAGTATTCAATGGATTCTTGCTTTTATGGGGATTCTTTTTTCATCTGACTTTAATAACAATCAATTGGATCAGCTATGCTACAACATAAACATTCTTTTTTAAAAATATTTATTTATTTACTTGGCTGCACCAAGTCTTAGTTGCGGCATGCGGGATCTTTGTTGCATCACACAGGATCTTTTAGTTGCAGCCTGTGAACTCTTAGTTGCAGCACGTGGGATCTAGTTCCCTGACCAGGGATCGAACCCCGGGCCCCCAGCTTTGGGAGAGTGGAGTCTTAGCCACTGGAGCACCAGGGAAGTCCCATAAACATTCTTTATGTAAACTGATCATTTCAATATTAACTACTTTTTAATAGTATCAATAATCCTCTAGGTTCTGTTACTTGGTAATAGGAAATGTCTAATTGTGTGTGGATATGTTATTAGCGTATAGATATGTGAGTTGCATTTAAGAATTATGAAAAATAAAAGCAAATCCAAGGAGTTGTATGGACTTGAGAATAAAAGATGTTTGAATTTCTCTTATCTTATTTGAAGATATTAAGTTGAATCTTCCAAGATTAAGAGATTCTAAGAGGAACAGTTTTGATGATCTCAGAAGCATGTATTTCAAAGGCTTCTTACTAATAAAGACTAAATGTAGGTGGATGGAATCCAGCTACTGCATTTTATGTTCAAATGTAGTCAGACCTGGACTAAAATCCTAGCTTCGCTAATCACTAGCTGTGTAAGATAAACAAACTCACTTTCCCTTTCTGAGCCTCTATTTCCTCATCTGTAAAACAGGATAAACAAACGTGTTTATGTTCTACGTACCAATACATAGAACTAACAAAGATTAGTATCTAGAATACATAAAGAGCCCCTTAAAATCAATTAAAAGAAAACTAACAACCCAAAAGAAAAATGGCCAAGTATATGATGAAGCAGTTCACAGAAGAGGAAACCTGAATGGTGAATAAACACATGACACTACATTAACTCTCCCTAGTTACCATGGAACAAAAATTAAGACCACAAAAGATACATTATTACACACAATCCAATTGGCAAAAATATTAGAGTCTGGCAATGTAAATATTGCAAGAAGACAGAGAAATAGATCCTTTCATATTTTACAAAGGGGATTGTAAATAGGAAGACTGTTCTAGCAATGTGTAGTAACAGATATTCATACTACATGTTCTAGGAATCCCACTTCTTGATATTTACAAGAAGACATGTACAAAGTTGTCCACTACAGCATTGTAATGGCAAAAAACTGGAGAGAAAATGTCCACCAACCAGAGGAGTACGCAGGGGGCTTTAACTCTATTTCTGCTGTTTTATTTCTTGAGCTGGGTGATTGGTGCACAGTTGCGAATTATCATATGGTCTATGGGTCTAAGTTTTTAAATGCCTACCTCATAGTATGGCTGTAAAGTTTAAATGAGGTAATGGATTGAAAATAGCACAATGTTTGACACCTAGCAAGTGCTCTATAAATGTTAATTTTCTGTCACATTAACACATGCACACACACACACACACACACACACCTGCCCGCGCCTCCCCACCTCAGCCTTTACATTGCACGTTTAACTCTTTTTTTTTTTAAGATCTAAACTTAAAAATAAAAATACATTGTACTGCTTGCTTTTATTTCATTTTTATTTTTGGCCACACCACACGGCATGCGGGAACTTAGTCCCCTAACCAGGGATCAAACCCGGGCCCCCTGCAATGGAAGCGTGGAGTCTTAACCACTGGACCGCCAGGAAAGTCCCAAGGTCTTTGTAAATATCCTTTGATGGTGACACAAGACTCCAAACACCTGAGCCCACTTTGTGCATCCTCACCTTACCCTGCAGCTTCCCTCCTCTCTACTCTAAGGAAGTTTGTCCCTTAGAACTAATGAAACTAAATTCCTCTTTTTAGGATTCATTTTTCGCCTTACCTGGAGAGGGAAAGTCACAATCTACTCTAAAAGGGTTCCAACTGGGGACTTCCCTGGTGGTCCAGTGGGTAAGACTCCATGCTCCCAATGCAGGGGGCCCAGGTTCAGTCTCTGGTCAGGAAGCTAGATCCCGCATGCCACAACTAAGACCCGGCCCAGCCTAAATAAATAAATCAATATTTTTAAAAATAATAATAATAAATAAAAGGGTTCCAACTGTACACAGGCCAGTCCTCCCAATATTGTTTGTGAAATGTTTCGGTCACCTATTGCTATGTTAACAGAGTACCTCAAAATTTAGTGGCTTACAGCAATGCCCACTTTTTTTGCTCTGGATTTTTCAGTTTGGGCAGGGCTCATCTGGGTAGGTAGCTCTTCTGCTGTTCTTGACAGGGGCCTCTTGTGTGGCTGCATTCAGCTGTTGGGGCAGCTAGGGACTAGGCACAGCTCACACGTCAGGATGGCTGAGACCCCCGCTCTCCACGTAGTCGGAGAGCTTCTCTCTCTCCATGGGAACTCTGCATGTTTTCTGCAGCAGGGTAGCTGGGCTTTTGACATGGTGGCTCAAAGCTCCTAAGAGCACAAAACCAAAAACTGCCAGATTGTAAGACCCAGAACAGGCAGTGTCATTTCTGCTGCATTTTATTACTTAAATCAGGTTCCAGCCCCAGCCCAGATGCAAGGAGAGGGAAATCTACACAGATGTGAATACTTGCCCGTCGCCTCATCCATCCAGCCTGGTGACTCGAGAGAACAGAGGTGAGCCCTCTATTCTAGCCTCTGGGTCACTGAGGAAGACAGACTGCCACTCCGCATGCTCTCCCTCCACCCCAGGCTCACTGGTAAACTCCTCTTGATTTAGAAGCTCTCTTTCAACTCCACATACATACATTGTGTGATTACTGGGTGCTGGGCATTATGCTGTGCTCTGGAAGGAACTCCAGAGTAAATAGCAGCGGTTTGTGTCCTTGAGGAGTTCATAGTGCAGCCAACAAAGAAGGGGGCTTAGAACCTATCTTCCCAGCTGACATGAGGTGACCTCACAAATCAAATCAAGAGCTGGGAGACATCCAGGCTAGATGATGGCCACAGTAGCCACTTGACCTAACAGGCTGAGCCCTAGGTCACAAAAGGGCATCCGATTAGCCTAACAGGCATCATTTTGCTAAGGGCGTGAGGCTATTACTAGTCCGTGGCTTTATTGTTTAGATCAACAGTTTTTAGATTCTGAAACTAAAAGCTAGCTACTTTTGCCCTGTACAACCTAGTACTATCTGCATTGTTCATAATAGGAGCCAAACAAAGATTTATTTTTAAGTTGAAATGAATCAGTGTTTTTTAATGTCTAAGAAATGCTGTCATACTTAGAACGCCACTATTACAAAAAATACCCAGTGAACCTCCAGAGACACGGATACACACCCATATATACATAATAAAATAGCTATTAGTCCTAGGTTATTTTAGTCTGCTTTTAGCCAATTACATTTTTTAAAGTTCTAGGACACTTCGAGAAGCAAATAGGCACCACTTGTACTCCATAGCTAATCACTTTTAATTCTTCCAGTAGTCATTTTGATAATGTCAGACATAATTAAATCACTTTTCAGTAACGTGGGTCTAATTCCCCCTATGCAAAATAGTCCATTTTAATTCAGGTTTGGAATCCCTGCCAGAGCTCTTGAGGCTGCTCTTTCTATAGGGTCATTATTGAAGGAAGTTTATTTTTATGATAATAAATTCTTATACAAATAGATCTCACACAATAACACGGAACCCCAGCTAGTCTTTCCCAACTGTTGTCATGAGATGTTAGTTTCTAAACTACACCAAGTATACTGTAGGGAGCTATGAAGGTGACTCCTGGATCCCTGATAATCTGTCATTGCACTAAGAATCCAGATTAAATGGAATCTTATTAAATCAGGTATGAAGAAACTGAGGGCAGAACTGCTTTTATCTTTAATGTAAATAAGGATTGGAGCGCACCTTTTTTTTTTTAAGGCATGATTTTTCTCTTGATGGATGATGTGGCTTGTCTGACATCATTAAGGCCCTTTGTGTGGTTTTAATCTACAGTTTGGATACTAGAGAGTGTTACGCTATTTTCACTCCTTAAAGTGACATAAGCTTGGTTAATGGAAGAAAGAAGATGAACCCCTGAGGGTCCTCAGCTAAAAAGCATTACTTACGGGATAAATCAGTCTTCTATTTGGGTTGGAGAAAATCAGCTGAAGAGAGGTGTTGAGTGGCCAGGAAGTGGAAAGGAAGTTGAAGAAAGGAAAATGGGAAGGGAATGAGTCAAAGCCACCTCCATGGTCTTGACCATTCTTCTTCACAATGGGACCCTTTCTCTTCTCCAAGCTCCTCCTTTCACACACAGAGCCTGACAGCCTAAAATTGCAGGAAGTGGAGAGTTGGTAACATTAATAGCTAAAGGAAAGAAACATCCAGCCCTGCCCCCAGATAAGCCAGATACTCTTTTGTCTTTCAGCATAAAACTTGGAAAATAAGGGCATGCATGGTATGAAATATAGCTTTGTCTTAAAGTATCTAAAGAGGAAAAAAAGACCAAATTGCAATCTTAAGCTTACTGTGAAAATGTGTTTTAGTCACTGCATTTTCCTTTCTTGGTACATCTACATCCTTACAAATGGATTCATGCTGTACCAGTCACTATTCATGTTAGAATCCTTGGACCAAATTTGCAGAGAAAGATTCAGCCCTAACTCTCTTGCATATTTGTTGTTGTTGTTTAACTCAACCAGACCTGTGATTCATTAACTGCTTGTCATGTTTTGATATGTGGATCAGGAATTGATCAATAGCTGGCAAAATTTAATAAAAGGAGCTCATTTCTGGAGAAACGAGCTCGTTGCCATGCCAACTATCGATCTTCCCTGATGGAGGCTCGGCAGTCAGTCACAAAATGGGCCCTGTCAGGCAGACCCTACTGTCTGTCCATAGGAAATCACTGGGTCGCCAACCTCAAATGAGTTCCTAAAAATGACGTCCGGTTCACAATGGAGAGAACTAGGCTACACTTGTCTGCAGGGAAGACTCTGCCTTACCGTTGCTCGAAGCACATCTATTCCATTGAGCACCTGAGAATCTTGTCACATAGCTGGTATGGAATGCAACACGATGGAAATACAGCATTGCATTCTGCTTGTGCAGTGCTTGCCATGTTACAGCCATGGAGAAAAAATGAACAGCTTAATGTATTACTGCTTCGTGTTTATGAAATCTAAATGGAAAGAAATCTGTTTACTCTGTGTCATTATGTACTCGCTTCCTAGGTGTGAGAAAGATTAATAGCATCTTTATCAAAGAGAGAACTGGGTCTGTACTATGTTGTATAACATAAAGGCCAGGGGAAAAAGAGAGTGAGAGAATAATAATCAAAGAACTCTTTGAACTTTTTCAAACTCTGAAAACTCCTTTAAAGTTAAGAAGTCATCAGAATATTTGAAAATGTCACAGATCCTAATTTGGGGAATTTCATTTGCTTTTATAGGAACTAAGACATCTTTAAATATAGAAATTGCATTTTACTATATTGTTAAGTGAATAAAGTGCTTTAATATTTGTTCAACAAATATTTATTTGAACACCCACTATGTAGAAGGGAAAGCTTATGAATGTAACTTTTACCTGCAGAACAAGCTTTTGGAATCATACTGTCGTAAGGATTGAGATATGAGGTAATGGTCTCCTGTTTAAGCTTTGTCCAGCAATCTTCAAGCCTCAGGGACATGATTTCTCCCTCCCCAATCAACTGAACTCAGGAACCAGTTTGTGATGGTGAGAGAGGACCACACTCAAAACAGAACCAACCATCACATATATAGTCAATAGATTTTTGACAAGGGTGCCAAAATCATTCAATGGGGAAAGGACAGTTTTTTCAACAAATGGTGCTGGGGCAACTGGACACCCACATGCAAAAGAATGAAATTTGACCTTCACCTTACTTCATATATAAAAATGAGCTCAAAATGGATCAAAGATCTAAAAGTAAGACCTAAAACTATAAACCTCTTAGAAGAAAACATTGGAGGAAATCTTCATGACATATGGTTTGGCAATGACTTTGTGGATATGACACCAAAAGCATAGGCAAAAAAAAGAAAAAAAATAGATAAATTGGACTTCATCAAAATTAAGAACTTTTATGCATTAAAGGACCTTATCAAGAAAGCAAAAAGACAGCCTACTGAAAAAAAAAAAAAGACAGCCTACTGAATGGGGAAAAATATTTGCAAATCGTATACCTGATAAGGCAGCCATATCCAGGATATGCAAAAAAACTCCTATAATTCAACAACAACAAAAAACAACCTAATTCAAAAACGGGCAAAGAATTGAATGGATATATTTCCAAAGTAGATATGCAAATGACCAATAAGCACATAAAAAGATGTTCAACATCATTACTCATTAGGGAAATACAAATTAGAACCACAATAAGCTGCCACTTTTACACCTACTAGGATGGCTACAATTTTTAAAAAAATAGAAAAAATGTTGGTGAGGATGTGAAGAAATTGGAACCCTCGTGCATTGCTGGTGGGAATGTTAAATGGTGCAACCACTGTGAAAAACAGATTGGTGGTTTCTCAAAAGGTTAAACGTAGAACTACCATGTGACCCAGCAATTCCACTCCAAAAGAATTGAAAGCAGGGACTCAAATAGGTATTTGTACATAGTAGCATTATTCACAATAGCCAAAAGGTGGAAAGAACCCAAGTGTCCATCAACAGATGAATGGATAAACAGAAGGTGATATTTACATACAACAGGATATTATTCAGCCGTAAAAAGGAATGAAATTTGTTACCTTCCTACAACATGGATGAACCTTGAAACACTATGCTCAGTAAAATAAGCAAGACACAAAAGGACAAATATTATATGATTCTACTTACACGAGGTACCTAGAATAGTCAAATTCATAGAGATAGAAAGTAGAATACTGGTTACCAGCGACTTGGGTGAGAGGAAATGGGGAATTATTGTTTAATGGGTACAGAGTTGCAGTTTGGGTGGATGAAAAAGTTCTGGAGAAGGATGGTGGTGATGGTTGCACAGCGATGTGAATGTACTTAATGCCACTGAAATGTACACTTAAAACGGTTAAAATTATAATGTTATGCATATATTAACACAATTTTTAAAAACTTAACCTGAAACTAATATTGTATATCAATTATAATTCAATTTTTAAAATAATTTAAATTGAAAAAATACTAAACTTGAGAGATAGTCTGGTTTAAAAAAAACCAAAACAGAAGCAGAATCATCTGCTATCATTCCCTTTTCTAATTAATAAACACCCTCAGCAAAGACATATTTCTCCACTTTCATCCCAGCGTCCCATGGTGCTGTAATTGTCAGCATCCTTCTCCATCTTCCCCACTGCTGTGAGCATCTTCAGGGCAGAGGTTGGCTTTTCTTTTCTTTTTTTTTTTTTTTTTACATCTTTATTGGAGTAGAATTGCTTTACAATGGTGTGTTAGTTTCTGCTTTATAACAAACTGAATCAGTTATACATATACATATGTTCCCACATCTCTTCCCTCTTGCATCTCCCTCGCTCCCACCCTCCCAATCCCACCCCTCCAGGCGGTCACAAAGCACCGAGCTGATCTCCCTGTGTTATGCGGCTGCTTCCCACTAGCTATCTACCTTACGTTTGTTAGTGTATATATGTCCATACCACTCTCTCACTTTGGCCCAGCTTACCCTTCCCCCTCCCCATATCCTCAAGTCCATTCTCTAGTAGGTCTGTGTCTTTATTCCCATCTTACCCCTAGGTTCTTCATGACACTTTTTTTTTTCTTAGATTCCATATATATGTGTTAGCATATTGTATTTGTCTTTCTCTTTCTGACTTACTTCACTCTGTATGACAGACTCTAGGTCCATCCACCTCATTACAAATAGCTCAATTTTGTTTCTTTTCATGGCTGAGTAATATTCCATTGTATACATGTTCCACATCTTCTTTTTTTTTCTCCACTGTATTTTTTTTTTACATCTTTATTAGAGTATAATTGCTTTACAATGGTGTGTTAGTTTCTGCTTTATAACAAAGTGAATCAGTTACACATATACATATATCCCCATATCCCCTTCCTCTTGCATCTCCCTCCCACCCTCCCTATCCCACCCCTCTAGGTGGTCACAAAGCACCGAGCTGATCTCCCTGTGCTATGCAGCTGCTTCCCACTAGTTATCTACCTTATATTTGGTAGTGTATATATGTCCATGCCACTCTCTTGCTTTGTCACAGCTTACCCTTCCCCCTCCCCATATCCTCAAGTCCATTCTCTAGTAGGTCTGTGTCTTTATCCCTGTCTTACCCCTAGGTTCTTCATGACATTTTTTTTCTTAAATTCCATATATATGTGTTAGCATACGGTATTTGTCTTTCTCTTTCTGACTTACTTCACTCTGTATGACAGACTCTAGGTCTATCTACCTCATTACAAATAGCTCAATTTCGTTTCTTTTTATAGCTGAGTAATATTCCATTGTATATATGTGTCACATCTTCTTTATCCATTCATCCGATGATGGACGCATAGGTTGTTTCCATCTCCGGGCTATTGTAAATAGAGCTGCAATGAACATTTTGGTACATGACTCTTTTTGAATTATGGTTTTCTCAGGGTATATGCCCAGTAGTGGGATTGCTGGGTCATATGGTAGTTCTATTTCTGGTTTTTTGAGGAACCTCCATACTGTCCTCCATAGTGTCTGCACCAATTCACATTCCCACGAGCAGTGCAAGAGGGTTCCCTTTTCTCCACACCCTCTCCAGCATTTATTGTTTCTAGATTTTTTGATGATGGCCATTCTGACCGGTGTGAGATGATATCACATTGTAGTTTTGATTTGCATTTCTGTAATGATTAATTATGTTGAGCATTCTTTCATGTGTTTGTTGGAAGTCTGTATATCTTCTTTGGAGAAATGTCTATTTAGGTCTTCTGTCCATTTTTGGATTGGGTTCTTTGTTTTTTTGTTATTGAGCTGCATGATTTGCTTGGAAATTTTGGAGTTTAATCCTTTGTCAGTTGCTTCATTTGCAAATATTTTCTCCCATTCTGAGGGTTGTCTTTTGGTTTTGTTTATGGTTTCCTTTGCTGTGCAAAAGCTTTGAAGTTTCATTAGGCCCTATTTGTTTATTTTTGTTTTTATTTCCATTTCTCTAGGAGGTGGGTCAAAAAGGATCTTGCTGTGATTTATGTCATAGAGTGTCCTGCCTATGTTTTCCTCTAAGAGTTTGATAGTTTCTGGCCTTACATTTAGGCCTTTAATCCATTTTGAGCTTATTTTTGTGTATGGTGTTAGGGAGTGTTCTAAACTCATACTTTTACATGTACCTGTCCAGTTTTCCCAGCACCACTTATTGAAGAGGCTGTCCTTTCTCCACTGTACATTCCTGCCTCCTTTATCAAAGACAAGGTGACCATATGAGCATGGTTTTATCTCTGGGCTTTCTATCCTGCTCCATTGATCTATATTTCTGTTTTTGTGCCAGTACCATACTGTCTTGATTACTGTAGCTTTGTAGTATAATCTGAAGTCAGGAATCCTGATTCCTCCAGCTCCCTTTTTCATTCTCAAGACTGCTTTGGCTATTCGGGGTCTTTTGTGTTTCCATACAAATTGTGAAATTTTTTGTTCTAGTTCTGTGAAAAATGCCAGTGGTAGTTTGATAGGGATTGCATTGAATTTGTGATTGCTTTGGGTAGTAGAGTCACTTACACAATGTTGATTCTTCCAATCCAGGAACATGGTATATATCTCCATCTATTTGTATCATATTTAATTTCTTTCATCAGTGTCTTATAATTTTCTGCATACAGGTCTTTTGTCTCCTTAGGTAGGTTTATTCTTAGATATTTTATTCATTTTGTTGCAATGTTAAATGGGAGTGTTTTCTTGATTTCACTTTCAGATTTTTCATCATTAGTATATAGGAATGCCAGAGATTTCTGTGCATTAATTTTGTATCCTGCTACTTTACCAAATTCATTGATTAGCTCTAGTAGCTTTCTGGTAGCATCTTTAGGGTACTCTATGTATAGTATCATGTAATCTGCAAACAGTAACAGCTTTACTTCTTCTTTTCTGATTTGGATTCCTTTTATTTCCTTTTCTTCTCTGATTGCTGTGGCTAAAACTTCCAAAACTATGTTGAATAATAGTGGTGAGAGTGGGCAACTTTGTCTTGTTCCTGATCTTAGTGGAAATGCTTTCAGTTTTTCAAAATTGAGGAAGATGTTGGCTGTGGGTTTGTCATAAATGGCCTTTATTATGTTGAGGAAAGTTCCATCTATGCCTACTTTCTGGAGGGTTTTTACCATAAATGGGTGTTGAACTTTGTCGAAAGCTTTCTCTGCATCCATTGAGATGACCATGTGGTTTTTCTCCTTCAATTTGTAATATGGTGTATCACATTGATTGATTTGTGTATATTGAAGAATCCTTGCATTCCTGGAATAAACCCCACTTGATCATGGTGTATGATCCTTTTAATGTGCTGTTGGATTCTGTTTGCTAGTATTTTGTTGAGGATTTTTGCATCTATGTTCATCAGTGATATTGGCCTGTAGTTTTCTTTTTTTGTGACACCCTTGTCTGGTTTTGGTATCAGGGTGATGGTGGCCTCGTAGAATGAGTTTGGGAGTGTTCCTTTCTCTGCTATATTTTGGAAGAGTTTGAGAAGGATAGGTGTTAGCTCTTCTTTAAATGTTTGATAGAATTCGCCTGTGAAGCCATCTGGTCCTGGGCTTTTGATTGTTGGAAGATTTTTAATCACAGTTTCAATTTCAGTGCTTGTGATTGGTCTGTTCATATTTTCTATTTCTTCCTGATTCAGTCTTGGCAGGTTGTGCATTTCTAAGAATTTGTCCATTTCTTCCAGGTTGTCCATTTTATTGGTATAGAGTTGCTTGTAGTAATCTCTCATGATCTTTTGTATTTCTTCAGTGTCAGTTGTTACCTCTCCTTTTTCATTTGTAATTTTATTGATTTGAGTCTTCTCCCTTTTTTTATTAATGAGTCTGGCTAACGATTTATCAATTTTGTTTATCTTCTCAAAGAACTAGCTTTTAGTTTTATTGATCTTTGCTATCGTTTCCTTCATTTCTTTTTCTGATCTATTCTTTATCATTTCTTTCCTTCTGCTAACTATGGGGTTTTTTTGTTCTTCTTTCTCTAATTGCTTTAGGTGCAAGGTTAGGTTGTTTATTCGAGATGTTTCCTTTTTCTTAAGGTAGGCTTGTATTGCTATAAACTTCCCTCTTAGAACTGCTTTTGCTGCATCCCATAGGTTTTGGGTCGTCGTGTCTCAATTGTCATTTGTTTCTAGGTATTTTTTGATTTCCTCTTTGATTTCTTCAGTGATCACTTCGTTATTAAGTAGTGTATTGTTTAGCCTCCATGTGTTTGTATTTTTTACAGATCTTTTCCTGTAATTGATATCGAGTCTCATAGCATTGTGGTCGGAAAAGATACTTGATACAATTTCAATTTTCTTAAATTTACCAAGGCTTGATTTGTGACCCAAGATATGATCTATCCTGGAGAATGTTCCATGAGCACTTGAGAAAAATGTGTATTCTGTTGTTTTTGGATGGAATGTCCTATAAATATCAATTAAGTCCATCTTGTTTAATGTATCATTTAAAGCTTGTGTTTCCTTATTTATTTTCATTTTGGATGATCTGTCCATTGGTGAAAGTGGGGTGTTAAAGTCCCCTACTATGAATGTGTTACTGTCGATTTCCCCTTTTGTGGCTGTTAGTATTTGCCTTATGTATTGAGGTGCTCCTATGTTGGGTGCATAAGTATTTACAATTGTTATATCTTCTTCTTGGATCAATCCCTTGATCATTATGTAGTGTCCTTCTTTGTCTCTTCTAATTGTCTTTATTTTAAAGTCTATTTTGTCTGATATGAGAATTGCTACTCCAGCTTTCTTTTGGTTTCCATTTGCATGGAATATCTTTTTCCATCCCCTTACTTTCAGTCTGTATGTGTCTCTAGGTCTGAAGTGGGTCTCTTGCAGACAGCATGTATATGGGTCTTGTTTTTGTATGCATTCAGCCAGTCTGTGTCTTTTGGTGGGAGCATTTAATGCATCTACATTTAAGGTAATTATCTGTATGTATGTTCCTATTCCCATTTTCTTAATTGTTTTGGGTTTGTTATTGTAAGTCTTTTCCTTCTCTTGTGTTTCTTGCCTAGAGAAGATCCTTTAGCATTTGTTGTAAAGCTGGTTTGGTGGTGCTGAACTCTCTCAGCTTTTGCTTGTCTGTAAAGGTTTTAATTTCTCCATCAAATCTGAATGAGACCCTTGCTGGGTAGAGTAATCTTTGTTGTAGGTTTTTCTCCTTCATCACTTTAAATATGTCCTGCCAGTCCCTTCTGGCTTGCAGAGTTTCTGCTGAAAGATCAGCTGTTAATCTTATGGGGATTCCCTTGTGTATTATTTGTTGTTTTTCCCTTCCTGCTTTTAATATGTTTTCTTTGTATTTAATTTTACAGTTTGATTAATATATGTCTTGGCGTGTTTCTCCTTGGATTTATCCTGTATGGGACTCTCTGTGCTTCCTGGACTTGATTAACTATTTCCTTTCCCATATTAGGGAAGTTTTCAACTATTATCTCTTCAAGTATTTTCTCAGTCCCTTTCTTTTTCTCTTCTTCTTCTGGAACCCCTATAATTCGAATGTTGTTGTGTTTAATGTTTTCCCAGAGGTCTCTGAGACTGTCCTCAGTTCTTTTCATTCTTTTTTCTTTATTCTGCTCTGCAGTCGTTATTTCCACTACTTTATCTTCCAGGTCACTTATCCGTTCTTCTGCCTCAGTTATTCTGCTATTGATCCCTTCTAGAGAATTTTTAATTTCATTTATTGTGTTGTTCATCGTTGCTTGTTTCATCTTTAGTTCTTCTAGGTCCTTGTTAAATGTTTCTTGCATTTTCTCTATTCTATTTCCAAGATTTTGGATCATCTTTACTATCATTATTCTGAATTCCTTTTCAGGTAGACTGCGTATTTCCACTTCATTTGTTAGGTCTAGTGGGTTTTTATCTTACTCCTTCATCTGTGGTGTGTTTTTCTGTCTTTGCATTTTGCTTATCTTACTGTGTTTGGGGTCTCCTTTGTGCAGCCTCCAGGTTCGTAGTTCCCGTTGTTTTCGGTGTCTGTCCCCAGTGGCTAAAGTTGATTCAGTGGGTTGTGTAGGCTTCCTGTTGGAGGGGACTAGTGCCTGTGTTCTGGTGGATGAGGCTGGATCTTGTCTTTCTGGTGGGCAGGTCCACGTCTGGTGGTGTGTTTTGGGGTGCCTGTGGACTTATTATCATTTTAGGCAACCTCTCTGCTAATGGGTGGGGTCGTGTTCCTCTCTTGCTAGTTGTTTGGCATAGAGTGTGCAGCACTGTCGCTTGCTGGTCGTTGAGTGAAGCTGGGTGTTGGTGTTGAGATGGAGATCTCTCGGAGGTTTTCGCCATTTGATATTACGTGGAGCTGGGAGGTCTTTTGTGGACCAGAGTCCTGAATTGGGCTCTCCCATCTCAGAGGCACAGCACTGACTCCTGGGTGCAGCACCAAGAGCCTTTCATCCACACGCCTCAAAATAAAAGGAAGAAAAAATAGAAAAAAAGAAAGAAAGAGGATTAAAGAAAATAAAGATAAAATAAAATAAAGTTATTAAAATCAAAAATAATTATTAAGAAAAAAAATTTTTTAAACAAAAAAACAAAAACGGATGGATAGAACCCTAGGACAAATGGTGAAAGCAAAGCTATACAGACAGAATCTCATACAGAAGCACACACATACACGTTCATAAAAAGAGGAAAAGGGGAAAAAATAATAAATCTTGCTCTCAAAGTCCATCTCCTCAATTTGGGATGATTCGTTTTGTATTGATGTATTCCAAAGACATCAAGTTGATTGTGGAGCTTTAATCCGCTGCTCCTGAGGCTGCTGGGAGAGATTTCCCTTTCTCTTCTTTGTTCCCACACCTTCCGGGGCTCAGCTTTGGATTTGGCCCCGCCTCTGCGTGTAGGTCGCCTGAGGGCGTCTGTTCTTCGCTCAGACAGGACGGGGTTAAAGGAGCCGCTGATTCGGGGGCTCTGGCTCACTCAGGCCGGGGGAGGGAGGGGCACGGAGTGCGGGGCGAGCCTGCGGCGGCAGAGGCCGGCGTGACGTTGCACCAGCCTGAGGCGCGCCGTGCGTTCCCCCGGGGAAGTTGTCCCTGGATCTTGGGACCCTGGCAGTGGCGGGCTGCACAGGCTCCCCGGAAGGGGGGTGTGGATAGTGACCTGTGCTCGCACACAGGCTTCTTGGTGGCGGCAGCAGCAGCCTTAGCGTCTCATGCCCGTCTCTGGGGTACGCGCTGATAGCCGCGGCTCGCGACCGTCTCTGGAGCTCCTTTAAGCAGCGCTCTTAATCCCCTCTCCTCGCGCACCAGGAAACAAAGAGGCAAGAAAAAGTCTCTTGCCTCTTCGGCAGCTCCAGACTTTTCCCCAGACTCCTTCCCGGCTAGCCGTGGCGCATTAACCCCCTGCAGGCTGTGTTCACGCCGCCAACCCCAGTCCTCTCCCTGCGCCCCGACCGAAGCCGGAGCCTCAGCTCCCAGCCCCGACCGCCCTGGCGGGGCAGCAGACAAGCCTCTCGGGCTGGTGAGTGCCGGTCGGCACCGATCCCCTGTGCGGGTATCTCCCCGCTTTGCCCTCCGCACCCCTGTGGCTGCGCTCTGCTCCGCGGCTCCGAAAATTCCCCCCTCCACCACCCGCAGTCTCCGCCCGCGAAGGGGCTTCTAGTGTATGGAAACCTTTCCTCCTTCACGGCTCCCTCCCACTGGTGCAGGTCCCGTCCCTATCCTTTTGTCTCTGTTTTTTCTTTTTTCTTTTGCCCTACCCAGGTGGGGAGTTTCTTGCCTTTTGGGAGGTCTGAGGTCTTCTGCCAGCGTTTAGTAGGTGTTCTGTAGGAGTCGTTCCACGTGTAGATGTATTTCTAGTGTATCTGTGGGGAGGAAGGTGATCTCCGCGTCTTACTCTTCCGTCATCTTCCCCCTCTCTCTGGCTTTTCTTTATGATAGAGGGCTGGATGGAAGTGGGCTTTGGATTCAAATAGGCCTTAGAGTCCAATTCCAAATGTACCAATAACTAGCCAGGGGGCCTTAAGCCACCTCTTGAAGTCTCTGTGACTGTGCTTTCTCACCTGCAAAGTGGAGGTTGTTTTAAATAAGGTGATACATGTAAAGTGCCTGGAATCATAAGCATTCAAAACATCTCAGTTACAGGAACAACATCAATTTTAGTAATTAAAACTAGATGATGTTTAATGTAAAAAATTAATAACTTTAATCAATACAATGATTTCTATTATAATTATTATACCCAACATAGGCCTAACACATGACTGGCTAGTGGCAGGGGAGTTTCAGGGTATGTGCTTTTACCACACTGTAATTACCAATTGCAATGGGCTCTTTTCTTGTTTGTCTTCCCACTAGATTGGGCTTTCCTGGAGGGCTGAAACAGTGTCTTATCCCGGTATCTGTAGCATGTTGTATAGTACTTGGTATACAGTAAAAAAAAAAGAAGTACATGTTTATTGAATGAAGAAAATGAATGAATCGGGGACTGGGTACATTGGGAAACCAAGTGAGAGAACCCCAAAGGAGAGGGAGGAGAAATGAGGAAGGAGATGATAAGGACTGCTTGTGTGGCCACTTCCATCTATGTGGAAGTTTTCCTAGAGCTCTTCTCAAGACTTGCGAGGTCTTCTGATTATTCTGAAAGAATGGCCTTTCCTTGTTCATGCTTCCTAATTAGAATGTAGCAATGTAGAAAGTTACAAGGTATTTGCCTGTTTCCTTGTTTGCCTCCCTCCTCTAAACTGGGAGCGCCTAGAGACAACAAACCATCCTTCATTCGTCTTTGTGTTCCAGTATCTAGAGCAGTGCCTGACACACACTGGTGGTGCTCAGTGCATGTATAATGCACGAAAGAAGCAGAACAGTATTGCATCCTATGTTCACATTTTACTTTACTAAAGAACTCTTACATTGGGAAGGGGGCAGTCCTGGCACAGTCAACGCTCTTGAATGAATGAATGAATGAATGAACCTTATTGGTTAATGTTAGGTTTGGGCTTTTCTTTCCCTGAGAAGAGGGGCACAGTAAAACATTCCTTCTTCAACATCCTTTAGGCATGTTTAAATGATCTCCTGCTCATCATGAACTTAGGCTTATACAAATAAATAGGAGTCTGTCCATGCTTTCAGGATTTTAGGAAGTAGGAGATGGTAACAAATTGAGGGAGGTAAAACAGGGAAAATAATAAAGGCCCAAGAATTTTCCATCTGAAGGACGTTAAAATAGCAGACAAAGGGGAAGAGAAAGAAAAAATAAGGAATGCAGAAGAGAGAAAACTCATGGATGTTTGCACCCTGCAATCTGGAGGAAAGAAATTCATAGAGCATCACTTTTATTTAGAATGATGGTGTTGTCTTATTTTGATGCTGCTCTCTCCCTCCCCTGCAGTCTCTTCCTGCTGCAAAGCCCTTAGGAAATGTTTTTGAGTTTACTGGCTAGTTCACATCCTCTCACTATTTTCAGTTTGGGGAGTCTAGGTTAAAAACAGTCCAGTGACTTGACTCCATTTTGCATAATTGTCCCTGGCTTCTGAGTTCTATATTGAGATCTCCTGACTTTCTTTTAAAATATCATTGCAAGATTTCCTAGAGTGGATTTTCATCGTAGGAAATGCTTTATCATTAGGAGCAATGAGCCACTCCAACCTGGAATATGTGTTAGTTCATCATCACCAGCAAATACACCAATGTGTGGTCTAGCCAGGGAACAGTTGCCACCAGGAGTATTGAGAATCAGCCCAAACCTGCTCCTCCTGGTGACATAGGGCTGTCAGCTGGGCCTGCAAGCAGCCCTGCGTGGCATCCATTCTCCATGGCTGATCCTGTACTCCATCCACAGTCCAGTCAGGCCTCACAGGGACCCAAAATTTAGCTCCAGTGACAGGTTAAATCCTGCTAGAACAAACTGTGCAGTCTGGCACCAAATTCCTTTGCTATAGAGGAACTCAGCTATAATAAATAGTGCTTGAAATCCAGCCATCAGTGGGACTTCCTGCCATATGGAGTTTTTTGGCGTGTGTGATGGTATTTCTTGTAACAAAAGTTGACCTGCATCGTTTGGGGTCCTGCTGTACTTCCTTTCTGGGTATGAATGTCTGAAGAGGCCTGGTTACTCAGGCTATCACTTTGAAAGAGTCCTTCCATTTTTAAATATATGGTAGCAAAGGGAGTATTCAGATACACAAAAGTGGGAAGGCTCCACTTTCACAAAGAAGAAGTCTATAAGTATCTCTAACTATGAAAGGCAAACTGGCTTCAATTTGTCAAATATGCCAGCAAGACAACAATGCTAAAACCTTTTGGGAATTTACAAATAAATTGTACAAATTGTGCACATGGTATACCTTTATGTCTCACAGTACAACCTCATCTTATCTGTAGACACCTCTTTTCAATTTCCTTTGCAGTTTTGGAGGAAAGGCAGTTTGAAAGTTCCTCCACATCTAGGTGTGCCCCATCCACAGAGTGTTTCAGGACTTCTTGAGCCACGGCCACTCAGAATTCCCATGTTATGTGACATCATGGCTTTGCTATATGCCATTAGCACCTAGAAATAATCTATTGTTCCAAAAAGAATAGCTCTTATATCATGAGAGCAGGGCACAAACTTGGCTACATTCTGAGGATACAATGAGGAGAAGGACACAGTTCTGATCCTTCCTTGAGGAGTTTACAGGCTAATGAAGAAGGGAGTCAAGGAGTTGTGATCTGTTGTGATTCATGGTGTAGCGAGGGGCACACAGTAGATACTTGAAACTAGTCATTGATTTATTTTCAGATACACAACCAAGCCAATAACAAAATCCAAATTCTGGCCTTCTTTTGATTTGTGTATCTACTCTGCACTGCTTCTTAAAATTGGATTGAATACAGATAGGCCCCAACCCAGTAATAATTTAAGCCAAAGCTTTCCCTGTGTTTTTATTTTATTTTATTTATTTATTTATTATTTTCGGCTGCCTTGGGTCTTTGTTGCTGCCCGCAGGCTTTCTCTAGTTGCAGCGAGCAGGGGCTACTCTTTGTTGCAGTGCACGGGCTTCTCATTGCACTGCAATGGCTTCTCTTGTTGTGGAGCACGGGCTCTAGGCACACGGGCTTCAGTAGTTGTGGCTCGCGAGCTCAGTAGTTGTGGCTCACGGGCTCTAGAGCACAGGCTCGGTAGTTGTGGTGCACGGGCTTAGCTGCTCCGCGGCATGTGGGATCTTCCCGGACCAGGGCTCGAACCCGTGTCCCCTGCATTGGCAGGCGGATTCTTAACCACTGTGCCATCAGGGAAGTCTCTCCCTGTGTTTTTATTTCCTAATTTTAAAGGTCTGAGGAGTTCTCTTATAGACACAGAAAGAGATTTTAAAAGACCACGTACAACATCTACTCAGCACTAACTAGGTGCCAGACACTGTACTAACCCTTTAATCACCAACATAATTCTTTTTATAAATGGGGAAACTGAGGCTCGGGGAGTTTAAATAACTCACCAATGTGACACAACTAGTAAATGGGAGGGCCGAGAAGGATTCTCCACTTCTTAGGAGCATGTGAGGCTGTTTCTTGTACATAGGTGTTAACATAATTACAAATGACTCTTTCTCTTCCAATGACTGAGGCAGGACATCCCAGATTGGAATTTGAAATGCATTTTACCTAAGGAAATATGTAGATGGTATTCAGGTGTGGTTGAAATGAGGTAGAAAACATACAGGAAATTAAACCACAGAGAAAAGTCAAGTCAGAAACCACTGAACAATGAGAAAGATGTCTCTTACCGCTATACCCACCAAAACAGATTCATGTTTTACAAATCTGATAGATCGTCCCAGGTGTCAATGATTGTAAATCTCGACCCTGGAAGTTTAAAGAAGCCTGCTACCTCTCCAAGCCAGAAAGAAAAAGACTGTTCTCAGCAAAGTGCACGTCCGTAAAATTATATTCAGCACTTCCCTTGTGGTGCAGTGGTTAAGAATCTGCCTGCCAATGCAGGGGACACGGATTCGAGCCCTGGTCTGGGAAGATCCCACATGATGCGGAGCAACTAAGCCCATGTGCCACAACTGCTGAGCCTGCGTTCTATAGCCTGTGAGCCACAACTACTGAGCACACGCGCCACGGCTACTGGTCCCGTGCGCCTAGAGCCCGTGCTCCACAACAAGAGAAGCCACTGCAATGAGAAGCCCACGCACCACAACGAAGAGTAGCCCCTGATCGCCGCAACTAGAGAAAGCCCAGGTGCAGCAACGAAGACCCAACGCAGCCAAAAATAAATAAATAAGTCTAAAAAAATAAAAATAAAGTAATAAAATTATATTCAAAGCAAATATCTGAGCATAAGGTATGCAAAACCATGAACACTAAACTCACAGGGCCAAAGCCACATAATTCTACTTAGTAGCCAGGGCAAAGCCACGATATTTTTAGAGCCTTTTATTCTAACCACATTGTTTCTTCTTCTCAGAAAGTCCAAAGCAGAGGAGAACCCAAATGTGGATGTATTCTTCCTGAATCCAATGAGGCTGCCTGTCTAATTACCCTACTGTTCAGTCTAACAGAGGTAAGAGCCAAACTACAATCACCTAATGCCAAAAGAGTTTAGAATTCTCTTTCCTTTCTTCACACACGTGTTCAAACTTTTTGACACAAAGAAATGTAACAGCTATTAAAATGCAACTGAAAATATGCTGTGACTCAAGTCACGGTCACTTAAAGTTAGGGAGTCATTGATTCCAGAATGAGCTATTTAAAGTGAGTGTTACAGAGATTTAATAAGAACCTAAGTGGTACAAACCAAGTCCAAATGCAGGGACTACACTGAAATCATTTTCTTAATTGAGAAATCTCTTACATGTCTCATTACTTGTATGTTGGGAGATTATTTTTAATTGTCACAATACTCCTTGTGTTTGATATTTTCAGTTATGTGGATAGGCATTTGGGGACTCCAGAGTTACTTAGTCCGTGGCTCATAAGCGAAAATGGATGTGATCCTGACAGATATCAGTTGGCTAGGATTGCTAACCTGAGCACTGTTGGATGGTTCTGGAAGGTCTGGGAGACAGATGTGCCCTCCCTTGGAAGGATGGAGAGAAAAGATCCCACCTGATTTTTCACCAGTGAACTCCCTGGGGAACCAACACCACTCCTTGCAATTAGGTTAACCAAGGCCAAGCAAAACCACAGGAGTTTAGAATAATTTCTCAGAGGCATATAATGCTGTCCAATATAGGTGCAGTTAAGGTCTATAGACTCTTCAACTATGGTTGACAGATTCAGCTGGAACCTGGGATCACCATGACCCCAGGAAGGAGGTCAGGACATCCTTCTCAGGTAACCTGCTTCTACTTTCTCTGTTAGGTTGCACTTCCTCTTGATCTGAATTCTTGAAGTAATGGATCATGGAGATTTCTCATCTCATTCTTAGGAAAAAATCTTCTGCTCAGAAATAATCCAAAGGGCTTAGAAATGCCATAGCCACTCTCCCTCAGCCCCGTTCTGGCTCCACCCAGTTATTCTCTCAATGCTTTCAAACTTGATCTTGACTTTTTACGCAGGACTCTGGTCATAGATCCTTAGGAATGGAAGGGCTCGTAGGTGTCATCCAGTCCAGTTGCCTCAGATTTGCACATGAGTTCAATAGAAACCCAGATAGCTTAAGTAACTTGTCCAAGGTCACTTGGCTAGTTTAGGGCACTCCATTCAGTTGCCCATTGTGTCTCCACTTCACCACCTTCTTTGTCTTGAGATCATATTTCCAGAACTCTGCTACTGGCAGAGCTCAGGCCCAGGACTGACTCTAGGCATTCTGAAATACTGTCATTCTTCTGGGTACCTTGTTAGGGTGAGAGTTGAGTTGAGCTATTGAGAACTGGGCAGTGATTAAGGAAAAGAAAACTGATGGGGTTGCAGGAGTTCCATTTTCCCAACCCCACCATGCATGTAGCTCGAGGCTTGCCCAATGGGTTCTCCTTCCTCACCTGGTACTTCCAGTTCCTTAGGTTGCATTTTGTGACTCCTCCCACACATCCTGGACTGCTACTGATAATCCTCTTATCTTCACTTACCTGGGAACACATTGGAATGGAAATGAAGGGAAGGGCAGAGTCTCTTTGCTGGTCCACATCCCCTTGGGGCTGGGTCTTTGGCCGCCCTGGGTAGAGATGGGCCACTGGATCAGGGAAGACTTGCCCTATTTTAGAGAGAGGGGTTTCCAGCTTGGCCCTGGCTAGGTCTGAACTGATAAGGGGCTCAGTTAAGATATCTCCAGGTGGCAATGGAGTTGCTCTTTGGGGATCTGAGGCACAAAAGCATCTGTCCTAAGTTGGTATGATGGCAGGTAGGATAAGGGGCTATAGTCATAGATTCATGTTTGGAAGAGATTTTAAAAGTAACTTCATACAACACACTTTTCTCCAAGACCCCACAAAGATGGTAAAGCACATTAACCCCTTCTAGCCACTTTGCCTGCTCTGACACATTACAGAGGAAGCCACTTTACCAGAGATTACTTTATTCATGTTAGTAGCCATCACTGAGTGGCCACTATGATGTGGCTCTATTTCATCTCATTTACCTGAAGACCATAAAGATAGGCACCATTATTAACCTTCTTTCACAGATGTGGAAACTAAGGTTCAGAGCTCTTAAGTCACTTGTGCCAGGTCAGGAAGCTAGTGAATGGCAAGATGTAGAGAATCAAACCTTCCTAAAACTGTTTGACTAAAGTCTGTGCACTGATCGCAGGACTTTTGAGAAAGAGAGAGAATGAGTGAATGAATGAATGAAGTGTGTAAGAGAGAGAGCGAAAGAGAGAGAGACAGAGACAGAGGGAGAGAGACAGGGGGCTGGGGGGAGAGAGAGAGTTGTGTTGGGTCTTCTGTGGGGTGAAGAGGTTAGACTGGATTCCCCATAATCTCAGCTTGACCAGAGGGTGGGAATCAGTTAAAACTTGCAAAGAATGGGACATTTTTAGGTGTGGCAGTGTGAGCCACTGTCCCCCAAGCCAGGAAGACTAACAGCAAAAGCCACTGCTTCCCCCAGAGCGCCCTTGAGGTCTTGTCCCAAAGCCCCTCAGGACCTACACCCGGCAAGCTTGTGAACGCCAGGGCAGTATTTATGCCCTCCCTCACTAGATCCCGGCCCCCCCCCGCCCCTTTCCTGGCCTAAGACACTTCAGAGTGAGAAAAAAGCGCCACCGCTTTTCCCACTTGAACTTTTCAAAGCAAAAATGCTGTGCGCATCCCCCCGCCCGGAGTCGGGGGCCCTCAAGGCCAGGTTGGATGCAGGTGGCACTAGCCTGCACACCCTGATTCCCACTCTGTGCACAAGCTTTCTGGAATGTCTACCGGAACCGAGCGTCGGTACTTCTGTTTACACTTGACCCCGTGTTTTGCAGCCCCAAGCTGGGTGTGGCCCCAAGTAAGTTCGAAATAGCAAGCAGAGTAGCTGGGCCAGCTGGAACGCAAAGCATTTTCAGAGCAGCCTCGGTCACCGGGGGCGGCGATTCTCAGGCTGCCAGGTGCGCCCGAAACTTTCCCCCAGACTCTGTGCGGGCCCGGCCCGGACAGTGGGACCGTCCTGCTCCAGAGGCGGCTCCAGGGTGGGGGGGTCGGGGGACTTCCCAGCCGCAGTCCCCGCAAGTCCGCTTCCCGTGAAGTGGGCTACTGGCATGCTGCCCAGCATCCTGGGCAGACAAGGACCCTCTAATCCTGCCTTTGCTCCCTGGATCAGCTAATGTCAGCAGTGCATTGTACTTGACAGTATCGCAGACATTTTCTCCCCAGATTCTGACGTCCACCCAATGAAGGGATAGGTGATTATCATTATTCCCAATATAAAGATGGGGGAGAAGCAGAGAGGCGACGTGACTCCCCCAAGGCCCAGGGCTGGTCAACAGCAGCCTAGACAGGGCTCTAGATCCTGTACCTCATGCCAGGCAGTTGCTGAGGGCAGACTCGGTGGGCAGTTGTGCCTCCCACTCAAAGCCTCTTTAATTTTGACCCTTGTCTTCCAGCCTCAGGAGGAAAAGAAGAGGTTAGGGACCACTAAAACCGGTTAAGAAAGGAGGCTTCACAGTTGGATCAAGTTAGGTGGTGGAGGGGCCTACTAGATTCTAAACACTTGCAAACAAGTCACTTCAGCCCTGTGCCTCAGCTTCCTGGTATGTAAAATGAGGGATAATAGTACCAACCTCGGAGGGTTGTGGAGGGGATTTCTTGGCACGACGTATGTTCAGCGCCTTATATTTAGTAGGTGTTAAATAAATCGCTGTTCCGTTGCTCTCCCGGAGCGCTCTGAACACCCCAAGTCTCACAAAGTTGTGAAATCATTTTCTAAACGACTGGAAAGTCCAAGGTGAGGTGGGGAAGCTGAGAGAGGAGGCAACTTTGAACTGGCTGGAAGCAGATGTTAATGGGGGACAACCAGTTGACATGGATGGAAGTCTAAAAAAATTATAAGCGCAAAGGGCAGAAGGGCCAGTCGGTGCACTGGGCAAACTGGATTAAGCCAGCAGTTGTTTTTGTTTTTGTTTTTTTTGTGGCCAGACTTTGACAGAAAGGAGCCAGTTTGGGGGCGGTGGGAGGAGCGGCCGTGCCGGGACCCTTGAGGGTCCTCCGGCCTCCTGTGCAGGGCACCAAGTGTTTGCCCCAGGCATGCTCGTTCCTAATTCTCAACCCCAGGAGAGCAAGGGGCACGTTCCTCCCACCTGCCTCTTGGCTGGGGAGGTAGTGCGCAGCGCCGAGGCAGGGGGAAGTCAGATGAGAAGACGCGGGCTGGAAAGCGGTGACCGGGGCAGCGGCGGGACAGCTGGGTAGTGGGGAGCCCCGCACCGCGGACGAGCATCCCGCCCGGCAGGGGCTCAGCTGACCGCCGGGATCTTCGCCTATCGTCTCTCTCTGGCTTGTGGGGAGAAGAGGTCCCACCGAGAAAATGGTCACACGGTGCGGGAAAGTAGCTATTTGTGTCTGGTGTTCTCGACCTGTGAGGTTTTACAACCAGGCAGCGATCTCAGCCCGGCAGTGGAGAGCGAGCAGTAGGGCTGCGTCTGCACGCTCTTGGACCGCTCGGAACTGCTTGAGCACCGCCTGGGATTGGCCTCGGCTTCTTAGCAGGAGCTTGGACAGCCTTATTTTTGCGATCCCTAAACATTTAAAGCCCCCCGTTTTTTGAAGAGGCAGCCCGGGATCAAAGTGGCCCTCTGGCCCCCAGAGAAGGGGCGCAGTCAGCCCCTTAACGTGGAAGTCCAGGCAAGGCAGGGCAGATGGCCCGATGAGCCCTCACTCCACCCTGCTGCTGCTGAGCGGCCACCCCTGTCCTTCAGGATCGTCGGGCTCAGGGACTGAGGTGAGGGGCGCTGCACCGCCAATACCCCAGCAACCTCTGGCTGCTGCAGTGAAAAACTTCCCGCGTTGGCAGGGCTCTGGGGACAGAGGAGGTGGTAGAAGATCAAGTCCGTTCAGGGGACAGAAGGGCTCAAAGGAAGTTTTTAGGAGTCTTTGTGAGAGGAGGGCAAAGGGGAGAGGCAGGAGTCCATCCGTTTGCCGAACAAACGTATGGTGAGCCCGCGTCTACCGCCAAAGACCAGGAGCTGTGCGGAATGCCCTAGAAGGACCCTTCCTTTTACAGGGAAGAAATCGAGGCCTGGACAGGAGCCAGGATTGTCCCGACGTCAGTCAACTTGTAGGAGCCTAGCTGAGACTGGAAGCCAGGTCCTAATTCCAACTTGAATGATGTGTGACACTGTCCCTTCTCTCAAAGGTAGACGCAGTAAATCATCGGAGCTCCTTGGCCTCTGGCCCTTATTGCCAACCGCTTCTCCAGGTACGGCCTAAGACAACAGCGGGCTCCTGGGTGGCGGTGGCGCAGGCGGGCTTTGCCAGCCGGGGAGAGCGCGGCTGCTGGAGGTAAACGCTATCCGCAAGGTCCTGGGTTCGGTCTGGGCTTCCTGGCTTGGCCCTGGGACCCTCAGCAAGGACTGGTACCCAAGCCGTGGAGGGAGCCTGGGAAGGACGCGTGCGGGGGGCTCAGTCGGGGCCCGGGGTGGTGGGCGACGACAGCTCGGGCCAGACTAGGCGCTGCCTTTGCTTCAGGCTCTTCCACCAGGGTTCGGGGAGCCACAGGCTTCCCAGCGGACCGTGGCTTGTCTCCTGCGTACGCGGAAGTCCTCGTCTCCCCGTCGCGGCTGTTGGCAAGCTGCCTATTACAGCCGTCGAGTTCACACTTGAACTGCTTTATGCCTGGAAGTAGAAACCTAAATGTTCACCCCGGATTCCCAGAGCCACGATGCAATATAAAAGAAGGGTAATAACGTGTTCACTGGAGACAAGCAATTCCCCGCATCAAAAGGACCCATTATGTCCAGGATTTTTTTTTTCTATATACATCTATACCAAGATTTCACCACGCTCCCCATTGCATCAAGCATTTCAGAAATTTCCGTGTGATCTGCCGCTCAGAGACAGACTGGCGTGGTCCGGGAGTCACAGCAAAACCCCAGCCCCTGTCACCTTGCTAAACCGAGGCAGGTGAAACCCCTCGCGCCTGCATCCCTCGCGGTCCACAGGCTTCTGCGGCCCCCGGCGCCTGCACTGGGGCCACCTTCGCACTTGCAAACTTCGCTAAAGGCTGTGGCCAAACCCCACACTTTGTCTTACAAAGCACGGAAGGGGAGCATTGCCCCGACACAGGCTTCCCGGCAGGCTCCTCAGGCCTCCCCGAGGGCACCAGGCAGCAGCAACTTTCCTCCTCACTGGGAGCGGAGGCGTCCCTCTTCCGCCCGGCGGCCCTACCTGCGGGAGTCCGGGAAGGGAACTCCGGAGAAGTTACCGACCCGCAGGGCCTGCGCTCCACGGGGCGGGGCCTTGGGGAGAAGATGAGGGGAGCCCCTGGGAGTCACGGAGCGCCGGGCAGGGTTGGGCGAGGATTCCTGCTGATCTGCACCCCAGCCACCGCGTGGAACCCGAGGCCCAGCTGAAGGGGGGCGGGGAGGGCTGAGGGCTTCTTCTTCCCTCGTTTTAGAGTCAGCCTGAGGACCTTGTCGTCACTGAAGAGACCCCTGGGAAGGGGCAGGGGGAACGGCGATTTCCCTTCCAACGGGAGAGAGCAGGGGGGTGGGGTGAGGGGGGTTGAGCAAAAATCCAGGGAACCTGGGCCCCCTCCTCTCCCTGCCCTAGGCTCCTGGATGGACCCAGGCCCCTCCCAACAAGTGAGCCCTTTGGGGAATGCTAAAGAAACTGGCAGGTGGGGGAAAGAGGTGCTCTTGGGCGCTGGAGGGGAAGTGTCGCAGTCCGGTGGACATGGAACATGTGCGCGGAGGGCGCGTGTAACTGGAGACTAGGGCGGGTCTGCAGGAGTGTGCGAGAGAGAGTGAGCGAGAGACAGAGACAGAGAAATGAGAGACAGAGAGGCAGAATGGACTCACACTGGACTATTTCGAAATGCAGACTTTTGTCTATTCTACAAATGCATAAATCTCACACAGTTTTCACTTGTTCATCCCCTGAGACCTTAGCCAAACCGCACTCTCCTGGTTCAAGTTCGAAGTGGAACTGGAAACAAAAGCAGGCGACGATTCCGGCGCTGCCGGAAAGGAGGACCACAAAGCCTCCTCCCCCGTCTCCCCTCCCGGAGCCGGGAAGCCAATGTGAAGATCAAAAGCTTCCACAGCACCCCGGCGGGGCGCGCGCCCCCAGCCCTGACAGAGACTGACTAAAGGATGGGGGATCGGGGGGAGGGGGAAAATCTGTGGGACTCCGGAGCTGGGCAGCTCCTTCCAACCCTTCCTTGCATCCAGAGAAGGCGCGGGCGTAGGCCCTCACCCTCGTGGGTTCTCGGCAGTGGTTTACGAGTTTATATTTGGCCTTTCAGAGCCGCCCGCGCCGTCCCAGCGGCTCCGTGGTCCATTAGGCCAGTAAGCGTCCCAATTGGGGAACTGTAAGCTCTGTCCGGCCCGAGGCCACCAATTCGGTACTACCGGTGGGCGTCCCTAGCCGAGCCTCTCTTTCAGGGCTAGGGTTCTGCGAGAGCTGCTGGGGCCTGAGTGGTTTCGTGGCCGCTCCGGGGGCGGGAACGGCCTTTCCCAGAAGGCTGGGGAAGTCCCCCGAACCTCTGGCTAGGATGGGGCAGGGAGAGGGGGCCAGAGAGGAGAAACCTAGGCTAAACCGGGCAAAGCAGGAGACCTCTCTCGTGGGTGTGGCCGGCCGTGCCTCGCCCTCCCCAAACTCGCGGGTCCCACAGCTCTGGAGGGGAGGCGCATCCCGAGGGCCCCAAGACTCCCTGTAGTCGAGGGACTTGCTTTCCCGGGGCAGACAGGCCAGGAGGGCGGCTACTGAGCCTCGCCGATCCACGCCAGTGGCTGCTGGGTGGAAGCTGTCGCGCGGCCATGACAAGCCGGGTCCTCAGCATTGACCCGAGTTAGCGTCGGGATACCCCCGCCAAGTGACCGCCACCTGAGAAAGCCCAGGCCGCGCACAATGCGCCGGCGCCTCGTTAGGGCCGGGCGGGCGCTCAGGGAGCCAGGCCTGCGCTGTCCGCGGCCTCATCATTCATTTCCCTGGACGTGCTGGTAAAAATGCATCAAAACAGGCTGCGGAGCGCGGTATAAAAGCACAGCGGGATGAGCTGCTTTCCAAAAAGGATCTCGGTGATTGGACCGGGCTCTGTGTGATTGACAAGAGCTTAGTTTGGTAAAGGGAAGACACGCAAGCTTTCACAGCGGGATCCCTTTTCTAAAATATATCACACTAGCCTTTGAAAAGCGCCGCACACTATAAGGAAATAGCGTTTCACGGCTCGCTTTATGGTGCGATGACATTTCTTTAAAACACAGCGTAGATCAAAAAAGGTAGAGAGAGAAATAAAATGTGTTGCAAACACAATGTTTTAATTAGTTTACTCTGCGCGTTGCTTTTATCTGACGTATACATTGCGGGTTCCCCTTTAATTAAACAGCCCCTCTCAAGCGGCGGCAGGCAAGGAAGGGAGGCGAGGCGCTGCGCCCCTTGGTTCCCTTTAGGGAAAACGGAAGGGCTGGCCGGCCCCGGAGCCAGGCTCGCAGGCCCTTGTGCCCTCTGGGCCAGGATCAGGCGGCTGAGGCTTTGGGGCTTCGGGAAGCGGCAGGACCTGAGCGCCCCACGGAGGCGGGAGGGGAGGGAGGGGAAGGAGAGGAGAGGAAAGGGAGGTGGTTTCCCTCTTCAGGGAACAGAATGGAACGAAGGCCGTCCAAGTAGCTCGGGCTCTGAGCCAACATCTTACCCCTCCCCCGGCGTCCCCCCAGCACCACTACTACCCCCGCCCCTGCTAGCGGCCGACGTCCCTCCTCCCCCGGGCCCTCTCGGCTCTCCAGGTTGGGCGGGTACGGGGGAACGATAAGCACCAGGATAAGCATTGGGGTCTCTGCCCACTCCCCGGCTTTCGGGCTCCGACTTCCGGCCACTTCGCCCTCCTTGGGTCCCAAAATAGCGGATCCTCTGTCCGGACCAACGGGAAGAGGAGACTTAGCCAGCGTCCGCTCACTGAAAGCGCGGGCGCCGCAAGCGCTGTTTTAAGTGACGCCTCAAGAAAGGCGAGGGAGAAGCTAAGGTAGGATGTGTTGTGAGCCTAAGCAAGGCATGTTCTTACACACACACACACACACACACACACACTCTCACACAACGCGCTTACTTCTTGGGAAGCTCTGCAGACTTGAGTTCCACCAATAACTACCTTCTCCCTCCCAAACACGCGGTGGCCTGGCTTCAGTCTCAGCCCAGCTCTTGAGCCTAACACAGAGCAGGCCCATGCAGCACTCTCAGTAATATTTGCTGCTCCAGCTGGGAGGTAATGATGGTAGGCATGTTGTAGCCTTACACTCAGAGAGCATTGTTTGTTCATTCTGCGGTGAGACCAGAAAATTCAAAATATAAACCTTTGGGGGGCGAGGAGGGGGCGGAATAAGAGATGTAGATTTGGCCCTCTAGACAAAGCCAAAACACAACCCCGTAAATTGATGGACTGGTCATAAGACCTCCTCTCCTGACCAAATTTGTTCCTTCTACTGAAAGTAGTAATGAAAGTCAAGGTTTTCGGCCTGGGAGCAGGGATGGGGGTGAGGAGACCCACCACAGGGCTGGGATGCCTCCTTTCCACCTTTTGCTCAGAGGAAAATTTCCTTCTGACCTAATTCCATGCAAGGAAATGAGACAGAAGGCAGGATGGGCTGCTGAATACCTCTGTAGCGTGTTTGACTATGCAAGGAGGTCTGCAGTGTTGCCTCTCTTTGGAAAAGGGGGAGATCCGTTACTTCTCCCACCAAATTTTTTTTCTTTTTTTTTTTTTGGCCCGAGCCGCGCAGCTTTTGGGATCTCAGTTCCCCGATCAGGGATTGACCGGGCTGAAAGCGCTGAATATTAACCACTAGACCACCAGGAAACTCCCAGTATATTTTTTAAGTATTGGAGTTTGAATATTGGGATTTGTGAAAATGTCTGAAAGTCATGATCCTCAATATCAAGGACTCTTTTAAAAATCATATACACTCTCTCTATGTAATAGCATACATAAGCAACATATGATATGTTTGGATGGAAATGTAAAAAAACAACTGCAAAGACCATTTGATAATAATCAAAATAATTCACTTAATATGTGGTTTCTATGAATCAGAAAATGTGATGTTACAGAGCATATGCATAATATGCTGTCTCCATTGTATTATCCTCTAAAGCTCTTTCTTTCATTAAATTATTTGTGATGGGTCTACCTTATAAAAACAATTAAGAAAAATTAACTGACATGTGTGATGACAAAGCAGTGCCAAGCCCACTTCCAGAGCAGTCTGCCTTCCAACCTTTTTGAGCATTATACTCAAAATAATGATTTGAACCTACCACTGCTGTAGAATAACAACGTAGCTCAAGAAATGAAGCTCATGTATGGAACTGAGCTATAAAGGACTCTCCCATGCTAGTCTTCTCTCTCTCTCTCTCTTTCTCTGTGTGTGTGTATTTCAAGGAGTTATGGAATTGGAAAATTAATAATAATAAAAAATAAGCCTTCAGTTGTTACCAAGTGATCTTTAAAATTGTTTTAGAGGGGCCGGAGTGTAAGCAATATTAAATGAAGCCTCTGAAGAGGCTTGAAGACTTTATATTGCAGAACAGGGCAAAAGGAGAATACAATGGAAGAAGCCGCTCCCCAGATTAAGAAAGTAATAAACTCAAGCTGATTTCTTTTTTCTCACAAAAAGATAAACTCTTCTATAAAAGTTCAATTTGGGTATTCATCCCAGCAAACTCCAGTAACATATCTGAGTTGGAAAAGACATAACTCAGAGAGGCATGTTTAAAAAAATAAATAAGCTCTATTAGTTACTCCAAACTTCCAAGCAATCAATATAGTATTCATGAAATACCAATTCTAAAACTTCAAATCCTAGCATTTGCTTTTAAGGTATTAAAATATTTTGTTGGTCCATGTGCAAGACTGTCACAATGTGCCATCCTTTACTCTTATCTCCCCCACAGTGCCTAAGACAGTGTCTTGCATATAGCAGGCAAGTTGTAAATATTTTTTGAATAGAGTGAAACTAGCTAATGTATTGCTTGTGTGAATTTAAAAAAAGTTTTCTAAGGAAAAAAAGTTAAGTTTCAAATCACTCTGCAACTTGAGCTGCAACCACTTGCCCCCATCTCTCTCTGCCTTCCACAACTTCAGGGAGATGTCCCTGGAGCCTGAACCAAACTGCACGGTCCCTGGACAGCTCTGTTCCTCGTAATTGTCTAAACCTGAGAGGCCTAAGGCTCCCCTCACCAGTCGTGGCGAGTCCAGCTAGGGTAGGGAGGGGGAAGCAGAGAAAGTATTCCTGAGGAACAGTTCCAAGTGAGAGGAAATGCCTCCCCATCCACATCCACTTCTCCTTTCTTCTGGCAGGAAGTCAGGACTGGACTGGGTAAGATGGAGAGAAGTGGGATCAGAGCAGCCCTTTTGTTCAAGTAGCTCCGTCCCTCACTGTCTTCCTGTGGACATTTTGTTCTGTGACAGCAAAACTGTAGCTCTTTAGTTGAAATGAAACAAATGGGACCAGAGCCAAGAGCAAACCATTTCTTGATCAGATGCTCGTGATTTCTTCCACCTCAGACCAGGGCGCGGCAAGGGTGCATTTCTAGAAAGCAGAGGGTGAGGCAGGAGTCGAAGGTGAGGTTCTCCTTCATGGGAACATCTGGTGGGCACAGGGAACAGATAGGGATAGCAGTCTGCAGTGGGGACTCCACGTTTACTCTCAGAGCACACCAAGTTTGTGTAGCTTAGACCTGCGTAGTGACGCCAGGGCCACAATGCACTGGGGGAGGCTGCGGGGTTGGAGTAAAGAGGCTCCAGCCATTGACCTACCCTAGCCCAGTGATTCCCTCATTAGAATCACCTGGGGAGCTTTAAAATATAGTAATATGGTACCCCTCCCTAGACTAAGCTAGTCAGAAGTTCCGGGGTGGTCTGGGCATCTGAATCTTTCAAAGATCCCCGGGAGATTCCAATGTGGAGCCGGGGTTTCCAATCCTGGGAATCCTGGCTCCATTCTACTGTTTCTGTGGCAGAAGGCAGGCAATTCCTTCCTCTTCCAAATTTGAGGAGGTGTGATGTCTGCAAAGGAAACTAGATATTGCAATATAACTCTCTGAGAACGACAAAAATAACAGATCAGGCCAGAGTTGGAGCTTTTAAGTGTGTGCATAAAGGAAATGGGTCCCCCTCCACTCCTAGGGGGCGTATTAGAAACTGGGGAGGTCAGGCATGTGTATACTGATGTTCACAGTGGTAAAGGCCTATATATAAACCACCAAGAAGGCTAGTTTGCATCAGAAGGCAGTGGAGGCGCCCTTGGCTTCAGAAATACTTAGAGGCCAAAACCACTTCAGGAAGACTGGAGAGGTGAAAAATAAGAATTAGTGAACTTTTTGTAAAGTGGGAAAGGGGTACTTAGGTGATGGGGGCGGGTAGAGGGGTCTTCTGGAATGTTCTTGAGGCCACTGAGCTGAGGACAGATTCAGCCTGTGGAACTAGTACTGAGGGAGTGCGGAAAAGAATGTTCTAGGCCGTGCTTTTTTCCTCTACATTTTATAGGTAGATAGATTAAGAACCTCTGTCAAGAAATGTGGGGGGCTTCCCTGGTGGCGCAGTGGTTGAGAGTCCGCCTGCCGATGCAGGGGACACGGGTTCGTGCCCGGTCCGGGAAGATCCCACATGCCGCAGAGCGGCTGGGCCCGTGAGTCATGGCCGCTGAGCCTGCGCGTCTGGAGCCTGGGCTCCGCGGCAGGAGAGGCCACAGCAGTGAGAGGGGCCCGAGTACCGCAAAAAAAAAAAGAAAAAAAGAAAAAAGAAATGTGGGGTGGGGAAACAGGAGGGGAGGAAAATGGATGTCTGCTGATAAAATGTGTTTCACAAGGGCCTTGGTCCTGAGGAAAACTTGACCTTTTGCCCTGGAAGGCTGCAAAGGGGTTTCTGCACAACTGGTGTTGACTGAAGCGTGTGTGTGTGTGTGTGTGTGTGTGTGTGTGTAGGTTGGGAGAAGGACAGGGCTGGGCAGAGGGACCCCAGGCTCTGGGAACTCCTCAAGGGCCCATTGGGTGTTCTTGCTCAGATCGAAAGTCAGGGAGGGGGAGAGAGGGCAAGGAACAGTGTTCTTTGGGGTTCAGGTCGGTGTGGAATTTGGATCCTGGGGAGGGAGCCTCGGGTGCACACAGACAGAGCAAATTAGGAAAGGACAAGCAGACCGATCCCAGCCTCCAGTCCCGCTGGGGTGGCAAGAGGTCACCGCACGGGACCTCGAGGCCTGCAGGGCACGGGGTCTCAAGGTCCCCAGTGCACGAGTCCTTCCGCAACATCTGCTGTTTATGGGGGCCCTGCAGTCAGTAGCACACGGGGTTTCCATCAAGGGGTTAAGGACCTGCTCTGAGAGGGGAGGCAGGAGCCCTAGGGGGCGCAGTTTGGAAGTGGCAGCAGGGGAGGGTGCTAGTCCCAGAGTTCTGCGGCCCCCTCTCGCCTTCCGAGAGCTGAGGGTTTCTCTAGGCAGGGCCAGGAGGGGGCTCGCTTTAAATATCATGCCCTCGGGACTTCCCTGGTGGCTCAGTGGTTAAGACGCCACGCTTCCACCACAGGGGGCACAAACGCCAGGGATCGGGGAACTAAGATCCCTCAGCGGCTCAGTGCAGCCAAAAAAAAAGTCAGTCTTCCACATAGCCCCACCAAGATGGCTCCTGGCCCACTTGAAGAGAAATGGCACCCTTGGGCCTGCCGGGGTCACGGGTCCCCAAGCTGATTTTTCGCAAATGGCACCTGTGGAAAACCCTAGGTTCAGGGAAGTCCCTCTTTCTCCACTCCCCTAGGCACGTGATAACTGGTCCGGCCACCTCTCCCCGTTGAGACAATTTAGCCTAGCTTCTCAGCTCATCTAGGCCTTCTAGGCCAGGTGCCCGAATCTTAGTGTTACCAGATAAGATACAGCTCGTTCAGTTAAATTCAAATTTCAGACAAAGAAGGAATAATCTTTCAGTGTAAGTATCGCCCATGCAATATTTGGGACATACTTATACTTAAGAAAATCATTGTTTATTTGAAATTCAAATTTAACTGAGCATCCCAGATTTATATGCTAAGTCTGGTAGCCCTACCAGAGTGGAGTGACTACTTGTGTCTGGAGGAACTGTTGACTCTGTTTGCCAGCCTGGGCCAGGTTCAAAAGGTGAAGTGTAGGGCTTCCCTGGTGGCGGAGTAGTTGAGAGTCCGCCTGCCGATGCAGGGGACACGGGTTCGTGCCCCGATCCGGGAAGATACCACATGCCGCGGAGCGGCTGGTCCCGTGAGCCGTGGCCGCTGAGCCTGCGTGTCCGGAGCCTGTGCTCCGCAACGGGAGAGGCCGCAACAGTGGGAGGCTCGCATACCGGTTTTAAAAAAAAAGGTGAAGTGTAATCTACCAAAACTGAGTCTTGGTAGATTACAAGCCGGACAAAGGTTGAGGGCAGGGAGGAATTGCAGCATTGTAGAGAAATTCCTGACAGGGCTGAAGTCTGGGAGGAAAGAAGGGGAGGGGAGAGACATACACAAGAGGCCAAGCTAAAGTTGTTGGGAGCACCCTGGGACCTTTATGGTTTTAAAGAAAGGAGGGGCATTCAAAGGGAGGGGGCCTAAAATCCTTGCCCAAGTGTACTGGCTGACAGCATTTGTCCATGGGAGAAAGGGAGGGAGTGTTTCTGGGAGAGAAAGAGGCGAGGGATGAAGTCCAGGCCCTTGCTGCGGAGGAGCAGTTGAATTGGGGAAGAGTTGTGACCTCTCTTCCTCAGAGACCCTCGGGCCTGGGGAACTGGGGTCGCTTCCCTTGGGCTTCCTGAAGGCAGGCTGCTCAACGGCCTTAGCCTGGACTCACATGTCTCGCTGGGTTTGGCGGCTGCAGTTGCCCCTCAGGGCTCAATCATGCAGAAAGGGTCAATAAACTATGTATATCTAGCCAAAGAAGAAAGACAATAAAACCACCCTCAGGGTCAGAGGTCACCCAGTCACGGATTGAGATATTCACAACCCTTTTTCCTTTCTCCTCTCTTCTTGTCCTCTCATTCTCCCTCAGGCTCATCCTCCCTTGACTCTACTTTTCGCCTTTCTCCAAAGCCAAAGTTATCCCCGGAAATAACTGAGGTGTGAGGCTGAAAAAAAATCATCTCATGCAAAATGAAGCTTGAAAAGTAGGAGAGTGATGGTGGATAAAACCCACCGGTTAGGAATACCTAGCTTCTGTGAAGGCTGCCGTCCAACCTCTAGTCCACAGGTCAGCAAACGTTTTCTGTAAAGCATCATATAGAAAATATTTTAGCTTTGCAAGCCACATTCAGTCTCTGTAGCATAATCTCCCCACCCCATTTCTTCTCCTCCTCCTTCTTTTTCTACTTCTAACTCTTTAAGGATTAAAAAAAAATTCTTGGCTCCTGTGGCCATACAAATACAACAGGCCAGATTTGGTTTGCAAGTTGCTAAATCACATTCATGCTAGAAGTTAGTCTAATTCACCTCCACTCTGTCTGTTTGGGGCAGGGGTGTGTGTGTGTGGTGGGGGGAAGAGGTGAGAAGGGAGGCTCCCATGCTTTGTTTTAATATCAAAGCCCTTTCCTCCTGTCCCTTCACTAGGAAAGGACTAGAGGAGTGAATCCAAACCAAATGCAAAAACCACAGGCAGTTCGATTTTTAGAATGCCGTTCCTGAACTATATAAAGTTCCTTGGCAGTTGAATGAGCCAGGGACAGCATTTTAGGTGGCAGGGATTCTCACTCCAATTTGGGCAAAAGGGAAGATAACTCAGGTAATGCAGCATCTGCCCCCCCAGGGAGAAGGGGAGGAGGAAGGGGGAATGGTGGTGGAAGAGGCCTGGAATAGGTAAATGGAGCTAGGATGCTGGGGGCATCAAGGATGAGAGTCACTGCCAGAAACCATGATGTGCTACAGAGGTACCCTTCCTGTCACCTTGGGTGCAGGATCCTGTCTCAAAGCAGAGAAATGAATAAGTAAGTACCTCAGGAGAGTCAAGGCTTCTCTCCACTTGTTTTGGAGCCAAAATCATTTACTAGAACTAATGGAACATTTAGCAGTTAGAAGGAACTTGGGACCCTGGGTAAATGAGAGCTCCAGAATGTTAGGCAAGCTTTGCACCCCAAATCCATTCTCCTTCCTCCATCTCTTCAGGTGACTGGGGAAGGACTTGGAATCACATATCAAATGCATCATTGCGTATTTCTGCCCCTGCCTGGATCTCTCTCTCTGCTTGCCTAAGTGCTTTCCTACCTACAAAGTGTTTTGATCCCAAGGGAAGGGGAAGTCTTCTTTCAATGTGACTTGTCCTTCTGGCATCCAGAGCCCCTCCCAGTGTACCTTAGAGTCTGGAGGCTAACATCTAGGCACCCCCAGGGCAATAAAGGTACTCATTGGCTGCAGGTCCTGGTGGGCCAGGACCACCGCTCACCATGAGCCTGGCACCCAGACTTGGCTAGTGACAGAACATTGCCCACTGCCTAGGGTTTCACTCCATTTCCCGTATTTCCAGGGCTCTCTTCATAATCTCAAACTAGATTCTGATAGCTCTAGCTCAACTTCCTGCCTTTCTCCAAGTTCAACCCTATTTACTTCAACCTGTGTCTCTGAAGTTCAAATATCTATCTATCGTTTATCTGTCTATCTATCTGCACAGCCCTGATTGACAAGTACAATGAATGAAAATGTCTCATTCCTGTCTGGTTTGCATTTCATTACATTGGGCAGCGATATGCGGTGGACTGCAGAGGACAAAGACAAAACAGATTTTTTAAAAGGGTTGGTTAACAATATCTATTTGTTCATTCTATATTGAATTTAAAGGTATCCAGGACTTACAAAATTTTTGTCAAATGATGAGAGGGTAGTGAAAACTCTGATCTAGCCAATAAAATCTGGACCCCAAATGAGCGGTTGATGAGACTGTCCCCTAGTCTCGGAGCTCCCGAGATCGATAGTTTAGCTCGGCCCCTGAAGCCAATTAAGAGCTTTATCTTAGCATAAAAATAAAGAGGAGTTAAAAACGCATTCCTTTCCCAGCTTTCTTCCCCCTTCATTTTTTATTGCGATTTGCAGTTTTTCTTTTAAAAAGATCTGGGACTCTGAAGAAAGGGTGGGGATTGATGTAAAGAAAGTGTCGTTTACCAGGAAAAAAAATTGCGAATAATGGTGAGTTTCAAGGACATGTTTCAACGAGAAACACTTTGTGCCTCGCTAGGAAGAGGCAGGGGCACCAAATTCAGCGTCTTGGAATAATTCCTTTCCTGGATTCAAAGATTCATTTATTGAAATAAATCAGGAAGCATTGGCAGAACGGAAATCCCCTTGCTGGGTTTAAAGGGTCTTTAAAATGTTGCGAGTGTTAGATTGCAAGTCTTTTCTAAATACAAAACAGAAGAAAAGACCGCAGTGTTTCCCTTGGACTTAAAATTGCTAGGTCTCCGACTTAGGATAATTTCATGTCCGCCACAGAAAATGTGTTTAGGAAGAAGTTCTGCCCGATAGCACAACTGCTGTACATGTTTTGTTTTTTAGTAGGCTGGATTGAAGAGAAAAGTGCTGCAGAGTGGGGCTCTGGCTTGTATGGAGAAACCAGTTCGTCCCTACTGCCCCTCTGGATGTTCTGTTTCCCTCCTGCTTCTCCAAGATGGATCCTAAAATTCTGGCTCAAAAGCTTTGCTCGTTTGGCAATGATCAGTTTCTCTGATTTTATTTATTGCTTCAGATTTGGGCATGAAAATAAATCTTTTTCCTATTTACTGTTTGAACTCAGTGTGAGGGAAAGGATCCCATTATATTTCCTATCCGTACAGACATGTGGATATTTAGACCAGACCACATACAACTGGGGGACGCATAAAAGAGATTTATTTGTTAATTTACGCCGCCTAATACACATGTAAACCCCAGTAAGCCAAAGCTGCCGAGGGAGCCTCGGTTCTAGCGTAAAATAAGAACCACGACCCCTGGATTCCAGTCGCCCTGCCCTGCCCTGCCCTGCCCTGCCCAGTGATTCTTTCCTCTACCTGAGAAACGAAGAAACCAGAGCTTTCTTCTGCCTCGCCTCAGCCTGTGTGCAGAAAAAAAACTTTTCTTCACTTGCCTCTTTCCGCCACGATTCTGCTCTCAGACTCAGCTCCCTAAAGCCCCCTGTCCCCCGAAGTTGTTCCCAGGGTCTCCTCCGAAAAGTGAGTTGAGGGGCGGCGGGCTGCAGGTAATCAGGAGAACTTTGCTTATTATTATTATTGCCCAACAGGAGTGGTTTGCTTTGCTGGGGGGGGTGTTTTCTTTTGCAGAAACTTGCTATATCTGGAGGTATTTCGCTTTCTATCGTGTTCCAAGGCTCAGGGTTCCCCCTCCCCAAAAAGAAACCTCCACTCAGACCAACCGAAATAGAATTCGAAATGGCCTGCCTCTGCCCTGCTGCTCACACAGTCCCCAGCCTTGTCCTCTTGCGGGCATCGGGGGTCCCTGCGCCCCAACGAGCAACGACACCCCCTCAGAGTCGCACACTCGGGCTGGGCCGGGCTGCCCCAGGAAGGGCTCCACCGCCCGGGGTTTTGGCCTGGCTGAACCGCCTCAGGTCGGCCCCTTAACAAGCATCCCCCTCCCCACTTCTCGGTTGATGACCTAATTGAATTATGCCTTTTTGTTCCTGGGACTACAGAGCACGTGCTGGAGGCAATTAATTATCGGAATGTGGCCATATCAAAACGGACACTGGGCACCGGGTAGGTCAGCGGCGGCGACATCCCCTGCCCTGCGCTCGGGACCCCTCCCCGCAAAGGGGCAGGCGAGGCTCCCTCGGCGCCCTCCTTCCTCGGCTCCACGCCCCGCTGCCAGCCCGGACTCCCAAACGCGCCGGGCCCCTGGTTCTCGGGGTACCTGGCGGGGCTCCCCGGAAACCCTCGCATCAGCGCTGGCCGGGTTAGGGCTCGAGAGCCTCCTCCTCCCCGCCCCAGAGCCCCGCTCTCCTCGGGGCTGGCGCCGGTAGGAAATCCAAACTTTTTCAGACCAACTGTGCGCCCAGGGTCCGTGGGGCTTGGTGGGAGGTGAAGAGAGGTAGAAGGAAGGGAGAATATTAAAGGGGGAAGGGGGAAGAAATGGGAAAAAGAAAGAAAAGCAATCATCCCTTTTTGTAAACCTGACTCCAGGGAATTCATTTGCATGATTTAGGCTTATTTGTTCTTCAGTGAACATTTCCTCCCCCCGCCCCGCCCCCCCCGCAAAGAAACCCTCTGCTGAGCGGCACGGAAGCCAGTCTTGGAGAGCTGTTTTCAGTAGATGTAATAATTTAAGTCAGCAGTGAACTCACCTTCCAACCTGGGGAGAGAGCTGTGATGTAGAGGGAGAATTGGGGCGAGTTTGAAGGGAGGGGGTGACTACGTAAGTGCGCTACCGGCAGGGTTTTCCCCAGAAAACTGGCAAAGAAAGAAGGTGAAGTCTTGACCAGGCCAGGCGGATTGGGGGGGCAGGAAGTGAAAGGCTGCAGTTATAAAGCGCTGCTTGAGGCGGTCTCGCCAAGCGCCTCTGAACTTGATCAGATGTTCGGTTTCCTACAGAGAGATGGCGGCCAGGCTGTGAGGCTGCCTCAAGGCGCAGACTTTGGGGCTCGGCTCTCTTCGGGGTGTGACAATCACAGCCATCTTTCTCTCCGCCTTTTCTTTTCACTCTCACTGTCCTACAGTCTTCGCAAATGCCCTGCTGGACAAAAAATGAGTGGATTTATAGCCCTGTCTGAACCTGCTCATTATGTCCAGAAAGACCTCGCACCAGACAGGAGAGGGGACAGTGATCCCACACACAACCCTGGAAAGTCAATCCTTAAGGGTAAGAAGTTCCCGAGGTCACTATATGCTTCTCCAGGTAGGAGAAGAAGAGGGCAAAGCCTTGGCAGTTCAGAGGGAAGAAAATTCCACCTCACAATCCCCATTCCCGACCCCCACTTTTGCATTTGAAAATGTTGAGAATTCGAAGCTGTTTAGCCCTGTGGTTTGAAAATGGCACTGATCCTGTGTGTGTCTAGTGAGTTTGCTGTGTAGTGTGTTGTGTGCATGTTTGGTGTGCACAGGCTAAGTGTACACTGTGCATATTTAGTATTTGTGCTTCTGTGTGTTTGCTGTTACGTGCGTGTGTTTATCCTGTTGTGTGTTTAATTTGTTGTGTGCCTGTTTACTGTTTTATGTGTAGTTTGTTGTGTTACTGGGTTGTGTGTACTTACTGTTGCTAGTTGTGTGTGTTTAGTGTGGTGTGTGTGAGCTTACTGTGTTATATGTGTTTGCCGTCTTGTGCCTGGTGTGTCGTGTGTGGGGGGGTGGCGGGGACAGTGGTGGGGACAGTATACTACAGCCACGACTCACAAACCAAAGAGTCAATGCGAGGCTCAGACGGAAGTAAGGGAGATGGCTCTAACTCTAACCATTTCTCCTCCTTTGGGCCTCGGCCGGCCGGCAGCAGCTTGGGTCACAGACGGCGAGCTGACCGGCCTGGGTCCGGGCTCTCGGGGACATCAGGGCCCACAGTGGCGCGTGAGGAGGACGCGGCTAATGGGCCGCGAGAGTGGAACTGTTGTTCTCGCCCCGGGATCCGCGCCCTTAGGCCGCGGAAGGGGCACATTCTCTTGGCGTTGAGGCGGAGCGGACCAAGCGGGGCTGGACGTCCAGCGCCGCGCCGACGGTGGGAACGATCCTCGCGCGGCAAAGAGTTCATTTGGCCAAAGCGGGTAAAGCGCGCCCGAGGGGTGCTCGCCCGCTTCTGGCGGGAGGGAAGCCAGGGAGAGGCCCTGGCTCCGCCCCGCCGGTCGCCAGCTTGAGCCTGGCTCCAGTTCCCCACGGCAGCGCCAGCCCCGCGGAGCCCACTCGCGGGCGCCCGGCCGCCGCCGCCTCACCTGCCAGGCTCCCGGCCACGGCCCAACCAGCGGCGGCCGCTCGGCCGCGGCTGCCATGTTCCCCGCTCCGCGCTGCCAATCAGTGTGGCGACGGCCAATAGGCTGCGGGGCCGGGGGTCAGGTGACCGCGGGCCAGCTGGCTCCCCATTGGCCCTCGCCGCGCGGCCTCCCGCTCGGTTTATGTGAGAGGAGTGAGTGAGTGACTTTATCAGTCCAAGGACATTACTCTGGAGGCGAAGAGGCTGGGACTGGCGCGGCGAGCCGCGAGGACCGAGCCTGCCTCCTGCCCGCCGGCCGCGAGCTGGCTCTGCTTCTAAGCGCAGTCTAGCCGTGAGGCCCGTGCCGAGGGAGCCTCCTGGCCCCGCGGTTGTGCGCTCTCGGGGAGAGGAGGGGTGCCCCGGACAGAATTGGCAAACTCCGCCCTCCACTTATTATTTTGCTTATTTTTCTTTGTGCGCGCTTGTTAGTTTGTTAAACCAGATCTAGTCCCAGAGTCTTTTCTCCTCCCTTCTCCCCCCTCCTCCCCCCTCCAGGTCCTTCTACTTCCCCTCCTCCCTCCTATCCCTCTGCAGGAGACTTGCAGCGACGGAAAGTTGCAGCCCCTGGTACTGCCTTGGGGGTCTCCCGACAGTGTCCAACCGCCTCCACCCCTCTCCGACTGCGACACTTCGGAGATCTCCTTCGCCCGCACCCTCGCTCACTTCAGCCGGATCGCTGGTGACAAGAACGCCCCACCCATGACGATGCTCCTGGACGGAGGCCCGCAGTTCCCCGGGCTGGGAGTGGGCAGCTTCGGCGCGCCGCGCCACCACGAGATGCCCAACCGCGAGCCGGCGGGCATTGGGCTGAATCCCTTCGGGGACTCGCCCCACGCCGCCGCCGCCGCCGCTGCCTTCAAGCTGAGCCCCGCCGCGGCTCACGATCTGTCTTCCGGCCAGAGCTCGGCGTTCACACCGCAGGGTTCGGGTTACGCCAACGCCCTGGGCCATCATCACCACCACCATCACCACCATCACCACGCCGGCCAGGTGCCCAGCTACGGCGGTGCCGCCTCCGCCGCCTTCAACTCCACTCGCGACTTTCTGTTCCGCCAGCGCGGCTCTGGGCTCGGCGAGGCGGCCTCGGGTGGCGGGCAGCACGGGCTCTTCGCCGGCTCGGCGAGCAGCCTGCACGCTCCGGCTGGCATTCCTGAGCCCCCTGGCTACCTGCTCTTCCCCGGGCTGCACGAGCAGGGCGCCGGGCACCCGTCGCCCACCGGGCACGTGGACAACAACCAGGTCCACCTGGGGCTGCGCGGAGAGCTGTTCGGCCGCGCCGACCCGTACCGCCCGGTGGCCAGCCCGCGCACGGACCCCTACACGGCCGGCGCGCAGTTCCCTAACTACAGCCCCATGAACATGAACATGGGCGTGAACGTGGCGGCCCACCACGGGCCCGGCGCCTTCTTCCGTTACATGCGGCAGCCCATCAAGCAGGAGCTGTCGTGCAAGTGGATCGACGAGGCTCAGCTGAGCCGGCCCAAGAAGAGCTGCGACCGGACCTTCAGCACCATGCACGAGTTGGTGACACATGTCACCATGGAGCATGTGGGGGGACCGGAGCAGAACAACCACGTCTGCTACTGGGAGGAGTGCCCCCGCGAGGGCAAGTCCTTCAAGGCGAAGTACAAACTGGTCAATCACATTCGGGTGCACACGGGCGAGAAGCCCTTCCCTTGCCCCTTCCCAGGCTGCGGGAAGATCTTTGCCCGCTCCGAGAACCTCAAGATCCACAAGAGGACCCACACAGGTAAGGGGGAGGGCGGGAGGGCGGGCGCGGGGTCCGCCGCGGCACCGCGCCACGAAGCCGACTTTCAGCGCGAGGGAGCGAGGGGTGGCGGCGAGAGAGGGGCGGCGCCCCGCCGGGGCCGCTCGAAAAAGTAGCGCTGTCACTGTCCCTCCACCTCTCGCCTTCCCCGCCCCGCGGCGCTTTTGCCCAGTTCTAGCTTCCCGGGCAGACGGCTCTGCGGTCTCAGGAACTAATTGGAACCTTCTCGCGCCCAGGAACAAACTGGCGCCGCCTCTTTTTGTCTCTTTCTGGGTTACTATGAAGGGACTCCGAACGTGTGGAGAGGAATTGCTTACAAGCGACTTAGTCTCGGCGCACAGTCGGGGGAGGCAACCATAGAAATGCTAATGAAAACTAACTTTCGGTTACTTCCGCTCTTTTTTACCATTGATTGGCACATCTCCTAATTAAATGATACTTTTGTCAAACTATTTTTATTTGGAGTTCCAGGTTCAATTCAGTCCTTCGGGAGGAAAGCTAAAGTAGAAAAGGCACCACAGTTTCGGGGCTTGTTCAGAGCATCTTGTAAAACTGTCCGGAGCCCCTGGATTTATATAGTTTTCCCTTTTCGAACGTTAAGTACGACGACCCAAGCTTTTTAATACTGGGCTTAGCAAAACCGCTGCATTTGAAAGAGGCAAATTAAAAGGTACAAAGGAGGAACTAAAAGGGATTGTCCCGTCCCCGGTCCATTGTCCCGCCCAGCCTTGGCTGCAACGCCGAGATATCGGCGGAACGGGGCTGCGCTTGGAGGCCCCGGGCCGGGTAGGGGGGTACCGCTACTCAGGGGCAACTTTGGAGGAGCCAGGGGCTTTCCATCCCGCGCGAGAACAAAGGGCCGGGCAGGTTCTGGGCCGGCCCTGCCCCACCCCCGCCCCCGACCACCACTCCCCACCCCAGCAGGCTCAACCCGCGCTCTCCATTTTTCACCAGGGGAAAGAGATGCTACAGCCGCCCCCAGTCGGCGCTCCCTCTCGGCAGGGAGGACCGCCGGACGCTCTGTCTCCCGCTGCTCGGCCCAAGGAAGCTCGCGGCCCCTGACCATATTTACCCCCCTTTGCGTTTCTGCCTTCTGCAGGTGAGAAACCTTTCAAATGTGAATTTGAAGGCTGTGACAGACGCTTTGCCAACAGCAGCGACCGCAAGAAGCACATGCATGTGCACACCTCGGACAAGCCCTATATCTGCAAAGTGTGCGACAAGTCCTACACGCACCCGAGCTCCCTGCGCAAGCACATGAAGGTAATTACCTCTTTATTAGCGGTCGGCGGTTTATAAACACTCGGCCCGACACCGGGTCGCGGAAGGGAAGCGCCTGCGCTGCCAACCCTGTATCTTCCACGTTAAATCCGATTTGCTCCAGCGTTGACACCTTGAACCCATTTTGGGGACCCGGAGGGGGGCGGGGGAGAGCACAGTGGGGAGGAGGAGGGAGCGGAGGGAACAATCAGTTGTTTACTGGGAAGCTCTAACCGAGCTCGCCAGGGCTGGAGGTCTCAGTGGCCGCCTCTACCCGGCTCAGCCCGCGGTGGGAACCGAGAGTGCCCGCGCCGAACCCGGGGGCGGGTGGCTCATTCCCTCTTCGGCTTTCGGTAAAACAATAGGGCCGAGGAGCGCGGTGGGATTCCCACGCATTTGTCTGAGACCTCGCAGCGCCCAGGGCACCCGTGCCACCTTTCTCTGTACCTGCTTTCCCAAGCCAAAGCGGGCTTGGCGAAACCTGGGCCCGGAGTATTTTGTAGGGCCCCAAAGACTACGTGCTTACCCCGCTCCATCCGCGGAGAAAGCATTTCTGAAGGGGCATGAATAAATCAGAGTGCTTTATTCCTTTTCCATAATGCCAGTCTTAGGACTCAGACTGTTTTGTTGGTGAACATCTTGGGGCTTTCTAGACATCGGTAATGTGGAAATTAAAAACAAAACCCCCAAATCAGCAGCATTTCTCTTTTAAGTGGGTCACTGGGCGGTCTTGCTCTTACAGTGCTCTAATTCTGCTCTTGTTTTTGCTTGCACAATGCCAGTTGGAATTATATTCATTATAATATATACATGTTAATTTTAGGTTCATGAATCTCAAGGGTCAGATTCCTCCCCTGCTGCCAGTTCAGGCTATGAATCTTCCACTCCACCCGCTATAGCTTCTGCAAACAGTAAAGATACCACTAAAACCCCTTCTGCAGTTCAAACTAGCACCAGCCACAACCCTGGACTTCCTCCCAATTTTAACGAATGGTACGTCTGAGGACAAACACAAACACAAACCCTGTTAACCATAGAATGGACCAAATGCATTTTAAAAAGAAAACTGAGACCAATCAGATGGAAATGGAGTTTTAAGGCAAGAGGCCATACATAGGGCTACATCTTGTTAATTGCAATTGTCCAGGAAGGTTTTGGGGCAAGATCCCAAAATAGCCATGCCCTTTTTTCTCAGGATTAGAAAATATGTTTTGGCATTTGAAGGATTAAAAAAAAAATCTTCTCACTGCTTTTTCCTCCCTTTTCTCTTGCTCTCTGCTCACCCCATCCCTAAACGCCTTCAGTTCATTTTAACTCTTGTCCTGTTTCCTGAGAGGAAGTTATAGAAGGCTTATTGGTGGTGGTGGTGGTGATGTTAAAACTGATGGAAAAATCTTCGCCTTAGTGGTGATTGTTTAAACTCTCACAGTCTTAAACCGTGCCAAAGTCCTGTTATGTCTTGAACTTTTCCTCAAAGCATTACACTTGTGAATGTATTTTTGTCTAATGGGGTCGAAACTGTTGTTCAGTATTTTTTCAGGCTGAGGATGTGATGTTACTCTACACAGATTGTGACGTTTAGTATACAGTTGCCTTTTGTAATAACTTTTTTTTTTGTAAATACATATCCATTGATGCCATATTTATCGTTTGTAATTTAATTATTGCTACAAGTGCCGGGAACTGAACAATATTTATGGAAAATGTTTTCTAACAAATTCTGTACAGCTTTTGATTATAACCGCTTTAGCATTAAATTTTATTGTTTTGAAAGAACACAAATTTACAATTTTTGAACCACTGACTCCTTTCTCTTGTTTTGTAACAGCCTCCTTCTACAAAGAGGAGACAAGAGCAAATGAAACTTGTTTGTTGGTATTTATAACTCACTCAGATCCCTTTTTTAATTGTTAAATTATTTTTCTATTGCAGTATAGATTCTTTACAGTGTCAGTTTCCATCTGGGAAGACCCTCCTTTCTTTATCTCTAGCTCAGATGGTTGTTTAACTGCGAGTTTAAATGTGTTTGTCCTGGATTTTCGGCATGCAAATCAAATATTACTGATCAATTCAGTTAGTGGCCATGACATCTCAATCTTGTACTTCAAAGACTGAGAAGCTGGATTTAATCATCCCTGCCCTACATATATAAACATAAGGTAACCTAATGAGTTTTATGTCCCTTAGTTTTTTTTTATTATCTTACATAAAAATGAACATTGCGGCAAGATGCATGTCTGTCTATTCTATTGAGAGATCACCCATATACCTATATATGTTTGTATCTATGACGTATCTAATCTGCCTATCAAATCTATCTATCTATATATTTTCAAAAGTAAGCATATGTCTGAAACAGTGGTGATGAGTAAGGCCAGTCGAGCCGTGCTTACTTATGATTAAGTGCTTCTTAAAAGAACCATAGTCCATTTACAATTTTGGAAGGCAAAGGCTGGTTTGTTTTGCTGTATATAGTTCAATTCGTAATTATCACAATTATTCATAACATTTTTATAGCGGTGTAATAACTGCAGCGGTTCTGAAATATTATGGAAAGAAAAAACATTTGCAAAATGTGTATTTTTAAAGTTCATGGTTTGTAGGCAAAGATGTTAAGAGCATTGTTTCCATTAAAATCAATAACAATGAAAAATGGTTGTTTGCTTTGTGATAAAATATTAACAATCCATTTAATCTTCAGCGAAGCAACTCATTTGGACAAACAGTTCTCTTACAGTTATATGAAAAAGAAAGTGATTGCTGTTTTGGGGGGGTGGAGTGGGTAGAGTACTGAGAGAGGTTTTTTGTTTTTTGTTTTTTTACTAATTTAGGGTGCTGTTTAATATTGAGAGCCCAATCTCTTCATGAATAACCAACTTGCAAATCAGCAAATAGAATGGTGGAGATAAGGAATTGTAAAGAATTTAGAAATGTAATGAATAGGCCAAGTACCTCCTTCTCTTGAAGGGGCAGTGCTCTAGGATTTTTGGTGGCAGTCAGTTTGGTATTATACATAATCATTTTGAATTCTAGAATTTTGTTTATTGTTCTTTTTGAAGAAATAAAGTCTTGGCACATCTATTTATAACTTTTTGTATTTGGTGCCTGATTTTCTTCCATGTTCAAATAAATCGACCTTAAATTGAAATGCTCAGAGAAGTTCTGATGATTAAACGAAACTTTGATTCCCTGGACACAGTTGAAGCAGTGTATTTTAAGTTATCTACTGATCTTTGTCAACAGTTAATTATTGACAGTTTCTAATTGCAAAATGCTTTGGATGCGATTTTTTGTTTGTGGAGAATGCGTTTTTTTGCACTTTCCTCCACCAATAGACAAGGCAAGGGTCTGAATGCCATGAACGGACTGGGATGACTTCACAAGTGATGAGCAGGTAACCTGGTCAGTCTACCACTCCTAGCCCAGACATTCCAATCTTGACCTTGACATTGAGGGTGCTGGACCAAATTCCTATTTCAGGATTTTTCCTTCACTTCAAACCAGAGACCATTTTAAATGCTCAGCAAGTTTTCAGAAAGTGCATACTCATAAGATTGGCTCTAAATGTGTTCCAACTGAAGTCTAAATAATGTTTTTCTTCCGAAATATGCATCTAACTTCCACAGTTTACTGTTTTCTCTATGAATTCCCTCTCCACCCCCAATGTAACCTAACCTTAAATGGCAGTAGAATGATGGGTTGGTTGAAAGATTATTTCAGAAACTTGCTTCCCCCACCCCTCCGCATTAAATATATTAAACAATTAAACATCTCCTTAGGACACAAAGAAGAGTTTGCTCTTTCTTTACTAGGCTTGAAATTACTCTACCATAAAAATTTACAGTAGAGCGTTGTGTCCTAAGAGGGGAAGATGCCAATGAACAATGATGATAACCTATATTAAGATAATGTAAAAGTTTTGCCCCTCTACATGATTTCCTCTAATCTGGGTGTAGCATCATATTTCTCAAATAGTCTATCCCTATGCCCTTGTCACTTGTTGCAAAGAAAAGTTTGCGTTAGTAGAAAACTTTTCACAGATTTTCTTCCTATAATCTGACTCTGGGAGTGCACATTGACATTCTTGAATTTTCAGTAAATACCTTAAAGAATACGCACCCCCCACCCCACAACAAAAAAACCTTGTAGCCCTAAAGATAGATCAGCTGGAAACCATGAATGTCAGCTGGGTTCTTCGTAATCGACCTGTTATTTTACTTCTTGCACCTGGTAAGACCTTTGTGAAAAGTCCATCTTTTCCAAAATGGGTGGTTTAGTTTAAGATTTCCACGTTGGGTGGGGAAGGGGAAGGTGTCTATTTCCACGCAGACAGAAGTCTGGACTTCATCCACCTTGGAAGGTTAAAGATCAGGGTCCAGGCTAAGCAGGGCAGTCGGTCTTAGCTACTGCGGAGGTTGGAGAGTTAGCAGGGATCTCCTCCGTTCACAAAGCCTCCCAGGAAAGTTGTGTTCAGGACTTCCTCGCCCCTCCCCCCCCCCTCGCTGCCTGCTGTCTCCTCGCCTCTTCGCCCCTGGCTCCTTCTCCTCCCCTTATAAAACCCCCCAAACAAACGAAAAAAGTCTAAGGGCCTCTTTCCACTTAAGTTTCCGAAAGAATCGCTACCGGCGTGCTCATCCCCTGAAGCGCGGGATCTCCGCCCGGCAGCTAGGCTGGTTTTCTCTCGGGCTGTCTGCCCCCTCGGGGCTCAAGTCTAGTCAGGCTTTGCCCCGGGACGAGGCCAGGCGTTGCGAAAGTCAGGGCTCCCGCTCGGGGTCCCTGTACACACACCAAGTTCTTGCAAGGCCCGTTCGAAGCTGGGGCCGGGAGGAGGGGACCTCATTTCCTAGGGTCAATTCTCTCGCGGTCTCGGCCAGCTGACCCTTTGACCTCCACCTACAGGGCCCTTGGCGGCCGTAAGCCGGCGGTCGCCCGGGCTCCGAGGACGCTTCGCGCCCCGTCGCCTTCCCGGCCTCATTAGGCCGGCGGGGCTGTAAAGCAGGAATCAGCCGCTACCTAATCCGGACCTGGGGTCAATACGAGCCCAAACAATGGTGAGCTCCGATGGCCACAGCGCAGGGCTGGCCGCAAACTTTGTGTTCCATTCATTTTCTTAAGGCGGTGCGGTGGGGTGGGGGAGGGAGGGAGGTACTCGCACGCCGGAAGGCCGATACCGGCGCCCGGGGCTCTTAAGCGAGCGTTCTCGCGCTCGGCCCTCCGGTCTCGTCGCCGCGCCAGGGTTTTGGAGGGGGTGGCAAGGCTCGGGGCCTGGTTGGCGGCCCGCGCGAGGGCCCAGGGGCGGCCCCCGCGCCAAGAACAGACTTTGAAGTGGGTTTTTAGCGCGCACGTGTGAGAGCCGCGCCGAGGCTGGAGCGGTGACCCGCTGGGAGGAAAGAGTAGGCTCCGGCCCGGGCCCCAACCCCTCCCCCGCTCCCCGTCGCTCCGGCCTTTTCAAGCCGCGGCCGGGAGCCCGCCGGCCTCCCCCACCCGCCCCCACGCCTGCTCCCGAGCCCGCGCCGCGCGCAGGCGCACAGCCGGCAGCCGTCGAGTCGGGTTTCGCTGCGAGGGGCGGCGGGGGAGAGTTGAAAGCGGCTTTGCAGCGCCGCGGCCTCGGCCGGGCCGGGCCGGGAGGGGGGCGGAGGGGAGGGCTGGGGAGAAGGGGGGCTGGTTTTGGGGGCGGCTCTCGGGTCAGGAACATGGCGGCCGGATGCGAACCCCCGCGGAGCGCAGCAAAGCGCTGACTGCGGGCTGCCGAACTGTTGTGTGGTTTCAACTCCCTTGTTATTCCTCGGCTAGGAGCGCCTCGCGGGAGAATGTAGGTCGTGGCGGCCGAGCGCAAAATTGTTTAAAAAAAAAACAAAAAACGGAAGCGAAGAAGTTCTTCCAGGGCATACTGGGCGTGGGAAGTTGGCGAGTCTTCTGGGGGCTGGGGTTCCCGGGGTGGGGGGCGGCTTGGACCTGAAACCCACTCGAGGCCGCCACTCCCTCCAGTCCCGACTGAAATCGTTTCTCCCGGGCCCTCTGGGGTGGGGGATGCCATTTTGAGCTTCGTGACCGTGTCGGGATCCCCCAGCACCTTCGAGTCTCGAAATGCCAAGGAGTGGACACTGTTCTCTTCCAGGACAATGGCGGGGCTCGTGAGCGGAGCACGGAGGCACCGTTTCCAAACCAAATGCCCTGGATTAGCGACACGGATGTGCCATTGCGATTTCGAACCCTACGCTTTCCTCAGGCCCCGTTTTCTGCATATCTCATTTAAACGCGGACCTATGAAAAACAGTACTGTGTACGCTTTTGTGTGTGCTGTAACAGCTGGTGGTCTAACGAAAAAAGAAAAAAAAAAGGTCACAATTCCGAAAACTTTCATTGAGCTTTTGCTTAACTGCCTTAATACTGGCGTGTGAAAGAACCCCTGGTAGCTCTGGGATCTCGAGTCCGTGTTTTCTCTGCAGAAAAATGTTGCAGATTCGCCTTCAGATGTCTTTCGTGAGGAAAAAACAATGTGGGGTTTTAAAAATGTAGTCATTGACCCCCGTCTCCTCTAGAAAAATAAGCGGCACGAATTCTTTCAGGTTGCGTCTTCGTGGAGGCCAGCAGCTAAACGAAAAGACAGCCTACTGGGGCTGCCCGCTGTCGAGTATTTGGGCTCCTGAAGGTGTGGGGCAGCTCCCGTGGGCCACCTTGGGAAGGGCCCCAGGTGGGTGGGCAGGTCATTAGCAAAGCTGGCTCAGATTTGGGGGAAAACTACAAAACAGTGCCTTTATCTGCAGAGAACAATTGATGGGGTTGTCTTTCCTCCTTTTCAGTGCACAAAGAAGACGGCTTTGGAGCAAGAATTTGGAATATGCATTTAAGTTGTCGCGCTTTGCATTGGAAACCCGTGGGCAATTAAAATAAGCCTGCCTTGTAGTGTTTTCTGTCCTTTTCTTATGTGTGGTTTCTGCAAGTCAAAGGGGCTGGAGTCCCTTCTGCAGTTTGGAAACTTGTTTTGAAATTGCCACCAAACAGATTTTTCCCCCTTTGGGTGAAGTTTCCTTACAGGGCTCAGCCACTTCACCCCACCCCCGGACTGGAATAGAGTGTTGACATCTTTGAGAGATCAAAGGAAGTAGATGGTGCTTGCTGTATACTTTATTTTTTCATGCTGTAGTTTGAACCCTGAGGTTTGAGCTTTTTCCTGGTTAAATCTCTTGGTACCAAAAGTGTGGCAAATGAAAAGTTCATTAACTTGAAAAATCTTTAGCCCATGGGTAGGCAGTTTGTCTCTGAGAACTGCAGCGCCCAGATTGTCTCTAAGGTTGACTTTAAAATCAAGCTAAAGATGCACTGGTGAACGATCTCCCCTGGATACCTGTGGTGTGCTTTGGGTCATTTGATATGGTAAAACTGTGGTTGATTTTCATAGGAGTTATGTGAATGGAATTTCTGCAAAACTAGACAAGTGATAAATTGGTAGAACTCTTATATTTGTTTGAATGACAACTCCAAAGGGCACTGCTTTTCCCACTGAGGTTTGGTTTCTACCATAACTATTGAAATTTACAGCTTGAAAAACTAAGTTTGCAGGAAGCATTTAAAGGGGGGAGTGTTCAGAGCACTTGGACTGATAGTAACTTAACACAGGAGCAAAACTTTTTTGAATAAGATTCCTGTTGCCAAGAATCTGTTAAAACTAAAGAAAGTATATTTCTTTAAAAATCATCTAATAGAGCAAACAATTTTGTATATTTTTAATGTGATGACAGTTCAACCCATTTACTGATCTGATTGAATAGAGAAACGTGAGCTCTATAGTAACTATAAAAATAGCCTTCACCAGCTGGCAAGTTTTTAATGTTCTCTAATAAGATGTGTATGTTGTCTAATGTGTTTTATTAAAACACAACCTATGTAAAGACCATACCTTTAATACCTTTGAACATGAGGTATTAAAAATAAAGGATTCCATCGTGTTTTATTATAAGCTAGCATTTAAAATGACATATCCAGTAATGTTTTATGAAATTTTTCTAAGAGTAAATGTAGCTTGTTTTGACCTATCTGCAGTTCACTTTTTGTTTTTTTGCCAGTGTTGTCCTGCTTGGTATCCGGGACAGTCTCTAATTCCTGATGAAGAACTTGATACTGACGTTGGTATGCAGCAGCCAGCCCTCCATAACACTACCTATCCTAAATGCAGGGTTAATGCCGAACCTACTGTGCAAGAAATGATTTACTGATGAGGTTTCAAAGAAAACCACATCAATTTGGATGTCTGTTACCTTGAAGTGATCATTTTAAGAGTAGTAGCTTCTTCCCTAGGTATAAAAAGACTATTTTCTTCTTTTGGTGTATTTCATTCTGTGTTGAGCAATCATTTGTGAAATGAAAAAGCAAAAAAGCACCCCCCCACACACACACACTCCCCCAGCCAATTTAGGATCATAAACGGGAAGATGGAGGTGAAGACTAGCCTAATCCATACCCCAGTGCGTATTATCTCATACATTGTGTTGACCTTGTTGAAAATCTCTTTCAAATATCTGCATTCCACATGTAGAACTAAAGTGTTTAAAACTAGAAATATGAATGCTTGTTTTGTTAATCTCCTATGTTTGTGTTCAAAAAGCAATATCTAGGATCTCTACAATTGTTGTTTGACTTAAATAAAACGATTTAAATTATTTTTTGTGATTATTTTATTACAGTGACAACTATAGCCCCTAAATAACCTTGATTAACCTGTTGAATTGGGACAATTTATATTCTATTCACATTTTTCATGATATACCTTGGCTTTCACTGAGCAATAAACTTGGGGAAAAAAAACCCACTGAACAAACTCCAACCAACTGTTTTGAGCTCACAGTGTTTTCCCAGAGGGACTCAGGGCCAGGTGCTGGGGAGGTCAGGGGAAGAATTCAGAGTCAAGGATTGAATGGGGTGATTAGAAGGAAGAGCTGGAGGTAGGACTTTGGAGAAAAAAGAGCATTTGAACACCGCTATTTGGGTGAGAAAGAGAGGGAAAGACAAAGCCGAAAATAACCTTAAAGGAGAAAGGAGGGCCTCTGGAAAGGGGACATAGCATACATTACATGTACATTATTCAGAAGCTCCAGAATGGTTCTTGGGGCAGACAACTTGGCAACCATTGATTAGAACACTTATAGAATCATGGAATATAGGTGTTATTAAAACACAAGTTGTCGTTAATTAACTGTAGTGCTAGAGAAGATGAAGACACTTCAGAGAAATTCTTCGAACTCCAGATACTTGATTTCTCATTTTACATTTAACATCTGTAATCTAATGTAATCTGTGAGTGGCCATCATTCTATTTATTTGACGTGATTATGCCATGATGAGGTATTGTAAAACTGCGGACTGATAGAGTATATTGCTATTGGTTCTTTAGATCCAGTTTTATTAAAATTTCTGCTAAGTAGACTGATGATACTATAATTTTTTAAGTAGAGGGGAAAACTGCTCATCTCCCTCTGATTTTTGTTGTTCATTTACATCAAGAGTAGGCACACAGGCCGGTCAAGAAAGACTATGATTCTTTGATTCTTAGCTCCCTAGAACTTGACATTCTTATATCCCCCCAGAGATATGTTGGTAGAATTTTTTGTTTTGTTTTTGTTTTTAAGAACAAGAACTGCGTTCTTTCAGACAGGCAGTGGAGTGTTATAATGGGATTATTAAAAAAGCCCTTGGAAAGGTAAACTACCAAGTTGTGCATGAGCCAGCTGCACTATGATAATAATACCTCCTAGGGTTATTCTAAGGATTAAACAAGAACATGTCCATAAAGAGCCTGGCACAGAGTAGGCCCTGGACAAATGTTAATTCGCTTCTTTTCCTCTTGCAGGTAGCTATTGTTTCATTGCTTTGGGGTAGTTTCCTATTTTTAATATGGAATATTTTACTAAAAACATAGTGATTTGTATTGGGGTGCAAATTAATGCAGTTTTCAGACAATAGATGGAGAGTTAGGGCATATAAGAAATACTGCATTTCATAAGCATAATCACTAGATCAGGCATATGGGTTTATGAACATAGCTATGAATATTTAAACACATAAAATTAAAATGTTATTAAATGCCTGTTGTTCATTATCTTCCGATGAATACACTTATTCTTAGATTAAAAATAAGTTGTGTACTTAAAAATCTGTAAACATAGTAATTTAATGGTTTACTTTTAATTTGACACAATTTTTACTCGAGGCAACAGCTTCTTACTATATGTAAATTAAATGGCAATTTTACAATGTGAAAATTGGCATTCACATTTAAGGATAAGATTAAATCTCTCGGTGTCTTAAATTATTCAGTTTCCCCGTACTAAATTTATGCTAGTATTGTGCGGGTGTGACTATAGAGGAATGAGACTGATTTTCTTGTGGGGCTTGGAAGCTAGCTCTGAAGGCAGTTCCCAAAGAGGAGTCCCCGAAATGTTTTGACCAATGTCAGCATCCTTAGAATAAGTTTATGGACTCCCTAGGTGATGGCCTCACTTCAGTTTGTTACAAAACAAACATCAGCCACCAGTCATTACTTTACAGCCATACTTTTGGTTTTACTATGTTTTTAAAGGGTACCCTGATTATTTTATGTTAATAAAATTGAGGCTTAAATGAAAGTGTAGAAATCCTCTATTATAGCATGATGAAATGTATTTTTTTTCAGCATACGTCTATTTATGCGGTAAAACAAGACAAAAACACCAACACACTAAGCTCTTCCCAGATGAACTGGTCTGAGTGGGAAGTATTTCCTTCCCACTGATTTTGGGGGCTTGGAGCCTCCCTGAGAGGCTGTACTGCTAAATGTTAATGGTTTTTATACGGAGGCCTGGGGGACTTTTCATTATTCCTTTTTTCACCGGTTTATCACCTTTGTCTATTTCTTTCTTCCTGACGCTGCCCTATTAAAAGCGGGGGTCCGCCGTGGTGTTAATGTTATTTTGAGTATTGGTTGTTTGTCAGCGAGTAGGAGCAAGGTTATATTAAATGACCAGTTTGAAAACTGATGTCTAGTGCAGTGCTGTAGTGCCTCCCGTGGCCGGATCCTCCTATAGGTGAGATCATTCTGGAGTCCGAAAATCAAGTCGCTCAGTACAGCCTTTTCCTATAGAACCGGGAAGGGGGGTGGGGGCGGGCAGGAGAACACCCTCTTATGTTCTTAGAAAAGAATCTAAGTTCCTGCTCCTATTTGTGTGTGTGTGTGTGTGTGTGTGTGTGTGTGTGTTTTATACTCTGGGGGAAAAAAAGTCCTTTTTAAAAAAATTGGGTCATCAAAAACTTCATTGAAGAAATGAGAAAAATGTTATTGCCAATGATTCCCTCTGTAAATGTCCCAGAGTCGATAATAGGAGGCTATTTGTAGTACAGCTAAATAAATGTATTTTAACATCTTGATATAAATCCAGTGCATGGAAATTGCTTACAAATGATTCACTAATGTTACCCAGCCAGAACTTACACGGAAAAGCTACACTCATATTCTATTTTTGCAGCTAATCATCCACAGAGTATGTAATTGGTTGGGCCAGCTGATAACATATTTTTGGCGACTTCACTCTTCTTTACAAAAATATTTAGCCAGGGTATCCACTGAGATGTGACATCTTGTTGGTTGTGGTGATAACCCAATACAGAAGGTGTTCCGTTAACTTCTGACCATTGACATATTAAATGAAGATGTTCAGTTGAGCAACATCAGTGATTTCAATTGATTCATCAGTCGCCAGTATCTAGCAGCCATCATGTTTCATTTTGCTAACAAGCCGATATCCCACATCTGATGCCAACAAGTCTGGTCTTTCAAACAAATGACATGTTTGATAAAGAAATCTTTTCAAAATCATTATGCACTTCAGCATTTGTCTTTTCTTCCGGCACAGCATCTGTGCATCTGTTCCATCAGGCGTCTATTCCTTGATCATTTCTCAGCCTTCCATGATTTTTGAGCCTGATTTGCGGGTATTTCAAGGATGTGAAATGAAGCTTCTTCCATTGAATGTTCCAGCGAAACACAATGTTTATGTTCAAGGCACTAGATTTAATCTTGTGAATGAGACGGCAGGGAAGCGTTCTCACAAGACTTTCTGATAAGACATTGTTGTGAAAGAAATCGAGTGGGGGAGGGGAAAGAAGCCCTACTTTAGGAAAAACATTAAGGGCATCTTTTTTTGTTGTCTTTGCTATGGGTACTCGAAACTTCACACCACTATTACAGTATTGAAAAGCTTCAGAGCTTTAAGGCATCTCTCTGAACTGGTGAAATGAAAATTCGCATAGTCCAACTGGTTAAAAATGGATGCAATTCATTCTTTAGTGAGCCCTGTTTAACTGCATAATTTGCTTATATGCATAAAACCGAGGAAGTCTTAATCTCTAGTTTGCATGTATCTGGACTGCATGCATCTGGCTCCATTAGATTCCCTGTAATTGCATATTGACTAATTGCATAATACAGCTATTTGAACGCTGAATTTAAACCCAAATGCTTCTATTAGCACTGTAATCACTTTGGATAAGTGAATAGTTGGAATATAGTACTTGAAAATCACAACGCAGAACAATAACCACTTTCCTATCTGAAAAGAAGAAAAATCTAAAAGCAACTTTGAATTTATAAATTAACCAGTAATGCTTTCTCTTGGGCAAATGTTAAAATCAGAAAATGAATCAGTAATTGATAAATGCAGAATCTTCTTATGTAATATTTTATCAAATCTTCTACATTTTCTTCTTTTAAGTGTTTTAAATTGAACATCCACATGCAATATAAATATGTTAATTAAAATTAAATCATTTTGAAAAGGTAATTGTGCATTTGTTTTCAATTTGCATTCATTTCTTTAAATGTATGGCCTGGGGCATTTTGTGTTGGCATGGGGGAGGATGGATTCTGTAGCCTGTGCTAATTGAAACTTATTTGGTGCATATGTGTTGTTCAATAAAGGAATCGCGGCTTGTGTGTGCACACATATAACATTCATTTAGACTGAAAGCGTGTGTTTATCGTCGTCGGGTGTTCAAAGCTGAAGTTCCTGGTAGAATCCAGAGAGAGCATCTTTAGCTAAAATAGGTGATAAAGACCACTTCCTCAGTGCTAGAAAAATATTGCAATTGCTGTGCTAAGTGTAGGTTGAATGGCTTAAATATTTATGTTTGAGTTTTAAATGTATTGTCTCGAATGAAAGAAATGGGGAACCTCATTTGTCCTCAAATTGAGCATTAATTAGCCTCCAGCATGTGTGGTGGATCACGGGCTTTTCCCCCTCTTATTTAAATGGTTCAATTCAGGGCACAATCCAAGGACCATTCTAGGAACTTCTCTACTTTAAGCTTTTTTTTTTAAATGTAAAAATGATGTGTATTTTTGAATAGGTAATACATGTACATGATGAGAAATTCAGAAGTGTACACAGTGAAAAGAATGTTCTTTGCCCACCGACAACTCCCAGTCTCCCTGTTTCCGTCTCAAGAGACGGTCATTGTTTCTTATGTTCTACTTCAAGCTTTGAAGAATGTTCTCAGGCAAGACTTTCACTACCTTCCTCCTTGATTTCGTTAGGCATTCTAAAACTCAGAGAGTGGCTACATCTAATCGAAGCCAAAACTTTAGTCATCTCAGAAAACATTTAATATTAGTCGGGAAGTTATTGTGTATATTTAAACTGGTTGATACATTAAATCAACTGGATGTTCTGGCATTGTATAGGGACAACTGTATTTATATGGACAAGATGAAGTGGGAGTCAGGAAATTATACAGAGAGCTGGGTGTTAAAGAAATTGAGTTTTGCACCTACTATGTGCCTGGCTTGCACAATGTCCAACCAGTAAATGAGTGTTGAATAAATGGATGAATATAACTCAAAGAGTGTTTGCATGGAATATACTATGTAACTTAATTGACATTTTAGTTTTGCTTATTTAGGTATTTCCACAGAATTATGAGGGTCACAGGGCTGCCAGCTATGTGGCCTGCAGGTCACCTGTATCAAAATTTCTTGGACCCCGCTCAGATAAACAAAACCAAAGTTCTCAGTGTCAGGGCCTGGTGATGTGCCTTCAAAACAAGTGGTTCCAGGGAATTCCCTGGTGGTCCAGTGGTTAGGACTCTGTGCTTTCACTGCCAGGGCTTGGGTTTGATCCCTGGTCTGGGAACTAAGACCCACAAGCTGCACTGTGCGGCCAAAAAAGAAAAACAGGACAAGTGGTCACTCCAGCTGAATTTGATATATATGAAAGTTTGAGAACCACTGTTTTACAGAGAATGGCAAAAAGCAAAACTCCTGAAACTCTTTCCTACCAATTTATCTACTTGTTCACCAGTGGTCTTTTAAGATTCAGTATATCAGTATGGCCTCCTCAATTAATAAACTCCAAAATGACTTTTGCCTGAGGCAAAATATTTTTTCCAGTGCGGACAAGTGTCTCAATTCTGTCTACTTCATTTTGCCAACGTAGAACTGCCAACCATTCAAAGACACATAGAGGTAGATCTGAGGACAAATTGGTATCTACAAGCAGGGGGTAGATTCCTCAGCGTGTGTTTGTTTGATTTAACATTTAACTTAAATGCAAAACCCAAGCCTTTTTGTATTTCTGATCATTTCCCATTCATTATGCCAAAAGTCCTCCTCCAGATTTCTGCAGCTTTCTGTGTCAATGATCATGACATATTAAAAATGGTAACATTATAAATACTGTGCCCTTGCTTTTTTCTGTAATGAGTAAGAACAATAATTCTTTCACCTTTCCTACACTTCTGTTAGACAGACGTTACAACAGTTTTAGTTGGAAGGAAAAAGCAACTCTAAAGTTAACTTTTAGCATTACGGGTGCTAAAGGATTGTTTTTTCCATTATATTAAAGAAAATACCTGCTTGAATGCGGCAAGTTTTCTAAGCCATCGAGTGCTCTCTGCGGAGTCTTTTCAATACAGGCTGTCCCAACAAATGAGTTGGAAATGAGTTATGTTCCAAAATTTACTTTTGAAGTTTTAGGTTATTTTCAATTCACAATTTTATTTTTCTCTAGAATCAGTGATAGAATCCTTGGATTACCTCACCGAAAATTCTTTTAAAATTCTTCTCTTTGAACTTTAACTCACAATGTAGTCAGATGATGGCACCATAATAATGTTTGGTGACCCAAGTACAGATGCCGAAGGGATACCTTGGCTCTCCTTCCCCAGCTGCCCAGATAAAATCGGGTCAGTAATGATGGAAGGAGGAAAATAGGAGACCACTTCCTCTTCTTCTGTATCACCCTCTTTTCTCATCCCCTTGGGTCTGGGGTGGGGCTGAGGAGAGCTCTGGAATTGGAGTGTGCGCTGAACTGGGTTTCTGAAGTAGGATGCAGCTTCTAACAGCAGGTAGGGAGTAGATAAAGGGAATAAATTGCCGTGAGTGTTGGAATTTGTAAGGCAGCATCTTCCTTCTTTTCAGAACCACCCCCCTGCTCTTCTTCCTATTCTGCTTTGAAAACCTCTCCCTATCTCAGTTTAAAGCTTTGGTTTCCAAGTCAGATACAAAGTAAACCAACTGACTCTACCCCAAACTAGGTAATAATGAAAGAGTGAAGGAAAAGTATTTCAGCAGTAGTCATTTATTTTTCGCTTCACAAAAGGAACTGTATCCTTGAGTTGATTTTTGTATTTTTTGTTTCAGCGGTAACCAATTATTTTTCACTCCAAAAAACAGAAACTGCATTCTCAACTTTGTGTTTGTCTTTGTGTCCCACGTGCTTTCAAAACATGCACATTTCCTTAAAACAGCACCTTAATTCATATCAAGCCTCTACTATCTTGAGGACAAACTACAATAATGTTTACCTAAACACTGTTTGCAGAAAGGAATTGTACAAAATCAGAAAGGAAGCTCTATTTTTGTCTGTGGCTTCTGGCTTTTTTAAGTTACCATTTCCTGAGAACTCTTTGTGCTTCCTAATTTTAGGCTAATTCTGTAAATCTTCCAATTTCTTATACTTTTTTTAGTACTGATTTTTGTGTTTTTCAATGTGAAATTTTCTACTAAGGCTGTCAGAACAATTTTTAGTGAAGCAAATAATGGAATAGATGTAATAAATTTGCAGTAAGACGCAATAAATGTTTTGCCATTTGACTCCAACCTGATGTTAAAGAGAACACAGGTATGACAAACCGAGACCTTTCTAATAGCTTTGGAACTCTAAATTCCTACATATTCAGAGATGCAATTGAAAGGCCACCCTTACAGGCTGCTGTTATGAAATGTCCTTATTCTTTCTTGTCCCTTGGACTCTGGAGAGGATTAGGGAGGTAGCTGACTGCACACTCGGTAGACGGCCCCCTTCTCAGTGCTGCTGCCGCCGAGTAGTTTTCCTTGGCAGTTGGTGAACTTCCCTGGATTTTTAAAGACTCTCCTTATTGTTCCATCAAATGCAATTTCCTTTGTCTCTTCAGTTCCTTTTCTGCTGTTTTCAGAATAGGGCTTAAAAGTAAGATAAAAGGCCTGATACTTTTCATCATAAAAAGTTGTAATGACAGGTCTCACTAATTAAAGTGTAACAATGGGAAGATTAGCCTTTCAGTCTGCATTGTGTTGAATCTGTACTGTATTTGCAAAAGCCCTAACTCAGAACATATTGGAGCACAACATCTTTAAAATATAAACATTCACACATGGGTTTTATTATACAGTACAGTAAGGCTTTCAGAACGCAGTAAATAGGAGAACTTCCCATTTCGGCACAAACCTTTTCGGTACTAACCATTCTACTACTGAAATGGGAAAGAACGGAGGTAGAGTTGGAGGAACGCTCTGTGGAGCCAGGCTCTATGCTAATTTTGTGCGAGGAGCTTTCCTCTGGATTCCTTGGTATCAGAGAAGCAGAGCATATGTGCTTTTTACTGTGGCGTTTCCTTCCCTCAGTGAAAGAGCACATCTTCAACCCTGTCTTAATAAAGTAATATTCCTTTCTTGTGGTTTCAATACCACCACAATGTGCCTGACGCATTATTGGAACATTAGTGATTCCAAATATTTGAAGCTATGGAAATGTATTTGATGTGTAAAAACATGGTACACAGTGGGTCTTCCTCACTGGGGATCAGAGGATAACATTGGTCTGCGTAGCATCTAACTATGCACTTTTCTAGAGATATAAAAATAATCAAAAGAGATCTAGAAAAATCTAGTTGCAGGAGGCCTGATAGGAAAGACCAGAGAGCGACTAGGAGAGAAAATACTCATGTTTGCATCAGGTTTCAAAAAACATTTAATTTAGGTGTTTAGATGTCTTTAAGATGAGTGATTAGGTCCTCATTAAGAAACAAAACCCATGTGCAGTTCTTTTCTTTCTTTTTGGTTAAACTTCTAGGTTAGGTTCAAATTCCTGACTTGAATACAAGTTAAGTATCTCTTATTTTCTGGAACATACTGTTTTTAAAAGAGGTTCCTGGTTCACACTTCGTCACCTTTACTTTCAATATCTTTGTCTTAGGCATTATGAAAGCTGAAGTGTCTGAACCAGGCAGAAACGTTGGGCATGTTTTACTGTATTTCAGCCGTGAAGCTATAATACTGTGGCTCTGCTCCAAGTTGGAATAATCACAATTCTCACTTTTAAATGTTTGCATTCGTTAGGGGAAACTGAAACGCCTAACAGAAGAGTCTCGAGTAAGGTGACTGTAGCTCAGTCACAAGGGGAGAAAGGAGACAAGGATTCGAATAAAAGGGTGCAAATTAAAACTACGTTCATTTTGTATAATATTGAGAGATTATCCTTTTCTTCACTTCTTGGGCTCCAGAAATTGACTTAGGAGGGTTGTGTTGACATTCCTTCTCAATTTTTAGATAATCAGTACCCTCTTCTTTCTTGCACATCTGCCTCTCCCCTTCAAGTTCTAAGGACTGTTTCGCCTGGACTGTTGTCTTTCCTCACTAACTGATCTTCCACTTACCTACCCCCTTCAGGCTCTCACCACTCTCGTTTTCCACCCTACTGTTGGATTAATCTTCCTAACACCTAACACTGATCCTGTCATTTCTGTGCTCCAGAGCCTTCAATGGCACCCCATTGCTCATCAAATTAAGTACAAATTTCATAGCTTGATGCATAAGGCCCTTCTCACCTAGGCCGGCCTTATTTTGCAGTATACGTTTCCATACATCCAATGGTCCAGTCGAAATAGACTCCTTGGGAAGTAGTTTGAGATAATAGATAAGAGAATATTCTGTGGGAGTCGGATCAGAATTGCTTCTGTGTGATCCAGCTGTGTGACTTCGGTGCCTCTGCTTACTTTTCTGAATTTCATTGTCCTCGTTGATGGGGATAATACAAACACCTGCCACACAGGGTTGTTGTGAGGACCGAACAAATGATATAAACTTCAGACATTTGGGGGAGTAACAGGATATTTTAGATTATTTCTATCAACCACCCAATGGTTACTTGTTGTGTGATGAGTATAGATAGAGCTGATCCTGGAGGGAAATACAGAACCGGCTCTGAGGTGTCTAAAGCAGCCTGAGAGATGCTCTCACTGGCACTCTTTAAGTAGCTCAGGATGAAATGGGGGTGGTGGTGGGGACAGATATTTATACCCGAAGTTAAATGATAAAAGAGTTCGAAAGCTCATGGCCATAATACCAGAATAGCCTCGAGACCACGTGTGAGCAATTGCCAGGTGAACAAGATTGATAGTAACTGTTGCGATTTATTGGAAGGAGACATCATGATGGTCCAGGATGGTCGAGGAGGGCTTCCAGGAAGAAGAGGGATTTGAGCTGGGTAGGTTTTAGATAGGAGGACAATTCGCACTCCAAGGGTAGCAGGTCCTGGCTTTGTTTGGGGGAGCTCCGCTTCGATGAGCTCCTTTTGTCATAAAAGCCTTAAGTCTTTGTTTAGGAGGAAACTTACTTCAGAGTGAGATGCTAATCAATCTGTTTGGTGATGTAAATTGGGTTTAAACAAACTACTCTCCAATAGAGTTGGAGAATTTCCCTCTTTCTAAAGATGGATTAAGCTTGGATTTTTCCACCTCCCCCCACCCCCGTCACCCCCCCTCCCGTCACCCCCACCACCACCCCAGCCCCGGAGATGGGTGTGGTTTTTTGCCCTGAGATTTTCTCACAATAGACTTGGAATCGAGATTAGTTTGAAGCAGGGGAGGTATGTACATTTGATTTTTCTTTAGCCTTAAATTGGAGGAAAGGCTGTGACAAGGAGCTGAGCCTGGGCCTGGCTTAGTGCTGGCTAAAATAGAAGAAAGATGGCCTCACTTGGAATCACTTGAGACATGTTTATGCCAGCCTTTGGGAGACAGACTGTGGACTCCTGATTATCTATCTGGGCCATGGTGTCTGGAGATACCAGGGACTAGGTTTCCTTAGGAGGAAATGGAGAATCTCAGTGTCATTCACTCTGGGGTGGGAAAGTGGGCCAATGATCTTAGGTGGCAGGAGAGGAGGAGTTTCTCCTTTGGCTGGAGCCAAGGGGAGCTGGGTCTGGAATCTTAGCCATGGGAACTCCTAAAGATTCCTTTTGGTGTGGATTTTGAGCCGGTACTTGCTATAGGGATATTGCCAGGAGGTGGGCTAGAAATTGAACGTGGATTATAAATTACAAGCTAGTAGTTATAAGCTACTACCTCAGTCACCTCTATGCCGCCCTCCAAGCATTCAGTAAAGTTCTGTTAAAAATTACAGCTTGGACTGAAGGAATTAGGGAGAGCAGAGTCCTCTCCTTGAAGTAGGAGTAGGGGTGCCATCTCAAATAGGCTCTCCCAAAGTTTCTTACTGTCAGACATTCCGATTCAGTAGTTTGCGGTAGGGTTCTGGAATCTGTATTTTTAGCAAATTCAGGTGATTCTGATGCACAGTCAGGTTTGGGATCCACTTCTGTAGGCTGAAAATATTACTACCACTTCTTAGTGGGTTTTTCTATGAAGTGTTAGAATACCTTTAACTTGATGGAGAGAAGTTGTGAGAGTGACGTGCAAGATAGAGTTGTATATGTTAGACTTGGAATCATTTAGATATTTTACAACAAGAACATGTTCATGGTGTAGTAACCCCACCACCACCGCAATAAAGATGAAACAAAATAGAGGTGGGAAATTCTGCTCTGACCACCTCCCTCATAGGACTGCCAGAACCAACTTAAGAGTGGATGGGAGAGGGGCAAGGCTTGAACAGCACAAGCTGTCATACAAATCTCAAGTGCGCTTAAGTGATGAGTATTACTTTTTTAATCCAAAAAGAATCTATGAAAGCGGGATTTTTTTTTTTTTTTTTTTTGCGGTACGCGGGCCTCTCACTGTTGTGGCCTCTCCCGTTGCGGAGCACAGGCTCCGGACGCGCAGGCTCAGCGGCCATGGCTCACGGGCCCAGCCGCTCCGCGGCATGTGGGATCTTCCCGGACCGGGGCACGAACCCGTGTCCCCTGCATCGGCAGGCGGACTGTCAACCACTGCGCCACCAGGGAAGTCCGAAAGTGGGATTTTTAAAAAATAAAATCAGGAAAAAGTTATGAGAGAATATATTTGGGTAACTTAAATCTCATACTACTCTATAGGGGATGAAGATCCTTTGGTTGGGCAAATAATCACTCTCTGTTTCTCCTTTGTATAGATGTAGAATTATTTATGGTATTCGCCTTGAGTGAGGCCCATATAACGGAGAATGTTCTAGAAATTCCAAAACTAGTTATATGAAAGTCATTTGAGAAAATTTGACACCTACTGCAAAACGTTTGGAAACTTACTAATGTTATATCTGCCACTAAAGTGCCACGTATTTCAGACCATCAGCTTTTTTTTTTCTTGACACGTGTTATATCTTACCAATGACTAGATGTCATGGGAAATCATTAACCTAATTTATATGATTTGAAAGTGTTTCTTTTACTATTGAAGAATATGCAGAGTTACCTTTTGCCTTCTATAAGGATAGAATATTTCCATATTCTTTCAGGTATTTTAAAAGAAGCCCCAGATAGATTTCCTACCATTTGAGCCTCTATTGTGGGCCTTTCACACCACCAGGTTTACTTGACCTTGGCTCTAGTGCACTGAAACCCCAAGTGTGAACACTTCTCTTTCCCAGGAGCTTTAACTTCAAAGCCTCTGAGGACCATTTGCATGGTAATACTGTTAAGCACTAAGAAACAAACACTCATAAACTGTCTTCTGACCATCCTTCCACCACACTTGCATGTAGCGCATTTGTCCATTCATTCCTAGCTGCACTGCCATGTGCCACTCTTTATGGAGAAAGCATTTCTTTGATTGTTTTACTTCCCCAATTCTCCCCGTGTGAGAACTGCAGTAGGGAACTCTCGCTTTGGCCTAGCAGATGGGCACAAAGAAACTCTGTTTGAGGTGTGAGCTGACCTTTCTTGAAATTTGAGATCAACTCCCACTTGGATTTGAACTTTGAAGACCCAGAGATAGGAAGTTTCCATATACGGATCAAAACACGTCAGAGTAGGACCCACTGATTTGGGCTGGCAACCTTGGCAGGTAGGATTACTTTGCTCCACAGCTCAGAACAGTGTATCCTGAGCCCTGAAAAGCCACCTCACAAATGTCTACTGACTGGTCCTGATGGTAACTGGAGAGAGCGTGAGGATAAATCAGTTCAACCTATCTCCACCACTGGAAAAGCAAATCAAAGCATGTCCTAGTGAATATCATCCTTCATTCCACAGCTAATATTTGTGAGAGACTGTTAGGTTCACAGCAGTGTGGCAATCGCAAAAACATATATAATTGTAGTAGTGTCTGCAGGAGGCTGGTGCCTAGTGAACACGGTGGTATCTAGCAGAAGCGGCATTGGTGCCAGTGGGGAGCATTGGTGCCTGGCAGGGGTTGAGAGCAGGAAATGAGGAAAGGAAAGGTATATGCCACATGGAAGCAGACCTGGACAGCTGATGGGGGCTCAGTCATGAGCCAAGGTGAGATGCTGCTTGGAGACTCCCAGAAATACCTGAAGGGCACTTTACAGGAGGACAGGGTCCCACGTGAGCAGATAGGGACAAAAGTCAGGGAAGTATAGATTCCTGTGACCCTATTGTGCCCGCAGGCTGGCAAACCCTAAGGAAATTCAGGTTACATGATCTATTCATCAATGTAAGAGACATGGTTTCCACTCTTAGGGAGCTTCTGCACACAGCTTAGGGACTTACACACATGGCAATAAAAGAAAGATTCTAAAAAATGATGAGGAAGACATTGCTGGGGCCCATAAAAATAAGTAGGTTCTCATAGTGGTACAGGTGGGCACTGAAGAACCCGTAGTATTCAGAGAGCTGGAAAGGCAGGAAGGGCCTTCCAGATAGGGGTCCTCATGATCGCAGAAGATCAGGCCATCATCACGTGGGGTCCTGGGAGGTAGGCCTGGCACTGTAGTCTGGGCCAGGCTGTGGGAGGGTGTCGACTGCCCAGCTGTCCTCTGGAGTTGGGACATTTAACAGTGGAAAGCACTCAAGGCTTTGGGCCGGCACACTGCTGGGGATTAGGAAACTCTGTATAGGACGGAGGGAAGGTTTGTGGCCTGGGAAGAGAAACTACAGGCTGGGAGAAACCGCAATAATTGAGGGGTGAGGTGATAAAGGTCTGGACTACCAGGTAGAGAAAGTGGAAAGGAAAAGAGAGGAAGAGAAAACCGAGAGAGGTGGGGAGACAGAGTTGATAGGACTAGTTGGAATTGACAGCCTGGGCACTGGCTCTGGACTGATTTCCAAGAAAGAAATCAGTCAGGGACTTCCCTGGCAGTCCAGTGGTTAGGACTCAGCGCTCTCACTGCTGAGGGCCCGGGTGCAAGCCCTGGTCCGGGAACTAAGATCCCACAAGCCACACAGTGCGGCCAAAAAAAAACCTAAAAGAGGTCACTCAGAGGGAATGGAGATTTGAGCCCCACTAACTGGGAGACAGGCTGACAGAAAAAGGGAAGAGCTCCTTGACATTAGAATTACATTTTTTTTTTTTTGCGGTATGCGGGCCTCTCACCACCGCGCCCCCCCCCGCGCCCCCCCCCCGCCGCGGAGCACAGGTTCCGGACGCGCCGGCCCAGCAGCCACGGCTCACGGGCCCAGCCGCTCCGCGGCATGCGGGATCCTCCCGGACTGGGGCACGAACCCGCGTCCACCTGCATCGGCAGGCGGACTCTCAACCACTGCGCCACCAGGGAAGCCCAGAATTACATTTTTGAGTAGGATTGATGACACATGTTTTTGATTCTCAGAACTACTAAACATAACCCAGCCTTCTCTTCCACCTTCCTTTTTTCTTCCATTCCCCTCCTTCTCAACACCACAACTCTGATCCTGGTTAAATTTCTATAATTTATAAGCACATGTTGGTGTTTTTGTTTTTAACAGAAATGGTAGCATGACATACATATTGTCCTGCAACTTCCTTTGATTAACAATACATCATGAATATCTTTCACTGCTGTTGCATATAGATTCTCCTCAATCTTTTTAACAGCTATGTAACAGTCCGCTGTATGGCTGTACCATTATTTATTTTACCAGTGCTCCATTGATATGCATTTATGTTGTTTCCAAATATATATTCTTATAGCCGATGCTTCAATTAATATCATGTTCCTATCCTTGTGCAAGTGTCAAGGATAAATTTCTAGAAGAGAAATTACTGGGTCAAAGGATATGTACAATTTTACATCAGTTGATACATATTGCAAAATTGCCTCCAGAATGTTTATCTGATTTTAATTCTTCCATTAACAGGTTAATCAAGACCTTTTTGTGGATGTCTGTGGCAATTTGTCAACCTGCTCTTCCTACAACTGCAATAAACACTAGTTTGCCCCATTGGAAAGGATTATATTAGTCAACAGAATTCTAATGAATGAAGGGTTTCTTAATTAAAATAACCAGAAAGTCATTACTTGTAAATATATAAACAAGTTGATTATAGCAAGAGGCTGAATACTTCTAATAAGCATGTGTGGATATTAAATTAACCATGGTTCACAAACCATCCATGGGTGCATGGTTGATTGGAAATAACCACTTCACAATGGTTACCCGATTCCTCTTTGCCAACTGCCAAGTGGTATTCCCGTTTGTTTGATTATTATGGTTTGACATAACTCACCATACTCCCAAACACATATATATGTCAAGTAAAAGTGTGGGTTTATTTTAAGTGGACATTGAAGAAATTGAACACAATGGAGGATTAGGAAACCAGCTTTTCTTTCCTTTTTGATTCAACAGATATTTGTTCACCATGTACAGTATGCTAGGAAGGTACCTTATTAATTGCTTTAGAGAGTACGTAGATGAGTAAAACCTGGTTCTTGCCCTCAAAGTGTTTATAGGAAACACAAAGGAAAACATGATGAATATAAAAATAAATATTAAAATGGGGGACTCCCCTGGTGGTCCAGTGGTTAAGAATCCACCTTCCAATGCAGGGGACGTGGGTTCGAGCCCTGGTCGGGGAACTAAGATCCCACATGCCGCGGGACAACTAAGCCTGTGCGCCACGATTAGAGAGAAGCCCGAGAGCCGCAACAAAAGATCCCAAAAGCCGCAATGAAGATCCTGCATGCCGCAACTAAGACCCGACACAGCCAAATAAATAAATAAATAAATAAGTATTTAAAAAAATACTCAAATGGCTATAAAACCAAGGCAGAGTGAAAACAGTGCTTAAGGAAAGGCACAAAGAAACTACAGTGAAAATTCAAAAGAGAGCAAACACGTCCGGTTAAGAGGGAAATAAGGGAAGGCTTCATATGAAGGAAATGCATTTGAGAGGGGCTTCCAAGAATGAGTAGGATTTTTTTTTACTGAGACACTCATTTTTGGAACCTCAAGGCTACCATGCTGTGGAAAGCCAAGGTCACATGGGGAATACATGTAAAGGTGCTTCTGTCAACAGCCCAGTTGAGTGGAATTTTTCAACCAACCCAGCCCAGGTGCCAGATGTGAGTAAAATTTTCAGCAGGGCAACTTCCAGTGAGTGAAGACACCCCTGGACGTTTCTTGCCCCGAGCCACTGGATCACCCCAGCCGTTCAAGTCTTCCTGGCTGAGGTCCCTGACATGGTGGAGCAGAGGTAAGTCATGTCTGCTGTGCCCTGTCTGCATTTCTGACTCACAGAATTCATGAGCATTAATAAATGGTTGTTAACCCATACACACACAAATGGATAGGATTCCACAGGTAAGCTGGAGATAGGGAGATCATTTCCAGCAAAGGAAACCACGTGAACTGAGGCCCTGACCTGGGGGAGCATGACTGTGTCTACAGAACAATAAACAGTCAAGATGGGCTGGTGTCAAGGATTTCAACAGGGGAGTGGTAGGAGAGCAGACTAGTCTGAGAACGAAGAATGTGAAATGGCAAGCAAGTGTACCCTATTTAGTAGGCAAGAGCAAGCCAGCAGAAGTCGAGCATCAGGCTGTTCTTTTGAACCAGAAAGAGAAACATATTCATAAATGTTTGGCAAAAATTAAATTTCATTTTACCTTATTCTTGCAATTCACTTTTTTTTTCTTTTTTCTTTTGGCTGCATTGGGTCTTTCGTTGCTGCACGCGGGCTTTCTCTAGTTGCTGAGAGCTGGGGCTACTCTTCGTTGTAATGCGCGGGCTTCTCATTGTGGTGGCTTCTCTTATTGTGGAGCATGGGCTGTAGGCACGTGGGCTTCACTACTTGTGGCGGGCGTTCTCAGTAGTTGTGGCTCACGGGCTCTAGAGCATAGGCTCAGTAGTTGTGGCGCACGGGCTTAGTTGCTCCGCGGCATGTGGGATCTTCCTGGGCCAGGGATGGAACCCATGTCCCCTGCATTGGCAGGTGGATTTTTAACCACTGCGCCACCAGGGAAGTCCCTCATCTTTTAATTTGATTAAAAACAAGTTCAACCTGTCATTCATTTAACAAATATTTGTTGAATGCTTCTACAAATGTAAAAGTACTAAATGTATATAAATTACCTTCTAAGTTTAAATAAGCTATTTGTTTCTTCTCTCTTACATTAGTTTGTGCAATGCCTACTGTGAAAATGGTTTTCTGTCTTCCATCTAATTTTGTGAAGAAAAAGGGTCATACCACTGGGATTGTGGGTAGGTTCTGGCCATGACACAAGGGTAACCTTTATTAGTAAAAATAAAAGTACTATTGTATAAACATGAAAGATTTATTTTTAAGTTTGTTTTTAAAGTGGAATCAGATTTTTCACTATTGGGACTGAAACATGCAGTTTAACTAAATTTCAAAAGAGGCTATGTGGAAGTGCTTTGGAAATTATAAAAGCAATATTCAAATGCAAATTATTATTACTATTACTCAGCCGTATTCCAGAAGCATGAAGATCAACACGATATTGCCTATATTTCTTCTTTAAGTCTCTTTGGACTTTGTACCTTGCTAAAAAGAATATTGCCTCAAAATAAAAAATAAACACACATATGAATAAATCCTAAATAAGAATTAAATACATTCAGAGTAATTATGTCAATAATCATGTTCAATATCAAAAAAATAAATGGTTATCACCAAAATTCATACTTTGAAAAATAGTGAATGCAAATAAAATAGAGTCCTACTCTAATCAGACTCTGTACCTTTGATTTGACACAATTCAAATTCATACGTTCAGTAGGATACGTAGGTATGCTGGTGTGTATGTATCATGTGGCTGTTTAAAGCCATGTTAGAACTTTTGTGCTAAAATTCAAAAGCACTTAATACATAAAAATAACATTCTTGCTTGATAAGAGTACAAAAATAATAATAAAACAAATTTGAAATTTGTCCCAGAATAGGAAAGTTTCTCCTTAAGATACAGAAGTAACAGCTTCCGTTTATTAAGCCTTTACTATTTCTATGTGTCAGGTACTATGCTAGGTACTTTATATGCAGTATCTCCCTTAAAACTCACAGCAACCTCAGGAGTTAAGTGCTAGTAAGAGGAAAGCAAGGTACAGGTAATTTAAGTAATTTTTCTAAGGTCACCCAGTTAGTAAGCAGGATTCAAATAAAAATGGGATCCAAACAAAGGTATTCTGAACACCAGGTACTGTGCTATTAACAACTTTGAATTACTTAACAAAGAGCCTCTCCCTGCGGGAAGGGACTTTAGAAGTCATCTAAAATAAACTAGAGAGAGACAGGCGTTAGTGGAATGGCAGGAGGATGCCAAAGACATCTTTGCCTGTTTTGAAGATTGCCCAGGTTCAGCCCTGTACCAGGCAATGTGGAAGGACTATGGTCCCAAGAGTGTGGAGTAAATAAACATTATTTCTCTCTCTGCCCTCCTACCTCTTAGCCCCTAAAGGGTTCAGATGTTACCCCCCCAAAAAATATGGCACCTTGGCATTTGAATATTTCAAGCTGAAGGAATTTGAGAAATGGCAGGCACTGGAAGGATTTTCTGACTTTCCCCTGAAGCAGGTCATAAAACCCTCCTGTGACAGGTCACCTCCCTATACCTGGCGGAAAGGAGCATCTTTATCTCCCAAGACAGAGGGATGCTGAAAGGAATTTGAATGAACAGATTTTGCTGTTTCCCCCAGTTTACCACATTTAGCTCATACTATTCTCTGTCCTTTTACATTTTCCCAGGACTTTCCCCTCTTCATCAAACCTAGCATAAAAACACCCAGGTTTAACTGCTTCTTTGGGTCTTTCTTTCCTTATGAAGATTCCTATGTCATGTAAAACTTCTTATATTTAATAAATCTGTATGGTTTCTTCTTGTTTTATTTTTTGTTACAGGGACCGCCGGCTATTACTTAGGAGGGTAGAGGAAAAGATTTTTCTTCCCTTACATACCATATGCAGACAATGGGAAGTGTTGCATCAGAACTCCCCAGCTTTCTGGCCAGAGGACTGTGAAGAGGGCCCCAGAGAGGCAGAAACTTGTCAGGGAGAGAGATCCTGTAAAGTGGTGTGTGAACGCCTGGGCACACCTCTGAGTTGCATACCAGAGACCATTAGACCACTGCCTAGTCTCAGAGTGGCCATTGAGTGGTGTATATGCAAGACAGATCCAAAAAACACTGCAAATGCTCTGAAAACTAAATTGACATTGGAACCACAGCCCAGAGAAGTTGGGTTGAAACTTGTAGCCCGAATCTCACCGGGTCTATTAACTTCTAAAGCAAAAATAAAACAGCACAAAAACAAACACAAAACCACAACATTTTCCTTAGAAATCATACGAGACCCAGAGTCTCATATTCAAAATGTGCAGGATGCAATCCAAAATTACTCAGCATATGAAAAATCAGGAACCTCAACTTGCAAGGGAAAAAACAAAATGATCATCAGATTCCAGCTCCAAGATGACACATATGTTGGAATTATGACAATACTTTGAAGCATCTATTATAACCATGGTTCAATAAATAAGGGCAAATACTCTTTGTCTTCCTCTCTTTTCCTGCCTTCTCTGGTTTTAATTAAGCATTTTATGTGATTCCATTTTTTCTTCTCTCTTAATATATCAATTATACTTTTTTTTTTTTTTTTTTTGCGGTACGCGGGCCTCTCACCATTGTGGCCTCTCCCGTTGTGGAGCACAGGCTCCAGACGCACAGGCCCAGCAGCCATGGCCCACGGGCCCAGCCGCTCCGCGGCAGGCAGGAGCCTCCCGGACCGGGGCACGAACCCGTGTCCCCTGCATCGGCAGGCGGACCCTCAACCACTGCGCCACAAGGGAAGCCCTATACTTCTTTTTTAAAAAACTTTTTAAAGTGGTTGCCCTAGAGTTTGCAACGTACATTTACAACTACATCAATTTCAAATAACACTATACAACTTCACAGGTAGTGATGGTACCTTATAAAGGAGTATTCCCAATTCCTCCCCCCCATCCCTTATAACATTATTGTCATTCATTTCACTTATCTATAAGCTATAATCACCAAATACCTTGTTGCTACACTTATTTTAACAAACTGTTATAGCAATTAAGAATGAGAAAAATAAAAGATTTTTTAACCTTCATTTATTACTTCTTTAACACCCTTTCTTTATATAGATCTGAGTTCTGACCTGTATAATTTTCCTTTTCTCTGAAAAACTTCTTTTATAATTTCTTGCCATATGTGCCACTGGTGATGAATTCCCTCAATTCCTGTTTGCCTGAGAAACTTAAATACTCTTGAAACAAATGGAAAGGTAGAAAGTTTCAGCAAAGAAATAGAAAATATAAGGATGGAATTGAAAAATACGATAATTGAAATAAAAATTCATTGGATGTGGTTGATAACAGAAAGGAGTTTTAAGAGGAAAAGTTCAGTGTACTTGAACATAGATCAGTAAAAATTATCTAGGAATTCCTTGGCAGTCCAGTGGTTAGGACTCTGAGCTTCCACAGCAAGGGTCACAGGTTCAGTCACTGGTGGGGGAACTAAGATCCCACATGCTGTATGGTGTGGCCAAATAAATAAATAAATAAAAATAAAAATAATCTAAAAATGAACAAAATAGCGAAAAATGATTCAAAAAAATGAACAGAGACTCAGGGATCTGTAAAACAATATAAACATAAACATATAAATTAAATATTTGTTTCATCAGAGTCCCAGAAGAGAGAAAAAGAGTGTGGCACGGAAAGAATACTTGAAGAAATAACTGATGAGAACTTTCCAAATTTAGCAAAGGACATGAATTTGCATGTTCAAGAAGCTCAGGGAACACTACCCAGGATAAACTCAAGGAAATTCACATGTAGACATATCATAATCACACTACATAAAACTAAATATGAAGAAAAATATCGAAAGCAGCCAGAAAAACACCACATTACATATAGTGATACAATGATAGTGCATTTCTTATCATAAACTATGGAGGCAAGAAAAACATTTAAAAAATGACTCTAAAGATGAATTGTTAATGCATAATTTTGTATCCAATGAAAATATTCTTCTGGAATGAGGGTAATATAAAGATATTCTCAGATGAAGGAAAACTGAAAGAATTTATCACCAGAATACCTGCTCCAAAAGAAATGCTAAAGGAAATTCTTCAGATGGAAGGAAAAGGATACCAGAGGAAAACCTGGAATATCAGGAATGGAGGAAGAGCAACAGAAATGGTAATTGTATGGGTAAATATAATAAATGATTCTTCTCATTTATGTTCTTTAAAATATTATGAAGGTGGAAAGTAAAAATTATAACGTTGACTAATGCGATTTTCTTTTTTTTTAAATATTTATTTATTTATTTGGCTGCACCAGGTCTTAGTTGCAGAATGTGGGATTTTTAGTTGTGGCATGTGAACTCTTAGTTGCGGCATGTGGGATCTATTTCCCTGACCAGGGATCGAACCTGGGCCCCCTGCATTGGGAGTGCGGCGTCTTAGCCACTTGACCACCAGGAAAGTCCCTAATGTGATTTTCAATGTATGTAAATAAAATATGTAAGACAAGTACAACATAAAGTGAGGAGGTTGAAGGAACTCATATAGTGGTAAAGTTTCTACATTTCACTTGAAGTAGTAAAATATTGATTCTGAGTATACAGTGCTAAGTTAAGTATGTATATGGTAATCCCTAGAGTAACCACTTAAGCAGACATGCAAAGAGATTTACTAAAAAACTCAATGGATAAATTAAAATGGAATACTAAATAATATTATTATAGTTAATATAATTAATTTATAATATAAGAAATATATTTGGATTAATAAATCTAAAAGAAGGTAAGAAAGAGTAACAGAGGAAAGACAAACAGAAGAGAAAACAAGTAATAAAATAGTAGACTTAAATCCAAACATGTTGATAAATATATGTAAATGATCTAATCACATTAATTAAAAGACACCGATTATCAGCATAGATTTTTTTAAAAAAAGATTCAGTGGTATGCTTTCTACAGGAAAACCTTTTTTATGTAATGAAATAGGCTAGGTAAAAGGAACGAATGGGAAAAGATATATATCATGCAGTCACTAATCAAAATAAACTGGACTGACTATATTAATATCAGACAAAATGGACGTCAGAGCAAGGAAAATTACCAAGGATAAAGAACAACATTACACAATGATAAAAGAATCAAATCACCAAGAAGACATAAAATCCCAAATGTGTATGCAACTAAAACAAAACTTCAAAATACGTGAAGCAAAAAATGATAGAACTGGGAGAATTGGGTGAATCCCCAATTATAGTTACAGACTTAAACATTCCTTTCTCAGTAATTGATAGAATAAGTACACATGTTATCAACAAGGCTATAGAACTGAAAAACACCATCAGACCACAGTATCTAACTGGCATTTATAGAACAGTCTACCCAATGACAGCAGAATACACATTCTTTTCTGCTGCAAATGCAACATTTACCAAAATAGACCAAATCCTGGGTCATAAAACAAATTGTAACAGGTTTAAAATAATTAAAATAATAAAAAGCATGTTGACTGGCCTTAATGGAATTAAACAAGAAATCAATAACATAAAGGTAACTGGAAAATCACCAATTGATTAGAACCTAATTCATATGCTTCTTAATAATCCATGTGATAAAGAGGAAGTCAGGGCAATTGAGAAAATAATTTGAATTAAATGAAAATAAAAATACAACATATCAAAATTTGTGCTGTGTTCCTAAAACAATGGTTAGAGGAAAAATTATTGCTTTAAGTGATTATGTTGGAAAAGAAAAAAGTTCTCAAATCAATAATCTACACTTTTAGTGTATGAAACTAGAAAAGGCAGGAGGAGAAAAAGAAACTCAAATAGAAGGAAGGGAATAATAGCAGAAATCACTGAAATTGAAGACAGAAAAGCAATAAACACAGTAAAATCAAAAGCTATTTTTTTCATGAAAAGATGAATAACATTGGCAAATCTCTAGCTAGGCTGACAAAGAAAAAGAATGAGGAGGCACAAATATTATGAATAAAAGAGGAAATGTCACTACAGACATCACCAACGTTAAATGGATAATAAGGGAATACTACAAATGATTATGCACATAAATTTGATTACTTAGATGTAATGGAACGATTCTTTAAAATTTTCAAAATATCAAAACTTACTCAGGAAGAAATAGATAACTTGATAATCGTATTATTAAATAAAATGTGTATGGAAACACAGAAGACCCGGAATAGCCTCCCTCCCACCCCTCTAGGTGGTCACAAAGCACGGAGCTGATCTCCCTGTGCTATGCAGCGGCTTCCCACCAGCTATCTATTTTACATTTGGTAGTGTATATATGTCCATGCCACTCTCTCACTTCGTCCCAGCTTACCCTTCCCCCTCCCCGTGTCCTCAAGTCCATTCTCTACGCCTGCGTCTTTATTCCTGTCCTGCCACTACGTCCATCAGTACCATTTTTCTGGATTCCATATATATGCGTTAGCATACGATATTTGTTTTTCTCTTTCTGACTTCACTCTAGAGACTGTCATACAGAGTGAATGAAGTAAGTCAGAAAGAGAAAAACAAATACCGTATGCTGACACATATATATGGAATCTAGAAAAATGGTACTGATGGACCTAGTAGCAGGCTCAAGGAGGAAACCTTTCCAAACTCATTTTATGAGGCCAGGATTCCTCTGTAGCCAAATCCAGAAAAAGACAGTACAAGCAAAAAAACTATAGACCAATATCTCTCATAAATATAGGGGCAAAATACTCAACAAAATATTATCAGATAGAATACTGCAATGTATGATAAAAATAACACAACCAAGTAGAGTCTATTTTGGGAATGCAAGGCTGGTTCAGTATTTGAAAATCATCTATGTATTCCACCATTTTTTTTTTCCGGTACGTGGGCCTCTCACTGTCGTGGCCTCTCCCGTTGCGGAGCACAGGCTCCGGACACGCAGGCTCAGTGGCCATGGCTCACGGGCCCAGGCGCTCCGCGGCATGTGGGGTCTTCCCGGACCGGGGCACGAACCAGTGTCCCCTGCATCGGCAGGCGGACTCTCAACCACTGCACCGCCAGGGAAGCCCTCCACCATATTAATAGACTAACACATATGATCATATCAATTGATACAGAGAAAGCATTTGACAAAATGAGCATTACTCAACTCATATAATACATACATGGTATGTAATATAGAATGTGGGTGTATTTTAATATATCTGATCTGATACAAGGTGAGACCTTTGAGATAAGAGTGCCTAAGTTATTAAAAAGGTGCTAAAATATAGATGAAGATGGGTAGTAGCAATCTGTCCTAGGAAATAAGCATACAGAGAGAAGAGCTGATAGCTAAGGATTCGGCAAGAGCGAGGAGGAAGACAGTGAGTGAAGCAGAAGAGGGTCATTTAGAGATAGGCATCATCTGGAATAATATGGTACAGGACTTTCAAGAAGGATAAGGTGGTCCCCCAGTGCCACCAGTAGCAAATCTAGCACTGCGGTGAGGTCAATAGAAAGTAGAACAGATGAAAGATTAACGATTTGGCAGTAAAAAAGTGATACTGAATCTTTGAAAGAGCAGCTTCCATATAATGTTGGGGCTGGAAGCTAGAATCTGGGCAGGCTGGGAGAGTATAAAAGAAATAGAACTATCAGGCAGAGCTACTTAAATTTCGGAGAGAGAAAGGGGGGTGATGTAAAGTAAAAATGCTGAGAACGGTAAATCTTTCTTACTTAATGGCAGAGGGGAATCATACATAGGAAGGAAAGGACTGGGGAGAGTAAGGTAGGCTCTCAAGAGCACAGGTGTGCCTCTGTCCATAAGTTCGACTTGCACCAACTGCACGGCATATATAAAGTAATTTTTTCCTTTGAAACTGTGGCAGTAGTACGGTTAAGCCAACCTCTTCTTATTTTAAATATCCATCATTCATTATGGGAAGCAGCTTGGTGCAATGCAACAATTCTCAAACTTTTTTGGTCGTAGTACTACTTCACACTCCTCTTAAAAATTATCAAACACCCAAGAGAGCTTTCGGGTTTCCCTGGTGGCGCAGTGGTTAAGAATCCGCCTGCCGGGCTTCCCTGGTGGCACAGCGGTTGAGAGTCCACCTGCCGATGCAGGGAACACGGGTTCGTGCCCCAGTCCGGGAAGATCCCACATGCCGCGGAGCGGCTAGGCCCATGAGCCATGGCCGCTGAGCCTGTGCGTCTGGAGTCTGTGCTCCGCAACGGGAGAGGCCACAACAGTGAGAGGCACGCGTACCGCAAAAAAAAAAAAAAAAAAAAGAATCCGCCTGCCAATTCAGGGGACACGGGTTCGAGCTCTGGTCTGGGAAGATCCCACATGCCCGTGGAGAAACTAAGCCCGTGTGCCACAGCTACTGAGCCTGCATGCCACAACTACTGAAGCCCGTGCTCTGCAACAAGAGAAGCCACCGCAATGAGAAGCCCGTGCACCGCAACGAAGAGTAGGCCTGCTCACCGCAACTAGAGAAAGCCCGCGTGCAGCAATGAAGACCCAACGCCAAAAATAAATAAACAAATTTATAAAAAAAAAAAAAAGAAAAAGAAAAAGAGAGCTTTGGTTCATGTGGGTTATATCAATTGATATTTATTGTATTAGAAATTAGAACAGAAAATTCTAAAGTATTGATTAATTATAATATACATGATAAATATAATAATTATAAGCCCATTACATGTCAACAAAATAACATTTTTAAATTAAAAATAACCAAATTTCTCAAAACAAATAATTTAGTGCTACAAGTGGCATTGTTTTATATTTTTGCAAATTTCTTTAACGTTTGGCTTTAATACAAAGTAGTTGTATTCTCATAACTGCCTCTACATTCAATCCGTTGCAATAAATGGTTTGGTTGAAGTATATGAAGATAATTCAGCCTCACACAGAAATGATGTAGAAAAGGGAGGGTTATTTAGCCTTTTCAGGTAGTGATGAATATTTTTCTTTGATAATATACCAAAACTTGACAAGGGTTAGTTTCTTAAAGGTAAGTTGCCTCGTGGAGTCTGAAATTATATTAATGAAATTTATGTACTCTGTTACATTAAAACCCATTGGAATACTCACCATTTTAAATACATTTTTTTCCCGTGCATGATTTTGTTGTTCAAATTGTTCCGGCTTTGGCCTTTTGGAGCTCTTCCGACTGGCTCCTTTGTCCCTTTGACATAATGATTGTGCGTTTGTTTTTTTTTTAAACCACTTCCTTACTTTTTGTTACTACAAGATGCTCTAGGCTTATCTTGCATATTCCCTGCCCCAGCCCTAGAATGAACCAACTTTCCAAGGAGTCCTGGTTACTTTTATTGGAGAATGATACTAGAAACCAAGATCTGGAGTCTAGGTATACTCGTTGCTATTGGAGTGCCATTGCTTCTAGACCCTCTCAGCTGATAGAACCAGGAAATATATCTGTGTATACTAACCCACATATCTATAAATATCTCTATTAAGGTAAACATGAGTTTACACTTACGTCTCCAACTCTAATCCATTACTACATGGGTCATTTTAGCCACTCTTTCTTGCTTATCTGTAACTTTCCTCACCACCTGACTCCTACCATCCACTATCCATTAATGTGTGTGTGTATGTGTGAGTGTGTGTGTGTGTGTGTGTGTGTGCGCGCGCGCGCGCACGTGTGCTTGGTGGTGGGGGGGCGGGGGAGACCTCCAAGTTTATAAATAATAATCTCTGGGTTAAAATCTGAACTTTCTCTCTGCTTCCTGTGCCTCCCCCACTCAAGTGACCCTGACCCTTAAGAAACCTCTCTATATCTCTATCCTGGGAATTGCTCTTTCCCCTGTTTTTTTTTTTTTTTAACATCTTTATTGGGTTATAATTGCTTTACAATGGTGTGTTAGTTTCTGCTTTATAACAAAGTGACTCAGTTATACATATACATATGTTCCCATATCTCTTCCCTCTTGCGTCTCCCTCCCTCCCACCCTCCCTATCCCACCCCTCTAGGTGGTCACAAAGCACTGAGCTGATCTCCCTGTGCTATGCGGCTGCTTCCCACTAGCTATCTATTTTACATTTGGTAGTGTAGATATGTCCATGCCACTCTCTCACTTCGTCCCAGCTTAACATTCCCCCTCCCCGTGTCCTCTCCCCTGGGTTTTGAATAATTAGCCCAGAAGGCTGAAGTGGAATGGAATGCCTCTCCCTAAGGCTATGGTTATCTGCTCATGATGACAGCTATACTTGAGCGCTACCCAGATGTTACCCTGCATCCTCTGACTGGTGCTGTTCTTATTGTTTCCTATTCTGCAGTGATCAAAAAAGATCTTCCCAGCAAAATGTTGGTGAGACTGAAAAGCCTACCAACATTTTGGAAAGCTACGTTCAGCTCTCTGTGACAGGTGGCTCTAGACTGAACCCCCATCCCCTCCACCCTTGACAGTGGGATCCAACCACTTTCTCTGTCCCTAGGAATTCGTCACAATTTTCACTTTGGATTCTGGGATCTACAACCTCCTTCCCCTCAACACAGACACCCTTCTGGATCATTTCCAGGGTTGGGCTCAGGAGAAGAAGCCATCAACCTGTGCAAGTTCTCATGTCTGGAACTAGGCGGCCAACTTTAATATCATTGTTATAAGTGGTTATTAAAAAAGAGGAAGAAACCTCAGAATTGACTTATGAGGAAATCCTAAGTTACAAAGTCAGAACCAGTGACCTACCTGTTTGTTGTGTTTCTTTGGGAAACACTTTGGGCTGTGCTCTGGATGACTGATGCTTACCTTCCCTAAAAAAATTGTATATACGAATCTGTAATTTTAAGACATAAGTTTTTAAAATCCAATTTCATGTTTCAAGTTTTTCTAATGATTAAAATTGCTGCTTGGCAAAGTTTTCTAAGTTTATATTACATTGTAATAAGGAGTAAAAATCAAATCAACAAATATTGATGAAAAATTTACTAAATGCAAGACTATCAATATGTCGTACTATTTCATATCAACATAAATTCTCCCTCTCCCCATCCTGCCATAAATTGGAGTAGTTAAAAAAAGAATTTTAGGGCTTCCCTGGTGGCGCAGTTGTTGGGAGTCCACCTGCCGATGCAGGGGACGCGGGTTCGTGCCCCGGTCCGGGAAGATCCCGCATGCCACGGAGTGGCTGAGCCCGTGAGCCATGGCCGCTGGGCCTGCGCGTCCAGAGCCTGTGCTCCGCAGCGGGAGAGGCCACAACAGTGAGAGGCCCGCGTACCGCAAAAAAAAAAAAATAATTTTAACTTTTACGGCTCTGTAGTCTTAAAATTGTAGGTAGTAATTTTAAAGAAATTTAATACTCACATATATGCAAAAATCTCTCCAAGCTTAGATTTTACATGAAAATTTCAGAATATATATCTAAATTTTAACCGTGGAAAACAGGCTGTATAGAATTCCTCACTGGGTTTGAGAAACACCACAATAATTAAGTTTGGGCAGCTGCTATATATTTGCGGTGTTCTTAAAGCTGCAAAATTCTAACATAGCTCAGGCATATGGAACCAAGGATGTTCTTACATTATCTTATTGAAAGACTCAGGTAACAAATATAGTGAGAAATATGTCAGCTTTAAGTATTTGATTAAGCATGTATCAATTTTAGTCTTGGCATTAAATCCCATTACAAAAAATGTTTTTCCAACCAAATTCTTTATATAATAATACTATAAAAAATATCTAAGTCCCAGTCAGTGATGAATCCATTTATTTCCGGAAATATTTGATGCAGCAAAATTCTGGTCTAGCTCACACACTTGGCCTGTTCTTTTGTGTTGAAGGGTTTTCACATCCCACTCTCAAAATTCTAGTTTCATTGCAAGAGATCAACCATTCCCATTTCCTTCATCCATCCAAATTATGCAGTGCTTGAATATCCAATTGAGCTAGCCATATAATGATTTTCTGGAGATGTGTCAGGAAGATATCAGCTCTGCTTCTATTAGGATTTGAATTTGATCATGTGTCTTTTAGAACACATACGCAGACAACCATAAAATAAATGTGAAATTAAATACTTACGACACAAAGCAGGTCAGGCCATTACTTCCTTGGAAGGAAATGTTGACCTTGAAGAACCTAGATGACCACTGTAATTCTTTGGATATTTGTCATTTAGTTTTATTACTTTTTTCCATATTGGCTTCTTTAAGAGTAACACTACTTAATGCCTTGTGACTATGCTCGGGAATATTTTATTTTTTATAGTTGGTTTATATTTATATATTTTCATAGTTGGTTCAAAAATATAACCTGGTCCCCCATTCTGCAATCTAGAAAGCCCCAAGGTTATTTAATGAATCACGAATAGCTCTCCAAATCAGCCTTTGATTTGTCTTTGCTTTGCTTAAGGAGTTTCAGAATCATAAAGTTCTGGAAGGGACTTCTTAATGTTCCCATAGCCCATCCTCTACTCCCAAACGTTCATGGAGAAATATCGAAAACATTTTTATGCTTAAGCCAGATCCTAGACATAGATAGTTCTTAAATATATACCAGAGGCAATTCTCTACCTCTGTAATCTTTCTTGAACTTCTCTTCTTTAACTCCTTGTAGTTCAGTTATAGTTCATTTATTTAGAAACACAGTGGTTGGTGGGTAGAAGATTCTTCAGTCGTGTTGAATTTTTTGGACCAAGAACTTTTATCATGATGTTGGGATTCTGGCCCCAGTCTTTACCCCAACCATCTTGTGAATGCGTTGAATTGGAGATTTGGCCTTTTCACCCCTCAGTCTCTAGAGTTTATCACACTACCTGCGTATAGTAGGAGTTCAATAAATGTTGATTATAAAAATGAATGCATGTATGGCTCAATAAGTAGGGTAACACTAGGAACAGAGTGTTTTGGAAGGTTAACCTGGCCCTGGAAAACATCATAGATGGGAAGAAAGAGCTGCTAAGAAGAAATACCTATTAAAAGACTGTTTCAGTAAGACAAGCTGACGTGAAGAGACATAGACAAAGCTGGGGAGGGAGGAGAGAATTAAATGAAGGAGAGGGAATTGTATAGGAATCATTTTTGAAGGGACCTAGGTAAGACAATATAGGGGAAGGGAAGGAGTTAAATTTGAGACCATGGTGGTACCACTATTGAAGAAGAAATTCATTCCCAATGTTGTATTTATGTTTATCATTGTTGGGTAGCTTCATGCTTCTAATGGAGTGATTTAAAAGCCTATCGTTAATCGTATATTAGATTTTTAGTCAGAAGCTGAAATAGCACTTTTTATCAGCACAGTTATAATTTCTGCATATATAGGTCAAAGCCAGCTCCATTAATTTTATCCTGTAAAGATGAGCATACTTTGCAAACAAGTTCTGTCCTTTGAAGTACTTAACTGTAATTCAGAATATGGATGAATAGTCCTATCACAAAATAAATTGATTTGATTGAATATTTTGGTATGTGACTTATTCCTGCAGTGTAGTATTTCCAGGTTTTCCCCTCTAAATGTATATATAGAAAATGGGTTATTTTCTTATTGTACTTTTGAAAATACTGTGTACATTGTGAATGTAACAGTGTAAAAGATTTGTTTCCAAAAGTTCTAGAATGGAATGTCTTCAATTACTTCTTTTCCCACCTCTCCCCCAGCACTAGAGTGGTCTGAACTGTCTGGCAGTGTTGCTATGGCCAGAGTAGTGTATGGCTGGAGCTGCTACCCTGACAAGCTGGCAGAATGGGAGAAGCAAACTTTTGGTGACAAAATTACTCCATACTCCTAATCACCAAGCACTTGTGTACTCTGTGGCTGGGTAGGCTTATAAATGGTATCCAAAGAGCAACTAGATTTCAGTTATGCCAGTACAAGACATGGGGTGAACTTGGTTAGGCTCATGACCACTCACTAGCATGGGGTTAAGGAGAGGGCTTGCAGTGGTAGTTTTCTTTCATTAACTTCCATTTATTGAGCAATTACTACTTGCCAGACACCATGCTACGTACTTAACATGCATTATTTTATTTGACTTTCACAGCAACTGTATAACAGGTACTATATCTCATTTGTAGACAGCAGGATTGAGGCACAGCGAGTTAAAATAATTTGTCGAAGGCAGCACAACTGGAAAAGAGCAAATCTAGGATTTGAGCCCATGTCAGTTTGACTCTGAAGTCCTTCCTTTTTTTGGCTTGTTTTTTGTTTTTATTCGAATATAGTTGACGTACTATATTACGTTAGTTTCAGGTGTACTACATAGTGATATGGCATTTGTATACATTATGAAGTGACCACCACATCTAGTAACCACCTGTTCCCATACAATATTATTGACCATATTCCTCATGCTGTGTATTACAACCCCATGACTTATTTAATTTATAACTGGAGTTTTGTACCTCTTAATTCTCCTATTTTACCCACCCACCTACCCCCTCTCTATGAGTCTGTTTTCATTTTGTTTGTTTTCTTTTTTAGATTCCACATATAAGTGAGAGCATGAGGTATTTATCTTTCTCTGGCTGACTTATTTCACTTAACATGATACCCTCTAGATTCATCCATGTTGTTGGAAATGGCAAGATTTTATTTTTTTATGGCCAAGTAATATTCCATCGTATATATATACCACATCTTATTTATGCATTCCTTTGTGGATAGACACTTAGGTTGCTTCCATATCTTGGCTATTGCAAATAATGCTACAATGAACGTTGAGGATTATATACTTTTTCGAATTAATGTTTCTGTTTTCTTCTGGTAAATACTCAGAAGTGATATTGCTGGATCATATGGCAGTTCTATTTTTCATTTCTTGAGGAACCTCCATATTATTTTCTATAGTGGCTGGGCCGATTTACAATCCTGCCAACAGTGCATGAGAGTTCCCTTTGCTCCACGTACTTGCCAACATTTGTTATTTGTAGTTTTTCTGATGATGCCCATTCTAACAGGTGTGAGACGATGGTTTTGATTTGCATTTCCCTGATTATTAGTAATATTGAGCATCTTTTTGTATGCCTGTTGTCCATCTGTATGTCTTCTTTGGAGAAATATCTGCTCAGGTCCACTGCCCATTTTTCAGTTGGGTTGTTTGTTTGATGTTGAGTTGTTTGAGTTCTTTGTGTATTTTGGATATTAACCCTTTATCACATATATTGTTTACAAATATCTTACCCCATTCAGTAGGTCGGCTTTTCATTTTATTGGTGGCTTCTTTCACTAAGTTTTTTAGTTTGATGTAGACCCATTTTTTTTTATTTTTGCTTTTGTTTCCCTTGCCTGAGGAGACAGATCCAAAAAAATATTGCTAAGACTGATGTCAGAAAGCGTACGCCGGGCTTCCCTGGTGGCGCAGTGGTTGAGAGTCCGCCTGCCGATGCAGGGGACATGGGTCCGTGCCCCGGTCTGCGAAGATCCCACATGCCGCGGAGCGGCTGGGCCCGTGAGCCATGGCCGCTGAGCCTGCGCGTCCGGAGCCTGTGCTCTGCAACGGGAGAGGCCACAACAGTGAGAGGCCCGCGTACCGCAAAAAAAAAAAACAACAAACGTACGCCCATGTTTCCTTCTAAAAGTTTTATGGTTTCAAGTCTTACATTTAAGTCCATTTTGAGTTTATTTTTGTATATGGTGTGAGGAATTAGTCCAGTCTGACTCATTTGCATGTAACTGTACAGTTTGTCCAACACCATTTATTGAAGAGGCTATCTTTTCCCCATTGTATGTTCTTGCCTCCTTTGTTGTAGATTAATTGCCCATATTAAGTGTGGGTTCATTTCTGGGCTCTCTATTCTGTTCCATTGATCTATGTGTCCATTTTCCTTCTTTCTTCCATATTCCTCCCTTCTCTCTAGTTAGTGATAAACTATATTAATGAGGGGCATTTCGGGAGATGCTCTGCAATAGGCACTTACAGTGGATTGGATTTTGACATTGGACCATGCTAACTTTGCTAATCATGTGGTGGAAAGCCATAACATTTCTTAGAGACTTTGGTATGTGATTTAGGATGCTGTTGGCATGAGAATTAGAAGCTATGGCTGTAAGTGGGATTGAAATAATAGAAATAATAATGATGATGGTGATGATGATGATCATGATCATGATAAATATACTATACTAATAATTATGGTGATTTGGACTTACAGAAAAGTGAAGCTGAGGAGATTAAGTGACTTGCCATATAGTCATATAAGTACAATCAGTGGTGTGCTGGGGCCAGTTTGCGAGAGCCAATTGTTAAATTTTCAAGAATTTTGTGAGATGGTTGATATATTTCGGGAATTTGAAATTTGCCTGGTAGTTGTATTTACACCATGGAAATTGGCAAATGATATAAATCAGGGCTCCTGCCCCCCCCCCACTTACCAGCACAACAGTGGCTGTATCTGTCTAATTTAACCACCATGCTTTATTATCTCCACATTAACCAGTGTGCTTTATTATCTCTTCATTTGTTCTATTTTTATCTTATTGAAGATTTTCTGACTCAAGTCATATACAAAAAAGGTCACTAAATGTCAATGGGAATGAGATAACTAATAGACGGCATATTTTTTCCAACTAACCTTTCTCATTTCCAGGAGCAACTAATTGTTTTTTATCTTGCAGGCACAGATTTGACATAAATGAAGTGAGTGGCTATTGGGTGGGGATATCTGTATCTCACAAAAGATTTGTCTATTATCTAAGTTTGGAGATGGGTGGTAAACAGAAACGTGTGTGTGTGCTTGTGCATGTATGTTGCAGGGTAGGGGATGAACAGTGTTTAACAAATATTCCCATGCAAGAAATTTATTTTTACTCTTTCTTGTTTCTCCTTTTCCTCATATCCTTACATCTAGTTTTCCTGTTTTTCTTTGTCCCTTCTCTTAAACAATGTTATTGTTAGGGTCACATGAAGGACCTGAACAAATGTTACTGATGCTCATACCATTCTCTTTGTCTATGTGAATTCCATTCTAGTCGCCTTCATAGTCAGAATCAGCTCCTGTTGCTATAGCACACAGTCTATGATTTTTGATTAAAGAACATGGGCCAATAAAATATTTTTAAATGGGAATATTGATATTTTGTCACTGATTCAAAGGGAATTCCATATGAAACAACTCACTAAGCCATAACGATTAATTTGTTGTAGAGCAATTACCAAATTCAATAGAAATGCTACTTCACAAAAAGCCATTTCCTTTATTCTGCTGAAACATATGGAATAATTTGGATCAGTTTATTCACATCTGAAAGAGATTGATTTTAATATGTGGGAAGAAGTGCTATATACTTATAATCCATATAATAGAGCAGTCCCTCCACAATATTTTTATATTCATGAATGTAGTAGTAGAAAGAAGAACCTAACATTTATTGAGTACTACTATGTGCACGCACTGGGTTCGGTGTCTTCATTTAATTCTCACAACTCCATGAAGTAAGTGTTTACTTGATCTCTCATTTTAGAGACGAATAAACTGAGTCTCAGAGTTCAAGGAACTTGCCCAGGTAGTAAGTGGTAGAGATACAATTTGAACCCAGGCAATTTGCCTCTGGAATCCTGCTTCTTTATTACAACATTCTCCTGCCTCCTGCTTCTACTGTTCATTTCTTTTAAAGGCTTAAGCCTTTCATTTATATTATGTCATTTATTCCCATCTTTTCCACTGGAGACATTTCTTCATTCCCATTTCATGCTTAGAGAAAGTTTGCCAACAGTTTGTTAAATGAATGGCCTCCATGGTTAATTGGTAACATTCCTGACACACCCTTCTGCAGCTGCTGTCCAAAAGCCGAATTTTGAATTTTCTTAAGAATTGACTAGATGGGCTATGACCATAAAGTCTCAAGATGCATCTATAAACGTGGCTTAAGGGAGGTAGTCTTGTTACCTCCTGGTCATGTCGTTTCTGTTGTCATTGTCCATATTGCACAGAACACCGCAATACATTTCATTTCCTGAATGAAAGCATTCTCATCTGTACATTGTTATCAGAAATCTTGTTTCCCTTTAGTATCAATTTCAGGGAAACATGCTATTCCCTAGTTGTCCCCAGAGAAAAGCGTTTCATCACTTATTCTTTTGAGAGTTCGCATAGCTGCATGTACATTTTCAATTACTTTTCTCTTTCTTATAGAATGGTCCTGTAGAGTTCTGGAGGTGCCAGGTCTTTCTCTCCTGAGTGACCATATTTTTCAGTAAAATTACTTGAGAGTATTATTTTTGTGTGCACCTGCTGTGCTGAAATTTCCTTAATCCCTTTTCCTGTCCACTCCCGTGTCCTGGCAATGTACAGAAGCATAACATAAGTGTTTATCTGAAATATATTTACTTTTCGTGCGTGTGTGTGTGTGTGTGTGTGTGTGTGTGTGTGTGTTTTCTGTGAATGAACTGTTCACTGATTAGTCAACCTGGATGTCGTTATTATGCCGCTGTTTTGTTTATCCAACACAATAAGTGAAAATGATCTCTTTTTAGATTACTTAAAGCCAGTTAGAAAAAGTTTTCTACATTCAAAAATAGTTTTCTGAAGTACATGCTTTTCAATTACTTTGTCTTTTTTTGGAAAAGGAAGGAAATACTCTGACTTGACTTTAGATTGTGCCGTCTCACTCACATCTTCTCTGAACCCTGGTGTATTTTTCACAGGTTGAAACGATGGCAAAATAGTATTGTGTCATCAGGAGCATAATGCTAATGCTACGATAGCAGGAGAATTATGTTCTGTGCTTTCTACAAATTGCTAATTTATTCACTCACTCATTCATCAGATATTTATTTCGTATTTATCATGTGCAAGGGCCTGTGAAGGCCCCAGGGAAGATGCAAAAATACACAAGACCAAAACCAAACAATCCATATTTTTTAATGGACTAGAATGTACCAAAACACATCAATGGAATCTATTATGAATCAGTTTATATTCTTGGGCTTATCAAATCATAATTGTCAAACTTACAGCAGGAGTCTTCCTTATTCTGTTGCTTAGGTCTTCCACACGTGAAAAATAAAAGAGTTGTCCAAAACAAATAAGTTTCTGGCATAGGGATTTTTTAATAGTACAGCATTGTTAAACCATTCAGGGCACATAATTGACTTTCTATATTTCCTATATCGTGGCTGTTTATTGTAGATACCAGTATGTGTTTATATACACTGTGTTATCTACGTATAGCACTAGAAATTATACTGACTACCTTCCCAGTCATAGTTACCCATTTTCTCTCCATGTTTTAGATCCCGTTTTGTTTTGGTGTTCCCTTTCCCATATGCTCAGGAAAAGCGACCCCTTCCTCAGCTACAAGGGGGTGACTCATGAGCACTTCTAATCTATCATGCTCATTCCGTCCCCTGCTCCATCGATTGGTCTAGGTATGTGCATAAGGCTGATACATCATCTCCAACACTGAGTGAATCTCATCTCAAAGGCACCACGTTGTGAAGCTTTGGGCGAGAAAAATCACTGCTCTCTCAAGGAGTGTATTACTTAATTGGTAGATTAAATGTGTACATGAAAAAATAATAAAATATGTCAGTAATAATGCTAAATGCCAAATAACCTTTACAGACAATAAGTTCCATAGAAATGCAAAGGAGGGACAGACTACTAATCTCTACCTTGGAGGCTCCCTATGAAAATGTGTTGTTGATGACGGAAATGATTAATTTTATCTCTATTGATAGAATGAATTTATAGGCTCCAAGTTGCTGTGAGCAAGGAATTGTAGTCTTGGAATAAATAAGCTCTGAATCTTTGAAGAGACTTGAAACTAAAAATCACTACTACCTGTCAGCAAAACCAAAGGGTGTCCATGGAGGCACTTGTAGCAATTGTCAAAAAAGTGACCTGGCCATAAATACATAGCAGTTTTCTTTATGATGGAAAGAAACAATCTTTTCAGAATTTCACTTTCCATTTAAAGAAAATGCATATTCATTAAAGAAAGTAAAAGGAAAGATGAAAGATAGAAAAAAAGTCATCTTTCATATTCCCAATCTTAGCATTTTGATATCTATTCCAGCTTAGTGTGTGTGTGTGTGTGTATTTCTTTATTTTTCTTCTGAATTGCTTCGTGTGATCACTGTATAATTTTCTAAACCACATTTTTAGTAAGCTAACTGTCCAGTACTGTTTTGTAAGGAACAAGTCTCATTACCTCATCCTTTGGATCTTCTCTGATCACCTGGCCCTCTCCTAAATATCCAGGGAAGACAGTGCAGTGGAGATGAGAACAAGGCCACCTAATGAGATTTTTAAAAGAATGGAATATGACATCTGGTTATATCAGAGAGTTTTAGCATACGAAAATATCCTGAAAAAAATGAACATTTGAATTAGGTTCTTTAAAATATGAAGTGCTGGAAACACCAATAATAGTAATTTATAATTTAGTATCTAACCGAACTAAACAGATTTCTTGTTGTGTACGTTGGGTTGGTTGTCTACACCACGGAAGTGGTTTTCTCTTGACTTAAACACACACACAAACACACACGCTCACAGAAGTGTACTTCCCGCTCTCAAAGGGACCTTGTTCTCTAAGCAGTAGAAGGGTATGATAAGTATGGGAAACATTTGTCAGGTAATTAAAGCTGCCTGTGGGAGGGACTTCACAGCTAACTGGCTTTAAAATTTTTCTTTTCAAATTGAAAAAAACAAAACACCTGTGACGGCAAACTAAATAAAAAGGGGTTCAAAACAGTGTTAAATGAGCATTCAAAACACTTAAAAGTCAGGAAGTTTCAAAACATAGTGTGAACTTGGCTGTTTTCTTATCTCAGAGTTTTAGCTGTTAAAAAAATCATTTGCAAACTGCCACGTAGACTGGGTAGGCCAAAGGGGGTGTGTAGCTGAAAATTAAGTTGCTTTGAAATAGGCCTACATGCTGAACATAATTATGAAGCTGAAATGCTGTTCCTACAGGTCCATGTGTGAAAAAATCAAAGAGTGTATATAACCACACTTGATGTTTTTGTTTTATTTCCAAGAAATTCATTCTGGATTTTTCATTGACTTTTTCCTCAGCGTCTCTTTTAGACAAGAGTAATTAGTTCTGATCGGTCTTACATAAACATTTCGTTTAGCAACTTTGGGTTTCATATTCTAAAAGAAGAATATTAAGAGACAGCGTGTGCTAGGCTTTGTGTAAATAGGCTCTTGTGCTATGTCCTTCTGGCATATTTCAAGCAGGCATTTGTCAGATAAAATACATAATTTTGTTTGGAAAGGTAGTCGCTCCTTTAATTACAAAGTTTGGGAATTTGACATGATTTTTAAATGCTAGGGATTTTAGTTAATACACCCTGAAATAAAAGACCTTAAGATTCTAGAGATACACAGACGAGATAAAAATCCTTCACCATGAAAGGATTTCATCATTTAAGACTACTAAATAATTTTAAAAGATAGCTGAGCCATGCTTCTCTGCACAAGTAGAGTTCTTAGCACAGGAAAAAGGCAGTCCTGTTCTCTTTAATCCTTTAATCATCTGAGGAAAAGAAGGGAAACAATTTGAGAGAGTGTGCTCTTTTTCATACTGTAATGTGTTTTCTATGTGGCCACTTTGTGTAAGAACATGCATGCTTGGGACTTTGTGCCAATGCTGTCTTCTCCTCACTTATCTTTGTTACTTCTCTGCTTGAAGTGTGGCACTAGGTATAACACTGAGCACTATAAGGATGTCTTTAAATCAGTGTCCTGGCTTTCTCCTTTACAAACACATCGTTAAATAACATTCAAATGCCTGACTGTGTCTGCAGGCTTGGAAGATTAAAGATCTTTTCTAAGACCCTGTGAAAAGTAGGAAATCAATTTGAGGTGGAGGAAAAAAATGGATGAAGTGAGGATAGTCAAACCCAAGCAAAATCCTTAAATACGATGTCCTGAGCTAATGAAAAAGTGCTTTGGCAATATTTTGAAACAAATACTGGTGTTTCAACTTTATAGTGTAAACCTTTAATAGTCTCAGGCCTATTTCATCACCCAGGGGACCCTCCAAAAGCCTGATCATTGCTCAATCACCTTAAAGGGACAGCCCTAGTTTTTGAGCCACCAGTCTTGGGTTGGAACCCACATTGCACAAAAAACTGGCTGGGTGATCTGAGACAAGTCACTTAATCTCCCTCAGCCTTTTTTTCCTTATCTATAAAACAAAGATAGTCACATGTACTTCACAAAATTGTTTTTTTAAATTAAAGGTGATAACGAAGAGCTAGTACATTGCCTGAAATATAGTAGGTATACTGTGTTTGTCCCCTTTATATTAACTCTCTGGATTAGTGTAAATTCTTTAAAGTTCTCAATTTAATAATAAGAATAGTAATAAAAAGTAGAAGAAAATATTGGTTTACCAGAAGTATAACATGATCAAATGGTAAAAAGTTTCTAAATGTCTTCTTATTCATGGCTCAGTATACCATAAATAGGAAAACTTAACCTAGATTTGGAGATATATTTAAATACCATATCATGAAAGACCTACCTCTTTATGGTTCATTTGGAGATAGATAAACTTGGGTCATTTTTACTTGGCATGTATAAGTGGAACTTTTAGTATTACAATATTTACACTGGGGACTTTAAAACATTTTTTGGTGAAAAATAGTATTATAAAGATTATTGTAATGCAATTTTGCTTCAGAGCCCCTTGTATTGGAATAATTCCAATCTGTGGGTTTGTTTCATATAATGATATTATGTGTGATTTGTTGTATGGCTATACTGAGAACTTATACACTAAACTTAAAGTTACCAACAGCGTGGGTTTTCCTAGAGGAAGGGAGCAAAAAGTAAGTTTTTTTTTTTAAGGTCAGGTTTGCTGACATATAATTTGTATACTGTAAAATTCACCCCATTTAGTGCATAGTTCTATGAGTTTTGATAAATGCCTAACTACCATCCAAATCAACATACAAAGATTTTCCATCACCCCCCAGAACTCCCCCACATCCCTGTGTAGTCAAGCACTCCCTCTTCACCAACTTCTGGCAACTACTGATCAGTTTTTTACCCTACAGTTCTGCCTTTTCTAAAATGACATATGAATGTAATCTTAAGATAGTAGCCATTTGAGTCTAGCTTCTTTCACTTAGCATAATGCTTCAAGTGAGATTCATCTATATTGCTTTCCTTTTTATTGCTGAGTAGTATTCCCTTTTATGGCTATACCACTGTTTATCCATTCATGAGTTGAAGAACCATCAGTAGGTTTTTAATTAAATAAGTAACTTTGTGGTGACTAAAGAGAAGAATTATGACATTTGATCTTTTCTGTAAGAGCACGTGTTGAAGGAATTAAAGGCTAATGTTTGAAACGTTTACAGTGATTAACTTGATAGTCTCTCTTCCAAGGGTTAAATTCAAGAGACTTGGTTAGGGAAAATGGAATTTTTGAAAAACGTTTCAGAATGAAGTGTGTATTTACAATTAGGCTTTCCCTAGGTATGTCTTGGTATTTAAGAAGCCATTCTTCCTTTAGTATATTTCTGAACAAGTGTGTCACGTGATTTGGAACATTCATAAGGTAGAGACATCATTGCTCCAGTTAGTGTAAATGGAGAAGTGTGAAGTCAGAGGCAGAAGAGAAGCCTACCAGACACACAGAACCATTCTGTTTCCTTGACGGCTTCCAGGGTTCTATACCTGGCCACAGTCTACTGAACTTCTGAGGCTAATGTCTTGTAAATATGAAGCTATTCTGCCTTGTTCCGTTTATTTCATTAGCTGGAAACACATTTTGATGAAATTGATTCTTTGTACGAAATCATTAAGACGTTTTGTAAATAGAATAGCCATAAGTTGATTAGAAATTAGTTAAGAACTGTATACTCTGATAACCTTACATATATTTGTAATTATATATTTCCAATCCAGAGTTTATTTGCTAAAGTAGCTGTAGTCTTTTCTTTCAGTAGGTTTAGAACAGTTCCTGAAGATGGATCAATTGTATTTCTTTTAATGGATTTGGCCTGGGGCACAGAAAATCTATTCTTTCAAATAGGTCTCTTGACATGCTTATTGAAGTAGAGTCCAATGTAGCTTAAAAGTCTCAAAAGTGGAAGCACAATTTTATTTTCTGTGAGGGGTACTGTTCTCCTTTCCCCACACACTCCTAAATGAGTAGCTAACTGTTAAAAGGAACAGACTAAAATGGTTAAAAAAAAAAAAAAAAAAAAACGGTCTCAGTCTGCAAGACACTTCAAAACCAATTTTGAATTCCCTTCCTTTAAGGTGTGAAAAGTATGTCTGACAGCAACAGAATGTAGACTTTGAACTTTTCCTTTAAAACGAACTGAGGAAAAGTGTAAAGATTGGGAAGCTGAATTATCATACAGGGAATTCACTATTTGAGATAGTTGATCAGTCTGTTTGGAGAGAGATTATACTTTTGTGTTTCCATTTCTTTCTAGAAGAAGTATTTTTGGTCTTTTCCTGGTTTAATTACTCCCCAGGGCTCAACTTCTGGTTTGGCTTTTTCTGGGACTGGCCACCTTTCATTAGCCTGTGTACTTTCAGGCAGGCTTACCCAATTTAAAACTCTTGGTCCCAGAGCTCAGACATCAAATTATCAGATAGTTTATTTTCCTTTGTGTGTACTTTTCTGCATCAAAATTTAAAAGGCAAAAGCAAACCAAGTCCAAATAATTTGATATTTCTTTGTTTTTATTTTCTTCTTTCTGTAAAATAATCCAGGCTTCAGCTGACTCCAGAAGTGGAACAAAAATCGTGTACAGGGCCAGGGAACTGGGGAAAGAGGGCTTCTCATCCTTTTAGAGGAAACACAGTAGCCAAGAGAATTAGAAACCACATGTTTATTGCACAATTTAAACAAGATGTTCCCAGACAGCCCATCCCCCAGGTTATTTAATTGTTTTTCATTTTGTCACTTTTTGCTGTAACTGAACCAAATCTTTCCACTACTGATAATAAAACATCGTGTTACGATGTAATTTTGAAGCTGCTCACATAAAGACATACTGAAGCTATATTCTAGAATTCTTTTTCTAATAATATTTTCATAGCCAGGTTACTGACAGTGTAGAATAATTCCCAGTATGGCTCTCCAAATATCTTTAGAATTTTAAATTACAGAGGCTACACACCAAATTGCTCCTCCGATTTGCATTGTTTAGCGATCACTCTGCGTATTTGACAAGTGGGGAAAATCACTTTACAACATGTAAACTACATGAAGACTTCTGAGAATTTAGCTGCTTTCTAATAAGAAGTATGAAATTTAAGTAAGAAAGAAGGATATATTTGAGATCAATTTAATAAACTAAGATTTTCCTGCTCCTATAAGACAAGTTCTGGTTTATCATCTAGAAAATGAGGATGATGCTTACCTCATAGGAATGTGGTGAGGATGAATTAATGATGTCTGCCAAGTGCTTTTTCCATTTACAGGATAAAATTGTCTGTTGATTTTTACTGTTATGTAGTGTGCTTTTCTCCCAATTTGAAGAGCTATGGAAACTCAGTGACATAGGAATGTGTAGACTGGAGTGGGGAGGAGAAAAATGGGCTGAGACCAGCCTTTGCTAGATCTTGGTTTGCTGTTCATGAGCATCCGAGAAACTGGAGAAGCCAAAGTGTGTCAGTATTTAGCCACAATAACAATCACCACCATAATATGCTGCATCCCAACCAAAAGATAACACAACTCTGACACGTGGTATATTTACTTCCCTTTGGGGCTTTTTGGTTCCTATGCTTTTGAGACCACTTCAGCTCTAGGGGCTGGTTTTCATCCTGTGGGCACAGGAACACATTTTATCCTTTTAACCAAGGGGTGTTCTGGTTCCCGTGAATGAATTCACTCTTAAAAGAAAAACTCACAAGAGACCAAATGTAAATCAGAAAGTTGTTTAATTAGTTTACTATGAGAGTGGCCCCTAGGCTGATAAATGAGACCAGTTAGCTGTCTGAGAGGCACCCCACTTGGTAATGTAATCCAACACTCAGAAGCTTCTAGAGCAGAGAATCATAGCAAAAGGAAAGCAGAATTGGGTTTCTAGGATGTTTCCACCAAGCTCTGGGGTCCTAAAGACACCACGTTCTTCACTCTTGGTACATTTCTGAACGACTAAAATTGCTGCCTAAAACAGACCATTCTCTCCTGATTAAGCTCTAGAAACACTGAGAAATTTTTATTCTCTTATACTATAAAATTTTTTTCTGGATTACATGTTGACTCTACAACTTTTAATTTTCATGTTTCTATGTCTTTTGTGCCTTGACAATATGTAATTTTAAGGAATCATTTTACGTTAAGTCTATTTCATCTCTTTATTATCTTAGGCAAAGCTTGTTATAGTTACCTAACTAGGAGCCTTGAAACTCCCAGTTAGACTTTTTCTGATTTATTATTTTTTTTAAAGACTTTTTTGATGTGGGCCATTTTTAAAGAAGTCTTTATTGAATTTGTTACAGTATTGCTTCTGTTTTACGGTTTTCTTTTTTTTTTGGCGGCGGGGCATGTGGGAATCTTAGCTCCCCGACCAGGGATCAAACCTGCACCGCCTGCATTGGAAGGCGAATTCTTAACCACTGGACCGCCAGGGAAGTCTCATAGACTTTTTCTGATTTAGACTCACAGAGTGTTGGAGTCAAACAAAATCTTAGAGCTCATTTAATCCAACCCCCTCATTCTGTAGGAGAAACTATGGCCCAGAAAACAAAGAGACTTTTGCTTAAGGTCAAAGAGTGAATTTATGGCAGAATTAGAACTGCAACTGGCTCTTAGTTTAATGTTTTAAACATAACTATGTCTCGTTTATTTTACATGCCATGTTATTTCATCTTTTTCCTGATTCCTGATGTTCAACCCCACATCTACCTTAGTTTTGCATCTACTGAAATATTTGTCTAATTTATATATTTTATATATATATATATTTTTTTTTTTTTTAATTTTATTTTATTATTATTATTTTTTTTTTTGCGGTACGCGGGCCTCTCACTGTTGTGGCCTCTCCCGTTGTGGAGCACAGGCTCCGGACGCGCAGGCTCAGTGGCCATGTCTCACGGGCCCAGCCGCTCCGCGGCATGTGGGATCTTCCCAGACCGGAGCACGAACCCGTGTCCCCTGCATCGGCAGGTGGACTCTCAACCACTGCGCCACCAGGGAAGCCCTATATATTATTTTTAAAAGATATTTTTTCTCATCAAGAATTATGTTACTTGATCCAAAATATCACTTTTAGCCAGAGAGTGACTTGTCCTTTCAAGTTGTATATTGCCAGTAGAAATACTAGTTAGTAAAATGGCCATTAGAAAAGCTCTGGTTTACTTTCTGAAGGTTATTTTGCCCCCGCATTGATCATAGGCAGTGCTGACCACACAGTAGACCTTTCCTCGATATATCTTAATGAATTCACTGGTTAAACACTGACTAAGAAGGGTAAGGTAAGTTAATTGGACTGAAACTAATCCTAGATGCTTTAGCGCAGAGATGATATTTGACAGCCCTTTAATCTATAAACATCTCTTAATTGAAAAGTACCCCAAAGTGCTATTTTGAGTCTCTAGGGTTCCCCACTCTGTGTCATGACCTCCCAACTAGCTACTAAAGCCCATACACTGGAAGAGATTCTTCATACTTTTTCAAACGTCACGCCTTGCAGCCTGTTCGTCAACAAGCCTTGACATTTTTCCCTCTAAAATGTAGTAAATCTGTTTACTTTTCACCGCCTCCATTGCCGCAACACTAGTCTAAGCTACCATCATCTCTCACCTCGACACCTCAATAAGTTAGCTCACTGGTCTTATTTCCACTCTTCTCTCCCTCTTCTCTGTACTCTATACTACAGCAGGAATGCTCTTTTGGGAAAGCCAATAAGATCATATTGCTCACTTCATTCCACCCTTATCTATACATCCAGTGTAATTTTTTTCAATTACTTTCTAATAATCCTAGAATGACGATTGCCTCCATCACTATGCCAGTCCCATTTGCTCCCACTCTCACCCTTGCTTCCCATTTTCCAACAATTGTGACCTCCCTTCAGTTCCTAGAAGAAGCCAAACTCTTTCCCATAGTTGGGCATTTGTCCCCTCTGTTCTTTCTTCCTGGATGGTTCTGTTGGGAGATCCAGGAAGATTTATAAAGTCAGCATTTGAACTGGGATTTGACAGATAGGTAGCATTCCCACAGAGAAAGATGATTCATTTTAAGATTACTACATGTAAATAATTTTCTAATAAATTAGGGGGTGTGTTCAAACCATTTATTTAAATCTGGAAGGAGTTCATATTATTATCTACTCTGATTAATCACTTCAAGCTATCTCATCCTTTAAATAAATGAATGTTCTTTCTTGAATACTGAGCCTCATCTGCTGCACCAATACTTTGCTCTCACTGTTACATTTGAATATGTAGTCAGGCCCAAGTTATGAATATAAATCATTGAAACTGATGGTTAACAGTAATGGCAAATTGATTTCTTTTCAACAGCTTCACAATAATATCCAACCAACTAAACAATGGACCTAATATAGTATAAAACATTCCCTACCTATAGAAATGCTTGCACACTCATTGTTGTCAACCTGGGGAAGTTATTCCTCTGAGTAAACTTGCATTCTCAGAGAAGCATTTGTTCATTAAGGCTACCAGGGCTCTGTTTAGTGTACTGTAATACTAATTTACGGAGTGATATCTTATTGGCTTCAGAAATTTGAAACAACTCCCAAAGTGCCTGACACACTTATTTTGTTTTCATCACCTCATATACAAGCAAAATAGTCCAGAGTCAAATGTTTGATTGGATTATATAAGTTTGGGGCAACAAATTAGACATCCAGTTATTTTTTTCTTAGGTTAATTATAAAATTGGCTTGTGTTGCTTGAGGCCATAACCAATTAAGAGAAAACAGCTAAGATATGTGTTGTGTGTGTGTGTGTGTGTGTGTGTGTGTGTGTGTATGTGTTTTGAGGTGGAGCTGGGTGGAAGGCTGGGGGAGCAGGCAGAAAGCTAGTTTAGAGTTTCAAACTTTTTTTAGATAATCCATTGTTTGAATAATCTACATTTAGAATTGACTACATTAAGTAAAATCCTAATTTAATATATTAGGTTAGGACTGAGGTCATCCACAAGACAGAGATTTTGCATAAAAAAGGAAGGGCCAATATTTAATGTACATAAATATTGTGAGAGTTGGGTAGAAACTTGAACATGATTAAATTTCCATCAAGAAATCAATCGAGACCACTTAGAACTCTTCACTTCCATGTCATCCATCTACCACCATCATCACCATCACTATGACGATCACCTTCTGTTCTGATACAGCACAGGGGAAGACAAGAGGGTGAGAGAGAGACCACAAAAGTGATGTGATGAGGTTTCTTGGTGACAGATATAATTAAGTAAATGAATGCAAGTCTTTTGCAGGGCCAGCACAAGTAGGGCAGGAAGACATGTTTTCACCATCCTAATGGGGGCAGGAACACATTTCTTTTTTTTTTTTTAATAGTGTGCTCGGGGCACACTATCACCTATTCTGCCTTTTATTAATTTTATTTATTTATTTTTGCTGTGTTGGGTCTTCGTTTCTGTGCGAGGGCTTTCTCTAGTTGTGGCAAGCGGGGGCCACTCTTCATCGCGGTGCACGGGCCTCTCACTATCGTGGCCTCTGTTGTTGCGGAGCACAGGCTCCAGACGCGCAGGCTCAGTAGTTGTGGCTCACGGGCCTAGTTGCTCCATGGCATGTGGGATCCTCCCAGACCAGGGCTCGAACCCATGTCCCCTGCATTAGCAGGCAGATTCTCAACCACTGCGCCACCAGGGAAGCCCAGGAACACATTTCTTACAGTCCTCCAGCCACAGAACACTGTAGTGTGTATAATAGAATTGCAGTTGCTCAGTAATAGAATAATAGGTTACATACCCATAATACCACTCGCTCACAGCTTAACAACCCTCCTTGCCAAGATCATCACGGAGAACCAGGAATTTAACAAAAAAACCCCGAGAAGCCCCAGAAGAGCCCACAAATCCCTGCAAAGAATACTCAGCCACTTCTCCCATAGGTTATGAACAGCTGAAGTTTCATTGTACTTTTGGAATAAATGAATTCGTTGACTGTCTGACTGACTCATTGACTGCTTGGCTCACTCACTCATTCCTTCATTTCCCAAATATATATGTTAAGCATCTGCCATGTGCCAGGCAACCGGGTGTCCTGGGGATTCAGAGAGGAGTAAGATGTGGTCTCTGTTCTTAAAGGGCTCCTAGTCCAGTGGGACACAGATAAGTGAATAGGTGACGACAGTACAGAGGACAAAGGTGAGCTCTGGCTCTCTGGCAGGAGCAGCGAGGGAGAGAACTTCTGTGAGAATGCCTGTGAGGGAGCCATTGAAGGTTCTTGTCACACGGCCCATGAGAATGTGAACACTGTAGGGAAATGAAGGGGAATTGCTGACGGACAAGAACAGATGAACTCAGATGAAGTGCCAGGAAAAGTGAAGAACGGTGGCAGACTTTTGCATGATTTATTCCTAGAGAAAAGTAGGAAAGAAATAGGAAAGTCTTGGGGGTTCTACCAAGCCACTGCTGACAGAAAAGGAAATTGAGGATTGGGAAGTCTGGGTTAGAATGTATGATGGGGCTTCTGAGAAGAGATGTAGACCTGGAACCAGTGGTCCTGCTGCCTGCCCAGCCTTGGGGAGCCAGTCCTGGGGTGTCAGCAGAGAGGCTACTCTGGGACCTTTCTGAAATGTGTTTCTCTTTAGTACCCAATTACTTGGAAGCTTTTTGGCTTGTCTGGACTCAAAAAAAAATAAAAAGGTGATCTCCATGACAAAATGGTGCATGTGTTTTTGAAAACGCTGCAGCAACACGTCAAGATGATTTAACAGATTCAGAAGAGCCTGATAAATTCCTCATAGCAAGTATCAAGGGAGAGGAACCTTTGAGTTTCCAGACTTATGTTACAGATGCTCTGAATGGTGAGCTTCCAAAGAAACTTTTGGAGTATCTAATATTTCTGAGAAAAGCATTCTGGTTCCATTTTACAGCAACACAGAGGCAGCCTTAGCAACTAATGGATTTTACATCTGGAAAGGGAAAAAAGAACAAAATAGTTGGCCAATGACTAAAATATTTCCACATCATCTAGCCTTTGAAAGATCACCTATAAGACACTTCAGTTTTAGAACTGTAGAAGTTAAATAAAGTAAGTAATTAAGTCAAACTCTAGGTACTTTGGGAATACTTTTCAATATTCTGCCTAGTATAGATTACACCAGGGAAAATGTGGAGTTGAATCAGGTGGCTCAGCCACATAGACTTGCCACTGAATCTGCTTTTGGAGAGAAAGGGAATTAATTTAATTTTAGGAAAACCTCCCAGAGCTCCAGAAGGAGTAGAGCAGAAGGGACCAGCATTTTTGTTCTTTTCTGAAGGATTTTATTTCCTCTACTGAGCATCCAAAGGGGCTCTGGAAATGCCTCCTGAAGCCCTTTTAAAAAATCGCCCTTTGAATCTTCCTTTTGCTTCTTTCTTCTGGGCATTCGGAGAATGAAGACCACAACAGGATAGGCGTGGGGCACGAATGATTTGTATTGATGACTCTATATTGATATATATAGGTACAGGAGTCAAGGAAGAAAACTACATTGAAAGAATATTTTTTAATAAATTTATTTATTTAATTTATTTATTTTTGGCTGGGTTGGGTCTTCGTTGCTTCACGCAGGCTTTCTCTAGTTGTGGCGAGTGGGGGCTACTCTTCGTTGTGGTGTGCGGGCTTCTCATTGTGGTGGCTTCTTTCATTGCAGAGCACGGGCTCTAGGCGTGCAGGCTTCAGTAGTTGCAGCACGCGGGCTCAGCAGTTGTGGCTCACGGGCTCTAGAGTGCAGGCTCAGTAGTTGTGGCGCATGGGCTTAGTTGCTCCAATGCATGTGGGATCTTCCCGGACCAGGGCTCGAACCCATGTTCCCTGCATTGGCAGGCAGATTCTCAACCACTGCGCCACCAGGGAAGCCCACATTGAAAGAATTTATATGCAATTTGCTAACCACTGGGATTCAGGTGCTCAACCAACTCTCAGTCAATGTGGAATATGGCTCAGTGTGACCATCCTTTTTCAGGGTATTAGTCACCTGGCCCCTCAACTACCAAGTAGAAGGGGCCCAGGTAGATTACTGTGTGGGTACCAATCCAAACACCAGAAGGGTGGTCAGTGAGGATATATATATATATATATTTTTGATATTAACAATGCCCTTTTGGGGGTTCTTAAGCTGTGACCTGTGCCCTAAAGATATTTGCTCAACAAGCCACATCTTATAGATGACTTTGAAACAGATTTACCCAGAAGTTAATATCAACTTTACAATTTCTTATAACCATGCTGTACCTGAGCTAGTTTTGTGTGACTGCTTTATCCAGGGCATTATCTAGCCACAGGGAGTTAGACCAATGTCTCAGTCCTGCTGCATTTTGCCTGGTCCTTATCTTCAGTTTTCCTTTCCTTTGTCTCCCTTCCTTCTTCCTGTGCTTGCTGCAGGAATCTGATGGCCCTTTAATAATAACTGTGAGTGCCTGCTATGTGGCAGTTTGCATTCTGAATGCTTTAGATGCACTATGATTTAATCCTCTAAGATCCCAGTAAATGTGGCCGTATTTTCATTCTCGTTTAGCAGATGAGGAAACTGAGGCTTGGTGAACTTACATACTTTATTAATATGTTAGTCATCTTTTGATGAGTTTATAAACAAATAACCCCAGTATCATGGGGCTTGAACCACAGTTTGACAAAATTTTTCTGTGAAAGGCCAGATAGTAAATGGTTAAGGCTTTGTGGGCCATATGGTCTCTGTCACAGCTACTCAGCTCTGCCCTTGTAGCACAAAGGTAGCCGTATACACTGTGCAAACAGACAAACATGGCTATGTTCCAATAAAACTTTCCTGAAAGACACAGAAATTTGAATTTCATATAACTTTTACATGTCATAAAATATTATCCTTTTGATATGTTTGTAACCATTTAAAACTGTAAGAAACATTCTTAGCTCACGGGCTACACAAAAACAGGCAGTGGGCCATATTTCGCCCATGGGCCGTAGTTTGTGGACCCTTGACTTAAACACCTATTTATTTCTTGTTCACATTATGTGGAGGCTGCAGGTCGGCTGTGGCACTGCTGGGCTCTATCCAGCTTGGCTGTGCTTGGCTCCAGAGTTCTCATTCTGGAAGCCGGGCTGAAAGAGCAGCCATTATGTGGGACATGCTGTTCTCATAGGGCAGAAGCAAGAGGGGCAGAGCCAAGTTAGACAAGCCCATTAAAAGCTTGCTTGTGTTGCTTGTGCTTATAAGTAGCACATGTCCTGTCCACTCATATTCCATTTGCCAAAGGAGGTGACATGGCCAAGTCCAAAGTAAATGGGGCAGGAAAGCATACCTTCAGGGAAGCCATGTTCAGGGAGGGAATGAATCATTGAAAACTAGTCATGCAATTGACTTTTTTTTTTTTTTTTTTTTTTTACAGTAGGCGGGCCTCTCAGTGTTGTGGTCTCTCCTGCTGCGGAGCACAGGCTCCGGACGCGCAGTCTCAGCGGCCATGGCTCACGGGCCCAGCCGCTCTGCGGCACGCGGGATCTTCCCGGACCGGGGCACGAACCCGTGTCCCCTGCATCGGCAGGCGGACTCTCAACCACTGCGCCACCAGGGAAGCCCCCAGCAATTGACCTTTTTAACTGAGATTGTAGGATGGGATTTGAGGTCCAGGGTGTCTTCGCCCAAAGCCTATGCTTTTAACCACCTCCAGAAGGACTTTGCTCCTCTCACACCTGTTCAGCTACTGTCTTCTGCAGCTCTCCCATACAATACTCCTTTTCTTTTGAGCTGCACTTCCCTTGGTCTCAGTCTTCACCATCCTGCATGGATTTCTTGTATTTTCTGTTCTCCTCCAGATCAGCAGGCCTCACTGCACATCATCTTAGACCATGAAAGCACCCCCTACCCCAACACCTGACCCGGGCAGCCTGGCCAAACCGTTCACTGTTTTCTCTCTTCGTCTCCACAGGAATGATGGAAAGGGCTGTGTATCTCCCTCAGGAAGCCTGCTTGTTTCATCGGGAAAGGACTGGCTTCCTGGCAGAGGACACCAGGAATAAACCCCAATTGCTCCCCCGACCTCCTGCCATCGCTCCCCTTTGAGGAAACAATAGCTGACATTTGTATGGGGCTTTATAGTTTACAAAGCCCCTTCCCTTGATCACCGCACTTGATTCTCCCAACCATCCTGAATACAGACATGCTTATTACCATTTTATAGATAAAGAAACTGAGTCTGAGAGAAAATTAAAAGTTTCCTTGGAGATCAAAGAGTTATTTAGTTAGTTAGTTATTTAGTCAGTCAGTCGGTTAGTTAGTTAGTTAGTTAGTGGTGGAGCCAGAACTCAAACCCAAGGCTCTTTCTACTCACCCAGAAACACACCCTGTCTTTGATGTTTCCTGGTTTCCTCCCTTTAAAGCATTCCTACTACCATGAGGCAGGATTAGAGTTCTTCCTCCCCTGGGATTTCAAGAACCTTAAAAGGACTGGCAGAAGTGAGGTTTAACTCTTTATTGCTCACTGTGTGAGGATTATATCAGTCTTGACTCAAAGGTCTTAGTCACTTGAAGGTGGAAGATTGTGACCGCTAGTGCATTGGAGTCCTATACCATATCATTTCTCAGCCATTTCATCCTTGAAGACCTGGTTTAATGGTACCTCCTATGTGAAGCCCCTTCCCATCTTTCCCAGGCAGAGGAATGAGTTCTTTCTTCTGTGGCCCCATAGTCCCTGAGCTCCCTTCTCCCATGGACTATCACTGTGTCTTGTAATTGTTTATTTGCTATTGTGTCTCTCCCACTAGACCCTGAACTCCCTATGGGCACAGACCATATTTGCCTCACCTCTGTACTCCCTACCACAGCAGTCATCACTCTGCCTTGCACTCATCTGGTTGCTTGCCTATCTGCTCTACTGAACTCCATGAGGACAGACACTCCACCTATCTTCTTTACTGCTGTATCCCCATGCTCATAGCGAGCATGGTACCTGACACATGGTAGATGCTCAATAAATGGCCAGTGGATGTTCAGACTTGGTTGTTTCCCACTGAGATGCAGCCACCTTAGATAGGGGTTGGTGAAACTTGTCTCGTGTGGTTGTAATCAGACACAGTAGAAACCGTCTCCTGTCCCAGAATTTTTAGAAAATAAGCAACTAAGCAAATTCAGTGGGCATTGGAAAGGTGGCACCATCGTTACCTGGTTGGTTTCAAGCCCAAGGGTTTGGATGGAGATCCAAGTTGCAAAGGGTCTTGACTTCAGTCTCAGTGTCCCAACCAAGTGTGTTTCTTCCCCCACGGAAGAAGAGTACCATTCCAATTCCTTTTGTTTCCTGACTCGGATTCCAATCATCTGAGCAATAAGCTATTTAAAACCTCAAAAATCCAAAACAGCATTGAAAAGGTGAAAGATGAAAGCCCCTTTTATCAGCCTGTTTCTCCGTGTTCTCACTCCACAAGCACTTGAGTTCTGAAGCAAAACTCAGCGTGATATGAAAAAGTTCCAATCACTTGATTTGCAACTTTCCTGGACAATGGAAAACCATTTGCTTGTCCACGAAAGTCCATTTTCCCCCCCATCTGTACATGAACTCCAGTCAAAATTATTAGGAAACTCTTTTAGCCTGCTGAGCGTAATCTATTCAAGCTCACGTTTGTCAGAAGTTCCCAGAAGCTTTGTGTCTTCTAGTAGGCCCTCAATGTAATTCAGTATGTGACGAACCAAGTGCTGTTACTCAGGCATGGTTAAAATTAGGAGAGAGCAGCTTTCATCCGATATGGTCAGAAGTACATCTTACAGATGGAAGCTATGATGAAATGCCACTTTAAATAAGCAGCCCCTATATTGTGCAAAGTCCCCCCATCCACTCCCTCAAACCTCAGTGCACTCACTCCCTCTGTATTTTGTCATCATGGGCAGACAGAGAAATTCTAGCCAAGATGCATGATTTAACAGATGTTTTGCAAAAGTTCCATTCTTCTGGCCATCAGCACATGTGGAGCTGTCAGGAGCCCTGTAAAGATTTTACAAGCCTTATAAGTCATAGTTTATTGAGCCTGGGATGGAATTTAATATATCATCATGGCTCTGGAAGTTCCCTCCTTTTTGTCTGATATAGTCTATAGCTTTATTTAAACCAAAAATGTTGGATATAAAACTGTATAGGCGAAGTTCCCCATTGGTGCCCCTGTGTCGTCACCTTCTAGGACTGCCTGCTTGTTGGCTTTGTGATAGCAACATTCTCACTTTCTTCTTCAGGACTGCTGCTATGAGCACACCAGATCAGTGTTTCAGCCAGATTTTCATTCATTTTATTTTCCTTTGGATGCAATATTTCCCAAAGTTTCTTAAGGATCCTAAAGTCTCAGGAAATTATCTAGCAGTCCTATTTTACCAAAACTGTCATCTGCTGTATGAAGTTCCAATCATGCCAAAAAGAGTCGGGATGTCTCAGCTCTTATAGCACTTATTAAAACTAGGAGTAAAAAGTGACATACCAAGCTTTATACAAAATCTAATATTCCAGGCAACTGGGATGCCTGGCCAGGTGAGTATATCTGTATGTTGGCTTGTTTTTGCCGAATTTGAAGAGTATGTGAGCAGATTCATTGGCAGCACTGGGAAGAAATTGCAGCTGCCATTTGTTAGGCACGTGACTCTCAACAACTCTGTGAGATAGATATGTATTTTTTTTAAGTTCCTATTTTATACATGAGGAACCTGAGGTTTAGAGAGATGAAGTGCCAGGCCTAAGATTATAGAACGAGTCTTTGGCTAAGACTTGGATTTCTTGGCTTTTTACTACACCACGACTTTCCGCTTATGCACTGGGAGGGACCATAATGTCAATTATGGTCTGGAGTCAGCTTGGAAATAGTGAGGCATTGAAGCCAGAGAGATGCAGATTCAAACCCCCTTAGGAAGGAATGTTTTTCCATGTCATTTCTACTTACCAATATCTATCACTTCCTTAAAGCTTTTCCTGACCCTTCTTTTTCTTTCCTGCCCTCAATAAATGTGTGGCTGTCCTTCTTCGAATCCCTAAAGCACTTTGCTTATAATTCTTTTGATCACAGGTTATTGTACTTGAACTATAATGATTTGTTCATTCCTTGAACAAAATACAGCTATTTTTGAGAGTCTCTCATATGCAAGGTCATGTGCTCAATATTCTGGGAAGACGTAGATAAAAAAAACAACACAACAACAACATTTGGATAATGCCTGCAAGGAGCTCACCCTTTAGTACAGGAGGTAAGGCATGTTCGTAAGAATAATAAGTGGTGTTCCTTATTGAAGACCTACTATGTGCCAGGTCCTGTGCTTGGCATTTTACAGTATCTTTCCAACTGACTCTTTCCAACAGTGCTGTGAGATAGAGGCTGTAAATCCCATTTTCAAGGTGAGGAAACCGAGGGCAAGGAAGGTGGAATGACTTAATCAACTTTACCCAGCTGCTTAAATGGAGTAGCTGGGATTTAAGGCAACGTCTGCTTGCCAAGCTCAGTACTTGCTATTACACCACACTGCCTCTCTACGGAACAACAGGCAGAAGGTAAGTGAAAGTGTCATAAGAGAGGCACAGCAAACGTGCTAAGGGAGCTCAGAGAGGGACAACGTTTTCTGTACTGGTCTTTTTTTGCACTGCTCCTCTTCTTTCTTCTCCCCTTCCCCTCCAAACACAGGGAATGGGGACTGTCTTTTTTTCACCTCCGTATCCTCTGTGTTGTGAGCCCATGGCAAGCGTTCAAAGGATGTGGGTGGAATTGCACACGGTGACTGCTTTCACGAATGGGACACGGTTGGCATTTGCTCCGCGTCGTGTAACACTCAGTCTCCAATGTGAACCTTGCTGGACAGCTCTCCTTGGGCTCCCTCCCACGGGTGGCCCTGGGTAGTGATAGCATCACACAGGCAGAGAGGGCACTTAAAACACAGCATTTCACTGTGGGCTTGGCTGTGTTTAATTAGCTGCATTTCTATGATTTGGGAGGGAGGTGTTGGAGTTTAACTTCCTTTGTTCACGGAAATTTTTATGCATCAGTAAAGGGGTGCTTGGGTAGGATTTTAGGGAAGTCGTTTCCTTTCGTATTCCTTTTCTAGGGTAAATATTGGATATCCTGTCATGATTTTGACTGTTGAATGCAGTTATGAGGCAATGCAGTGTAGAAGGGGGTAGGAGAGCATTGTGGTTAAACACGTAGGCTTTGGAATCAGGTCCATCTGGGTTTGAACTCCAGCTTTGCCACTTAGCAGCTATTGGACCTTGTATAAGTCACTTAACCTCCTCGAACCTCAGTCCTCTCATTTCAAAAATGGGAATGATGACAGTTCTTGTAAAGATTGAATGACGTGATGCATGTAAAGTGTCCTACATATACTAAACTCTAAGGAAGTACAATTAACTCTTGAACAGCAGGGGGTTAGGGGTGCCAACCCCTGGCGCATTCAGACTTCAGTATCCAGGACCTCTGTATCTGCGGATTCAGCTAACCACAGGCTGCGTGCTGTGGTAGCCTTTATTATTGAAGAAAATTCGCGTGTAAGTGGACCTGTGCAGTTCAAATCTGTGAGGCTGAAGGGCCAACTGTATTAGCAATTATAATGATAACTAGGCCATTTAAATGAGACAAAATTTGGACTGACTTTCACCATCTTCTAATAGTATTCAATGCTTATTGCCCATACACTATGTATTAGACAGATGCAATCATTCTCATACCCTCATTGTCAAATATGGTTTTCAAGGAATGCTAATGTAACATAGGAAACACAAGTAATTCTCATAATGAAAATGTCATGCCAAAGGATATACTCACAATTTCTTTTCCTTTTGTTTTTTCATTTTTCTTAATTTCCTGAGAGTAAGAAATGGCACTGTAAGTTCTGGGAAGTGACCACCTAGAGGGGTGGGAGAGGGAGGGTGGGAGGGAGATGCAAGAGGGAGGGAATATGGGGATATATGTATATGTATAGCTGATTCACTTTGTTATAAAGCAGAAACTAACACACCATTGTAAAGCAATTGTACTCCAATAAAGATGTTAAAAAAAGTACCCAACCCCCTTTAAAATTATAGTCACTTACAAGTGAAAGAATATGCTATTAATAATTAGGTTGGGAAAAGAGAAGTAAATCAGATTGTCCCAGACAAATCTGAACATATGGCACCCTACATAGAGTTTATGAGCACAGGCTGTGGTATCAGAAAGACTTGAGTTAATTGTGAGTCTATTAAGCTCTCTTCTCTACTCCTTTTTTATCTCTTCCATGCTGCCTATTCTGTTATGTTGTAGGTATCATGTATTTAAGAACACAGGCTCTGGAGTCCAAATAGATATGGAGTCCAATCTTGCTCCAGCACTTACTGGCTGTGTGACCTTGGACAAGTTATTTAACCTCTCTGTTAAGAAGAAATCTCAGTTTCTTCATCTGTAAAATGGGTATAATGACTGTACCTGTATTATATTGTTTTAAAGATCGCGGAAAGTAAGTATGGAAGACTTTCCAAGTGGGAATGTGTGAGACAGCTCTGGTTAGAGTACAGAGTGTGTCCCGGGGTGTGAGTGAGGAAGAGGATTGGCTATGTTAGGTGGGTCCAGGTTGTGAAAGGCTTCCGTGAAACACGGAAGTGTTTGCCCTCAATATGTTAGTAACTAATAGTAACTAGAGGTTAGTAGTGCTAACCTCTTTTTGAGGCCTTTGCTCAATTTTCACCTCCTCAGTGAGGACTTCCCTGACAATCCCAGTGGTGAACAAATAAGACAAAAATCTTTGCCCTCATGGAGCTTTCAGTCTGGAGTGAGGGGAGAAAGAAAATGAACAAAAACCAGATAATATCGAAGATTACCGTAAGTGTCTTGAAGGAAATGAGTAGGATGCTAATGGGGATTAATGGTAGTGTGTGTGAGGGGGTAGTGTGAGCTACTTTATATAGAGTGATCAGAAAAGTCCTTTCTGAGGAGGTGAGACTTCAGCTGAGATCTGAAGGCTGAGAAAGAGCCACATGAAGAGAAGGGGAGGAACATTCCAGGGAGAGTAAATAGCATATGCAAAGACCCAGGGGCAGGAAGGAAAACTTGAGAAGAGGTCATCTTGGCTCGAGAGTAGTGAGCTATGAAGACAATAAAAGAGGGTGATGTGATAGAAAGTGACAGGGGATGGGGGGGGAAGGGGCAGGTCCTTTAAATAAGGGGTCAAGGAAGGCCTCTCTGAGAATGTGAATTAAGACCTGAGTGGAGACAAGGAATCAGCCATGCAAAGATCAGGGGAAAGAAATTTCCAGACTGAAAGAATGGCCACTGCAAGGGCTCCTAGGTACAGCATGCCTGGCCTGTTGAAGAGAAAGCAAGGAGGCCATTGTGGCTGGAGTAGAGTCGGAGGGTAGGGAGTGGGAAGTTGGAGAGCTGGGAAGGAGCCAGATCGCATAGAGCCTTTGCAAGCCATGGTGAAGCCATTGGATTTTACTCTCAGTGAGATGGAAAGCATTACGGGGCCATGGGGGGAGGTCTTTGAGCCAAAGAGTATTCCAGTCTCTGTCTCCTCTGGAGCCTGCAGACCTCTCTTTTCACACTGTTCATTGGCTTCAAAGGTAAACTAACTTACTCTGAGCTATCGTTGGCTGAGCATATCCTGTCTTGAAAACTGAACGGGAATCCCTCTGAGTCAGGCACCAGGGCTCAGGCATTTGAATATGAAGTGTGCAGCACAGTGACAGAACCTCAGTGTGTGTGTGTGTGTGTGTGTGTGTGTGTGGTGAAGTGATGAAGCCCCAAGCTAGAAATGCAGGTAGAGAAGATAAAATGTATTGAGAGCATAATCCATAATTTAGGGGTTAGAAAAGTAGTACCTTCCTCATTGGACTTTCTGGGCCTAACCTTAATTTTCAGGCACAGCTACTTCCAGACTCTGATGAGGTAAGACTTTCCTGGCTTCCTATTGATAGTGATGTCTCAGAAACAAGTCTCTCCTTTTGCTGAATTGAGCCTTTAAGCAGTACGTCCTCTTGTCCAGAAAGGCCTCAAGCCTTCATAATAATAATAATGTTAATAGTTAACACTTTAAAGGACTGCTTATTGTGCTTTATCTTAATTATTTCATTTAAGCCCCACAACAATCTTGTGAAACAGATAATCTAATTATTAATATTATTACTTTATGGAGAGAAAACACATTCAGTGAGGTTAGGCTACACAGCTAGCAAGTGGTTTACGTCTGCTCTATCCCAGAGATCAGGGATAGCCTTAAAGCACAGGATGGACTTACACAGTAGATGCTCAATAAAGACTCAATTGACTTGAAGTCAGTTTCTAAAGCCCAAGATATTATGTGATTGACTCCCATTCCAGCCAGACAGGGCCACTCCAAATTTCTACATAATTTTTTAGGGGGCAGAGATTGGTTTAATGGGGCCCATGAATATGTCTGGGGGTGAGTGGAGGGGAACTGCCATAAGTTTTCTAAGTCTTATGAATGATATAGGAAGGGAAATGTGAGCTCTCTCCACCACCTACCCCCTCTACTTCATTCAGTAATACATTTAGTTTATGAAAATCTGTGGTATTTTCTTAAAAGCAAGGGAGGCAAGGGGGAGCTCCATAATTTATACTTTGCCAGTCTCATCAGTGCCTTAACATAGCTCCCTTGTCAGGCAGTGACGGAGAACTGGATACTCTCGCTGGGAATTGGGACACATGCCAATGGTCGCAGAGAGCTCAGCAGCTTTGCCTGTATTCTTAGGTCTGGACTGGCCAGTCTAGCATGTGGATCAGATCATTTTGTTTTGACACTGAATTGAAATGAGGGGGAAGAAGGTGCCTGTTTTATGAGGTTAAAAGGAAAAGAATTCATTGGAAAAGTTCGAGTTTGGTGTACCATTAACAGAGGAATATGTGATTGATCCAGGCTTGGTTTAAAAACATGTAAGATTGTTTAAAACTAGAATTGTCCCAACAATCCTAGAATTAAGATTGTCCCAAATCTGGCCATGGTTTAGTTGTGTAGAGTTGGAAAGGGGCAGAAAATGTACAGGAACCTAATACTAAAGGCACTTCCGTTTCATATGTAGAGAGACACGTTTTTACATGTAGGTACAAATCCATACTGTAGAATAGACTTGTTTATCAAAAAGTCTATTTTTTGTCTACAATAGTAATGCAGTCACTGATTATCGAGCCTGATTTATTTGCCAGACTTTTTGCTGAGCACTTTGCATGCATTGTCTCATTTAATTCTCACAACAACCCTATGAAGTAGGTACTATTATGTACTTTTCATTGATGTGGAAACTGAGGCTCAGTGTGGTTAAGTAACTTGCCCAAGATCACACAACTAGTAAGTGGCAGAGTCAGAATTGTGAAGTGAATTCCTGGCCTGACAAAGGCTTTTAGTAAGTATAGAGCCACCAACTCTGAGGACAAAGACCTGAACAGTTTATAAAATGAAGTACTGTAGAGGAATACACCCCAAGGACTCTGCCGTGTGTGTGTGTGTGTGTGTGTGTGTGTGTGTGTGTGTGTGTATTTTAAATTCTTTAACAGAGAAAGTGGGTAATTTTCATTGTGCTTCTTAAATAATGATTTTGCCTAATTGCCTTTAACACTCACAGCCACTTAGTAGTTAAGTGGTGTTTGTTAGGAAATTCTCTTGGCAGTCCCTTTTTGAGAAAGATGATCAAAAGCACATCAAGATTGCCAGTTAATGCCATCATTATTTACTTAGTATAAATTTACAATAACAGGAAAATATGTTCGTGGAAATAAAATATCATCTAAAGAATTTAAAGAATTGAAAATGATTCCCATCTTTGTTGTTTGGCCTTACCTTCCTTTAAAAAACAAACAAACCTGTTTATCACTTTGTCATAGGAAACAATGACTGTGTTGATAAAAAAAAGAAAAGGTAAGCTTAGGTAGGAATAATAAATAACTATCATCTTGGATGAAAAGCCTTTGTAAAAAGTTTTTTAAATCCTTGAAATATTCTTTTGAAGAAAGGCATGTGGTTTAAAGGTTAATTGAGAAATCAGACACCTAGGAACGCTACCTATGTCTACCCACTGCCAAAATAACATGAAAAATTGATAGTGAGGCTGCTCCAAAATTAGGTCAACTTAGCTGCTTTCACTTTCTCCTTTATGGACCCTTTGCTCCCACTAAATCAGTTGCTCCTCAGTTATAACCTATGCTTTCCTAACTTGCTGTCTTTGCTCATGCTGGCCCCTCTTCCTAATTCCTTCTTCCTCTATCCTCACATATCCAAATCCCCAGCCATTCTTCCAGGCTAGCTCAGGTGCTACATCCTCTATGAAGCTTTCTCTGATCTCTTCACAGAAACAATATCTCTCTACCCCCACCTCTATTACCTTAGCAATCTCACAGCATTTTGCTTTTATATTTCTTGAGGCTCACCTCACTCTCCACCTTGAAATTTAGTTTTTAATGTATTTGTCTTATATCTTTTACTAGTATCTAGATCTCCTGCAAAGGAAGCAGAATATATTTTCACTCAGCCTTGGGTAGTCCTCAAATACCAAGCACAGTGCTTTAATTTAAAAGTCAATTAGAAGCATGCATTCAGATTTGAGTGCCTACCATGTGCCAGGCAGACACTGGGTTTGCGGAGTGAATGGAACAGTTCCTGCCCTCAAAGTATTCATGAGAGACAGACATGTTAACGAAGAGTTTTAATATGCTCTGGCAAATAATATGATAGAGTCATGAACAGGGAAGTACGGGAGCCCAGAGTTGGAACCTGACCAGGGAGAAGGCCTAGTCTAGAAGATGAGTGGTCCTGGTCAGAAAGTGGGGTATCCAAGTTTATTATTTCAAGGTGAAGGCATTCTAGAAGATGGCAATATTCATGTGACCATGAGAGCTGAGTAAGCCAACAAATGTGGCCAATGGTGCCGGGAATTGAGGTAGAGAGGACACCGGGGAGCCAGATGCCAGAGTCCTCAGTGACTGAAAGGGAATGTCCAGGAGAAGGGTCAATAGTCAGACCAGGGAAAAGTAGAATACGGTACCTCCGGATGGCATAAACATTATAGGCAGAGGGGCTTTTCATGAAGCTGGAAGAATGGCCTGGTAAGGCAATGGGGAGGCAGGAGGGTGTTGATTCCCTACTCTATTGCACCCTCTCCACTCCAGAATTTGAACGTTTAGAGATCAAGCAGCTTTAATTGGTGAGAGATACATGTGAGGCTCACTGTCTTTGCAGAGAGCCAAGTCTTTGTTAAGGCAGGAAGTAGAAGGCGTTCTGTGAAAACACCGAGGGTATACAGGTGCTTATTTCCAAGTTGAATAAATACAGATAAAGCTGATAAAATAGGACTGCTGGAAGGGACCTCAACGATATAACCTAGTCCACCTTTATTATTTTTATAGTTGAAGACTCTGAGGCCCAAGGAAAAGAAGTAATTTTTCTCCTGGGCTTCAACAACTAAATTTCTTTTATTTTTTTATTTATTTATTTTTTTAAATTTCTTTTATTTTTCGAGCAGATATTTTGATACACGGATCAGTGTCTTCTTAGATATTTATGTCTGATTTCTTCCCCCAGCCCCCAGCCTAATCCAATAGTGTATCTTCTGACCACATGGACCTTGAAGCTTCCACCCACACCACCCTGCTAAAGCAGCTTTCACTTAGGTCACCAATGACCATCAGGTCACTAAATCTAACAGAAAATTTTCAATCCTCATCTTATTCAACCTCTCAGTAGCAGTTGGTACTGACAATCAATCCTTCCTTCTTGAAGTACATTATATTCTTGCCTTCTATGAAACTACAGTCTCTTGGTTTTATTTGGCCACTTTTGGGGTCTCCTTTGCAGGTTTATCCTCCTCTTACTTGGCTATTAAGCACTGAAGTTCATAAGGGCACTATTCTAGATACCCTTACCATCTCACTCCATGCTCTTTTTTTTTTTCACTCCATACTCTTTACCTGAGTGATTTAATCCATTTCCATGGCTTAAAATACTGTCTTCATGCTGTGGATAGCAAGATTTATATCCTCAACCCAGGTTTCTTCTCTGAGTTCTAGACCCCTATGTGCAACTCGACATTTCTACTTGGTTATCTCACGAGTATCTCAAATTCAACTTGCTTGCAAGTGAACTCATGATTGTTCCACCCATACTTACTCCACCTCCAGTGTTTGGTATCACAGTGAGTGCCAAAACAATTTACTCCATTGGGCAAGCAAAAAATCTGAGTCATCCTCAACATTTCCCTTTCTCTCAACCTCCACATCAAAGTCTTCAGTGTATCCTGTTGATTTTACATCTGAAATATCTCTCAAATTCATCCACTTATCTTCATCTCCATTAATACCATATTTAGTCAAGCTGTTGAGGTAGACTTTTTTTTTTGGTAACAGCTTTTTTGAGATCTAATTCACATACCATAAAATTGACCCATTTAAGTATACAATTCAATGGTTTTTAATATATTTATAGCAATGTGCCACCATCACCACTATCTAATTTTAGAACATTTTCATCAACTCCAAAAGAACCCCATAGCCTTTATTTTTTTGATTAAATTTTTATTGGAGTGTAGTTGATTTACAATGTTGTGTTAGTTTCTGCTGCACAGCAAAGCGATTCATATATATATATATGTATCTCCACACTTTTTTAGATTCTATTCCCATATAGGTCATTACAGAGTATTGAATAGAGTTCCCTGTGCTATACAGTAAGTTCTTGTTAGTTATCTATTTTATATATAGTAGTGTGTATATGTCAATCCCAATCTCCCAAGTTATCCCTCCCCCCTCTTATCCCCTGGTAACCATAAGTTTGTTTTCTACATCTGTGCCCCATAACCTTTAGTACTCACTCCCCATTCCTTCCTACCCACCCCATGGTCAGCCCTAGGTAACCATTAATCTATTTTCTGTCTCTATAGATTTGCCTATTCTGAGCATTTCATTTAAATGGGTTCATACAACATGTAGTCTTTCATGACTGGCTTCTTTCACTTAGCATAATATTTCAAGGTTCATCCATGTTGTTAAATGTATCAGTTCTTCATTCCTTCTATGGATGAATAATATTCCCTTGTAAGGATATATCACATTTTGTTTATCCATTCATCAGTGGATGGATATTTGAGTTGTTTCCACTTATTGGCTGTTATGAATAATGCTGCTATGAACATTTGTTTACTAGTTTTTGTGTGGACATATGTTTTCATTTTCTCTTGGGTATATACCTAGGAATGGGATTGCTGGGTCATATGGTAATTTAATGTTTAACTTTTTGAGAAACTGCCAGACTCTTTTCTAAACTCACCGCATGATTTTACATTCCCAAGAGCAGTATATGGTTTCAATTTCTCCACATCCTCGCCAATACTTGTTATCTGACTTTTTTTAAAATTGAAGCACAGTTGATGTATAAGATTATGTAAGTTATAGGTGTACAATATAGTGATTCACAATTTTTAAAGGTTATACTCCATTTATAGTTATTATAAAATATTGGCTATATTCCTTGTGTTGTACAATATGTATTTGTAGCTTATTTTATACCTAATAATTTGTACTTCTTAGTCACCTACCCCTCTATTACCTCTTCCCCACTGGTAACCACTAGTTTGTTCTCTATATCTATGAGTCTGCTTCTTTTTTGTTATATTCACTAGTTGTATTTGTTGTACTTCTTAGATTCTACATATAAGTGATATCATACAGTATTTGTCTTTCTCTGTCTGACTTACTTCACTTAGCATAATACCCTCCAGGCCTATCCATGTTCTTGCAAATGGCAAAAATTCATTCTTTTTTATGGCTGAGTAGTATTCCATTGTATATATATACCACATCTTCTTTATCCATTCATCTGTTGATGGGCTCTTAGTTTGCTTCCATATCTTGGCAATTGTAAATAATGCTGCTGTGAACATTGGGGTACGTGTATCTTTTTGAATTAGTGATTTCATTGTTTTTAGATATATACCTAGGAGTGGACTTTTTGATTCAAGCCATCGTAGTGGGTATGAAGTAGTAGCTCATTGGTTTTGATTTGCATTTCCTGAATGACTAATTATTTACTCATGTGTTTCCTGGATGTTTGTGCATATTTTTTGAAGAAATGTCTACACGGTTCCTTTTCCCATCTAGCAAATCAGGTCATTTGTCTTTTTTATTATTGAGTTATAAGAGCTCTTTATATATTCTGGATACATGTCTTCTTTTACCAGATGCAAAGAGTTTGCAAATATTTTTGTCCCATTCTGGGGGTCATCTTTTCACTTTACAGTGTCTTTCAGAGCATAAATCTTTATAATTTTGATGACGTCCAAGTTATCTATTTTTTTCTTTGAATGATTGTGCTTTTGCCTAGCCCATGGTCATGTAGGTTTAGACCTATGTTTTCTTTGAAGCATTTTATAGTTTCAGCTCTTATATTTTAGATTTTATATTTAGGTCCATTTTGGGTTAATATTTATATGTGACATTAAGTAAGAATCCAACTTTATGCTTTTGCATGTGGATGTCTGATTGTTCCAGACCCATTTTTCAAAAAGACTATTCTTTCCCCATTGAATTGTCTTGGCACCCTTGTCAAAAATCAATTGACCCTGAGTGAGAGAGTCACAGTAGACACTTGTTTTTCCCTGAGCCACTCTAGGCTGTTTTCCAATCCATTCCCCACATGGAAGTTAGAATGCCCTTTCTGAAGGGTGTATCCAATCCTATCTCCTCCTTCTCAGCAATACACTTAAAACCCTTCAGTGGGTGGGTTCTCATTATCTTTAGGATAAAGACCAAAATTCTTAAGATATGATTGAAGACCTTGAATGGCATTCTACAGAGATATAGACATTAATTAAATAATCACACACCTAAATGTAAAGCTTCAACTGTGACAAGTACTACAACAAAACATGTCATGAGAGTCTATAGTGGAGGGATTTGGCTCAGCCACAGGACTCTTGCATGTGCTGTCTTTTTACCTGCAAGGAAGGTGTCTGTTTTTATTCACTGCTATATTCTCAGTCAAAATTTTTAAAAACTAGATCAAGACTCTAGGTTCTAGTTTGATTCTACTGTTGATGTGGGGAACAGGAGAATAAACACCACTCAGCAATATTATTCAAATATAAACAGCTAAAAGTAAGATCATCCACATCTAACCAATTGGTGGTAGCATCTTGGAAAAGAATTACAATTATTACAACCAAAATCACAATAATAAACTTTGTCAAAGAAAAAATGATTTCATCAAAACTGTAGACACTCCGAGTCAAATGTTAAAAACAAACAAACACACCAGACTTCCAATCAAACAAAGTAATTGGATTGGTTCTTGTTTAAGACTTGTATGAGAGGCATCCTTTTCTTCTAGGACTCACTGAACCTTGCATGGTCAAACGTCTCTAGTACATACACTCTAGACTTTGCTTTTTAATAGTCTGACACATTTTATGATATCCAAACTTTAAAGAGTAATAAGTTTCAGTTGGTTTTAGTAACTACTGCTATTTAATGTGCAAGAATAAAAATCATAGAGACCAGCCACATTTTGCCTGTTATGTGATATAGACATGTTTTTTGCTGCTTAGATTAAGGGATAGTATTTGGGAGTTACTTTTGTTTTGTTTTCGTGGAACTTCTTGGCTTTAATCGACACCTGGTTAGGTCTTCTGGCTATAGTTACCAGACAGCAGACAGAGAACTAAAGGTGAACAGCTACGTTGAACATGTAGAACACAAGAGGACAGATTTAGCAGACTGGAGTTTTACTATAAAATTTTTGAAAATCGTAGTACTCCGCTTCATATTTAGTTGAGCTTTTTCGTACATGTACAATTTCTAACGAGAAAGTGTTAGAAAATATTCTGATGAGGAAAACAATTTTTTTTAATGTTGAGCCTTCTTCTAATTAATTAATTAATTAATTTAAAATTTTTTGGCTGTGTTGGGTCTTCGTTTCTGTGCGAGGGCTTTCTCTAGTTGCGGCGAGCGGGGGCCACTCTTCATCACGGTGCGCGGGCCTCTCACTGTCGTGGCCTCTCTTGCTGTGGAGCACAGGCTCCAGATGCGCAGGCTCAGTAGTTGTGGCTCACGGGCCTAGTTGCTCCGCGGCATGTGGGATCTTCCCAGACCAGGGCTCGAACCCGTGTCTCCTGCATTAGCAGGCAGGTTCTCAACCACTGCGCCACCAGGGAAACCCAAGGAAAACAATTTTTGCATGATAATTTCTGAGCAGAAATCATTGATTTCAATGATACTCACGTTAATTTTACCATTTTAGACAGAGCAAGGTAAAAAAAGTAGAAAAAATTCTTCCTGACAACTCAGAATTTGTTAATCATGAAACTGAATTATGATGTATAAAAACATTTTTTTACTTAATTCAGCTCTTTTATTCCCCATCCTTTCAGTGTGATGCTTTTGAAATAAATGAAAAAACCCACAATTTTTAAAATTCCTAAATAACGAACAAACACACAGTATCAAATATCTTTAAATTTTAGGTTAGAGTACATCTGGAAACTTAACATCTAGGGCACAAATTCCCTCTTTTTTGTACAGAAGTTATTTACTACCTTTTTTTTAAGCTGGAGAAGTCCTTAGAGACTTTTTATTAGCAGATCAGGAAATGTGGGTTCGGAGAGCTTAATAAACAAGTCAAAGTTCAAAAAGTTAGTTATAGGCAGACTCTGGATTTGAACCCACATCTCTTCACTCTCATTTTTGTCTCTTTCAGACAAGATTCTGTAATGAGAAAGAGTAATGGGTACACATAGATATATGTTCTCACAATATATGTTATGTATTTTTTTCTGATTATAAAAGTGAGCATTGTTGGGCTTCCCTGGTGGCGCAGTGGTTGAGAGTCCGCCTGCCGATGCAGGGGACACGGGTTCGTGCCCCAGTCCGGGAGGATCCCACATGCCGCAGAGCGGCTAGGCCCGTGAGCCATGGCCGCTGAGCCTGCGCATCCGGAGCCTGTGCTCCGCAACAGGAGAGGCCACAACAGTGAAAGGCCCGCGTACCGCAAAAAAAAAAAAAAAATGTGATCATTGTAAAAATATTCAAACAACAGCCAAGTGCAGAAAGAAGAGTGAATTCTGACCTTCTATTCCAGTCAAAGGCCAGGTATTTCATATAGACCAAAAGGAAGATAAATCACCTTAGTATAGCTTAGAGCATAAAGCTGGGAAAAGTCTAATTTTTTGAACTTGTGCTTCTTTCCCATACCATAGGAAAGCATTCATTCAAAGTCTGTCATTACTGTAGACCCAAATTTAGAAAGTTATGACCATGATATTGCTGCTCTTGAAGGAAGACATCACACAGAGCAGTTTTGCAAAATGTTGTGAAATTGAGTGCTATGGAAACAGGACACCACCCGATTCCCCTTTGGAACACATGAGGTAATCATTTGAATTATACCTTTGCAAAGACATGTTAGAATGCATTTTTAGATCTCTGTTTGAAACAGTGATTAACATGACCCTTTTTGGGGAGGCTTGATCTGCTTGTCAGCTGCCTGGAAACACAACAGGCTCTAAGAAAGGGTTTATTATACAAGTAATACAACCCCAAAGGCAAGGTGCATGCAGAAAGAAAAAAGAGAGATTTTTTTCTGTCCTGGTGCGTCTCAGATATTTATTAATCGAGATGGCATTTGCAGCGGCAAATCCCATTTCCCCTTTCACACGCCCTCTGGCTGGCATATGATGATAGCATTAGAGCTGATGCCACTTGGCTGATCATGCATTGCTGATCACCATTCAAGGCAACAAGAAGAGACAAAAGAGAAGCCCAAGCAGTCCCCAGAGCACTAATGTGAGGGTGAAATTGCGCATTTGAAACGTTTTAAAATTTCATCCCATTTCTAAACAATAACAAACTGTATTAGTTTCCTTTTATTCTTATATGTTGTTAGATAGGATGCAGTCTATTATTTATGAACCACTTGGAAAGCTGCTCCTCCCATCTCTCTATCCCCCTCCCACCTCTATCTTCCAGTCCCCGTCCTAAGTACTGCTCTGTCTTATTTAATAATCTTCCTTTTGTTCTACCCTATGCTTCTAGTTTAAATATGATAGTTAGAGTGGTCACATTAGTAATATCAGGTGCCAGAAAAAAGAGAAAATCGCTAAAATCCTTACTTATAAATAATATTTGCATTCTGTGGGTTTCTCATGGTTTTACTAAACATTCATTGCTTCATGTTTAGAATTCATTTGACTTCATTTAGAATTCATTGCTTGACATAATAAGGTGCTATATAAAAGAGACGATTAGACATTTTTCCTAATTACCAGTTTTACTCTTTAAAGAGACAGATAAAATATTTATGGGGAACAAGTGTGAGTTTATTGACAGTCAGCTTCTAGACCCACTTCCTCATTGACTGGAGTTTCTGTTAAAGGGTCGTAAAAGTACTGTCTTAAGAAAGTTCTGAAAAGATCTCTGTAGCTGCTACGAGAAGTCAGGAAGTTCATGAGAAAATGAGAAAATCTCTAGTATGTAGTGCCATCTTGGGTACTCTGCTAGTTTCTATGCAACAATTACATTATAGCCTCATTTTAATATTGAATTAAGTCATGATAAGAAGGAAATTTAAATATAAAAACTGGGACTCAGAAAATAACACCTGCTCTTCTTTTCCTAAAAGCTAGGCATTGTTCTAGGCAATGCAGCAGCAAACAAAATGGACAAAACCTCTGCTCTCACAGAGCTTACTTTCTAGTGAAAAAATGTTAATTGAATGGACTCAATAATATAAATGTAGGTATGTGACTTATATTATTACCGATTTAATGATGAGAAAACTGGAGGCTGCCTCCATGCTAGGACAGTTTATGTACAATCCTCTAAAGACATTTGATTCATCACTCTCACATGGATTTGACGCTAATATAAGTGATTTGGGATAAGTCTCTAACAAGACTTGCACACCAGGTTACATAATTTAGATGAGGGAGATGTAGGAGGGGTCATTCAGTTGCAAAACATATGCGTTGATACCAGCTTATTTCCTTCTTGTAGATTTCATCCACTGACTGACCGCTCAGGAGCAAATGGGATCTGGCTAAAGAATTGGAATTTTCTAGGTATGTTCAACATCAAGTTACAGGGACTTCCCTGGTGGCACAGTGGTTAAGAATACACCTGCCAATGCAGGGGACACGGGTTCAAGCCCTGGTCCAGGAAGATCCCACATGCCACGGAGCAACTAAGCCCATGCGCCACAACTACTGAACCTGCGTGCTTAGAGCCTGTGCTCCACAACAAGAGAAGCCACCACAATGAGAAGCTCGTGCAGCACAACGAAGAGTAGCCCCAGCTCGCCACAACTAGAGAAAGCCCGTGCGCAGCAACGAAGACCCAACGCAGCCAAAAATAAATAAATAAATTTATTACCAAAAAAAGATCAAGTTACACATTTAAAGACTTTTTTTTCTAAATCTCTTCACTTATGTCATCTACAGGTTTGAAGGAAAAAAATGGTATCTTTTGCAGTAAAAGATAGAGTAATAGAAAGAAGTCTTAATCAGGAGATGGAGGTTCTCATCTTGGTACTTTTCACATGCTGTGTCTCCTTTCTGGGCCACAATTTCTCCATCTGTAAAATCAGGAGTTTGGCAGATGATCCCTAATAGCCCTTCCAACTAATGCATTCCATGCTTCTATGACTCGATGAGCTAGGGTCATACAGATGATCCTTCCCAGACTACAAATACAGAGTTTAATTTCTTACTTTAAATTATATTCTTTCTTGGAATCAATTTAAACACTTTCTTTAAAGCTAAACAGACATATAAGCAGTCCAGAAGAGCTATTTTACTTGATTCTCAAAGTTCCAAGTAAAATAAAATAATCTTTAAAAATAAATATGAATGCATATATGAAAATAAAAAAGTGTGTGTTTGAGTAACACTAAAAAAAAATTAATAATAACAATCAAGGGGTTTCCCATGTGGCGCAGTGGTTGAGAGTCCGCCTGCCGATGCAGGGGACACGGGTTCGTGCCCCGGTCCGGGAAGATCCCACATGCCGCGGAGCGGCTAGGCCCGTGAGCCATGGCCGCTGAGTCTGCGCGTCCGGAGCCTGTGCTCCGCAACAGGAGAGGCCACAACAGTGAGAGGCCCACGTACCACAAAAAAATAAAATAAAATAAATAACAATCAAGAGTTTTATGTATAAAGATGGAGTTCATTTCTGATCACTGTTCCAATCCTATAAATTCTTATATACTTTAACATGGAAGACTTCTTTTGAATTTAATGGAAATAAGTCAATAATAATACAGTGTGCCCAGAATAGTTAGCCATATGCTTTCATATCAAATAATTCTGTGAATATTAACACTGAATAATAATCACATGTTCATAGCACTCTGTTCATATTCATAAGACCCATCACCTATTGAGTGATATCAATATCTCTGGCAATGTGCTAAGCTCCTCACATACTTCAAGTCTATACGTATACCTCAAGTCACTATACCTCATACCTCAAGTTGCTATAACACTGAGATTTAGATAGTATGGTGCCTATATTTGCAAATGAGTAAACAGGTATACACAAGTTAAGTAATTTGATAAGGGTGACATACCCAATAAGTGGTAGAGGCTGGATTCAAACCTAGGGCTCTGTGATTGCAAAAGTCTAATGCTTTTATCTACGACCTCATTTGATCCCCACAACAACCATGTGAGATAGGTAAAGGCATGATAAGCCTCACTTTGTAGATGAGAAAACCAAGTCTGAGAGTTTACATGACTTGCCTCAAATCACAAAGCTACTAAATAGTGGAGCAAGGGCTACAGCTTGATGACAAGTATGCAATCATGTGAAAACTTCCATTTTGTTCTTTTATATTAAGCAAACATTTGTGAGAACAATTAAAATATTGTGCCTGTTCATGATATCAACCATGAGAGTGTTTTAGATTTTGGAACAGTGGTTCAAATAAATAGATTTAGACTATAAACTTAATTTACACAAGATATTGTTTGCTATAATTTTTCTATCAATCAAGACATTTTGAGGGAACCTCTATGTCCAGCATTCTTCTGGCATCTAACGTGAGTACAGAAAAAGGTATAACACAGTATCTATCCTCAAGGAGTTCGTAATTTCGCTAGTATCTTACTCTGCTCCGGCTGCTATAACAAAATACCATAGACTGGATGGCTTAAACAACAGAAATTTATTTCTCACAGTTCTGGAGGCTGGGAAGATCAAGATCAAGGTGCTGGCAGATTTCCTCTAGGCCATCCTCCAGGCCACAGCCAGACTATACTCCCAAAACACCAATCTCACATGCCTGCTCCAGGATCTACAGTGGCTGCCCAGGGTGAAGTACAAACTCCTTAGTGTGAATTTCTAGACCAGCTCTGTCCAATAGGAATATAAGGCTAACTGCATATGTATCTCTAAATTTTCTAGCAGCCATATTTTAAACAGTAAGAAGAAACAGGTGAAATTAATGTTAATAATATATATTTACATTCTTTTTTTAATGCTATGTCTTCAAAATCTAGGATGTATTTTGCACTTAGAGCACATCTCAATTTGGACTTTTCACATTTCCAATGGTCAGTAGCCACGTGTGGTTAGTGATGACTGTATTACACAGTGCAGATGTTGACATTCAGATTTTGGCTGTTGTCTCACTAATACCCTTTTTCTGGTCCAGAATCCAATTTTGGAAGCCACATTGCTTTTGGTTGGTGAAGGGAATTAGGATTTGCTACTCCAAATTATGCTGCTTTGACATAAGGATTATTTTGAGCTGAAGGCAACTGAGAATCAACAAGTGCTGGAAGAGTTTTCTGCCCTCTCTTTATCTGCCTAAAAGCAGGGCATACATTTCCCATCGTGAAGGTGTCCCCCTCTCCTGTATCAGTAAGAGAGCAACTCATCACCAGAGATGGAAAGTTGACACTGAGATGAATCTGCATAGACAAACCTTACTAAAATAACCCTTATCTTCCGTTAATTCCCCCATATATTTCCTAGGCACTTCTCCACAATTTATTGTTCCTTGAAGCCCAACCCCCCTTTCCTTTGTTAAAATGGTATATAATTCCCAGTGCCTAGCCACTTCTTTGAGTTTCATTTCTTTTCCGTGAACTCCCATGCATGTAAAATATTAGTGAACATTGTATGCCTTTTCTCTTGTTAACTTGTCTTTTGTTAGTTTAATTCACAGACCCCCAAGGAGTTAACTTAAGAGGATATAGGAAAACTTTTTCCACCTTGACATTGTCATGTCTCCTTAGTCTCCAATCTGGGACAGATAAATTAACTTCTGAGTTAACTAAGGCAATGCAACTTGGGGCTTAGAGGTAATTATAGATAAAACCCTGGAGTGCAGGTAAGAGGAAAGAATCCACATTAATAACCTACAGAATTTCGTATAGTCTATGTGAGTAAAAATTAGTTAACTTTGTTATTAACATTGACTTTTTGGACACCTGTAGTACATTTTTAAATTTGTATATGTAAATTAGGGATTGAATTCAACACTAATAAAATCAGATTTTTTTTTTTTTAGTTGAAATAATCATTTGAAATAGTTGAGAGAAATGACCAGATTTGATCTTGGGTGGCCTCGGCCTGCAGCGGCTTGAAGCAGGGTTTCGGTTCCTGGCCAGTGATTGAGGTCAGGTTGCAGCAGTGAGAGCACCGAATCCTAGCCACTAGACCAGTGGTCAGTGACAAGGCCCTGGCCCTATGGCTTTGCAGAAGAAGAATTCCCACAAAGAGGGAAAGTAGTGAAACAAGTAAAGTATTTATTAGGGAAAAAAGAAGTACAGTACGCGTGGATAGACACATGGGCAGGCTCAGAGAGAGTTGCGCCCTCGTGGCAGTTTGAATCACTTTTGTGGGTCATTTCTTCCAGGTTTCCTTTGGCCAATCATTTTGATTTGCCTGGTTCAAAGTCCATATTTGGTACATCTAAGGATTTTCCCATGTGTGCGTGCACATCTCTTAGCCAAGATGGATTCTACTGAAGAGGCTTATGGGTAGTGAGCATCAGTTGGCATCAGTTAGCATCACTTCTCTTTTGACCTCCAAGGAGCCTTTCTGCATATGTGTAGTCGGGGAGGTCTCCTGACTTCGGGAATGAGGAATATGTGGTCTCTTATCTTCTATCTGGGCAGGGCCCAGCCTCCTCTCTCAATAGTCCTGTTATTCCTGTCTCTGAGTATCGGTCCACAAGGAATAAACCCAAACCCTTTGCCCCAGGGGCCATCTGTCTCCTGCCTCAGGTTTATGGTTACAAATATCATTTTCTCCTCCTCTTCTCTGCCTCTTTTCTACTTTTGCCTTTCCTTCATTTTTCTTGTCTGCTGAATCCTCCGTCTTTCTTCTTTATGCTGACCATTTGGCCAGTTGTTCAAATTTTATTGACCACCTACAATTTAGCTGCTTCTTTGTCCTTTAGAAGTAGTTATAACAGTGAGTGAAATATCTTAATTCTCCCATTATATTCTTAGATAAATAATTACTAGGAAGTTAACTCAAGGTATATGGATATTTTGGTTTGTGCAAACTCATGAAAGATGTTGCTGTCATTTGATTTATATTGCATTACAAACATTTATAGAAAATACTGTTCAGATTCTTGAATACCCATATCTATCTTCCTAAATTATACATATCTTCAGCTGTGTTTAAATACCTCAAGCACTAGAATTAATTTAAATGGCAGGTCCTAATTGACAGGGATGATTTAGTGAAATTTCTTTAAACTGCCTTTTTTTCAGGGGAAGAAGCTTGACTTTACTCTGAAATTTACCCTTGTCTCTTTGAAAAAAAGTTTAGTGAGAAAGACTTGATGTCAGTTAACAAAAAATGACTGAAAATTTGCATACTTTTACCAATGGAATAAATGAACAAAGTTTGCAATTGAAAAGGCAGTTTACACCTTTTGTTGTTTTGGCCCATAGAAATCCTATTATACTTCAAGCACAGCTCTAAGGAATGTGCAAACAAGTATTAATTAGATCAATGACATGTCTTTGTAGTTTCTTTTATGAGTATATTTAAAACTGAATATTCAAACCTTCATTCATATATCACACACCTGTCTCACTGGTATATTTATACCCTAGTTTGTTTAATTGCTAAAGGTTATTTTCCAGATGAAGATCCTAAATGCACTGAAACCTAGGCTACAGAGTCAGCAGTGTCCTGCCAAGGTGTTTGCGATTTAAGGGGCCACTGACTTTAAGCCCTTTAGTATTTGAAATTATTGTCTGTTACCTACCACAAATAGTGAATGCATTCAAAGGAATTCATGGAAAGATATTCCACAAAAGCAGTTTATTTTAGTTAGCGGATGGAAGGTGCACAAAAGAGCTTCATAAAATGTGATCAGACTGTGTGAAAATATAAGAGTTGAGCTTCCAAAAACATTCACAATCTAGATGGGAGGTTTTTTATAGGCCTCTGCGATAAATGCCTACGTTCTGCCTAACTTCTATTAGTCTTTTTGATCCAGAGGAAATGTCCTGCGTATGTATTGACAGTTCAGCCTTGATCATTTTAAACTGCACTTTTACAGGCAGAGCTGAGACAATCAATCTAGTTAGAAGCTTGATCCCAATTCGCACAGATAAGGCATTTTAGGCAAAACTACAGAATGTTTTAGTAAGCACTATGTGACAAGTTATACTTCAGGGCAATATATCTCTATCATTTATCTGTCTATCCATTTATCCATCTCTCTATCTAATGTTTCCTACTTCATATGCCTCTTGACAACAGATAACAAGTTTTTTTCTAGTATAAAACTATATGCATTATGCATTAAATAGACCACAGGTGGGTATTTCTCCTGTTTTACTAGTTCTTTTGGATTTCAAATTAACATTTTCCTTTCTGAAGTAGAAAGGAAAATTCTAAGAACTTTTCTAATGGTGATTTCTATTATTGTCTTCTGTAAAAATCCAGAGTAATTAACCCTACTAGTAACTGTAACATATTTTCTTGTGCAAAAAGTAATGGAAAAATGTGATGTAAAAAAGTAAAGCAACAGAGAACATAATGCATCTTTAACAGAATTTAAAGGTAGATCTCATTGGTTAATATCATATGCTTGAATGTCACATTGAAAAGCTTTCTGAGGAGTAAATACCAAAATAAAATATTGTGCTATTTGATAAATAAGTTGAATTGAAAAAAGTTAAGACAAACCATATAAATATATATGTTCAAGTATTGCCTATAGGGTTATTTTAGTTAGAATGATTATACACATTCAGTCTGAAATAATAAAATTATATTACAACATCATTACAGTGAATCATTTTATAGTTCTTTACTCTGGGAAAGAAATTGCATTCCCAGCTGTTTCTCAACTCCTGTAATTTAAAGAAGTAAACCTTTTGTTCTTAAAACTTACTTAGTTCCTTCTAATTCTGTTGATGGACATCCATTTCTACTGCCTTATTTTATGTTAATATCTAACAAAGGAATGCTGTTAGCCTCCTGCCAGTAAAGGCCCCACCTCCTTTGTTGGTGGGGTGGAGAGGAGGGGGTTCTCTTTTAGCCTCTTTTACTTTACAGAAGACTTTAGACTTCCTCTCTCTACATCTAGTCAAGAAGAGAATTTCTGCATGAGCTAAAAATTCCTAGGAAAAGGCTATAGCCCCCAAGTGTGGAAGGTGGTTCTTAGCTGTCAATTCCCTTTTGTTATTCGCTCAAATGGAATTATGAAATGTTCATGGCTTTGTAGGGCAGAACGCATTTCTCCGAGCAAATGCAAATGCATTAGGTGTGCCCAGGTAATTTGAAATGCTCATGCTGGCAGCTTTTCTGCATGAGTAAAGCTGTTTAATTAATGCATTTTCCCCTTCCTTCTGATTAGTTGATTCTGATTTTCTTTGAATAAATTAAACTCTCTGTAATATGCTTCCTATAGCTTCTTGGGCTACCCAAAGCCTGATACCTCCCACCAGGAGGGCAGATGCAAAGAAATGAAATGATTCCTCTGCATATTTCTCACAGAGATTTTTCTCCTATACAAAAGACTCTGATTTTTCTTGAAATATGGCTCGGATGAGAGATGTGTTCAAAGAGGATCTTAGGGTTTCTGTTGATGTTGCGCATTGATAATAGTCCTTCCAACTTGAACCCCGGAAGTGGGTGGTGGTTCCGTTTAGTTTTGTTTTATTGAGATTTGGGGAGTAAACATTCAGTGAGGTAGGAAAGAAGTGGCCTAAACACTTTCCCTCATAACAGTGCTCATATTAACTGTCACTGCTTAGTACTCATGCCAGCTTCTATACTTGGCATAGGGTTAAAATTTTTTTGTAAGCGTTACAGGTTTCTAAAGGAAACGTTTGGTTTGTGAAAATAATTTATTTGCATCAGAAAGGCAGAGTGGCCTGGATTAGGGAAAGACTGTGTTTAAAACCCTAACTCTGCCACTAACCAGTTTCGGTCAAATCAAGGTCTTGCAGCAGACCTAATCTCTTAAGTGGGACCCTCCCAGCCTTTATATCCTCAATAGCCTTACAGGATATACACACATATCAGGCATCTTACCAAGAGTTGATAATAAGGTCCCAAACTGCTGTCCCATCTTAGGTTTTTGCTTCTATAGCCACAAGGGAAATCCCTAAAGAGAATGTCCTCCTTCTTGCCCCACTGCATTTGGACACACTGCAGAGGTAATGCAATCATGTTCTTGAGAAAATTGTTATTAAGCATAATGACAATAGTCACAAGATCACCAGCTGGTATTTTGTAGCTTATTTCTCCTAGATACTTGAGACTTGTAGTCAGTCTTTTAGATCGATTTTTGTGTACTTATGTCTTTAACAGACTCCTTGGTTTCATTTTTAAGGCTTTTGTCAAGGAACATCGGAACTGAATGCCAATGCTACTGTTACAATCAGATTCTCTATTTTTTTATTAATATCTTCTACCCACCTCCATTGTTCACTTAATACATCCAATAACTCTATCTCAGGGCTAATTGACATGACTGATTTGCAGAAAGAGGTATAGCTCACTTTACACTCCAGAAGTGTTGGAGAAGTTCTGTATGATTAAGGATAGGTCAAGAGGGGAACAATATTTTTACACTGAATCTTATAATTACGTTAAGATCCTTTATGTTATGAATGGTTTTCCTTGGGGCCTCTTACCACTCAAAGTAGTTAATGAGTAAGTGTAGTAGTGTTTAAAGGAGACTAGTTTGATTAAGTAGACAACCCACTCCTTAATCTAGTATTTTGCAATGTGTATCCAGCTGTTTTCTTCTTAATTTTTTATTTTGAAAGAATTCCAAACTTACAGGAAAGTTGCAAGAATAGTACATACAGCTCCATATACTTTTCATTTAGATTCACCAATTATTCAGTTTGCTTTATCATTCTCTATTTTTTATTATTATTATTTTTGGTTGTGCTGCGGGCTTGTGGGATCTTAGTTCCCCAACCAGGGATTGAACCTGCATCCACAGCAGTGAAAGCGCCGAGTCCTAACCACTGGACCGCCAGGGAACTCCCTCATTCTCTCTTTAAATAAAAATATATTTTATCATTTTTTCCTAACTAATCTTGAGTAAGTTGCAAATATGATATGCCCATTGCCCCCAGAATAGTTCAGTGTGTATTTCCTAAAAGACAAAGGTACTCTTCTGTATAATCAGTGCTACCATCAAAATCAGGAAATTGATATTTTTACAATACTTCCGTCTAATCCACAGACTCAATTTGTTTTTTTGGTGTTTTTTGTTTTGTTTTTATTGAAGTATAGTTGCTTTACAATGTTGTGTTAGTTTCAGGCGTACCACAGACTCTACTTGAATTTCACCTATGGTCCAATAATGTCTTTTATTTTATTTATTTATTTATTTATTTATTTATTTTTTGTGGTACGCGGGCCTCTCACTGTTGTGGCCTCTCCCGTTGCGGAGCACACGCTCCGAACGCGCAGGCTCAGCGGCCATGGCTCACGGGCCTAGCTGCTCCGCGGCATGTGGGATCTTCCCGGACCGGGGCATGAACCCGTGTCCCCTGCATCGGCAGGCGGATTCTCAACCGCTGCGCCACCAGGGAAGCCCTAATAATGTCTTTTATAGCAATCAATTAGTCAATAAATAAGATATATTTTTTCTTCTGGTCCAGGATCCAATCCAGGATCATGCGTTACATTTGGCTGTGACATCTTTTCAGTTCTGTTCAATCTAGAACATTTTCTCAGTTTTTCCTTGTCTTTCATGACCTAGACATTTTTAGAGTACAGTTCAGTGGTTTTATAGACTGTCCCTCAATTTGGGTCTGTCTGATATTTCCTTATGAGTAGATCCACTTATGCATTTTTTGGCAAAAATATAACAGAAGTAACGTTGTGCTTTTCTCAGTTTATCCTATCAGGAGGTACATTGAATTGTCCCATTACTAGTGATGTTAACTTTAATCACTGGTTAAGGTGATATCCATCAGGTTTCTTCACTAAAAAGTTACTATTTTCCCTTTGTTATAAATAAGTATTTTGTGAGGGGATGCTTTGAGACTATGTAGATATCCTGTTCCAATGGTGATTTTCTAATTCTCCCATTTATTTGTTAGCATTCTACTGTAAGGAACAACTTTCCTTTCCTCCCTATTTATTTATAAAAATATGGTATAAAATTTCTTCCCTATTTACTTATAAAAATATGGTATAAAATATGAATTTCTATTTTACAAACTGGGTTATAATATGTTACCATCATTATTTATTTTGATGTTCAAATTATATCAGATTTGGTCAATGAGAATCACCTCAGGTTGGTGCCTGTGTCCTTTTGACGTGCCCTCATCATTTTGGGGATGCTTTCTTACTTTCTGGCACAATTAGATATCCCAGACTCACCCTGTCTTTCTCCCTTTCCCAGGTCTACAGTCAGTCATTTCTCTCCATTTATTGGAGAATGCTATTTAAAGCACCAAGATCTGGGAACTAGGTGTGTTCATTGCTGCTTGGCTGTTAGGGTTTCTAAGCCCCCTCAGTGGACAGAGATAAGAAATTTTATATATACAATAAGCAGATTTACCATAAATAGCAGATTTACTATAAAGCAAATTAGGAATACATGTCAGGGCCCATCATTTACATGCTCCCTCCCAACGCAATGTGTTCATGTGGTCTTATGTTTTGCAAAATTTGAAAATAGTTAAGACATTGTCTCTCCATTTCGACTTCCTCTCCATTATACCTGCCTTCTTGTAGAGTGGCATTTGAGTGGCTGCAGGTATTTTGGGGGTTGGGATAAGAGGAAGGTGAAGTGGGGATACATTTTTTAAACAACTTTACTGAGGTCTAATTGACATACAGAAAGCTATCCATATTTAATGTGTACAACTTGATGAGTTTGGAGATAAGTATATGCCCATGAAACCATCACCACAATCTATGCCATAAACATGTTCATCACCTCCAAAAGTTTCCTCCTCCTTCTTTCTTTATTTAAGATGATGATGATGATAAAAACACTTAATGTAAGATCTACCATAGCAAATTTTTCAGTGTACAGTATGGTATTTTTAGCTCTAGACGTTATGCTGTACAGTTGATCTCTAGGACTTATTCATTTTATATGACTGAAACTTTGTGGAAGTGGGGATACATTTAGTTGGGATTAATGGAATATATTTATGCCGCTTATAGTCTCCAGGGGTTATAATTATAACTACCTATAAAGGGTAGGAATAGCTTGCTTTACCACTCACTGTGCCATCTCACGTGGTGCCATGGCATGGAAGTGCAGGCCCAAAAGTAATATCATGATATTGAATGTGTCCCATGGTGCCGATCACTGGAAGTATGTGGTTCATGCAGGAGAAACGAGGCTGAAATCTACAGAGCTAGAAGCTGGTCTGTAGAAAATTCTTCCAAATCTTACAGGTCGGATATGAGAGAAACTTGAGAATTTTCATGCTATTTTCATTAAAAAATTATAAGTTTACATGATATTAATAATGAAGATTTGTGCTGATGAAAGAAACTTTTCAAAACTATCAATAATAATAAAAACAAAATTTAATCAATCATGCTAGAGGAAAGATCGAATTATCTTTCTATTTTCCCTAGGGAAATTTATATTACAAAATCGTTGTCATATGGAAAGATCATCAAAGAGTATGCAGCTTTAAAAGTGGGAAAATGTAGCTATGTCAGGCAGTTAATTAATATAAATAGCATATTACTTTTATGGATTTTGTAATGTTTGTGCTATTTCAGCTTTTAAAAATTTATGATTTGTTGTGATTTCTAGATTCTAAATAAATATTTATTTTATTACTTAATTTTGTATTTACATTCTTTTGTACTCTTTTTCTTAAAGATAGTACTACAAATTGTATAAACCTTAAGACCCAGAAAACCTGGATCCACATCTGACAACATGGCAGGTGGTAGGCATTCAATAGATAATTGTTGAGTGAGTGAATGAATGAATGAGTTGAAAGCATATTTTTATGCATTCTTCGAGGGCACAGAAGGCATTGGAAGAAATGCCAATCAGTTAGCAGCTGGGTAAGTGTGGTGGCAACTAGAGGCAGAGGGAGTCCCAGCTTGAGATCTCTGGTGGGTGGGGAGCTGTACCAAAGTAGAAGTCATTGCCTCCTCGCCACCTCGTTAAGAGGCTGAGGAGATATGGTCTGAGTTAGGTGAGAAGTGGGGAATGATTTTCAGGGGTACTCGGTGGGGGAGGGGGGGACCCGTGCTCTGGATCCATTCTCTCAACCTGGATATTATCTCTACCTTTGGTAATGAGGTTTCTAGCAGCAAAATGTGGGTCTGGCACATCGTTTCTTTGTTACTAGAGATATTACCATACAACTCTTTCCAAATAGTAAATTACACTAAAAGGACATCCATTTCTAGTTATTTGCAGTTTCAGTAGAGAAAAATAAAGGCCAAAAAATTTGCACTATTCTAAGATCACAGAGGTAGGAGAAAAGCTAGTGATAATTTGGAAAATAGACTCATAAATCACTGTCTTTTTTTATTTGCAATTAAACCACACCTCTGATAATATTGAGGACAATAATAATTTGATTTGGGTTTTGATCTTTTCAAAGTCAGTCATGTTTGCCTCTATTTTTTCAGGTGGATTGTTTGGAGTATTTAAAGTCCTCAAGGGGAAAACAACAACAAAAAATTAGGCAAAAGCCTTGCATCTTCATTATCAGTCACTTAATTTGTTTTTCAAATATCCATAAATGTGAAGTAGTCCACAAACAATCAGCCTTTATCCAGACATAGTGAAGACAAAGAAAATGTTGTCTTCCATAGAAGGTAAAATGCAAGGTTGCACAGGATAAGACATTATGTTTCACTAACTAATTATAATTTTTGCATAAAATGAATCCATGAAATCATCATATATGTATTACTTAACACTAGGTTATCAATCACTGCACATTTTTTAAATGATAAAAATGCTTCATTAGGACAATTGGAATAAATATAGTGAACATAGTTATCTCCCTTTTACATTTGAAATACGTATAAGTGAAAAGACGATATAAAAATATCCAGGACAATTTTGATAAAAGAAAACCCATCCATAATCCCTGCAACCTATGAGTAATATTTTAATTTTTGTCTATTATCTTTGAAGACTTTTTATCCATATTCATAAATTTCTACATCATTGCAATCATTAGGTAACTATTATTTTATAGTTTGAATTTTTCATTCTGTGTTAAATATACATGCTACCATGTTTCCACAGTCTTCAAAATGATCCTATTAATGGCTGTGTAACCTCCCAGTGAGTAAATGTATCCTTCTTTATTAAGTCATTCTCCTGTTGTCATGACTGGTAGGTAATGTGAGCTCTCAGGATGGTGTGTCCCCTTCTCCTGGGGAAGGAGGAGAGGAGGATGGGAAAGGAAAAATTGAACATAGTGAGAAAATTATTATATTATGACTTGAATTGATTTCTCCCCATTATAAAAGTAATTAATACATGGTAATTATGGAAAACCTAGGAAATCTCAGTGTATATTAATAGGAAAATAAAAGTCACCTAAAATGTGGCTGCTTGGTGGTCATCCTAGCTCCAACAGAAAGAATGGTTAAGTCTTGATTATTCAGGAGCTGATATATTTTGGACCATCACTTTTCAGTTTTTTCTAATTTTTGACAAATATAAGCCACAGGAGGAAAAAAACCAATCTTGTCATTTCTTAGATGTATTTCATTTGGACCCCAAACAGTGTCCCCCAGTCTTATCTCCAGGTGTTTGGGATGGGGTTTGAATATTTCCAGAAATTACAACCACTCCCAAAGCATGAATATTTGCTAACCATTAAGAGGAATGAGAAAAGAAAATAGAAAGCCATAATAATTCTTGGGAGAGAGGGGCATTAATTCTGAAAAAAAACCATTTTTTTAAAAAAAAAGTTAAAACTACTGGATTTATAGTTGGAATAGAGTGCAACTTCCTGGGACTTCCCTGCTGGGCCACTGGTTAAGACTCCACGCTCCCAATGCAGGGGTCCAGGTTCGATCCCTGGTCGGGGAACTAAGATCCCACACACCACAATTAAGCCCATGCACCGCAACTACTGAGCCCACATGCCGCAACGAAGAGCCCGTGTGCCACAGCGAAGACCCAGCGCAGCCTAAATAATAAATAAATTAATTAATTAAAAAAATAAAGTGGAGATAAAAAAAATTAAAAATTGCTAAAAAAAAAAGATTGCAACTTCCTACAAGGACTCCATTAAAGAGGACAATCCTCTTTTACTTTGTTTATTTTTTAAAATTTAATTTACTTTAATTTTTTATACAGCAGGTTATTTGTTATCTATTTTATACAAATTAGTGTATATATGTCAATCCCAATCTCCCAATTCATCCCACCACCCCCCCCCAGCTTTCCCTCCTTTGTGTCCATATGTTTGTTCTCTACATCTGTGTCTCTATTTCTGTCTTGCAAACCGGTTCATCTGTACCATTTTTCTAGATTCCACATATATGCATTAATATACGATATTTGTTTTTCTCTTTCTGACTTACTTCACTGTATGACAGTCTCTAGGTCCATCCACATCTCTACAAATGACCCAATTTCGTTCCTTTTTATGGCTGAGTAATATTCCATTGTATATGTGTACCACACCTTCTTTATCCATCTGTCTGTTGATGGGCATTTAGGTTGCTTCCATGACCCGGCTATTGTAAATAGTGCTGCAATGAACATTGGGGTACATGTATGTTTTTGAATTGTGTTTTTCTCAGATATATGCCCAGGAGTGGGATTGCTGGATCATATGGTAATTCTATTTTTGTTTTTTGTTTTTTGGATTTTTTTTTGTGGTACACGGGACTCTCACTGTTGTGGCCTCTCCCGCTGCGGAGCACAGGCTCCGGACGCGCAGGCTCAGTGGCCATGGGTCACGGGCCCAGCCACTCCGCAGCATGTGGGATCTTCCCGGACCGGGACGCGAACCCGTGTCCCCTGCATCGGCAGGCAGACTCTCAACCACTGCGCCACCAGGGAAGCCCTATTTTTAGTTTTTTAAGGAACCTCCATACTGTTCTCCATAGTGGCTGTATCAATTTACATTCCCACCAACAGTGTAGGAGGGTTCCCTTTTCTCCACACCCTCTCCAGCATTTGTTGTTTGTAGATTTTCTGATGATGCCCATTCTAACTGGTGTGAGGTGATACCTCATTGTAGTTTAGATTTGCATTCCTCTAATAATTAGCTATGTCAAGCATCTTTTCATGTGCCTTTTGGCCATCTATATGTCTTCTCTGGAGAAATGTCTATTTAGATCTTCCCCCCATTCTTTGACTGGAGGACAACCCTCTTTTAGATGGTTGAGTTGTTGTGTATACCTTATGAGCAAAGCTTACCCTTCAGCTTTTCAATGCAAGTCTCTCCTTAAGGGTGGGCAGAGAATTTTTATGAACTGTTGGCATTTGGATGGAACGGTTCTTCATTTCGTGCTGTTCATTGCAGGGCATTTAGTGCTGGCCTCTGTCCACTAAAGCTAGAAGTGTCCCTTGTTCTGACAAAACTGCCCTCTCCCCATTTTCACAAGTCCCCTCGGGATAGGTGGGGTTAACTTTGGTTGAGGGCTACAGCTTTGGTTTCTAAAAGTACTAGAAAAGATACACCTATCTCGATGGGCAGGTGTAAATTGAGCAAGTTCTAATCTTTTCAACAAATAATCTTGTCTGCAGTAGAGGGATCATGGCAAACCACAATCTGATCATGAGCTAAAAATCAGATAAATCCATCACTGTATGAACAAGAAGCGGAGATCCGAAGCTTATTTTATTTAGCACCGGAAAGACCTTTACCTTAGAGTAGTATCTTACTATTAATAATGCTTTGTAGTTCAGGAAGCCCCTCCAACCCTGTTATTTGTTTTAATCTAGGCTGCATCCCTGTAAATTAAGGACATTTATTATCTGAATTTTACAGACCAAAAACTGAGGCTCAGAAATCCCAGGGTCCTACAGGTAGGAAGGGGTAAAGCTGGGACTAGAATCTGGGTGTTCAAATTCCTAGGCTGTGCCTGATTTATCACATAACTCTCCACCATACTGGTTCTGGAAAATATGGAGAGAGGGCAGTGGAGTAGGCACAAAAATAAAAATAAGGGCAAGAAAATATGGCCAGGAGGCTGAGGACCATTAAACCAAGAGAAGAAAAACTTAGGGAGCAAATTCTTTAGGAGCTTTAGCAACGAGAAGTGAATGTTAAGTGAATCTTTTCCATTTTGACTAATGGTGTACTCAAAATCAATGAAACGGAACTGTAAAAAAACAAAACAAAAATAAAACATACAGCCACGTTTGATATTCATAAAGTAGTTTTGGACAGGGCAGAGTATTCAACACTGGATAAGTTACCAAGAGAAATTGGGGAAATTTCCTTAGATGCTTTCAAGCCCAGCAAGGTGTGTGTAGCTCATGATCACATGCATCCCATTGGTGGGAGAGGTGCTTATTGAAGTTTTCAGCGTCTCTCACAGAACTGCACTGTCTGGGAAGTGTGTTTCTCACCCACTGAAATTTTATTTCTCTTTCCAACTCTGTGATGAGTAAAGAGCCTGAAAGTGGCGATGTGCTGCTGCAGGTCCCAGCTCAACACTAGAGTCCAGGGTGAGAGTGGAGCTGTGGGGATGACATGACACCCTTGGTGGAGGGGAAGAAGGACCTCCAGGTAGCCCTACAGTGTTTGGCCTGGGAAGGGGGAAATAATTGACCCTTTCTCCTGTATTCTCTCCTTACACTTTACTATAGGGGGAACTTGACTTGAAAGTGCTGGAAGCCCAGTTTTTTCATTATATACCTGCCAAGAGGATTCACCTCAAACTGACAGGAAGCAGCTCATAACCTATGAATTACTGTAACCGTTGCAGCCAGGTAGAACATTCTTTCCTCTTGCCTCATTATGTAAATCCTAACCTGCAAAGTGGTGTGTGCATTCTTCTACTGTGAGGCATCAGAAGCTTTGATCGGTTTCTCAGAGGTCTGAGACTCAAAAAACGTATTTTCAGAAGCACTTTAAAGTTTGTCTAGCTAACCACTAAAGAAAAGCAAATAAGAAGTGAGAAAAATAGCAAACACAGGGAAACTACAAAATGACAGAGATCTCTGGAAGTCCCCACACCTGCCCTTGCCTTTCTTACAGGTAACCAGAAGGCCTGAAGCTGCTCTCAGTGTTCACCTGCCTTCCCTAGTTCTCCACATTTCTCTAGGAAGTTTAGCCTGTCACTTTTTTTTTTTTTTTTAGCCTGTCACTTTTAAATTTCATGTTTTTATTCCAATTTATGCTGGGTGGCTTCAGTTTTTGCACGAACTTACTCATTAGGTTCTTAAAATGCTATTTGTAATTATGAAGCATTTCAAACATTCAGACTATATATAATATACCAGACACTTACACACTCCCCAGGATAAAACAGATGTTAACATTTAAAGACTATCCCTTTTTGTAAAGAAACAGAATGGCACAAACACATATTTCCCATTCTTTCCCTCCCTAGAGGTAACCACCAATCAGAAAATTGGTGAGCATCATTCTTATGTATGTTTCCTGTGTATGCCTGTGTCTCCACAAAACAGTAGAGCTCCAAACTCTTTTCTATAGTGGCTGCACCAATCTACATCCCTACCAACAGTGTATGAGGGAGAACAGAAAGAATCAGGAAGTTTTTACCGCTGCTTCTGCTGTCTCTTAACATCTATGAAGCTGGTGACTGAGCAGGAGAATGGAATTTCTCAGTCATTATTGTTTCACATATTTCTTCTGCTGCTTTCTTTTTTCTCTTTCTGGTATTCTTATTATGTGTGTGTTACACCTTTTCTAGCTGTCCCACAGTCCTTGTATATTCTGTTCCTTGTTTTTTTTTTTCACTGTTTGTTCTGTTTGCTTTTCAGTTTTGGAGGTTTCTACTGAGATAGCCTCAAGCTCAGAGATTCTTTCCTGAGCTGTGTCCAGTCTACTAAAAAACTCGTCAAAGGTACTCCACATTTCTTTCAGTGTTTTTGATCCCTTGAATTTCTTCTTGGTTCTCCCTTATGCTTTCCATCTCTCTGCTTGCATTCTCTACCTAATCTTGCATGCTACTTTATCCATTGGAGCTCTTAGCATATTAATCATAGTTGTTCTAAATTCCTGGTCTGATAATTCCAACACCCCTGCCATGTTAGGTTCTTGTGCTTGCTTTGTTTCTTCAAAATGTGTTTTCTGCCTTTTGGTATGCCTTGTGATTTTTTTCTCGATTGCCAGGCATGATGTACTGGGTAAAAGGAACTGATATAAACAAGCCTTCAGTAATGTGGTGCTAAGGTGTGGGGGAAGGGCAACCATTCTTTTGTCCTATGATTAGGCCTCAGTCCTTCAGTGAGTCTATGCCTCTGGACTGTGAATTTCACAGGAGATTCTTAGATTTTTCTCCTGTCCTAGGTGGAACAGAATGGCTAGAGTGGGCTAGAGTTGGGCATTTCTCTTCTCCCACCTGGAAGGCTAGAACCAGCTGGAGTTGAATATGTCCCTTCCTCCAGGTCAGTTAGGCTCTGATAATATCCCACCAGATTAGGCCCCGGTTAACTAGTTTTTTTGACGATAGGCCTTATTAAGAACAGATTACTGTGGAAACAACTCAAATGTCCATCAAATGATGAATGGATAAACAAAATGTCTATTCAGTGGAATATTATTCAGTAATAAAAAGTTATGAAGTACTGATTCATACTACAATATGGATGATCCTTGAAAACATTATGCTAAGTGAAAGAATCCAGTCATAGAAGGTCACAGATTGAATGATTCCAGTTATAAGAATTGTCCAGAATAGGGAAATCCACAGAGACAGAAAGTAAATTAGTGGCAGCCTATTGCTGGGGAGCTTGGGGGGAAATGGGGAGTGACTTCTCATTAGTACTGTGTTTCATTTTAGGGTGATGAATATGTTCTAGAATTGATTGGGTTTGATTGTACAACTTTATGAATATTCAACAAAACATTGGATTGTAAACTTGAAATTGTGAATTGTACGGTATGTGAGTTATATCTCAATAAAGCTGTTTCCAAAAATGCAAAATATAAATTAAGTGTGACTTCTGGGGATTACCTTGTGACCAGCATTTCAAACTATGGTGAAACCAGACCACTGGTGCAGTCTGGCCAGCTGCATGGCTGCCAAATTAGTTTGGGCATATAAAAGAGTTGGAGAAATACTGAATTTGGTGACCACTCCAGAATTTCTGTGTAGAAGAGGCTCTGGGAAGGGATCTTGTTGGAAGGAGCTAAAATATTAGTTTTGAGACCGTGTTTACATAGCCTGCAGCTTTTTTTCATAGATTCTGTGTTTCTTTGTGGTGGCATTGAAGGGATGCTGGATTTTTAGAGGTTATAGGAAGGAGATTAGACCTCTTTCCACCCCCAGCTGCTGTTTGCCTTCACCGTCATCTGACCTCTAAACTGGGAGTAGGAATGTAAACTTTGTCATGGTGGAGACTGTCTGACTCATTCACCACTATATCTCTTGTGCTTGCCATGTAACAGGTTTGCAATAAACACTTATTGAATGAATAAATGATGCTATCACTTCTTAGAAGTGATGATGAAAAGAATGATGTAGTTGTGGGAGCTCCAATAAATTGCTCATCCTATTTTTGAAAAAAAGTTGAGCAAAAAGATGAAGAAGTGCCAGTTAGAGACTATAATGTCACCTTTATCACCATTAACTAATGGTTAAGTTAGAGGACATAGCTTATATCTGAAGGCATGTAGAACCATGAACGCTTAACCTCAGACCTAGATATACTTACTGTGCTAGATTGTTGCAGTTATGGCCCCAATTTGTTCTTACCTTCCTGGGCGGTCCCTTCCCGCACTTAACTCTGGGCTCAGCCATGTGACTTTCTTTGGTCAATAGAACATTAGAAAATATGACACAGGCAGATACTTGGAAAAACTCTTGCACATTGAAGCTTTCCCCTTCTACTGCTGGGAAACCTTCTATCACTGTGAGAACAATCTCGTGCTAGACTCTTGAAGAATGAGAGATCATGTGGACAAAGGCCCCAGCTGTACCAGTTATCTCAGCTGTCCCAGATGAGACCCCAGACATGTGAGTGAAACTATAGTAGACCATCTAGACCCAACTGAGCCAACCTTGATCAGAAGATCCTCTCCAGCTAGCCAATAGAATCATGAAGAATGATGTTTACTGTTTTAAGTACTGTTGTGGGTTGAATAATGTTTCCTAAAAAGATATGTTGAAGTCCAAACCCCTGCTACCTGTGAATGTGACCTTATTTGGAAATAAGGTTTTGCAAATATAATTAAGATGTAAGTTACAATGAGGTCATGCTGGAGTAGGGTGGGCCCTTAATGCAATATGACTGGTATCCTTATAAGAAGAAGGGAAGAAACACAGAGACTGACACACAAGGAGAATACCATGTGATTATGGAGGCAGAGATTGGAGTGATGCTTCTACAAGGCAGGGAATGCCAAGTATTGCTGGCTGTCACCAGAAACTAAGAGAAAGGCATGTGACAGAGTCTCCCCTAGAGACTTCAAAGATAGTGTGGTCTTGCTGACACCTTGATTTTAGATTTCTAACCACCCGGACTGTGAGAGAATAAGTTTCTGTTTTAAGCTACCCAGTTGGTGATACTGTGTTACAGCAGCCCTAGGAAACTAATACAGCCACTAAATTTGGGATTGGTTTGTCACATGGTAAAAGCTAACTGGTATACGTACCTGATCATTCATGGCGGCAATAGACCAGGTCCAGTGTGCGTGCCCAGAGAAAATTCACAGTATGAAAGAGCATTCTATTAGAAAGCTTGATCTAAAAAAAAGAAAGAAGAAGCCTATGGGCCTAGCATACTTCATTTATTCTCCCCAGATTCATTAAATAGATAAGACACTCCACCTCTTCTGTAGTTTGGTTTGTGAAGAGGTGGAAAGAGTCTAGGAATGCCACAATAATTGAACTCCCTCCTATGGAATAAAACATCAGGAACTGGAAAGGAGCATCCCCCTCAGCAGTTGTCATACACTTAAAAGATGAAAAACTAGATTTGGTACTACTAAGACTTATAAAGAAAAGCTAGGGTTCATCTAGGAAAATTGTGATCATGGGTGAACATCACACTTACAGCTGGATATAATGTTCTACTCCAAATGGCTGCAACACTTTACTTTTCCATCAGCCAGTATGGATACACCAAATCCCAGGTCATGAAGATTTACCCTTATCTTTTTTTCTAAGAGTTTTGTCTCTTACATTTAGGTTGTTGATTCATTTGAGTTAATTTTTGTATATGGTGTGAGGTAGGGGTCTAACTTGATTCTGTTGTATTCATCATCCAAAGGAAAAAAAACTCACATATATTTCTTTTTTTGGGGGAAGCAAATTTTTATTTTTTCATTTTTTGCTTTATAACAAAGTGAATCAGCTATACATATACATATATCCCCATATCTCTTCCCTCTTGCATCTCCCTCCCTCCCACCCTCCCTATCCCACCCCTCTAGGTGGTCACAAAGCACCGAGTTGATCTCCCTGTGCTATGTGGCTGCTTCCCACTAGCTATGGGTTTTACATTTGGTAATGTATGTATGTCCATGCCACTCTCTCACTTTGTCCCAGCTTACCCTTCCCCCTCCCCATGTCCTCAAGTCCTTTCTCTAGGAGGTCTGTGTCTTTATTCCTGTTCTGCCCCTAGGTTCTTCATGACCATTTTTTTTTTTACATTCCATATATATGTGTTAGCATACAGTATTTGTTTTTCTCTTTCTGACTTACTTCACTCTGTATGACAGAGTCTAGGTCCATCTACCTCACTACAAATAACTCAGTTTCGTTTCTTTTTATGGCTGAGTAATATTCCATTGTATATATGTGCCACATCTTCTTTATCCATTCATTGTCGATGGACACGTAGGTTGCTTCCATGTCCTGGCTATTGTAAACAGAGCTGTAATGAACATTGTGGTACATGACTCTTTTTGAATTATGGTTTTCTCAGGGTATATGTCCAGTAGAAAAACCCACATATATTTTGTCACGTGGGTTCTAGTAGAATAGAGAAGCATATAAATTGGGTTAGCATTTACTATAATTCCTGAATATGTTTTAAAATGGCTGAGGACACATAATATTCTCTGTAGAATTTACCTGTTATGCCAAATCCCCAAATAAATTGTTGCTATTAGAAGTGACTTGAGAGTGTGGGAGTCTTAACCAGACATCTATACAAATTTTTAATAAAAAACAACAGAATTCTGTAATTTTTGTGCAAATTGGAAATGACTTTGCCATCTTGATGGATCTCACTGTATAGTTGGCTGAGTTCTGTAGCTTGTTTGAAGATGATCTTTTAAACCCTATGATTAGGGTTTTATTTACCTTAGGTCATAGGTCACATCCCCTTTGTTTACTACTAGCACTCCTGTGTGGGTAGTTCCCAGTCAGAGGGACTCTGTGAGCAGAAGACCAAGGATTTCTGTGGAGATAAAGGTCATAACTCATCTAACGGACCTTTCATGGGTATTTACTACATTTAAAGCACTGTGCTAGATTCTGGGAGATACAAAGGCGGTGGGAAATTGTTTTTATATTCAAGGAGCTGGCAGGCTGGTTCAGAATATAAAACATGTTTATAAACTACTATAGCACTAAGGTAAAAGTAGTTAAGTGATTAAAGTAGTTAAAAGGAGAGTTACAAATAATTGAAGCCATCTACATATGCTCAGGAGGCAGCGTACCATACATCCATGTTATCTCTGAAAAATTCAAAGTAACACCTATTTCACCTGTATGACAGTGCCCCTTTCTCTCTAGAAAGTGTCATTGTTAGTATAGTAAGTATATGATCACTCATAAAAACAGATAAACAGCCAAATGAATTAGAGTGCTGAACAACCATATTATGATTTCCTGGTAAAAGAAATAAAGTAGCAGCAAAAAGCAATTGTACCAAAAAAAAAGTTGCATTTCTATACACTAACAATGACCAATCCAAAAAGGAAATTAAGAAAAAATTTCCGTTTATAATAGTATCAAAAAGAATAAAGTTCTAAGGAATAAGTTTAACCAAAGGGAAGACTTGTACACTGAAAACTACAAAACACTGCTGAAAATAACTAAAGAAGACCTAAATAAAGGGAAAGCTACCTTGTATTCTCGGATTGGAAGACTTATTAGGATGACAGTACTATCCAAAGTGATCTACAGATTGAATATAATCTCTACAAAAATTCCAACAGTTTTTTGCAGAAATAGAAAAACCCATCATAAAATTCATAGGGACTTTCAAGGGAACCTGAATAGCCAGGATCAAAGAGGAACAAAGTTGGAAGACTAACACTTTTTGATTAAAAACTTACTACAAAGCAAACAAAACAGTATGGAACTGGCATAAGGACAGATAAACAGGCTACTGGAATAGAATAGAGGGCCCAGAAATAAGTCCTCACCCCTATATGGTCAATAGAATTTTGTAAAGGGTGCCAAGGCCATTCAATGTGGAAAGGACAGTCTTTTCAACAAATGGTGCTGGGAAAACTGGATATCCACATGCAAAGGAATGAATTTGGACCCTTACCTTACACCATATACAAAAATTAACTCAGAGTGGATCAAAGACCTAAATATAAGAACTAAAACTTTAGAAACACTTAGAAGAAAACATAGGGGTAATTCCTCAGGTACTTGGATTTGACAATGGATTCTTACATATGACACCAAAAACATGAGCAACAGAAGAAAACTTAGATAAACTGAACTTCAACAAAATTGAAATCTTTTGTTCATCAAAGAACATTAACCCACAAAACAGGAGAAACCATTTGCAAATCATATATCTGATAAGGGAGACAAAAACAACAAAAAACAAACAACCCAATTCAAAAATGAGCAAATAACCTGAAAAGACATTCCCCCTTATGAAGATATACAAATGGTCAATAAGCACATGAAAAGATGCTCAACATCATTAGTCATTAAGGGAGTACAAATAAAAATCAAAATGAGATACCATTTCACATCCATTAGGATAACTATTATTATTATTTTTTTAAAATGTGTTGTTTCCTTTTTTTAAAAATTAATTAATTTATTTTGGGCTGTGTTGGGTCCTCGTTTCTGTGCGAGGGCTTTCTCTAGTTGCGGCGAGTGGGGGCCACTCTTCATCGCGGTGCGTGGGCCTCTCACTGTCGCGGCCTCTCTTGTTGGGGAGCACAGGCTCCAGACATGCAGGCTCAGCAGTTGTGGCGAATGGGCCTAGTTGCTCTGCGGCACGTGGGATCTTCCCAGACCAGGGCTCGAACCCGTGTTCCCTGCATTGGCAGGCAGATTCTCAACCACTGCGCCACCAGGGAAGCCCAGGATAACTATTATTTTAAAAAATGGAAAATAACAATTGTTGGGGAGATTGTAGAGAAATTAGAACCCTTGTGCACTGTTGGCAGGAATGTGAAATATTGCAGCTACTGTGGAAAACAGTTTGGCAGTTCATCAAAAATGTAAGCATAGGATTACCGTATAATCCAGTAACTCTACTCCTAGGTCTATACCCAAAAGAATTTAAAGCAGATGCTCAAACAGATATTTGCACACCAATGTTCATAGCAGCATTATTCACAATAGCCAAAAGGTGGAAGCAACCTGTGTCCATCAATAGATGAATGTGTATAGTCTGGCTGATAATATTTGTTGAATGTGGCAGGTTTGCTGCTAAGGTTTCTCATTATTTGTTGTCTCTCAAATTAAATAGTGAAATCTTGAATTGAGCTCACAGCAGAAGTTCAAGAAATATATATTGGTTGATTCCAACATTAAACTAAAACAATTTAGGATTGTCTGTTGCTTTGTGTTTTCTTTTCCTCTTCTTCTTGTAGTCAGTGTGTAGATAACTAAGAAATTACTGTGAAATTTAAAATTTTTATCTGCTCTTCCCTTAATGAGAAATATCTTTCCTAAATTTGATCTCAATCATTTGTGTTATTTCTTAAGAGCTCATTTCTGTTGATTCCTGTGCGGGTCAAGTCTGATGTATTTATAGCTTCAAAATGAGGTGGTATTTTATTTAAAATACATACTTTCTGGAGGACCTGATGCAATTTACAGAATTATACATAAGGAAAAAAAAGAGGATTAAGGATTAAACAAAATAGATGTGTTTTACAGAAATTGGGCAGAGTAGATGCTGACAGGTAAGTGAATTGTACTGTTTCCAAGCAGCAAAGGCAAAAAGGGAAAGAGATTGGATTGTACACTTTTCCCTATCTGAGAAGAGCCATTTTATAAATTTATGGGTAAAGACAGTTTTTTTCTCCTGAGATTAAGCCTAGGAGGGAATTTACTTTGTCAGATCTTTTATAAACCACTTTGAATAACAGTCAACAATACCCTCAGTGAGCGTTTTGTAGGAGGTACAGCAACTCTACTTAAATAAATGGATTGTTTATCAATTACAAGATTGAAGGTATAATGTTAAATTGTACAACTGTGTAGACATTTCTCAAAAGGATTCAAATTATATGATCTAGATATTTTGCTTTCTAGTGATCAAACTTCATAAGGGCTAGAGATTAGTCGTGATTATTCTGAGCAAGTTTACTAAAGGTGCTGGGGAGTGGTCAAATCAGAATTGAGCACCTGCAGTAAGCATGACTTTTGTGCTTGATTAGTTCCAGAGTGACACTCATGACATTCCAAATGTGATGGGGACAAAGCCATTATTCTATTGGGAAAGTTTCACAGCAGTCTTGTGTTCCCACTTGGTGAGAAGACCAACTCATTTCCACAGTGGGGTGGGCAACAGCAGCATTCACAAGTAGAGGCCGGAGTCTCCACAGTAAAGAGCTTTAGATCTTCTCATACATTCCATATACTGTCCACTGGTTGAGATCCTAACATCCTGTGTCCAATGGATGGAAAATCTAGAAAGTTTATTGAGTACTTTTCAATGATACTTTAACAAGTGGCTAGAATTTGTGGATTACAGCCTATGAATCCAGGCTTTTCAAAAATGTTTGTGCAAAAATGCATATCTCCTCCAATCTAAAATGTGACCCTGAGAGAGATTATAGGAACTTTTGTGTGTGATGTGTGTGTATAATAAAATATAATTGTACATTATATTATATTTGTTATATAATTTTATAATATATGTTATATATTACTAAATATTTGATAAATGTACAAAGAAAAGTATATTTGACCATAGGGTGCACAGGTTGCTCTAGCTCTTACTCTTTCTACCCTTAAAGATATAAGTCCTTAAAAAAAAAAAAGATATAAGCCCTTAAAATCTAATCATTAGGCAAGTTCTCTCTGTGTCTCTTTCTTTCTCATTCTCTTCTTTCTCTTGCTGGGCAAGACTCTTAGTCTCTTAAGAGTTATATGTTATATGTTAATTATATCTCAATTAAAAAAAACTTTCATTATTGTGAAAAACTTCAAAATTCAAAACCAGGGAAAATAGTATAATGATGTCTCATTGTAAATTTCTTGTAAACCTTCTTGTAAATTTCTTATTCATAATTTGCCTTTCCAGTAAGACTTTAAGTTCCCATGAGATCAGGAACCATGACTGACTTGTCTATTGCTTTATCCTTAGTGACTAGAACAGTGCTGGATACAGTAGATACTTAATAAAAATGAATAGATGCATCAGTCAATTAATGAGAGTGGTAGGTAACAAGGTTTGTTTTATTGTTAATATCAGAGTGATATAAGCATCTGTTTTTTTTTTGTTGTTTTTTTTTTTTTTTTGCAGTACACGGGCCTCTCACTGTTGTGGCCTCTCCTGTTGCGGAGCACAGGCTCCGGACGCGCAGGCTCAGCGGCCATGGCTCACGGGCCCAGCCGCTCCGCGGCATGTGGGATCTTCCTGGACCGGGGCACGAACCCGTGTCCCCTGCATCGGCAGGCGGACTCTCAACCACTGCGCCACCAGGGAAGCCCGATATAAGCATCTTTAATCCTTATCAGAAAAAGCAAATAAGAAGGAAGAGGTGAAGACACAACACAGGGGAAAATGGGGTTCCTGAAGAGGTAGGAGTGGGTCCAAGGCGATTAATTCTAGATTTGCATAGCTAATTTACCTGGCGGTCTCTGCTTGGATTGCAGAGGCATCCAAATTCAGATAATTCAAAACCTACTTCTCATCGTTCCCTCAAAATTTGTTCTCCCTTTTTCTATTGATAGTTCTACTGTCCCTTCAGGTGGGAATCAGGAGGCCTTAGTTCTAGTCCTGACTCCTCTATTTGCTTTCTGGACAAATCACTTACCTGTTTCAGCCTCAGATTTCCTATCTGTAGAATCAGTGAGCAGGTCTAGATGACATCAAAGGTATCTTCCAACGCTAAGATTAAGAGTCTAATCCTGAGTTATCTTTGATTCTTCTCTTTTCTTCATTTAATAACACATCCAACGCACTGGCAGATCCATTCAAATTTTGTTCAGAATCTTGTTATCTCTCTGCTAGGCTAGTGTAACAGATTCCTGTGCAAAGTACACATTGCTGCAACATTCATCATCCTAAACACAATTCTGATCCAACCCTTCAGTATCTCCTAAGTATTTAATCAACAGAGTTCAAACTGCCTAGTCTAGCATTTGTGGTGCTCTAAAATGGCCCCAACCAACCTCTCCAGACTTGTTTCTTACTTCCCTTTCAACCAGACAATCCAGCTGGATTGAATTGCTTATTCTTCCTGTGAAAGGCCAATGTGTTCCATCTCTCTGCCTTTGCTCCTGCTAGTTCCTCTCCCTAAAATGAATTTTCTTCTATTACTGCATGTGTTAGCCCTATTCATTATTTAAGATACAGCTCAAATGCCACTTTCTCCATGATGGCTCCTTTGATTCTTTCTAGGCAAAAGTTATCTGAATACTTTCTAGCCTGTTGTCTGTATACTTTGAATGTATTTTATAATATATATATATTTACATACATACTGTATATATAAGTTAGTTTTTTGAGTGACAAAGCCAATTTTTCTTTTTTGAGGTACGCGGGCCTCTCACCATTGTGGCCTCTCTCGTTGCGGAGCACAGGCTCCGGACACGCAGGCTCAGCAGCCATGGCTCACGGGCCCAGCCGTTCCACGGCATGTGGGCTCTTCCCAGGCCGGGGCACGAACCCGTGTTCCTTGCATTGGCAGGCGGACTCTCAACCACTGCGCCACCAGGGAAGCCCCAAAGCCAATGTTTTGATCATTTCTATTCATCCCATAGTAATTTGCTCAGTGCCTAGCACATAGCAGACACATGATAAATAATGTTAAGTGTATCAGTTTATGTCTAAAATTTATAAATCTTCTCTAGTTCACAAATTTTTCAGGCACAGCAAAACTATATTAGTCAGAGTTCTCCAGAGAAACAGAACCAACTGGGAGAGTGTGTGTGTGTGTGTGTGTGTGTGTGTGTGTGTGTGAGAGAGAGAGAGAGAGAGAGAGAGAGGGAGAGGGAGAGGGAGAGGGAGAGGGAGAGGGAGAGGGAGAGGGAGAGAGAGAGAGATTGGTTTATTGTAAGGAATTGTCTTACATGATTTTGGTGGCTCACAAGTTCCAAGGTCTGCAGTCAACAAGCTGCAGACCAAGGAGGACTGATGTGTAGTTTCTGTCTGAAAGCTGGCAGGCTCAAGATTCAGAAGAGCTGATGTTTCAGTTCAAATTCGAATCCAGGAAAAAGAAATGTCCCTGCTCAGTGACAGGCAGAAGGAACTCTCTCTTACTTAGCTTTTTTTTTCTAATCAGGCCTTTAACTGATTGGATATGGGTCACCCACATTAGGGAAGGCAATCTGCTTTACTCAGTCTACTGATTCAAATGTTAATCTCATCCAGAATAATGATTGACCAAATATCTGAGCACCCCCTGGCCCAGTCCTGTTAACACATAAAATTAACCATCACAAAAACCCAACTTAAATTAATCAATTTTACCTCACTTCAGCCACTGAACACTCTAAAGTGATAGAAAGAACCAGGCCCTAAATAAGTTAATAGATACAAATCATTAGTGAAATGCTGGGACATCTCCATGCCAAAGCTCTATGTTTCCATTTTACTTGATGCATGGACCTTCTCAGGTTCAATGACAGGAACTAGGATATTTCCCCTAGTATCAGGGATAGAACCTAGGCTCTTGTGCTCAACTTCCAAAAGAAGTGGTATTTGAATTACATACCCGTAGGTTCTGGTGATCTATAGAGGTACACCCTGAGGGTGGCCACTTTAGAGTGGCATATTTGTATCTTGACATTGACCCTTGAGGACAATTATCTTTTGTTTATTGTTCCACAGTAAATTCACCATATTATATGGCCCAAGGTTGCAAGGACTGAGAATGACCCCCTGGTTACTTAAGTTTTGGCTTTTGATCTGTTTAAAGGATCCACATAAAATTATCTTTTTAATGTCAGGCTGGCCCTCCCAAGACTTTCACATGCCTTCATAATTGTTTCTCTCCACTGAAACAAATATCATCCTGGAAAAATCAAGGGTAAAAGCCATAAGTAGGGAAGCACAATAGTGTCAAACTTGTATAGCTCTGACAGGGAAATGCTATAGTTTTGACAAGAAAATGCTGATTCCATCCTTGTTATGATCACTAGGCCTGTGAAAGAAATGGGAAGGTGGCATGGATTACATTTGCCAGCCAAGGGCACCTGCTGACTTATATAGGCACAGAGTTATCACTAGTTATGACTTCTTCCCCAAGTAAGAGAACAATGGGTTATCATAAGTGTGTGGTAGCCAGGCCTGCAAACACCCACTTTCCATTCCCATATCCATTCCATGATGGGCATAGAGTGCATTGACAAAAAGTCTCTGTTGCATTGAAAGGAAGATGGGGGCAGAATGACCAGCACTGGGGAGCAGAACATTGTATATTTTTCCAGTTGGGTTATTCAGCTATGGCCAGTTCTGAGTCTATAATGTTGTTTGCTTGTAGTGAGGACTAACCTGTTGATTTCGTATCTATTTTTGTTGGGTCCATTCCTAGCATATTGTTGAATGCTCAGGTCTCACTGACAGTCAAACTTGTGGTAAATCATCCTCTTCATCAAAAAGTATTCTAATGACCAAGGAACAGCACAGTCTACTTTCAAGAGCATACAACTTACAGAGTTAACGAGGACAAATTGAGATTCCCTAAGTATCCAAACTGCTGCAATCATTGTAGTCACCACGGGAGCCTAGTCTGTAATGTGGTACTTAGGATGTGCTCACAGCCTAAGGGTGTAAATTCATGTGATTTGGGGCTTGTTATTTGCTTATGTGCTACAAAGAGAAGAAAATGAAGGCAGATTGAGCAATATGGCCATCTCATATTTTTAGCATGAAAGTTTCCAAAATCAAATTCTACACATTTGACAGGAAGCTTGGTTTTAAGCCAGGATCTCAAAGGCCTGGGGGGGGCGGCTAGACCAGGAACATAAATGAGAAAAGGGGGCTGATGGGAGACTGGGGTGAAATGGAAATAATGTGTTCCGTCTTCAGAGGCCAGAAATTCCTCAGCTGCGGCCAAATGACATCCCTTTGGGAATGCAGGCACAGTGTGGCTACTATCCTATCATTTTTCAAAAAATGCTGGAAATCTAGATTTTTTTTCTGAAAAACATCTGATTTTTAGATGTCAGCCACACATGTTTGGAGGCTGGGTTTGGCCTGCAGATTGTTAGTCTCTGGTTTAGTAGAAAGGGCAATAGACTAGAAATCAGAAGACCTGGGTTCAAACCTGATTATCCTCTATAGCTGTGAGATCTTTGACAAGTTAGGTAATCTTTGTGGGCTTCTGCCTCATCTGTAAGATGCAGGTAAAAATGTTTACCTTGATTGTACCACAGAACTGTGTGTGTGAAATTAATAGTGTATGTGAAAGGACTTTAACATAGTCCACTTGTCAGACAATTGTCCAGGTTGGTGAATGTTGGTTTGGTACACATTAGGGATGATGGTAAGGTTAACTGTTTCTCAGTCAGCTTCATGAGCCTAAGGTAAAGACCCCAAGGAATTTTTAAAACTTTAAAGCCAAAGTGTTACCAACCCTTTCAAAGGTCCTCCAGCCCAGTGTCATTGCAGCCAGTAGAACGAGACGTTCTGTTGAGAAGAAAAGGAAAGCTTTCTTCTGTGGTCAAACAATGGAGAGGTGCTAGCTCGCTCTAAGAGCAGCAGTCCCCAACCTTTTTGGCACCAGGGACCAGTTTTGTGGAAGATGATTTTTCTACGCACAGGCGGGGCGGGGGGATGGTTCAGGCGGTAATGCGAGCGATGCGGAGCAGAAGATGAAGCTTCGCTCGCTCACTGCTCACCTCCTGCTGTGCGGCAGGGGGAGGGGGGAGGGGCAGGGGGCGGGGGGGAGGTTGGGGACTCCTGCTCTAGAGCACACGCTCTCCCTAAGAGGCCGCGGGCAGGACTGCTTTACGGGTTCTCGGCAGTGAAGAAGTGAGGGGGAGGAGTTCTCCAGCGTCCAGCGCAGGCGTGTTGCTCACGGCTCCAGACTGCAGTTTCGTGCGCAGTGATTCTGCGCACGGCCCGCTGTCTCCATCTTGAACTGAGGTGTCCGGGCAGCCATTTTGCACCAGGAACTCTGGTCTGAAGTGCCCGGTGGAAGGCGTCTGCTCTCAGTACCCGTGAGCAAGTGACGCTAGACTAAGCACAAAGGAAAAGAAAAAGGTTAGACTTGTTTTTATTACCCAGATTCTATTTTTATTTCCCGGGAATTGTTAATGGGCTTTGCGGTGAAAGAAGGAGTTTCACATTTGGGCAAGATGTTAGAGGTCATGAGCCAAGGCAACATCCCTAGACTAAAAATTCTTGTGCTTTGAAGAGAAGATGTGGTCTTCTTAAAGTCAATAGCCGGGCTTCCCTGGTGGCGCAGTGGTTGAGAGCCCGCCTGCCGGTGCAGGGGACATGGGTTTGTGCCCCGGTCCGGGAGGATCCCACATGCCGCGGAGCGGCTGGGCCCGTGAGCCATGGCCGCTGAGCCTGCGCGTCCAGAGCCTGTGCTCCGCGGCGGGAGAGGCCACAGCAGTGGGAGGCCCGCGTACCGCAAAAAAAAAAAAAAAACAAAGTCAATAGCCATGGGCCAGAAATGAATTCTTGAGCAGAGGTGGGAGTGTGTGGCGGGATGGGAAGACCTGAGCATCTACCCAGGCCTCTCCTTAGCTCTGCGGGAGGGATCTTAAGAGTCTCCAGCCCTGGGAAGATGGACAACGCAGATTACATGGGATAAGCCTGGGCGTAAATTTTAAAGCATACTTCGTGCTATATTCGCCTGTCATGAAGAAGCTCAGGGAAGCCATAGGTTGCAGATTTCAGTTCAGTGGCTACATGAATAATTCATCAGTCATTTTGTCAGTTTGCAGCAACCATTTTTTCTCTCAAACGCTTAGGCCTAGGTGTGAAGAATTAACTGGCAAGAATGGGAGTATTTGCACGCTTTGCTGTAAGGCCTTAGAAGTGGCAGATGGAGAGATGTGTCTTGTTTTTTTTTTTTTTACATCTTTATTGGAGTATAACTGCTTTACATTGTTGTGTTAGTTTCTGCTTTATAACAAAGTGAATCAGCTATACATATACATATATCCCCGTATCTCCTCCCTCTTGCGTCTCCCTCCCACCCTCCCTACCCCAATCCTCTAGGTGGTCACAAAGCCCCGAGATGATCTCCCTGTGCCATGCGGCTGCTTCCCACTGGCTGCTTCCCACTAGCTATCTATTTTACATTTGGTAGTGTATATATGTACATGCCGAGATGTGTCTTCTTGAACTCATTTTTCTAACTTACTTGCTGTTCCTTGGTTCCACCCTATTTGACTGCATTTTCTTGGTCATTGATTAAGTGGACTAGATTTGGATGATTTACTATTTGAATAAGAGGGTCGTGTTCATTCTCAGAAAATCACATTCCTGTCCTTGTAAAACTTGCCTTCTCTTCCTTTATGAAAACACATCCTTTTTAGGAAGTTGGTATTATCCTGAAAAGTTGCTTATATTGTTCTGTAGTTTCAGCTAAATATGTAAAGCATGTACAGATAAAATGATATAATGTTGGGGATTTGTTTTAACAAATTTAGTTGTGTGTGTGCTTAAGTGTATGAGGGAGTATGAATGAAATAAGATTAGCCAGGGATTGATAACTGTTGAAGCTGGATGATGAGTACATTGGGGTTTGCGATACTATTCTCTCTAATATTATGTAAAAAGGGAAAAAAGTAAATTATTTTGTGCTATATTTAAAATAGATAACCAACAAGGACCTACTGTATAGCACAGGGAACTCTGGTCAGTGCTCTGTAATAACCTAAACGGGAAAAGAATTAGAAGAAGAATAGATACATGTATATGTATAACTGAATCACTTTGCTGTACACCTGAAACTAACACAACATTATTAATCAACTATACTCCAATATAAGATAAACATTTTTTTAAAAAAGTAAATTATGTTGCATGGTGTTATAAGTGATGTTTTGTTAGTTTACTCACCCACTCCCCAATTCATGGAACTTCATTTGTCTTTATCTTTAAATTATTAATTATATACTCATTGTGAAAATAATTCAAAGAATACAGAATACATAAACAGTAAAAGTCCCCATTCACATTTCACTGTGACCTGTTTCCCATCCCACATGCCTCCCTAGAAGTAACTACAGTAAAGGTTGTATATTCTTTCAGAGCTTTCTGTATGCACATGCAGACATATGTTGAAATGAGTGATTTTTTAAAAAAGAATTGCTGTAGTATAAAGGGCAGCTTGGTTTTATAGAAGAATCAATTTCTTCCCAAGTAAAACATGTCTCCAATCCTATAATGTAAATCAAGTGGAAAAATAGGTATCACAATAGAATTTTGTGTTTTGGCAGATTTTGCAACAACTATAAAGAAATTTAATCCTTTTATTAATAGGATAGACTTTAATGAAATCAGAGAATGCAATGAATGTGTCTGAAATGCTTCCAATGCTGATTACTTTAAAGTATGGCCACCGAAAGCAATTTGAAGCAACTTAAAAAGAAATTGGTCAGTGACATCTTTTAGTTGAGTACCTTTTCACATGCACACTCCAGAGGAAAAAGCAAACCCATTTAAGCTGAAGAAATCAGATTGTAATTTTGGTTAATTTTTAAAGAGTGAAGAGAAAAGAATCATCTTGTGGTAGTGTTTAGTACTGTTCATACTGGTGGCAACATAGGAATTCAGATTCATTAACTCTTACTGAATGATGAGTGGTAGAAGCTCTCAATATATTTTGAAAGGATGCTCTGTCTCTTTTTTTATTGTGTAACATCTCTGTCTCCCCCTCCCCACCTCCTTGTCCTGTTCAGTTTTAGGTAAACTTTTGAATATAGGTTCTGTTTCTCCCAGATACCTCATATTTACTTCCAGCAGTGGCGAGAAACACAGATCTTAAGAGCAACCCTTCTTTGTTTTCTTTCTGATTCACTTTTAAGGCTCATGAAAGACACTAGGCTGACAGCTTTGGAGGCTCCAGACCTGTTTATCTGTGTGCCATGTGCAGCATGGCACATCTCTGTTGCATTAGCAGTAGTCCTCTCTTTGCACCTGCAGGAACCAGCATGGGGCAAAGGCCAGGCTGTTCCATCTTTGGTGCTTCTCCTGAAAGGAAGCAGTTAGCCAGGATTCAGGGACAGGCCCTTTCTGTTTCTTATAACACTTATCTACTACCCCCTGCCCCCAATACACACACACACACAAACACACACACACACACGTACACATACACACTCATTTATTCACAAAGTCTCTAATTGGCTTATATGATGAACTGGTGCTTGGATATTGTGCTAAAGAGACCCATTTCCTGAGGAAGCACTTAATAAATATTTGCCATGTATACAGCCTTGAATACACTAGAATCTGTGTAAGTGGTCCACCAATCCATATGCAGATTGAATAATCAATACATGTCATATTTATATGTAAGGCACTAGTGAATTCATAGTAGCTTCTTAATTTGCTTTTTAAAATTGTAGTAAACTAGGGGCTTCCCTGGTCACACAGTGGTTAGGAATCTGCCTGCCAATGCAGGGGACACGGGTTCGATCCCTGGTCTGGGAGGATCCCACATGCCACAGAGCAGCTGGGCCCATGTGCCGCAACTACTGAGCCCGTGTGCCACAACTGCTGAGGCCCGTGTGTCTGGAGCTCGTGCTCCACAAGGGGAGGGCCCGCCACGGTGAGAAGCCCACGCACTGCAGCGAAACGGGCCTCCGCTCGTGCAACTAGAGAAAGCCTGTGCACAGCAACAAAGACCCAGCGCAGACAAAAATAAATAAATAAAATTTATTTTAAAAAATTGTAGTAAACTATATATAACATAAAATTTATCATTTTAACCATTTTAAGTGTACAATTCAGTGGCATTAATTACATTCACAATGTTGTGCGACTGTTACCACTATCTGTTTCCAAAATGTTTCCATCATCCCAAACAGAAACTCTTGTACCCCTGAAGCAATAGTTCTCCATTCTCTTCTCCCTCAGCCCCTGGTAACCTCTCGTATACTTTGCCTTAATGGATTTGCCTATTCTGGATACCTCATATAAGTCAAATCATACAGTATTTGTCCTTTTGTGCCTGACATTTCACTTAGCATAATGTTTTCAAGGTTCATCCATGTTGGAGCATGTGTCAGAACTTCATTCCTTGTTATGGCTGAATAACAGGCTGTGCTCAGATTAACTCAACAGAACATGCTGTGATAGGGCCTGCTTTTCATACATTCATTCATTTATTCATTCATTCATTTCTTTTAAATTTATTCATCCAATGAAACCATGATTATCCCACTTTAGTGTCAGACTTTGAGTTGAGGGCTAGGGATACAGAGAGGAGTGAGGAATAATACTGCCCCAGGGGAGCTTGCAATGAAGTAGTGAGGAGAAGACAGGCAGGAAAACAGATAATACAGTGGGGGGCCTAAGTGCTGCTGCTCTGGGGCCACAGATAGACAATGGAGAGGGTGGGGTAGGTGGCTTAGTGAGAATTCCTCTTGGATGATCAGTCCTGTAGCTCAGCACAGAGGTCTAATGGGGAAGAAAGCAACCGCTGTGGCAACTATTCACCAGTAACACTGAGCACCTACCAGGACCCTGACTATATTATAACATAGTAGTCATAGTAATAACGTAATAACTAGCATTTATTGAATGCTTCCTATGTGACAGTCAGTGTACTGAACATTTTTTAATAGACTTTAGTTTTTAGAGCAACTTAAGGTTCACAGTAAAATTGAGGGGAAGGTACAAAGAGTTCCCATATACCTCCTGTCTCCACACAGGCACATTATCTCCCATTATCAATATCTCCCACCAGAGTAGGACGTTTGTTACATTGATGAACCTGAACTGGCACATCATCACCATCCAAAGTCCATAGTTTACATTACTGTTCAAGCTTGGTGTTGTACATTCTATGGATTTTGACAAGAGCATAATGACATGTATCCATCATTATAGTATCATGTAGAATAGTTTTACTGCTCTAAAAGTCCTCTGTGCTCTGCCTAAGCATTTTATATATATTAACTTATTTAATTGTCACACTAACCTTATAAGGTGGGGACAAGTATTATTACCATTTTACAGATGGGAAACAGAGGTACAGAGGTACAGAAATTTCAAGAAAATTGCCCAACCAAGTATTCTGACTAAAACCCCCAGCACAGCTACTTTCATTTCTGCTTATCACTCCACAGATCTTTGTCTACCTACTTATAGCTTATGTTATTGCAATCATGCTGTATACCTAGATTTATAACCCGCTCCTTTCACTTAACAATACATTAATAGCATTTTTACTGTTTCTACATGGATTGCTTAATACATCTAACTTTTTCAAACTTATTAGAGAAAAAATGTTAGAAGATATGTAAAACAAATAAAATTTAAAATCTTCGTAATCTTGGCTTTTAAACACAACTTCAAACACTATTTTAATATATTTCCTTTTAGAGTTTTTTCCTTTGCCCACTTTTCAAAAATTTTGGTTGATGGACATTATGTTGTTGTTGTTAAATAAAATTCCTGTAGGTCATGTTTTCATGGAACCCCTGAACCAAGCCTTATATTATGAAACTTTTTGAGAACATTGTCTACAGTAACAGTCACAGTAAGATTTTCAGGAGAGAGTGTGGAATCTGTGATTTGGTTCACTTGCTGTTCTGGATTCTGAATAAGTTATGGAGGCTGGGTGACCCTTGAAAGCCTCATTCACTTTGTGCCTTCACTTCTCTGTTCAAATGCGAGCTCTATGAGACATTGGCCATGCTGGTTTTGCTTACTGCTTTATCCCCACTGAGCAGTACCTGGTGCTTAATCAACATCTGGTCTCCCAGCTTTCCCTCTTATCCCCCCCAAATCCAGATTTACACACAGCAATAAGGGTGTTGTCTGTAAAATTTAAATCAGATCATGTGTTATCCTTGTAAGCCACGGCAGAGTTTTAATTTTATTCTGATTGTAACATAAGACCTTGGGAAAGGCAGGTGAGAAAGGAACCCAGAAGCATTAATGGCAGGGTTGGCTTTGGACAGGAGAGGCATTTCCTCAGTCATAACTAGAGGAAGAAATGGGGTAAGTGTAGTTTGGTTTGTAGGTTAGCAGTAGGAAGAGGAATCATTCTTGTTGGGTGGCTTCTGTTTTCTCAGTGAGCTAAGTGGCAAGGCCACCGCTAAGGAGGGTAGGAGGTAGGAATAGACTTGAAATAGTTGTCTTAGAAAATAGGAGAGATTTCTAAAGAAATATAGTAGGATTTCTGTGCAAGGTTTGAAGATTCATTAGAGGTATGAAATCAGAAATTCAGAAGGAATCTAGTGTGCCCAGGTGTGGGATTCTCTGTCCTTAGCTGCATATAGTTGTTTTCCCTACAGACCTCCCTCAAAAGAAGTTTCCCTTTGTTTGAAGCCTAAGGCAAGGATTCACCTGGTATCCAGGAACCCACTTCAGGGGGCCCAAGAATCCCCTGAGCTTATATGCAAAATCTGTGCATATGTGCATTTTCTAGAGAATAGGTCCTTAGCTCTCATTAGATTTTCAAAGGAGTCTTTGAACCCCCAAAGATTAAGAACCACTGTTGAAATACCCTAATGGTATGGCCCTTCAGGACTGCCTCACAGGCGCCCTCATTGTCTCCCTAATTGCCTTATAAGGAGGCCCATTAGGTAACTCCCAGCTAAACCCCTAGTATGAACTTCAACTCCTGCATCTCTCAACCCCAGCCACTCACCACAATGACCTATAGGGAGAGAAGACAGTGCCTTTGCTTTAAAATTGCAACATAAATAATCACCAGAAATATGGATATTCCTACCTTCATTTAACCAGTCTCCCCCTATCAATAGACATTGAGGTTGTTTTCCAGTGTTGAATATACTAGATCAAAGAGTGTGTGCATTTAAAAAACTCCAAAGAGTTGTCACCAATCTATACTTCCATCAGTGGTGTGTGAACTTGCTTGTTTAACCTACAATAGGAATTGTTGAGCCTTTTACTCATTGCCAATCTGATAGTTGAAAATGGTGCATTGGTATCTTAATTTGTTTTAAGTATGTCACCATAACCTGGGGTTCTTGGATGGGCAGCAGACTCTTAAGAAATTTTATGCAAATGGTTTGTGCTTCTGTGCATTTTTCAGCAACCAAGGGAGGGATGGGAGGAGGTTTCATAACCTTCCTCAGATTCTCCAAGGGAGTCTAGGCCTCCAAAATGTTACAAAACAAAGCTGGGAGGGTTTTACAGCAAATCATTAAAGAAAAGTAGACAAAACAAACAAAAAGGACAAAAAAAACCCCGGGAAAATTACAAAATTACAGCAATTTCATGAGATGCCCACAGCCCCCATCTATAGCTCTAAACATCCTTTCTTACCAGCATCCCAAATTCTTGAGCCTGTCCTAGTTTCTTTCCCTTGGGATGCTCCTGTTCTCTGGCACACAGAGACTATTTCTGTGTGTCTTAAAACTTTAAAAAATGCATTTCTTACCGAAATCTTTGTTAAAAAATGGACATTCTGGGAAGTTACCCCATGTTTGTCAGTGGCTCAAAAGACTCCTAGGTTGGGTTCAAATCCAGCTGATTTTCTCTGTGTTTAAAACTGTTGAGTACACATGAAGTTTAAATAAAGCATGTTTACAGGGTAGCCTTTTCAATTTCTTTCATTTGTAGGATTTTCTTTCTCCATAGATTCTACTTCAGTTCAAAAGAAGCTATTGAATTACATTTCCCAGAATATTCCTACTTTGTGGAAAACTCTTTTAACCTTAAGAAATGTCATTAAAGAATGCTGCCACAATTGAAGTTATTTTTTTCAATATCCCAGTTCAACCACCAAATGCTGTTCTGTGTTCAGAAAGGGTGGTTCCGTACCCTTGCCACCTGCAAGCACAATGTCTCTTGTCATCTTGGAGGAAGTACATGGTTTGCCTTTTGTTTATTATTGCCCTTCTGATTTTGTCTCTATCCATAATGAGGTAGGTGATACGATCCTGGAGTTACACCGCCTATATGGGCTAAGGAAATTGAGGTAGAGGATTTGTCTCAGGAAATCAGTGATAAAGTGGGACTAGAGACTTAATCTTCTGATACCCATTATCTTTCTGTGAGGGAGTGTGGTGTAATAATGAGAATGCCTATCTAATAATAGGTCTTGGTTCTACAACTTGCTAGCTACACGGCTTGTTGCAAGGCACGTAGCCTCTGTGGGCCTCTGTTTCCTCATCTATAGAATGGAGATAATAATGCTTACTTTGCAGAGTGGTTGTAAGGATTAAAGGAGGTAATATCTGCAAAATGCCTGGCACATAGTAGATAAAAAGATAGGTCCATTCACCTGTCTCTCCACACTACAGGGAAAAGTTGAATAAGGAAAAGAATAAGAGTATGAACATTGATTTTGTTTTGGTAGGGAAATTATAGAATCCGAGATGCTTTGGAGCTGGAAGAGTGCTTAGAGATCAAATAGTTTATTAACTTGTTTACAGAAGAGGAAATAGGCCCAGAGGGGGCTATGACATGCCCAAGGTCTCAAGGTAACACACAAGGCCCCGTAAAGACACTTGTACTTAAGAGAAGAATATGTTTTTTAAGGAACATTTGTTTCAAAGGTTGTATTAAACATGAACTCTTTCAAAGTAAAAATGCATTTTGTGCTAAAATAAGAATCCCCATGCTTAAAGCTCATCAGATAATGAATGCAAACCAGTTACATTTAAGATGGTACCAAAGTGAAATAAAACAGGGTGGGATTTTTTTAAAATTGAAGGGTAATATATATTTTAAAAATACAATGACACACAGATAATGAATAAATACATTAGTACATGTAGCTATTACAATGTATACCACATTGCTAACTTCCCTCACAACTGACAAAATAAATGGACTATCAAAATATTTTGGGGAATGTCAGATAAAATTTCACTTAAATTATTTCTTCTAGACTTTTTCCCCTACCCCAGAGTAGTTTGGTTCGTCTGTCATAAGAACAAAAATAAGCCTAATACATAAATAAATGCTTGTCTTCCTAACACTACAAAAGAAACATTTGTTCTTCCAGATAATTCTTAAGCAAACTGCTGTCAAAACAATTAGTGTTATTTTTCTATTATCCTCCTATTTGAGAGTAAATAACCGGTTCATGAATATGTTAATTATCTAGTAGGTGGAGAAGATAAGGAGAGCCCTATATCTCTAGAAGCAACTGATAAATCATCAGTTGCATACAAAAACAGGAGAATTGGCCCTAAGCTGGATAGTGTATGTCTGCATTTCACCTAGCCAGACTGTGATCCTTTGAAGAGAAGCAGAAGAGAAGTGACAATGTTTTGACAGAATTAACCGTGAATAAACCTTCATTTGTGCAAGGTTGCTGCAATGAGAGTCTCCTAGCTAACCAAATATTATATAGTTTTATTTTCTAGCCAACAAAGTTCTTTTATTTTCACACTGTTTAGAATACACGTTTTAGAATTTTGTAACGGTCATTTTAAAGAATTGGGGAAGTGAGGCTAAACCATAGAGTATGCTCCATTAAAACAAACAAACAAACTTAGTTTATGGTATTAGTGCTGGACAGATATTTTTTCTATAAAATCATGTTTTAAAAATAAATGATTGTGCTTATTTTAAGCTTAATTTACCTTTAGTAATCATACCCAACTTTGGGCAGCTTTGAATGTGCCTTTTGAAATCTGCGGCACAGAATTCTCCACCATCCACAGTGGTTAAATGTTCTGCTGAAAGGGAACACATTTTGAGGGGGGAGCAAAGGTGGGGGTGGGGAGAAAACACAGAAAAGTGCTTTCTCTTCCTATTTTGAAGTGGCAAGATGTATTTTTCCATATTAAATATTTTGAAAAAGTTGAATGCAGCATTGTGCCAGATAATTAAAATGTAAATTTCAGTATCTATGCTTGCTTTGTGATTTTTTAAAATACATTTAAGTTAGTTGTCTTTTAAAACATGTGGTCAGCTGTTGTATTCACATATGGTCAAATGATCAAAGTCTGAACTCCTCTCTAATTGTCCCCCCGCTGCTCGTCTGCTCTGTCCGTGATCAAGGCCTCAGCAGGTGATGAGAAAGGCATGAGAACAGGCTGGAAGGAGAATGAGGCACCGAGAGGCCCAAGCTGAAAGAAATAAAGACTTCCAGTACATCACCCTGACAGTAAAGAGCGAAGGAAAAGTGACGTCTGGTTAGTAGTGCTTATATATTTTTTTGTTCGCCAATCTGCATACATTTTTTCCCTCGCTAAATGCAAATGGAGCCTAGCCTGCTCCCAGAGATGGAGCCCCACACATCAGCGCCACCGCTGAAGTGTTGCATTTGTTTACTTGCCTCGGGAGGAAGCTGCTAAGTCCCACAGTTTATAGTATTTCACATGTTTGTGGAAATCATTGCAATTCTTTTCACTTCTGCTTGTCATTGTTTGCCTAGAGTTCACTTTGCCAGATGGCGCTTTATTGTCACTAGTGGTTACACCTCGCTATTGGATCAGTTCAAGACCAAATGGTGTGAAGAGCTTTCATACTTAGAGGATTTAGTCAAACATTCATTCTCTGCTATTCAGGCCGCTTGAGCACTAATTCATAAACGAGCTGGCTGACCTAGGAATGAAGGGAGGAGAAAAGGGCCCAGGTCTTTTTTCCCTCTAAATTATTAATTTGCCTTCTATTTACAGTCCAAATTGGAATGAATCATAATTAAGCAGGAGTATCTTGCATAAACATACATAGATGCTAAGGCAGCGGTTGGGGGGGGAGTGGGGGGGGACGGGGGAGGGGTGATGGTGATGGTGGTGGAAAACAAGATACTGCATTATGTGAATTCTGCCAGAGCTTAAGGGGGTTTGCCAGTCCACACAAAAACACAAGCCATTCTCTCCCCACAAGTCCCGATTCCTGATATTCTCTGGTCTCTTATCTACCAGCCAGTTCGCTAAGCAAATGCCATGAATGATCTCATCAGGATTTTTTCCTTTGGTGTGTATTTTCTGTGAAAGTTTCTGGATGTGAAATATTTTCAAAAGTGAATACCTTTCAAATGTGAATAGGTTTTCAAGGTTGGGAAGGGACCTTTAAAATGCAAGAGATTCCATTCATCTTATGTAATTTCTAAAGGAGCTTTGGAGAGTCTGGACAAATTCTGAGTTGAAGCACTTTTCTGTTTAAGAGTTGGATAGTTTAGGGGCCTGAGATAGGTGGCATCACACTGTTTGTGTGTTTTAAAAAAAATTGATATGGTAGTTGCCTTTGTGAAGGTAAATTTCATTAATGAATCTCTTGGCTGCTGCTCCAAGCTCTGGAACGTGTCTTCCTTTCTTCATCAAACCTATTTAAATGGCCGAAAAGATGGCATGTGGTGCAGTGAAACTAAGACAAGGGCAGCAGGAAAAGGGTTACGCAAACTGACTCAATTGCTCTGCCTAATTTTGTTTCTTATTAAATATGAGGCCCTGTAGTTGTTGCCCTAGTTCTCTTTTTCCTTGGGATGGGAGTATCGCTTTACCTAACTATTCAAAGTGATGTTGAAAGGACAAAGAAAAGCACCGATGTGAAGAGGGAGGTTCTTTGGCAGAAGGCAGGTGCTGAGGGATTTGGAGGTTATTATAGAAAAAAATCCTTGAAGTCCTTGGTGCAATGCCTTGGTGTAGTAAGAAAGGCAAACAGGATAATGGGTTGTATCAACAGAGGGAGCGAACCCAAATCAAAAGACGTGATCTTGTTACTGTATGGCCTGATATTGTCCCTCTACAAAGAGCTGGTTGGCGCTAATCAAACACACTGCACTGCTGGCCTAATCACCTTGTCCTCAGAAGCCTATTGTCCTGGGCAAGGCCCAGTTCACAGAACAGCCCAGATGACGATACCCACTTTTCCAATGAAGGAAATGGAATGAGAGGTGTAGGCTTTTTCCTTCATTACCTTTTTTTTTTTTGCCTTGAGGTACAATGCAAAATTATGTAATAATAGTATCCCTGGGGCCTGACCCAAACCTGGAGGAAGCCACAGCTTGGGAAGTAAGCACAGCTGTGAGGAACAAAGCATCAACTGGGGGCCCTCTGGTTTTTCCACACAACATTTCTGGACTTCGGCTCTTTGCTATGCTAAGTGGGCTACCAAGTAATTGGGCCCACCCTTATCGGGGGGAGGAGACAGAAAGCTGCAAGGGCATAGTGAGAAAACAGGAACTGTTAAGCTACGGGTTCTGATGGGGGTGAGGGTGAGGGGGTGAGGATGTGGCTTTCATGCGGCTCCTGGAAACAAAACTATGAAGTAGAGAGAGTCCGTTTTAATATTAAACCAAAAGTCTTGACATTTTCCCTTTGAAAGTGGGACAAAATACTGACTTAATAGCAAACGTCTGGAGTTAGGAGGATGCTTTTGTACACTTAGGCAAGTCGCCTTTGGAGGCCTCGGTTTCCTCATCTGAAAAATTGAGAGGAGGGTTTCGACTTAAAATCTAAGTCCCCTTCCATTTCTGACATTTTGCAAGTGTGCATCCTTATGTTTTGATTTTCATCTTTCTGTAAGAGTCTGTGGGTGGGGTGGGGGTGGGCTAACTGACCCAGCTGTATCGAGGCTCTGAATGACTTGGATCAGCTCAGGTACAGAATTAGATTAAACTCTTTGAATCTCTTGTACTGTACACAGGAACCTTCTTCGGGTCAGCAGACTTACAAAGAATGAGTGACTAGCTAAAATGTGCTTGCTCCTTTAGGCATCAGTTTTAAGGGTGGAATCGCTGGAGGTTCAGAGCTGCTACATTTTACAGCTGTTTTAGAGGCTGTCCCCCACTGTTCCTCTCTCCTTGCAAGGTTCAGAAATTCCTGGCTTTGGGTTCATATGGCTGAGGCCAATCAGATGCTTTCATCAGCTCACCATTGGATGTTGAGTGATATATTGCCACCAGTTAAAATTTGACCTACTCAATGACCCTCTTGCAAACATTAATTGTGCAGAACATCTTTCTCCTCCAACAAGAGTATCTCCTTGAAAAGGCCACTCATTTACTTAAGACTTAGTCCAACGCATCCAACTTTGTTACAAAGCTTATCTTATGCTACTTGGTGAAAGGGTTCCTGGAGGAAAGAATCACATAGGTCTAAAATAAAGGTTAGGAAGAGACTGTTTTCCTCAGAGACTTTGCAAACGATTACTAGAAAGGACCTTCTGAACTTTTATGAGATACTTATTTACCATAACAAAAACACAGCCCTAATCATCAGAGAATAGAAAGATGTATAACTAAGGGTTTACTTTAGCTGTGAAGGATTTTGTATAAAAGCTTTGATTTGCCATGGGAAAGGAACGGCAAATTTTAAAGTGTAGAGAAATATCAAAACAATAAGCAATGATGGTCCGTTTTTCAAACTGGTTGATGGCTAAAGATAGACTCTATTTAAGAAGAAAACAAACCACATTAAATAAGCATTTCTTATCATGGAGCTAATTTTATGCCATTTTATTCAGATTTTCTAGTTGATCTTATTGTGTACACGCCTTTGGAGGTATTAGGAGGGCATCATCCTGAGACGTGCAAGTATCTAAAAGGAGACTTTTTTCTTTTTAATGAAAGTACAGAAGCTGCAAAACGGGGAAAAAATGGGAACTGTCTTTGAAATTACCTAAATGAATCCAGCTAACCACTTTATTTGAAAACACTTCCCCAACCATTTTAGTAATACTGTGCTTTCTAGGAAAATGGTGTTAAATTGATCTGGAAATCATGACACTGTCTGCTGCATCCACGCTGTGTTTGTGTGCATATGCCAGTAAAGCCAGCAAAGGCGTTTTGAACGGTTAGCTCTTCCTTCCTGGACTTAGAAGGTAGAGCAGCTTCTTTTTCAGGCTCATTTCTTCTTACACCTAATTGGTGGGGAGGAAAGAGCACTGAACTTGGAGTCAGGTGGATTTTGGTTTGAATCCTAGCTCTACCACTTTGTAACTGGGTGACTGTGGGCATGTCACTTAATCCCAGAACTTCATCTATCAAATGGAAGGGTCAGAATTCCCTCCTACTTTCAGAATCTGTGAAAGAAAATGTTCACAAGCTTGCCTTGGTAATTATATCAACTATCAGATACAGAATCCCTTGGGAAAGCTCTATGTCACTCCTAGGGGCAGGACACAGTACTTTCTTTCCTACTGCACCTTTGCTTTTCCAAGTTGGGAGAAGGCCTGGAAACAACACTGTAGGGGAAGTTTTATTATCCTTATTTCATGAGGAAACTGAGGCCCAGTGAAGGGGTTTTCTTAATGTCGCACAGCTGGCAGGTGACCAAGCAAAGACTGAACCTCAAGTTTTCTAACTCCTCATCTAGCCTTACCACCATGCTTCAAAACAAATTGGGCCTTCACACAGCTAGCTTTCAGTGAGAAATTAGCTTTGTTTTGAAACGGATTTGCTGAAGAGAATTCTTCAAATCCTCTCCTAAAGGACATTTAGTGATTAATATAAAATCTCCAGCTAGGCAACTTTTATGCATTCATCCAAGTCGGAGAAATACAGAACCAAGGTTCCCATGGCAACCTTTAGCCTTCTCCTTTGAGGAAGTGTGTTACTACAGGGCCCTTCCTCAACCGGTCCCCTAACAAGGAAGCTTGAGTATAAAGACCCTGGTAACCTGGGCCTCTCCTACTCCGAGAACAAGGCAGATACTTTTGTCCCTTCCGTTCTCTCCTTCCCCTTCTCCAAATTTCCTTTGTGGACCATCCCCTTCCTCCACCCCAGCCACAACCAGGCCTGAATTTTTGTGACAATTTTCTTCTTTTCCAGGGGGAATTATTTCTAAGTTTTTTTTTCCAGTGTGGGAAAATAGACTAGGACTAGAGGGAGAGTTTCAGTCCCTTCTTTCAAATTTTGGTGATGGTGGACAAGGTAATCATTATGGGTCCCAGGTTTATCTCTCCTTCTGTAGGGAGGCTTACAATTAGGGTGATAGTGTGGACTGAAATCATGGGCAAAAGATACCAATTCCTTTCCTCAGAGGTGGATTTGGGTCTTGTCTGGCCTCAGGCATGGATGGGAGGACTGGGAGGGGGATGCTTAGCTCTAGCCAGACTCAAATGATCTCCTAGCTAAACTGTCCCCACAGAAGTAAACTTACTTCGTGATAACTATAAGCCACTTTAGCCCTCAAGTATTTTAAGTATGAATCCCATTTTCACTTGCCCTTCTCTCCGTCTCTTCCAATCTAACAACTCTGGAAAAAAGTGACTCACATTAACTCCTTCCAACCTGGTATACTGGTCACTTTGATGTGAAATAAATCACCAGGCCCACTATCCCTCTGCAAGGAAGTCAGCAGTGACTAAGAGCCCTTTCTGCAAAACTCTTGAGAACAGTTTCTTGTTAACACAAACTTACCTTGGTAGTATGGAGAAATGGGCATTTTCTTTGCTATCCACCACCATTGACTCAATCTTCTAACAGTAACAAAGTGAAATTTAAGGAATCACTCTTTTCCTGGTTGATGTACTATTTTTTTCAGATTTACATAGATATTCTTCAGATCTGGAAGGGATTTTACTAGACTTGCTATTTTCAAACCGGCCTTTAGCAGTGAGACTTTTAAATTTTTCTGTTTTTAAAAATTGTGGTAAAATACACATGACAAAATCTACCATCTTAACCATTTTTAAGTAGCATTAAGTACATTGTGTGCAATCATCACCATCATTCATCTCCAGAACTCTTGTCATCTTGCAAAATTGAAACTTGGTCCTCATTACACTATAACTATTTACACAATAACTATATAAAAATAACATTTCCCCAGCGCCTGGAAACCACTATTTAACGTTCTTTCTGTATGAGTTTGTCAATTTTAGGTATTAAAATAAATGAAATCATTTAATATTTGGGTTGTGTCTGGCTTATTCCACTTAGTCTAATGTCTTCAAGGTTCATCCATGTGGTAGAATGTGTTAGAACTCCCTTCATTTTAAGGCTGAATAATATTCCATTGTATGTATATACCACATTTTATATTTCCATTCATCTACTGATGGTCACCTAGGTTGTTTCTACCTATTACCTATTGTGAATAATACTGCTATGAACATGGAATTAGGGGCTTTAAAACTTTTTTCCCATGAAATCTTGCAGATACTGATAAAAATGATAAAAGCATTCTCATTGGTTGGTGGGAAGTATTTTGTTGTCAAGACAGTATAAAAGGCACTGGTCCATTCAACCCTCTCTTTTTCCAGGCAAAAAAATGTTTAGTCCAGAGAGGGAAAGAACACATGGTAGGATACCCAGTGAGTTAAAGACAGAGCCTCCATGAGAACTGGGCTTCCTGACCTCAGTCTGCTGCTATTTCCACTCTACTTGGCATTACCAGTTTGGGACAATGATAGCATTCTTTCCTAATATCTACACTGGGAACATAGAAAACGTTAGTGTATTCCTGGGAAAGTACTTTGATAGAGAGCATGCTCTGTATTAGGACTTGCACTTTGAGATGGTTGTAGGTTTTTTCCCCTGGATCATTTCATTTTGCTCCAGTAGTCCTCTAGTAACAGTATGTGCTTTCCAGAGAGGAACTGCTTACACTGCTAACCAGCCACATCATGATACTTTAGCTTAGGAATGTGTTATTTGATTAATGAGATAATGGTTTCA